>NC_143259.1:77455885-78729635 GCF_984573655.1 Nuphar pumila | reverse complement strand
AAAAAAAAAAAGAGTGCAAAAAGATTATCAAGAGAAAAACTCTCAGGATATCAAACTGCCAGATCTATCAAGAATCCTCTTTAATCTTGTGAAGTTCTATTATCAATACTCTTTCATCAATTGCTTTCATAACATCAAATTTTCTTTCCTACTCATATCAAGGAAATTGATAACTTCCTTGAAGAAGGTCAATTGTAAACAATTTGGGTTTTCAAGTCTCGATTCTACAAAGTGAACCTTGTGTGGAGGTAATGCTTTAGGTAGAAAAGAAGAAACATCTTTGCAAAAATATGCAACATTTTCAAAAATTTTGAATCAACAGCAAAATTTCCAACATTTTGACAATATTTTCTAGCTATCCTGACATGAAGTGAGAGCTTGATGTCCACTTTCGATGCATCCTGACACCAATTTTAAATCCCTCTTAAGGACTTGATTCCTTCCCTTCTTTGAGAACATGAACTCTCAGATTGCACACTTCCCTGTGTCCCCACTGTCCCACCATAGACAGTCCCATTTTGGTTCGAGGTCAAACCACCGATCATTTTCCGCAAAAGGCAATTTCAAAAGCTATTTAGTCTCAGCAATGAGACACCCAAAATCAATCCCTTTTCAAGCTTTAGGGACCCCATTTTCCTTCCTTTTGCAAAACCCCTGTCGGATTTACTGTACAAAATTCGAAGGTTCCATCATGGTCTCTTCCTTCGAGGATTCCATTTCATTATCCGCCCGATCAGGATAAGGGTACAAACCTGAGCCTCAACCAAAGAGGTATTCCATTCTCCGCCCAATCAGGTTAAGGGTATAAACCTGAGCCTCACCCAAAGAGGTATTCCATTTTCCGCCCGATCAGGATAAGGGTACAAACCTGAGCCTCAATCAAAGAGGTATTTCATTTTCCGCCCGATCAGGATAAGGGTACAAACCTGAGCCTCAACCAAAGAGGTATTTCATTTTCTGCCCCATCAGGATAAGGGTACAAACCTGAGCCTCAATCAAAGAGGTATTTCATTTTCCGCCCGATCAGGATAAGGGTACAAACCTGAGCCTCAACCAAAGAGGTATTTCATTTTCCGCCCGATCAGGATAAGGGTACAAACCTGAGCCTCCATCCAAAGAGGTATTTCATTTTCCGCCCGATCAGGATAAGGGTACAAACCTGAGCCTCATCCAAAGAGGTATTTCATTTTCCGTCCGATCAGGATAAGGGTATAAACCTGAGCCTCAATCAAAGAGGTATTTCATTTTCCGCCCGATCAGGATAAGGGTACAAACCTGAGCCTCACTCAAAGAGGTATTTCATTTTCCGCCCGATCAGGATAAGGGCACAAACCTGAGCCTCATTCAAAGAGGTATTTCATTTTCTGCCCGATCAGGATAAGGGTACAAACCTGAGCCTCAATCAAAGAGGTACTTCATTTTCCGCCCGATCAGGATAAGGGTACAAACCTGAGCCTCATCCAAAGAGGTATTTCATTTTCCGCCCAATCAGGATAAGGGTACAAACCTGAGCCTCAATCAAAGAGGTATTTCATTTTTCGCCCGATCAGGATAAGGGTACAAACCTGAGCCTCCTTTGAAGAGGTATTTCATTTTCCGCCCAATCAGGTAAGGGTACAAACCTGAATCTCATTCCAATGAGATATTTCATTCTCCAATCAGGTCAAGGGTTCAAACCTGAGCTTCGTTCCATGCGAGGTATTTTTGTCCCATCCAGGTCAAGGGCATAAACCTGAACTTCGCTCTCATAGAGCAAATCTTTCCTCTTCATTCTTCGTTCCACATCTACCATCTTCCTTGGGCTAATTTATTCACACCCAGTCAGATCCTTCTAACTGGGGCATTTTTTTTATATATAGCCCAAAATTTGGTGTGTTTTCTTTGCCACTAAGCTCGGCCATGAGCCGGCTTAGTAGCAAAGAGGGGCATCTGTAAACACCCCAAATTTTCACTCACCTCCCCTACATGTCCACCAAGCATCAACATCCAGCCTCTGAAATCGCTGGAGGGCAAAATGGTCATTTTCTGAGCCCGGACCTTGCAAAAGTCTAAATTTCATCTGCAACTCTCAAATTTTCTCTATTTTTATCTCAGATGTTCAAGATTTTACTCCTGACAGGAGACAGACATCTCCAGAGTCTTGGTTCAAGATTCTATTGCATAAGACATGACATTGCATATCATTGCATGAGCATTTCAAATCACTGCACTGCATAGCATGTCATTTCGAGGTCCAGAACTCTTGATTTCAAAATTTTCAATCCAGATTAGAATTTCAACTATTTTTAAAATCGATTTCAAAACCCTGGGTCTTCAAAATTATCAATTCTTCCCATTTTACCCCCAGGGCTCTGAATTTTAAAATATTTCCTCAGGAATACAATCTGGATAATTTTCAATAAATTTCTACTCAGATTTTGCCTTTTGTCAGCTATTTCAAATATCTCCCTTTTACAAAATCGCCCTACAGGGGCCAACTCTCTCCAAAAAATTATGTTTTACCAATTAGGCCAAATTTTATGAAAATTCCAAAAAGAGGTTGTTGTTTTGTCCTTATTTCAATAAAGAAGCAATGTGGGACCCACATTGAGGTGGTGTCACACAAGCTTTTCTTTTGAAAATTTGAATTTTGAAAAACCCAAAAATATAGGAGCCTTGTCCCCTAGATTGGTGCCACTTGTCCTTTCTCTGTCCTCCCATTTACCTGCCATGTGTCAGCATAGGGTTCACCTAGAATTGATGCCACATGTGTCATTTCAAAGAACACCAGGAGATGCCAAGTGTCATAGGTTGTCCTGTCTAGAAAAGTGGAGCTTGTCTCCCCTGAGGTGGCGCCACTTGAAGTGTGTCTCCTGGAGGGGACACGTGTCAACCCCTCCTTCCTTCTAGAAAAGTAGCCTGACACATGTCCTCTCCCTATTTTTTTCAGAAAAGTAGGAGACATGTGTCACTCCTAAATTCCTACAAAAAAGGTAGGCTTGTCTCCTCTGAGGTGGCGCCATCTGGAGTGTCTCCTGCAGAGGACACATGGCAAGCTCTCATTTCCTCAGAAAAAGCAAGTGCCATGTGTCATTTTCTGCTTTCTTCAGAAAAGCTAGAATTCAAATATTCAAAAATCCCCATAGGTGGCGAAAATCAAGAACTCCTACCTTTTTCATCCTGTCTGAGATGGCGCCACATGGCTTGGCCCACCTTCTCTCCCCTCTGCCACGTGTCATTCTCTGCTTCTTTCAGAAAAAGTAGATGACACATGTCTTCTCCCTACTTCTTTCAGAAAAGTAGGAGACACATGTCACTTCTGGCTTTCTTCAGAAAAAGCAAACCATTCAAAATTCAAACAAGGCACTAGGTGGCAAAAATCCTGAACTCTGATTTTTCCAGATGGCCTGAGATGGCGCCACATGTCCCTTTCCTTCCTTTTCCTCCCTCTTGCCACATGGCATTGTAGGAGCCACCCTGAGGTGGCGCCACATGTCCATCCTCCAGGGCCAACCTCCATTTGAATTTCAAACTTCCCCCTGAGGTGGCGCCATTTGAGAAAGCCTCTCCAGACAGCTGACACTTGTCCGCCACATGTCCAGATCTCCTTTCTCCAGAAAAGGTAGAATTCAAATTCCTCTGAGGTGGCGCCTTCTGAGCCCACTGCTCTGACCTTCTGACATGTGTCAAACACCTTTTGAGGTGGCACCATTCCAGGACTCCACTTGGCTCCATTTTTATTTTTTATTTTATTTTTAATAAAGGTAGCCCACCATGAGGTGGCGCCACCTGAAGACTCCCTACAAAAAGTGAATTTGAAATTCAAACTCCAAGAGAGCACCCTCTGAGGTGGCGCCTCCTGGGAGTTCCCTGCAGAGAGAATCAGGCAAACTTTTGAAAAATTCCAAATTCCCCCTGCTGAGGTGTCTCACCCACAAAATTTCCATTTTTTATTTTTCTCAAAAAATCAAAATAGCCTTTTGAGGTGGCGCCACCTGAGGGCTCCCTGCAGAAGACAAATTCGAATTTCAAACCCCTCAGATGACACCCCCTGAGATGGCGCCACATGGAGGGCTCAGATCTAGCCTGTTTGAATTTCAAAAATTTTCAGAAAAGTTATAAAAACAAGGGTTCACGCCCAGCCTAAGGAGATCATTTTTTTTTAGCTCTTGTGAACTTGGAAAATCTGACCTAGCCTTCCTAGAATCAGATTTTGAATTGTGGAAATCGTGCCCCCTTTGGCGCATTGAAGAAGGTGAAGTAGAGCTCGTGCTGTGGCCAATTCGATTCCAACAGAGGTCGATTTTAGTGAACCATCTGAAGCCCGGAGCGAAGAACGAAGGAAGCTCGTGATAGCCGCCCCTTTCAAGAGCTCCTACGCTGCGTAACGAAACAAGGTGCACTTCTTTTCTCATTGATTGAATTCCATAATTCGAATCGGGAGTCGTTTGAAGAAAGAGCTCATCCGAGGGATGGATTGAGCTATTCTCATAAAACGGCATACATAAAAATGTTTCATTATGCTTCCTTGATGATTTTTAACATTCATGTAGTTAGCTAGATTTAATTTGCATTTTATTTCATTCATTTAGCATATTTCATGCATTAATTAGGATTAATTTAGCCTTTATTTCAATTCTGCTTATTTTCAGTAGGTCTCTGTTTTTGTCAATCAGTCCACACGTCATTTCATGCATTTGTTTTTTATTAAAAATCCCAACAAAATCACGGAATGCGCCCTTAGTTGTCCCTAAAATTTTGCCAAAAATTCGGAGCCATTTGAATTTGTTTACTGCGGTAAACATTCAAAATGGCAAGTCGGGTTTTGTTACCCGGGATACGTTTTGAAAATCATTTTCCGACTTGTAAAATCGAGATATCCCTCATGGGAGATCCGATTTTAGATCCGAAAGCTGTTCTGAACTAGGGAGAATGTCTAGTTTGTAATATGATTTTCTCAGATTTTTCTGATTTTGTTTTATATCTGAAACAAAATCCGAGATGTCGGTACACGTGTCAGAGCCTAATTTGGGCCTCTGAGATCTTGGATCGACTTAGGGCTATGGTTTCTCTTTCTGTGTTGCTCCAAATCCGAAACTGTAAAAAGTGAAAGTTGTGTCCGAGATGTCCTCTGTTTGAATCTAAAAGCCTGTAATTTTTAGAACAGTGTTGACCCCTGATTCTGATTTTTATTGTCAGCCCCCTGTTTTGCTACATTTGTCTGTTCTGTTAGTTTAGGCAGCAATAGTTATATTTTTATCTGTGTTTCCGTTGATCAAATGCCAAAGTCATAAACATGAAAGTTGTTCATGTAGATGTCGTGCATAACTTTTATTAATTTCATAAATTTCCATGGCCGTTTTGTATTTCTTTAGCATTTTTCATCAGATTAGTGTGATTTTTACCTCTGTCTGAACTAAATCTCTGTTATTGAACTCACCATGGCTCAAATCCCGAAGCTATAAAAACAAAAAATGTTCCATTTAGGGTCTTTTAGCAGTCTGCAAAATATCAGAAATTTCCATGGTGTAAATCTTGCGTTATCATATTAAACATTGCATTTGGTTCGGATCCATAGGCAAAATCCATCATTTTTAGGACTTTCCTTGAATTTTAGCATTTAAAGCATATCATTTCGTGATTTTTAGCATTCTAGGTTGTTTATCAAAGTGTTTAGATGCTTCATACCGAATTTGGTGCAATTTGGAATCCATTTGAGGTTCGGATCATCCATAATACCAAAACAGGGTCCCGCAGGACCCAGATCCAAGCGAAAAACAAGCGAAAATCGTTATTTTTGATAAATTGCAAAATACCAAATTCTGATTTTATAGTCTTAATGTGTCTAGCAGCATGTCATCATATCTCTTACTGCATTTTATCATCATTTGATTCAATTTGAACTTCAAAATCTCAATTTTACCAAGTTTTCCTTCAAAAAAACCCTGATTTTAAAGACATAACTTTATAATTAGGGGTATTTTGGTCATTTTGACCACCAATTCCGAATTTCAAACTGTTTTTCACTGAATTCCCTGCGTTTACATCATTTCAAAACATCAAGGAAGCATGAGAATAGGGTTTATATCCAATTAAATCCAATAATTTCATAATATTATTGGAAAATCTTGGAAAAACCCACATATTTGAGCTAACTTTATTTCAAGCTTGGCAGGGACATTCCAAAGAAGGAGCTGAAGTCTGCAAATTTCTTTTATTTCCTTTATTTAGTGATGTAATAATGTAAATTTTGGAATAAGAGATTTAATTTCCTGCTTAGACTAGGATGCATATCATATAGTTTGAATTTATGCAATATCATGTTTCTATGATTCATGCATTTTATTTCAAAAGCACTATGGATGTTCACGAATGGCACGTGCACCAACTCTTAGGGAGTTGATGGACTCGGTGGGATCCATATTTACGGCCCTAGTCGGAATATGGACGAGACCCAGATCCATCATCTTTCTACTAGTCACATTGAGCCTACACTCTTAGGCTATCTTAAAATGCACATCATATTTCCAAAGTTTTCAAAATCATGTGCATCAAATCAACTAAATTCTGAACATATTCATGGCCACAGTCAGGATATGTGAAGGATTTATCTTGACTTAATGCATATTTTTCCAACAAATCTCTTAGAAAATCTTTTCAAAGTGCATTCATTCACTCATGTCATTTGCATCATGAAATCATTGATTTTCTCAAGATTTTCTCAAGAAAACTTCATTCTCAAGAAATCGATTTCTCAAGAAATTCTAAGGATTTTTCAAAATCGGTTTTCCAAAGACAAGTTTCTCCACAGTTTTCCCTGGAAAAAGTCATTTTTCCAAGATTTTCAAGAGAAGTGTCTTACCTTTTTCAAAGTCAAAATCGATTTTCCAAATATTCCAAGATTAAGATTCTCAGGATTTCAATTTCCCAAGCTTCAATTTTCCTTTTCCACAAGGGATTTCCAATGAATTTCCATCATTTTCCTAAGAAAATTCTCAAAGTCCAAGTTTTCCTAAGAAGTGTTTCCCTTTTCAAATGTTCACCCTTTTCTCAAGAATCACTTCTATTTTCCCAGGACTTCCAATCATTCATGATTTTCCCTTTATAAACTTTCTCGAGATTTCAAGTCTTTTCATCAGAGTTTCCTGAGAAATTGACTTTCAGCTTTTTCCTGAGAGAATCTTTTCAACTCCAAATATTTTCCAAGCATACATCATGTTTTCCCAAGCTGCATTTTCCAAAATCTCATAGCACATGCCTGAATTCTCTGTGCATTTAGGATAGAACATAACTTTGATAATTTAACTAAGTCAAGCATAGTTTTGGTCCTTGGTTCGACTACCCCTGTTAAAGGCGGCAGGAACGGTCGAACCTCGTACCGACAGGTCGAGCCCCATCCCATGGATTTTCCCGCAATTTTCAAAACGGAGGCGAGTATTTCAAAACATTTTCCAAAATCCGGTCAAGTTTGAAGCGCGAAAGCGTTTCTTCCTCTCTCTCTTCCGCAAGGAAGGGAAGACGGGGGAAAAATTTCGCGACGATAACATCGTACTGGTAACCTTTTAAAACCCAGTGCTCGTACTAGTAATCTTTTAAAACCCAGTGCTCGTACTGGTAATCTTTTAAAACCCAGTGCTCGTACTGGTAACCTTTTAAAACCCAGTGCTCGTACTGGTAACCTTTTAAAACCCAGTGCTCGTATTGGTACTCTTCCAAAATCTGATGCTCGTACTAGTTGAACTACTCCCAAATGTCATCTTTATACTTATCAACTTTTCTTTCCTTTAAATGTCCAGAATTGGTCTAGAAGAGTCGAGTTCCGATTCGAATCTTCTTCCAAATCCAATTCAGAATTGGTCTAGAAAATCCAAGTCCCGACTTGAATTTTCTTACAAATCCAATTCGTATAATTTTCTTTCCTCTAGATTCTAGAATTGGTCTAGAAGAGTCGAGTTCCGATTCGAATCTTCTTCCAAATCCAATTCAGAATTGGTCTAGAAAATCCAAGTCCCGACTTGAATTTTCTTACAAATCCAATTCGTATAATTTTCTTTCCTCTAGATTCTAGAATTGGTCTAGAAGAGTCGAGTTCCGATTCGAATCTTCTTCCAAATCCAATTCAGAATTGGTCTAGAAAATCCAAGTCCCGACTTGAATTTTCTTACAAATCCAATTCGTATAATTTTCTTTCCTCTAGATTCTAGAATTGGTCTAGAAGAGTCGAGTTCCGATTCGAATCTTCTTCCAAATCCAATTCAGAATTGGTCTAGAAAATCAGAGTTCCGACTCGAATTTTCTTTCAAATCCAATTCGCTTAGCTTTCCTTTACAAGTTTGAACTTCTACTCAAATTATCCTGCGAGTTGGTCTAGAAGATCCGAGTTCCGACTCGAATTGTCTTTCAAAATCCAATTCATCTAGTTTTCCTTGAAGAGTTGAATTCCGATTCAAATCTTCCCTCAAAAACCCAGTTTAGCACCTGGTCCATTCAAAGCTCACAAGTTGGAATCATTCCTTCTTAAGCTATGATCCTTAAGTTGAATTCCTATGGAATTGATAATTCGTAGGTCGAACCCCTGCGAAACCAATGTTGTTCTTAATTGAATCAATGTCGTTCGTAGGCTGAATACCTATCGAACCCATGTCGTTCCTAGTGAACCAATGTCGTTCTTAATTGAACCAATGTCGTTCTTAGGCTGAATCCCCATCAAACCCATGTCATTCCCAATTTCGACCCTTTTGGGTCACCCAATACCAATTTCAATCATCTTCTCTTGCGAGGGACCCTTTTTCCAAGGAGAGTTCGAGGGAGCTCATTCTTTTTCGCATGTCTTTATTGTACGTTTGTTGAACCCCTTTTTCTAGGGAGAGTTTGAAGGGACTCATGATTCACGAACAGTTTGCAAAACAATCTTTATTGTCACACAAGGAACCCTTTTTCCAGGGAGAGTTTCGACGGAAGCTCGTCCTCCTTGTAACCCTAAATGTCTTTTGTTAGGCCACCCCCGTCGTCGAGGACCCTTTTTCCAGGGAGAGTGTGATGGACTCGTTCCTCTATGATATCCTTTCAATCTTTGTTAGCGGCCCCCTTTCCATAAGAGAAGCCTAGAAATAGGGAGTTTTGACGAAAACTCTATTTCTCTTCGAAAGTTCGTTTTGCAAACACCTCCTCTTCAGGGAAGAGAGGAGTATCTTTTGTTACCCGTTCAGGTAAGGGTTAAGCCTGAGTCTCTCCTTTGGGGAAAGGAGAGAAGAATCTAGCCACGGATGTGTCATTTAGATCTCAAGTGATTTCTTTCACCAAGGATTTCAGGAATATTTTGCCAATTTGCCATAAAAAATAGTTGTTGATTTCAAAATCTTTATCGCATAAAATTGTACCTCAAAATACCTTCAGTATTACTTCCGAAGTGACAAAGCTTTTGCAAAAAAGGATTATCATTACCCTGTTTATCACCTCATCTACATGTTGACTACCTGTGTACCCATTCCCCATTATTTTGCTGTCCTCCAGCAGCACCCTGCGTCCACTTCTTATTCCACACCCACGTACACCTGCCATTTCCTGCTACCACTATACCTCTAGCATAATTGCCATCACTACCCAACATGTCACCCTGTTATATATTGCTATTCCCTATCATATGTGTATTTGCACTTAATATATTGTCAGTCACACCTCATCACTTGAGCTTTTAGGACATATCATTCAAACTTCTATATCAGGACTGGTGTAGCATGCAAATGACTCAGCTACATGACTCCCTTGGGCAAATTCTATAAGAGTTTCAACCGGTATGTGGTCAGCATCAATCACAACTCTCTCAGCCTCTGGCACATCCTCCATTCCAGAACATGCCATTGCAGTCTGGGTATATTCAGTAAAATATCGCACAAAAGCAAATTATTCAAGGAAACCAGTTAAGAAGTCACATGGGTCTGTCTTCTGGAATTACAAAATAATGCTTTGTCCAATACTGTTCAGACATTTTCCTTAGATGATGCCCCATATGTCAGCTGCAACCTCATCTTCCAAGTTCACAACTCATTAGGAGATCAATCAACCACCTTCATCCCCTGCACTGCTGCAGTGTGTCACCACTCACCATCTCCACCAGCACATAACTTTGTATTATATATACCCCCCCCCTGTTCATATATGTTCATAGATATATTGGCAATACATATCAACTTTTGCTATTTTCCTTACCTTTGCGCCAACAACACAGTAGCACCCTGTAAGTACACAACACCTAACATCTTCATACCTTAGGCTTGCAGCATATCACCTGTGGTGATTGCTGCCCAATGCATTCAAGCACTCAACTGTGCTAGTAACATCATTTGCCCATCATAATTTCCATTCTTAGCACTCACTGCACCATTACCCTCTGCATTACCTCACCACCTTTAGACTTCCAGCTTAGATGGTTACCATTCACCTTAAATGTCATTATAGCCCATTCCCAGTTATCTCATTTTCCAAAGTTCGACATGTCATAACACATGCAGGGGATATCATAATTATATGTGTTGGGTCTTGATTGGTAATGCAACCTTATATTATTTCTAGATAGTAGGTTCATGTGCATTGTAACCTCCTCCTCATTTCTAAATGTCTTCCATAAACATGATTAACACTTGTACTTTTTCATCATCTTTGTCAAGTGCTAACCCTGTTTTGCAGGAAATATGTGGATAAAGTTATCATTTGAAGTTGTAAATTTGATTCTACATGTTGTAATAGCTAGATTTGAATGAAAATTTACATTTTCTGCTTTAGGTAGAATGAATGAGCATCATAAATATCATTGAATTACTTGTTTTCATGCATTTTTCCTTTATTTCTCAAATTCTCACAAATGGCAAACACGAATGGCACGTGCACCATTTCGTAAGAGGTAAATTAATCCTAAGTTGATGATTTACATCAACGGCCATAGTCGGGATGTAAACAAGACTTAGTGTTTCTATCTTTTACAAAATAACACTGGATTCACACTGGATCCATTTTCAAAATTCATCATATTTTCCTTAAATATTTTCTTCTTTTATCAGAATTTTAACTTAAAATTAACTCAATATATATACCAATGGCCATAGTCAGGGTATATTGAGAGTTAATTTCATTTTAAATTCTATAAAAGCACCAAAAATGTATTTTATTCTTCACTTGAATTTAAATGTAGTTATTACATAATACATTCAATGACCATAGTCAGGGATGTATTATGTCCTCAACCTCATTTTTAATTCATTTAAAGAATGGGATAGCTTTTCAAAATTCTAAAATTCAAAATCTTTAAATTCATTTCACCATTTAGGGTAGAATTGCATCATATTTTCAAAACTTCCTTTTTTAAAAAATTCCAAGTGATTCTTTTCTTCACTTCTCAGATCAAATATGAATTCAAATTCGATTCAATCTCATTCTTCAAAGATTCAAAAATTCTATTTCAAAGTCCAATTTGAATTTGAAATTTCAAAATCATCTTTTGTATTCAAATTTCAAATCTCCAATATAATTCAAAATTCAATTTCAAAAATTCAAATTAAAAGTTTCTAAATTCATTCTCAAAATCAAAATCAAGTTTATCTTATAATCTTCAATCACAGTTTGAGATTAATTTTTGAATCTCAAAAATTTGAATCTTCCTAAAGTTTTAAATTTCAATCTGGGTTTCTAAAACCCAGATTCATCTTCAAAGGTCCTATTTGGACTTTTTCATAATCCAAATCCAAAGTTAAATCTCAACTTGGATCCAAATTTCCAAGTATAAATCCAACTTCCCATTTGGATCCGAGACCTCAGATCCACATTTCATCTTGGATTCCAAATCTTGGATCAAATCCATTCTAGGATCCAGGAACTCACTCTACTTTAGATCTCAGACTTCAGATCCAAATCCACTCTAGGATCCAGAACCCAAACTCTACTTTGGATCTCAGACTTCAGATCCAAATCCATTCTAGGATCCAGAACCCAATTCTACTTTGGATCTCAGACTTCATATCCAAATCCATTCTAGGATCCAGAACCCAACTCCGCTTCGAATCTCAGATCTTAGATCCAATTCCATTTAAGAATCAAAATCCAATTTCATTTTGGATCTCAAAATTCAGATCCAATTTCCACCTCGGATTCTAAATCCAGAATTTGATTTTAAATCTCAACTCTATTTTAGAATTCAAACTTTGGATTCAAATTCCACCCTGAATTTCATATTTCAAATCAACTTCTATTCTCAATTCCAAATTCTTAAAACCAATTCCATTTTATTTCAAAAATTCAAATCCAATTCCCATTTAGGATTCTAAATCCAGAATTCAATCTCTTCCTGAATTTCAACTCTATTTTTTTCAGACTTTGGATTTAGATTCCATCTTGAATTCTAACTTTCAAATCAATTCTATTTAGATTTCCCACATTTCATTTTGATTTCAAACTTCCAAGTTAGAATTCAATTCCATTTTCATCTCTATTCTGATTCAAAGTCCATTTATGACTTTGAAAATTCCTTTCTTCTTTTATCTCAAACTTCAAAATCACCTCTTTCCAAATCCAGATTTATTTTCCCAAGCTCTTGATTATTTCCAAAAGGTTAGAACTTTAAATCTTAAAGTTCTAAGTTAGAAACCATTTCTTTACTTTATCAGATTCATCTTAGAAACACTTGGGAATTCTTCAAAATATTTTCAAAAAGAGCATACATCTTTGCATTTGCACAAGCATGATTCTTTGTGCATTTAGATTTAGGATAAATTCTTAGATAATTTCTTAGCAAAACAAAAGGCATAAATTCGACCCTTGGTTCGATTACCCCTGGTAAAGGCACCAGGAACGGTCGAACCTCGTACCGACGAGCGGATCCCGTCTCCCAGTTTTCCCACAAATATTTAAAAAAAAATGGAGGCGAGTTATTTTCTAAATGTTTTCAAATTAAGGTCAAGTGAGACCCCGCAAAAGGATTCCTCTTCTCTTCTTTTCTTTTCTTTCTCTCATTCTTTTCCGTCTTTTTATTTTCTCCCTTCAAAAAGGAGGAAATAGAGGTTGGAAAGGAAAAGAGAAGGAAAAGAGAGAACATTACGAGAGAAAAATTTTTGCGATGATCACAGTTTTGGCGACCGTGATGGGACTGTCGTCTTCGTCCGGTTGGATCTATGCCTTTGCTTTGCTTTAATATCATCTAAGTCTTTATTCTACATATGTCAGCTTTATTTTCCATGCAAAACCTTAGGAGCCTAGACTCTCTCCTTAAGCTGACATCATTGCATATAAGATCTAAGTATGGTTTGGGAGGACCATATTGAGGAGATTATATCCATGTTCACATTAGATTTAGGTTGAAATACAACTCTCCTCAATTCTAGGGATTGAATGCAAAACAATGTATGCAAGTGTATGCTTCTCTTTATTTAAATCTATCTCTTTAGGACTTGCATTAGAGCCTTCTGGTTTTATCTGCATGTTGATCATGTTTTTGAAAACATCCCTACCTATATTGTCCCGGTCTTCACGTTGCTGGGCTGTCTCACTGAACCATAGTTCGGGAGAGAGCCTCACAACTGGACCACTTATTTGGGTTCGCGCCCCCTACCACGTACCTAAGGGCCATAGTCCAAGGTATATCGGTAGGTGCTCAAGGATGTTGGGAAGCCATTACCTTAGAACCGGAGAAATATTTCTATGCCACGCACTTCGAGCTTCGGCTTGGGTATATCGGCGTATCTTGATTGGAATCAGATGATCTGAACCCTAGAGTTAGGATTAAGGTCCTACAAGCCATTTCAACTATTGCATTTAGAGTCAGTCTTTAGGGAGTGATGTGTGCACATCCTTGTTTGTGGAGTTTTAGTTATATGATAATTCTCTTATTCTTTCATATATATGTATCAGACCCTTTTCAAAAACCCTGGGTGTATTATTCAAAACTTACCCTTATTTTAAAAAACCCCAAGTATATATTTCTCTCTACCTACATTTCTTTTCTTCTTTTTTTCTTCAAAAACCCTGGAAAATTCCTTTAAAAATTTTCCTCAATCTTTCATAATTTCTAGGTTTGATTCTTTAAAAGAGTCTATCCGTAAGTCCTGCATTCTATCTAATTTTTCCTATTTTTTCTTGTGTCTAGTATCATTTCAATGGCATCCAATTCTCTCGATGTTGTCTTTCTCCGAGATCATGTCTTTTATCAGATTCAGGATGGATCCCCGAATCAACGGATCATCCAGTCTCGTCCTTTCTTCCCTCGGTGGTATTATTCTTGGTTTGCCACCTTCTCACGTATGTTCCCAGACCACCTGGATGACTGTGGGTTGGAGATGGCATCAGCGGCAGGCAAGCGAACCATCAATGGAGCTCTGATTCAGGCCATGGCAGAACGGTGGAATCCATGTACCTGCACATTCTGGTTTCCTTGGGGAGAGATGACTCTACTTATGGATGAGTTCAATGATATTATGGGATTGCCCAAACCAGCCGGTCAGCCAGATGATCCTGTCGAGCAGCAGTTTTTTATCAACATTAAAGGGGTGGATGCTCGAGAAGCCTTGGTCAGAGCAACAGGGAGCAGATCCTGGCCCCTTATTGAGATTGGCGGGAATCAATTCATCGACCTGTTTGACCTCTATCGCAAGTATGAAACTTATAAGGAGGTCGACACTTTGTCTCGAGCAGCGAAGGACAGGATTCAGCATGCCATGATCCTATGCACAGTAGGATTAGCTTTTTTTCAAGATGGTCAGAATTTCATAGATATCAGAGTCGCCCAGCTCTTTCGAAGATGGGGAAGTAAGCAGACCCGTCAGCTATCAATTTCTATGGCAGCCTTAGCTTTCCTTTACAGAGGCTTGGCTCGATTTGCTCTTGGGGAGACCATTTTGATAGAAGAATGCACTTACGCCCTGCAGTCGTGGTTCCTGCGACACATTCCCTCGAAGGCCAGTTCTTTCAGGTTCAACAGTAAGCAGCCGAAGACAGCTATTCAGTGTCGAGCTCTGATCGACAAATTGCATCAGGAAGAGATTACTTGGGATTTCTTTGACAGAAGAGAGACTGTTCCTCGATACACCTATGCTCGCGACAAGCGCTACAAGTTGATGGGCCCTTTCTTTTGTGTTGATTATCAACCAGAACGATGTCTGAGGCAGTTTTCGCAGCGCCAGGTTCGTGCCAACACCCGCTTTCCGACAGGCAACATGCCAAAATTCAATCTGCAGTCGGATCAGTGGTCTGGGGCATACCATGTCACAAAATATACCTGGGACTCCTTTATTTCTCTGTCTATATTTCTTGGACCAAATGTATCATCCGAATATCGAGAGTGGTGGCAAACTGTCTGCCCACCCTCTCTTTGTGTTTGAATATTAGAAATATCAATAAAAATTACTTTTTGGCCAAAATTTTGTTTCTTGTATTTTGTTTATAGCACAAATGGTCACAATTCTGGTGACGACCTCATCCCAGGTAAAAGGGACATTTCTCCCACATTTTCTTCAATATATTTTATCATGGTTGACGACCTCGCCTAGGTAACAAGGCACATTTCTCTGTTATCATCAAATGGTAATACAATTATCACAAATCATGTGATGACCCAATCCCGGGTAATGGGATAATCTCTTGAAATTGTCTGCCGAAATCCTTCATTCTTTTTCTCAAAAAAGTTATAATTTTCAAAAAGCTTCTCCATATTCTAACTATTCCCATATTCTACAGAAAAACTTTGGCATTCAAAAATGGTTCAGACAAGGGCTGATAAGAAGGATGCTCAACAGCACAGCGACAGCGAAACAGAGGAGATGAATTCTCCTAGAGGATCCAAAAAGCATGACTCAGGGGATGAAAGCGACGTTGATCCAGCCATGTACCGGATCTTTCAAAAGATGATGACCAAGATGATGGCCGAGCAGGCTAAAGCCGGTCCCAAGAAGGTAGCTTCTAAGAGCAAAGCTAAAAAGAAGCCCATAAAGAAGCCGGTCAAGATCAGTAAGCAAAAGATCCAGCGTGACAGCACCTCGGAAAATTCAGAATCAACAGAAGAGAACTCCGAAGAAGAGCAACTAATTTATATTTCGAAGCATCTGCGGCAGTCCAAGAGGCCAGTGGAAGAGCCAGTGTCAGTAAACAAGCCCAAGTATGGCCCCCCCGCAGAGGATTCGATTCAAGCGTTGACCAAGATAGTCAAGGACCTGCAAATCCGTGACAAAGGAAAGAGGTCATACACCAGGCAGGACTTTTATCTCGGCTTAGAAGGGGACAAGGATTTGGAGAACCTCCCCCGAAAATTCATTAAGTTTGACGGAACCGGCGATCCAAAAGCTCATTTGGCAATGTTTTTCGCAGAATGTGCCCGGTTCAGTGAAGATAACCGCGCCCTTTTTCTCTGTTTTCCCCGCAGCCTGGACGGGATAGCGGCCAAGTGGTACGCTGAACATGTCAATCCCATCGAATTGAGGGGTTTTGACAAAGTTGTTAATATGTTTGTTGAACGCTTCCTGTTCAACACGGAAGCCCTACCTACCCTAAACCACTTGTGCAATCTCAAACAGGAGCCCAATGAGAAGGTCAGGGATTTCATCCATAAGTGGAGGAGCATTTGCAATAAGATGAGGAATTCCATTTCTGAAGAGCATGCCCTTCAAGTCATCCTAAACAATTTTTGTCAGCCGCTAAAAAGTCTCCTTTTCTCATATCCCTCCAAATCCTTCATCGAACTAACAGAGCGAGCAGAATGACTCGAAATGGGGGTAGAGAATGGGATGTATGAAGGTGTTGCTTTGGCCAAGAACATCCTGGACCCAAAGAAGAAGACCCATTTTACCTACTCAGCTGATGTTCCTGAAGACAATCAGGGCAGTAGCAGTAAAAATGATAGCGGCAGTGGCACGAGGCCCGAGCAGAATAGAGGCAGAAAGGGGAAGTTCTTCAAAAGCAATGACAAGTCTCTCCCAATCGGTCCTCAACAAAAAGGGGACTTTCAAGAAAAACCTAAACACATCAATTGGAGCAAGGATAGGAAGTTCACTCCTTTGGACCAGCCTCTAGAAAAAGTGCTGGAATACCTGCTATCCCACGGGATGGTGAAGTTGCCCAAAATTGCAGATCCTCCAGTATTCATGGGCAAATACAGAGAGCAATATTGCAAATTCCATAGAGCCATGGGACATGATACTGAACACTTCTTTGTCTTGAAGCATTTAGTCCAGGATTGTATCGACAAAAGCATCCTCGTAGAAGATGAAGAGGAGGGCAAAATGGAAATTTTATCTGCTCCATTCCCAAAGCATTCAACATCAACCATCTCAGAACATTCATTCCTTCTACAAAGCCATATACATCCATGCTCTAGTGAAGAGCTAAAACTCCAGCATCAGGTAATGGTTCTACATCAGGATCAGCCCGTATCTCAGAAAATGGATATCTTCTCACTTCTTGACCAAGTAAGTGTACTAGTCGAGAATGAAAGAATTCAAATTTTCCCAAGAAGTTTCCTTAAGAAAGAGGCCTGCACAGAGAAAGCAGAAACCTCTAAAGCAACGGAAGAACGGGCTGATGATTTTCAGAAGCCAATTACAGCACTCTCCAACATTTCCATTTTCGAATTAACTCATGATTCTCCCAAACATCCGAAAAAGTTGAATGATCTATTAAGAAAGATCGAGGTGAAATCAAGCACCACGCCAGAAGACATGGCGCAGATCGTAAACCAGGCGATGACTAACATGCCTATTACTTTCTCTGATGAGGACTTGCCAAAGCCTCATTCATTCCACAATAATGCACTATACACTGTGGTAAGGACTCGGGGCATGACTGTCCTGCATGTGCTTGTTGATGGGGGCAGCAGTTTGAACATTTGCCCAGAAATGACGGCAAAGGCCCTGGGATTGAAGGAAGAAGAATATGTACTTAATCCCATTACCATCTACGGCTTCGATAATCACGGGCAGACTGCCAAGGGCAAGATCTTCTTAGAAATCTTCATAAACTACTCAGTGCACACAATATTATTCCATGTTGTCAATGTGCCGCCAACTTACAATCTGTTATTGGGACGAACATGGATCTACAACGCCAATGCAATTCCATCAACCCTCCACCAGTGCATCAAGTGGTCCAAAGGAGGAATGATCACTACCATTTTGGGCGAAAACCCTAAAGAAAGGCTGCCACAGCTTATGATTCCCCATCCAACATTTACAGCAGATATTCCCAGCATCCGAGAGGCAGACGAAATCAATCTTAGCGACAGCCTAGAGATGCTGAAATTAAAAGATGTCATGGATGAAGAGAATGTCACAGCTACAGTCCAATGGCAGGGACCTTGTTTCTTCAAGCTAGGAGGACGCATCAATTACGCCTCCCTCAAAGATCATCCCTTGTTTCCTCAGTTTTCCAAAGCAAGAAAGGGATTTGATCTGCTGATAAAACATGAATATCAACCATTCCAAGGCATGGGGAAAGATGAAGACGGCATGATAGAGCCCATCATTCCAGTTCGACATGCGGGCAGTTCAGGGTTGGGTTTCGCCGGCCAGGATTCCAGCAAGAAGACCATTTTTGTCAGAGGAAGCCAATAAAAAGATGATGCCTCAGTTTTCCTGCTTTTCTGTTCTCATTTCTTTGTTTAAATCTTGTAGGGAAAATACAGTCCCATCTTTTGTCAAGTGCCTTGTAAATACTTTGCTTCAATCAATGAAAGATCAATCTTTTTTCTAATATTCGGGCATCTATCATTCCTTCTTATGCTTTGTCTATGTCATTACTCTTTGCTTTATACAAAAATTTGTTTTGGCTTGTACTTTCTCCTAAAAAAAAACCTCTTTTCGGCATTTTCAGGACCATTAACTCCTGAATCAATGACAAAATTCGTTATCAATCCCAAATATCTAAAATTGGCAAGGTTTCCTGAGATGAAAGATAGAGCAGAGGTCAGTCAGACAGCGGAGCAGACCGAAGAGCCAGCTGAATTTGATTCCACTATTCAAGAATTACCAGAATTTACTCACATTCAGAAGCAGGATGAACCATCATCTTTAGTTCAAGATCCAACTGAGGATATCAACATTGGGTCGGAAGATGATCTGAAAATTCTCAAAATCGGGTCGAGTCTAAGCGAAATTGAAAAAACTAGACTCATCCAATTCCTCGAAAAGCATCAGGAAGTATTTGCCTGGACTTATGAAGATATGCTAGGATTGGATATCAAGCTGGTTGAGCATCGACTCAAGTTGAAACCAGAAGTCAGACCAACCAAGCAGAAATTAAGGAAATTAGACCCTCAAATTGAGCAGCAAGTCAAGGAAGGACTTGAAGATTTATTAAAAGCAGGCTTCATCCGGGCCATTGATTATCCAGATTGGTTAGCAAATATCATAGCGGTCCCTAAAAAGAACGGAAAAGTTCGGATCTGCATTGATTTCAGGGATCTCAATAAGGCTACTGTGATCATCGCAAATTTTTTCCTCTTTCATTGTTTCTCTCTCTTCCTTCTCTTTCCCTTTTCTGACCTCCATTCTCTTCCTTTTTGAAGGGAGAAGAACAAAAGAAAGAAAAGAAAGAGAGAAGAGAAGAGAAAAAGAAAGAAAGAGAAAAGAGAAACTCTTTTGCGGGTTTTCACTTGACCTTGATTTAAAAATTATTTAGAAAATTACTCGCCTCCGTTTTGAAAATATTGCGGGAAAAATGGAGAGACGGGATTCACTCGTCGGTACGAGGTTCGACCGTTCCTGGCGCCTTTACCAGGGGTAATCGAACCAATGATCGAATCTATGCCTTTTGCTTTGCCTAAATATAATCTAAGAATTTATTCTAACTCTAAATGCACAATGAATCATGCTTGTGCAATGCAAGAATGTATGCTCCTTTTAAAAGATGTTTTGAAAATTTCCCAAGTATTCTGAGATGAACTTGATAATAGAGTGAAGAAATGGTTGAATCTAACCTTAGAACTTGAGATAGATCAGAGAAGTTCTAAGTTTTTGAAGTAAATCAGAGTTGGGAGAATAAATGAGAAAGAATGACTTGAAGTTTTGAAAATGAAAAGAAAATGAAGTTTCAAAGTCAGAAATAGACTTTGAATTTGATTTTGAATTTAGAAAAGGAAATGAATACTTGAAATGGAATTGAACTTGGATTTTGAAGTTTGGAATTTGGAATGGATCTGAGAAATTCGGATGATGTTTAAGAATAGAAATGGATTTAGATTAGATCCGACAATGGAATTGAAATCTAGAATTTGGAATTGGATTCCGGATCCTAAACGGAATGGGATCCGAGATTTAGAAATCAAGATGGACTTGGGTTCTGGATCCTAAAATGGAGTGGATCTGAAGATGGATTTAAGATCTAAGATCTAAGATCTGAGATCCGAGATAAAATTGGATTCTGGATCCTAAGATGGATTTGGATCAGAAGTCTAAGATCCAAAGTAGAATTGGGTTCCGGATGGATTTAGATCTGAAGTCTGAGATCCAAGGTGAAATTGGTTCTGGATCCTACAAGGAAATTAGGTCTGAAGTCTAAGATCCAAAGTGAAATTGGTTCTGGATCCTATAAAAAAATTGGATCTGAAGTCTGAGATCCAAAGTGAAATTGGATTCTGGATCCTATAAGGAAATTGGATCTGAAGTCTAAGATCCAAAGTGAAATTGGAGTCTGGATCCTAAGGAGGAATTGGATATGAAATTTGAGGTCCAATATGAGTGTTGAATCCTGGATCCTAAAAATGGATTTGGAATTAAATTCAGAAGATGAATCAAGAACTTCCAAGTTTTAATTTGAACTTGGAAAATGGATTTTTAGAAATTGAATCTTGAATATACAAATGAATTTCTAAGTTAAATTGGATTTTAAATTTAAGATAGAATTTGGAATTTGAAATATAAGATGATTCTGAAGTTTCAAAGTCAAATGGGACTTTGAAGTTGAATTCTTGAATCCTTTTGAGAAATAGAATTGAAGTTGAATTTATAAATAGGATTTGATCTGAGAAATGAAGGAAAGAATTACTTGAAATTTTGAAAAGGAAATTTTGAAAATATGATGTGATTCTATCCTAAATGATGAATGAATTTAAAGAATTTGAATTTGGATTTTGAAAAGCTATTCCATTCTTTAGATGAATCAAAATAAGACTGAAGATATAATACATCCTTGACTATGGTAATTGAATGTATTATATAATAATCTGTATTTAGATTCAAGAGAGGAATGAAATACATTTTAGTGCTTTTATAGAGTTTAGAATGAAATTAACTCTCAATATACCCTGACTATGGCCATTGGTATATATATTGAGTTAATTTTAAATTAAACTCTAATAAAAGAGGAAAATATTTAAAGAAAATATGATGGATTCTGAAAAGGATCCGGTGTGGATCCAGTGTTATTTTATAAAAGATAAAAATCCTAAGTCTTGTTTACATCCCGACTATGGCCGTTGGTGTAAATCATCAACTTAGGATTAATTTACCTCTTACGAAATGGTGCACATGTCATTCGTGTTTCACCATTGTGACCTTTTGCAATAAAAGAGGAAGGATGATATGAACAAGCAACATGTATGCTCATACATTCTAATCTAGGACTGAAATGGAAATTTTCCTTTAATATCTAAATTGTTACAATCCTTGAAATTTGGAGTAATGACATCCTTAAGCAAAACAAGTCTCCCATGAATTCCCTGCAAAGGAATGAGTTAGCACAATATAGGAGAAGATGCTTTGTTGACAGCGAAGTTGTATGTAATTTGTATGAATCCTAACGCAAGGTGCTATGTTTATGCTGAATGGAAAAGGTACATGGCCTACCCTACATTGGTTAGAAAATACACACATATATATATATATATATAGACGCATACATATATATGTATATAAGTATATATTCAAACAATGTTGTAGTCAAATGAACATCTACATGCAATGAGTGAAGGCAAGGGTCCGGATGGTCCGAGGTGAACCATCGTGAAACGCAAAAGCCATAGCAACTCGTGATGGAAGACCCGAGTTGCCCCTTGTGAGATTAGAAGAAGAAATGTTGATTACAACTATAGTAGTTTTTGATGAATTACTATAACAGTGGAAGACCATAGTGGTTCTGTGTGAACCACTGTAAAAAGGAGGACAGTTATAGTAGTTTTTGCTGAACTACTATAACAGTAAAAGGGCCACAGTGGTTCTGTGCGAACCACTGTGAAGAAAAAGACGGTTATAGTAGTTTTTGTTGAACTACTATAACAGTGAAAGGCCACAGTGGTTCTGTGTGAACCACTGTGAAGAAAAAGACAGTTATAGTAGTTTTTGCTGAACTACTATAACAGTAAAAGGCCATAGTGGTTCTATGTGAACCACTGTGAAGAAAAAGACAGTTATAGTAGTTTTTGCTGAACTACTATAACAATAAAAGGCCACAGTGGTTCTGTGTGAACCACTGTGAAGAAAAAGACAGTTATAGTAGTTTTTGCTGAACTACTATAACAGTAAAAGGCCACAGTGGTGCTGTGGGCCGGGACCACCGTATATCATGAGATGAAGTTCAGTGCAACGATGCTTTTATTAATATATAAGTAACCAACGGGAAGGGATATTATGGATACTCACAGGACTACAAATGTTTACGCGAGCCCTATTGTGGAAGGGATCACTTTGGACAAATGATTTCTATCAAATAATCTCTTGTGAAAGCAAGATGGTCAGTGAGAAAGGCAAATTGAGAACATATATAAAGGAGAAGGAAAAGATAATCCTGATATGGTCTACAAGGGTTTGGTGATCCCAGCTAGCCTACATGTGTATAAACACCATTCTTGAACTAAAGAAAGAAAAAAAAAACGAGTGAAATATGTTATCTCTAACACCAATCTCCTTCCTGAATTTGGCAACAGTGATCTTGTTTAACCAATATAATGCTACAGGCATGGTAGATTAAGCGCATGATAATAAAAAATAAATAAATAAATAAATAAAAATGTTAATGATAAGAGCGCAAACATACCTGACGAGATTGCAGAAGCTAGCAGAGAATATCTGCATTAAAGTATGACAATGAGTGAGAGGGAAAGGAGTAAAAAAAAAATAAAAAAAAAATAAAATAAAATGTGATAAGAGAAGGTTTACGCAGACAAGTGTACCAGCCATGAGGTTAATCAACATTTGTCCTCTTTGCTCATTTTTTTTTTTTTAGAAGGATCCGATATCTCATTATCGGCGCTGTCACCATGATTTTCAGACTTAGCCTATTCTGTAGGAATTTTCTGGTACTTACCTTAAGCGAACCAAGAGACAAATATACCACTCAATTTGGGATCCATTGGTTTAAGATGCCCTTCTGGCAGTTCATCTTCTGATGATGCTTTCAGATAGAGGAATGAGAGCCTTAGGTTCCAGTATACATGAATCTACCCTTGGAATAGCTCTTTTAGCTAAGATGCATTTATGAAAAACAATCTTAAAATACATGGATGTTCAGCATTAGAAGAGACATTCTCGAAAGAGGCATGTTTAGAGGAACATTGAGCTGATATAACTGGTGTAACTATGATACCAAATTCAAAAAACGTTTGAATGAACAAAATGGGGATGACATATAAACATGATATATGAATATACCTATATTGCTGGAAGGACCTAAAATTAAATATTGTGATAAAGCATAATGCAAGTAAAGGCTAAACCGAAGACCTATGAACAGAATTCACACATTTGATGCTGATGAAATGGGAAGTTATAAAAAAAAAATGGTACTAGCAAAAGCCAAACAATAAAAAAAAAATGAAAGAAACTGTTATAGCTAACAGATCTAATGCATGTATGCGTGGAACACGACAGAGCTAAAAAAAAAAAAATGCAGATGATGATCTGGCATCGAATTAGACATAGTGACTAACTTGACTGGGGATGAATTCTACTGAGCAATCGGGTCTTACATTTAGAAGACTCTGCTAGGCATCCCAAAGAGGATATACCGGAGTGAACTCATCTGGATAGATCACGCCGCAGACACTACCGTGTCATTTGAGTTTACACTGCTGACTGAGACCACAGATTCAGGTTCAGATTGTTGACAGACTCTAATGACTGAACGCAATCGTCCATTTGAACAAGACAATCTAATGAATATGCTTATCATAATATTACAACCAATACATAGAGCAGATTAGCCAGAGCCAATGGTCTGAATGGGAATGCAAGACAATCCAATAAGTAAAAAAAAAAGTTCTCGAGAACTATGGCTCTCACACAATCGTAGTGAAGTTGGTTAATATGACAAATCCCAGAATGTAGGCCACACCGAATTCAACGAAGATCTGCAAGGGTCCTCGCCGGATATCAGTTAAATGCCAGTAAGCCGTGATCATTTAATTGCTGCAACTTGATTGATATGCCATCAAATGATTAAAAAAAGGAAAACTGAGTCAATACACTTCGATATCATCAGAGTAGAGACCCATATTCATGCAAATCAAAATAAAATCGATGCCCAGGATGAATCAAAATAAGAGAAACACAACAGAAAAAGAAACTGTGAATCGAACCAAGATGTTAACAGGGGATGGGGCAACTCTTAAATGGGAAGTGGAGCGTGAATTGAAACTAGAATCGGACAGAACTATAAATATGAATCAAAGCAGAAAGCTAAAACAAGGATCAAAATATGATAATAAAACAGGAGTTAAACTAAATGAAAATGAAAGAAGAAGGAAAAAAAACAACGAACCTCAAATTCGAAGTGAGTTAAGACCAAAATAAATGGGGAATGACAACGCAAGCCGGATATCAAGATGTTAGGATACGACCATTCCTGTTAATTTTGCACAGTATACATAGGTCGACGCTTGCCGTAGGCAAGATCAACACTATGTGAGTGCTCGGATGAAAGAAAAATAGTAGATCAACGCTATGTGAGTGCTCTGATGAAAGAAAAACAGTAGACCAACACTATGCGAGTGCTCTGATGAAAGAAAAACAGTAGAGAGAAATAAATAAAATGGCCCTTACCGTGGATACGAGGGACGGCGAGAGCAAGGTTCCTTCCTTGTACTGCCTCGGGGTAGGATTCCTTTCCTCCGATCAAGTAAGAGGAGTGACTAAGAGAAAAAGGGTCTTACCGTAGTCTTGGAGCAGACTTCCTTGTGTTGATCGGAAGGAAAAAACTAAGAGAACCGTGATGGGGAGATAGAGAAAGGAGAAAAGGGGAAAATTATTCTTCCGGATGGAGATGGATAAACCCCGATCCCGATCGATCCCCCCCCCCTCCTTCTTCTAGTGCCTTCTTTTATAGGCGCGGAAGAAACTTCGAGAGAGGGTTTTCCGTTGCAGATGGAGGGCGGATGGTCTGAAGCCATCAATCGGAAGGTAAAGATTGTAAGGGGAAAATCGTTGACGATGGAGGGCAGATGGTTGCTCATCCATCAAAGCAGAAGGGGATCAGAGGGTAGAGATAGAGGAACGCACATGGGGGTGGTCGGCCATGGAGGGAGAGAGAAGGGTTTCAGAGAAGAGAAGGCGAGTTCGGGTTTTTTAAACCCTAACTCGACCCTTAAACATCGAAAATCAGGTTTTCCAAAAAAGGGCCTCCTTAAAAAGTTTTTTCTAAAATGGGTTTCCAAAAACCATTTTTTTTTCTTTTGCAATTTCCTTCATTTATTTCTGAATTTTTTTTCACTCTTTTCTCAATATTTTTATTTTTTTGTATTTTTGGAATGAAAATCTAAGATTTTACGAGAAAACAAAGATTTAAACACTAATTTTTTGTATTTTTCTGAGAAATATTTACAAAAGTATTTTTCTGAGAGTTTCAGACCATTTTGGGGAAATTTCTTCAGAAGAATGGGTTTAGACCCAAGTTTTGAGAAAATGTTCGAGTTTTGACACTCGAATTGAGAAATACAACGTGATGGATCCAAACGGATGTCGGACGAACTGTTTGAGCTTTTCTAGAAGTTATTTTTTGAAATTTTGAGAATTTGATTTAAAATTGGATAATGAAGTTCATATTTGATTCTCACAATGAATCCGGATCCGAAATTGAGTCAAATATATAAAATGAATCTAATTTCAGCAAAATTTGAGAAATAAAATGGAATTTAGATTTAAAACTGACTTAATTACCCAGAAAGTGGGGTCAGGGGTAAAAAGGGGAATATTTACAACATTTTGAAAAAATTGGGGTGTTCACAGATGCCCCTCTTTGCTACTAAGCTGGTTGAAAGCCGAGCTTAGTGGCAAAGAAACACTCCAAATTTTGAAAAATGCCCCAGTCAGCTGATCCGAGCTGGGTGTGGAAGAATTATGGCTTTTTGGGCTTAAAATCCTCATCCTGAATGGTCCCGGGGGGCGAAATCCTCGACAATTATACGATTGAATGATAAGAGTGAGGAGCTCGTGATGGGACTTGTGGGCGAGGATCCCGAAGTGATGAAAGATAAGAAATTAGATCAAGTCTCGTGGATGAGACAAGATCAACTTTTGAAATGACTCAGGTTTAACCCTTAACCTGGATGGGACAAAGATATATCAAGATAATTTGGATGGGGAAAGGAAACATAAATGGACCTCGATGGGACATTTTGAGAGAAATGCCTCGTGAGATGAAACTCAAGGACGATCCTTTCTTGGATGGATATACAAAGAACACGGATTCCTTTGCGGGGAAAACCATGATGGGACGGGAAGGATTACCTCGTCTAAACGAGGCTCAGGTTTAACCCAAACCTGAAAGGAAGGTGCCTCGCAGAGTGAGGTTTAGGCTTCGCCCTTATCCTGAGAGGGACGACCATACAAAATCTTCGAGTGAAGAAACCGTGATGGGACAACAAATGCATCGCCGAAGCGAGATTCAGGTTTAACCCTTGACCTGAGTGGGAGATGATGCGGAATCTTCGAATGGAGAAACCGTGATGGGACTAGAAAAGATATCTAGTCGGAATGGGACTCAGGTTTAACCCAAACCTGAATGGAAAGATACCTCGCGGAGCGAGGTTCAGGCTTAACCCTTAACCTGAAAGGGACGACCATACGGGATCCTCGGATGAAGAAACCATGATGGGACCTTCAGAATTTGAACAAACAAATCCGGAAGGGGTTTGCGAGAAGAGAAAAACAAGGGATTCCCTAAAGCTTGGAAAGGGGATGATCTGGGGTGTCTCATTGCTGAGACTAAATCAGCTTTCTAAAAACAGACGACCTCTCGCAGAAGGTTTTGGTTTGTACCTCGAGGAGCGAGGTAACAGGTTTAATCCTTAGCCTGAATGGATATAGAATCCTCGAGGAGCGAGAAAAACTGTGATGGGCCTCTAGACCTTGCACAACAAGTCCAAGAGGGGTTTTTGCAAAAGGATGAAAATGGGGGTCCCTAAAGCTTGAAAAGGGGCTGTTCTTGGGCGCCTCATTGCTGAGACTGAAAAATAGCTTTTGACAATAACAGATCTTTTGCAAAGAGTTCAGGTTTAACCCTTATCCTAAGCGGGAACTGTCTATGGTGGGACAGTGGGGAGCACAAGAAAGTGTGCAGATCTGAGAACGCTCGGATCAGGCAGAAGGAAAGGACTTTTCAGTCCTAAGGAGGGATGACGTCAGGATACGTCAAAACGACCATCAAGTTCACACTTCATGTTGGGATAAGAGAAAATATTGCCAATAAGATGCCAAAATTGTGGTTGATTCAGAATGATTGTATTGTGCTTATGTGTGAAAAATGTCACCTCTTTCTACCTAGAGTATTAGCTCCAATTGGGCTAACTCTATAGAATTGAGAATCAAACTCAAACTTGTTGTTGTTGAGTTTCTTCAAGGAAGATATCAATTTCCTTGATATGAACGGAGAGGAAATATTCTTAGCTTCATAAAAGCAATCGAATGACGAGACATTGATGAAAGAATTCCACATAGATAAAGATGATTCTTGGCAATTTCGGGCAGTTTGATATCCTGGGCATTTCCCATGATGATCTTTTGCACTCTTTTGAACCATGGAGCTTTCTTGGGTTCTTTTACATCATCCTTTATTTTGGAGATGTCCTGACTTTTCTCTCTTTTTCAGGGAAGGGTACGTTACAAACTCCTTCATCTCGGAGATGCTCCGATCCTTCTTTTTCTTTTTCAGGAATTATGACATTGGTTCTTGAAATCTCTAGATGATAGCAGAAATCAAATATCTTTTAGGGTTTGTCGGTAGGTTCATCGCATCCGCCTTCATCTCGACGGTGATCCGAACTTTCCCTGGAAGGATTCGTCACAAACTCCGTCATTTTGGAGATGTTTCAAATCTTCTCTGGCCCCGGGGGTCTACTCGCTTAATTCGCCTTCATCTTGACGACAATTGAGAGATCCCTTTTGCGGATATTTGATTGCAGCTTAGGCGACTGAGGATATATGGATTGGGTAAGTTCTTTTTTACTGCCCACAATATTTTCACTGTCTTACTGCCAAAAAAAAAATGATCTTTAGGAATGTGCCACAGCTACGATCAATATCAGTTCACTTATGGCTTTTCAACATCACTGAATTTTCCTTTACTGGTCATATCGAAGATTTTTTCTTCATCCTTTCGGTTGACCAACAGAATAAGCTTGAATTTAGTTCTCATTTCGCAAAAGTCTTGCTCTTTTGGAAATAATACTAAAGGTAGTTTGAGACAATTCTTTATGTGATGAAAGCTTTGAGATCAACAATGACTTTTGATAGCAAATTGGCAAAAGTATTCTATAAATCCCTGATAAAAGAAATTGCTCGATATCGAATCGACACGTCCGTGACAAAATTCTCCTCTCTTTTTCCCCAAAAAGAGAGACTCAGGCTTAAACCCTTACCTGAATGGGAAGTTGGAAATACTTCTCTCTTCCCTGAAAGAGGAGGTGTTTGCAAAACGGAACTTTCGAAGAGAAATTAAGTTTTCGTCAAAACTCCCTATCTCTAGGCTTCTCTTATGGAAAGGCGGCCAAAAAAAACAAAGTTGAGAAAGTATCACAGAGGAACGAGTCCATCACACTCTTCCTAGAAGAGGGTCCTCTGCGAAAGGATTTGGCCAAAGATAAGAAAAACAAAGGGCCACAAAAGAAACGAGCTTCCGTCGAAGCTCTCCCTAACAAAAAGGGCTCTTTTGTGTAAAGTTGGTTGTTGTTTTGCAAACTGTTCGCGAAGAAAACGAGTCCCTTCAAACTCTCCCTGAAAGAGGGTTCTTTCGAACAAAAGATGGTTGCATGCGAAAAGAACGAGCTCCTTCGAACTCTCCCTAAAGCGGGTCCTTCGCAAGAAAAGATTTTGAATTTTTGACAAAATGATAACCCGAGGGTTGAAATTTGAGAATTTAGAACTTGAATGATGATATTTGGTTAGTACAAAGACTGAACCTGGAGGGCTAATTGATTAGTCAGCCAAACACTAGCACGAGCGCTAGATGTATCAGCACGAGCACTGGGTTTCGAAAAAAATGCCCCAGTACGAGCGTTGGGTTTTGAAAAATGCATACCAGTAAGAGCACTGGATTTTTGAAATGCACACCAGTACGAGCACTGGGTTTTCGAAATGCACACCAGTACGAGCACCGGGTTTTCGAAATGCACACCAGCACGAGTGATGATGCATGAAATGCACATCATGTAAAAAAGTTTTTCATGCATTTTGTATCAAGTTTAAGGTTTTAAACCCATGTTTAGATGTGTTTTGATAGTAAGGGGCTATGGTTCGAATTTCAGAAAAATCGGAGTTAAAATGAGAGAGTTATGGCTATTTCAGTGTTTGGGCATGGATTTCGAGATGGATCGGATCCATATCCGACCTATTTAGGTTAAGTGGACCTTGGATCAACTCTTAGAAAGCCCAAAACCCAACCCACACGCCTATCCATATCCATTTCAAAAAGTTTTTCTAAAAACCCCCCAGAAAGAGGCGCCTAGAAAATATATTTTTTATAACAGTGTTTTTGCAAATTCCAAAAAGTATAAATATACTTTTTAGAGAAGCCCTAGGCGTCTTTGGCTGTGTTTGGACGCCCCCTACAGTGACTCTACAGCAGCAGCTCCTTCCTCTCCATCTCCCCCACGTGTTGGCCATTGAAGATCGACCTATGCTTGATTTTCAAGCATATTTTCGAGCTTTCTTTTGTTTCTTTTCATTTCTTTCTTGTTCCTTGCTGTCTTTTCACCCCTTTTCTGTACTTTTGCAGGTGTAGCAGAGGTGGAGACCATTGCAGGGGTAGTTTGAGACAATTCTTTATGTGATGAAAGCTTTGAGATCAACAATGACTTTTGATAGCAAATTGGCAAAAGTATTCTATAAATCCCTGATGAAAGAAATTGCTCGATATCGAATCGACACGTCCGTGACAAAATTCTCCTCTCTTTTTCCCCAAAAAGAGAGACTCAGGCTTAAACCCTTACCTGAATGGGAAGTTGGAAATACTTCTCTCTTCCCTGAAAGAGGAGGTGTTTGCAAAACGGAACTTTCGAAGAGAAATTAAGTTTTCGTCAAAACTCCCTATCTCTAGGCTTCTCTTATGGAAAGGCGGCCAAAAAAAACAAAGTTGAGAAAGTATCGTAGAGGAACGAGTCCATCACACTCTTCCTAGAAGAGGGTCCTCTGCGAAAGGATTTGGCCAAAGATAAGAAAAACAAAGGGCCACAAAAGAAACGAGCTTCCGTCGAAGCTCTCCCTAACAAAAAGGGCTCTTTTGTGTAAAGTTGGTTGTTGTTTTGCAAACTGTTCGCGAAGAAAATGAGTCCCTTCAAACTCTCCCTGAAAGAGGGTTCTTGCGAACAAAAGATGGTTGCATGCGAAAAGAACGAGCTCCTTCGAACTCTCCCTAAAGCGGGTCCTTCGCAAGAAAAGATTTTGAATTTTTGACAAAATGATAACCCGAGGGTTGAAATTTGAGAATTTAGAACTTGAATGATGATATTTGGTTAGTACAAAGACTGAACCTGGAGGGCTAATTGATTAGTCAGCCAAACACTAGCACGAGCGCTAGATGTATCAGCACGAGCACTGGGTTTCGAAAAAAATGCCCCAGTACGAGCGTTGGGTTTTGAAAAATGCACACCAGTACGAGCACTGGATTTTTGAAATGCACACCAGTACGAGCACTGGGTTTTCGAAATGCACACCTGTAACGCCCCGGATTTCCAAAACAAAGCTAAGTTAAAATTTTCATGAATTTCTTTTTTTTTTTTTTCATTGCAGCGGAACTTAGAAAAGCTTTTAGCAGCGGAATAAGACGATAATGAGTCGTCAGTTTTAGAAAACTCCGAGCACGTTGCAGGTATGTGGCCAAGCAACTCATTGACCACCAAAGTGTTCCATTTTATCGAAAACATATGTTTATTACAACACTACTGCTTAGGAAAGCAGTGTAGGTTCAATAAAAAGGAAGCAGTACAACTCTGTCTAGAGAAACCCTGGAACTTGATGCCGCCTTGCTCCGCATATCGCCACGCAGGTTCAACACCTGAAATCCCCATTAAACGGGGTCAGAACCACTGATGGTCTGGTAAGTAGGCAAACACCTATCTATTCAACTCAAGTAAATGCATAGACCACTCAGGGTCGCAGTTCGTAATACGACGCTCAAGCCTCCATGACTTAGCGTATATCGCACAAGCCTCATCAGGGCTATGAGTTGAACATCCATGCAAGTCGTCATGACTTCACATAAGCCTCTTCAGGGCTGTGAGTTAGAATAACCTCTTAAGTCTCTACGACTTAGCCTTGACTTCCTCAGAGTCACGAATGGATGTCTAGCTCAAGCCTTTATGCTTGGCACATCCGTATCCTACGAATCTAAGGACAGCTCTCCGAGCTTCACTTAGTCGTACGGATATCAATGGGGTTCTTTCCCAATCGGTCCAGTAGTATACCGACCATGACACCTTTACAAAGGTTATGCAGGACTGACTCAACAACGTCATCCACTCATACATTCAAAGTAGCGCTGTACCTAAGCTAATGCTTTGTTTCGATAATTGCACCTCCCCCTGGGCTTAGGGGACTCATATCTGGGCGACAACGCGACGATCTGGGGGTTGATTATTCTATGTATTTTAGATACCCCAGAGGCCTGTTGACCCCATCCCCCTAGTAGGACGGTACAGCATACCGGAAGAGATCCTTACTAGGTATCCGAATGCATTCTGCTACTGCAGTAGTTGGGTTCAATCCTTAGATATTTAAGGATAACCACGACCTCCATACCTCTGAGTGACGAAGGCCATCAATGAACTCTATCAGGTTCGGGTGAAATATATGTCACTCAAGGCTGCGCCATCACCGTCTTCCTCGGTGAGAAATTCTGAAAGGGGCCTGCCGGTCTTACAATTACTTGACGAACATTGCATGCCTATAGGGCAGCCTTTGAGAAGTATGTACCCGACCCCAATCAACCACACGGTTTTCACCGTGGAACAAAGGTTTTATTCATATGCATGCTTAACTCTGCTCTTAGCACTTCGGCCTTGACGAGCACTTCACCTCTTTCGGTGGAAACAACACACTCCGGCTCAGCGGCCCTTACGAGTCTGGTTGTCTGATAATTCTCAATGAGCATGCACATGACTCGATCTCTACGGATCGGCTACTCGGCGTATTTTTACGCAACGAGCTCAGGACCTCGTCAAGGCGCTACCACTACTTTGGCGCAACGGCTCTTACAAGTATGATGCCCTTGCAGGTGTCAGGGAGACGAGTCATTCTGACATCGTTCCAACAAAGGACATCATTGTGCCACTTAACTGGTTTTGGCAGCTCTTCTGCCAACCATTCTGTCAACACCTTCTCTGTTCTACCGGCAGTGGTGCGACGAACCTTTCTACATTGTAGAAGGCGTTTCATAACTGGGTAGCACTTCTGCTACGTTCTTTCTGAGCCATTCTTAGCTCCTTCAGGAATTTCAGCAGCACTTCCTCTCTTTTACGGAGAAAGCGTGCGTTTCTTTTATCCATTTCAGCGGCATCTCCCCTCTTTGGTGGGAAATCGCTACGCTTAACTCGGGAAATGGATGCGCACCGTTGTGCGTACTTTGCATCCATCAAGGTTGCAGGAACCTTGGGCCATAGCTAGGCCATACGTAATTGATTTAGTCTTTACGTAAAGAGCATTTTGCCAAAAGGCGAAGCCTTTCCAATAGGGGCTTCATTCGTCAAGCAGAATCTTGTACGAGGAGCGGTAAGGGAATCGCATGGGCGATTTTGGAGTTGATCTCCGTTTGAACGCTCACTTACGCGCCATATATGTAATATAAGCAGAAGCCTGTGCTTTATACAGCGGCGGCGTAAAGAAATGCATATACTATTGTTCAGGGTGTGTAACTGAACGAAATATTCTACATATATAACAAAGCAGAAGCCTTGGCATCGTTCGACGCGACGGCGTAAGTAAATACATAATCGGAAGTGCAGTAATCGGAAGTACAGAAAGCAGGGAGCCTTGGCATCATACGACGCGACGGCAAAGGTAAATTACATGGCCTGTGCGATATAAGACGCGTCGGCAGTATCAGCAGATATACACCTAGATCTGTATCCAACGATAGTTACGAGGCGAGCGAGTGAACACCGAAGTGTCCTAGAGGGCTCAACCAAGAACTAGGGTGAGATACTATTTTGAAGAACGCATATACTGCGTATTCGAACATATATATCCGACGATAGTTACGAGGCGAGCGCGTGAACACCGAAGTGTCCTAGAGGGCTCAACCAAGAACTAAAGCAAGATACTACTTCAGAAAGTATATTCTATATACAAACAGTCAAATACTTGAGAGAGATGGATCAACGAAGCGAACTTACTTCAAATCGTGGAAGAAACGGCTCCGGGTTGCTTCTTTGGCTTCGAGCCTTCCTTCGAGAGGTCAGACTAAGTCAGATGAAGCTGACTTAGTTGAGAAAGAGGTAGAGCAGGTCAAGCTACTCAACCTAAGTGGTTTGAACCTAACAGGGTTCAATCCAAGTCAACTGGGTTCAGTAGGTTCGAACTCAGCTCAAGTAGGCTAAGTCTGGGTTCAGAAATCCAAACCGGAATCTGGACCAAAAAGGACTTTGACTTTGACTTTAAACCCAACTAGGTTCAAGTCAAGTCAACTGGGTTTGGACCAGGTCAAGTGGGTTCAGACCCAGGTCAGGTGGGTTAGGACCAGGTCAGGCAGGCTCAGGCTAAGTCAGGCAGGCTCAGACCAGGTCAGGTGGGCTCAGGTGGCTAGGCTAGGTAGGGGAGGTTTAGGAGAGAGAGGGGGTCGATTTTTATGAGAAGAGAGAGAGTGGGGAGGGCTATTTATAGCCCAAGCCCACCTCCTCTTGGGTTTTTCCATGCCCAAACTACCCCCTTGGCTTCTTTTTAATTCCAAGAGGTTCCTTGGTGTGGGGCCCACTTGGATATTCCATGGGATATTTTTGTGGGTCCCACCAGATATTTTCTGAGGAATATTTCTGTGGGTCCCACCAATATTTCCGTGGGTCCCGCAAGAATTTCGGGTTTCCGGCGATTTTTTTCCGAAAAATTCTGAGTACGCCATTTTCTTCGTATTGACGTAACTAAGAAAGTTGGCTCGTACGAATCTATTGATTTCGTTTAGTTAGGAAGTTATGGCTTCCAGAGTATTTGAGCATATATTCGCAATTCGACGAATACCCTAAGTATAACTGGCTCGCAGGAATTGATTCGTTTCGCATTCTGAGAAGAAATGCTATTTTTACCGGTAAATGCCTCATGAATTTTATTCAGATATTTTCTGAAAAATTGCGGGTCTTACATCATTACCCCCTTAAAGGAATTTCGTCCGCGAAATTCAGTTAAGATTACAAAGTGAAGAGTTCAGGATATTTATCCCGCATATCTGATTCGGGCTCCCAAGTGCAATCATCGACTCCGTGATGTTGCCATCTCACTTTAACAAGTGGGATGACCTTCGTTCTTAGCACTTGCTCCCGTCGGTCCATGATCTCCACTGGCCTTTCTTCTACCGTCATATCTTCTCGGATGTCAATGTCCTCATGTTGAATGACATGAGAAGGATCATGAACGTACTTTTGAAGCATTGATACGTGAAATACATCATGTATTTGCGCGTATTGTGGTGGCAATGCTACTTGGTAGGCAGTCTCTCCGATTCGGCTCAAAACTTCAAAGGGACCAACAAATCTAGGGCTGAGCTTCCCCTTCTTTCCAAAACGAAACACACTCTTGGTTGGAGAGACCTTGATAAAAACCTTATCTCCAACCGCAAAAGTGAGTTCCCTACGCCGCTGATCGGCGTAGCTCTTCTGTCGACTCTGAGCAGTCAGTAGCTTCTTTCTGATCATGTGGACCTGCTCAGTGTAATGCTGCAACACAATGGGCGAGTCCAAGGTTCGCTCACCCACTTCACCCCAATGGATTGGTGATCTACAGGGTCGCCCGTACAAGGCTTCATACGGTGCCATCCCAATGCTAGCGTGGTGGCTATTATTATAAGCAAATTCAGCCAACGCTAGGTGGGAATCCCAATCACCTTTCCATTCCAGCATACAGGCTCTTAGCATATCTTCAAGAGTCTGTATGGTTCGTTCTGATTGCCCATCTGTTTGGGGATGGAATGCTGTACTGAACTTGAGTTTCGTCCCCAGGGCTTTCTGAAGTTGCTCCCAAAAGTGAGAGGTGAACTTCGGGTCACGATCAGATATGATCGAAATCGGCACTCCATGGAGTCTAACGATTTCCCGAATGTAGATCTCCGCCAATCGTTCAGTTGAGTATCGAGTGTTGATTGGCAGGAAGTGAGCAGACTTGGTGAGTCTGTCAACGATCACCCATATTGAGTCATGTTGTCTCTTGGACCGAGGCAATCCAACGATGAAATCCATCGTAATGCCCTCCCATTTCCATTCTGGAATCTCGATCCGTTGCATTTTTCCACCAGGTCGTTGATGCTCAATTTTTACTTGCTGGCAGATTAAACACCTTGAGACAAATGTAGCCACATCCCGTTTCATACCCCTCCACCAGTACTTTCTCTGTAAGTCCCGAAACATTTTCGTACCTCCAGGGTGAATGGTGTATTTGCTGTTATGAGCCTCCTGGAGTACTTCCTGTCTTAGCTCAGGGTTATTTGGGACCCAAATCCTTTCTTCCATCCATATTCCTCCATCTTCTTTTAAATGGAAGAAAGTGTCATCTCTTTCGGCACGAGCTTTTAATTCCAAGTACTGGGGGTCCTTGAACTATTCGGCTACAATGCGATCGAGGAACTCAATGTGGATCGTCAAACATGACATTTTGATTCTACCTGAATCAGCCAAAAATGGCTTCCACTTGACGAAATCCTCCATCAACTTCCATTGTCCGGTTAGGCTGGCCAGAGTGCCAACAGTCTTGCGACTAAGGGCATCTGCTACAACATTCGCCTTTCCAGGGTGATAGGAAAGCGTGAATTCATAGTCTTTGAGGAATTCCAGCCATCGCCGTTGCCGCATATTGAGTTCTTTTTGAGAAAAGAGGTATTTTAGGCTTTTATGGTCCGACATGACCTCAAATTTCTCTCCATACAGGTAGTGTCGCCAGATTTTAAGCGCGAACACTACCGCGGCAAGCTCCAGATCGTGGGTTGGATAGTTTTTCTCATGAATTCTTAACTGACGGGATGCATAGGCGATTACTTTGCCATGCTGCATCAATACACAACCCAGACCCGTTCCCGAGGCATCGGTATAAGCAATGAAGCCTCCCTGACCAGAAGGTAAGGTAAGGACAGGGGCAGTGGTAAGCCTCTGTTTGAGAACCTCAAAGCATTCCTTACACTGGTCAGTCCATTCAAACTTGACTCCCTTTTTCAGTAATTTCGTCATTGGTACGGCGATTCGGGAGAAGTCCTGTATGAACTTCCGATAATATCCGGCAAGTCCAAGGAAGCTGCGGACCTCAGTGATATTTTCTGGCTGCTTCCAGTCTATCACAGCTTCGACCTTCGCAGGATCTACTGCGATTCCATCTTTTGAGATCACATGGCCAAGGAACATTACTTTGTCTAGCCAGAATTCACATTTTGAAAACTTGGCATATAACTGATTATCTTGAAGGGTTTTCAAGACGATTCTCAAGTGCTCCTTGTGTTGTTCCTCATTCTCTGAATACACGAGAATGTCATCAATGAAGACGATGACAAAAGTGTCTAAGTATGGTTTGAACACTCGGTTCATCAGGTCCATAAAGACAGCAGGCGCATTAGTGAGTCCGAAGGGCATTACTACGAACTCATAATGGCCGTATCTCGTTCTGAAGGCTGTCTTGGGTATATCCTCTTCCTTTACTCTGAGCTGATGGTATCCAGACCTGAGGTCGATCTTGGAGAACACTCTCGCTGTTCTGAGCTGATCGAATAAGTCCTCAATCCGAGGCAATGGGTACTTATTTTTAATGGTTGCCTGGTTAAGCATCCGATAATCGATGCATAACCGAAGGGATCCATCCTTCTTCTTTACAAATAGTACCGGGGCTCCCCATGGTGACATACTTGGTCGGATGAACCCTTGTTCCATCAGTTCTTCCAACTGACACTTCAACTCACTGAGTTCAGCTGGCGCCATTCGATACGGGGCTTTGGATATCGGCGCTGTTCCAGGTAAGGATTGAATTCCAAATTCAACCTCACGAAGTGGCGGAAGTCCTGGCAATTCCTCAGGAAACACATCGGGAAACTCTCGCACTACTTCCAAACTCTCAAGGGGTTGGTCGTTGGATTTTTCCACCGAGAGACTCAACAGGAAGGCCACACAACCCTTCCTAAGGTATTTTTGTACCTTAAGTGCTGATATGAGCCTTTTCTGTGGAACTGGTTTGGATAACCGGTATTCCATCTTAGGTAATCCGGGTCGAGATAGAATCACTCTGCCCTCGCGGCACAGAATCTTGGCATTATTCTGAGCCAACCAATTCATTCCCAGAATGACATCGTACTGTATCATATCGATCAGGATGGCATCAGTAGGCAAGTGTTGCCCTGCTATCTCAATATCCAAATTTTTCACACACCGGATACATTTGGTGCGTGAACCCAACGGGTTATATACTTCGATCATTTTATCAATCGGTTGCACCGAAGCGTGGAGTTGTTCGGTGAAATCGTCAGAGATAAACGTATGAGTAGCACCACAATCAAACAAGACGTAAGCTGCATGTCCATTAACAGGTACGGTGCCTTCAATGAGGTCACCGGTTTCGACTTGTTCAGTCGTTACAGCGTATACACGACCTGCAGCAGGCCTTTGTTCTACCCTAGGTGGGGGTCGTTGGACTAGTGTTCGTTGTGGTACATGTTGAGAGGGTCCGGCAGATCCGGCATTCCTCCTCTGCTCATCAATAAGCTTCTTCCTGCATTGTCTTGCAACGTGGCCCACTTTGCCACAGTAGAAGCATCCACCTGTGCCACGTGGACATGGTCCTCTTGCGTGATTAACATGGCATTTTGGGCAGTTTGGGTTGGACTGCAGGTTGTTTGGAGCCATGTTCTGCCTTGGCCTTACAACTTGTTGAGTGTTGTTCCCACCTTGGAACCTTTTCTTCTGAAAGGGTTGTCGTGAACCCTGGCCACTTGGAAACATTCTCTTCTTGTTCCCACCATCAACTATGGGCCTTTTTGCTATGATCACTTTTGATCGCTCCCAATCCACTTGTATTTTTGAAGCTGCTGCCACAGCCGTTTGAAACGTTTGGGGCATGCTGGTGATAACCCGTGACCTTAGCCCTTCTTGCAGTCCATTGATGTACTTGTCGGCCCTTTCTTGGTCGGTCTCAAATAACCGGGAGCAGTACCGTTCAAGATTTTGAAATTTGGTGGTATAGTCAATCAGATTCATGCCACCCTGCTCCAATTCCAGAAACTCCATCTTCTTCTTGTTTCTGAAGTGTAATGGAAAGTAATTATCCATGAAAGCTCTCCGGAAGTTAGTCCAAGGAATGACTTCAACTTCCGAGAACTGGATAATCTTAGTGGTATCCCACCACTTCCGTGCGTTGTCTTTCAGCCTGTACGTGCCAAAGTTGATCTTCTTTTCTTCTGGTACTCCCAGCACCAGGAAGGCACGTTCGGTTTCTTCGACCCAACTTTCTGCGAGCTCAGGATCGGCTCTGCCAATGAAAACTGGCGGGTCAAGCTTGAGGAACTTCTCATAAGTCACTCCTCCCAGGTGCTCGTTTCGTGGTGCGACTGGTTCTGGCCTCGTTTCACGGATGGCGGTAACCAGGTTGTTGAGTGTCTCCAACAGCAATCCTTGCGTATGGGACTCCTCGCTTGGTATGGTTCTCCTCGTCGTAGGAGCCATTTATCTATGCACACACAAGCACTTGTTTTTAGTTTCTCGATGTATATGAGGAAGTAAAAGCTTTATTTACTTAATATACATCACATTTACACAAGCATTGCCTTAAACAAAACGTCATGCCGCACTGGCAGACTTTAGGCAATGAGAAACTATATACATGAGTCTACTGACTCCAAAACATCACCAGTCTCTTTAAGACTTGGATTTCTTTGATGAAGACGAACTCCAAAAGGTCCATCTATTGCCACATGGCCTTGGTGCAGGCACTACTAGCTTCGGCTTGGGCGACACTTCCGCACTAGCAAGTGAATACTGGGGATATATGAGAGACTCCAGTCCACTTTCCCAGTCAGCAAGATCAAGACTCTGGGAGTCTGGAATAATGATTGGCGAACAGAAAGAATCTCCTCTTTTGTTCCTGCCATTTAAGCTCGGCATATGTGATGCCGGATGGTAGCTTGGCAGGTGATAGACTTCTGCAGGGAAGTTCAAATCAAAATCCCTCAGCCTTGGTAATTCATCAAAAGATGTTGGGGTATGGTTGCTCCCAACACTAGAGTGATGCGGTCCACTGACACGCGAAGTCTCATCCCTGAGACCCTTTGAAGCCCGCCGACCCATATCGGCGGTATATTTCCTTTGGCATTCGTTGGCGGAATGCCCATCTTCGCCACAATATTGGCAGTCTTGGACTTCATACGGGCATATCCACTCATCGTGCATGACCTTGCAGCGATAGCAATATCCACGCGAGTCATGAGTTGCCATCTATACAAAGATGCACCCAGATCAGAACAAAAGTATAAAAACATATACTTACAGTGCGATATCGGTACCATGACGGATCTTGAACCAGGTTTCTCAGACTCACGCTCTGATACCAATTCTGTAACGCCCCGGATTTCCAAAACAAAGCTAAGTTAAAATTTTCATGAATTTCTTTTTTTTTTTTTCATTGCAGCGGAACTTAGAAAAGCTTTTAGCAGCGGAATAAGACGATAATGAGTCGTCAGTTTTAGAAAACTCCGAGCACGTTGCAGGTATGTGGCCAAGCAACTCATTGACCACCAAAGTGTTCCATTTTATCGAAAACATATGTTTATTACAACACTACTGCTTAGGAAAGCAGTGTAGGTTCAATAAAAAGGAAGCAGTACAACTCTGTCTAGAGAAACCCTGGAACTTGATGCCGCCTTGCTCCGCATATCGCCACGCAGGTTCAACACCTGAAATCCCCATTAAACGGGGTCAGAACCACTGATGGTCTGGTAAGTAGGCAAACACCTATCTATTCAACTCAAGTAAATGCATAGACCACTCAGGGTCGCAGTTCGTAATACGACGCTCAAGCCTCCATGACTTAGCGTATATCGCACAAGCCTCATCAGGGCTATGAGTTGAACATCCATGCAAGTCGTCATGACTTCACATAAGCCTCTTCAGGGCTGTGAGTTAGAATAACCTCTTAAGTCTCTACGACTTAGCCTTGACTTCCTCAGAGTCACGAATGGATGTCTAGCTCAAGCCTTTATGCTTGGCACATCCGTATCCTACGAATCTAAGGACAGCTCTCCGAGCTTCACTTAGTCGTACGGATATCAATGGGGTTCTTTCCCAATCGGTCCAGTAGTATACCGACCATGACACCTTTACAAAGGTTATGCAGGACTGACTCAACAACGTCATCCACTCATACATTCAAAGTAGCGCTGTACCTAAGCTAATGCTTTGTTTCGATAATTGCACCTCCCCCTGGGCTTAGGGGACTCATATCTGGGCGACAACGCGACGATCTGGGGGTTGATTATTCTATGTATTTTAGATACCCCAGAGGCCTGTTGACCCCATCCCCCTAGTAGGATGGTACAGCATACCGGAAGAGATCCTTACTAGGTATCCGAATGCATTCTGCTACTGCAGTAGTTGGGTTCAATCCTTAGATATTTAAGGATAACCACGACCTCCATACCTCTGAGTGACGAAGGCCATCAATGAACTCTATCAGGTTCGGGTGAAATATATGTCACTCAAGGCTGCGCCATCACCGTCTTCCTCGGTGAGAAATTCTGAAAGGGGCCTGCCGGTCTTACAATTACTTGACGAACATTGCATGCCTATAGGGCAGCCTTTGAGAAGTATGTACCCGACCCCAATCAACCACACGGTTTTCACCGTGGAACAAAGGTTTTATTCATATGCATGCTTAACTCTGCTCTTAGCACTTCGGCCTTGACGAGCACTTCACCTCTTTCGGTGGAAACAACACACTCCGGCTCAGCGGCCCTTACGAGTCTGGTTGTCTGATAATTCTCAATGAGCATGCACATGACTCGATCTCTACGGATCGGCTACTCGGCGTATTTTTACGCAACGAGCTCAGGACCTCGTCAAGGCGCTACCACTACTTTGGCGCAACGGCTCTTACAAGTATGATGCCCTTGCAGGTGTCAGGGAGACGAGTCATTCTGACATCGTTCCAACAAAGGACATCATTGTGCCACTTAACTGGTTTTGGCAGCTCTTCTGCCAACCATTCTGTCAACACCTTCTCTGTTCTACCGGCAGTGGTGCGACGAACCTTTCTACATTGTAGAAGGCGTTTCATAACTGGGTAGCACTTCTGCTACGTTCTTTCTGAGCCATTCTTAGCTCCTTCAGGAATTTCAGCAGCACTTCCTCTCTTTTACGGAGAAAGCGTGCGTTTCTTTTATCCATTTCAGCGGCATCTCCCCTCTTTGGTGGGAAATCGCTACGCTTAACTCGGGAAATGGATGCGCACCGTTGTGCGTACTTTGCATCCATCAAGGTTGCAGGAACCTTGGGCCATAGCTAGGCCATACGTAATTGATTTAGTCTTTACGTAAAGAGCATTTTGCCAAAAGGCGAAGCCTTTCCAATAGGGGCTTCATTCGTCAAGCAGAATCTTGTACAAGGAGCGGTAAGGGAATCGCATGGGCGATTTTGGAGTTGATCTCCGTTTGAACGCTCACTTACGCGCCATATATGTAATATAAGCAGAAGCCTGTGCTTTATACAGCGGCGGCGTAAAGAAATGCATATACTATTGTTCAGGGTGTGTAACTGAACGAAATATTCTACATATATAACAAAGCAGAAGCCTTGGCATCGTTCGACGCGACGGCGTAAGTAAATACATAATCGGAAGTGCAGTAATCGGAAGTACAGAAAGCAGGGAGCCTTGGCATCATACGACGCGACGGCAAAGGTAAATTACATGGTTTGTGCGATATAAGACGCGTCGGCAGTATCAGCAGATATACACCTAGATCTGTATCCAACGATAGTTACGAGGCGAGCGAGTGAACACCGAAGTGTCCTAGAGGGCTCAACCAAGAACTAGGGTGAGATACTATTTTGAAGAACGCATATACTGCGTATTCGAACATATATATCCGACGATAGTTACGAGGCGAGCGCGTGAACACCGAAGTGTCCTAGAGGGCTCAACCAAGAACTAAAGCAAGATACTACTTCAGAAAGTATATTCTATATACAAACAGTCAAATACTTGAGAGAGATGGATCAACGAAGCGAACTTACTTCAAATCGTGGAAGAAACGGCTCCGGGTTGCTTCTTTGGCTTCGAGCCTTCCTTCGAGAGGTCAGACTAAGTCAGATGAAGCTGACTTAGTTGAGAAAGAGGTAGAGCAGGTCAAGCTACTCAACCTAAGTGGTTTGAACCTAACAGGGTTCAATCCAAGTCAACTGGGTTCAGTAGGTTCGAACTCAGCTCAAGTAGGCTAAGTCTGGGTTCAGAAATCCAAACCGGAATCTGGACCAAAAAGGACTTTGACTTTGACTTTAAACCCAACTAGGTTCAAGTCAAGTCAACTGGGTTTGGACCAGGTCAAGTGGGTTCAGACCCAGGTCAGGTGGGTTAGGACCAGGTCAGGCAGGCTCAGGCTAAGTCAGGCAGGCTCAGACCAGGTCAGGTGGGCTCAGGTGGCTAGGCTAGGTAGGGGAGGTTTAGGAGAGAGAGAGAAGGCAAGAGAGAGAGGGGGTCGATTTTTATGAGAAGAGAGAGAGTGGGGAGGGCTATTTATAGCCCAAGCCCACCTCCTCTTGGGTTTTTCCATGCCCAAACTACCCCCTTGGCTTCTTTTTAATTCCAAGAGGTTCCTTGGTGTGGGGCCCACTTGGATATTCCATGGGATATTTTTGTGGGTCCCACCAGATATTTTCTGAGGAATATTTCTGTGGGTCCCACCAATATTTCCGTGGGTCCCGCAAGAATTTCGGGTTTCCGGCGATTTTTTTCCGAAAAATTCTGAGTACGCCATTTTCTTCGTATTGACGTAACTAAGAAAGTTGGCTCGTACGAATCTATTGATTTCGTTTAGTTAGGAAGTTATGGCTTCCAGAGTATTTGAGCATATATTCGCAATTCGACGAATACCCTAAGTATAACTGGCTCGCAGGAATTGATTCGTTTCGCATTCTGAGAAGAAATGCTATTTTTACCGGTAAATGCCTCATGAATTTTATTCAGATATTTTCTGAAAAATTGCGGGTCTTACAACACCAGTACGAGCACCGGGTTTTCGAAATGCACACCAGCACGAGTGATGATGCATGAAATGCACATCATGTAAAAAAGTTTTTCATGCATTTTGTATCAAGTTTAAGGTTTTAAACCCATGTTTAGATGTGTTTTGATAGTAAGGGGCTATGGTTCGAATTTCAGAAAAATCGGAGTTAAAATGAGAGAGTTATGGCTATTTCAGTGTTTGGGCACGAATTTCGAGATGGATCGGATCCATATCCGACCTATTTAGGTTAAGTGGACCTTGGATCAACTCTTAGAAAGCCCAAAACCCAACCCACACGCCTATCCATATCCATTTCAAAAAGTTTTTCTAAAACCCCCCCAGAAAGAGGCGCCTAGAAAATATATTTTTTATAACAGTGTTTTTGCAAATTCCAAAAAGTATAAATATACTTTTTAGAGAAGCCCTAGGCGTCTTTGGCTGTGTTTGGACGCCCCCTACAGTGACTCTACAGCAGCAGCTCCTTCCTCTCCATCTCCCCCACGTGTTGGCCATTGAAGATCGACCTATGCTTGATTTTCAAGCATATTTTCGAGCTTTCTTTTGTTTCTTTTCATTTCTTTCTTGTTCCTTGCTGTCTTTTCACCCCTTTTCTGTACTTTTGCAGGTGTAGCAAAGGTGGAGACCATTAACCTTGGGCGGGAGTGCGCAACACACCACCAAGGTGAGCCAGCCCTACCTCCATCCGGCTTTCTACATCCTCCGATCGAGAATCGGCTCACACTCCATCGTCGGTGGATCTCCAACGTGTAGCAGCTGCAAAAAAGTGCCGTTTGTGGTGAAATACAGCATTCTCGAACTGTATAGGACGTCCACCTCCAGCCACGGTCCGCTCTTCTTCATCCCCCCGGTCGTCGGATCTTCCAAAAGGTTGAAAAGCATATTTATTTTCCAGGGTTATTGTCCAAGTGAGAAGATTCTCTAAGTGGCGAAAAGACGGAAATACCCTTAGCGTGGAGCAGAAGACTGATTGCTTGATTACTTTTCTTTTAGTGATTATTTGTAGTTGTATTAACTTTATAATTGTAGGTTGACATTTGTCATTAATAAATTAAATTTTATAGAAATATTGTGTTTAATTCCTGTTCCCTGAGGATTCGACCCGTACTTACCACTTTGTGGAAAGTCGGTTTTTAAATTTTTGGTTGACGATTTTCCAAAGTTTTATTGAAAATAATTGTTTTAAAAAGAGCCTTTCAAAAAGATCAACCAAATTTTGGCGCCGTTGCCGGGGAACGACGAATTAATTACTTTATTTTCTTAGAGTTTAATTTGTTTTAGTTAGTTAATTAGTTGTTTTCTTTTTAGTTAGTAGGATTAGTAAGTAAATATAGGATTAACATAGTTAGTAAATATAGGATTCACGTATTGTTCTTTTTAGGATTCACTTAATTATCATTCTGCAAGGAGCGATTAGACAGGTGGGTTTTAGAAAAACATAGTTTGTGATTCCCTGTATTTATTTGTTTTAGCATTTTAGAATAGTTTACTTTGTTACTTATTTATTTAGTATAGAATTCTGACATAGCTAGATAGCATATCTGTTTGTTTTTAGTTACTGTTATTTGTTTATTTACATTTTAGTACGTGTGTTAGTTAATTTTTTAGATTTAGGTCGTTTGCTTACATCTGGTCTTAGTACCAGTGTATGCAGGGGCGACGAGGTCTAGGAACCCCATTACACCCATTTGTTGACAACCCAGAGAGAATTTTACATTCTCATCAAAGTTCGGTAACAATGGCTGACATGGATCCTCCACCTCCACCCCCAGTTCTTTCACGCCCTTTGCGGGAATACTTCATTCCCACAGACTATGTTCAGGCATCCTGCATTCGGAGACCCGATGTAGGAGCGCCTCATTATGAGATTAAGGCCAGCATTATTCAGATGCTTCCATCCTTTTATGGCCTTAGTCATGAGGATCCCTACCGACATTTAGATGAATTTCTCGAAATTTGTTCTACTGTTAAGATACAGAATTTCGATGATGATGCTTTAAGGTTTACTCTATTCCCCTTTTCATTGAAGGACAAAGCCAAGTATTGGCTAAAGTCCTTAGATTCTGTAGAAATAGAGTCATGGGATCAATTGCAACAGGAGTTTCTTCGGAAATATTTTCCCATTGGTCGTACGAACCAATATCGTAGAGCCATCACTAGCTTCTCAGAGCTAGATGGTGAGCGCTTTCATGAGACCTGGGAGAGAATGAAGGATCTCCTCAGGAAATGTCCCCATCATCAGGTGCCGAAATGGCAACTGGTGCAGAGCTTCTATGATGGATTGTCTGACAAGAATCGTCAGATGATCGACTCTTCATGTGGAGGGACATTCATGCTGAAGAGCGAGGACGAAGCATGGAGGCTATTTGATACATTGGCCGAGAATTCACTCCACCATGCTTCGAGCTCTCAATCTGATAGAGCCACACCCAGCATTCAGAAGAAAGCTGGTGTTCTTGAAGTTGGTCCATCTACTGCACTATAGTGCAAGGTAGACATGATTGCTCAGAAGCTGGACCAGCTTCTCTCAGGACCATCCACTACACAGCAGGTGTGTACTCTTTGTGCCAGTCCGGCACACAAGATCACTGAGTGCCCTTCGGCAGCTCAGTACCCTGAATTTGTTCAAGAACAAGTTCAGGCAGCTCAGGGTTACGTCAGACCGCCGAATAACCCATTTTCATCGACATATAATCCGGGTTGGCGTAACCATCCCAATTTTTCATGGAAGAATCCACAGTCTTCCATGCAGATGCCTACTTCCTCTCAGCCAGTTCGGCAGCCATCTTTTACTCAGTCATTTCAAAGACCGAACTATGCTCAGTCTTCTTCTTCTGTTACTCCCCCGATTCAGCAGGAGTCTGCCCCGCAGACATCTTTTGAGGAGAGACTTCTCTAGGCATTCCAAGAGGTGAAAACCTCTAACCAAAACGCCTTCGAGAAGTGTAGCCAGATTTTGAGCTCGCATACACAGTCCATTGCGAAGTTAGAGTCGCAAATGGGACAGTTAGCTGAGGCTATTAGTAGGAGACCCGAGGGTACATTGCCGAGTCAGGCTGTCATGAACCCGAAGGGTAAGGACCAGATGACTGGAGGCCTATTTCATACTGAGACACAGCAGCAGGCTAAATAAGTTATGGCCTTGAAGAGTGAACGTGAGTATCACGTCGAGAGCAGAGAGCGAGAGAGTAGAGAGAGGATAGAGGAGCTAGAGACCATTGTTTCACCTACGTCGGCTCAATCATCATCCCCATCCTCATCATCACCATCACCATCTTCATCATCTTCATCATCTTCATCCTCACAGAAGAAGAAGAATGATAGGAGTGAGCCTTCTCACAAAGAGGAGGAACCAGCAGAGTATACTCCCCCACCACCCTATCCCAAAGCATTAGAGTCTCCTGGTTATAGAGGGAAGCAAGGTGCGAAGATCCAGGACATGCTTGACATCTTCAAGCATGTGCAGATCAACCTACCTTTGCTCGATGCTATTCAGCAGGTGCCGGCATATGCCAAATTCCTGAATGAACTATGTACGCAGAAGCGTAAATCTAGAGAGCGAGTTCCTAACAGGGTCCATCTGACTGAGCAGGTGAGTTCAGTACTTCAGCATCAGACACCACCAAAGCTCAAGGACCCTGGAGCCCCTATCATTGCGTGTACTATAGGGAACATCCGGATAGAACGCGCATTGCTCGATCTTGGAGCAAGCGTGAACATTCTGCCCAGATATTTCTTTGATTCTTTCAGGCTAGGAGAGATGAGATCGACTCTGATTACACTGCAACTGGCAGATCGTTCCGTCAAGGTACCGAGAGGTGTCTTGGAGGACGTGCTAGTTAAGGTGGATGACTTTTATTTCCCAGTCGATTTCATTATTCTTGATATGGAAGGAGTGGATAGCCAGCACCAGACTCCGATTATTTTAGGTAGACCATTCTTGGCAACTGCCAATGCGTGTATCAATTGCAGAACCGGAGCCATGGATCTCTCATTCGGCAATAGGAAGGTAAAGCTGAATATTTTCAATGCCGCGATGGGACCAGCAGGAGACATGGACTGCTTTCATGTAGACATTGCACAGGAGTTAGTGGAGGAGCAGCCCGAGTTGTACCTTACTGAGGATTCTTTAGATTTGTACCATATAGAGAAGAATAGCGGTGTAGATAGTGTAGATGTGTCTAGAGTGTCGTCAGAGAGACTACCTTGGGGAGCGGTCAGGGAGCCTCTTCCACCACTTACTGAGACCCCCGCCAAATCTTCGATTGAGTCACCTCCGAAACTTGAGTTGAAACCATTACCGGATTCACTCAAGTATGCATACCTCGGAGATGATGAGACTCTGCCCGTGATCATCTCGTCTTTGCTCACTGAGGAGCAGAAACAGAAATTGCTGACTATTCTTCGAGAACACAAGGCAGCGATTGGCTGGGGAGTTGCTGATCTGAAGGGGATTGATCCTTCATTCTGCATGTATAGAATCCATTGTGATGAGGAAGTCAAACCATTTAGGGATATGCAGAGAAGGCTAAATCCCAACATGAAGGAAGTGGTAAAGAAAGAGGTGGTGAAGTGGTTGGATGCCGGAATCATTTACCCTATTTCTGATAGCCAGTGGGTCAGTCCGATTCAGGTTGTGCCGAAGAAGTCAGGACTCACTGTGGTTGAGAACGAGAAGGGTGAGAGAATTCCGATGAGGACCACTACAGGATGGCGAGTCTGCATCGATTATAGGAAGCTGAATGTGGCAAGTAAGAAAGATCATTTCCCATTGCCATTCATTGATCAGATCTTAGAGAGACTTGCAGGACAGAGCTACTACTGCTTTCTAGATGGATATTCAGGATACAATCAGGTAGCTGTTCATCCTGACGACCAGGAGAAGACCACGTTTACATGTCCTTATGGCACCTTCGCATTTAGACGTATGTCGTTTGGGCTCTGTAATGCCCCGACTACTTTTCAGAGGTGCATGCTTGCTATCTTCTCGGACATGATTGATGATGTGATGGAAGTTTTTATGGACGACTTTTCGGTGTATGGCTCTTCTTTTGAAGATTGCCTCCAAAAACTTGCTCGAGTACTGAGTAGGTGTGTGGAGACCAATCTCGTCCTAAGTTGGGAAAAGAGCCATTTTATGGTCCAGGAGGGGATTGTGCTAGGACATATTGTGTCCAAGCGTGGTATTGAGGTTGACAGAGCGAAGGTGGAATCCATTTCCCGTTTGACTCCACCCACCTCTGTGAGGATGATTCGATCATTTTTAGGGCATGCGGGTTTTTACAGGCGGTTCATAAAAGATTTCAGCAAAATCTCTCGACCGCTTTGCACGTTATTGGAGAAAGACCAGCCCTTTGTTTTCGGTGAGGATTGTATGAAGGCCTTTGAGATTCTCAAAGAGACCTTGATTACTGCACCTATTTTGAGACCTCCAGATTGGACTCTCCCATTTGAGATTATGTGCGATGCATCTGATTACGCTATGGGGGCTATTTTAGGACAACGCATTGATAGGAAACCCTATGTGATCTATTATGCGAGTAGAACTTTGTTTGATGCCCAGATGAATTATACTACGACAGAGAAGGAACTACTTGCGGTAGTTTTTGCATTGGATAAATTTAGTTCCTATTTACTCGGTTCGAAGGTGGTTGTCTATTCTGACCATTCTGCATTGAAATATTTGTTGAATAAGAAAGACACCAAACCGAGATTGATTCGTTGGGTCCTGCTACTACAGGAGTTTGATCTCGAGATTCGAGATAAGAAGGGAAGTGAGAATGTAGTAGCAGACCATCTTTCCAGACTGATCGTGGAGACCACGCAGGATCAGAAACCGATCAGTGATTCTTTCCCCGACGAGCAGATCATGTCAGTCAGTACATCGCAGTTACCCTGGTTTGCAGATATTGTGAACTATCTGGTTTCGAGGCAGATACCTGAGCATTGGAACAAGAATGAGCGTGAGAGATTCCTATCTCAGGTGAGGCACTATTATTGGGATGAACCAGAGTTGTTCAAATACTGTGCTGACCAGATTATTAGGAGATGTGTTCTGGAGGAGGAGTACCAGTCCATTTTGAATTTTTCCCATTCATTAGCCTGTGGAGGGCATTTTAGCAGTAGGAAAACGGCTGCAAAGGTTTTACAGTCAGGATTTTATTGGCCCACACTCCACAAGGATGCTCATGAGTTCTGTAGGCGATGCCTGCGATGTCAGCAGATTGGGAACATGTCCAAGAGGGACATGATGCCCTTGCTTCCGATTTTGATAGTCGAGATTTTTGATGTTTGGGGCATTGATTTTATGGGACCATTTCCGCCTTCCTTCGGAAATTTATACATTCTGGTGGCAGTTGATTATGTGTCCAAGTGGGTCGAGGCTGTGGCAACCAAGACCAACGATCACAGAGTAGTGCTTAAGTTCATTAAGCACAACATTTTCAGTCGTTTTGGGGTGCCACGTGCGATGATTAGCGATGGTGGCAAGCATTTTAGGAATATACAGATAGCTTTTCTGTTGAGAAGATATTATGTCAATCATAGATTCACCACTCCATATCATCCGCAGACTAGTGGACAGGTTGAAGTGTCCAATAGGGAGATTAAGCAAATTTTAGAAAAGACAGTTCGTCCGGACCACAAGGATTGGTCCCAGCGCTTAGATGATGCACTTTGGGCATATAGAACTGCATTTAAGACTCCCATTGGCATGTCCCCGTATCGCCTTGTATTCGGGAAAGCATGCCATCTTCCTGTCGAGCTAGAGCATAGAGCGTATTGGGCTATCAAGAAATTGAATTTTGACCTCACCCAAGCTGGCAAAGAGAGAGCACTGCAGCTCTCAGAATTAGAGGAACTCAGGAATGATGCATATGAGAATGCCAAATTATACAAAGCTCGCACAAAAGCATTTCATGATAAGCATATTGTCAGAAAAGTGTTTGAGCCAGATCAGAAAGTGTGGCTATACAATTCTCGTTTACATTTATTCCCAGGGAAGTTAAGATCGAGATGGACAGGTCCTTACATAGTGAAAGAAGTATTTCCCCATGGAGCAGTGACATTATTTGATCCTATGACCCAAGGTACATTCAAGGTAAATGGGCAAAGACTAAAGCCCTTCATTTCAGATGCCTTGCAGGATGGTGAGTGTGAGATAGTGCATTTCACGAAGGCATGAGGATTCGACCAGAGGGATGTATCATATGTACATTAATTTATTTTTCATTGTAGTGTTTTTCTTTATTCAGTATTCCATTTCACATGTGCTAACTTGTGTTTTGATGTATGCAGGATGAATTTAACATTTAGTGTATCAATTACCAGGTACAGAGAAGAGCTTTCAAAGAATTCAAGGATCAGATGAAAATCAACTTCAGAAGCTCAGAACAAATCAGGTTGTATCTATCCTGTCTCCCATATTTTTGTTAGTGTCTCTTAGTGTGCATTTGCATTACATTTTGATGCATTTTGTATGCCACTAGGGACAGTGTCATTCAAGCATGGGGGGGTGGTTTAGATGCATGCACACAAAAATGTCAAAATATTTTTTTATGACTGGTAATCAAAGTAGGCATTTGAGAACAAAGTGTAGCATATATGATTGTTTTTGGCATAGTCTAACAGTTTATAAATTTTTAAGCCCCATAAAAATTTTTATTTTCTGAACTGAGTCAAATAGAGTAGTTGTTCATGAGAAAATTCAAAGAAAAGATAGTATTTGATTGTTAGAAAATTTTGAATCACTTTTGTATAAGTATGCACAGTATGTTTTGAGGAAGAAATAAGCAATGGAAAGATGAGTTTGAAAAATGAGTTTAAAAGAATAAAGCTACGTTTAGTTGTTGATGTCTTCGTGAATCCTAGTAGTGGAACTCAGACACGAGATGAAGTGTTTGAGTATCTTAACGAAAAGGATAACGAAGGAGATCATCTTCTTGTCTAAGTCTATATCTGTGGCCTTTGTAGTTCGAGTAAGTAGAATCTGAAGGGTGTTTTACACCTGGTGCCCCAAAGCCAACTGGTTTGGGAGCCACTGGTTCGAAAGCTTGTTACATGGACTGCATAAAAAGCCTAAGAGATAGAGACATTGCACATGACAAGAGGAAGACTATACGTAAACTATTAGAATAGAAGGTCTAGTGACTCGAGCAATTAAGTCCGAGGGATACTCTGTATCTAGTGCCCTAAGGTCGGCCGACTTGGGAGTCACTGACCCAAAGCTCGCTACACGGGTCACGAAAACTGACTATTTGAAATAGTGCTCAGATGAGAAGATTGCGCAAGAAATCAAAAGTTGAAAGAAAAAGAGAGAGTGAAAATGAAAGAAAAAGAATATGCAAAATAAGAAAATTTTCATTGCTTAAGCATATATGTGTATTACTGTGCAGAAAATATACAAGTGAGAATAAATGAGTAAAACGTGAGAATACTTGACCTTCAGAGAAAAATCATGAACTAGCTACAATATTAGAAAAGTGAAGAAAAAGAAATTTTACTGTGGCGGCATGAGATTTTTAAACTTGTTTTGAGAATGTCAATTACATGAAATATTTGTTCCAACTGCATTCTTAAGAGCCTCATATTTTTGAAAAATCATCCTCGCATTTCATTGATGTTTGTGGGTAGCATTGCTGCAAACCCTCACGAGACCTTACTCGTCCACTAGTGGAAGCTAGGGGTTTAAAGGGCTTGTTGCATACGCTAAATGCAACCGTGATTCCTACGAAAGTGAGTTAGTATTATGCATTCATGCTTAGCATTTCTTGTCTTCGTTGCATATCATAATTAGGGTTTGTTAAGGGACTAACAAACATTCAAGCATGGGGGTATTTGATGATGCATGAAATGCACATCATGTAAACAAGTTTTTCATGCATTTTGTATCAAGTTTAAGGTTTTAAACCCATGTTTAGATGTGTTTTGATAGTAAGGGGCTATGGTTCGAATTTCAGAAAAATCAGAGTTAAAATGAGAGAGTTATGGCTATTTCAGTGTTTGGGCACGGATTTCGAGATGGATCAGATCCATATCTGACCCATTTAGGTTAAGTGGACCTTGGATCAACTCTTAGAAAGCCCAAAACCCAACCCACACGCCTATCCATATCCATTTCAAAAAGTTTTTCTAAAAACCCCCCAGAAAGAGGCGCCTAGAAAATATATTTTTTATAACAGTGTTTTTGCAAATTCCAAAAAGTATAAATATACTTTTTAGAGAAGCCTTAGGCGTATTTGGCTGTGTTTGGACGCCCCCTACAGTGACTCTACAGCAGCAGCTTCTTCCTCTCCATCTCCCCCACGTGTTGGCCATTGAAGATCGACCTATGCTTGATTTTCAAGCATATTTTCGAGCTTTCTTTTGTTTCTTTTCATTTCTTTCTTGTTCCTTGCTGTCTTTTCACCCCTTTTCTGTACTTTTGCAGGTGTAGCAGAGGTGGAGACCATTAACCTTGGGCGGGAGTGCGCAACACACCACCAAGGTGAGCCGGCCCTACCTCCATCCGGCTTTCTACATCCTCCGATCGAGAATCGGCTCACACTCCATCGTCGGTGGATCTCCAACGTGTAGCAACTGCAAAAAGGTGCCGTTTGTGGTGAAATACAGCATTCTCGAACTGTATAGGACGTCCACCTCCAGCCACGGTCCGCTCTTCTTCATCCCCCCGGTCGTCGGATCTTCCAAAAGGTTGAAAAGCATATTTATTGTCCAGGGTTATTGTCCAAGTGAGAAGATTCTCTAAGTGGCGAAAAGACGGAAATACCCTTGGTGTGGAGCAGAAGACTGATTGCTTGATTACTTTTCTTTTAGTGATTATTTGTAGTTGTATTAACTTTATAATTGTAGGTTGACATTTGTCATTAATAAATTAAATTTTATAGAAATATTGTGTTTAATTCCTGTTCCCTGAGGATTCGACCCGTACTTACCACTTTGTGGAAAGTCGGTTTTTAAATTTTTGGTTGACGATTTTCCAAAGTTTTATTGAAAATAATTGTTTTAAAAAGAGCCTTTCAAAAAGATCAACCAACGAGCACCGGGTTTTCGAAATGCACACCAGCACGAGCAATGGATGCTTCAACAGGAGAATTTGAAAAATGAGACTGACATTCGGAGATACTTGAGAATTAAGCGAGAATGATTGCCGGTGTTTCAGGATTATCCCTTATCCTAAAGGGGAAGTTCAAGGAGAGCTCCGCTCCACAAGTGAGCATTAAATTGGCAAGGAGATTCAAGTCAAAATTTTGAAAAAAATGAGGATGTACAAAAGCGAAAACCCAAGTCGGGACTCAGTTTTTCAAATATAAGAAATGGGTGAGAACTGAGCTTAAAAAAACTCGAATTCTCCACACAACAATTCATCCAATACGAGCATTGGATTCAAAAGGAAGTTCAAGTCAGAACTTGAGACTTCAAAAATAAAAATATACAAAAAGGAAAATCCGAGTCGGAACCCGGTTTTTAAATGAGTGAGAATTGAGTTTGGAAAAACTCGAATTCTCAATACAATGATTTGTCCAACACGAGCATTGGATTCAAAAGGAAGTTCAAGTCGGAACTTGAGACTTCAAAAATAAGAATATACAAAATGGAAGATCCGAGTCAGAACCCGGTTTTTAAATGAGTGAGAATTGAGTTTGGAAAAACTCGAATTCTCAAAACAATGATTTGTCCAACACGAGCATTGGATTCAAAAGGAAGTTCAAGTCGGAACATGAGACTTCAAAAATAAGAATATACAAAAAGGAAAATCCGAGTCGGAACCCGGTTTTTAAATGAGTGAGAATTGAGTTTGGAAAAACTTGAATTCTCAAAACAATGATTTGTCCAACACGAGCATTGGATTCAAAAGGAAGTTCAAGTCGGAACTTGAGACTTCAAAAATAAGAATATACAAAAAGGAAAATCCAAGTCGGAACCCGGTTTTTAAATACAAGAAAGAAAGTGAGAGTCGGGTTTGAAAACTCGAATCCTCAAAACAATGAATTGTCCAACACGAGCATTGGATTCAAAAGAAAGTTCAAGTCGGAACTTGAGACTTCAAACGATATATAAAAGAGAAAAACCCGAGTTGGAACCCGGATTCTTTAAAATAATGATAAAATGGAAGAACCTGAGTTTTTGAAAAACTCGAATCTTCAAGGGTACGATCGGTTCCAACACGAGCGTTGAATCCGATAGGAAGTCCGAGTCGGAATTCAAAACTTCAAACGATATATAAAAAGGAAAAAAACCCGAGTCGGAACCCGGATCTTGAAAACAAAAATGAAAACAAAAACAAAACAAAAAACCTGAGTCGGAACTCAGACAGGAAGGAAATAATTACTACCCAAGAGTCGGATCAAAAGGATTGACAAAGGCATGAATAGATTCCGACAAATATAAAGATTTATTCAAGATTCTTGACCCAAGATGGTCTGAACCTTGAATTATTTATGATGACTTCAAGATTTCCCTTATCTTGAAGGAGAATGAATAAAGATTGATATGAATGGAAGAATTTATGGGAAATAATTCTGGTCTATCCCTTAACCTGAAAGGGATGTACCTCGAAGAACAAGGTTCAGGTTTATCCCTTAACTTGAAAGGGGAAAGAACAAATGACAAATAGATTTTGAAGAATAAAGAAGAATTTAACAAAGAATCAACAAAATTGATAAAATTAAAAATTGATAGAAAATTGAGAAAGAAATTGATGAGGAAAGACTTCAGGATTATCCTTTATCCTGAAGGAAGAAGGAAAATAAAAGAATGGGGAAGAATTTAAGGAAATTTATTTAAAATTCATTTTGAAAAAGAATTTTCACGGGTAGCATTGATGCTCCTATGAGGGATTTCAGGATTACCTCTTATCCTGAATGGGAAAAGAATAGAATTTAAGGAAAATTTAAATGAAGAGAAATTGATATAAATTTAGAAAATCAAATGAAGGTTGATAAAACTTGTTATTTACAAAAGAATCCTCATAGGTAGCACTATCGCTCCTGCGAGGGGTTTCAGGATTTTCCCTTATCCTTAATGGGAACACCTCGGACAACGAGGGTCAGGTTTTTCCCTTAACCTGAGCGGGAAGATAAGAATAAAGGAAATACCTCATGGGAAAGAGACATCAGGTTTATTCCTTAACCTGAAAGGGTAGGACACCTCGGACAACGAGGGTCAGGTTCATCCCTTAACCTGAAAGGGCCAAAAAAGAAGATTTAGAAAAATACCTCATGGGAAAGAGGCATCAGGTTTATCCCTTAACCTGAAAGGGGTTAAAAATAAGGGAATAAAATTTAGTAAAATTGATAAAACTTAATGAAACTAAACCAATTGATAAAATTGACAATAAATTGATAAAATTTGAATAGATAAAACGAAACGAATGCAATCTTAATAACGACAACCAAGTTATCAAAGAGTTGGTAAAATTTTTAGAAAAGGATTTGTCTGATCCTGCCTGCATTTATGATGAAGGAAAATAAGTATAGATTAAAATAAAATGCCCCAGTATCAGGGGGAAGAATGTGAGAATTTAACAGAAGAATATTGCTTTATTGAAAAGACTTTTGAGGAGTACAAAAGGCTATGATGAACAATTTAAGTGTAAAATTTCTTCAGATGTAAAGCATTAATAGGATCGGGTAGTTCCACTCCATCTGCGTTGATCAGACGATAGGAATTGCGGGGCAGCGCCTCTTTAACCACATAAGGGCCCTCCCAATTGGGTGACCACTTGCCCTTCGGCCGATGCTTGAGATGAGCTGTTGATCTGAGCACAAGGTGTTATCGTCGCGAAATTTTTCCCGTCTTCCCTTCCTTGCGGAAGAGAAAGAGGGAAATGCTTTCGTGATTCAAACTTGACCGGATTTTGGAAAATGTTTTGAAATACTCGCCTCCGTTTTGAAAATTGCGGGAAATCCATGGGATGGGGCTCGACTTGTCGGTACGAGGTTCGACCGCTCCTGCCGCCTTTAACAGTGGTAATCGAACCAAGGACCAAAATTGTGCTTGACTTAGCGAAATTATTGAAGTTATGTTCTATCCTAAATGCACAGAGAATTCAGGCATGTGCTATGAGGTTTTGGGAAAATGCAGCTTGGGAAAACATGATGTATGCTTGGAAAATATTTGGAGTTGAAAAGATTCTCTCAGGAAAAAGCTGAAAGTCAATTTCTCAGGAAAACTCATGTGAAAAAGGGTTTTTGAAATCATGGGAAAGTTCATGAAGTTGTGGGAAAATCATGAATGGTTGAAAATCCTGGGAAAATGGAAGTGATTCTTGAGAAAAAGGTGAACCTTTGAAAAGGGAAACACTTCTTAGGAAAACTTGGACTTTGAGAGTTTTCTTAAGAAAATGATGGAAAATTTATAGGAAAACTCATTGGAGAAGGAAATTCAAAACTTGGGAAATCGAAATCCTGAGAATTTTACCTTTAAAATACTTGGAAATCGATTTTTGATCTTGGAGAAATATTGAAAAACTCCTTTGAAGCTTTTAAGAAAATAACATTTTCCAAGGAAAACTGTGAAAAACTTGACTTGGGGAAAGCCGATTTTGGAAAATTCTTAGAGTTTCTTGAGAAATCGATTTCTTAAGAATGCCACTTTCTTAAGAAAATCATGAGAAAACCAATGATTTCATGATGCAAATGATATGAGTGAATGAATGCACTTTGAAAGATTTTCTAAGAAAATTTGTTGGAAAAATGTGTATTAAGTCAAAGTAAATCCTTCACATATTCTGACTGTGGCCATGAATATGTTCAGAGTTTATTTGATTTAATGCACATGATTTTGAAAACTTTGGAAATATGATGTGCATTTTAAGATAGCCTAAGAGTGTAGGCTCAATGTGACTAGTAGAAAGATGATGGATCTGGGTCTCGTCCATATTCCGACTAGGGCCGTAAATATGGATTCCACCGAGTTCATCAACTCCCTAAGAGTTGGTGCACGTGTCATTTGTGAACATCCATAGTGCTTTTGAAATAACAATGCATGAATCATATAAGCAGGATATTGCATAAATTCAAACTATATGATATGCATCCTAGTCTAAGCAGGAAATTAAATATCTTATTCCAAAATTTACATTATTACATCACTAAATAAATGAAATAAAAGGAAATTGCAGACTTCAGCCCCTTCTTTTGAATATCCCTGCCAAACTAGAAATAAGGTTAGCTCAAATATGTGGGTTTTTCCAAGATTTTCCAATAATATTATGGAATTATTGGATTTAATTGGATCTAAACCCTATTCTCATGCTTCCTTGATTTTTGAAATGATGAAAATTCAAGAAATTCAGTAGAAAATAGTTTGAAATTCGGAATTGGGGTTAAAATGACCAAAATACCCCTAAAATCAAAGTTATACCTTTAAAATCAGGGTTTTTTGAAGGAAAACTTGGTAAAATTGAGATTTCGAAATTCAAATTGAATCAAATGATGATGAAATGCAGTAAGAGACATGATGACATGCTGCTAAACACATTAGGACTGTAAAATCAGAATTTGACATTTTGCAACTTATCCAAAATAACGAATTTCGCTTGTTTTTCACTTGGATCCGGGTCCTGCGGGACCCTGTTTTGGTATTATGGCTAATCCGAACCTCAAATGGATTCCAAATTGCACCAAATTCGGTATGAAGTATCTACTTACTCTGATAAACAGCCTAGAATGCTAAAAATCACGAAATGATATGATTTAAATGCTAAAATTTAAAGAAAGTCCTAAAATGGTGGATTTTGCCTATGGATCCGAACCAAATGCAATGCTTAATATGATAATGCAAGATTTACACCATGAAAACTTCTAATATTTTTCAGACTGTTAAAGGACCCGAAATGGAACATTTTTGGTTTTTACAGCCTCGGGATTTGAGCCATGGTGAGTTTAATAACAGAGATTTAGTTCTGACAGAGGTAAAAATCACCCTAATCTGATGTAAAATGCTAAAAAACTATAAAACAGCTATGTAAATTTATGAAATTAATCCGAACTACTCAGGACACCTACATGAACAACTTTCATGTTCATGATATTGGCATTTGATCAACAGAAACATAGATAAAAATATAACTTGGTGTTCCTAAGTTGACAGAACAGACCAATGTGACCAAACAGGGGACTGACAGAAAAAATCCAAAACAGGTATCAATACTGTTCTAAAAATCACAGGCTTTCAGATGCAAATATAGAACACCGCGGACATAACTTTCACTTTTTACAGTTTTGGATTTAGAGTAATACCCAAAGAGAAACCATAGACCCAAGTCGATCCAAAGTCTCAAAGGCCCAAATCAGGCTCTGACACGTGTCCCGAACTCTCGGATTTTTGTCAGACATACATAAAAATCAGAAAAATCCGAGAAAATCAGGTTAAAAACTAGACATTCTCCCGAGTTCATAACATCTTTCGGATTGAAAATCGGATATTCCATAAGGTAGATCGCGATTTTACAAATCGGCAAATGATTTTCAAAACGCCTCCCGGGTAACAAAACCCGACTTGCCATTTTGAATGTTTACCGAAGTAAACAAATTCAAATGCTTCCCAATTTTTGGCACAATTTTAGGGACACCTAAGGGCGCATTCCGTGATTTTTTTGGGATTTTTAATAAAAAATAAATGCATGAAATGATGTGTGGACTGACTGACAAAAATAGAGACCTACTGAAAATGAGCAGAATTAAAATAAATGCTAAATTAATCCTAATTAATTCATGAAATGTGCTAAATGAATGAAATAAAATGCAAATTAAACCTAGCTAAATGCATGAATGTTACAAATCATCAAAGAAGCATAATTGAGTATTTTTATGTATGTCGTTTTATGAGAATAGCTCAATCCATCTCTCGGATGAGCTCTTTCTTCAAACGACTCTCGAATCGAACTATGACATCAAATCAAGCGAAAAAGAGGTGCACCTTGCTTCGTTAGGCAGCGTAGGAGCTCTTGAAAGGGGCGGCTATCACGAGCTTCGTTCGTTCTTCGCTCCGGGCTTCGGATGGTTCACCAAAATTGACCCACCGTCTTCTTCACTGAGCCACAGGGGGCGTGAATTCCAAAGTGCAAAAATCGGATTCTCACGAGGATAGGTAAAATTTTTAAGTCCAACAAGAGTTCTCAAAAGATGGTCTTCTCTCAAAAAAATGGTCTCCTTCTGCTGGGCGTGGAGCCTTGTTTTTATAAACTTTCTGAAAAAAATTTGAATTTCAAACAGGCTCAATCTGAGCCCTCCATGTGGCACCATCCCAGGGGTGCTGTTTTGATTTTTGAGAAAATAAAAATGAGAATTTTGTGGGTGAGACACCTCAGCAGGATTTGAAATTTTTCAAAATTTGGTTTGCTTGATTTTCTCTCCAGGAAGCTCCCAGATGGCGCCACCTCAGAGGGTGCTCTCTTGGAGTTTGAATTTCAAAATCACCTTTTGTAGGGAGTCCTCAGGTGGCGCCACCTCATGGTGGGTTGCTTTTACTAAAAATAAAATAAAAATAAAAATGAAGCCAAGTGGGAGCTCTGGATTGGTGCCACCTCAGAAGGTGTTTGACACATGTCAGAAGAACAGAGCAGTGGGCTCAGAAGGCGCCACCTCACAGGAGTTTGAATTCTACTTTTTCTGATGAAAGGAGATCTGAACATGTGGCAGTCCAGGATGGTTCCATACCTGACAAGTGTCAGCCTGCTGGAGGAGGTTCTTCAGATGGCGCCACCTCATGGGGGATTTGAAATTTAAATGGAGGTTGGCCTTGGAGGAATGGGGGGTGGACATGTGGCGCCACCTCAGGGTGGCTCCTACAATGCCATGTGGCAGGAGCGATAGGCAAGGGACATGTGGCGCCCTCATAGGCCATCTGGAAAAATCAGAGCTTAGGATTTGCGCCACCTAGGCCTTGTTTGAATTTTTGAATGGTTTACTTTTTCTGAAGAAAGCTAGGAGTGACATGTGTCTCCTACTTTTCTGAGAAAAGTAGGGAGAAGACATGTGTCCTCTACTTTTTCTGAAGGAGGTAGAAGGAGACATGTGTCACGTGCTTTTTCTGAAAGAAGCAGAGAATGACATGTGACAGAGGGGAGAGAAGGAGGGCCAAGCCATGTGGTGCCATCTCAGACAACATGGAAAAGGTGAAGTTCAGGATCTGCGCCACCTATGAGGAGATTTGAATATTTGAATTCTAGCTTTTCTGAAGAGAGCAGGAAATGACAGGTGGCATCTACTTTTTCTGAGAAGAGCAGAGAATGACATGTGTCCTCTGCAGGAGACACACTCCAAGTGGCGCCACCTCAGAGGGGACAAGCCTACCTTTTCTGGAGGAAGCTAGGAGTGACACGTGTCTCCTACTTTTCTGAGAAAGGTAGGGAGAGACATGTGTCAGGCTACTTTTCTAGAAGGAGGGAGAGGTTGACACGTGTCCTTTGCAGGAGACACACTTTAAGTGGCGCCACCTCAGAGGAGACAAGCCTCAACTTTTTCTAGACAGGACAACCTATGACACTTGGCATCTCCTGGTGATCTTTGGACTGACACATGGCGCATGATAGGATACTAACACATGGCAGAAAAATGGGATGACATGTGGCGGCTTCTTAGGGTAGCACCACACTGACACTTGGCATGGAAATGGGAGGAGAGAGAAAAGACAAGTGGCGCCAATCCAGGGGACAAGGCTCCTATATTTTTGGGTTTTTCAAAATTCAAATTTTCAAAAGAAAAGCTTGTGTGACACCACCTCTGTGTGGGTCCCACATTGCTTCTTTACTGAAATAAGGATAAAACAACTTCTTTTTGGAATTTTCATAAAATCTGGACTAATTGGTAAAACAGGAATTTTTGGAAAGAGTTGGCCCCTGTAGGGCGATTTTGTAAAAGGAAGATATTTGAAATTGTCAAAAGGGAAAAATCTGAGGTGAAGTGGCTGAAATCTATATTGAAAACTATCCAGATCATTTTCCTGAGAAAATATTTTGAAATTCAGAGTCCTGGGGGTAAAATGGGAAGAATTGATAATTTTGAAGACCCAGGGTTTTGAAATCAATTTTGAAAAGAGTTGAAATTCTAATCTGGATTGAAAATTTTGAAATCAAGAGTTCTGGACCTCGAAATGACATGCTGTGCAGTGCAGTGATTTGAAATGCTCATGCAATGATATGCAATGTCATGTCTTATGCAATAGAATCTTGAACCAAGACTTTGGAGATTCCTGTCTTCTGTCAGGAGTAAAATTTTGAACATCTGAGACAAAATAGAGAAATTTTGAGAGTTGCAGATGAAATTTGGACTTTTGCAAGGTCCGAGCTCAGAAAATGACTATTTTGCCCTCTGGCGATTCAAAAGCTGAATGATGATGTTTGGTGGAAATGCTGGGGAGGTGAGTGAAAATTTGGGGTGTTTACAGATTCCCCTCTTTGCTACTAAGCCGGCTCATGGCCGAGCTTAGTGGCAAAGAAAAACACACCAAATTTGGGCTATACATAAAAAAAAAGCCCCAGTTAGAAGGATCTGACTGGGTGTGAAGAAATTAGCCCGAGGAAGATGGTAGATATGAAGCGAAGAATGAAGAGGAAAGAATCACTCTGTGAGAGTGAAATTCAGGTTTATGCCCTTGACCTGGATGGGACAAAAAAATACCTCGCATGAAACGAAGCTCAGGTTTGACCCTTAACCTGATTGGGGAATGGAATATCTCATCGAAATGAGACTCAGGTTTGTACCCTTAACCTGATCGGGCGGAAGATGAAATACCTCTTTGATTGAGGCTCAGATTTATACCCTTATCCTGATCGGGTGGAAAATGAAATACCTCATCTAAGGAGGCTCAGGTTTATACCCTTATCCTGATCGGGCGGAAAATGAAATACCTCTTCAAAGGAGGCTCAGGTTTATACCCTTATCCTGATCGGGCGGAAAATGAAATACCTCTTTGAATGAGGCTCAGGTTTGTACCCTTATCCTGATCGGGCGAAAAATGGAAATACCTCTTTGATTGAGGCTCAGGTTTGTACCCTTATCCTGATTGGGCGGAAAATGAAATACCTCTTTGAATGAGGCTCAAGTTTGTACCCTTATCCTGATCGGGCGGAAAATGGAAATACCTATTTGATTGAGGCTCAGGTTTGTACCCTTATCCTGATCGGGCGGAAAATGGACTGAAATCCTCGAAGGAAGAGACCATGATGGAACCTTCGGATTTTGCACAGTAAATCCGACAAGGGTTTTGCAAAAGGAAGAAAAATGGGGTCCCTAAAGCTTGAAAAGGGATTGATTTTGGGCGTTTCATTGCTGAGACTAAAATCATCTTTTGAAATTGCCTTTTGCGGAAAATGATGGTGGTTCGACCTCGAACCGAAATGGGACTGTCTATGGTGGGACAGTGGGGACACAGAGAAGTGTGCAATCTGAGAGTTCATGCTCTCAAAGAAGGGAAGGAATCAAGTCCTTAAGAGGGATTTAAAATTGGTGTCAGGATGTATCAAAAACGAACATCAAGCTCTCACTTCACGTCAGGATAGCTAGAAAATATTGTCAAAATGTTGGAAATTTTGGAAATTTTGCTGTTGATTCAAAATTTTTGAAAATGTTGCATATTTTTGCAAAGATGTTCTTTCTCTTCTACCCAAAGTATTACCTCCAAGCAAGGTTCACTTCGTAGAATCGAGATTTGAAATCCAAATTGCTCGCAATTGACCTCTTCAAGGAAGCTATCAATTTCCTTGATATGAACAGGAAAGAGAATTTGATATTATGAAAGTCGTTGATGAAAGAGTATTGATAATAGAATTTCACAAATTTAAAGAGGATTCTTGATAGATTTGGCAGTTTGATATCCTGAGAGCTTCTCTCTTGATAATCTTTCTACACTCTTTTGGGCCTCTGGTGTTTTGCTACATTCTCCTTCATTTTGGAGATGTTCTGACTTTTTCTCTCTTTCTTTTTTCTCTCTTGCTCTCTTTTGGGAAGGGTACGTCACAAACTCCTTCAACTTGGAGATGTTTCGATCCTTCTTGGACGATGGGTTTGGAGATCTTTGGATGACAGCTGAAATTAAATATCTTTTAGGGATTGTCGAGAGGTTCATCGCATCTGCCTTCATCTCGATAGTGCTTTGGACTTTCCCTGGAAGAATCCGTCACAAACTCCGTCATCTTGGAGATGTTTCGAATATTCTTTGGCCCTGGGGGTCTACTCGCCTAATTCGCCTTCATCTTGACGACAAGTGAGAGATCCCTTTTGCGGATACTCAATTGCAGCTTAGGTGATTTTGAGGAGACAAGGCTTGGGTAAATGATCTCTTTTCTAGCGCTCAGGATATTTCCACTGCCTCGTCTTTACAATAATAGCCTTTAAAGATGCGCTATTGACTGCGATCAATATCGATCACCTACGACTTTTCAATAACATTGAATCTTCTTTTCTGGCCATATCGAGGACTTATCCTTCATCCTTTTGGTTGGCCAATAGAAAGAATTTGAAGTTTGAATCTCTTTTCGCAAAAGCTTCACTCTTTTGGGAGTAATGCTAAAGGTAACTAGAGATTTGTGCAATAAAGATTCTGAAATCAACAATTGATTGACAAATTGACTAAATTTTCTTGAAATCCTTGGTGAAAGTGAGTATCTGAAGTCTGGCTCAATATATCTGTGACGAAAATTCTCCTCTCTTTTTCCCCAAAAAGAGAGACTCAGGCTTAGCCCTTACCTGAATGGGAATTGGGAAATACTTCTCTCTTTCCTGAAGAGGAGGTGTTTGCAAAATGAACTTTCGAAGAGAAATTGAGCTTTCGTCAAAGCTCCCTAATATTAGGCTTCTCTTATGGAAAGGGGGCCGATAATAGTGAGGTCTGAAAATTGGGTCATAAAAGGAACGAGTCCATCACACTCCCTGCAAGGGGGGGTCCTTCATGACGAAGATGGCCTAGTATGAAATTGGGGGGTCACAAGAAAAACGAGTCTCTGTCGAGCCTCTCCCTTAAAAAGGGTTCCTCGTGTAAAATTGAAAATTGTTTTGCAAACGGTTCACAAAGACGCGAGTCCCTTCAAACTCTCTCTAAAAAGGGGCTAAGTGAACGAATTGGATAGCATGCGAAAAGAACGAGCTCCCTCGAACTCTCCCTAAAAGGGTCTCTCGCAAGAGAAAATGATTGAAATTGGATATTGATATTGATTGACCCAAAGGTCGAAATTGGAAATTGGAAAATTGGTTGTTGAAAATTGAATGACCCGAAGGTCGAAATTGGATGACCTGACGGTCAAAATTGAGAATTGATTTGACCAAAAAGGTCGAAATTGAGAATTGGTTGACCGAAAGGTCGAAATTGTGTGACCCGAAGGTCGAAATTGAAGAATTGCCTGATTTGAAGATTTAAATTGGAATTTGGAGGGCAAAATATCAAATTTGAGCAATTGACAGACCCTGAGGCTCAACAAAGGAGAATGATGAGTTCGAGTCAGAATTCGAATAAAATATAGAGATCACGAGTCGGAACCCGGATCAACAAAAGAAAATGAAGAGCTCGAATGATGTAATGAGATCACGAGTCGGAACCCTAATCAACAGAGAAATGACAAGCTCGAATCTGAGCTTGACTGAATAAAGAGATCTCGAGTCGGAACCCGGATTAACAAAAGAAAATGAAGAGCTCGAATCAGAGCTCGAATGAATAGAGAGATCTCGAGTCGGAACCCGGATCAATAAAGAAAATGAAGAGCTCGAGTCAAGGCTCGAGTAAAGAGATCTCGAGTCGGAACCCGGATCAACAAAAGAAAAAAATAAAGAGCTCAAATCAGAGCTCGAGTGATGTAGAGAGATCACGAGTCGGAACCCGGATCAACAAAAGAAAATGAAGAGCTCGAGTCAGGGCTCGAGTAAGATAATGAGATCATGAGTCAGAACCCGGATCAACAAAGAAAATGAAGAGCTCGCATCTGAGCTCGAATAAGGTAATGAGATCACGAGTCGGAACCCGGATCAACAAAGGAAAATGAAGAGCTCGGATCAGAGCTCGAGTAAGATAAAGAGATCACGAGTCGGAACCTGGATCAACAAAGAAAATGATTTAAATAAAAAACCCGAGTCGGAACTCGGTTTTGGGATTTTGAAAATGTACCAGTTTGAATACTGGATTTTGAAATAATACCAGTTCGAGCGTTGGGTTTTGGTTCAGTATGGGTGATGACCTCTCAATTTTGAATCATTAGGAATTGTGATGGGACTGTTTGTTGAAATCCCAATACTGACCAGATTGTTGTTAATGCAGTTGGATGCAACTGAATATGAATTGATGCACATGAATGCACAAGTGCGTGAAATGAGGAATTTGTTTATCCTGCCTACATATAGAGCAAAATTTTAAAAATGACCCAGTGTAACTGAGAAAGAAAGTTTGATCATTATTTGAAGAAAATAGGAAGGATTACAAGAGGAGAATAAATGTTTCAAGTATAAAACTTTTTCAAGTGTCGAGCATTAATAGAATCTGGCAATTCTACCCCATCGGCATTGATGAGCCGATATGAGTTGCGGGGTAATGCTTCTTTGACAACATAGAGACCTTCCTAATTTGGCGACCATTTGCCGCCGGGACGATGCTTGAGATAAGCTGTGGATCTAAGTACTAAATCATTGACTTTGAATCTTCTTTCGATGATAGATTTCGCATATTGCCTGGCTACTCTCTGGCGATAGGATTGAGCATGCTCTGCTGCTTTTAGCCTTCTCTCGTCGAGTAAGTCTAGCTGCACTAGTCGCTGCTGCTGGTATTGATCAAGAGGTAATTGCAAGAGTGAAGCAAATTTCAAAGCGGGCTTCTGAACATGTAGCGGCAATACTACTTCTGTTCCATAGACCAGTTCTGATGGGGTAGCATTCGTTGGTGTACGAATGGTGGTCTGATAGGCCCATAGTGCATCATGGATCTTCTCATGCCAGTCACGGCCTGTTTCCACAGTTCGCTCCAAGATACGAATTAAAATCTTGTTGGTGGCCTCTGCTTGACCATTCCCTTGAGGATAATATGGAGCGGAAAAATGGTGATAGATCTTGAATTTTGAGCAGAATGTCTTCATTCTTTCATTCTTGAAATGACTGCCATTATCTGATACAATGTCATGCGGGATGCCGAAACGGCAAAGGATGCTCTTGTGAATAAAAGAGACCACATGTCGGCCTTCTACTGTGCGGAGACTGATGGCTTCTACCCACTTGGTGAAATATTCTGTTGCGGCAAGGAAGTATTTGTGGCCATTTGAAGCTGAAGGAGTGATGGGACCTACGACATCGAAGGCCCACATGGAGAACGGCCATGGAGAAACAACGGATTGTAAATATGTTGCTGGCGCATGGATAGAAGGTGCGTGTATCTGACATTGTACACACTTCTTCACATAATGATAACAGTCTTGTTGCATAGTCTTCCAGTAGTACCCTGCTCTTATGATTTGCTTGACAAGGGTTTGGTAGCCGACGTGGCCGCCACAAATGCCTTCGTGTGCTTCTCGCACGACTTCTTTGGCTTCATCTTCATCTAAACATCTGGAATACTCTGAACTGAAACCACGACGATAGAGGACATTGGCCAAAATGAAATATCGAGTGGACATACGCTGGATTGCTCGTTGCTCTTTCTTTGAGAGTTCTGGAGGAAATTCACCAGTTTCTATGAAAGTTTTGATATTGTAATACCAAGGCTTCTTCCTTTGCTCAGCCTGGTTTACCTGTTCCGCTGGAATGAAAGCAGGTTGGTCAAGTCTGCCGATTTCAAAAGAGCGACAAGATTCTCCATTTCTGAATGTCATAATGGAGCCTAAACTGGCTAGGCTATCGACCACTTGATTGAAATCTCTCTTGATGTGGAATAACTGAAATTCTTCAAAATTGCGGACAAGCGCTGAAACAATTTTCTGATAGGGAAATAACTTCTGATCTTTGACCTGCCATTCGGCTCAAACTTGATTGACAACAAGTAATGAGTCACCGTAGGCATGTACTCTCTTGACATTAAAGTCTAATAGAATCCTTAGACCTTGAATCAGGGCTTCATATTCAGCCATATTGTGGTACATTGAAAATCTAACTTGAGAGAAAACGGAATCATCTCTTTTTCTGGAGTGATTAATAGGATTCCGATGCCTATTCCCGCCATATTCTTAGAACCATCGAAAAATAAATTCCAGACTGGAAATTGCTGGATATTGCAAATTTGCTCATCAGGGAAGTCATCTTCGGCTTTCACTTCTTCGGCCAGAGGAAAATCCGCCAATTGATCTGCAATTGCTTGGCCTTTGATTGATTGCTGCGAGACATATTCTAAGTCATACTGCATCAGTAAGACTTGCCATTTTGCGACTCGTCCGCTGAGGAAAGGCTGCTCTAAGATGTATTTGAGAGGATTGAGTTTGAACAAAATTTTGACTTCGAATGCCAGCAGGTAGTGTCTTAGCTTCTGACACATCCATACCAGAGCTAGGCAGGTCTTTTCTATTTAAGAGTATCTCTTTTCATAATCTATGAAAGTCTTACTCACGTAATAAATGGCGTGTTCTATCAGGCTGCCTTCTTTGTATTGCGCCAAGAATCCGCTGCATGCGACTTGATTGATTGAGATGTATAATAAAAGAAGTTTTCCCAATTCAGGTGGCTTCAGAATTGGAGGATTGAGAAGATACTTTTTTATTCGATCGAACGATTGCTGACACTCTGGTCCCCATTCGAACTTCACTCCTTTTCTGAGTAAGTGGTTGAAAGGTTCGCATCTCATTGCCAAATTGGAAATAAATCGCCGGATTGATTGCATACGTCCCTGAAGGCTACGCAGTTCTTTGAGATTCTTTGGGGGTGGCATATCAATGATAGCCTTTGCTTTGGCTGGGTCAATTTCAATCCCCCTTTTGCTGACCAGAAAACCCAACAGTTTGCCTGATTTGACTCCAAAGACACACTTTTGTGGGTTCAGCCTTAACTTATAAAGAATGAGTCGCTTAAAGACTTGATCAAGCGCTTCGAGGTGATCTTCTCCCTCTTTAGATTTCACGAGGATATCGTCAACATACGCATCCATGATTTTGCGCATCTGATCGTGAAAGATAACGGCCATTGCTCGTTGATATGTTGCTCCAGCATTCTTGAGCCCAAAAGGCATAACTGTATAGCAGAAAGTGCCCCAAGGCGTAGTAAAGGAAGTTTTTGATTGGTCGCGGGCGGCCAACTTAATCTGATTGTAGCCGGAATATCCGTCCATGAAAGAGAACATGGCATGTCCTGCCGTGCTATCGACTAGAAGATTGATGCTTGGAAGTGGATAGTCATCCTTCGGAGTTGCCTTATTGAGGTCTCTGAAGTCTATGCAGATCCTTACTTTGCCGCTTTTCTTTGGGACAACGATGATATTGGCTAACCAATCCGGGTAGTCAATAGCTCGGATAAATTCTGCTTTGAGCAAATCTTCAAGTCCTTCTTTGACTTGTTGTTCTATTCTGGGATCCATTTTTCTCAATTTCTGCTTGACTGGCTTAGCATCCGGCTTCAAGACGAGTCGGTGTTCGACCAATTTGGGGTCTAAGCCCGGCATGTCTTCATATGTCCATGCAAACACTTCTTCATGCTGCTTGAGAAAATCTGTAAGCCTTTTCTTTTCTTCCGGACTCAGACTGGTTCCGATCTGGAGAATTTTGGGATCTTCCTCTGAACCGATATTGACATCTTCAGTTGGATCTTGTACTAGAGGAGATGGTTCATCTTGCTTCTGAACAGCGGCGATCTCTGGTAATTCCTGAAGAGACTGATCGTATTCTGCACAATCATCTGACTGCTTTGCAATCTTATCATTTCTGGTGCTTGCTTTGATTCTGTGAATTGCTGTCGACTTCTGAAAGGCCTTGGGATTGAGAACGAGCTTCTTGATTGTCCGAGAAGTCATTCTGAAATTTTGGAGAAGAAATCTGGTTCAGACAAATCGGCCTATAGTAAGACAAGCAATCATTTGAAGAGAACCATGCATAAAATGGCATTGAATTATAAAATGATGAGACAGACAGAAAGGGAGTAGATGGCATCCGGATAGACAAAGAAACTTGGAATTTTATTGATTTATCAATGACATCGATAAAATGAGACATTTATTTGGAAAAGAATAGAAAGACAATAACAAATGGTCTTCATTATGCCCCTTTGACAAAAACAGTCTCCTTTGACGAGCTTCCGCCGGCAAACCCTAGTCCTGCTCTGTGGGGACGATGTTTCTGGATCATTGGCTCGATGCGGCCATCTTCGTTCTTGCCGAGTCCCTTGAAGGGTTGATAGTCATGCTTCAGGAGTAACTCAAATCCCTTTCTTGACTTCATGAATTGTGGAAACAATGGGTGATCCTTAATGGTCCTGTAGTCGATTCAGCCTCCAACCTTGAAGAATTGAGGACCTCTCCATCGGGTCGTGGCTACCGTGTGCAGAGATGGCTCTGATGATGTCAGGAGTATTTCTCGATTTTCTCCGTGACTAATCTCTTCACTTTCCCTGATGCTGGGAATATCTGCATTGAATGATGGCCGGGGAATCATGGGTTGTGGGAGCCTTTCTTCTGGGTCTTCTCCCAGTATTGTGGTAATCATTCCACCTTTTGACCACTTCACACATTGATGTAGGGTGGAAGGCACTGCATTTGCGTTGTGAAATCCACGTCCTTCCGAGCAGCAAGTTGTAGGTGGGTGGTACGTTAACCACATGGAAAAGGACGGAGTGCACCGAATAGTTGATGAATGTCTCCAGAAATATCTTCCCTCTTGCCGTTTGACCATGGTTGTCAAATCCATAGATAGTGATGGGATCTGGAATATATTCTTCATCTTTGATCCCTAACGCTTTTGCGGTCATCTCAGGGAAAATATTGAGGCTACTGCCTCCATCGACCAGCACATGCGGTACTGTCATTCCTCTGACTCGAACGACGATGTAAAGAGCATTATTGTGAAAGGAATGAGGCTTTGGAAGGTCCTCGTCCGAGAAAGTGATTGGTGCATTGGTCATGGCGGAGTTCACAATCTGTGCCATGTCTTCAGGAGTGGTACTGGGTTTAACCTTGATTTTCCTGAGTAAATCATCCAGTACTTGCTGGTGCTTGCTAGAATTCTTGGCCAAGTCAAGGATGGAGACATTGGATAAAGCGGTCAGAGGCTTCTGTCTTGAATTCTTCAGCCTGGGTTTGATAATTTGCTTGAAGAAATCAGGAGTTCCCTTTGACTTGGGGTCTGACTTTACAAGCGCTTTAGAGACTTTCATCTTGCCGAATGTTGAGATTAGGTCCATCTTCTTAGAAGCTGGAGCTGCCTGTCGTAGCACCGACACCTGATGCTGAACCTGGAGATCTTGCGCAGAACACGGCTTGATGTGCTCATGCGGTAAGAATGGCTGTGCCGACACTACTGCTATGGTGTGTGGAGGAAATGGCTGATTGAGAATATCCATCTTCTATTCTTCTTTTCCTTCCACTAAAAGATTTTTTTCAATGAGATCTTGCACGATGTTTTTGAGAACAAAGCAGTTCTCGGTGTTGTGCCCCACTGTCCTGTGGAACTTGCAGAACTGATCTTTCCATTTCCCCATGGGCACAGGGGAATCAGCCAATCTGGGCAACTTAACCATTTCTTTTGATAGCTTATACTCGAGTACATCCTCAAGTGTTTGGTTAAGAGGAGTAAACTTTCTGTCGTAGCTCCATCCTTCATGTTTGGTCTTCTCACGCAGTTTTGGCCCTTGATCCTGCTGAGGAGGCTTGCTGTACTGAGGAGCAGGATTTGCTTTCTGATCCTTGTTGTTCGAACTGCCTGTGCCGTAGCAGTAATCTTTCTTTTGCCCTTTGTATCGATTTTGGCCTTTGTTGCTGTTGCTGGCAGAATAAGTGAAGTGAGCTTTCTTTTTCTGCTCACCTTGGGAGTTGTTCTTGGAAAAGGTAAAGCCTTCATAGACTCCATTTTCCACACTTAGTTCGAGCCATTCGGCTCGTTCAGTCAACTCAATGAAGGTCCTGGATGGTGCTGTGGAGATCAATCCCCTTAACGGCTGCGAAAAATTGTTGAGGATCAGGGACAATGCATGCCTTTCCGAGATAGGATCTCTCATCTTATTATAGGCTGATCTCCATCTGTGAATGAAGTCACGTGCTTTTTCGTTCTCATTCTGCCTTAAATTGCAGAGATGACTCAATGTAGGCAGCGCTTCTGTGTTAAATAAGAAGCGTTCAATGAATAGATTTACAACTTTATCGAACTTCTTGAGCTCGATGGGGTTGATATGCTCAGCATACCACTTAGCTGCAACTCTTTCCAAGCTGCGGGGGAAGCATAGAAACAATGCTCGGTTATCCCTTTTGAACCTTGAGCATTCAACAAAGAAAGTGGCGAGATGCGCTTTTGGGTCGCCAGAACCATCGAACTTGATGAATTTTCGGAGAAGATTCTCCAGATCATCATCCCCTTCTAAGCCGTCATAGAAGTCCTCACTGGTGAAGACTTTCTTGCCCTTGTCGCGGGCTTGCAGATCCTTGACAACTCGGGTCATTTCCTTGAACTGCGCTTGCAAAGGCTCTTTTGTCTCTCTGCTCTTTGATCTGCGGCTTTTACTTTGGCCACGCTTCTGAAATGCCGGAGGCACCTCATATTCTTCATCAGTATCTTCAATGGAGTCTGATTCATCTGAGATTTCCTCTGGCTGGATCCGCTTCTTGGGAGCCTTCTTACTCCTGCGACCATGGAACTTTTCTCTAAATGGATCCCTTTCTGAGCTGGTCCCGGGCTGTTCATTCATCATCTTATTCATCATTTTTCTGAACATGGCATACATTTGAGGGTCTATGCCGTCATCTTCTTGCTGCTGCTCTTGACTCTTCTCAGATCGAGGGGAACCCATTTCTTCTTCTGAGGCTGACGAGTACTGGGATGCCGTGGTTCTTTTGTTTGATCTTGTCTCAACCATCAAATGATATGGATGCTCTCTGCAGGGCAAAGACCTGATTAGATTATGAAGGAATTAGCTTTTGGAAGAAATATTTGCTGAAAATATGGTAGACAATTTGGAAAAGATATCCCATTACTGAGTCGTCGCGGGAATCACGACAATTGTGTTGTTATTCTTTTTGCAAGAGAAATAAACAATAGAAATATGCCTTGTTACCTAGGCGAGGTCGTCAAACCACAATAGGAAGAAAGAGAATTTTATTAAAATGAGAAGAATAAGATTTTATTGATCTTGACAAAGAGGTGGAGGACAGACGATTTGCCACCATTCACGATAGTCGGCAGACACTCTAGGACCAGGAAAGATTTTAAGAGAAACAAAAGAATCCCAGCTGTAGCGGGCAGAATGATATGCTCCGGACCATTGTGCGGAAGTGAGATCAAACTCTGCCATAACTCCTGATAACAAGCGGGCTTCAACGTACTGCTGCCTTTGAGAGAACTGCCAAACACATCTCTCTGGTTGGTAATAAGTGCAGAAGAAAGGTCCCAGCAACTTGAATCGCTTGCCATAAGAATACATATATCGGGGAGGAGACAACTGCCGATCAAAATAGTCCCAGACTACGTCATCCTCTTGAATGTTGTTGATCATAGACCGGTACTGCGCCACTGGAAGGAGTTCTTGACCATTGTATCTAAAAGAGCTTGCTCGGGTTGGAACATGTTGGAAAAACCAGGACTGAAGTGCGTAGATGCATCCTTCAACTAAAATGGATTCTCCAAGTGAGAATCGAGTCAGACCTCGATATAGGAAGGCGAGCGCTGCCATGGCTATAGAGAGGCGATTGGTTTGCCGACTTCCCCATTTTCTCATAAGCTGGATTATTCTGATGTCCATGTAGTTTTGTCCATCTGGGAAGAGGGATAATCCTATAGTGCATAGAACCATTGCATTCTGAATCCTTTCTTTGGCTGTTCTTGATAGCGAGCTGACTTCGACGAAGGTCCCGTACTGGCGGTATAACTCAAGTAGGTCAACATATTCATTTCCTTCTAACTGGATCAGGGGCCAAGATCGGCGGCCTGTCACATGAGCTAAGGAGTCTCGGGGGTCCAAACCCTTGACATTGATAAGGAATTGATGCTCTAATGGGTCTCCTGGTTGACCGGCTGGTTCTAGCAACCCCATGATTTCTGAAAATTCATCCATTAAAACGGTCATTTCTCCCCATGGGAACCAGAAGGTACACGTCCGAGGATTCCATCGCTCCACCATTGCATGGATTAGGTTGCCATTGATGGTCTGCTTTTCGACTGCTGATGCCAGCTCTAATCCGCACTCGCTCAAATGGTCCGGGAACATTCGGGAAAAGCTCTTTAGCCAGGAATAATACCACCGAGGAATGAAAGTTCCGGTGCTAAGGGCTCGATGTTCAGGACGACCTTGTCGCACCTCGAAGGAGATGTGACCTTCAGGAAAGATAGGATCGACTTGACTGGATGCCATCGAACTGAAAACAGAGAAAGACTCAGAATGAGACTTAGGGAAATGTGGGAATTTTTTTTTTTGAAAAATTTTGCAGGCAGGATATAAAATGTAGCTGGAGATTCGAGATCCAGTAGAAAGGTAGAATGAAAAAAAATCGCCTGGGGTTTTGAAAGAAATTGGGTATTTGAGAACATCATCCAGGGTTTGAGAAAAACATCTTGTGGAAAATAAGGATGTTTTGAAAAAGGCCTAATAAGTTGGAAAATATTGGGAAATATAAAAAATTAAGGAAATCATACATATACAATCACATCCTGCACAAACATTTATGCGCATTCAGCACTCCCTAAAAGGCTGACTCTAGATGCATCAATTTTGAAAACAGCTGTAGGACCTTAATCCTAACTCTAAGTTCATATCATCTTTGTCTAATCCAGTTATGCCGATATACCCGAATCGAAATCCGAGGTACATGGCATAGAGTTTCAACTCCGGTTCTAAGGTAAGGTTTTCCAACATCCTTGAGAGCCTACCGATATACTTCGGACTGTGGCCCGCAGTACGTGGTAGGGGGGTGTTAACCCAAATAATTGGCCCAGTTGTGAGGCTCTGTCCCGAACTAGGGTTCTGGAAGAGAGCCCAGCAACGTGAAGACCGGGTAATGATAGGTAATTGAGATCTGAAAAAAAATGATCACATGCAAGAAATAGATGGCTCTAAGTCCTAGAGAGATAGACTTTTGAAAATCTTTGAAGAAGCATACATTGTTTGCATTCAGATCCTAAATTGAGGAGAGTTGTATTTAGACATAAGTCTATGTGAGCATGAAAATATCTCCTCAATCTGGTCCTACCAAACCATGCCTAAGCTATATGCAATCAATGTTAGCTAGGTCAGAATCTAGGCTCCTAGGCTCACATGATATTGAAAGTAAAAGAGCTGACATTTTGTGAACATAATTTCGATAATTGAACTAAGTCAAGCATAATTTTAATCAGACAAGGACAGGTCCCATCACGGTCGCCAAACCTGTTATCGTCGCGAAATTTTTCCCGTCTTTCCTTCCTTGCGGAAGAGAAAGAGGGAAATGCTTTCGTGATTCAAACTTGACCGGATTTTGGAAAATGTTTTGAAATACTCGCCTCCGTTTTGAAAATTGCGGGAAAATCCATGGGATGGGTCTCGACCTGTCGGTACGAGGTTCGACCGTTCCTGCCGCCTTTAACAGGGGTAATCGAACCAAGGACCAAAATTGTGCTTGACTTAGCGAAATTATTGAAGTTATGTTCTATTCTAAATGCACAGAGAATTCAGGCATGTGCTATGAGGTTTTGGGAAAATGCAGCTTGGGAAAACATGATGTATGCTTGGAAAATATTTGGAGTTGAAAAGATTCTCTCAGGAAAAAGCTGAAAGTCAATTTCTCAGGAAAACTCATGTGAAAAAGGGTTTTTGAAATCACGGGAAAGTTCATGAAGTTGTGGGAAAATCATGAATGGTTGAAAATCCTGGGAAAATGGAAGTGATTCTTGAGAAAAAGGTGAACCTTTGAAAAGGGAAACACTTCTTAGGAAAACTTGGACTTTGAGAGTTTTCTTAGGAAAATGATGGAAAATTTATAGGAAAACTCATTGGAGAAGGAAATTCAAAACTTGGGAAATCGAAATCTTGAGAATTTTACCTTTGAAATACTTGGAAATCGATTTTTGATCTTGGAGAAATATTGAAAAACTCCTTTGAAGCTCTTAAGAAAATAACATTTTCCAAGGAAAATTGTGAAAAACTTGACTTGGGGAAAGCCGATTTTGGAAAATTCTTAGAGTTTCTTGAGAAATCGATTTCTTAAGAATGCCACTTTCTTAAGAAAATCATGAGAAAACCAATGATTTCATGATGCAAATGATATGAGTGAATGAATGCACTTTGAAAGATTTTCTAAGAAAATTTGTTGGAAAAATGTGTATTAAGTCAAAGTAAATCCTTCACATATTCTGACTGTGGCCATGAATATGTTCAGAGTTTATTTGATTTAATGCACATGATTTTGAAAACTTTGGAAATATGATGTGCATTTTAAGATAGCCTAAGAGTGTAGGCTCAATGTGACTAGTAGAAAGATGATGGATCTGGGTCTCGTCCATATTCCGACTAGGGCCGTAAATATGGATTCCACCGAGTTCATCAACTCCCTAAGAGTTGGTGCACGTGCCATTTGTGAACATTCATAGTGCTTTTGAAATAACAATGCATGAATCATATAAGCAGGATATTGCATAAATTCAAACTATATGATATGCATCCTAGTCTAAGCAGGAAATTAAATATCTTATTCCAAAATTTACATTATTACATCACTAAATAAATAAAATAAAAGGAAATTGCAGACTTCAGCCCCTTCTTTTGAATATCCCTGCCAAACTTGAAATAAGGTTAGCTCAAATATGTGGGTTTTTCCAAGATTTTCCAATAATATTATGGAATTATTGGATTTAATTGGATCTAAACCCTATTCTCATACTTCCTTGATATTTGAAATGATGAAAATTCAAGAAATTCAGTAGAAAATAGTTTGAAATTTGGAATTGGGGTTAAAATGACCAAAATACCCCTAAAATCAAAGTTATACCTTTAAAATCAGGGTTTTTTGAAGGAAAACTTGGTAAAATTGAGATTTCGAAATTCAAATTGAATCAAATGATGATGAAATGCAGTAAGAGACATGATTACATGCTGCTAAACACATTATGACTGTAAAATCAGAATTTGACATTTTGCAACTTATCCAAAATAACGAATTTCGCTTGTTTTTCACTTGGATCCGGGTCCTGCGGGACCCTGTTTTGGTATTATGGCTAATCCGAACCTCAAATGGATTCCAAATTGCACCAAATTCGGTATGAAGCATCTAATTACTCTGATAAACAGCCTAGAATGCTAAAAATCACGAAATGATATGATTTAAATGCTAAAATTTAAAGAAAGTCCTAAAATGGTGGATTTTGCCTATGGATCCGAACCAAATGCAATGCTTAATATGATAATGCAATATTTACACCATGAAACTTCTAATATTTTGCAGACTATTAAAGGACCCGAAATGGAATATTTTTGGTTTTTACAGCCTCGGGATTTGAGCCATGGTGAGTTCAATAACAGAGATTTAGTTCAGACAGAGGTAAAAATCACCCTAATCTGATGTAAAATGCTAAAAAAATATACAACTGCCATGGAAATTTATGAAATTAATCAGAGCTACTCACGACATCTACATGAACAACTTTCATGTTCACGACTTCGGCATTTGATCAACATAAACATAGATAACAATATAACTTGGTGTTCCTAAGTTGACAGAACAGACCAATGTGATCAAACAGGGGACTGACAAGAAAAATCCGAAGCAGGTATCAACACTGTTCTAAAAATCATAGGCTTTCAGATGCAAACATAAGACACCTCGGACATAACGTTCACTTTTTACAGTTTTGAATTTGGAGCAATACCCAAAGAGAACCCATAGACCCAAGTCGATCCAAAGTCTCAGAGGCCCAAATCAGGCTCTGACACGTGTCCCAAACTCTCGGATTTTTGTCAGACACACATAAAAATCAGAAAAATCTTAGAAAATCAGGTTAAAAACTAGACATTCTCCCAAGTTCAGAACATCTTTCGGATCGAAAATCAGATATCCCATGAGGGAGATATCGATTTTACAAATCGGCAAATGATTTTCAAAACGCCTCCCGGGTAACAAAACCCGACTTTCCATTTTGAATGTTTACCGCAGTAAAAAAATTCAAATGCTTCCGAATTTTTTGCACAATTTTAGGGACACCTAAGGGCGCATTACGTGATTTTTTTGGGATTTTTAATAAAAAATAAATGCATGAAATGATGTGTGGACTGACTGACAAAAATAGAGACCTACTGAAAATGAGCAGAATTAAAATAAATGCTAAATTAATCCTAATTAATTCATGAAATGTGCTAAATGAATGAAATAAAATGCAAATTAAACCTAGCTAAATGCATGAATGTTAAAAATCATCAAAGAAGCATAATTGAGTATTTTTATGTATGTCGTTTTATGAGAATAGCTTAATCCATCTCTCGGATGAGCTCTTTCTTCAAACGACTCTCGAATCGAACTATGACATCAAATCAAGCGAAAAAGGGGTGCACCTTTCTTTGTTAGGCAGCGTAGGAGCTCTTGAAAGGGGCGGCTATCACGAGCTTCGTTTGTCCTTCACTCCGGGCTTCGGATGGTTCACCAAAATCGACCCACCATCTTCTTCACTGAGCCATAGGGGGCATGAATTCCAAAGTGCAAAAATCGGATTCTCAAGTGGATAGGTAAAATTTTTAAGTCCAACAAGAGTTCTCAAAAGATGGTCTTCTCTCAAAAAAATGGTCTCCTTCTGCTGGGCGTGGAGCCTTGTTTTTATAAACTTTCTGAAAAAAATTTGAATTTCAAACAGGCTCAATCTGAGCCCTCCATGTGGGGCCATCCCAGGGGTGCTGTTTTGATTTTTGAGAAAATAAAAATAAGAATTTTGTGGGTGAGACACCTCAGCAGGATTTGAAATTTTTCAAAATTTGGTTTGCTTGATTTTCTCTGCAGGAAGCTCTCAGATGGCGCCACCTCAGAGGGTGCTCTCTTGGAGTTTGAATTTCAAAATCACCTTTTGTAGGGAGTCCTCAGGTGGCGCCACCTCATGGTGGGCTGCTTTTACTAAAAATAAAATAAAAATAAAAATGAAGCCAAGTGGGAGCTCTGGAATGGTGCCACCTCAGAAGGTGTTTGACACATGTCAGAAGAACAGAGCAGTGGGCTCAGAAGGCGCCACCTCACAGGAGTTTGAATTCTACTTTTTCTGATGAAAGGAGATCTGGACATGTGGCAGTCCAGGATGGTTCCATACCTGACAAGTGTCAGCCTGCTGGAGGAGGTTCTTCAGATGGCGCCACCTCATGGGGGATTTGAATTTTAAATGGAGGTTGGCCCTGGAGGAATGGGGGGTGGACATGTGATGCCACCTCAGGTGGCTCCTACAATGCCATGTGGTAGGAGGGATAGGCAAGGGACATGTGGCACCCTCATAGGCCATCTGGAAAAATCAGAGCTCAAGATTTGCGCCACCTAGGCCTTGTTTGAATTTTTGAATGGTTTACTTTTTCTGAAGAAAGCCAAAAGTGACATGTGTCTCCTAATTTTCTGAGAAAAGTAGGGAGAAGACATGTGTCCTCTACTTTTCTGAAGGAGGTAGAAGGAGACATGTGTCACCTGCTTTTTCTGAAAGAAGCAGAGAATGACACGTGGCAGAGGGGAGAGAAGGAGGGCCAAGCCATGTGGCACCATCTCAGATAACATGGAAAAGGTGAAGTTCAGGATCTGCGCCACCTATGAGGAGATTTGAATATTTAAATTCTAGCTTTTCTGAAGAGAGCAGGAAATGACACGTGGCATCTACTTTTTCTGAGAAGAGCAGAGAATGACATGTGTCCTCTGCAGGAGACACACTCCAAGTGGCGCCACCTCAGAGGGGACAAGCCTACCTTTTCTGGAGGAAGCTAGGAGTGACACGTGTCTCCTACTTTTCTGAGAAAGGTAGGGAGAGACATGTGTCAGGCTACTTTTCTAGAAGGAGGGAGAGGTTGACACGTGTCCTTTGTAGGAGACACACTTTAAGTGGTGCCACCTCAGAGGAGACAAGCCTCCACTTTTTCTAGACAGGACAACCTATGACACTTGGCATCTCCTGGTGATCTTTGGACTGACACATGGCGCTTGATAGGATACTAACACATGGCAGATAAATGGGATGACATGTGGCGGCTTCTTAGGGTAGCCTCACACTGACACTTGGCATGGAAATGGGAGGAGAGTGAAAAGACAAGTGGCGCCAATCCAGGGGACAAGGCTCCTATATTTTTGGGTTTTTAAAATTCAAATTTTCAAAAGAAAAGCTTGTGTGACACCACCTCAGTGTGGGTCCCACATTGCTTCTTTACTGAAATAAGGATAAAACAACAACTTCTTTTTGGAATTTTCATAAAATCTGGACTAATTGGTAAAACAGGAATTTTTGGAAAGAGTTGGCCCCTGTAGGGCGATTTTGTAAAAGGAAGATATTTGAAATTGTCAAAAGGGCAAAATCTGAGGTGAAGTGGCTGAAATCCATATTGAAAACTATCCAGATCATTTTCCTGAGAAAATATTTTGAAATTCAGAGTCCTGGGGGTAAAATGGGAAGAATTGATAATTTTGAAGACCCAGGGTTTTGAAATCAATTTTGAAAAGAGTTGAAATTCTAATCTGGATTGAAAATTTTGAAATCAAGAGTTCTGGACCTCGAAATGACATGCTGTGCAGTGCAGTGATTTGAAATGCTCATGCAATGATATGCAATGTCATGTCTTATGCAATAGAATCTTGAACCAAGACTTTGGAGATTCCTGTCTTCTGTCAGGAGTAAAATTTTGAACATCTGAGACAAAATAGAGAAATTTTGAGAGTTGCAGATGAAATTTGGACTTTTGCAAGGTTCGAGCTCAAAAAATGACCATTTTGCCCTCTGGCGATTCAAAAGTTGAATGATGATGTTTGGTGGAAATGCTGGGGAGGTGAGTGAAAATTTGGGGTGTTTACACAAGGTCATTGACTCGGAATCTTCTCTCAATAACTGATTTGGCGTAGTGCCGAGCTATCCTCTGACGATAGGCCTGAGCGTGCTCTGCTGCCTTGAGTCTTTTCTCGTCTAATAGATCAAGCTGTACCAATCTCTGCTGCTGATACTGATCAAGCGGAAGTTCAATGAGTGACGCAAACTTGAGTGCGGGCTTCTGAACATGTAGAGGTAACACCACCTCCGTCCCATAAACAAGCTCTGAAGGCGTAGCATTGGTTGGGGTTCGAATGGTGGTTCGGTACGCCCAAAGTGCGTCGTGCATCTTCTCGTGCCAATCACGGCCCGTCTCCACAGTTCTTTCCAGAATGCGGATCAAAATCTTGTTGGTGGCCTCTGCTTGGCCGTTCCCTTGGGGATAGTAAGGAGCTGAGAAGTGGTGATGAATCCCGGACTTCGAGCAGAAGGTCTTCATCTTCTCATTCTTGAAATGACTGCCATTGTCTGACACAATATCGTGTGGGACGCCGAAACGGCAAAGAAGATTCTTATGGATAAACGAGACCACATGTCGGCCTTCTACCGTTCGCAGAGTGATAACTTCGACCCATTTGGTGAAGTATTCTGTAGCTGCGAGGAAATATCGGTGGCCATTAGAAGCCGAAGGAGTGATCGGACCGACTACATCAAAGGCCCACATCGAAAACGGCCAAGGAGAGACCACAGATTGTAAGTATGCGGCTGGCGCATGAATGGAAGGTGCGTGCATTTGACATTTGACGCACTTCCTTACAAATTGATGGCAATCCTACTGCATGGTTTTCCAGTAGTATCCTGCCCGAATAATCTGCTTGACGAGTGTTTTGGTCGCCGACGTTGTTATCATCGCAAAATTTTTAACTTTTGCGAGTCAAACTGACCTTTGAAAAGTTTTTGAAAATAACTCGCCTCCGTTTTAAAATGCGGGAAAATTCCGTAGAATGGGACTCGCTTGTCGGTATGAGGTTCGACCGTTCCTGCCACCTTTAACAGGGGTAATCGAACCAAGGACCAATCTACTGCTCTGCTCTATTCAACTTGTCTAAATCATATTCTAATTTCTAAATGCACATAGAATCAGGCATGTGCTATGAATTTCTAAAAATGCATATTTAAAAACATGATGTTTGCTTTGAATAACTGAAACACTTAGAATAGATATCACATGGAAAATCGTGAATTGGGATTTGAAATGTACTTCTGAGAAAAGTAAAAATCGGTTTCTGAAGAAATCTTGAGATTTTGTGAAAATTGATTCTGAAAAATGTGAAATAACTTTGAAAAACTTGATTTCTTTGAATTCAAACTTTGAAATTGAAAATATAACTTAGAAAATTGAATTTGGAACTTGGGAAATACTTGAAATATCATTTGAAAACTTAGAGTTTTGAGAAAATCGATTTTAGAATAAGACTTAGAAAAATTTGAGAAAATGAACTTCTTTGAATTGAGATTCGAATTGGAATTGGCAAATGCATGAAATGAATGAATATGGATTTGAAATACTTGATTTTGAGGAATTGAGAAAATCCTTTTTGTATTTTTGAGAAATGCAGTGCATTTTGAAATTAGCCTAAGAGTGTAGGCTGAATGTGGCTAATGTGAAGATCATAAATCTGGGTATCATTCATATTCTGACTATGGCCATAATTACGAATTCCACCAAGTTTATAAACTTCATAAAAGCTAGTGTATGTGCCATTCGTGTAGACCATAGTGAATTAATAAAATGTGCATAAATTGGAATACATGGCAGTTATATATCAAAGTTTAAACTATATGAAATGCAAATCCTAATCTATGCAGGAATTTAAATTCTTATTCCAAAGTTTACATTTAATTTACATCACTATTCAAATTTAAATACATGAAAAATAAAATCTTCAATGTACCTGCAAAACTAGAAAGCTTGGTTAGTGAATATATGTTGGCTTTTCTAGGTTTATCCAGTAATATCTAGAAATTACTGGATTTTGCTAGATATAAGCCCTTTCCATGATTCCCTTAAATAAAAATTGATAAAATATGAAATAAGATTGAATAAATAAGGAAGATAAGATACAAAATTTCGAAATTGGGGTCAAAATAACCAAAATACCCCTAATAACAAGACTATGGCCTTGAAATTAGGGTTTTCAGAAAGATATTTGGTAAAATGCAAGTTTTGGAATACAAATAATGATAAATCAAACTAAATATGATGTGACATGATTAAAAATATGAAAATTAGGGTTAAAAATTTCGAAATTGAGGTCAAATGACCAAATTGCCCCCGATAGCAAGACTATGGCCTTGAAATCAGGGTTTTTAGAAAATATTTTGGTAAAACTTAGGTTTTATGCACTAAATGAAATCAAATGAACATCAAATTTAGCCTAAAGTATCCTAATATGATTATGAACATGATTAAACCCTAAAAATATATGCTTATGCACAAAAATCCAAGAATATCACAAATTTTGTGATTTTTGCAGTGTTTTGGAATTCTTCGGGTGTCCTGTTTTGCAATTCAAACCATTCAAGCATCAAACGGATTCTAAAAATCCTAAAAATTGGTACCTGCACTTGTGATAACCCTAATATCAAATTAAAATTACAAAAATATTTTTTTGGCATTAAATTAATCCCAAAATAGCATCAAACCCTAAAAATATGCTATTTTTGACTTAGTTCACCAACCAGTTTCAGAGTTAGACCCGAATCATGGGTCAATCTTTTATGAAAATCTATGAAATTTTACAGAAACAAACTAGGAAGAAAAACAAAGATTTACCAATTTACAGATCGGAAAAAGCATCTCCGGTTAGGGAGAAACCCTTCCGGCAATCTGAACTAAAATCTAACAAATCTAATAGGGGCTAAAACAGATACTTTCAATTGATAATTTCGTAATAAATAAAAATACTGATTTAAAATATCTGATATTTTATAAGTAAATATTAGACAGAAAAATAACAATACTCACTTTTTACAGATCATGAATCGGATCTGTGGTTTGAGATTTATGAATAACACAAGTCTGATTAGGGTTTTGGTAAACCCTAACGAGTTTTAAATTGAAAATCAAAGTCTCTGACATAGGAAAAATACTAAACATTAATAAACAATTCTGAAAATTTCACATTATACATATATAATCAATGTGAATCCATGGCACTTTACAGATCTAAAATCAAATATAAGATAAGAAAAATATCACCACAGCAAGTTACCCTCTTGATTTTAACAACGATTTTAAAGTTTTAAAAACTCGATTTGATGTCTGATTTTTCTGACAGGGTTCCCGAACTCCAAAATCTCTGATTTTTTTACAGTAGATCAATCACATATGCATGCATCACATATAAAAAAATAAAAAATAAACAACACATATTTCGATTCGAAACAGCATGCTCTTTTCTGTTTTAAACTAAAAACACACAGAAATCTAAGAAACTTGAGAAAATATGCATTAACTAATGAAAAACAATAAAATAAACCATAAAACAGTAAACTAAAAATTATTTCTATGCTGGAAAACGTGTAATAAACATGAATAAGCAAAGAAAAAAATAAAATACAGGGAATCTATGGCTGGAATTTGCTTTCACCTTTGAAATCATGGATTTAACCCATTTAACGGGTAAATCTCACGTTTCGTTGGTTAAGAACATGAAAAACGTACCTCTCATCGATTCTAATGGATTAGAATCCTTGAAATCACCCTCAAACTGAGTTAGATCATCTTTTTGGGTCGATTTTGGGGTTCTTGGATGAAATCCATGGTTAAATCCATGAACACAAGAGTTTCCATGGTGAAATCTATTGAAAACTAATAAAATAATATTAAATAAACTCACCTTGGGGCTGCAGCTGCAATGGAGGAAGGTGGAGGTGCTGGAGAGGAGAAAGAGGCCACGAAAATTTTAGAGAAAAAGAGCCCTCTTTTGACCCCCTTTAGGTCCCCTATTTATAGATTTTCAAAAAGTCACTTAATTAGGGTTAATTAAGAGGTTTTTCATTTTTTCAGGACTCTTTCTAATAAATCCACTAAGGGCAACGATTTTGTGTGGTTTCCTAAACCTAAATGAACTCTAATTAATACCTAATTAAACCCTAAAAAGTCCAAATGTGACACCACCTAGTATGGACCCACATTTGGTTTTTAAAACCTGAATTTAAAACCTTTAAAAAACAATGGTTTAAAAGTTAAATAAAATGGATTTTTAAAATTGATTTTGACTCCTCTAAACCCCTAACCTAACTAGGACATTGACTAACCCTAGTCTAACCTTGACTTCTTCAAATGTGGCGCCACCCCGAGCGGGCCCTACTTGAGTTTTTTTTCAAAAAGCGATTTTAAAACTTGAATTTGAAGGAGTTTTCAAAAGATTTTCAAAAGTAAACTTAAAATTAGAATTTTTTGAAATGGCATAGGGTTCTAACCGAGTCAGAACTCCTCTGGATATGGTGCCAACTAAGTGGGCCCACATCGAGTTTTGAAGAATTTTGAAATAAACACTGAAAATGGCTTTGAAAAGGGGTTAAAATCAGTATTTGAAATTCAAGATCTTTGAAAATAGGGTCTCAAGCGAACTGGAACTCCGAGTTAGAGTCCTGAACTCTTAGGATTATGAGATTTTAGATTTTAGAATTCAAATGGAAGAGTTTTCGAAAGATTTTATCAAAAACTGACGAAATAAGTAAAAAAAAAACACAGTCAGGGGTAGACTCCTAACTCGACCGACCTCTAAAATAGAGTCCTGAATTAACTGGACTCTGTAAAATGACCTAAATTTTGAAAACAATAAAAATGAAATAAAAACAGACTTCAAAACAAACTCCTGACTAGACTAGGACTCTGGGACAGAGTTCTGATCGAACTAAAACTCTAGATTTTGGTATTTTTCTAAAAAAACAAATGAAAGAACTTGTCAAAACAGTGAAAACAATAATAAATATTGGAATAAAACAGAGTTCTTATTCAACTGAGACTCTGAGGACAGAGTCCTGATTGAACTAGGACTCTCAGATTTTTGGATTTTCTGAGAAAACAAATGAGAGAATTTTGAAAAACAGTTAAAAACAGGATAAAATTGAAGTTTTGGTTCAGAGTCCTTATCTGATTAGGACTCTGAGAAAGAGTCCTGATTCGATCAGAACTCTAAGAATTTTAGTTTTCTGATAAGCAAATGATGAAATTTAAGCAAAGCTTTTGAAAACCAGTGAAAATAAAGTGAGAAAATCAATTTTGGATAGAGTCCTACTTCGATCAGGACTCTAGGGTAGAGTCCTGATTTGATCAGGACTCTGAGATAAAATCTCAAAATTTTGAAATTCTTTGATAAAAGTGTAATAGTTTTGATAGATGGAAAGATTTTTGAAAGATTCTTTCAAAATTGAAATCAGGATCAGAGTCCTGATCCAACTAGGACTCTCTGAACAGAGTCCTGTTCTGACTAAAACTTTGAGTTTCTGACTCATTTTGAAAGATTTTGAAAGATTTGATTGAAAATGGATAAAATAGCTGTAAAAGATTAGAGTTCTAATCCGATTTAAAAACTCTGAAGAAGAGTCCTGATCCGACTGGACTCTTGAAGAAGAGTCCTGATCCAACTAGGACTCTGAAATTTTGGCCAAAACAGAAGATTTTGAAAGGTTCTCTCCGAAAACAGGTAAAAAGGTAGTGAAAAGTAGAGTTCTGATCCAATTGGACTCTGGAAAAAGAGTCCTGATCCAACTAAAACTCTGAAATTTTTGGAGATTTTTGACAAGTAAAGGAATCCAGAAGCGACACCACCTAAATGGGTCTCATCTGAGAATTAAAATCAATTGAAATTGAGTTTGAAATGAATCCAGATTGTTTTCTAAGAAAATATTTTGAAATATGAGGTTCTGGGGTTGGAAAATGACAGAATGTTGATTAAAAACCCAGGTTTTAAAATTGATTTTGAAAGAAAAGTTTTAAAAACTCAAATCTGGATTAAATATTTTAAAAATAGGAGTGCTGGATCTCGAAAATGAGATGCGGATGACATGCAATGCTATGTAGTGCAATGAAATGGTATGCCGAATGCATGCAATGATATGCAATGACACATGAAATGGACAAACACTTGATGAAAGTGAAAATTTGGGGTGTTTACAGATGCCCCTCTTTGCTACTAAGCCGGTATAGGGCCGAGCTCAGTGGCAAAGAAAACATACCAAATTTGAACCATAAAAATGCCCCAGTTAGATAAATCTGACTGGGTATGAAAGAATTAATTCAAATGATGATGGTAGATATGAAATGGAGAATAAGGAGAAAATTTTATTTCAAAAAGAAATGAGATTCAGGTTTTGCCCTTAACCTGGATGGGACGGGAAATACCTCGTATGGAACGAAGCTCAGGCTTAACCCTTAACCTAACCGGGTTAAAATGAAATACCTCATCAAAAGAGGCTCAGGTTTATACCCTTAACCTGATTGGGCAGAAAATGGAATACCTCATCAAAGGAGGCCCAGGTTTATACCCTTAACCTGATTGGGCAGAAAATGTAATACCTCATCAAAGGAGGCCCAGGTTTATACCCTTAACCTGATTGAGCAGAAAATGGATGGAATCCTCGAAAGAAGAGACCGTGATGAAACCTTCGGATTTCCGCACAATGAATCCGATAGGGGTTTTGCAAAAGGAAGGAAATTGGGGTCCCTAAAGTTTGAAAAGGGATTGATTTTGGGCGCCTCATTGCTGAGACTAATTAACTTTTGAAATTGCCTTTTGCTGAAATTGGTGGCTTAACCTCAAGCCAAAATTGGACTGTCTATGGTGGGACAGTGGGGACATAGGGAAGTGTGCGAATCTAAGAGCCCATGTGCTCAGATTATACCAATAGAAGGGAAGGAATCTTGAAAACTTCTGCTATCAAGTCCTTAAAAGGGATAACAACTGATGTCAGGATGCACCAAAGATGAACCTCAAGCTCTCGTTTCATACCAGGATAGCTTGAAAATATTGTCAAAATGTTGAAAATTGTTGTTGATTCAAAATAATTGAAAATGATGCACATTGTTTTGAAAGTATTCCCTCTTTTCTACCCGAAGTATTACCTCCGACTGGACTTAACTCCGTAGAATCAAGATTCGAATTCAAATTGCTTGCGATTGACTTTCTTTCAAGGAAGCTATCAATTTCCTTGATATGGACGGAAAAGAAAGTATTCTTGATATTGCGAGAGCTATTGGTGAAAGAATATTGATAAAAGAATTTCACAAAATTAAAGAAGATTCTTGATAGATTTGGCAGTCTGATATCCTGGGATTCTTTTCTCATGATGATCTTTCTGCACTCTCTTTTTAGCAGATTGGAGCTCTCTTGGATTTTTCGGGAATTACATCATCCTTCATTTTGGAGATGTTCTGACTTTTCTCTCTTTTTTTTTTGGGAAGGGTACGTCACAAACTCCTTCATCTCAGAGATGTTCCGATCCTTCTTTTCTCACAGGGATTATCTTGATAGTTATTGGCTCATTGGTTGGGAATCTCTTGATGATAACTGGAATCAAATATCTTTTAGGGTTTGTCGGTAGGCTCATCACACTCGTCTTCATCTCGACGGTGATCTGAACTTTCCCTGGAAGGATCCGTCACAAACTCCGTCATCTTGGAGATGATCCAAATCTTCTTTGGCCCCGAGAGTCGACTCGCTTAATTCGCCTTCATCTTGACGACAATTAAGAGATCCCTTTTGCAGATATTTAATTGCAGCTTAGGTGATTGAGGAGATATGGAGATTGAGTGGATTTTTCTGTATCACCTAGGATATTTCGACTGCTTTATTTTTCAAGAATGGTCTTTAAAAATGTGCCATTAACTGCGATCAATATCAATCACTCATGGCTTTGCAACAACATTGAATTCTCTTTGCTGGCCATATCGCAGATTTATTCTTCATCCTTTTGGTTGGCCAATAAAAAGATTTTGAACTTTGAATCCTTTTTCGTGAAAGCATTGCCCTTTCGGAAGTAATAGTGGAGGTATTCTGAAGTAATAATTTTATGCAATAAAGATTTTTGAAATCAACAAATATTTAATGACAAATTGGCAAAACTTTCTTGAAATCCTTTTGTGAAAGCTGTAAACACCCCAAATTTTCCTCATCCATTCTCAAACAACCCTCCTCGTGTAGTGCCAACCCTGTTAGGTCAGTGTAGGAGTCAAACCCTGAGTCAGTTTCAGAAAATCAGCATTTTACCCATTTTCATTAGGAAAATTACCATTTTACCCCTAGGTCATCCCGGACCCCAGTCAGTCGGAGTCAACCAAGCTCATTGGTCAGTTCAAGACAGTTAGAATATCAGTCATCTCAAGCACATCTGAGCTCATAATGAATAAACCATTTTCATTTCTGACCAGTCCTACCAAAATGGGATCATTTCTTCAGAAATGAGCTCATTTCTCACTCAAATCCAAGCCAATTGTCTCCAAGTCAGTCATTTACAGTCAGTCATGTTCCCCAGAGTCTAACTTGAGCTCACCAGGAGTTCAAGCGCTCCAGTTTCAGTTCAAAACCATTTCTAAGTGTCCAGGAGCCCATTTTAGTCCGTTTCAGCTCTTTCAGCTGAAACTGAGCCGAGTTTAGTCAGTTGAGCCAGTATTTGAGCCTCGATTTTAGTTCATCTCAGTATTACTGACCTTTGTTTCAGCTCAAACCCAGTTCAGGTTCGTAATTCACTTCATTCCAATGATCATTCCATATCATTTCTCTAAAAATGATTGCTTTTCTTGAAAATTCAGTCGGAAAGGTCAGTTGAGTCAGTGCCTAGTCAGTTCATTTGAGTTCTGAAACTCTAAAACCCAGCTCAATCCAGTTCATTTAAGTTTAATCTAGCTCAAACCCTAATTTCCAGTGTCACTCTATCTTGGCAGAGCTCGAAAATCATTTCTTCAACCATTTTGCAAATTTTATCAGTTTTTATGCTTTTTGAACTGGTACAACTGTCAATCGGGGTCTAATATCCAAAATTCTTCATTCAGGGTTAGCATTTCGCATAACATTTCATGTCATTTCTCATAATTTCATATCATTTCTTAGCATTTCATAACATTTCATCACATTTCATTCCATTTTCGAAGTCCAGAACTCCAGTTTTATAAATTTCAATCCAGATTGAGTTTAAAAACTTTTTAGAAATCAATTTCAAGCCCCAGGTTTCCAAAAGTGACATTTTTACCCCCGGGAGTCTAAATTTGGAAATATTTTCTCAAGAACAATAATCTGGATTTATTTCAAACTCAAAATTTTCAAATTCTACACTCGATTTGCTTTGCAACGAGCTATTAAACTTCAAAATCTAAGCTCGTTTCAAAAACTGCCAAAAATAGCTCATTTCGTTTGGAAATATTTTCTCGAGAAAAACAATCTGGATTTCTTTCAAAATTACATTTTCAAATTCTACACTGGATTTGCTTCGCAACGGGGTATTGAACTTCAAAATCCGAGCTCGTTTAAAAAAACTGCCAAAAATAGCTCGTTTCGTCTGGAAACCTTCTGAAAAGACTATTTTACCCCTCTAATCTTCAAAATGAATTTCAAAATTGAAATTTGGACCCACTCTGAGATGGCCCATTCATTTGCATTTTTATTTTATTAAAAAAACAAAGATGCTTCTTTTTATTTGTTTATTTTTGTTTTTATTGATTTTTATTTATTTTATATTTTTATTTTTTTAGAGAGGAGGTGGGACCCACAAGGTGGTCACCCAAGCCTCCAGCCCCACTTTTCATTTTCTCATTTTTCTCTTTTCCTTTTTCCTTTTTCCCTCCTTTTCTTTCTTTCCTTTCTTTTTCCCTTTTCTTTCTTTTTCTTCTTCCTCTTCTTTCCTTCTTCCCTTCCTTCCTCCCTTCTTTTCCCTCTTGCCCAGCCATTCACGTAGAGGCCCTTTCCTTTTCCTTCCCTAATTAAAACTAAAACTTAGGGAAAGATAGGATCTTTCCCTAAGTTAAGAAAACCAAAAAAAAGAAAACAAAGGAGGAAGCTACGGCTGCTCCTCTCTCTCTCTCTCTCTCTCTCTCTCTCTCTCTCTCTCTCTCTCTCTCTTTGGAAGCCATCTTCCACCTTCACTAAGGGTAGCCACATCCAGTTGCAGCCTCCTTCGGCAGCATACCAGCCGGTGCATCATCAACTCCTTCTACTTCCAGCCAAGCCTTCTCCATTGCTTCAACCACCACCCAAGGTGGTAATCGGTCCAGCCACATCAACTCCAGCCGGTAACCTCAACCTCCAGCCACCTGTCCAGTCTTTCACAGCAACAAAGTCCTTGCAGCAACCTTCCACTATTCCAAAGTCATCAGCCCACAACCGTTCCAGCAGCTGCATCTTCTTTGTGGCAAAGGACGCCTAACAAAGGGCACCGTACCATCTTACGGTTCCTGCAGCAAGGAGCAACCCCTTTGATCTAGCTTCAGTCACCTCCAAGTTGCAGCTACGTCTCCAACGTGCATCAAGATCCCAAGGTAAGACCCCTATCATCATTATTTTATGCTAAATCTATAGGTTAACGTTTTGATTGTCTCATGTTATGAGGCTATATCGAGGAAAAGGATCCGTCCGATCTATGGATCGGATCCTTTCCCATCAATAGCCAATATCAAGTCAACTTCGTATATCCCTGTTTTTCTTCATTTTAAACATTATTTTTATGTTAAATATGCATTTTAGGCATCTCATTAATTTAGTTTTATTGTTTTATTAGTAGTTTATTTGATGTCCTTAAGATTCGTATTAAAACTTGTAGATGTTAATTTCAGCATAAGTTGCAGTCATTATTTTACATAGATTTTCGTTTCAATAAATCCAAAAAAAAATATTTATAGTTATATTTATTTGTCCATGATCTTATATTAAAAATCTAGATCCGTTTGAGTTCGAAACCCTATCAAAAAAATCAAACCCTAAATAGGGTTTTCTGTCATCCAGAAATTTCAATTCCTGCTTTAGCAGACAAAAACCTTCGGATTCACACTTTTGTGGGAATTGAATCATTCTCTAAAAATCACAGTAGATTCATTATTGAATCTACTAATGATCTGGAAATTTTGAGTTTTTTCCAATTAGTTTTGACCTCTGTAAAAAATCGGATTTCTCAGACCCCTGAGAAAATATCGATTTTCTTTTGTCAGGGTATAGATAGACCTTAATGCACCAAGTCCATACAATCTGTAATCCGTCTGCAAAAACTTTCAACATGAAAGTTTTTCCTAACATATTTCCCTATCATTTCCCAAAATTTGGAGATTTTTGGATCTGTTTCATTATTTTACCGGATTTTCTTTTTCTGTCTAACAGATTCCAATGTCCAGAAATTCCAGAGATTTAGGTCTCTGATAACACTGTGGCCTTTTCCAAACCGTAACCCTAATCCCAATGGTGTCAAAATATCAAATATTTCTCTGTTTGTCAGAGACGTTTTCCCACATTTTCAGCTATTTTCCAATCTGTCTGCCATTTTTCCCATATTTTCTACCAAAACCTATCTGTTTCCTTCATTTACTAGAGTCGCCGGATTCCGATCAGACTTGCCGGAGTGGTACAGCTCCGACCATAGGTCAAAACCAGAAAGTGTAAAAGGCAAAAATCCTTGCCCTACTGTCCTATGTCCCCCCATAAAATTTGGGAAATTTTTATGGAAATTTGATATCCTAAATCCTCTTTAGAATCAATATTTTAGGCAAAAATCATAAAATTTAGGGTTTTTATTTGAATTTTCATATTTAAAAATACAAAAAAATAGATTTTGAAGCTTCATTCCGTTTTTAGGGTTATTTTAGGTGTCCATGCCAAATTTGGTTTAATTCCAAGTTCATTTGCTCCATGTGTTAGTTTATCTTTAAATTCAGAAGCGAAAATCAGGTTAAATTCGATATTTTATGATATTTTCGCCATTTTAGGGTTTTTATCATGTACATAAGCATGTAGAATCATATTAGGGTTAATTTTAATCTCCTTTGCATTTCATATTTTTCAATTTTGCAAAATTTATTTCAGAAAACCCTGGTTTCAAGGCCATACTCTTGTTATCAGGGGTATTTTGGTCATTTTGACCTAAATTTCGAAATTTCAATTTCTAATTCTCCAAAATTTCATGCATATCATCATATTTTATCATATTATGTTTGATTTATTTCATTTGATTTTCAAAATTCCAAAATTTACAAAAAAATTCTTTCATAAAACCCTGATTTCAAGGTCATCAGGGGTATTTTGGTCATTTTGAACCCCAATTTCGAATTTTCAAGTTTATTTTCAAAATTTATTCATTATTTATTATGTTTATATCAAAGGGGGTATGAATTTGGGTTTATATCTGAATAATATCCGATAATTTTTCATATTTTCGGATAAATTTAGAAAAACCTATATTTTTGTGCTAACTTTATTTTCCAGTTTTGCAGGAATATTCAAGAAGAAGACTTAGCCATTTTATTTCTTTTTTTTCAATTCAATGTAAAAAATCAATGTAATATTTGGAATAAGAGTTACATTTCTGCTTAGAATAGGGTTGCATTGCATATAGTTTAATTTCTGCAAAATTTTAATATGTGATGTATGATTCATGCACATTATTTCAAATTCACTATGGTTTTCACGAATGGCACGTGCACAAGCTTTTATGGAGTTTATAAACTCGGTGGGATTCGTATTTATGGCCATAGTCAGAATACGAAGAAAACCAAGATTTATGATCTTCGTATTAGCCACATTCAGCCTACACACTTAGGCTAACTTCAAAATGCACTGCATTTTTTAAAGTTTTAAAAGGATTTCCCAATTCCTCAATGAAATTCCCTTTTCAAATTCACATTCATTCATTCATATTATTCAAATTGCATTGTTTTCAAATTCATTTTTCAATTTCAATTAAAAAAAAAATCAGTTTTCTCAAGAATTTCCAAGTCTTTCTCAGGATCTGATTTTCTCAAAATCCTAAGTTTTCAAATGACATTTCAAAGCATTTCCCAAGTTCAAATCAAGATTTTCCTATGTTTTCAAATTCTCAAATTTCAAAATCCCAAGTTTTCAGAAATCGATTTTCTCAGATTTTGCAGTTTTCTTGAGAATTCATTTTCCATTTCAAAAGTCATTTTCCAATGAATTTCTTAGATTTTCTCAGAATTCTCAGATCCATTTTCTCAGTAAAGCAATTCCAAATTTCAAAATCGTTTTTCTAAAGTTCAAATTTTCCTGAGAAATCACTTTCCAATGCAAATTTTTGATTTCTAATGAATTTCAATGATTTTCTCGGGAATTCAATTTTCAAGTACTTTTTCAATCAATTTTCAAGCACATTTCAATTTTCCAAAGCAAACATCATATTTTCTCAAACTTGAATTTTTCAAAATTCCATAGCACAAGCCTGATTCTTTGTGCATTCTAGGAAAAATAGAGCATAATTTAGATATTTGAGTCAAGTTAAAGCACATAATTGGTCCTTGGTTCAATTACCCCTGGTAAAGGCGCCAGGAACGGTTGAACCTCGTACCGACAGGCGGATCCCATTCCATGGAATTTTCCCGCAAATTTTCAAAACGGAGGCGAGTAAATTTTCAAAACAATTTTCAAAACTTTGGTCGAGTTTGACTCGCGAAATTCGTTTCTCTCTCGCAAGGGAGGGGAAAAAATTTTGCGATGATAACAGGTTTGGCGACCGAGATGGGACCTGTCTTCGTCTGATCAATTATGTGCTTTGACTTAGCTCAATTATCAAAATCATGCTCTTTAAACTGTCAGCTTTTAATTTCTGATATCATGTGAACCTAGGAGCCTAGACTTGAACCCAGCTGACATGGATTGCATGTAGACTAGGCATGGTTTGGTAGGACCATATTGAGGAGAATTATGCATGCTCACTTAGACTTAGGTCTGAAATACAACACTCCTCAATCTAGGACTTTTATGAAAACAATGTTTGCTTCTTCAAAAGTTTTTAAAATTCTATCTCTTTAGGACTTAGAGCCCTCTGTTTGCCTGCATGTGATCATATTTCAAAAACCACCCCACCTATGTCTACCCGGTCTTCACGTTGCTGGGCTCTCTTCCAGAACCATAGTTCGGGACAGAGCCTCACAACTGGGCCACTTATTTGGGCTAACGCCCCCCTGCCACGTACCAAGGGCCATAGTCCAACGTATATCGGCAGGCGCTCAAGGATGTTGGGAAAACACAAGCCTAGACCCAGAGATGAGTTTTATGCCACGTACATCGAGCCTCGGCTCGAGTATATCGGCATAGCATGATTGGACACAGTTGATCTGAGCCTAGAGTCAGGATTAGGGTCCTAAAGCTTTTTCAAAATCAATGCATTTAGAGTTGGCATCTTAGGGATTGCTGTATGTGCATAATTGTTTGTAATTGAATGTATGATATTCATTTTCGCCTTATTTTCTCATATTTTTCCCAATTTTTCCAAAATACCAAACAATTTTCCAAAATACCTCATTTTTCATCTTTTATAAAAAATATCTCCTTTTTCTCAAAAACCCTGGACGATTTTTTTTCAAATTATCCACCTTTTCTTCAAAACTCCAGGAGATTTTCCATTCTTTCATTCCTCTGGACTTCGAATTTCCAGCTTTCATTTTATCCTGCCTGCAATTTTCAAAATTCTTGTATTTTTCCAAAGTCTAATTCCAGCCTTCTTGTCGTTCAGTCCAATGGCATCCTGTCAGTTCGATTCTGTTTTTCCTGAGGGTCACATCTCCTACGAGGTGCGACAAAGTCTTCCTCAGCATCGATCTCTTAGCACCGGACCCTTCTTCCCCCGGTGGTACTATGTCTGGTTCAAAAACTTCTCTCGTATGTTTCCGGACCACTTGAGCGATTGCGGGTTAGAACTGGCATCTGCAGTGGGAAAGTTGACAGTCAACAGCAATCTGATTCATGCACTGGCAGAGCGGTGGAATCCGCGCACTTGCACGTTCTGGTTCCCGTGGGGCGAGATGACACTACTGATGGATGAATTTTCAGAGATTATGGGACTGCCTGAACCAGCCGGTCAGCCTGGAGATCTGTTAGAGCACCAGTTTCTGATCAATGTCAAGGGTCTGAACCCCAAAGATGCCATAGCTCGCATGACAGGGCACAAGTCTTGGCCACTGATTGAAGAAAATGAGAATGAGTACGTGAGTCTGATCGAGATCTATCAACAGTACGAGGCATTTGCAGAAGTCAGCTCATTATCTAGAACAACTCGAGAAAGAATTCAGCATGCGATGGTTATGTGCACTGAAGGGCTCGCCTTCTTCCCAAATATACATATGTGTATGGCAAGCAGTTGAAGCTACTTGGCCCATTTTCCTGTACCTACTAATATCCAGAGCGATGCGTCAAGCAATTTTCTCAAAGTCAGAAGCGCGTAGAAGCTCGGCTACTATCAGGGGTTATGCCAGAATTCAACCTTGCATCAGCGTAGTGGTCTGGAACATACCATTCTGCCAGATATGACTGTGATTCTTTCATCATTCTCACTCTTTTCCCTGGTCCTTGTGTCTCTGCTGATCATTAAGAGTGGTGGCAGACTGTCTATATGCTCCCTCTTTCCCAAGTCCACTATTGATGCAATCATATTTTTCCTTCAATAAAAAAAAAATCCTTCAATTTTCATTCTATCATGGTTTGACGACCTAGCCTAGGTGACAAGGCATATTTGCAGTTGTTCGTTCTCCTTGCAAAGAATGACAACATAATTGTTGTGACTCTAGCGGCGACCCAATCCCTAGTAATGGGATGTTCTTTTAATTATCTACCAAATTCTCATCAAATATTCTCCTTATATTCATTTCTATCCTAAATCTTCATCATCGAAATTTAATCATCTATCTCATTCTGTAGAGAGCATCAGTATTCCCAAGTGGTTCAGATCAGATCAAGCAAGAAGACACCACTGTATCAGTGCATCAGTGATTTTAGAAGCAAACAAGAAGAAATGAATTCTCAAAGATCTGCCAGAAGACAGAGTCTGAATGATAGGGATGACATTGATCCTGCTACATATCAGATGTTCAAAAAAATGATGATTAGGATGATGTCTGAGCAAGCTGAAGACAGTCTCAGAAGGGCTCCCATCAAGGAGAAGACATCTGTCTCCTTCTCTCAGAATACCACTAAAAAGAGCAGTGAGCAATTCAGCGCATGTCTGCCCGATATTTTATTCTCGTTGATGTTCTCTATCATCGTGGATTCAATTCTGAATATTCCAGATGCCTAGACGAAGATGAAGCCAAAGAAGTTGTGCAGAAGGTACACGAAGGCATTTGCGGTGGTCACATCGGCTACCAAACTCTTATCAAGCAAATCATCTGGGCAGGATATTATTAGAAAACTATGCTACAAGATTGCTACCATTTTGTGAAGAAGTATGCTCTATGCCAGATACATGCACCTTCCATTCATGCGCCAACGACATATTTGCAATCTGTCGTTTCGCCATGGCCATTTTCTATGTGGGCTTTTGATGTCGTAGGCCCCATCACTCCCTGCTTCAAACGACTACAAATATTTTCTTGCCGCAACAGAATATTTTACTAAATGGGTCAAAGCTATCACTCTACGCACAGTAGAAGGTCGACATGTGGTCTCATTCATCCACAAGAATATCCTATGTCGTTTTGACATACCACATGATATTGTGTTGGACAATGGCAGTTATTTCAAGAATGAGAGAATGAGGACATTCTGCTCAAAATTCAGAATCCATCATCATTTCTTCGCTCTTTATTATCCTCAAGGGAATGGTCAAGCAGAGGCCACCAGTAAGATTCTTATTAGAATCTTGGAGCGAACTTTAAAAACAGTTCGTGACTGGAATGAGAAGATCCATGATGCATTGTGAGCATACGGAATCATCATTTGAACTCCAACTAATGCTACTCCGTCAGAACTTGTCTACGGAACTGAAGTAGTGCTGCCTCTACATGTTCAAAAACCTGCCTTGAAGTTCGCATCAATGTTGGAGTTACCGCTTGATTAGTATTAGCAGCAGCGACTGGTACAACTTGATTTGCTCAATGAAAGAAGGCTCCGAGCAGCAGAGCATGCTCAATCATATCGGTAGAGGGTAGCCAGACAATATGCAAAAATTGTCATTGAAAGGAAATTCTGAGTCAATGATCTAGTACTCAGATCCGTGGCTTATCTCCAGCATCGCCCAGGTGGCAAATGGCCGTCAAATTGGGAAGGGCCCTATGTTGTTGAGGAAGCATTACTCTGCAATTCATATCTGCTCATCAATGCCAATGGTGTGGAATTATTAGACCCCATCAATGATCAACATTTGAAAATTTTCTATACTTAAATCCTCTATTCCATCCTTTGTAATTCCTCAATATATTTTCCTCAATAATGGTCAAATCCTTCTTTCCCAGTTACACTGGGGCATTATTTTGAAAATTGTCTTCAAAATGTTCTATATGCAGGCAGGATCAAACAAATCTCTCATTTTGCATGCATGTGCATCCATTTACATCATTTTGCAATCATTTGCATACATTTGCATTCATTTGCATTCATTTGCATTTGCATGCATTCATTTGCATTCATTTGCATCCATATGTATCAAATTCACTTCCCCTTCAGGTTAAGGGATAAACCTGAGTTTCCCCTTCAGGTTAAGGGATAAACCTGAACTTCCCCTTCAGGTTAAGGGATAAATCCTGAGACCCCGACAGTTGTCCAAGGCGTCGTGAGGGTGAAGACTGAAAATCTTCTATCAAAATCAATTAGTAAATTCTCAAAAATCCAGTGTTCGTGCTGGAAAGATTTTCAAAATCCAGGGTTCGTGCTGGTAAAATTTTTCTAAATCCAGTGTTCGTGCTGGTAAATTTTCAAAAATCCAGTGTCCGTGCTGGTAAGATTTTCAAAATCCAGGGTTCGTGCTGGTGAAAATTTTCTAAATCCAGTGTTCGTGCTGGTAAATTTTCAAAAATCCAGTGTTCGTGCTGGTAAGATTTTCAAAATCCAAGGTTCGTGCTGGTAAATTCTTCTAAATCCAGTGTTCGTGTTAGTAGATTTTCAAAATCTAATGTTCGTGCTGGTAAATTCTTCTAAATCCAGTGTTCATGATGGTAAATTTTCAAAATTCAGTGTTCGTGCTGGTAAATTTTTTTTTAAATCCAGTGTCCGTGCTGGTAAATTCTTCAAACTCCAGTGTTCGTGCTGGTAATTCTTCCAAAAACAGTATTCGTACTGATCTATTTTCAAAATCCAGTACTTATACTGGTTCATTTCCAAAATCCGGTATTCACACTGGTATATCTTTCAAAATCCAATTTTTATTGGTCAAACTTTCTAAATCTGGTTTTATTGGTTAATGTTTTCAAACCTAATCCATGCTGATCTAGTCTTCTTGCTGGATTCGAGTTCCGACTCGAATTTTCTTTATTCTGGAATTCGAGTTTCAACTCGAATTTCTTTCCCTTCTGAATTGGTCTAGAAGATTAGAGTTCCGACTCGAATCTTCTTCCAAATCCAATTCAAATGTCCTAGAATTGGTCTAGAAGATTAGAGTTCTGACTCGAATCTTCTTCCAAATCCAATTTCAAATATCAAATTTCAAAGTTCCAAATTCTAATTTCGGCCCTCGAGCCACCCAATTTCCAAATTTCCAATTTTGACCTTCAGGTCAATCAATTTCCAAATTTCTAATTTTGACCTTCGGGTCAATCAATTTCTCAATTTCCAAGTTTCAAATTCCAAATTTCCAATTTCGACTTTCGGGTCAATCAACTTCAATTTCGACTTTCGGGTCAATCAATTTCAAAATTTCCAATTTCCAATTTCCAATTCCAAAATTTCCAATTTCCAATTTCCAATTTTGACATCCGGGTCACCCAATTCTCTATTTCAACCTTCGGGTCACTCAATTTCTAATTTTGACCTTCGGGTCATTCAAATCCTCAATTTCGACCTTCGGGTTATTCAATCCTTCAATCATTCTCCTGCCTTCGGTTTACAACTTTGTCAATATCTATCACTTTCCAAGCCTTCGGGTTACAATTTCATTAATGTCAATCATTTTTAAATCAACAAAATCCTGCTTTCGAGCTGGTCGGTCAACAAATCCTGCTTTCGAGCTGGTCGGTCAACAAATCCTGCTTTCGAGCTGGTCGGTCATCAAATCCTGCTTTCGAGTTGGTCGGTCATCAAATCCTGCTTTCGAGCTGGTCGGTAAACAAATCCTGCTTTCGAGCTGGTCGGTCAACAAATCCTGCTTTTGAGCTGGTAAATCAAAACCAAACCTAACCTTTGAGTTGATCTCTTACTAAGTCTTTTCAGGATTCAATTTAGTCATGGATGTGTTGCGTTGCACCTCAAATGCTCACTTTCACAAGGGATTTCAAGAAAATTTTGCCAATTTGCCATTAAATATTTGTTGATTTCAAAATTTTTATTGCACAAAAACATTACCTCAAAATACCTTCAATATTATTTTCGAAAGGTCAAAGCTTTTGTGAAAAAGGATTCAAAATTCAAATTCTTTCTATTGGCCAACCAAAAGGATGAAGAATAAATCCTCGATATGGCCAGCAAAGGAAATTCAATGTTGTTGCAAAGCCATGAGTGATTGATATTGATCGAAGTCAATGGCACATTTTTAAAGATCATTCTTGGAAAATAAAGCAGTCAAAATATCCTGGGTGATACAGAAAAATCCATTCAATCCCTATATCTCCTCAATCACCTAAAGCTGCAATTAAATATCTGCAAAAGGGATCTCTCAACTGTCGTTAAGATGAAGGCGAATTAGGCGAGTAGACCCCCGGGGCCAAAGAAGATTTTGATCATCTCCAAGATCAAGAAGTTTGTGACGGATCCTTCCAGGGAAAGTTCAGAGCACCGTCAAGATGAAGGCGACTGTGATGAGCCTCCCGACAAACCCTAAAGGATATTTAATTTCTGCTATCATCAAGAGACTTCCAACCAAAGAGCCAATAACCGTCAATATAATCCCTGAGAGAAAAGAAGGATCGAAACATCTCCAAGATGAAGGAGTTTGTGACGTACCCTTCCAAAAAAAAAAAAAGAGAAAAGTCAGGACATCTCCAAAATGAAGGATGATGTAATAAAATTCCCAAAAGCCCAAGAGAGCTCTAATTCTGCCAATAAAGAAAAAAAGTGGGCAGAAAGATCATCATGAGAAAAGAATCCCAGGATATCAGACTGTCAAATTTGCCAAAGAATCTTCTTTAATTTTGTGAAATTCTATTATCAGTATTCTTTCACCAATTGCTCTCACAATATCAAGAATACTCTCTTTTCCGCTCATGTCAAGGAAATTGATAGCTTCCTTGAAAGAAAGCCAATTGCAAGCAATTTGAATTCGAATCTTGATTCTACGAAGTTAAGCCCAGTCGGAGGTAATACTTCAGGTAGAAAAGAGGAAAGATTTTCATACCAATATACATCAATTTCAAGCATTTTGAATCAACAAACAATTTTTAACATTTTGGCAATATTTTCTTACTATCTTGACATGAAGTGAAGAGCTCGATGTCTATCTTGACACATCCTGATATCACCTTTTACCTCCTTGAGAGAGTAACCTTTATCATCTTTCGCGTTGTTGAAAGAATTCATCTTTTGCGTTGTCAAAAGAATCGCCTTACTCCTTTGGATCGCCTTATCATCTTTCGCGTTGTTGAAAGAATCGCCTTGTTCCTTTGGATCGCCTTTCCCATCTTTCGCGTTGTCGAAAGAATTCATCTTTTGCATTGACAAAAGAATCGCCTTGGTCCTTTGGATCGCCTTGTTATCTTTCGCGTTGTCGAAAGAATTCATCTTTTGCGTTGTCAAAAGAATCGCCTTACTCCTTTGGATTGCCTTATCATCTTTCGCGTTGTTGAAAAAATCGCCTTGCTCCTTTGGATCGCCTTTTTCCATCTTTCGCGTTGTCGAAAGAATTCATCTTTTGCGTTGTCAAAAGAATCGCCTTACTCCTTTGGATCGCCTTGTCATCTTTCGCGTTGTTGAAAGAATCGCCTTGTTCCTTTGGATCGCCTTTTCCCATCTTTCGCGTTGTCGAAAGAATTAATCTTTTGCGTTGTCAAAAGAATCGCCTTACTCCTTTGGATCGCCTTATCATCTTTCGCGTTGTTGAAAGAATCGCCTTGCTCCTTTGGATCGCCTTTTTCCATCTTTTGCGTTGTCGAAAGAATTCATCTTTTGCATTGTCAAAAGAATCGCCTTACTCCTTTGGATCGCCTTGTCATCTTTCGCGTTGTTGAAAGAATCGCCTTGATCCTCTGGATCGCCTTGTCATCTTTCGCGTTGTCGAAAGAATTCATCTTTTGCGTTGTCAAAAGGATTGCCTTGCTCCTCTGGATCGCCTTGTCATCTTTCGCGTTGTTGAAAGAATCACCTTGTTCCTTTGGATCGCCTTGTTATCTTTCGCGTTGTCGAAAGAATTCATCTTTCGTGTTGTTGAAAGAGTCACCTTATTCCTCTTCAAGAAAATTGTCTTATTCACCATCCAACTTACCATTTTTATTTCATTTTCTTCCCAATCAGGATAAGGGTACAAACCTGAGCCTCCTTTGATGAGGTATTTCATTTTCTGCCCAATCAAGATAAGGGTATAAACTTGAGCCTCCTTTGATGAGGTATTTCATTTCCCCGCCCAATCAGGATAAGGGTATAAACCTGAGCCCCCTTTGATTAGGTATTTCATTTTCTTCCCAATCAGGATAAGGGTACAAACCTGAGCCTCCTTTGATGAGGTATTTCATTTTCTGCCCAATCAGGATAAGGGTATAAACCTGAGCCTCCTTTGATGAGGTATTTCATTTCCTCGCCCAATCAGGATAAGGGTATAAACCTGAGCCTCCTTTGATGAGGTATTTCATTTTCTGCCCAATCAGGATAAGGGTACAAACCTGAGCCTCCTCGGATGAGGTATTTCATTTTCCGCCCAATCAGGATAAGGGTACAAACCTGAGCCTCATTTTGATGAGGTATTTCATTTCCCGGTTAGGTTAAGGGTTAAACCTAAGCTTCGTTTCTACACGAGGTATTTCATGTCCCATCCAGGTTAAGGGAAAAAAACCTGAATCTCACTTCTTTGAAGTAAATTTCTCTTCTTCATTCTTCATTTCATATCTACCATTTTCATCAAGGCTAATCTCTTCATACCTAGTCAGATCCTTCAAACTGGGGCATTTTTATGGCAAAAATTTGGTGTGTTTTTCTTTGCCACTAAGCCCGTCTTCAAGCCGGCTTAGTAGCAAAGAGGGACATCTGTAAACACCCCAAATTTTCCTCATCCATTCTCAAACAACCCTCCTCGTGTAGTGCCAACCCTGTTAGGTCAGTGTAGGAGTCAAACCCCGAGTCAGTTTCAGAAAATCAGCATTTTACCCATTTTCATTAGGAAAATTACCATTTTACCCCTAGGTCATCCCGGACCCCAGTCAGTCGGAGTCAACCAAGCTCATTGGTCAGTTCAAGACAGTTAGAATATCAGTCATCTCAAGCACATCTGAGCTCATAATGAATAAACCATTTTCATTTCTGACCAGTCCTACCAAAATGGGATCATTTCTTCAGAAATGAGCTCATTTCTCACTCAAATCCAAGCCAATTGTCTCCAAGTCAGTCATTTACAGTCAGTCATGTTCCCCAGAGTCTAACTTGAGCTCACCAGGAGTTCAAGCGCTCCAGTTTTAGTTCAAAACCATTTCCAAGTGTCCAGGAGCCCATTTTAGTCCGTTTCAGCTCTTTCAGCTGAAACTGAGCCGAGTTTAGTCAGTTGAGCCAGTATTTGAGCCTCGATTTTAGTTCATCTCAGTATTACTGACCTTTGTTTCAGCTCAAACCCAGTTCAGGTTCGTAATTCACTTCATTCCAATGATCATTCCATATCATTTCTCTAAAAATGATTGCTTTTCTTGAAAATTCAGTCGGAAAGGTCAGTTGAGTCAGTGCCTAGTCAGTTCATTTGAGTTCTGAAACTCTAAAACCCAGCTCAATCCAGTTCATTTAAGTTTAATCTAGCTCAAACCCTAATTTCCAGTGTCACTCTATCTTGGCAGAGCTCGAAAATCATTTCTTCAACCATTTTGCAAATTTTATCAGTTTTTATGCTTTTTGAACTGGTACAACTGTCAATCGGGGTCTAATATCCAAAATTCTTCATTCAGGGTTAGCATTTCGCATAACATTTCATGTCATTTCTCATAATTTCATATCATTTCTTAGCATTTCATAACATTTCATCACATTTCATTCCATTTTCGAAGTCCAGAACTCCAGTTTTATAAATTTCAATCCAGATTGAGTTTAAAAACTTTTTAGAAATCAATTTCAAACCCCGGGTTTCCAAAATTGACATTTTTACCCCCGGGAGTCTAAATTTGGAAATATTTTCTCAAGAACAATAATCTGGATTTATTTCAAACTCAAAATTTTCAAATTCTACACTCGATTTGCTTTGCAACGAGCTATTAAACTTCAAAATCTAAGCTCGTTTCAAAAACTGCCAAAAATAGCTCATTTCGTTTGGAAATATTTTCTCGAGAAAAACAATCTGGATTTCTTTCAAAATTACATTTTCAAATTCTACACTGGATTTGCTTCGCAACGGGGTATTGAACTTCAAAATCCGAGCTCGTTTAAAAAAACTGCCAAAAATAGCTCGTTTCGTCTGGAAACCTTCTGAAAAGACTATTTTACCCCTCTAATCTTCAAAATGAATTTCAAAATTGAAATTTGGACCCGCTCTGAGATGGCCCATTCATTTGCATTTTTATATTATTAAAAAAACAAAGATGCTTCTTTTTATTTGTTTATTTTTGTTTTTATTGATTTTTATTTATTTTATATTTTTATTTTTTTAGAGAGGAGGTGGGACCCACAAGGTGGTCACCCAAGCCTCCAGCCCCACTTTTCATTTTCTCATTTTTCTCTTTTCCTTTTTCCTTTTTCCCTCCTTTTCTTTCTTTCCTTTCTTTTTCCCTTTTCTTTCTTTTTCTTCTTCCTCTTCTTTCCTTCTTCCCTTCCTTCCTCCCTTCTTTTCCCTCTTGCCCAGCCATTCACGTAGAGGCCCTTTCCTTTTCCTTCCCTAATTAAAACTAAAACTTAGGGAAAGATAGGATCTTTCCCTAAGTTAAGAAAACCAAAAAAAAGAAAACAAAGGAGGAAGCTACGGCTGCTCCTCTCTCTCTCTCTCTCTCTCTCTCTCTCTCTCTCTCTCTCTCTCTCTCTCTCTCTCTCTCTCTCTCTTTGGAAGCCATCTTCCACCTTCACTAAGGGTAGCCACATCCAGTTGCAGCCTCCTTCGGCAGCATACCAGCCGGTGCATCATCAACTCCTTCTACTTCCAGCCAAGCCTTCTCCATTGCTTCAACCACCACCCAAGGTGGTAACCGGTCCAGCCACATCAACTCCAGCCGGTAACCTAAACCTCCAGCCACCTGTCCAGTCTTTCACAGCAACAAAGTCCTTGCAGCAACCTTCCACTATTCCAAAGTCATCAGCCCACAACCGTTCCAGCAGCTGCATCTTCTTTGTGGCAAAGGACGCCTAACAAAGAGCACCGTACCATCTTACGGTTCCTGCAGCAAGGAGCAACCCCTTTGATCTAGCTTCAGTCACCTCCAAGTTACAGCTACGTCTCCAACGTGCATCAAGATCCCAAGGTAAGACCCCTATCATCATTATTTTATGCTAAATCTATAGGTTAACGTTTTGATTGTCTCATGTTATGAGGCTATATCGAGGAAAAGGATCCGTCCGATCTATGGATCGGATCATTTCCCATCAATAGCCAATATCAAGTCAACTTCGTATATCCCTATTTTTCTTCATTTTAAACATTATTTTTATGTTAAATATGCATTTTAGGCATCTCATTAATTTAGTTTTATTGTTTTACTAGTAGTTTATTTGATGTCCTTAAGATTCGTATTAAAACTTGTAGATGTTAATTTCAGCATAAGTTGCAGTCATTATTTTACATAGATTTTCGTTTCAATAAATCCAAAAAAAAATATTTATAGTTATATTTATTTGTCCATGATCTCATATTAAAAATATAGATCCGTTTGAGTTCGAAACCCTATCAAAAAAATCAAACCCTAAATAGGGTTTTCTGTCATCCAGAAATTTCAATTCCTGCTTTAGCAGACAAAAACCTTCAAATTCACACTTTTGTGGGATTTGAATCATTCTCTAAAAATCACAGTAGATTCATGATTGAATCTACTAATGATCTGGAAATTTTGAGTTTTTCCAATTAGTTTTGACCTCTGTAAAAAATCGGATTTCTCAGACCCCTAGGAAAATATCGATTTTCTTTTGTCAGGGTATAGATAGACTTTAATGCACCAAGTCCATACAATCTGTAATTCGTCTGCAAAAACTTTCAACATTAAAGTTTTTCCTAACATATTTCCCTATCATTTCCCAAAATTCGGAGATTTTTGGATCTGTTTCATTATTTTACCGGATTTTCTTTTTCTGTCTAACAGATTCCAATGTCCAGAAATTCCAGAGATTTAGGTCTCTGATAACACTGTGGCCTTTTCCAAACCGTAACCTTAATCCCAATGGTGTCAAAATATCAAATATTTCTCTGTTTGTCAGAGACATTTTCCCACAAATTCAGCTATTTTCCAATCTGTCTGCCATTTTTCCCATATTTTCTACCAAAACCTATCTGTTTCCTTCATTTACTAGAGTCGCCGGATTCCGATCAGACTTGCCGGAGTGGTACAGCTCCGACCATAGGTCAAAACCAGAAAGTGTAAAAGGCAAAAATCCTTGCCCTACTGTCCTCTGTCCCCCCATAAAATTTGGGAAATTTTTATGGAAATTTGATATCCTAAATCCTCTTTAGAATCAATATTTTAGGCAAAAATCATAAAATTTAGGGTTTTTATTTGAATTTTCATATTTAAAAATACAAAAAAATAGATTTTCAAGCTTCATTCCGTTTTTAGGGTTATTTTAGGTGTCCATGCCAAATTTGGTTTAATTCCAAGTTCATTTGCTCCATGTGTTAGTTTATCTTTAAATTCAGAAGCGAAAATCAGGTTAAATTCGATATTTTATGATATTTTCGCCATTTTAGGGTTTTTATCATGTACATAAGCATGTAGAATCATATTAGGGTTAATTTTAATCTCCTTTGCATTTCATATTTTTCAATTTTGCAAAATTTATTTCAGAAAACCCTGGTTTCAAGGCCATACTCTTGTTATCAGGGGTATTTTGGTCATTTTGACCTAAATTTCGAAATTTCAATTTCTAATTCTCCAAAATTTCATGCATATCATCATATTTTATCATATTATGTTTGATTTATTTCATTTGATTTTCAAAATTCCAAAATTTACAAAAAAATTCTTTCATAAAACCCTGATTTCAAGGTCATCAGGGGTATTTTGGTCATTTTGAACCCCAATTTCGAATTTTCAAGTTTATTTTCAAAATTTATTCATTATTTATTATGTTTATATCAAAGGGGGTATGAATTTGGGTTTATATCTGAATAATATCCGATAATTTTTCATATTTTCGGATAAATTTAGAAAAACCTATATTTTTGTGCTAACTTTATTTTCCAGTTTTGCAGGAATATTCAAGAAGAAGACTTAGCCATTTTATTTCTTTTTTTTCAATTCAATGTAAAAAATCAATGTAATATTTGGAATAAGAGTTACATTTCTGCTTAGAATAGAGTTGCATTGCATATAGTTTAATTTCTGCAAAATTTTAATATGTGATGTATGATTCATGCACATTATTTCAAATTCACTATGGTTTACACGAATGGCACGTGCACAAGCTTTTATGGAGTTTATAAACTCGGTGGGATTCGTATTTATGGCCATAGTCAGAATACGAAGAAAACCAAGATTTATGATCTTCGTATTAGCCACATTCAGCCTACACACTTAGGCTAACTTCAAAATGCACTGCATTTTTTAAAGTTTTAAAAGGATTTCCCAATTCCTCAATGAAATTCCCTTTTCAAATTCATATTCATTCATTCATATTATTCAAATTGCATTGTTTTCAAATTCATTTTTCAATTTCAATTAAAAAAAAATCAGTTTTCTCAAGAATTTCCAAGTCTTTCTCAGGATCTGATTTTCTCAAAATCCTAAGTTTTCAAATGACATTTCAAAGCATTTCCCAAGTTCAAATCAAGATTTTCATATGTTTTCAAATTCTCAAATTTCAAAATCCCAAGTTTTCAGAAATCGATTTTCTCAGATTTTCCAGTTTTCTTGAGAATTCATTTTCCATTTCAAAAGTCATTTTCCAATGAATTTCTTAGATTTTCTCAGAATTCTCAAATCCATTTTCTCAGTAAAGCAATTCCAAATTTCAAAATTGTTTTTCTAAAGTTCAAATTTTCCTGAGAAATCACTTTCCAATGCAAATTTCTGATTTCTAATGAATTTCAATGATTTTCCCGGGAATTCAATTTTCAAGTACTTTTTCAATCAATTTTCAAGCACATTTCAATTTTCCAAAGCAAACATCATATTTTCTCAAACTTGCATTTTTCAAAATTCCATAGCACAAGCATGATTCTTTGTGCATTCTAGGAAAAATAGAGCATAATTTAGATATTTGAGTCAAGTTAAAGCACATAATTGGTCCTTGGTTCAATTACTCCTGGTAAAGGCGCCAGGAACGGTTGAACCTCGTACCGACAGGCGGATCCCATTCCATGGAATTTTCCCGCAAATTTTCAAAACGGAGGTGAGTAAATTTTCAAAACAATTTTCAAAACTTTGGTCGAGTTTGACTCGCGAAATTCGTTTCTCTCTCGCAAGGGAGGGGAAAAAATTTTGCGATGATAACAAAAGCGAGCATTTGAAGCACAACGCAACACATCCATGACAAAAATTCTCTTCTCCTTTCCCCAAAGGAGAAGATTCAAAAATTAAAATTGGGAATTACTCCTCTCTTCCCTGAAGAGGAGGTGTTTGCAAAACGAACTTTCTAAGAGAAATTAAGCTTTCATCAAAACTTCCTAACATTAGGCTTCTCTTATGGAAAGGGGACCGGAATTGGTGAAGTTGGTAAATTGGTCATGAAGGAACGAGTTCATCACACTCTCCCTGAAAAGAGGGTCCTTCATAATGAAATGGCCTAGTCTGAAATTATGGGGCCACAAGGAAAGCAAGTCTCCGTCGAGTCTCTCCCTATAAAAAGGGTTCCTTGTGTGAAATTTGGAATTTTGTTTTGCAAACGGTTCACAAAGACACGAGTCCCTTCAAACTCTCCCTGAAAAGGGGCTAAGTGAACGAATTGGATAGCATGCGAAAAGAGCGAGCTCCCTCGAACTCTCCCTATAAAAAGGGTCTCTCGCAAGAGAAAATAATTGAAATTGGGTATTGGGTGACTCAAAAGGGTCAAATTTTGGAAATTGGAATTTTGAAATTTGATATTTGAAATTGAAAATTGGAAATTGGAAATTGGAAATTGGAAATTTGGAAATTGATAATTGAAAATTGGAAATTGATTGACCCGAAGGTCGAAATTGTGAATTGGTTTACTGAGAATGACATGGGTTCTATAGGGATTCAGCCTAAGAACGACATTGGTTCAATTGAGAACGGCATTGGTTCGATTGAGAATGACATTGGTTCAATTAAGAACAACATTGGTTCAATTGAGAATGACATTGGTTCAATAGGGATTCAGCCTAAGAACGGCATTGGTTCCGCAAGGGTTCGACCTACGAGCTGTCAATTCCATAGGAATTCAACCTAAGGATCATAGCTTAAGAAGGAATGATTCCAACTTGTGAGCTTGGAATGGACCAGGTGCTAAACTGAGGTTTTTGAGGGAAGATTCGAATCGGAATTCAACTCTTCAAGGAAAACTAGATGAATCGGATTTTGAAAGAAAATTCGAGTCGGAACTCGGATCTTCTAGACCAACTCGCAGGATAGTCTGAGTAGAAGTTCAAACTTGTAAAGGAAAGCTAAGCGAATTGGATTTGAAAGAAAATTCGAGTCGGAACTCTGATTTTCTAGACCAATTCTGAATTGGATTTGGAAGAAGATTTGAATCGGAACTCGACTCTTCTAGACCAATTCTAGAATCTAGAGGAAAGAAAATTATACGAATTGGATTTGTAAGAAAATTCAAGTCGGAACTTGGATTTTCTAGACCAATTCTGAATTAAATTTAGAAGAAGATTCGAATCGGAACTCGACTCTTCTAGATCAATTCTAGAATCTAGAGTAAAGAAAATTATACGAATTGGATTTGTAAGAAAATTCAAGTCGGAACTTGGATTTTCTAGACCAATTCTGAATTGGATTTGGAAGAAGATTCGAATCGGAACTCGACTCTTCTAGACCAATTCTAGAATCTAGAGGAAAGACAATTATACGAATTGGATTTATAAGAAAATTCAAGTCGGAACTTGGATTTTCTAGACCAATTCTGAATTGGATTTGGAAGAAGATTCGAATCGGAACTCGACTCTTCTAGACCAATTCTAGAATTTAGAGGAAAGAAAATTATACGAATTGGATTTGTAAGAAAATTCAAGTCGGAACTTGGATTTTCTAGACCAATTCTGAATTGGATTTGGAAGAAGATTCGAATCGGAACTCGACTCTTCTAGACCAATTCTAGAATCTAGAGGAAAGAAAATTATACGAATTGGATTTGTAAGAAAATTCAAGTCGAAACTTGGATTTTCTAGACCAATTCTGAATTGGATTTGGAAGAAGATTCGAATCGGAACTCGACTCTTCTAGACCAATTCTAGAATCTAGAGGAAAGAAAATTATACGAATTGGATTTGTAAGAAAATTCAAGTCGGAACTTGGATTTTCTAGACCAATTGTGAATTGGATTTAGAAGAAGATTCGAATCGGAACTTGACTCTTCTAGACCAATTCTAGAATCTTGAGGAAAGAAAATTATACGAATTGGATTTGTAACAAAATTCAAGTCGGAACTTGGATTTTCTAGACCAATTCTGAATTGGATTTGGAAGAAGATTCGAATCGGAACTCGACTCTTCTAGACCAATTCTGAATTGGATTTGGAAGAAGATTCGAATCGGAACTCGACTCTTCTAGACCAATTCTAGAATCTAAAGGAAAGAAAATTATACGAATTGGATTTGTAAGAAGAGTCAAGTCGGAACTTGGATTTTCTAGACCAATTCTGAATTAGATTTGGAAGACGATTCGAATCGGAACTCGACTCTTCTAGACCAATTCTAGAATCTAGAGGAAAGAAAATTATACGAATTGAATTTGTAAGAAAATTCAAGTCGGAACTTGGATTTTCTAGACCAATTCTGAATTGGATTTGGAAGAAGATTCGAATCGGAACTCGACTCTTCTAGACCAATTCTAGAATCTAAAGGAAAGAAAATTATACGAATTGGATTTGTAAGAAAATTCAAGTCTGAACTTGGATTTTCTAGACCAATTTTGAATTAGATTTTGAAGAAGATTCGAATCGGAACTCGACTCCTCTAGACAAATTCAAGACATTTAAAGGAAAGAAAAGTTTATAAGTATAAAGATGACATTTGGGACTAGTTCAACTAGCACGAGCATCAGATTTTGGAAGAGTACCAGTACGAGCATTGGATTTTGAAAGATTACCAGTACGAGCACTGGATTTTAAATGGTTACCAGTACGAGCACTGGGTTTTAAATGATTATCAGTACGAGTACTGGGTTTTGAAAGTTTACCAGCACGAACACTGGATTTTGAAAGTTTACCAGCACGAACATTGGATTTTTGAAAAATTACCAGCATGAACACTGGATTCTGAAGAATTACTAATGGATTTTGATGGAAAATTTTCAGTCTTCACCCTTACGACAACTTGGGCGACTATCGGGGCCTCAGGATTTATCCCTTATCCTAAATGGGAAGTTCAATGCAAATTGATGTAGATGAATGCAGATGAATGCAAATGAATGCATGCAAATGCAAATGAATGTAGATGGGTGCACATGTGTGCAAAATGAGAGATTTGTTTGATCCTGCCTGCATACAGAAAGTTTTGAAGCCAATTTTCAAAATAATGCCCCAGTATAACTGGGGAGTGAGAGTTTGGATGGAAAGGATAAGTAGTTGATATTTGATGAGAATTCTCTGAGGATAACGAGGAAAAAACTGACAATGAGCTTCTTGGTTGATCAGAGAGGCACTTTGAAAAAGGTTACCCCTTATAAGTAGACATTTAAACATTTGCAAATGAGGAATATAAAAGATGATGCCAGGCCATAAGAATGATTGACAAATTTATTAATGCATTGAAGAAGGAAATAACAAATTGATAGAAGAACTGGGACTACATTGTCCCTTCAAAATGACAAAATGATGAAAGTGACATAGTCTCGACATTGTCAATTTTTAGAAAACTTGCTCAGGATGGTCGACTGGTATCTTTCTCATATTCAATAAGGATATTCTTGTCGATGCAATCTTGAATGATATTCTTCAGGACGAAACAATTCTCAATGTCATGTCCCACTGCCTGATGAAATTTGCAAAATTTTCCTTTGAATCTGCCCATGATTGTTGCGGGATCAGCTGCTTTAGGTAAACGGATCATATCTTTCGCGATCATGTATTCCAAAACACTCTCTAGTGTCTGGTCCAAAGGGGTGAACTTTCGATCCGTACTCCAATCCTTGCGCTTTGGCTTTTCTTGATCTTTCTCTTTATGCTGAGGACTAGATTGAAGAGGCCTATCATTGTTGGAGAATTTTCCTTTTTGGCCCTTGGATCCCTCTGAATAGTGATCATGATTCTTCTTATTGCTTTTGCTATCATTGGCAGAAAGAGTGAAGTGAGCCTTCAGAGATCTTACTGTATCTTTCGCGAGCATGTATTCCAAAAAACTTTCAAATATTTGATCCAAAGGGGGCATCTTGCGGTCCTGATTTCGATCATCATGTTGTACCTCTTGCCGAGTGCTTGATTTCTGCTGAGACTTGGAAAAGACAGTCGACTGGTATTCTTTCTCACCCTTAACAAAGAAATTCTTGTCGATATAATCTTGGACGATATTCTTAAAGACGAAACAATGTTCAATATCGTGCCCCGTTGTTTGGTGGAATTTGCAGAAGCGGTCTTTCCATTTCCCTAGGGCGACCAGAGGATTAGCAATTCTTGGAAGCTTAACCATTCCTTTGCTCAACATGTATTCAAGGATCTCTTCGAGGGGCTGATCTAGAGGAGTGAATTCGCGATCGTAACCCCAACCGTCATGCTTTTTCTTCTCTTTCTGTTGACTCAATTTTTCACTCTGCTTTAAAGGTTTCTCTTTCTGACTTGTATGATTGCCTTTGTTATCTTTGCACCCCTCGCGGTGGGCCTTGATAGAATTTGTCTTTTTTGAATCTTGATTATTCCTAACGGGAGTGATGCTCTTGTAGAAATCTTTGCTCGTGAAGACCTTCTCGCCCTTGTCGCGGGCTTGCAAATCTTTAATCTTCTTTGCCATTTCCTTCAGCTGTATTTGGATTGGATCATCCATTGCTTGATCTTTCAACTTATAGGTTGTCCCTTGTCTATGAGAGGATCTTTGAAGTGCTTGCCAGACTTCATACTCTTCATCAGTGCCAACTACTGATTCTGATTCATCAGATGTATCCTTGTGTTGGATATGTTTCTTGGATAGTTTTAAAACTTTCTTGGCTGACCGACCTTTTGCCCTCTGCTTGACCTGGATCTTTTCTGTACTAGCTTCAGCTTGTTCTGTCGACATTTTGGTCATCATCTCTTTGAACATAGCATATATCTGGGGATCAACATCATCCTTTGCTTGCTGACCCTGACTTCTAGCTGATCGAGGTGAGTCCATTTCCTCTTTTGAAGCGATCGAGTATGCCACACCTTCGATTGATGAGGTTTTCTTTTCGCATCTTGTATAAACCATCGAGTATCACAAATGTTCTCCTGAATGTTGTTGATGCTCTCTGCAAGGTAGAACTGATGATTAGGTTTTTGAAGGAAGTTTGGTTGGAGAAGAATATTTGTTGAGAATTTTGGTAGACAATTGAAATAATATCCCATTACTAGGGATTGAGTCGTCGCTGGAGTTTACGACAATTGCGCTGCTATTCTTTGCAAAATAAACAACTGAGAATATGCCTTGTTACCTAGGCGAGGTCGTCAGACCAAAGTGAAATGAAGATTAAAGGAACTTTATTGAAAATATGATTTTAATAATACACTTGACAGAGGGGAGGGGGACAGACAATTTTCCACCACTCTGGATAATCAGAAGACACACGAGGGCCAGGAAAAATAGTAAGATTAACAAAGGAATCCCAGCCATGTCTGGCAGAATGGTATGCTCCGGACCATTGATCTGATGCGAGGTCGAATTCTGGCAGAACCCCTGCTAGTGGACGAATCTCTACGTGCTTCTGCCTCTGAGATAACTGCCTGACACACCGCTCTGGATGATAGTATGCGCAGAAGAAGGGGCCAAGTAGCCTGAACCGCTTGCCATAAGCGTAAGTATATCTGAGAGGTGATTTCTAACGATCAAAGTAGTCCCATACGACTTCTTCCTCCTGAAGATTGTCGATCAAGAATCGGTATCACGCAACTGGTAGAAGCTTTTCACCATTGTATCTGAAGGAACTGGCTCGGACTGACACATGCCGGAGGAACCAAGATTGTAATGCGTAGGTGCACCCTTCGACTAGAATTGATTCTCCGAGTGTGAAACGGGTCAACCCTCGGTATAGAAAAGCGAGTGCGGCCATGGCTATGGAGAGGTGGCTGGTCTGTCGACTTCCCCACCTCCTTAAAAGCTGAACTATTCTGATATCCATATAATTCCGTCCATCGGGAAAGAAAGTCAATCCCACCGTGCACAGAACCATCGCATGCTGAATTCTTTCTCGAGTTGTCCTGGACAACGAGCTGACTTCTATGAATATCCCATACTGTCTGTAGATTTCGAGCAGGTCCACATATTCATTTCTATCTTCTTCAATCAAAGGTCAAGACTTGCGTCCCGTCATGCGAGCTAAGGCATCTTTAGGGTCCAGACCCTTGACATTAATCAAAAACTGTTTCTCCAATGGATCTCCAGGCTGACCGGCTGGCTCAGGCAATCCCATGATTTCTGAAAATTCATCTATCAGTATTGTCATCTCTCCCCACGGGAACCAGAAGGTAGAAGTGCTCGGATTCCACCGTTCTGCTAGTGCATGGATCAAGTTGCCGTTGATTGTCTGCTTTCCCACTGCGGACGCCAGTTCTAACCCACAATCGTCCAAGTGGTCCGAAAACATACGAGAGAAAATCTTGAACCATAAATAGTACCACCGGGGAAAGAAGGATCCGGTGCTGAGGACTCGATGCTCGGGAAGACTTTGTCGCACCTCGTAGGAGATGTGACCCTCAGGGAAGACTGAATCAAGCTGACTGGATGCCATCAGACTGGAAAACATGGAAAATTGGAATAATACTTGGGAAAATACAGGAAATTTGAGGAAAATGCAGGCAGGATAAAAATAAAGCAGGAAATTTGAGATTCAGAAGACAGGAAAGATGGGAAATCACCTGGAGTTTTGAGGAAAATAGAGGAATTTTATGAAAATTGTCCAGGGTTTAATGAAATATAAGGAAGTACTTCATAAAATGAAGTATTTGAAAATCGTCCAGGGTTTAAAACATGGACAGTACATGGACATGGATTGGGGATTTTTGGAAAAATCGTCCAGTATTTTTTAGAAAATTGGGAAAATATGGAAAATAAAAAGGACATGACTACAACACATTTAATCACATCCTGCACAAACAAGTATGCACATACAGCATTCCCTAAAAGCTGACTGTAGATGCACAAATTTTGAAATGGTTGTAGGACCTTAATCCTAACTCTAAGGCTCCGATCATCTGTGTCCAATCATGCTATGCCCATATACTCAAGCCAAGGCTCGATGCACGTGGCATAAAATCAATTTCTCCGGTTCTAGGTTCAAGTTTTCCAACATCCTTGAGCACCTGCCGATATACGTTGGACTATGGCCCTTGGTACGTGACAGGGGGGTGTTAACCCAAATAAGTGGCCCAATTGTGAGGCTCTGTCCCGAACTATGGTTCTGGAAGAGAGCCCAGCAACGTGAAGACTGTGACAATATAGGTGGGGTGATTTTTGAAAAACATGAGCACATGCAATCAAACAGAAGGCTCTAAGTCCTAAAGAGATAGAATTTTGAAATATTTGAAGAAGCAAACATTGTTTTCAAACAATTTCTAAATTGAGGAGTGTTGTATTAGACCTAAGTCTATGTGAGCATGAATAATTCTCCTCAAAATGGTCCTACCAAACCATACCTAGTCTATATGCATTCCATGTCAGCTGGGTTCAAGTCTAGGCTCCTAGGTTCACATGATATCATAAAGCAAAGCTGACATTCCATGGAAATCAATTTTGACAACTTGAACTAAGTAGAGCATTAAATTGATCAGGCGAAGACAGGTCCCATCTCGGTCGCCAAACCTGTTATCATCGCAAAATTTTTAACTTTTGCGAGTCAAACTGACCTTTGAAAAGTTTTTGAAAAAAACTCGCCTCCGTTTTAAAATGCGGGAAAATTCCGTAGAATGGGACTCGCCTGTCGGTACGAGGTTCGACCGTTCCTGCCACCTTTAACAGGGGTAATCGAACCAAGGACCAATCTACTGCTCTGCTCTATTCAACTTGTCTAAATCATATTCTAATTTCTAAATGCACATAGAATCAGGCATGTGCTATGAATTTCTAAAAATGCATATTTGAAAACATGATGTTTGCTTTGAATAACTGAAACACTTAGAATAGATATCACATGGAAAATCGTGAATTGGGATTTGAAATGTACTTATGAGAAAAGTAAAAATCGGTTTCTGAAGAAATCTTGAGATTTTGTGAAAATTGATTCTGAAAAATGTGAAATAACTTTGAAAAACTTGATTTCTTTGAATTCAAACTTTGAAATTGAAAATGTAACTTAGAAAATCGAATTTGGAACTTGGGAAATACTTGAAATATCATTTGAAAACTTAGAGTTTTGAGAAAATCGATTTTAGAATAAGACTTAGAAAAATTTGAGAAAATGAACTTCTTTGAATTGAGATTCGAATTGGAATTGGCAAATGCATGAAATGAATGAATATGGATTTGAAATACTTGATTTTGGGGAATTGAGAAAATCCTTTTTGTATTTTTGAGAAATGCAGTGCATTTTGAAATTAGCCTAAGAGTGTAGGCTGAATGTGGCTAATGTGAAGATCATAAATCTGGGTATCATTCATATTCTGACTATGGCCATAAATACGAATTCCACCAAGTTTATAAACTTCATAAAAGCTAGTGTATGTGCCATTCGTGTAGACCATAGTGAATTAATAAAATGTGCATAAATTGGCATACATGGCAGTTATATATCAAAGTTTAAACTATATGAAATGCAAATCCTAATCTATGCAGGAATTTAAATTCTTATTCCAAAGTTTACATTTAATTTACATCACTATTCAAATTTAAATACATGAAAAATAAAATCTTCAATGTACCTGCAAAACTAGAAAGCTTGGTTAGTGAATATATGTTGGCTTTTCTAGGTTTATCCAGTAATATCTAGAAATTACTGGATTTTGCTAGATATAAGCCTTTTCCATGATTCTCTTAAATAAAAATTGATAAAATATGAAATAAGATTGAATAAATAAGGAAGATAAGATACGAAATTTTGAAATTGGGGTCAAAATAACCAAAATACCCCTAATAACAAGACTATGGCCTTGAAATTAGGGTTTTTAGAAAGATATTTGGTAAAATGCAAGTTTTGGAATACAAATAATGATAAATCAAACTAAATATGATGTGACATGATTAAAAATATGAAAATTAGGGTTAAAGATTTCGAAATTGAGGTCAAATGACCAAATTGCCCCCGATAGCAAGACTATGGCCTTGAAATCAGGGTTTTTAGAAAATATTTTGGTAAAACTTAGGTTTTATGCACTAAATGAAATCAAATGAACATCAAATTTAACCTAAAGTATTCTAATATGATTATGAACATGATTAAACCCTAAAAATATATGCTTATGCACAAAAATCCAAGAATATCACAAATTTTGTGATTTTTGCAGTGTTTTTGGAATTCTTTGGGTGCCCTGTTTTGCAATTCAAACCATTCAAGCATCAAACGGATTCTAAAAATCCTAAAAATTGGTACCTGCACTTGTGATAACCCTAATATCAAATTAGAATTATAAAAATATTTTTTTGGCATTAAATTAATCCGAAAATAGCATCAAACCCTAAAAATATGCTATTTTTGACCAAGTTCACCAACTAGTTTTAGAGTTAGACCCGAATCAGGGGTCAATCTTTTATGAAAATCTATGAAATTTTACAGAGACAAACTAGGAAGATAAACAGAGATTTACCAATTTACAGATCGGAAAAATCATCTCCGGTTAGGGAGAAACCCTTCCACCAATCTGAACTAAAATCTAACAAATCTAATAGGGGCTAAAACAGATACTTTCAATTGATAATTTCGGGATAAATAGAAATACTGATCTAAAATATCTGATATTTTAGCAGTAAACATTAGACAGAAAAATAACAATACTCACTTTTTACAGATCTTGAATCGGATCTGTGGTTTGAGATTTATGAATAACACAAGTCTGATTAGGGTTTTGGTAAACCCTAACGAGTTTTAAATTGAAAATCAAAGTCTCTGACATAGGAAAAATACTAAACAGTAATAAAAAATTCTGAAAATTTCACAGTAGACATATCTAATCAATGTGAATCCATAGCACTTTACAGATCTAAAATTGAATATAAGATAGGAAAAATATCACCACAGCAAGTTACCCTCTTGATTTTAACAATGATTTTAAAGTTTTAAAAACCCGATTTGATGTCTGATTTTTCTGACAGGGTTCCCGAAGTCCACAATCTCTGATTTTTTTACAGTAGATCAATCACATATGCATGCATCACATATAAAAAAATCAGAAATGAACAACACATATTTCAATTCGAAACAGCATGCTCTTTTCTGTTCTAAACTAAAAACACACAGAAATCTAAGAAACTTGAGAAAATATGCATTAACTAATGAAAAACAATAAAATAAACCATAAAACAGTAAAATAAAAATTATTTCTATGCTGGAAAATGTGTAATAAACATGAATAAGCAAATAAAAAAATAAAATACAGGGAATCCATGGCTGGAATTTGCTTTCACCTTTGAAATCATGGATTTAACCCATTTAACGGGTAAATCTCACGTTTCGTCGGTTAAGAACATGAAAAACGTACCTCTCATCGATTCTAATGGATTAGAATCCTTGAAATCACCCTCAAACTGAGTTAGATCATCTTTTTGGGTCGATTTTGGGGTTCTTGGATGAAATCCATGGTTAAATCCATGAACACAAGAGTTTTCATGGTGAAATCTATTGAAAACTAATAAAATAATATTAAATAAACTCACCTTGGGGCTGCAGCTGCAATGGAGGAAGGTGGAGGTGCTGGAGAGGAGAAAAAGGCCACGAAAATTTTAGAGAAAAAGAGCCCTCTTTTGACCCCCTTTAGGTCCCCTATTTATAGATTTTCAAAAAGTCACTTAATTAGGTTAATTAAGAGGTTTTTCATTTTTTCAGGACTCTTTCTAATAAATCCACTAAGGGCAACGATTTTGTGTGGTTTCCTAACCCTAAATGAACTCTAATTAAACTCTAATTAATACCTAATTAAACCCTAAAAAGTCCAAATGTGACACCACCTAGTATGGACCCACATTTGGTTTTTAAAACCTGAATTTAAAACCTTTAAAAAATAATGGTTTAAAAGTTAAATAAAATAGATTTTTAAAATTGATTTTGACTCCTCTAAACCCCTAACCTAACTAGGACATTGACTAACCCTAGTCTAACCTTGACTTCTTCAAATGTGGCGCCACCCCGAGCGGGCCCTACTTGAGTTTTTTTCAAAAAGCGATTTTAAAACTTGAATTTGAAGGAGTTTTCAAAAGATTTTCAAAAGTAAACTTAAAATTAGAATTTTTTGAAATGGCATAGGGTTCTAACCGAGTCAGAACTCCTCTGGATATGGTGCCAACTGAGTGGGCCCACATCGAGTTTTGAAGAATTTTGAAATAAACACTGAAAATGGCTTTGAAAAGGGGTTAAAATCAGTATTTGAAATTCAAGATCTTTGAAAATAGGGTCTCAAGCGAACTGGAACTCCGAGTTAGAGTCCTGAACTCTTAGGATTCTGAGATTTTAGATTTTAGAATTCAAATGGAAGAGTTTTCGAAAGATTTTATCAAAAACTGACGAAATAAGTAAAAAAAAATACAGTCAGGGGTAGACTCCTAACTCGACCGACCTCTAAAATAGAGTCCTGAATTATCTGGACTCTGTAAAATGACCTAAATTTTGAAAACAATAAAAATGAAATAAAAACAGACTTCAAAACAAACTCTTGACTGGACTAGGACTCTGGGACAGAGTTCTGATCAGACTAAAACTCTAGATTTTGGTATTTTTCTAAAAAAACAAATGAAAGAACTTGTCAAAACAGTGAAAACAATAATAAATATTGTTATAAAACCGAGTTCTGATTCAACTGAGACTCTGAGGACAGAGTCCTGATTGAACTAGGACTCTCAGATTTTTGGATTTTCTGAGAAAACAAATGAGAGAATTTTGAAAAACAGTTAAAAACAGTTAAAAACAGGATAAAATTGAAGTTTTGGTTCAGAGTCCTTATCTGATTAGGACTCTGAGAAAGAGTCCTGATTCGATCAGAACTCTAAGAATTTTAGTTTTCTGATAAGCAAATGATGAAATTTAAGCAAAGCTTTTGAAAACCAGTGAAAATGAAGTGAGAAAATCAATTTTGGATAGAGTCCTACTTCGATCAGGACTCTGGGGTAGAGTCCTGATTTGATCAGGACTCTGAGATAAAATCTCAGAATTTTGAAATTCTTTAATAAAAGTGTAATAGTTTTGATAAATGGAAAGATTTTTGAAAGATTCTTTCAAAATTGAAATCAGGATCAGAGTCCTGATCCAACTAGGACTCTCTGAACAGAGTCCTGTTCTGACTAAAACTTTGAGTTTCTGACTCATTTTGAAAGATTTGATTGAAAATGGATAAAATAGCTGTAAAAGATTAGAGTTCTAATCCGATTTAAAAACTCTGAAGAAGAGTCCTGATCCGACTGGACTCTTGAAGAAGAGTCCTGATCCAACTAGGACTCTGAAATTTTGGCCAAAACAGAAGATTTTGAAAGGTTCTCTCCGAAAACAGGTAAAAAGGTAGTGAAAAGTAGAGTTCTGATTCGATTGGACTATGGAAAAAGAGTCCTGATCCAACTAAAACTCTGAAATTTTTGGAGATTTTTGACAAGTAAAGGAATCCAGAAGGGACACCACCTAAATGGGTCTCATCTGAGAATTGAAATAAATTGAAATTGAGTTTGAAATGAATCCAGATTGTTTTCTAAGAAAATATTTTGAAATATGAGGTTCTGGGGTTGGAAAATGACAAAATGTTGATTAAAAACCCAGGTTTTAAAATTGATTTTGAAAGAAAAGTTTTAAAAACTCAAATCTGGATTAAATATTTTAAAAATAGGAGTGTTGGATCTCGAAAATGAGATGCGGATGACATGCAATGCTATGTAGTGCAATGAAATGGTATGCCGAATGCATGCAATGATATGCAATGACACATGAAATGGACAAACACTGGATGAGAGTGAAAATTTGGGGTGTTTACAGACGTGACCACCACAAATTCCCTCGTGTGCCTCTCGGACAACTTCCATGGCTTCATCTTTATCTAAGCATCTAGCATACTCAGAACTGAACCCACGGCGATAAAGAGTATCGGCCAGGAGGAAATAACGGGTTGACATGCGCTGAACTGCGTGTTGCTCCTTTCTTGGCATTTCTGTTGGGAATTTACCAGTTTCGATGAAGTTTTTGATGTCTTGGTACCAAGGCTTCTCTTTCTGAGTGGCTTGGTTCACTTGCTCAACTGGAATGTAGGCAGGTTGATCAAGTTTGCCGATCTCGAAGGAACGACAGGACTTACTATCTCTAAATGACAAAATAGAACCCAGACAGGCCAGGCCATCAGCTATATGATTGTATTCCCTCTTGACATGATTGAGCTGAAATTCTTCAAAGTTGCCTATGAGAGCCAATGCAATCTTTTGATAAGGGATTAATTTCGAATCCTTGACTTGCCATTCAGCATTAACTTGACTGACAACAAGTAATGAGTCGCCAAAGGTATGTATTCTCTTGACATCAAAGCTTTGCAAAATCTTGAGGCCTTGTATTAGAGCTTCATACTCGGCCATGTTGTGAGTGCATTGAAAATTGAGCTTGAGGGAATAAGGGAGCATCTCCTTTTCAGGAGTGATCAACAAGATCCCAATCCCTATACCAGACATATTTCGGGCTCCATCAAAGAATATAGTCCAAATTGGGGGATTCTTGAATACTGCAAATACGATCGTCAGGGAAATCATCTTCCGCTTTGATCTCTTCTGTTAACGGGAAATCTGCCAACTGATCTGCGATGGATTGACCCTTGACTAACTTTTGAGAAACATATTCCAAGTCATACTGCATTAGGAGGACTTGCCATTTCGCAATCCGTCCAGTAAGGAAAGGCTGCTCAAGGATGTATTTGAGAGGGTTGAGTCTTGACAGAATCTTGATCTCTGAGGCTATCAGATAATGTCTCAGCTTCTGACACATCCATACTAAGGCTAGACATGTCTTTTCCATCTGAGAATATCTCTTCTCATAATCGATGAAAGTCTTGCTGATGTAGTAGATGGCATGCTCTATCCGGCTGCCTTCCTCATACTGCGCAAGAAATCCGTCACAAGCATTGTGGTTGACGGAAATATATAAAAGGAGTGGTTTTCCGAGTTTTGGTGGCTTCAGAACAGGTGGATTGAGAAGATACTGCTTGATGTGCTTAAATGAGAGCTGACATTCTGGTCCCCATTCAAATTTCACTTCTTTTCTCAGCAAGTGATTGAAGGGCTCGCATCTCATGGCCAAATTAGAGATAAAACGCCGAATTGACTGAATACGACCTTGAAGGCTTCGCAGCTCTTTAAGATTGGTGGGAGGCGGCATATCAATGATCGCCTTTGCCTTGGCAGGATCCACCTTTATGCCTTTCCTGCTGATCATGTAGCCAAGCAGCTTGCCTGACTCTACTCCGAAGACGCATTTCTGTGGATTGAGTCTCAACTTGTAGAGAATAAGTCTTTCAAAGACTTGGCCAAGAGCATCAAGATGATCATCTCCTTCTTTGGACTTGACCAGGATGTCATCCACATAAGCATCCATGTTCTTGTGCATCTGATCATGAAAGATCACTGCCATAGCCCTCTGATAGGTTGCCCCGGCATTCTTGAGTGCAAACAACATGACTGTATAGCAAAAGGTACCCCAAGGCGTGGTGAAAGAAGTTTTGGATTGGTCACGAGCGGCCAATTTGATTTGATTATAGCCTGAGTATCCATCCATGAAGGAGAACATGGCATGGTCTGCCGTGCTATCGATCAGAAGATCGATGTTGGGGAGTGGATAATCATCCTTTGGGGTGGCTTTGTTCAGATCTCTGAAATCAATACAAATCCGAACTTTGTCATTCTTTTTGGGAACCACCACGATGTTCGCCAACCAATCTGGGTATTCAATGGTCCGAATGAATCCTGCCTTTAACAAATCTTCAAGTCCTTCTTTGACTTGTGGTGCCACCCGAGGATCCATTTTTCTTAGTTTCTGTTTGATCGGTTTGCAATCCAGCTTCAACATAAGGCGATGCTCGACTAACTTGGAGTCTAAGCCTGGCATATCCTCATAAGTCCAAGCGAAGACTTCCTGATGCTGTTTGAGGAAGTAGATGAGCTTTTCCTTCTCATCTAAACTTAGACTGGAACCAATTTTGAGGATTCTTGGATCGTCTTCCGAACCGATGTTGACATCCTCCGTTGGATCTTGAACCAATGGCGATGGTTCATCTTGCTTCTGAATGCTAGCAAATTCTGGCAGATCTTGAATTATCGAGTCGAATTCTGCCAACTCTTCGATCTGCCCTGTCGCCTTGCTGGCTTCTGCCCCTGCCTTTGTCTTGCAGGTTCTGGCCGGTTTATTTTGAAAAAAGTTGGTATTAATAACGAGCTTTTTGAACGATTTAGGAGCCATGATCGCGACAATCAAATCTGAAAGCGAAAAGAAGGCCTTTGAGAAAAAGGTAAAAATGTTCGAAAAATAGCCTTTTGTACAGAAACAAAGAATGACAACATAGACAAGGATATAAGCAGAGAATTTATGTACACCAAGATGAATAGAGAAAACAAACTTTTCATTGATTTAAGCAAACTTTGATATTTACAAGTGATTGTTTGAAGGAAAGAAAGAAACCGGGGCGGATCTTGCCCTTACAAGATGACAGAAAGAAAAGAAAAAGCAGAAAACACTGGCATTGTCTTCTTTACTGGGCTCCCTTGACGAAGGTGGTCTTTCTGCCGGATGACTGACCCGTAAAACCCAAGCTGGTACCGGTGACATGCTGATCGGGGACGATCGGCTCCAGAATGCCGTCTTCATCTTTGCCCAGGCCCCTGAAGGGCTGATAACCGTGCTTCATTAGAAGATCAAACCCTTTCTTAGCTTTGGAGAATTGAGGAAACAGAGGGTGATCTTTAAATAAAGTGCAATCGAGGCGTCCTCCTAGCTTGAAGAAGCGAGGTCCTTGCCACTGAATTACTGCGATAACATCTTCCGCCGGCTGGACTTCTTTTAATTTTAGCATATCCAGACTTTCACTCAGATTAATTTCTTCGGCTTCCCGGATGCTCGGGATGTCGGCAGTGAAAGTAGGACGGGGAATCATCGGCTGTGGGAGTCATTCTTCCGGATCCTCTCCTAGGACAGTGGTGATCATGCCTCCCTTCGACCACTTGATACACTGGTGAAGGGTTGATGGGATCGCATTGGCGTTGTGGATCCAAGTGCGCCCAAGTAGTAGATTGTACGTAGGTTGCACATTCACTACATGAAACAGGACCGTATGCACCGAATAGTTGATAAAAATTTCGAGAAATATCTTCCCCTTGGCTGGCTGTCCGTGGTTGTCAAAACCATAGATCGTGATCGGATCCGGGGTATATTCATCTTCTTTTAATCCCAAAGCCTTGGCTGTCATCTCTAGACAGATATTTAGGTTGCTGCCCCCGTCGACTAGCACGTGAGGGACTGTCATGCCCCTGGTTCGCACTACTATGTAAAGTGCGTTGTTATGAAAAGAGTGAGGTTTTGGCAAATCCTCATCAGAAAAGGTGATTGGTGCATTCGTCATGGCCTGATTGACGATTTGAGCCATGTCTTGCGGAGTCGTGCTAGGCTTGACTTTGATCTTTCTGAGCAGATCTTCTAGCACTTGCTGGTGCTCTGGGGAAGCGTGGGTCAGGTCCAGGATGGAAATGTTGGACAAAGCAGTGATTGGTTTTTGAACTGTCCCTGAAGCTTCTTCTTTCTTTGAAGCTGCCTTGATAAAGCGCTTCGGGATTCTGGGGACCATCTTGTCAATTTTTGTCGTTGCCTTTGTTGGCTCCTGGCCTGGTTTCTTACTACTGGAGAATACAGTAATTCCCACCCTCTTGACGGAAGACTGCGCTTGACGGAGGACGAGGACCTGATGCTGATCCTGAATGTCCCGACTAGAACATGGTTGGATACTGCCTTGGAGAGAGAATGTCTGTTTTGTGATGATCGAAGCTGAATGTTTAGGAAATGGCTTGGACAAGATTTCGGGCTGCTGCTCATCCTCGTCCTCAATCAGCATGTTCTTGTCAATACAATCCTGAATGATGTTTTTGAGGACAAAACAGTGTTCGGTGTCGTGTCCGACAGTTCGATGGAACTTGCAGAATTTATTAGTCCATTTACCCATAGCGACGGGAGGATCTGTTACCTTGGGAAGTTTGATCATTCCTTTCGACATCATATATTCTAAGATGTCTTCGCGGGACTGCTCTAAAGCTGAAAATTCCCGATCATAACTCCAACCTTCGTGCTTCGGCTTTTCTGGCTGCTTTGCTTCTGGCTGGGGCACTGGTTGGACGGGCTGTGGCTTAACAAATTTTCCCTTCTGGGCTGCAGAGTTTGTTCTTTCGACTTTGGGGTGCCCTGAGTTTTTGTTGCGATTTTTCTTGTTCTTCTTTCTGCCAGAGCTACTGCTGTTATCAGAAAAACCCGTGGAATAAGCAACATGAGCTTTTTTCTTTTGCTCAGGATTCCCTCGGACGAAAGGGTAACCCTCATATAGGCCATTATCCAAGCCGGTCTCGAGCCACTCGGCTTTCTCAATCAATTTAATGAATGACTTAGCAGGCGATGTAGAAATGAGGTTCCTCAGAGGCTGAGCAAAGTTGTTCAGGATAATCTGCAAGGCATGTTCCTCTGGGATAGGAACCTTCATCTTGTTACAGGTGCTCCTCCACTTGTGGATGAATTTGCTAGCTCTCTCATTCTCATTCTGTTTAAGATTATACAGATGGTTGAGAGTTGGTGCAACCTCCATGTTGAACATGAAGCGTTCAATGAAGAGATTCATGACTTTATCGAACTCTCGTAGTTCGATAGGATTAATGTGGTCTGCATACCACCTGGCCGCTACCTCCTCTAGGCTGCGCGGAAAGCAAATGAACAACGCCCGGTTGTCTTTCCTGAAGCGACCGCATTCAGCATAGAACGTGGCCAAATGAGCCTTGGGATTTCCTGTTCCATCAAACTTAAGGAACTTCCAAGGGAGATTCTCTAGATTGTCGTCTCCGTCTAGGCCATTATAAAAATCTTCGCCAAAGTAGGTCTGCTTGCCTTTGTTTTTGGCCTGGATATCCTTGATGGCCCGATTCATTTCTTTCAGCTGCTCTTGCATTGAGTCATTAGCCGGAATAGGTTTATTCACAGACTCGGGCTCTGCGGCGGTCTTTGCAAACTGCGGTGGAGGATTCTGATAAACAAGCTGCTCTTCCTCTTTCGATTCTTCAACTGATTCCGTTTCTTCAGAAGTGGTGTCGGGCTGTACTTTCTTTCTAATAATCCTGACTGGTTTCTTCACAGCCTTCTTCTTTGGCTTGCTTTTTGGAGCAACTTCTTTCAGACTGGCCTCCGCCTGTTCTGACATCATTTTGGTCATCATTCTTTTGAACATGTTATACATGGCAGGATCTATATCATCTGCTTGATTATGATTCTGTCCCCTGACCGATTTTGGAGAATCCATCCCTTCGGCCTCACTGTCGCTGTGTCGAGGAACTGTTTCTTTTCCTGCCCTTGTTACAACCATTTTTCCAATGCCAGTGATTTCCTGTGAAGGTGAAAGGAATGGTTAGGGTTCGGAGGAAATTTTTGAAAATGCGATTTCTTTTTTTTTAGGAAAAGACATGAAGGAAGGAATTGATAGACATTTTAGATAAGTTATCCCATCACCAGGGATTGGGTCATCACAAATTTTTTGCAATGATCGTGTCACTTTTTTTGTGGCAATAAAATGCGCCTTATGACCTAGGCGAGGTCGTCTATCATGACGAGAGATAATCGAAGAAAGAATATACAAAAATGGGTCTCATCACTGGGGATGAATTCGTAACTACATGAAACAATAAGATTTGGCCATAAAAAGCTTTTTATCAGAACAAAAGTTTGCATTTTCATTAATGACAAAATTTTAAATACAAAGAGAAGGTGGGCAGACAGTTTGCCACCATTCTCGATACTCTGATGATACATTAGGACCGGAAAATATAGACAAAGGAATGAAAGAGTCCCAAGTGTATTTGGCGACGTGGTATGCTCCAGACCACTGATCCGACCGTAGATCGAACTCTGGCATGCGGCCTGTCGGGAAGCGGGTATTGACACGAATCTGCCGCTGCGAGAACTGTCGAAGACACCTCTCTGGCTGATAGTCGATGCAGAAGAAAGGGCCGAGCAATCTGTAGCGCTTGTCACGAGCATAGGTGTATCGAGGAACGGTCTCTCTTCTGTCGAAAAAGTCCCAAACGATTTCCTCTTGATGCAGTTTCTCGATCAAAGCTCGGCACTGAGTGGCTGACTTTGGCTGCTTGTTGCTGAATCTGAAAGAACTGGCTTTTGACGGCATATGTTGCAGGAACCACGACTGTAAGGCATACGTGCATCCTTCTACCAAAATGGTTTCTCCGAGGGCGAAACGAGCTAAACCTCTGTAGAGAAAGGCTAGAGCCGCCATGGATACTGAAAGTTGACGGGTCTGCTTGCTTCCCCATCTTCGAAAAAGTTGGGCGACTCTGACATCGATGAAATTCTGACCATCCTGAAAGAACGCCAGCCCCACTGTGTATAGGACCATGGCATGCTGAATTCTTTCTTTTGCTGCTCGAGATAAGATATCGACTTCTTCGTAGGCCCCATACTTGTGATAGAGTTCGAACAGATCGATGAACTGACTTCCGTTGATCTCTGTGAGAGGCCAGGATCTGCTCCCTGTAGCTCTGGCCAATGCTTCTCGAACATCTACCCCTTTGACATTGATCAAGAATTGCAGCTCGACCGGATCATCTGGCTGACCAGCTGGTTCTGGCAATCCCATGATATCACTGAACTCATCCATTAGCAAAGTCATCTCTCCCCACGGAAACCAAAACGTGCAGGTACGCGGATTCCATCGCTCTGCCATAGCTTGAATCAGACTGCCGTTGATGGTTCGCTTGCCAACTGCCGCTGCCATCTCCAATCCCCAATCATCCAAGTGGTCTGGGAACATACGCGAGAAGGCGGTGAACCAAGAATAGTACCACCGAGGGAAGAAGGTACGAGACTGGATGACCCGATGATCTGGGGTTCCATCCCTTATTTGATAGAAGACATGATCCCAAGGAAAGATAGCATCGGGAGATTGGGATGCCATCGGAGTGATATTGAGGCAAAAAGAAGAAGAGAATCAGATAGAATGCAAGACTTACGGACAGATTTTGATGAAAGAAGAGGATAGACGCAACTCCTGGAAATTTTTGAAAGACCAAGGGGCTTAGGAAAAGACTTTCCAGGGCTTTTAAGAAAATTTTTGACACACAAAAAGAGAAAAGAATGTAGGTAAAGGAAAAATATACACCTGGTGTTTTTGAAAAATAGAGGAAAATTTTGAATAGTATACACCCAGGGTTTTGAAAAAAAAAGGTTTGACATATATAGGAGAATACAATAAAAAATTACACAATCATAGCTGCACAAACAAGGATGCGCACACAGCACTTCCTAAAGGCTGACTCTATATGCAATATTTGAAATAGCTTGTAGGACCTTAATCCTAACTCTATGGTTCAGATCATCTGATTCCAATCAAAGTATGCCGATATACTCAAGCCAAAGCTCGAAGTACGTGGCATATAAGATATTTCTCCGGTTCTAAGGTAAGGGCTTCCCAACATCCTTGAGCACCTACCAATATACCTCGGACTATGGCCCTTAGGTACGTGGTAGGGGGGCGCGAACCCAAATAAGTGGTCCAGTTGTGAGGCTCTCTCCCGAACTATGGTTCAGTGAGACAGCCCAGCAACGTGAAGATCAGGATAATATAGGTAGGGATGTTTTTCAAAATATGATCAACATGCAGATAAAATCAGAAGGTTCTAATGCAAGTCCTAAAGAGATAGAATTTAAATGAAAAGGAAGCATACATTTACATACATTGTTTGCATTCAATCCCTAAAATTGAGGAGAGTTGTATTTAAGACCTAAGTCTAATGTGAACATGGATAATCTCCTCAATATGGTCCTACCAAACCATACTTAGATCCTATATGAAAATAATGTCAGCTTAAGACAGAGTCTAGGCTCCTAAGGTTTGCATAGAAATGAAGCTGACATATGTTAGAATAAAGACTTAGATCATATAAAAGCAAAGCAAAAGGCACAAATTCGACCGGACGAAGACAAGTCCCATCTCGGTTGCCAAACCTGTGATCATCGCAAAAATTTTCCTCTTTCATTGTTTCTCTCTCTTCCTTCTCTTTCCCTTTTCTGACCTCCATTCTCCTCCTTTTTGAAGGGAGAAGAACAAAAGAAAGAAAAGAAAGAGAGAAGAGAAGAGAAAAAGAAAGAAAGAGAAAAGAGGAACTCTTTTGCGGGTTTTCACTTGACCTTGATTTGAAAATTATTTAGAAAATTACTCGCCTCCGTTTTGAAAATATTGCGGGAAAAATGGAGAGACGGGATTCGCTCGTCGGTACGAGGTTCGACCGTTCCTGGCGCCTTTACTAGGGGTAATTGAACCAAGGATCGAATCTATGCCTTTTGCTTTGCCTAAATATAATCTAAGAATTTATTCTAACTCTAAATGCACAATGAATCATGCTTGTGCAATGCAAGAATGTATGCTCCTTTTAAAAGATGTTTTGAAAATTTCTCAAGTATTCTGAGATGAACTTGATAATAGAGTGAAGAAATGGTTGAATCTAACCTTAGAACTTGAGATAGATCAGAGAAGTTCTAAGTTTTTGAAGTAAATCAGAGTTGGGAGAATAAATGAGAAAGAATGACTTGAGGTTTTGAAAATGAAAAGAAAATGAAGTTTCAAAGTCAAAAATAGACTTTGAATTTGATTTTGAATTTAGAAAAGGAAATGAATACTTGAAATGGAATTGAACTTGGATTTTGAAGTTTGGAATTTGGAATGGATCTGAGAAATCCGGATGATATTTAAGAATAGAAATGGATTTAGATTAGATCCGACAATGGAATTGAAATCTAGAATTTGGAATTGGATTCTGGATCCTAAACGGAATGGGATCCGAGATTTAGAAATCAAGACGGACTTGGGTTCTGGATCCTAAAATGGAGTGGATCAGAAGATGGATTTAAGATCTAAGATCTGAGATCCGAGATAAAATTGGATTCTGGATCCTAAGATGGATTTGGATCAGAAGTCTAAGATCCAAAGTAGAATTGGGTTCCGGATGGATTTGGATCTGAAGTCTGAGATCCAAGGTGAAATTGGTTCTGGATCCTACAAGGAAATTAGGTCTGAAGTCTAAGATCCAAAGTGAAATTGGTTCTGGATCCTATAAAGAAATTGGATCTGAAGTCTGAGATCCAAAGTGAAATTGGATTCTGGATCCTATAAGGAAATTGGATCTGAAGTCTAAGATCCAAAGTGAAATTGGAGTCTGGATCCTAAGGAGGAATTGGATATGAAATCTGAGATCCAATATGAGTGTTGAATCCTGGATCCTAAAAATGGATTTGGAATTAAATTCAGAAGATGAATCAAGAACTTCCAAGTTTTAATTTGAAATTGGAAAATGGATTTTTAGAAATTGAATCTTGAATATACAAATGAATTTCTAAGTTAAATTGGATTTTAAATTTAAGATAGAATTTGGAATTTGAAATATGAGATGATTCTGAAGTTTCAAAGTCAAATGGGACTTTGAAGTTGAATTCTTGAATCCTTTTGAGAAATAGAATTGAATTTAAATTTATAAATAGGATTTGATCTGAGAAATGAAGGAAAGAATTACTTGAAATTTTGAAAAGGAAATTTTGAAAATATGATGCGATTCTATCCTAAATGATGAATGAATTTAAAGAATTTGAATTTGGATTTTGAAAAACTATTCCATTCTTTAGATGAATCAAAATAAGACTGAAGATATAATACATCCTTGACTATGGTCATTGAATGTATTATATAATAATCTGTATTTAGATTCAAGAGAGGAATGAAATACATTTTAGTGCTTTTATAGAGTTTAGAATGAAATTAACTCTCAATATACCCTGACTATGGCCATTGGTATATATATTGAGTTAATTTTAAATTAAACTCTAATAAAAGAGGAAAATATTTAAAGAAAATATGATGGATTCTGAAAAGGATCCGGTGTGGATCCAGTATTATTTTATAAAAGATAAAATCCTAAGTCTTGTTTACATCCCAACTATGGCCGTTAGTGTAAATCATCAACTTAGGATTAATTTACCTCTTACGAAATGGTGCACGTGTCATTCGTGTTTCACCATTGTGACCTTTTGCAATAAAAGAGGAAGGATGATATGAACAAGCAACATGTATGCTCATACATTCTAATCTAGGACTGAAATGGAAATTTTCCATTAATATCTAAATTGTTACAATCCTTGAAATTTGGAGTAATGACATCCTTAAGCAATACAAGTCTCCCATGACTTCCCTGCAAAGGAATGAGTTAGCACAATATAGGAGAAGATGCTTTGTTGACAGCGAAGTTGTATGTAATTTGTATGAATCCTAACGCAAGGTGCTATGTTTATGCTGAATGGAAAAGATACATGGCCTACCCTACATTGGTTAGAAAATACACACATATATATATATATAGACGCATACATATATATGTATATAAGTATATATTCAGACAATGTTGTAGTCAAATGAACATCTACATGCAATGAGTGAAGGCAAGGGTCCAGATGGTTCGAGGTGAACCATCGTGAAACGCAAAAGCCATAGCAACTCGTGATGGAAGACCCGAGTTGCCCCTTGTGAGATTAGAAGAAGAAATGTTGATTACAACTATAGTAGTTTTTGATGAATTACTATAACAGTGGAAGACCATAGTGGTTCTGTGTGAACCACTATAAAAAGGAGGACAGTTATAGTAGTTTTTGCTGAACTACTATAACAGTAAAAGGGCCACAGTTGTTCTGTGCGAACCACTGTGAAGAAAAAGACGGTTATAGTAGTTTTTGCTGAACTACTATAACAGTGAAAGGCCACAGTGGTTCTGTGTGAACCACTGTGAAGAAAAAGACAGTTATAGTAGTTTTTGCTGAACTACTATAACAGTAAAAGGCCACAGTGGTTCTGTGTGAACCACTGTGAAGAAAAAGACAGTTATAGTAGTTTTTGCTGAACTACTATAACAGTAAAAGGCCACAGTGGTTCTGTGTGAACCACTGTGAAGAAAAAGACAGTTATAGTAGTTTTTGCTAAACTACTATAACAGTAAAAGGCCACAGTGGTGCTGTGGGCCGGGACCACCGTATATCATGAGATGAAGTTCAGTGCAACGATGCTTTTATTAATATATAAGTAACCAACGGGAAGGGATATTATGGATACTCACAGGACTACAAATGTTTACACGAGCCCTATTGTGGAAGGGATCACTTTGGACAAATGATTTCTATCAAATAATCTCTTGTGAAAGCAAGATGGTCAGTGAGAAAGGCAAATTGAGAACATATATAAAGGAGAAGGAAAAGATAATCCTGATATGGTCTACAAGGGTTTGGTGATCCCAGCTAGCCTACATGTGTATAAACACCATTCTTGAACTAAAGAAAGAAAAAAAAAATGAGTGAAATATGTTATCTCTAACACCAATCTCCTTCCTGAATTTGACAACAGTGATCTTGTTTAACCAATATAATGCTACAGGCATGGTAGATTAAGCGCATGATAATAAAAAATTAAAAAAAAAAAAATATGTTAATGATAAGAGCGCAAACATGTTGAGAAACTCGGTTTTGATGTCACATAATATGATACACTGTCTCATTTGATTTTATATGATATGATAATATGTTCTCTTGAAATAATGTTATATTATGACTGAATATGTTTTGCCTTAAATCTAACGAGTATTTGATGCAAGGATATCTCACCCAATAAGGATGGAGACTTCCTGTTCAAGTACAACTATGGTGCAATCATACTCCTTGAAGAAAAAGCTTGATGAGCCATGCTTTCTTAAAGTTCAAATGAAGAAATCGGCTACCTCAAGATGAAGATTTTTTTTCTTCTTTAGAGTCATATGTAACAGAACCTTCAGAAACTTGCATATTGCATATTACATACTCATTCATAAAAACTATATCATAAAAGTATACGATAGTTTCAAAAAGCTCCTTTTTTGAAAACCAATAAGTGTACCTTCTTACAACCTTTTATGAAAAAGATATTTTGTCATATAATAATTGTACCTTCTTACAACCTTTTATGAAAAAGACATTTTGTCATTGTACCTTACACTATATACAAGACAACATGAAAAAAAGGAATGTAGGAAAAAGACAAAAAAACATAACATCGACTATATGGAGAAAACAAATAAAATATGTTTTTGAAAAGACTCTAGTTTCCCTCTTTAAAGAAATATTTTTTTATAAGAAGAAGACAAAAACATAAATCGGCTACACATAAGAAAAACAAATAATATATGTTTTTAAGGACTCTAGTTACCTTTTTTCATAACCATAGAATGTCGACTTACTTGAAGTCATCATTCTCTCTACAAAGCATTAAATGCCTTCTGTAACAAATCCTTTCTAAATATCCTTCCCAAAGAATGTCGACCTTCTTTTTGGTCCTCATTCTCTCTGGAGACTTTGAAATACACAACATAAAGAAAACCCTTGACATGACTATGTACAAATAAATATCTCAAAGCACTCATAGTACTTACACTCATTTAAAGTAAAGAAGTACTAATGTACCTCAAATCATTAATTAGAATAAAGACAAAACTACAACCCAACGTTCAATGTACTATTGTAAGAAATAGACTTTTTACATAAAATATGTATTACCTAAAAATAATACAACGACTAATGTACCCTCTATTTCACCTTTATGGAAAAAGGCATTCTCGAACTTCTCTAAAAAATGTTTTTGAAATGACCTAACATTTCACATTTCAAAAAGTTACAATTCCAAAATATAACGACTACTTTTTATAAGCTATATAAACACACACAAAGAAACTATTCAGACAATGGAATGAAATGGACGTGTGAGCTTACAAAGAGAAAATTTTCTATTCGTGATTTGAAAAGAGAACCTTGAAAAAGAAAGAGAAAAAGAAAAAGAAAGAAAAGAGAAAAAGTCAAGTCCAGCTCTTTGACAAAGAGTATCCTCTGAGTGACAAACAGAACATTCTTAGAATCCTTCATTCGTGCATTCATATCATTCTGAAGGTTCTATAGGAAGTATTGTAACTCTGTTTATTCACTGTATTCCTTCATTGTTTAAAGAAGTAGACCTCTGTCAAAGAGGGTGTTGCCCTTCTCTGTTGAGAGAAGAAGACCTCTTGGGAAGAGGGTGTGCCCCTTCTTTGTTGAGAGAAGAAGACCTCTTGGGAAGAGGGTGTTGTACTATTTATCCGGTGACTCGGATGTTATAGTGGAAATCTCAAGTGGTTTGCTTAGGGACTGGATGTAGGTCTGGATATTGACCGAACCAGTATAACTTCTGTGTTTTATGTGTTGTGCCTTACTGCTTAATTATTTTATTTTATCGATCATTATCATATTTGACTATTCACCCCCCCTCTAGTGGAATTTCATTTGGTATCAGAGCAGGTTTGCTGGTTTCGATGTAACAAGTCTTCCAGCACAAATGGCATCTACCTCTTATGCTCGTGATATTGAAGGTCAACACGCATCTCGTCCTCCTTTCTTCAATGGCTCCAACTATGGATATTGGAAGTGCAGGATGACTATCTTTCTCAAATCCATAGACTTTGCTGTATGAAAAATTGTTGAGTATCCATACACATCTCCATCCGCAGACTATAACTTATGGTCTAATGAAGAAAAGAAAATGGCAAACCTAAATGCAAAGGCTATGAATGCCTTATATTGTGCCATTGATCAGAATGAATTCAACAGAATATCTATATGTGAATCTGCATATAACATTTGGCATTCTTTGGAGGTTATTCATGAAGGAACCAACAAAGTAAAAGAAGCCAAAATATCATCTCTTGTTAGAAGATATGAGTTGTTCAAAATGAACAAAGATGAACCCATCACAGAGATGTTTACCAGATTCACCAACATCACCAATGATCTGAAATCTCTGGGTGTAACATATTCCCAGACTGAAAAGGTGAAGAAAATCTTGAGATCTCTCACAACTGATTGGGAGAAAAAGACTGCCGCTATTGAAGAAGCTCAAGATTTATCTAAACTTATATTGGAAGACTTAATAGGCAATCTTATGGCCTATGAAGTCCACATGAAAGAAAGAAGGGAAGAAGAGCAACCAGTAAAGAAAACTCTAGCTTTCCCAGCCCTATCTGAGAATGAAGACTCAGATAAAGAATCAGAAATTGCGCTACTTACCAGAAAATTCCAACGCTTCATGAGAAGGAACCGGCTTCCAAACAGGCACAAGGAAAGAAAAGATCTTAAAGAAGATCCCATGTGCTTTCAGTGTAATAAGCCAGGCCACTTAAAACGTGATTGTCCCCTTCTCAAAAGAAAGTCCAAAACTGAGGAACCAAAGAAGAGGTTCTTCAAGAAAAAGGCTCTGCATGCTCAATGGGATGATTCAGAACCATCCACTAGTGAAGAGTCAAGTGATGATGAAGCCGAAACTGCAAATATGTGCTTCATGGCAAACGAAAGTTCGGTAAGTGAAATCTCTGATTTTTCCTTTGAAGAACTTCTAGATGCTTTTCAAGAACTATTTGAAGAATCTAGAAATTTGAGTTTCAAAAATAAAGTTTTAAAATCTGAAAATTTAAAGCTTTCTCAAGAGAATGAAAAACTCAGCAGTGAAAATTCTGAGTTGAAAAAGAAAAATCTTTTGCTTATGTCTGAAATTTCTTCTACTAGCTCCAAAACTAAAAATATGCAAGTAGAGATTTAAGAGCTAAAAAGTAAAACTGAGAACCTCATGAAAACGGTTTTCAAGTTTACTAAAGGTAAAGAGAACTTGGATAAACTCTTATCCTCTCAGAAGGTCTCTTTTTCCAAGAATGGTATTGGCTATTCTCATTTCAAAAAACCTTCTTGTATAAATCAAAAGACCACGTTTGTGAAAAGTTCATCTGAACTAAATAAGGAGTATTACAATGTTAATCCTTTTAACTCCTCTAAAGAGATAGACAAACCCAAATCCAAATGGATATGGGTTCCAAAGTCTAACAAAAAAGGACCCGATTGGGTACCAAAAAGGAGATTTACTTAATGTTTTGCAGGCTCCAAAGAAGAAGAGCAGATGGATATTAGATAGTGGATGTTCAAAGCACATGACAGGACATCCAGACCTTTTTGCTGTTCTTCATCATAAAGAAGGAGGAACCGTCATAACAACAAAGGTTTGATAATTGGTATTGGAAATATTGGTAACATAGACAAACCTCTTATCAAAGACGTTCTCCTTGTTAAAGGCTTAAAACATAACCTACTAAGTATCAGTCAAATGTGTGACACAGGTTATAATGTTAGCTTTAATCATGATGCATGCCTCATAACTGACACAAATGAAAACATCATCTTAAAAGGTATAAGAAAGAATAATATATATGAACTATACCTAGAAAACATCACAGAACATTGCCTCATAGCTAATAATGACACTCAACATCTATGGCACATGAGAATGGGCCATGTCAATTCTAAATACATGTCTAAACTAGCTAAAGATAAGTTAGTACGTGGATTACCCAACATATCTTTTGAAAAGGATTATTTTTGTGATGCATGTCAATTAGGAAAATTGTCAAAATCTTCTTTCAAATCAAAAAATGTCATTTCAAGTAAAAGACCTTTAGAGCTTCTCCACCTGGACCTCTTTGGTCCTTCTAGGGTAGCTAGCCTTAATCAAAATAGATATGCTTTTGTCATTGTAGATGATTACTCAAGATTTACTTGGGTAATATTTTTGAAAAACAAAAGTGACACGTTTTGTCAGTTTGAAATCTTATGTAAAAAATTACAAAACGAAAAATCGTGTTCTATTGTTAAAATCCGTAGTGACCATGGAGGAGAATTTGAAAATGAACTCTTTGAAAATTTTTGTAACTTGCATGGTATTTCTCATAACTTTGCCTTTCCTAGAGCTGCACCTCAAAACAGTGTAGTAGAAAGAAAGAATAGAACCCTTCAGGAATCTGCCAGGACTATGCTCCAACACAATAATCTTGCAAAATCTTTTTGGGCAGAAGCTGTTAATACTGCATGCTACATAACAAATAGAGTTCTCATTAGACCCTTATTAAATAAAACTCCCTATGAACTATTCTATGACAAAACTCCAAGAATAGACTATTTTAAAGTCTTTGGATGTAAATGCTTTATCCTAAACACAAAATATAGCCTGGATAAGTTTGATGCTAAATCTGTTGAAGGCATATTCTTAGGATATTCAAGTCATAGTAAAGCATACAGAGTTTTCAATAAGAGTCATAATACTACTGAAGAATCTATGCATGTTAGTTTTTGTGAATCTATTGATCAATCTGTTCATATACAAACTAATGATGATGATGTTGAAAGTACAAATTTATTTTTAGATAACACAGCTAAGTCTATTGAAGATGATCACCAAAGAACCTTTGTCGATATCAAAGATCATCCTCAAAAGCAGATTTTGGGAGAACTAACAAAGGGGGTTCAAACTAGAGCTCAGCTAGAACGGATTGCAAACATGGCATTCATTTCTCAACTTGAACCAAAGAAAATTGATGAAGCCATCATTGATGAGTTATGGATGCTAGCCATGACTGAAGAACTGAATCAATTCCAAAGAAATGACGTTTGGGATCTTGTACCTAAACCAAAGGATCATCCAATCATTGGGACAAGATGGATCTTCAGAAACAAGCTAGACGAAACAGGTAATGTTATAAGAAACAAGGCCATACTAGTAGCTCAAGGATACAACCAGGAGGAAGGTATTGACTTTGATGAAACATTTGCTCCTGTTGCTAGACTTGAATCTATTAGAATGCTCTTAGCATATGCAAGCTATATGGATTTCAAATTATTTCAAATGGATGTTAAAAGTGCTTTCTTAAATGGATTTATAAATGAAGAAGTCTATGTAAAACAACCTCTAGGATTTGAAAATGAACAATACCTAGATCATGTGTTTAAACTCAAACGTGCTTTATATGGTTTAAAACAAGCACCTCGTGCTTGGTACGAAAGACTTAAAACCTTTTTATTAAAAAATGGTTTTTCGGTTGGCAAAGCAGATTCTACACTATTTGTCAAAGTAGTGAATAATCATACCCTAATTGTTCAAATTTATGTCGACGACATCATCTTTGGATCTTCTAACAGCACTCTCTGTGAAGATTTTTCTAAGTCCATGCAGAAGGAATTCGAAATGAGTATGATGGGAGAACTCACCTACTTTCTTGGACTGCATATTAAGCAAACCAAGGATGGAGTTTTCATCAATCAATCTAAGTATGCTCGTGAACTTCTGAAGAGGTTCAACATGAACTCAACTACTTCAAAATCCACTCCTATGAGCACTACTACTGTGTTGGACAAAGATGAAGATGGTAAGTCTGTTGATACAAAGGTATACCGAGGTATGATAGGATCACTTCTTTATCTATCTGCTAGCCGTCCAGATATAATGTTTAGTGTTTGCTTGTGTGCTAGATTTCAGTCAAATCCAAAAGAATCACATCTTAAAGCTGTAAAAAGAATAATAAGATATTTAAAAGACACAGTTGATTTTGGATTATTCTATTCAAAATCCTCTACATTTGATCTAATCTCATACAGCGATGCTGACTTTGCTGGAAGTAAATCTGACAGAAAAAGCACAAGTGGAACATGTCACATGCTAGGGCACTCACTAGTATCATGGTTCAGTAAGAAACAAAACTGTGTATCATTATCAACTACTGAAGCCGAATACATTGCTGCTAGCCAAGCTTGTACTCAAGTCATCTGGATGAAACAAACTTTAAAAGATTTTGGTTTAAATTTTGAAAATACAACTATTTTCTGTGATAATACGAGTGCTATAAACCTGTCTAAGAATCCTATTTTACACTCACAAACTAAGCACATTCAAATAAGACACCACTTCTTAAGAGAACAAGTCTTAAATAACATAATTAAACTAGAATTCATACCCACTAATCAACAGTTAGCAGACATATTCACTAAACCATTAAAACATGAAGACTTCACACGAATTAGAAGAGAACTAGGAATATGCAAACTAAGTGACTTATAAATTGATCACATTTTTTATAATACTTCTTATAAGTCTTGCTTAAATCTTGTTTTAAATTGCTTTCCTTCTTATCGATTTTGGTTAGTCAAACTAAGTTTCCATATTCACGTATTCTTATAAGACACATTCTTTATGTCTTTCAACTTGTCATCTTTCAAGTACACATCCATTATAACTCCTTGTCCTATCTCCTTTCTCTCATATCCATAAAAAAATAATTATATTAAAAGCCATCATAACAATGTTCACATCACTCAACTCCTTTATTATTTTTGTCCTTTTATAAAAACTTTTCTTACGATAAATTGTTCTACTTAGTTTATGAGAACTCATACTCTTCATTAATTAAAATCGAATGACTATTTGGTTCCTTTAAAAGATCTAGTTGCTATATTCTCACGTAAATTTTTTTTACTATATCATCTATTATATCATAGCCCAACAAACTATCTATTATCATCTCTTTTGTATACAAATTAAGCCTTCATTTTTGTCTACTCTTGTTTAAAACTTAACCTTGTCGAGTTTCTTTAAATAAATCATATCAATCATAACTTTATGTCTTTCATCAACCTTTTTTATTACTTCTTTATCCTTCACAAAAATCCATATATGTCATCTCACTTCTCTCACTCTTCATTCATAAATATTTCTTTGTCCCCTCATTTCATCTCTCGAATACATTTTTTATTATACATTTTTGAATCCGACTCCTCCATGTCTATTCTTATTTCAATTCTTATATATTTTTTTAACTCTTTCTCCTTTTTGCCTCATCATCTCTTACCACTAGTCTAAGTCAAAATATGTCTTTCTCATATCCACGTATACTCTTAAAAAAATTACCAACATTAATCATGAAACATTTTTTAAGGCACTCTTTTCTTTAAAATGTCATATCTTTCAAAGTACACATCACATGATCACCCTATGACCTTTCTTTCCATCCGTGACCTTGCCTCTCTCTTATTATATATCCCTCTAAAATCGAGAACCTTTAAAGTCTTGTCTCCAAGCAAACCTTTATTCTAACTCTACTTTATGTCATATCTAAATCAAGTAAATGTTGTCCTTCATCATCTTTCTCTCATCTCTAGTTATCCACATCATCTTTTTATCTCCATTCACGAATTTAGAATCCCTCCACATAGAGTAACAAGTTGTTTGTTTTATTAGGCCATTATTTTCAAGATCAATCATTTTTTTTATTCAACATGACACCCCATACTCTATTAATGTTTTCTCTCACTAGTCGATAAACTCACCCATAGTAAAATCTATATATTTCAATACTATGTCCTCCTCAATCTAATATAATACACTATCCTCAAACATTGATTTGATTTGTCATTCACAAGTCTCTTAACTTACTCCTCACGGATTTCCTTATTTAGCTAAAATCTAAAAATCACTCTCTTCCAATGTCATTCATTTCATATCAACAATTATTTTCTTCCTTCTATTTAATCAAATTGGTTCATCTCTTACCATTCCATTCGAACTTTTCTATCCTTATACAAACTTTCTCTCGGTTCAAACTCCTTTCTTTCCTAGTGCTTTATTTTCAAGAAATTCGATAATGGCTTCCTCCTCTACCAATGTGATCACCTCCGCAGATCTAAGGTACCCAGACCTTATTCACCACTTTCAGTACATTAGCACCTTGCCAATCCAAACTGGCAAACTAGTAAACTTCGACTCCTTCACATCCCTTGACCTCTACACCTCTCTTCAAGATTTTGTTCCCATCTTAGGAACGACTAACTCCATGACCTACTATCCTCATCTCATCAAAAGTTTCTATACCAACCTCTCTGTCGACCGTGACCACACCACTATTACATCCATGGTACATGGAAAACTCATCTCCTTCAATATCTCTCAACTAGGCTGCATTCTAAATCTTTCTTCCTATGGCATTGAGCTTCCCAACATAGTTCCGATAGATCGAACTGTGTTTAAGAAAATCCTTCTCTCCACTCGATGCACCCATTTCCCATGGCATACGAGCAATCTGAAACCTCATGCTCTAATACTCTCACACATCCTCTCATCCAACGTCTTTCCAAAGCTTCCTTCCAAGGGTTTCGTGGCAAACGAAATCTCCCTTCTCCTTTATGCAATCTTCTGCAACTTTCCCATCAACTGGTCTAGTATCATTTTCAATAACATGATCAATTTTCGGACTTTCCACTCTCTTCCTTTCGGGTACTTCATCACCCATATCCTTCAGCACTTCCAGGTGCCTCTCCACCAAGACATCGTTCACCGGTCTGTTCATGCTTTCGATGACTCATACCTCCCTGAGGAAGGGTCCCCTCGAGATCACTCTGACGATGAAAGCACCAGTGAAGCTGATCCCCCAACAAGCTCTGACCCCGACATCTTCTCTACCCTCGTTGACATCCAAAATACACAGGCTCTACTTCTCAGGAATCAAGCCTCTCTTCAACAGGCCTTTGACTCCTTGACAATGGGCCAAGATTCACGTCGCCGCCGCCGCGAACTCAATACCACTGACTCTGACTAAAACTCCTTATCTGTAATAACTTTTAAATTATTTTTATATTTGGTCTGTAATCACTTTCTTACTCTGATCCCTCCTTTTTGTCCATGACAAAGGGGGAGAAAACCTGTCTCCATTATTGGAGAAATATTCTCTCTTTAAACATTATTTCACTTTTTTATCATATTATTATTTCTATGCATAATGTCTTTTTGACAGGGGGAGCATATTTTGTCATCATCAAAAAGGGGGAGAATGTTGAGAAACTCGGTTTTGATGTCACATAATATGATACACTGTCTCATTTGATTTTATATGATATGATAATATGTTCTCTTGAAATAATGTTATATTATGACTGAATATGTTTTGCCTTAAATCTAACGAGTATTTGATGCAAGGATATCTCACCCAATAAGGATGGAGACTTCCTGTTCAAGTACAACTATGGTGCAATCATACTCCTTGAAGAAAAAGCTTGATGAGCCATGCTTTCCTAAAGTTCAAATGAAGAAATCGGCTACCTCAAGATGAAGATTTTTTTTCTTCTTTAGAGTCATATGTAACAGAACCTTCAGGAACTTGCATATTGCATATTACATACTCATTCATAAAAACTATATCATAAAAGTATACGATAGTTTCAAAAAGCTCCTTTTTTGAAAACCAATAAGTGTACCTTCTTACAACCTTTTATGAAAAAGATATTTTGTCATATAATAATTGTACCTTCTTACAACCTTTTATGAAAAAGACATTTTGTCATTGTACCTTACACTATATACAAGACAACATGAAAAAAAGGAATGTAGGAAAAAGACAAAAAAACATAACATCAACTATATGGAGAAAACAAATAAAATATGTTTTTGAAAAGACTCTACTTTCCCTCTTTAAAGAAATATTTTTTTATAAGAAGAAGACAAAAACATAAATCGGCTACACATAAGAAAAACAAATAATATATGTTTTTAAGGACTCTAGTTACCTTTTTTCATAACCATAGAATGTCGACTTACTTGAAGTCATCATTCTCTCTACAAAGCATTAAATGCCTTCTGTAACAAATCCTTTCTAAATATCCTTCCCAAAGAATGTCGACCTTCTTTTTGGTCCTCATTCTCTCTGGAGACTTTGAAATACACAACATAAAGAAAACCCTTGACATGACTATGTACAAATAAATATCTCAAAGCACTCATAGTACTTACACTCATTTAAAGTAAAGAAGTACTAATGTACCTCAAATCATTAATTAGAATAAAGACAAAACTACAACCCAACGTTCAATGTACTATTGTAAGAAATAGACTTTTTACATAAAATATGTATTACCTAAAAATAATACAACGACTAATGTACCCTCTATTTCACCTTTATGGAAAAAGGCATTCTCGAACTTCTCTAAAAAATGTTTTTGAAATGACCTAACATTTCACATTTCAAAAAGTTACAATTCCAAAATGTAACGACTACTTTTTATAAGCTATATAAACACACACAAAGAAACTATTCAGACAATGGAATGAAATGGACGTGTGAGCTTACAAAGAGAAATTTTTCTATTCGTGATTTGAAAAGAAAGCCGTGAAAAAGAAAGAGAAAAAGAAAAAGAAAGAAAAGAGAAAAAGTCAAGTCCAGCTCTTTGACAAAGAGTATCCTCTGAGTGACAAACAGAACATTCTTAGAATCCTTCATTCGTGCATTCATATCATTCTGAAGGTTCTATAGGAAGTATTGTAACTCTGTTTATTCACTGTATTCCTTCTTTGTTTAAAGAAGTAGACCTCTGTCAAAGAGGGTGTTGCCCTTCTCTATTGAGAGAAGAAGACCTCTTGGGAAGAGGGTGTGCCCCTTCTCTGTTGAGAGAAGAAGACCTCTTGGGAAGAGGGTGTTGTACTATTTATCCGGTGACTCGGATGTTATAGTGGAAATCTCAAGTGGTTTGCTTGGGGACTGGATGTAGGTCTGGATATTGACCGAACCAGTATAACTTCTGTGTTTTATGTGTTGTGTCTTACTGCTTAATTATTTTATTTTATCGATCATTATCATATTTCACTATTCACCCCCCCTCTAGTGGAATTTCAAAACATACCTGACGAGATTGCAGAAGCTAGCAGAGTATCTGCTTTAAAGTATGACAATGAGTGAGAGGGTGTTATCATCGTAAAAATTTTAACTTTTGCGAGTCAAACTGACCTTTGAAATAGTTTTTGAAAATAACTCGCCTCCATTTTTAAAATGCGGGATAATTCCGAAGAATGGGACTCGCCTGTCGGTACGAGGTTCGACCGTTCCTACCACCTTTAACAGGGGTAATCGAACCAAGGATCAATCTTATACTCTGCTCTATTCAACTTGTCTAAACCATATTCTAATTTCTAAATGCACATAGAATCAGGCATGTGCTGGATCTCGAAAATGAGATGGGATGACATGCGATGCTATGCAATGCAATGAAATGGTATGCCGAATGCATGCAATGATATGCAATGACACATGAAATGTAAGTACTGGATGAGGGTAAAAATTTGGGGTGTTTACAGATGCCCCTCTTTGCTACTAAGCCGGTTGTAAGCCGAGCTTAGTGGCAAAGAAAACACACCAAATTTGGATTATAAAAATGCCCCAGTTAGATAAATCTGACTGGGTATGAAAGAATTAATTCAAATGATGATGGAAGTTATAAAATGGAGAATTTTATTTCAAAAGAAGTGAGATTCAGGTTTTGCCCTTAACCTGGATTGGACGAGAAATACCTCGTATGGAACAAAGCTCAGGCTTAACCCTTAATCTGACCGGGTTAAAAATGGAATACCTCATCAAGGGAGGCTCAGGTTTGTACCCTTGACCTGATTGGGTGGAAAATGGAATACCTCATCAAAGGAGGCTCAGGTTTGTACCCTTAACCTGATCGGGCAGAAAATGGAATACCTCATCAAAGGAGGCCCAGGTTTATACCCTTAACCTGATTGGGCAAAAAAATTAAATACCTCATCAAAGGAGGCTCAGGTTTATACCCTTAACCTGATTGGGCAAAAAAAATGGAATACCTCATCAAAGGAGGCCCAGGTTTGTACCCTTAACCTGATTGGGCAGAAAATGAAATACCTCATCAAAGGAGGCCCAGGTTTATACCCTTAACTTGATTGGGCAGAAAATGGACGGAATCCTCGAAAGAAGAGTCCGTGATGGAACCTTCGGATTTCCGCACAATGAATCCGATAGGGGTTTTGCAAATGGAAGGAAATTGGGGTCCCTAAAGTTTGAAAAGGGATTGATTTTGGGCGTCTCATTGCTAAGACTAAATAGCTTTTGAAATTGCCTTTTGCTGAAATTGGTGGCTTAACCTTAAGCCGAAATTGGACTGTCTATGGTGGGACAGTGGGGACACAGGGAAGTGTGCGAATCTGAGAGCCCGTGCGCTTAGATTATACCAAAGAAGGGAATGAATCTTGAAAACTCCCGTTATCAAGTCCTAAAAAGGGATAACAACTGATGTCAGGATGTACCAAAGATGAACCTCAAGCTCTCGCTTCATGCTAGGATAGCTAGAAAATATTGTCAAAATGTTGAAAATTGTTGTTGATTCAAAATAATTGAAAATGATGCACATTGTTTTGAAAGTATTCCCTCTTTTCTACCTGAAGTATTACCTCCGACTGGGCTTAACTCTGTAGAATCAAAATTCGAATTCAAATTGCTTGCGATTGACTTTCTTTCAAGGAAGCTATCAATTTCCTTGATATGGACGGAAAAGAAAGTATTCTTGATATTGCGAGAGCTATTGGTGAAAGAATATTGATAAAAGAATTTTACAAAATTAAAGAAGATTCTTGATAGATTTGGAAGTCTGATATCCTGGGATTCTTTTCTCATGATGATCTTTCTGCACTCTCTTTTTAGCAGATTGGAGCTCTCTTGGATTTTTCGGGAATTACATCATCCTTCATTTTGAAGATGTCCTGACTTTTCTCTCTTTTTTTCTTGGGAAGGGTACGTCACAAACTCCTTCATCTCAGAGATGTTCCGATCCTTCTTTTTTCTCAGGGATTATCTTGATAGTTATTGGCTTATTGGTTGGGAATCTCTTGATGATAGCTAGAATCAAATATCTTTTAGGGTTTGTCGGTAGGCTCATCACACTCGCCTTCATCTCGACGGTGATCTGAACTTTCCCTGGAAGGATCCGTCACAAACTCCGTCATCTTGGAGATGATCCAAATCTTCTTTGGCCCCGGGGGTCGACTCGCTTAATTCGCCTTCATCTTGACGACAATTGAGAGATCCCTTTTGCAGATATTTAATTGCAGCTTAGGTGATTGAGGAGATATGAAAATTGAGTGAATTTTTCTGTATCACCCAGGATATTTTGACTGCTTTATTTTTCAAGAATGGTCTTTAAAAATGTGCCATTGACTGCGATCAATATCAATCACTCATGGCTTTGCAACAACATTGAATTCTCTTTGCTGGCCATATCGCGGATTTATTCTTCATCCTTTTGGTTTGCCAATAAAAAGATTTTGAACTTTGAATCCTTTTCCGTGAAAGCATTGCCCTTTCGGAAGTAATAGTGGGGGTATTCTGAAGTAATAATTTTGTGCAATAAAGATTTTTGAAATCAACAAATATTCGACGACAAATTGGCAAAACTTTCTTGAAATCCTTTTGTGAAAGCGAGCATTTGAAGCACAACGCAACACATCCATGACAACAATTCTCTTCTCCTTTCCCCAAAGGAGAAGATTCAGAAATTAGAATTGGGAATTACTCCTCTCTTCCCTGAAGAGGAGGTGTTTGCAAAATGAACTTTCTAAGAGAAATTTAAGCTTTCGTCAAAACTTCCTAACATTAGGCTTCTCTTATGGAAAGGGGGCCGGAATTGGTGAGGTTGGTAAATTGGTCATGAAGGAACAAGTTCATCACACTCTTCCTGAAAAGAGGGTCCTTCATGATGAAATGGCCTAGTTTGAAATTATGGGGTCACAAGGAAAGCAAGTCTCCATCGAGTCTCTCCCTATAAAAAGGGTTCCTTGTGTGAAATTTGGAATTTTGTTTTGCAAACGGTTCACAAAGACACGAGTCCCTTCAAACTCTCCCTGAAAAGGGGCTAAGTGAACGAATTGGATAGCATGCGAAAAGAGCGAGCTCCCTCGAACTCTCCCTATAAAAAGGGTCTCTCGCAAGAGAAAATGATTGAAATTGGTATTGGATGACCAAAAGGGTCAAATTTTGGAAATTGGAATTTTGAAATTTGATATTTGAAATTGGAAATTGGAAATTGGAAATTGGAAATTGATTGACCCGAAGGTCGAAATTGTGAATTGGTTTACTGAGAATGACATGGGTTCTATAGGGATTTAGCCTAAGAACGACATTGGTTCTATTGAGAACGGCATTGGTCCTGTAGGGGTTCGACCTACGAACTATCAATTTCATAGGAATTCAACCTAAGGATCATAGCTCAAGAAGGAATGATTCCAACTTCTGAGCTTTGAATGGACCCGGTGCTAAACTGGGTTTTTGAGGGAAGATTCGAATCGGAATTCAACTCTTCAAAAAAAACTAGATGAATTGGATTTTGAAAGACAATTCGAGTCGGAACTCGGATCTTCTAGACCAACTCGCAGGATAGTTTGAGTAGAAGTTCAAACTTGTAAAGGAAAGCTAAGCGAATCGGATTTGAAAGAAAATTCGAGTCGGAACTCTGATTTTCTAGACCAATTCGGAATTGGATTTGAAAGAAGATTCGAATCGGAACTCATCTCTTCTAGACCAATTCTAGAATCTAGAGGAAAGAAAATTATACGAATTGGATTTGTAAGAAAATTCAAGTCGGAACTTTGATTTTTCTAGACCAATTCTGAATTGGATTTGGAAGAAGATTCGAATCGGAACTCGACTCTTCTAGACCAATTCTAGAATCTGGAGGAAAGAAAATTATACGAATTGGATTTATAAGAAAATTCAAGTCGGGACTTGGATTTTTCTAGACCAATTCTGAATTGGATTTGGAAGAAGATTCGAATCGGAACTCGACTCTTCTAGACCAATTCTAGAATCTAGAGGAAAGAAAATTATACGAATTGGATTTGTAAGAAAATTCAAGTCGGGACTTGGATTTTCTAGACCAATTCTGAATTGGATTTGGAAGAAGATTTGAATTGGAACTCGACTCTTCTAGACCAATTCTAGAATCTAGAGGAAAGAAAATCATACGAATTGGATTTGTAAGAAAATTCAAGTCGGGACTTGGATTTTCTAGACCAATTCTGAATTAGATTTGGAAGAAGATTCGAATCGGAACTCGACTCTTCTAGACCAATTCTAGAATCTAGAGGAAAGAAAATTATACGAATTGGATTTGTAAGAAAATTCAAGCCGGGACTTGGATTTTCTAGACCAATTCTGAATTGGATTTGGAAGAAGATTCGAATCGGAACTCGACTCTTCTAGACCAATTCTAGAATCTAGAGGAAAAAAAATTATACGAATTGGATTTAAGAAAATTCAAGTCGAGACTTGGATTTTCTAGACCAATTCTGAATTGGATTTGGAAGAAGATTCGAATCGGAACTCGAATCTTCTAGACCAATTCAAGACATTTAAAGGAAAGAAAAGTTGATAAGTATAAAGATGACATTTGGGACTAGTTCAACTAGTACGAGCATCAGATTTTGAAGAGTACCAGTACGAGCACTGGATTTTGGAAGATTACCAGTACGAACACTGGGTTTTAAAAGATTACTAGTACGAGCACTGGGTTTTGAAGGGTCATCAATTGACGATGACTTGGACGACTTGCCGGGGTCTCAGGATTTATCCCTTATCCTGAATGGGAAGTTCAATGCAAATTGATGCAAATTGATGTAGATGAATGCAGATGAATGCGAATGAATGCATGTAAATGCAAATGAATGTAGATGGGTGCACATGTGTGCAAAATGAGAGATTTGTTTGATCCTGCCTGCATACAGAAAGTTTTGAAGCCAATTTTCAAAATAATGCCCTAGTATAACTGGGGAGTGAGAGTTTGGATGAAAGGATAAGTAGTTGATATTTGATGAGAATTCTCTGAGGATAACGAGGTAAAAAATGACAATGAGCTTCTTGGTTGATCAGAGAGGCACTTTGAAAAAGGTTACCCCTTATAAGAAGACATTTAAACATTTGCAAATGAGGAATATAAAAGATGACGCCAGGCCATAAGAAAGATTGACAAATTTATTAATGCATTGAAGAAGGAAATAACAAATTGATAGAAGAACTGGGACTACATTGTCCCTTCAAAATGACAAAATGATGAAAGTGACATAGTCTCGACATTGTCAATTTTTAGAAAACTTGCTCAGGATGGTCAACTGGTATCTTCCTCATCTTCAATAAGGATATTCTTGTCGATGCAATCTTGAATGATATTCTTCAGGACGAAACAATTCTCAGTGTCATGTCCCACTGCCCGATGAAATTTGCAAAATCTTTCTTTGAATCTGCCCATGATTGTTGCGGGATCAGCTGCTTTAGGTAAACGGATCATATCTTTCGCGAGCAGGTATTCCAAAACACTCTCTAGTGTCTTGTCCAAAGGGGTGAACTTTCGATCCGTACTCCAATCCTTGCGCTTTGGCTTTTCTTGATCTTTCTTTTTATGCTGAGGACTAGATTGAAGAGGCCTATCATTGTTGGAGAACTTTCCTTTTTGGCCCTTGGATCCCTCTAAATAGTGATCATGATTCTTCTTATTGCTTTTGCTATCATTGGCAAAAAGAGTGAAGTGAACCTTCGGAGATTTTACTGTATCTTTCGCGAGCATGTATTCCAAAAAACTTTCAAATATTTGATCCAAAGGGGCCATCTTGCGGTCCTGATTTCGATCATCATGTTGTACCTCTTGCCGAGTGCTTGATTTCTGCTGAGACTTGGCAAAGACAGTCGACTGGTATTCTTTCTTACCCTTAACAAAGAAATTCTTGTCGACATAATCTTGGACGATATTCTTAAAGACGAAACAATGTTCAATATCGTGCCCCGTTGTTTGGTGGAATTTGCAGAAGCGGTCTTTCCATTTCCCTAGGGCGACCGGAGGATTAGCAATTCTTGGAAGCTTAACCATTCCTTTGCTCAGCATGTATTCAAGGACCTCTTCGAGGGGCTGATCTAGAGGAGTGAATTCGCGATCGTAACCCCAACCGTCATGCTTTTTCTTCTCTTTCTGTTGACTCAATTTTTCACTCTGCTTTAAAGATTTCTCTTTCTGACTTGTATGATTGCCTTTGTTATTTTTGCAATCACTGCGATTGGCATCAACGAAGAAGATGTGTTTTGTCTTCTTTTCTGAATCTTGATTATTCCTGACGGAGGTGATGCCATCATGGAAATCTTTGTTCCTGAAGACCTTCTTTCCCTTGTCATGAGCTTGCAAATCTTTAATCATCTTGGTCATTTCCTTCAGCTGTATTTCGACTGGATCATCCATTGCTTGATCTTTCAATTTATAGGCTGTCCCTTGTCTATGAGAGGATCTTTGAAGTACTTGCCAGACTTCATACTCTTCATCAGTGCCAACTACTAATTCTGATTCATCAGATGTATCCTCGTGTTGGATATGTTTCTTAGATAGCTTTAAAACTTTCTTGGCTGACCGGCCTTTTGCCCTCTGCTTGACCTGGATCTTTTCTGTACTAGCTTCAGCTTGTTCTGTCGACATTTTGGTCATCATCTCTTTGAACATAGCATATATTTGGGGATCAACATCATCCTTTGCTTGCTGACCCTGACTTCTAGCTGATCGAGGTGAGTCCATTTCCTCTTCTGAAGTGATCGAGTATGCCACACCTTCGATTGATGAGGTTTTCTTTCCGGATCTTATATAAATCATCGAGTATCACAAATGTTTTCCTGAATGTTGTTGATGCTCTCTGCAAGGTAGAACTGATGATTAGGCTTTTGAAGGAAGTTTGGTTGGAGAAGAATATTTGTTGAGAATTTTGGTAGACAATTGAAATAATATCCCATTACTAGGGATTGAGTCGTCACTGGACTTTACGACAATTGCGCTGCTATTCTTTGCAAAATAAACAACTGAGAATATGCCTTGTTACCTAGGCGAGGTCGTCAAACCAAAGTGAAATGAAGATTAAAGGAACTTTATTGAAAATATGATTTTAATAATACACTTGACAGAGGGGAGGGGGACAGACAATTTTCCACCACTCTGGAAAATCAGAAGACACACGAGGACCAGGAAAAATAGTAAGATTGACAAAGGAATCCCAGTCATGTCTGGCAGAATGGTATGCTCCGAACCACTGATCTGATGCGAGGTCGAATTCTAGCAGAACCCCTGCTAGTGGACGAATCTCTACGCGCTTCTGCCTCTGAGAGAACTGCCTGACACACCGCTCTGGATGATAGTATGCGCAGAAGAATAAGCCAAGTAGCCTAAATCACTTGCCATATGCATAAGTATATCTGGGAGGTGATTCCTGACGATCAAAGTAGTCCCATACGACTTCTTCCTCCTGAAGGTTGTCGATCAAGAACAGGTAGAGCGCAACTGGAAGAAGATTTTCACCCTTATATCTGAATGAACTGGCTCAGGCTGGCACATGCCGGAGGAACCAGGATTGTAATGCGTAGGCGCACCCTTCGACTAAAATTAATTCTCCGAGTGCGAAACGAGTCAACCCTCGGTATAGAAAGACGAGTGCGGCCATGGCAATAGAGAGGCGGCTGGTCTGTCGACTTCCCCATCTCCTTAGAAGCTGAACTATCCTGATATCTATGTAATTTCGTCCATCGGGAAAGAAAGCTAATCCCACCGTGCACAGAACCATCGCATGCTGAATTCTTTCTCGAGCTGTCCTGGACAACGAGCTGACTTCTGCAAATGTTCCATACTGTCTATAGATTTCGAGAAGGTCCACATATTCGTTTCCATCCTCCTCTATCAATGGCCAAGACTTGCGTCCTGTCATGCGAGCTAAGGCATTCTTAGGGTCCAGACCCTTAACATTAATCATAAACTGTTTCTCCAATGGATCTTCAGGCTGACCGGCTGGCTCGGGCAATCCCATAATCTCTGAAAATTCATCTATCAGCACCGTCATCTCGCCCCATGGGAAACAGAAGGTAGAAGTGCTCGGATTCCACCGCTCTGCTAGTGCATGGATCAAATTGCCGTTGACTGTCTGCTTTCCCACTGCGGACGCCAGTTCTAACCCACAATCGTCCAAGTGGTCCGGAAACATATGAGAGAAATTCTTGAACCATAAATAGTACCACCGGGGAAAGAAGGATCCGGTGTTGAGGACTCGATGCTCGGGAAGACTTTGTCGCACCTCGTAGGAGATGTGACCCTCAGGGAAGACTGAATCAAGCTGACTGGATGCCATCAGACTGGAAAACATGGAAAATTGGAATAAGACTTGAGAAAATACAGGAAATTTGAGGGAAATGCAGGCAGGATAAAAATAAAGTAGGAAATTCGAGATCCAGAAGATAGAAAAGATGGGAAATCACCTGGAGTTTTGAAGGAAATTAAGGGAAATTTGGAAAATCGTCCAGGGTTTGATGAAATATGAAGAAATAAATGGAAAATGAAGTATTTGGAAAATCGTCCAAGTTTTAAAACATGGACAGTACATGGACATAGATTGGGGGAATTTTGAGAAAATCGTCCAGTATTTTAGAAAATTGGGAAAATATGGAAAATAAAAAGGAAATAACACATTCAATCACATTCTGCATAAACAAGTATGCACATACAGCATTCCCTAAAAGCTGACTCTAGATGCACAAATTTTGAAATAGCTGTAGGACCTTAATCCTAACTCTAAGGTTCAGATCAACTGTATCCAATCCAGTTATGCCTATATACTCAAGCCAAGGCTCGATGCACGTGGCATAAAATCAATTTCTCTGGTTCTAGGTTCAAGTTTTCCAACATCCTTGAGCACCTGCCGATATACGTTGGACTATGGCCCTTGGTACGTGGCAGGGGGGTTTTCACCCAAATAGGTGGCCCAGTTGTGAGGCTCTGTCCCGAACTATGGTTCTGGAAGAGAGCCCAGCAACGTGAAGACCGGGACAATATAGGTAGGGTGATTTTTGAAATATGAGCACATGCAAGAAAACAGAGGGCTCTAAGTCCTAAAGAGATAGAATTTTGAAATATTTGAAGAAGCAAACATTGTTTTCATACAATTCCTAAATTGAGGAGTGTTGTATTAGACCTAAGTCTATGTGAGCATGAATAATTCTCCTCAATATGGTCCTACCAAATCATACCTAGTGTATATGCATTCCATGTCAGCTGGGTTCAAGTCTAGGCTCCTAGGTTCACATGATATCATAAAGCAAAGCTGACATTCCATGGAAATCGATTTTGACAATTTGAACTAAGTAGAGCATTAGATTGATTAGGCGAAGACAAGTCCCATCACGGTCGCCAAACCTGTTATCATCGCAAAATTTTTAACTTTTGCGAGTCAAACTGACCTTTGAAATAGTTTTTGAAAATAACTCGCCTCCGTTTTTAAAATGTGGGATAATTCCGAAGAATGGGACTCGCCTGTCGGTACGAGATTCGACCGTTCCTGCCACCTTTAACAGGGGTAATCGAACCAAGGATCAATCTTATACTCTGCTCTATTCAACTTGTCTAAACCATATTCTAATTTCTAAATGCACATAGAATCAGGCATGTGCTGGATCTCGAAAATGAGATGGGATGACATGCGATGCTATGCAATGAAATGGTATGCCGAATGCATGCAATGATATGAAATGACACATGAAATGTAAGTACTGGATGAGGGTGAAAATTTGGGGTGTTTACAAAGGGAAAGGAGTAAAAAAATAATAATAATAAAATAAAATAAAATGTGATAAGAGAAGGTTTACGCAGACAAGTGTACCAGCCATGAGGTTAATCGACATTTGTCCTCTTTGCTCGTTTTTTTTTTTTTTAGAAGGAGCCGATATCTCATTATCGGCGCTGTCACCATCATTTTCAGACTTAGCCTATTCTGTAGGAATTTTCTGGTACTTACCTTAAGCGAACCAAGAGACAAATATACCACTCAATTTGGGATCCATTGGTTTAAGATGCCCTTCTGACAGTTCATCTTCTGATGATGCTTTCATATAGAGGAATGAGAGCCTTAGGTTCCAGTATAGATGAATCTACCCTTGGAATAGCTCTTTTAGCTAAGATGCATTTATGAAAAACAATCTTAAAATACATGGATGTTCAGCATTAGAAGAGACATTCTCGAAAGAGGCATGTTTAGAGGAACATTGAGCTGATATAACTGGTGTAACTATGATACCGAATTCAAAAAACGTTTGAATGAACAAAATGGGGATGACATATAAACATGATATATGAATATACCTATATTGCTGGAAGGACCTGAAATTAAATATTGTGATAAAGCATAATGCAAGTAAAGGCTGAACCGAAGACCTATGAACAGAATTCACACATTTGATGCTGATGAAATGGGAAGTTATAAAAAAAATGGTACTAGCGAAAGCCAAACAATAAAAAAAAATGAAAGAAACTGTTATAGCTAACAGATCTAATGCCTGTATGCGTGGAACACGACAGAGCTAAAAATAAAATGCAGATGATGGTCTGGCATCGAATTAGACGCAGTGACTAACTTGACCGGGGATGAATTCTACTGAGCAATCGGGTCTTACATTTAGAAGACTCTGCTAGGCATCCCAAAGAGGATATACCCGAGTGAACTCATCTGTGGATAGATCACGCCGCAGACACTACCATGTCATTTGAGTTTACACTGCTGACTGAGACCACAGATTCAGGTTCAGATTGTTGACGGACTCTAATGACTGAACGCAATCGTCCATTTGAACAAGACAATCTAATGAATATGCTTATCATAATATTACAACCAATACATGGAGCAGATTAGCCAGAGCCAATGGTCTGAATGGGAATGCAAGACAATCCAATAAGTAAAAAAAAAGTTCTCGAGAACTATGGCTCTCACACAATCGTAGTGAAGTTGGTTAATATGACAAATCCCAGAATGTAGGCCACACCGAATTCAACGAAGATCTGCAAGAGTTTAGCAAGGGTCCTCGCCGGATATCAGTTAAATGCCAGTAAGCCGTGATCATTTAATTGCTGCAACTTGATTGATATGCCATCAAATGATTAAAAAAAGGAAAACTGAGTCAATACACTTCGATATCATTAGAGTAGAGACCCATATTCATGCAAATCAGAATAAAATCGATGCCCAGGATGAATCAAAATAAGAGAAACACAACAGAAAAAGAAACTGTGAATCGAACCAAGATGTTAACAGGGGATGGGGCAACTCTTAAATGGGAAGTGGAGTGTGAATTGAAACTAGAATCAGACAGAACTATAAATATGAATCAAAGCAAGAAAGCTAAAACAAGGATCAAAATATGATAATAAAACAGGAGTTAAACTAAATGAAAATGAAAGAAGAAAGAAGAAAAAAAAAAAAACGAACCCCAAATTCGAAGTGAGTTAAGACCAAAATAAACAGGGAATGACAACGCAAGCCAGATATCAAGATGTTAGGATACGACCATTCCTGTTAATTTTGCACAGTATACATAGGTTGACGCTTGCCGTAGGCAAGATCAAAACTATGTGAGTGCTCGGATGAAAGAAAAACAGTAGATCAACGCTATGCGAGTGCTCTGATGAAAGAAAAATAGTAGATCAACACTATGTGAGTGCTCTGATGAAAGAAAAACGGTAGAGAGAAATAAATAAAATGGCCCTTATCGTGGATACGAGGGACGGCGAGAGCAAGGTTCCTTCCTTGTACTGCCTCGGGGTAGGATTCCTTTCCTTCGATCAAGTAAGAGGAGTGACTAAGAGAAAAAGGGTCTTACCGTAGTCTTGGAGCAGACTTTCTTGTGTTGATCGGAAGGAAAAAACTAAGAGAACCGTGATGGGGAGATAGAGAAAGGAGAAAAGGGGAAAATTATTCTTTCGGATGGAGATGGATAAACCCCGATGCCGATCGATCCCCCCCCCTCCTTCTTCTAGTGCCTTCTTTTATAGGCGCGGAAGAAACTTCGAGAGAGGGTTTTTCGTTGCAGATGGAGGGCGGATGGTCTGGAGCCATCAATCGGAAGGTAAAGATTGTAAGGGGAAAATCGTTGGCGATGGAGGGCAGATGGTTGCTCATCCATCAAAGCAGAAGGGGATAGGAGGGTAGAGATAGAGGAACGCACATGGGGGTGGTCGGCCATGGAGGGAGAGAGAAGGGTTTCGGAGAGGAGAAGGTGAGTTCGGGTTTTTAAAACCCTAACTCGACCCTTAAACATCGAAAATCAGGTTTTCCAAAAAAGGGCCTCCTTAAAAAGTTTTTTCTAAAATGGGTTTCCAAAAACCATTTTTTTTTTCTTTTGCAATTTCCTTCATTTATTTCTGAATTTTTTTTTTCGCTCTTTTCTCAATATTTTTATTTTTTTGTATTTTTGGAATGAAAATCTAAGATTTTACGAGAAAACAAAGATTTAAACACTAATTTTTTGTATTTTTCTGAGAAATATTTACAAAAGTATTTTTCTGAGAGTTTCAGACCATTTTGGGGAAATTTCTTCAGAAGAATGGGTTTGGACCCAAGTTTTGAGAAAATGTTCGAGTTTTGACACTCGAATTGAGAAATACAACGTGATGGATCCAAACGGATGTTTGACGAACTATTTGAGCTTTTCTAGAAGTTATTTTTGAAAATTTTGAGAATTTGATTTAAAATTGGATAATGAAGCTCAGATTTGATTCTCACAACGGATCCGGATCCGAAATTAAGTCTAATATATAAAATGAATCTAATTTCAGCAAAATTTGAGAAATAAAATAGAATTTAGATTTAAAACTGACTTAATTACCTAGAAAGTGGGGTCAGGGGTAAAAAGGAGAATATTTACAACATTTTGAAAAATTTGGGGTGTTCATAGCTACCCCGAAAGATGATTATCCGCTTCCCAATATTGACCTGTTGATCGATAGCACAACAGGTCATGCCATGTTTTCTTTCATGGACGGATATTCGGGTTATAATCAGATCAAGCTGGCCATTCGTGATCAGTCCAAGACTTAATTTACTACCCCATGGGGTACCTTCTGCTACACAGTCATGCCATTTGGGCTAAAAAATGCCGGGGCAACTTATCAGAGAGCAATGGCCGTCATTTTCCACGATCAAATGCACAAAAATATGGATGCATATGTGGATGACATTTTGGTTAAGTCTAAAGAAGAAGAGGATCATCTCGATGCTCTTGGCCAAGTTTTTGAAAGACTTATCCTATACAAATTGAGACTTAACCCTTAGAAATGTGTTTTTGGAGTTGAGTTTGGTAAATTACTCGGCTTCATTATCAGCAAGAAAGGAATCGAGGTGGATCCAGCCAAAGCAAAAGCCATTATTGATATGCCGCCTCCAACTAATCTTAGAGAACTGCGGAGCCTTCAAGGGCGTATTCAGTCTATTCGCAGATTCATCTCTAATTTGGCTATGAGATGTGAACCTTTCAATCATTTGCTAAGAAAAAGAGTTAAATTTGAATGGGGATCGGAATGTCAGCTCTCGTTTGAGCGCATCAAGCGGTATCTCCTTAATCCACCAGTTTTGAAGCCGCCAAAGCTGGGAAAGCCTCTCTTACTATATATTTCAGTCAATCAGAATGCCTGTGGTGGATTCCTCGCGCAGTATAAAGAAGGCAGCCTGATAGAGCACGCCATCTACTACGTGAGCAAAACATTCATTGATTATGAAAAGAAGTATTCTCAGATGGAGAAAACTTGTCTAGCTCTGGTCTGGATGTGCCAAAAATTGAGACATTGCTTGTTGGCTTCTGAAATCAAGTTTCTATCGAAACTTAATCCTCTCAGATACATTTTGGAACAACCATTTCTCACTGGACGGATTGCGAAGTGGCAAGTCCTTTTAATGCAATATGACTTAGAGTATGTCTCTCAAAAGTCGATTAAAGGCCAAGCGATCGCAGATCAGTTGACAGATTTCCCTTTGACGGAAGAAATTAAAGCAGAAGATGATTTTCCTGATGAGTACATCTGTAATATCCAACAACCCCCAGTTTGGAATATGTTCTTCGATGGCTCTAAAAACATGTCTGGCATAGGGATCGGAGTCTTGCTGATCACTCCAGAAAAAGAAATGATCCCTTATTCCCTCAAGCTTGGTTTTCAATGCACTCACAACATGGCTGAGTAAGAAGCTTTAATACAAGGCCTCAAAATTCTGCAAAATTTCAATGTCAAGAGAGTGCATGCCTTTGGCGATTCCCTACTTGTTGTCAGTCAAGTTAACACTGAATGGAAAGTGAAAGATTCCAAATTAATTCCATATCAGAAGATCGTCCTAACTCTTGTGGACAACTTCGAAGAATTTCAGCTCAGTCACATAAGAAGAGAATATAATCAGATAGCTGACGGTTTGGCCAGTTTGGGCTCCATTTTATCTTTCAAAGGCAGTGAATCATGTCGTTCTTTTGAAATTGGCAGACTTGAGCAACCTGCTTTCGCTTCAGTTATGCAAGTAAACCAGGTTAATCAGAAGGAAAAACCTTGGTATCAAAATATCAAAAATTACATTGAGACCAGTGAATTTCCACCAGAAATGCCTAAAAGGGAGCAACGTGCGATTCAACGTATGTCTACTCGTTATTTTATTCTTGCCAATGTCCTCTACCGCCATGGTTTCAGTTCTGAATATGCCAGATGTTTAGACAAAGAAGAGGCTATGAAAGTTATCTAAGAGGCACATGAAGGGATTTGTGGTGGCCACGTCGGCTATCAAACGCTCGTCAAGCAGATCGTTTGAGTAGGGTACTATTGGAATACCATGCAGCAGGACTGTCATAGATTTGTGAAGAGGTGCATCAAGTGCCAATTGCACGCACCTTACATTCATACTCCGGCCGCATATCTACAATCAGTTGTTTCTCCTTGGCCATTTTCTATGTGGGCTTTTGACATCGTCGGCCCGATTACTCCTTCTACTTCCAACGGCCACAAATACTTCCTGGCTGCGACAGAGTATTTCACGAAATGGGTCGAAGTTGTTACTCTACTCACAGTAGAAGGCCGCCATGTGGTTTCTTTTATTCACAAGAACATTCTCTGCCGCTTTGGCATACCACATGATATTGTCTCAAACAATGGAACCCACTTTAAAAATGAAAGGATGAAAACATTTTGTTCTAAATTCAGAATTTACCATCATTTCTCAAGTCCCTATTATCCTCAAGGGAACGGCCAAGCAGAGGCTACCAATAAGATCTTAATCCGTATTTTGGAAAGGACTGTGAAGACAGGTCGAGATTGGCATGAGCAAATTCATGACGCACTTTGGGTATACCGGACCACCATTCGGACTCCGACTAATGCCAACTCCCTTGGAACTTGTTTACGGAACGGAAGTGGTGTTACCTCTCCATATCCAAAAGCCCGCTCTCAAATTTTCTTCCCTTATAGAATTGTCACTCAATCAGTATCAACAGCAGAGATTGGTGCAGCTGGATCTGCTAGATGAAAAAAGGCTCAAGGCAGCAGAGCACGCTCAAGCTTATCGACAGAGGATAGCTTGACACTATGCTAAGTCCGTCATTGAGTAAAATTTTGAGTTAACGATTTGGTACTCAGATCAACAACCCATCTCAAGCATCGACCACGGGGCAAGTGGTCACCCAATTGGGAAGGCCCTTATGTGGTTAAGGAAGCACTTCCTCGCAATTCGTATCATCTAATCAATGCAGATGGAGTGGAAATGCCAGATCCCATCAATGCGCTGCATTTGAAGAAGTTTTACACCTGAAATGTTCATTCTAAAGCCTTTATACTCTTCAAAAAGAGTTATTTCAATAAAATAATAATCTTCTATCAATTCTTACATTCTTCTCCATGATACTAGGGCATTTTATTTTGATCTATAATCATCTTCTTTCATCATATGCAGGCAGGATTAGATGAAAGCTCTTTTTCTCAAATTCTGTTAATTCTCAATTGATCTTGTGGTCTTTTCATTTCATTTGGTTTACTTTTTTGTTTGACCGAATTTTCATCAAGCTATTGCTCATCTTTGTCAAGTTTTAACAAATTTTTCAATCTTATTAAAAGTTCATCTACCGTTATCTTTAAAATTACCCCTTCAGGTTAAGGGATAAACCTGATGCCTCCTGTCAATGAGGTATTCTCTTTTTTATTTCCCCCGTTCAGGACAAGGGAACAAAATCCTGAAAGTCGACCACATGCAATTAAACTATGATGGTCCATTAATTTTTACCAAAGAATCTTTATTCTCTGAAAATTTCACTTTGTTTAGGTCATCTTTACAACCTAGTCCTCGCACTAGGGTATTTCCCAAAATCTTCAAACATACATTAAGCTCATTTGGAGGATCCGACCCTCATACCAATAACTTTCTACATGCAATCTTTTGATCAAAATCTTTTCTTCTACAAAATTCAAGTTTTGATTTAAAACTCCCAAAAGTTGATGTATTTCAAACATCCCAGTTTTTACTGGTCAGGTATTTCAAACGTTCCAGCTTTTTACTGGTCAGGTATTCTCGAAAAGATCCAACACTCGTTGGTCATATATTGCAAACGTTCCAGCTTCTCGCTGGTCAGGTATTTCAAACGTCCCAGCTTTTGCTGGTCAGGTATTTCAAAAGATCCAACACTCGTTGGGCATGTATTTCAAACGTTCCAGCTTCTTGCTGGTCAGGTATTTCAAACGTTCCAACTTCTTACTGGTCAGGTATTTCCAAAAAGATCCAACACGCATTGGTCATATATTTCAAACGTTCCAGCTTCTCGCTGGTCAGGTATTTCAAACGTCCCAGCTTTTGCTGGTCAGGTATTTCAAAAGATCCAATACTCATTGGGCATGTATTTCAAACGTTCCAGCTTCTTGCTGGTCAGGTATTTCGAACGTTCCAGCTTTTTGCTGGTCAGATCCAACACTCGTTGGTTATGTATTCCAAACATTCCAGCTTCTCGTTGGTCAGATATTTCAAACGTCCCAGCTTTTGCTGGTCAGGTATTTCAAAAGATCCCACACTCGTTGGGTATGTATTTCAAATGTTCCAGCATTTCGCTGGTCATGTATTTCAAACGTTCTAGCTTTTGCTGGTCAGGTATTTCAAAAAAAAAAAAAAAGATCCAACACTCGTTGGTCATGTATTTCAAACGTTTCAGCTTTTCGCTGGTTAGGTATTTCAAACGTTCCAGCTTTTTGTTGGTCACGCATTTCAAACGTTCCAGCTTTGCTGGTCATGCATCCCCAAAAAGGACTCAACTTTTGGTCGTGTATTTCCAAAAGACCCAGCTCTCGCTGGTCATGTATTTCAAAAGGTCCCAGCTCACAATTGTCGAGCTCCCAAAATCAACCAATTCCATAAATCAAACTTTCAGGTTGCGATTTCTCCATTCTCTCATTACCAAACCTACGGGTTTCAATCTCTCAAAATCTATCATTTTCAAACCTTCATATCTCCAAATCTCTCAAGATTATCAATTCTCCAACCTCTGGTACAATGTTTTCAAAAAAATTCACCATTTTCTCAACCCTAGGGTTATAATCTCCCAATTTCGATCATTCTCAACCTTTTTATTAAAATTCAGTTTTTCATAACCAGTCATGTATTTCCCAAAAAGATCCAACACTCGTTGGTCAGATATTTCCAAAATGTCCCAGCATTTCGCTGGTCATGTATTTCAAACGTTCCAGCTCTTGCTGGTCAGGTATTCCAAACGTTCCAGCTTTCGCTGGTCAGGTATTTTCAAAAGATCCAACACTCGTTGGTCACGTATTTCAAACGTTCCAGTTTCACTGGTCATGTATTTCAAAACGTACCAGCTTTTGCTGGTCATGTATTTCAAAGGTTTCAGCTTTTGCTGGTCATGTATTTCTAAAATCAAAAGATTGCAACTCAAGGTCTCATCAAAATCTATATTGAGTGATTATTTCACAGAGAATTCATGAAAACTTTACCAATTTGCTAAAAGCGTTTGTTGATTCTAAATATTCTTACTCCACAAAAAGAATTTTCTCAGATTACCTCCTGTATTTTCCTTCCAAAAGGTGAAACTTTTTGCGAAAAAGAGGTAAAATTCAAATCTTTTCCTGTTGATCAACCAAAAGGATGTAAGAAATGTCCTCGATATGATCAATGAAAGAAATCTTCAATGATGTTGAAAAGCCAAAAGCGAATTGATATTGATCGTGGCTATGGCGCATGTTTTAAAATGACTTTCTGGCAATCAGGCAGTGGAAATATCTTGAGCTATAAAAACAATTCACTCAACCCATATCTTCTCATTTTCGTTTAAAAAGTTGCAATCAAATATCCGCAAAAGAGATCTCTCAATTGTCGTCAAGATGAAAGTGAATTAAGCGAGTAGACCCCCGGGGCCAAAGAAGATTTGAAACATCTCCAAGATGACGAAGTTTGTGACGGATCCTTTCAGGGAAAGTTCATATCACCGTCGAGATGAAGGTGAGTGTGATGAACCTACCGACAAACCCTAAAAGATATTTGATTTCTGCTATCATCTAGAGACCTTTTGAGCCAATGTCATCAAAAGAATCCCTGAGATAAAAGAAGGATCGGAACATCTTCAAGATGAAGGAGTTTGTGACGTACCCTTCTCTGAAAAAGAGAGAAAAGTCAGGACATCCAAATGAAGGATGATGTAAAAGCCCGAGAAAAGCCCAATGACTCAAAAGGATTGCAAAAAAAGATCATCGTGGGAAAACACCCAGATATCAAACTGCCAAAGTTGCCGAAAGTCATCTTTTCTCATGCGAAATTCTTTTATCAATATCTTTTTATTACTTGCTTTTATGAAATTAAGAATATTTCTTCTATTCTCATATCAGGGAAATGGATAACTTCCTTGAAGAAAATCATCAGCGCTAAAAATTTGAATCTGACTCTTAGAACTGAGGAGTTAACCTCATTTGGGGGAAATACTCTAGGTAAAAGAAGGAATATCTTTGCACATACGTGCACATTTAGAAACATTTGAATCTACTATAATTTTATCTTATTGGCAAAATTTTCTAGCTATTCCAAGAATAAAATAAACATTCAATATCCATTTTGATGCAACCTAGCGTTGTTTATATTTCCCAAAAAGAGTTGCCTCAGTTGAAGTATCTCTTCCTGTCCCATCACGGTTTTCTTCAGTCAAGGATTCCGTATGGTGTTCCCACTCAGGTTAAGGGTCAAAACCTGAACTTTCTCTGAGAGGTCATTTGATTTCAAAAGGCTATTTCAGTCTCAGCAAATGAGATGCCCAAAATCATTCCTTTTTCCAAGCTTTAGGGAACCCTATCTTCTTCCTTTCGCAAACCCCTTTCGAATTTGTTCGTCCAAGTTCCGAAGGTCCCATTATGGTTTCTTCATTTGAGAAATCCGTATGGTAGATTTCCTAATCAGGTTAAGAGTTAACCCGGAACCTCGCTTCGCGAGGTATCTTCCTTGCAGGTTTGGGTTAAACCTGAGCCTCGTTCCAACGAGATTCCACGTTTGGACGAGATGTTTTCTTCCAGTCCCATCATGGATCTTCCCATCAAGGAACCCATGCTTTGTATATCCATCCAGGATAGGATCCTACTTGAGCTTTATTTCACGAGGCATTCTCCAAAAATGTCCCATCAAGGTCCTCATTTCAAATTCATCTTGATATATTTTCGTCCCATCCAGGATAAGGGCTAAACCTGAATAATTCCAAAAAGAGTATCTTGTCTCACCCATGAGACTTGATCAGAACTCTCATTTCCCACCATCTCCGAATTTCTATCCAAAGTCCCATCACGATTTCCTCATTCTCTACTCAATCTTATCATTTTTAAGGATTTCATCTCTCCAAAACCATTCAGGATAAGGTTTTAAGCCTGAGAAGCCATATTTTTAAAAATAAATCTTCCACACCCAGTTCAGATCTGCTGACTGGGGCATTTTCAAAATTTGGAGTGTTGTCTTTGCCACTAAGCTCAGCTTTCAACCGGCTTAATAGCAAAGAGGTGCATCTGTGAACACCCCAAATTTTTCAAAGGTTTTCAAAATGACCCTTTTGCCCCTAATTCCATCCTCTGAGAAAATCAAAGCGATTTCAAAGCTAAATTTCGGTCATTCTTCAGATTTTCTGGATTAAAAACCATATTGATCCATTGAAAAATCGATTTCGGGTCCGAACCCAGTGCTTTAAATCCATATTTCGTCAAAATCCAGATCAAACCCATTTCTGAAGAAAATTTTCTCAAAATAACTTTTAAATTCTCAGAAAAACTCCCTGGTATAAATATTTTATAAAAACATAAAAAATTAGTTTTAACCTTTGATTTCTCGTAAAACTTTAGGGTTTTATTCTAAAAATGCAAAAAAATGAAAAAATAACATAAAAACCAAAAAAAAATGGAAAAACTACAAGAAAAGCGAATGATTTTCAAGCTTTTGGAAGCCATTTTGCCAAAAATCTCATTTTTTAACCATTTTTTAAGAATTTCCTGAAAAGGAAACCTCTTTTTGGAAAAAGGGAGGATTTCTAACGGACCCCTCCCGCACTCCTTTCTTCTCTCATTCACCATCGTTCATCTTCAATAATCTCTGCATTCTCCCCCTTTCATCTTCAACAAACGGCTTCTCGAGTTTTCCTTCTTCTCTTTAAAGAGGGCATTGTGAACACCCCAAATTTTTCAAAATCTTTTAAATATTCCCTTCTTGCCCTTAAATTCATTTTTTGAGCAAATGAGTCATTTTTAAATCTAAATTTCAGTTCATTTCTCAAGTTTTACTAAAATTAAATTCATTCTATATGTTTAGATTGATTTCGGATCTGGATCCACTGCCCATATCCAAATCTGAGTCTCATTGTTCAACTTTTAAATTAAAATTATAGAAAATACCAAAAATAGTTTTAATACAGCTCGGACAGTCCCTCCGACATCTGTTTGGATCCATCACGTTGTATTTTTCGTATCAAGTTTAAACAACTCGAACATATTCTCAAAGCTTGGGTCCAAAATCCATTTTCTGCAGAAATTTCCCCAAAATAACCTTGACTTTTCAAGAAAACTCTTCTTTTATAAATTTTTTTTTTTGAAGTTTTGTAAAAGTAGTTTCAAATTCCCTAGTTTTTTTTTTGTCTTAAAAAATACAAAAGAATATAAGAAATATCAAGATAAGAAAATCGAAAAAAGAAAAATACAAAAATGATCTTTAAAACACCCCTTTTCTAAAATCAAGTTTTGAAAAACAACCTTTTTTAGAGAAAATTTCGTTAGAGCCTCTTTTTAGAAAATTTTATAAAAAAGGGGGACCGGATCTGAGAGGGGCCTAACGGCCACCTCTTATAAAATCGGCCCTCATGGGGGTTGATAGGGGGGGAGGGGGATCATTGCCATACGCCTTCTTCTTCTCCGCTCTCATTCTCTCTTCACTAGAAAAAAGTTGCAGAAGAAAGAAAAGAAGGAACTCTCTTCATCTCCGGAACTCCTCCAAAGACTCTACAATAACCAGGGAATATGTAGAAAACCTCATTACTTAAAATTGTACATTCAACTTTATCTGATTGTAATAGTTAGATTTTAATGAGAATTTACATTTCTTGTTTTAGATAGAATGTATAAGCATAATAATGTCATAAATTGCTTATTTTCATACTTCTACCTTTATTTTCCAAAAATCTCACAAATGGAAACACGAATGGCACGTGCACCATTTCGTAAGAGGTAAATTAATCCTAAGTTGATGATCCACATCAATGGCCATAGTCAGGGTGTGGACAAAACTTAGTATTTTTATCTTTTACGAAATAACACTAGATCCACACTGGATCCATCTTCAAAATTCATCATATTTCCTTAAATATTTTCTCCTTTTATCAGAATTTAACTTAAAATTAATTCAAAATATATACCAATGGCCATAGTTAGGGTATATTGAGAGTTAATTTCATTTTAAATTTTATAAAGGCATTAAATGTGTTTCATTCTTTACCTGAATTTAAATATAGATTATTATATAATACATTCAATGACCATAGTCAAGGATGTATTATATCTTTAATCTTATTTTTTTTCATTTAAAGAATGGAATAGCTTTTCAAAAATACAATTTCAAATTCTTTAAATTCATTCATCATTTAGGATAGAATTGCATCATATTTTCAAAATTCCCTTTTCAAAAACTCTAAGTGATGTAAATATCTTCCTCAATCTATCTTCAATTCTTACAAAATCCAATTCATCCTTTCATTTTCAAAATCAATTTCATTTTCAATCTCAAAGTTCAAATTTAACTTTGAGATTTCAAAGTCCTTTTTATTCAAATTCAAATCAGATTTCAAAGTTCAAATTAACTCTGAAATTCCAAATCCATTTTATATTCAAGACTCCAATCAAAATCAAAGTTCAATTTAACTTTGAGATTCTTGATCCATCTTCTGAATTTAACTCCAATTCTGTCTTAGGATCCAGAACTCAAAATCTACTTTGGATCTCAGACTTCAGATCCAATTCCTCTCTAGGATCCAGAGTCCAATTCCACTTTTGGATCTCAGACCAAAGATCCAAATCCATGTTGGGATCCAGAATCCAACTCTATATTGGATCTCAGACCACAGATCCAAATCCATGTTAGGATCCAAAATCCAACTCTATATTGGATCTCAGACTTCAGATCCAAATCCATCTTAAGATCCAGAACCCAATTCTACATTTGGATCTCAGACTTCAGATCCAAATCCATCTTAGGATCCAGAACCCAATTTTATATCGGATCTCAGATTTCAGATTTTAAATCCATCTTTAGATCCAATTCCATTCCCAATTCTAGATTTCAAATCCAATTCCATTTTCAGATCTCATCCAAAACTCCATAAATCCATTTCTATTCTTAAAGTACCATTTGATTATCTCAGATCCATTCCAAACTTAAAAATCCAAATTCAATTCCATCTCAAATATTCATTTCCTTTCCTAAATCCAAGTTCAAAATTCAAAGTCCATTTCTGACTTTGAAACTTAATTTCCTTTCCTTTCAAAGCTTTAAATTATTCTTTCTCAAAATCAAGACTTATTCTTCCAACTCTGATTACTTCAAGTACTTAGAACTCCTCTGATCTATCTCAAGTTCTAAGTTAAATCACTTCTTCACTCCCATACCAAGTTCATCTCATAAAACTTGGAAATTTTCAAAACATCTTTTAAAAGGAGCATACATCCTTGCATTGCACAAGCATGATTCTTTGTGCATTTAAATCTTTAAGATAAATTCTTAGATGATATTTAGGCAAAGCAAAAGGCATAGATTCGATCCTTGGTTCGATTACCCCTGGTAAAGGCGCCAGGAACGATCGAACCTCGTACCAACGAGCGAATCCCGTCTCTCCATCTTTTACTCGCAAATTTTCAAAACGGAGGCGAGTTATTTGCTAAATATTTTCAAATCAAGGTCAAGTGAAACCGCGCAAAATAGTTCCTCTCCTCTTTTTCTTTCTTTCTTTTTCTCTTCTCCCTTTCTTTTTCTTTCTTTTATTCTTCTCCCTTCAAAAAGGAGGAAAATAGAGGTTAGAAAAAGGGAAAGAGAAGGAAGAGAGAGAAAACCACAAGAGAGGAAATTTTTTGCGATGATCACAAGAGAGGATTTTGTAAGAAAACCACAAGAGAGGATTTTGTAAGAATTGAAGATAGATTGAGGAAGATATTTACATCACTTGGAGTTTTTGAAAAGGGAATTTTGAAAATATGATGCAATTCTATCCTAAATGATGAATGAATTTAAAGAATTTGAAATTGGATTTTTGAAAAGCTATTCCATTCTTTAAATGAAAAAAAATAAGATTAAAGATATAATACATCCTTGACTATGGTCATTGAATGTATTATATAATAATCTATATTTAAATTCAGGTAAAGAATGAAACACATTTAATGCCTTTATAAAATTTAAAATGAAATTAACTCTCAATATACCCTAACTATGGCCATTGGTATATATTTTGAACTAATTTTAAGTTAAATTCTGATAAAAGGAGAAAATATTTAAGGAAATATGATGAATTTTGAAGATGGATCCAGTGTGGATCTAGTGTTATTTCGTAAAAGATAAAAATACTAAGTTTTGTCCACACCCTGACTATGGCCATTGATGTGGATCATCAACTTAGGATTAATTTACCTCTTACGAAATGGTGCATGTGTCATTCGTGTTTCCATTTGTGAGATTTTTGGAAAATAAAGGTAGAAGTATGAAAATAAGCAATTTATGACATTATTATGCTTATACATTCTATCTAAAACAAGAAATGTAAATTCTCATTAAAATCTAACTATTACAATCAGATAAAGTTGAATGTACAATTTTAAGTAATGAGGTTTTCCACATATTCCCTGGTTATTGTAGAGTCTTTGGAGGAGTTCCGGAGATAAAGAGAGTTCCTTCTTTTCTTTCTTCTGCAACTCTTTTCTAGTGAAGAGAGAATGGGAGTAGAGAAGAAGAAGGTGTATGGCAATGATCCCCCCCCTATCGACCCCCTTGAGGGTCGATTTTATAAGAGGTGGCCGTTAGGCCCCTCTCAGATCCGGTCCCCCTTTTTTAAAAAATTTTCTAAAAAGAGGCTCTAACAAAATTTTCTCTAAAAAAGGTTCTTTTTCAAAACTTGATTTTAGAAAAGGGGTGTTTAAAAGATCATTTTTGTATTTTTCTTTTTTCGATTTTCTTATCTTGATATTTCTTATATTCTTTTGTATTTTTGAAGACAAAAAAAAAACTAGGGAATTTGAAACTACTTTTACAAAACTTCAAAAAAAAAAAATTATAAAAGAAGAGTTTTCTTGAAAAGTCAAGGTTATTTTGGGGAAATTTCTGCAGAAAATGGATTTTGGACCCAAGCTTTGAGAATATGTTCGAGTTTTTGAAACTCGAATCGAAAAATACAACGTGATGGATCCAAACAGATGTCGGAGGGACTGTCCGAGCTGTATTAAAACTATTTTTGGTATTTTCTATAATTTTAATTTAAAAGTTGAACAATGAGATTCAGATTTGGATATGGGCAGTGGATCCAGATCCGAAATCAATCTAAACATATAGAATGAATTTAATTTTAGTAAAACTTGAGAAATGAACTGGAATTTAGATTTAAAAATGACTCATTTGCTCAAAAAATGAATTTAAGGGCAAGAAGGGAATATTTAAAAGATTTTGAAAAATTTGGGGTTTTTCACAGATGCCCCTCTTTGCTACTAAGCCGGTTGGAAGCCGAGCTTAGTGGCAAAGAAAACGCTCCAAATTTTGAAAAATGCCCCAGTCAGCAGATCTGAACTGGGTGTGGAAGAATTTATTTGAAAGGCATGGTTTTTCAGGTTTAAAACTTTTTCCTTGAATGGTTTTGGGAAGACGAAACCCTCGAAAATGATATGACTGAATAATAGAGATGAGGAAATCGTGATGGGACTTTGGGTAATGATCCCGAAATGATGAAAGATAGGAGTTTTGATCAAGTCTCATGGGTGAGACAAAATCAGCTTTTTGGAGTGACTCAGGTTTAGCCCTTATCCTGGATGGGACGAATATATATCAACATAACCTGAATGGGGAAATGAGTGAGGACCTTGATGGGATATTTTTTTTGAAAAATGCCTCGCGAGATGAAGCTCGAGTAGGATCAAAGCATGGATTCCTCGATGGGAAGAACCATGATGGGACTTGAAGGAAACACCTCGTCGAAACGAGACTCAGGTTTAACCCAAACCTGAAAAAGGAAAATACCTCAAGGGGCGAGGTTCAGGCTTAACCCTTAACCTGAAGGGGACGACCATATGGAATCCTCGAGTAAAGAGACCATGATGGGACCTTCGGAGTTTGGACGAACAAATACGAAAGGGGTTTGTGAAAGGAGAAAGGAAATGGGGTTCCCTAAAGCTTGAAAAAGGGATGAACTTGGGCGTCTCATTGCTGAGACTGAATCAGCTTTTGAATTTAATGACCTTTCGCAGGGAGTACAGGTTTTGACCCTTAACCTGAGTGGGAACAACCATACGGAATTCTCGAAGCCGTGATGGGACAAGAGAGATACTTCAACTGAATGGGGTAACTCTTCTGGAAGATATGAACAACGCTAGGTTGTACCAAAATGGATATTGAATATTTTACTTCATTCTTAGAATATCTAGAAAATTTTTCCAATAAGATAAATTTATAGTTGACTTCAACGCTTGAAAATGTGCATATGTGTGCAAAAGATATTCCCTCTTTTACCTAGAGTATTTCCTCCAACGAGGTTAACTCCTTGGTTTTAAGAGTCAAATTCAAAATTTTAGTGCTGATGATTTTCTTCAAGGAAGCTATCCATTTCCTTGATATGAGAGGAGAAGAAATATTCTCAGTTTCATAAAAGCAAGTAGTGAAAAGATATTGATAAAAGAATTTCGCATAAGATAAGAAGACTTCTGGCAATTTAGGCAGTTTGATATCTGAGTGTTTTTCCCATGATGATCTTCTTGCACTCTTTTTGAGTCATTGGGATTTTCGGGCTTTTACATCATCCTTCATTTTGGATGTTCCTGACTTTTCTCTCTTTTTCAAGGAAGGGTACGTCACAAACTCCATCTCGGAGATGCTCTGATCCTTCTTTTTCTCAAGGATTATATATGATATTGGCTCAAAGGTTTTTAGATGATAGCTGAAATCAAATATCATTTAGGGTTTGTCGGTAGGTCCATCACACTCGCCTTCATCTCGACGGTGATCTGAACTTTCCCTGGAAGGATCCTTCACAAACTCCTTCATCTCGGTAGATGATCCAAATCTTCTTTGGCCCTGGGGGTCTACTCGCTTAATTCACCTTCATCTTGACGACAATTGAGAGATCCCTTTTGCAGATATTTGATTGCAACTTTAGAATGAGAAGATATGGATTAAGTAGATTCTTTTATGGCTCAGGATACTTCCACTGCCTAATTGCTAGAAAATCGTCTTTAAACATGCCCCATAGCTATGATCAATATCAATTCGTTTCTGGCTTTTCAATGTCATCGAATATTTATTTCACTAATCATACCGAGGATATTTCTTTCATCCTTTTGGTTGATCAAACAGGGAAAAGATTTGAATTTTACCTCTTTTTCGCAAAAAGTTTCACCTTTTTGGAAAGAATACTAAAGGTAATTTGAGGTGATTCTTTTGTGCATTTAAGAATATTGGAATCAACAAATATTTTTAGCAAATTGGCAAAGTTTTCATGACTTCTATATGAAATATTTACTCAATATAGATTTTGATGCGACCTTTAGTTGCAATTTATGATTTTGGATATTCAGACTAGTGAACTGGGACCTTTCATTTAACGACCAGCGAAGTAGCTGGAACCTTTCATTTAACGACCAGTAAAACTGGGACCTTTTATTTAACAACCAACGAAGGAGCTGGAACATTTCATTTAACGACCAGCGAAGTAGCTGGGACATTTCATTTAGCGACCAGCGAAGTAGCTGGAACATTTCATTTAATCATTTAACGACCAGCGAAGTAGCTGGGACATTTCATTTAACGACCAGCGAAGTAGCCGGGACATTTCATTTAATCATTTAACGACCAACGAAGTAGCTGGGACATTTCATTTAATCATTTAACGACCAGTGAAGTAGCTGGGACATTTCATTTAATCATTTAACGACCAGCGAAGTAGCTGGGACCTTTCATTTAATCATTTAACGACCAGCGAAGTAGCTGGGACATTTCATTTAATCATTTAACGACCAGCAAAGTAGCTGGGACCTTTCATTTAATCATTTAACGACCAGCGAAGTACCTGGGACATTTCATTTAATCATTTAACGACCAGCGAAGTAGCTGGGACATTTCATTTAATCTTTTAACGACCAGCGAAGTAGCTGGGACATTTCATTTAGTCACTTAACGACCAACGAAGTAGCTGGGACATTTCATTTAATCACTTGATTTAAGATTGAGATTTTCTGAGAGACAAACAGCACAAGGACTGATGAACTTGATCTTTAGATTTGAAAATTTAGCAATATAACCAATGCAAACACTAGGTTTTCTCACTGAGAGTCGGGAAGGAGATTGGCCTATTTAAGATATTTAGAGATTGAAGCAAGAAGAATGGCCGGGGTTTCAGGATTATCCCTTATCCTGAAGGGGGAAAACAAAATAGATATTTTGAAGAAAATTTAGAAAAAGAATGATTCAGGTTTATCCCTTAACCTGAAGGGGAAATAGAAGATTTTATGAAGAGATAACCTGAGACTTGAATTTAGAAGGGATATGACAAGATTTAGAATTTATGATCTATGATTTAGATGGACCAGGTATGTGACGGGGAATATAAAAAGAATAAACTTTGAGAAGACAAAAGGGATATAGAACTTTGAAAAAGAATGTAGAACATTTGAGGAAATTGATTTATTTTTGTAAAAAGAATTTTCACAGGTAACATGGTTGCCCCTATGAGTGATCTCAGGATTATCCCTTATCCTGAATGGGGAAAAGAATAGAATTTAAAGAGATTTAATGAAGGGAAATTGATATAAATATAGAAAATCAACAAAGATTGACAAAACTTGTATTTACAAAAGAATTCTCATAGGTAGCGTTATTGTTCCTACGAGGGGTTTCAGGATTATCCCTTATCCTGAATGGGAAACAAAATAGAATTTTAAGAAAATTTTAATGAAAGGGAAATTGATATAAATCTAGAAAATCAATAAAGATTGGCAAAACTTGTATTGACAAAAGAATCCTCATAGGTAGCGTTATTTCTCCTACGAGGGGTTTGAGGATTATCCCTTATCCTGAATGGGAACACCTCGGACAACGAGGGTCAGGTTTAACCCTTAACCTGAAAGGGCAACACCTCGGACAACGAGGGTCAGGTTTATCCCTTAACCTGAAAGGGGCAACACCTCGGACAACGAGGGTCAGGTTTATCCCTTAACCTGAAAGGGGCCACAAAGAATATTTAGAAAATATCTCATGGGAAAGAGGCATCAGGTTTATCCCTTAACCTGAAAGGGTAGGGAATTGATAAAATTTAATGGAATTTTGAGAAAATATTTGATAAACTTGATAAAATTGATGTCAACTTGATAAAATATGAATAAAATGAATGAAACTGATAAAGATATCAAAATTAACTAAAGATTTACAAGATTTGAGAAAAAGGAGTTTTTCTGATCCTGCCTGCATATGGGATCTTTGGAAGGAAAATGTTTATTTAAAAGATAAATGAGAAATCATTTTGGGGGAAGAAAATCCACCACAAGAAGAATGATCAGCGCGAGATTCGATCCTTTAAACCAGACATGAGAGATCATCATGAGGGTTAATTTTCGAAGGCAATGGTTTTGAATACCTAATTTTGAAGAAGAAGATCAACAATAGTCTGATTTCTAAAAATAACAGTTCGAAATCGATAATAAGATCAACACAAGGGTTGATCGTTGAAGGTAATGCTTAAAAACCAATCTTGGAAGATAAGACCAACACAGGGTTGATCTTTGAATATAATGATTTAAAACCCATTTTTGGAAGATAAGATCAACGCGGGGGTTGATCTTTAAATGTAATGGTTTGAAAAACCACTTTTGGAAAATATGATCAACACAAGATTTGAGATCTATTTTTGGAAGATAAGACCAACACAAGGGTTGATCTTTCAATGCAATGGTTCAAAAACCCATTTTGGAAAGCATGATCAACACAAGGGGTTGATTTTTTTCAATGCCATGGCTCAAAAACCTATCGTTGAAAACATGATCAACACGAGGGTTGATTTTTGACAAAGGTTGGACCAAAGAATATTTGAACTCTTTGGTCATAACGAAGACTTTAAAATTTCATGATTTTTGAAAAATCCCTCATAGGTAATATCATTTCTCTCATGAATGATTTCAGGATTGCCCCACATTCTGAAAAAGAACGGGAATCAAAATGCCCCAGTATGGCAAAGGGAAAAGAAAAGATATAAAGGAAATTAACATTTCATTTGATAAGCAAAGGTTTGATAACAACTGAATATTTACAAGAACTTGAAAAGGAAAAGACTCATAGAAGACTGGGCTGACTAGCCCCTACAAGACAACTGACAAAAAGAGACGAAAGCAAACAAAAACTTTGGCTTTATCAATTCTTTGAGTGGTCCGGGAATGGTTCCGTCAGGACTGCTGGCTGCTTTTCTTCCTCATCCTCTATCAGCTCACTTCTATCGATGCAGTCTTGTATCATGTGCTTGAGGACGAAACAGTGCTCTGTGTCGTGCCCCGTTGCCCTGTGGTACTTGCAGAATTGGTCTTTGAATTTTCCCAACATTACGGGAGGATCTGCTATTTTAGGGAGTTTGATCATCCCGTGCTTCAAAAGGTAATTCATAATCACTTCTAGACTCTCAGATAACGGAGTGAAGACTCGATCTTTCTCCCACTTGATGTACTTGGGCTTCTCTTGAAGATGACCCTTTTGCTGAAGGCCAATCGAGAGCGGTTTATTATTGTTCTTAAAGGATCCCTCCTTCTGCCCCTTGTTCTGATCTACTCTCGGACCACTGTCACTGTTGTTCTTGTTTCCTTTACTGCTGCTGCCAAGATTATTGCAGGAGGCCTCAACTGAATGAGCGAACTGTGCCTTCTTTTTCTGGTCTTGGATATTCTTGACTAGAGGCGTGCCCTCGTAAAGTCCGCTTTCTATTCCTGCTTCGAGCCATTCAGCTCGCTCAATCAACTTGATGAAGGATTTCACCGGGGAAGTGGCGATGAGGCTTCTTATGGGCTGAGAGAAATTGTTGAGGATCACCTGCAGTGCATGCTCCTCTGGAATGGGTACCTTCATCTTATTACAGGTGCTTCTCCACCTGTGAATGAAATCACCTGCTCTTTCATTCTCTCCTTGCTTTAGGTTGTAAAGATGATTTAATGTAGGTGAGGCTTCAGTGTTGAATAAGAAGCGCTCGATGAACAAATTTACTACCTTATCGAACTCTCGTAGTTTGATAGGATTGATGTGATCGGCATACCATCTGGCTGCTACACCTTCCAGACTGCGGGGAAAACAGATGAACAGAGCCCTGTTATCTTTCCTGAAACGGCTGCACTCTGCATAAAAGTGGCTAAGTGGGCTTTAGGGTTGCCAGTCCCGTCAAATTTGAGAAACTTGCGGGGAAGATTCTCCAGGTTATCATCCCCATCTAGACCATCATAAAAATCTTCGCCAGTGTAGGTCTGCTTGCCCTTACCCTTGGCTTGAATGTCTTTAATTGTTCGATTCATCTCCTTCATCTGCTTGCTCATCAGGTCCTCTGCTGGAGCCCCAGACTTGGGCTTGTTGACGGATTCAGGCTTTTCCGCAACTATCTTTACAGACTGTCTCGGAGGATTCTGCTTGTAGACAATCTGCTCTTCCTCTTCTGACTCTTCCTCGACTGACTCTGATTCCTCAGAAGTAGTGTCTGGCTGTACCTTCTTCCTGATGATTCTGACTTGTTTCTTTACAGACTTCTTCCTCAGCTTGCTTTTAGGAACTGCCTCTTTCAGCTTGGCCTCGGCTTGCTCCGACATCATCCTTGCCATCATCCTTTGGAACATATCATACATAGCGGGGTCGATGTCATCCTTCTTGTTCTGATTCTGTCCCCTGACTGATTTAGGAGAGCTTATCTCTTTCGCCTCACTGTCGCTGAGTTGAGGAACTGTTTCTTTTCCCCCTCTTGTCGTGACCATTTTTGAAATATCAGAACTCTCTGTGGAGGAAAAGTGGAGGTTTTTAGACCAAAGAAACTTTTTGGAGATATTTTGACAAGAGGGAGGATTTAGGTTGAAATCTAAACAATTGTATCCCATTACTAGGGATTGAGTCACCACAAAATTTGTGACAATTGTTGTTTACTCCACGAGGGAGAGTAACCAACTAAAATATGAAATAAAATGCCATTTTGAATAGGATATCTCTTGACGGAAAGAGATTTTTATGAAAATATAAACAAGAATATAAAAACAGAATAAAATAAAAGGAAAAATGGAATTCGAGAATAAGTGGTAAGGATTTAAAATTTGAAGAATTTGCAGGCAGGATCAAAAGAATTTTTGAAGAAATGTAGAAGTAGAAGAAAAAAATACACCTGGGTTTTTAGAAACAAAAGAGGAAATTTTGAAGTATATACCCAGGGTTTTGGAAAATATAAGAAAGATATATATATATAAAGTATCACACAATCACAGATATACAAGCAAGGATACACAAACAGCACTCCCTAAAGCTGACTCTATATGCAATATTTGAAATGGATTGTAGGACCTTAATCCTAACTCTAAGATTTATATCATCTGTTTCCAATCAAGGTACGCCGATATACTCAAGTCGAAGCTCGAAGTACGTGGCATATAAGATATCTCTTCGGTTCTAAGGTAATGGCTTCCCAACATCCTTGAGCACCTACCGATATACCTCGGACTATGGCCCTTAGGTACGTGGTAGGGGGGCGCGAACCCAAATAAGTGGTCCAGTTGTGAGGCTCTCAACCGAACTATGGTTCAGTGAGACAGCCCAGCAACGTGAAGACCGGGACAATATAGGTAGGGATGTTTTCAAAATATGATCAATATGCAATAAAATCAGAAGGCTCTAATGCAAGTCCTAAAGAGATAGATTTAAATGAGAAGAAGCATACACTTGCATACATTGTTTGCATTCAATCCCTAGAATTGAGGAGAGTTGTATTTCAACCTAAATCTAATGTGAACATGGATATAATCTCCTCAATATGGTCCTACCAAACCATACTTCGATCCTATATGCAAAGATGTCCGCTTTAGGACAGAGTCTAGGCTCCTAAGGTTTGCATGGAAAATGTAGTTGACATTTGTTAGAATAAAGACTTAGATATAAAAGCAAAGCAAAGGCATAGATCCAACCGGACGAAGACGAGTCCCATCACGGTCGCCAAAACTGTGATCATCGCAAAATTTTTCCTCTCTTGTGGTTTTCTCTCTCTTCCTTCTCTTTCCCTTTTTCTAACCTCTATTTTTCTCCTTTTTGAAGGGAGAAGAATAAAAGAAAGAAAAAGAAAGAGAGAAGAGAAAAAGAAAGAAAGAAAAAGAGGAGAGGAACTATTTTGCGCGGTTTCACTTGACCTTGATTTGAAAATATTTAGCAAATAACTCGCCTCCGTTTTGAAAATTTGCGGGAAAAAGATGGAGAGACGGGATTTGCTCGTTGGTACGAGGTTCGACCGTTCCTGGCGCCTTTACCAAGGGTAATCGAACCAAGGATCGAATCTATGCCTTTTGCTTTGCCTAAATATCATCTAAGAATTTATCCTAAAGATCTAAATGCACAAAGAATCATGCTTGTGCAATGCAAGGATGTATGCTCTTTTTAAAAGATGTTTTGAAAATTTCCAAGTTTTATGAGATGAACTTGGTATGGGAGTGAAGAAGTGATTTAACTTAGAACTTGAGATAGATCAGAGGAGTTCTAAGTACTTGAAGTAATCAGAGTTGGAAGAATAAGTCTTGATTTTGAGAAAGAATAATTTAAAGCTTTGAAAGGAAAGGAAATTAAGTTTCAAAGTCAGAAATGGACTTTGAATTTTGAACTTGGATTTAGGAAAGGAAATGAATACTTGAGATGGAATTGAATTTGGATTTTTAAGTTTGGAATGGATATGAGATAATCAAATGGTACTTTAAGAATAGAAATGGATTTATGGAGTTTTGGATGAGATCTGAAAATGGAATTGGATTTGAAATCTAGAATTGGGAATGGAATTGGATCTAAAGATGGATTTAAAATCTGAAATCTGAGATCCGATATAAAATTGGGTTCTGGATCCTAAGATGGATTTGGATCTGAAGTCTGAGATCCAAATATAGAATTGGGTTCTGGATCTTAAGATGGATTTGGATCTGAAGTCTGAGATCCAATATAGAGTTGGATTCTGGATCCTAACATGGATTTGGATCTGTGGTCTGAGATCCAATATAGAGTTGGATTCTGGATCCCAACATGGATTTGGATCTTTGGTCTGAGATCCAAAAGTGGAATTGGACTCTGGATCCTAGAGAGGAATTGGATCTGAAGTCTGAGATCCAAGGTAGATTTTGAGTTCTGGATCCTAAGACGGAATTGGAGTTAAATTCAGAAGATGGATCAAGAATCTCAAAGTTAAATTGAACTTTGATTTTGATTGGAGTCTTGAGTATAAAATGGATTTGGAATTTCAGAGTTAATTTGAACTTTGAAATCTGATTTGAATTTGAATAAAAAGGACTTTGAAATCTCAAAGTTAAATTTGAACTTTGAGATTGAAAATGAAATTGATTTTGAAAATGAAAGGATGAATTGGATTTTGTAAGAATTAAAGATAGATTGAGGAAGATATTTACATCACTTGGAGTTTTTGAAAAGGAAATTTTGAAAATATGATGCAATTCTATCCTAAATGATGAATGAATTTAAAGAATTTGAAATTGGATTTTTGAAAAGCTATTCCATTTTTTAAATGAAAAAAAATAAGATTAAAGATATAATACATCCTTGACTATGGTCATTGAATGTATTATATAATAATCTATATTTAAATTCAGGTGAAGAATAAAACACATTTAATGCCTTTATAAAATTTAAAATGAAATTAACTCTCAATATACCCTGACTATGGCCATTGGTATATATTTTGAATTAATTTTAAGTTAAATTCTGATAAAAGGAGAAAATATTTAAGGAAATATGATGAATTTTGAAGATGGATCCAGTGTGGATCTAGTGTTATTTCGTAAAAGATAAAAATACTAAGTTTTGTCCACACCCTGACTATGGCCATTGATGTGGATCATCAACTTAGGATTAATTTACCTCTTACGAAATGGTGCACGTGCCATTCGTGTTTCCATTTGTGAGATTTTTGGAAAATAAAGGTAGAAGTATGAAAATAAGCAATTTATGACATTATTATGCTTATACATTCTATCTAAAACAAGAAATGTAAATTCTCATTAAAATCTAACTATTACAATCAGATAAAGTTGAATGTACAATTTTAAGTAATGAGGTTTTCCACATATTCCCTGGTTATTGTAGAGTCTTTGGAGGAGTTCCGGAGATAAAGAGAGTTCCTTCTTTTCTTTCTTCTGCAACTCTTTTCTAGTGAAGAGAGAATGGGAGCAGAGAAGAAGAAGGCGTATGGCAATGATCCCCCCCCTATCGACCCCCTTGAGGGTCGATTTTAGAAGAGGTGGCCGTTAGGCCCCTCTCAGATCCGGTCCCCCTTTTTTATAAAATTTTCTAAAAAGAGGCTCTAACAAAATTTTCTCTAAAAAAGGTTGTTTTTTAAAACTTGATTTTAGAAAAGGGGTGTTTAAAAGATCATTTTTGTATTTTTCTTTTTTCGATTTTCTTATCTTGATATTTCTTATATTCTTTTGTATTTTTGAAGACAAAAAAAAAATAGGGAATTTGAAACTACTTTTACAAAACTTCAAAAAAAAAAAATTATAAAAGAAGAGTTTTCTTGAAAAGTCAAGGTTATTTTGGGGAAATTTCTGCAGAAAATGGATTTTGGACCCAAGCTTTGAGAATATGTTTGAGTTTTTGAAACTCGAATCGAAAAATACAACGTGATGGATCCAAACAGATGTCGGAGGGACTGTCCGAGCTGTATTAAAACTATTTTTGGTATTTTCTATAATTTTAATTTAAAACTTGAACAATGAGACTCAGATTTAGATATGGGCAGTGGATCCAGATCCGAAATCAATCTAAACATATAGAATGAATTTAATTTTAGTAAAACTTGAGAAATGAACTGGAATTTAGATTTAAAAATGACTCATTTGCTCAAAAAATGAATTTAAGGGCAAGAAGGGAATATTTAAAAGATTTTGAAAAATTTGGGGTGTTCACAGGCATCCCTTTTCTTCCTTCAGGCATCCATTATACTCATTTCCACGCTGCAATTTCTCCGCCGGCATCATCGTTTTTTTTGGAAGACATCAAGCTTCTCGACATCCATTGCAATCCACCAATTTCTCCATTGATCATCGGGCTTTCCTTCTAGAGTGGAGCCACGCTCACACTGAAGGAAGTCTATCGGACACCTGCAACAATCGGTTTCTGAACATTCCTCATTCTATACATATTGCTCTGATCTTTCTCTGACCGACAGAAGAGAGCATAGCTCACTGCAGGAGTTTCCAGTAGATCGGTAAAAGCTCCTTTTATCTCCTGTTGTAATTTTTGAGCTCTTCATTCACTTTGATTTCTCTTATTGCTATTATCAAAGCACACCTATGACCCTGATATTGCTTACAGCAAGATCGGATCATATATCGTGCGATAACGATAGGAATCTCCGGATTCCAACATCCCTCCCCTCCACCTTTCTTTTCTCACTGTCTTCTTTCTTTCCTCTCATTAGTTGCATCTCTGTGTTAATATCGCATTTCAAATCAGACACATTATCTTGTTGATGTCGTAAGCCATCTCTTATCATCTCATTCACATACTTGATATCACGTCGGTAGATGATTGGATTTCGTTTTATAGTTTCATTTACATGAGTTTGTGCTCATCCATTATTTGCACATCACCACATGTATATTGCCTTTGCCGTATCCAGCTCATGAAGTCAATTGTTGCATAAAACCATATGCGCTAGGCCTGATATGCTACGAGTAAATTACTGCATCTCTTATATCAGATCGACATCTTGATAGTGAGGTTTGATGTACATCAGATTTGGTTCATTCGGTCGGCCAGACATTGAGCAAAGGATTGGTGTGCTAAGCATAAAAAAAAAGAGATAAGGGTTACTCGGATTCTTAGCATATATCCACAGGGTTCTTACCTTTTATCACGTTTAGGGGTCAAATGGGTATCAACGTCCAGCATCGAGCTTGCTCGGCATCATAAGCACACAGTACTTCGTTTGTATCAAGGGCCCTATTGACCATTTCTTTTCTCATCCTGTATGTGATGGGGAATAACGTTAAGGAAGTGGGGATATGGGGTCATTGGAAATTCAAGACCAATCTCATGTTCCAGCATAATGATTTCATTTTCTTTGTCTAGTTTATTGGTGCTGTGGTTTGAAATTCATGCAGTATTAGTTCCATTGTTCATACCATATACTTTTTTTTCTTTCTCTTTCTTTTGTTTTGTTTATGTTCACATCTGTACTAACCATTGAATGTCTTTACCATCTGTCTTAAGTAAAAAATTATTGAATATTGATGATGTTAAATCGACCATCTTATTCCAGTTGCAGGAATCTTCAATGGTTATTGTTAAAGTAAATCTGATAATTACTGAACTGAACCTATGTGCATAGTCTTTCCGAAAGGAATTTGATAACTGATCTCCAACATAAGCCTCCCTTCCTCTGCAATTGAGATTTTCCCAAGTGCATCCAGTTAAGAGGAAAGACTCCTCTCTTGGTTTTCAGTATGATTGCAGTAGCAAATGTTGTAGAGAGATGCCTTTGCAAAAGGATGCTGACTAGTGACATGCATTACTTACAACACAATATTAAATCTTCTGATTAGTGCCTCCCCAGTCTTACTATTGATTTTTCTACAAATCTGCTATTCCCTTAGAGATAGGTCAACAGTCATCCTGATGTTTACCCCTAAGCATTTCTTTTATACTTTTAAACCCAATGCAGTGGCCTGGGGAGGGGAGTTTAAGCTTATGTTTCAACTTCTTTCATGCGAATTTTGTGTTGTTGTTTCTTTTCACTTAAAACCTCTGTTTTCTTTTTACAGCTTTTGGGCTCATATTTCTCCATCTGATGGGGCGTCATGTCTCAGTAGGACAGTTGCATGGTTCATCGTTGGCATATTATACAACACTCCATCATCTTGATTTTTTTTTTTTATTAAAACCTGCTGCATCTCATTCTTTGTTATGATCATACATAGTATCATTACCCTGTTTATCACCTCATCTACATGTTGACCACCTGTGTACCCATTCCCCATTATTTTGCTGTCCTTCAGCAGCACCCTGCGTCCACTTCTTATTCCACACCCACATACACCTGCCATTTCCTGCTACCACTATACCTCTAGCATAATTGCCGTCACTACCCAACATGTCACCCTGTTATATATTGCTATTCCCTATCATATGTGTATTTGCACTTAATATATTGTCAGTCACACCTCATCACTTGAGCTTTTAAGACATATCATTCAAACTTCTATATCAGGACTGGTGTAGCATGCAAATGACTCAGCTACATGACTCCCATGGGCTAATTCTATAAGAGTTTCAACCGGTATCTGGTCAGCATCAATCACAACTCTCTCAGCCTCTGGCACATCCTCCATTCCAGAACAGGCCATTGCAGTCTGGGTATATTCAGTAAAATATCGCACAAAAGCAAATTATTCAAGGAAACCAGTTAAGAAGTCACATGGGTTTGTCTTCTGGAATTACAAAATAATGCTTTGTCCAATACTGTTCGGACATTTTCCTTAGATGATGCCCCATATGCCAGCTGCAACCTCATCTTCCAAGTTCACAGCTCATTAGGAGATCAATCAACCACCTTCATCCCCTACACTGCTGCAGTGTGTCACCACTCACCATCTCCACCAGCACATAACATTGTATTATATATACCCCCCCCTGTTCATATATGTTCATAGATATATTGGCAATTCATATCAACTTTTGCTATTTTCCTTACCTTTGCGCCAACAACACAGTAGCACCCTGTAAGTACACAGCACCTAACATCTTCATACCTTAGGCCTGCAACATATCACCTGTGCTGATTGCTGCCCAATGCATTCAAGCACTCAACTGTGCTGGTAACATCATTTGCCCATCATAATTTCCATTCTTAGCACTCACTGCACCATTACCCTCTGCATTACCTCACCACCTTTAGACTTCCAGCTTAGATGGTTACCATTCACCTTAAATGTCATTATAGCCCATTTCCAGTTATATCATTTTCCAAAGTTCGACATGTCATAACACATGTAGGGGATATCATAATTATAGGTGTTGGGTCTTGATTGGTAATGCAACCTTATATTATTTCTAGATAGTAGGTTCATGTGCATTGTAACCTCCTCCTCATTTCTAAATGTCTTCCATAAACATGATTAACACTTGTACTTTTTCATCATCTTTGTCAAGTGCTAACCCTGTTTTGCAGGAAATATGTGGATAAAGTTATCATTTGAAGTTGTAAATTTGATTCTACATGTTGTAATAGCTAGATTTGAATGAAAATTTACATTTTCTGCTTTAGGTAGAATGAATGAGCATCATAAATATCATTGAATTACTTGTTTTCATGCATTTTTCCTTTATTTCTCAAATTCTCACAAATGGCAAACACGAATGGCACGTGCACCATTTCGTAAGAGGTAAATTAATCCTAAGTTGATTATTTACATCAACGGCCATAGTCGGGATGTAAACAAGACTTAGTATTTTTATCTTTTACAAAATAACACTGGATCCATTTTCAAAATTCATCATATTTTCCTTAAATATTTTCTTCTTTTATCAGAATTTTAACTTAAAATTAACTTAAAATATATACCAATGGCCATAGTCAGGGTATATTGAGAGTTAATTTTATTTTAAATTCTATAAAAGCACCAAAAATGTATTTTATTCTTCACTTGAATTTAAATGTAGTTATTACATAATACATTCAATGACCATAGTCAGGGATGTATTATGTCCTCAACCTCATTTTTAATTCATTTAAAGAATGGGATAGCTTTTCAAAATTCCAAAATTCAAAATCTTTAAATTCATTTCACCATTTAGGGTAGAATTGCATCATATTTTCAAAACTTCCTTTTTAAAAAAATTCCAAGTGATTCTTTTCTTCACTTCTCAGATCAAATATGAATTCAAATTCGATTCAATCTCATTCTTCAAAGATTCAAAAATTTTATTTCAAAGTCCAATTTGAATTTGAAATTTCAAAATCATCTTTTGTATTCAAATTTCAAATCTCCAATATAATTCAAAATTCAATTTCAAAAATTCAAATTAAAAGTTTCTAAATTCATTCTCAAAATCAAAATCAAGTTTATCTTATAATCTTCAATCACAGTTTGAGATTAATTTTTGAATCTCAAAAATTTGAATCTTCCTAAAGTTTTAAATTTCAATCTGGGTTTCTAAAACCCAGATTCATCTTTAAAGGTCCTATTTGGACTTTTTCATAATCCAAATCCAAAGTTAAATCTCAACTTGGATCCAGATTTCCAAGTATAAATCCAACTTCCCCTTTGGATCCGAGACCTCAGATCCACATTTCATCTTGGATTCCAAATCTTGGATCAAATCCATTCTAGGATCCAGGAACCCACTCTACTTTGGATCTCAGACTTCAGATCCAAATCCACTCTAGGATCCAGAACCCAAACTCTACTTTGGATCTCAGACTTCAGATCCAAATCCATTCTAGGATCCAGAACCCAATTCTACTTTGGATCTCAGACTTCAGATCTGTTATCGTCGCAAAATTTTTCCCCCGTCTTCCCTTCCTTGCGGAAGAGAGAGAGGGGAAACGCTTTCGCGCTTCAAACTTGACCGGATTTTGGAAATTGTTTTGAAATACTCGCCTTCGTTTTGAAAATTGCGGGAAAATCCATGGGATGGGGCTCGACCTGTCGGTACGAGGTTCGACCGTTCCTGCCGCCTTTAACAGGGGTAATCGAACCAAGGACCAAAACTATGCTTGACTTAGTTAAATTATCAAAGTTATGTTCTATCCTAAATGCACAGAGAATTCAGGCATGTGCTATGAGATTTTGGAAAATGCAGCTTAGGAAAACATGATGTATGCTTGGAAAATATTTGGAGTTGAAAAGATTCTCTCAGGAAAAAGCTGAAAGTCAATTTCTGAGGAAACTCTGATGAAAAGACTTGAAATCTCGAGAAAGTTTATAAAGGAAAAATCATGAATGATTGGAAGTCCTGGGAAAATAGAAGTGCTTCTTGAGAAAAGGGTGAACATTTGAAAAGGGAAACACTTCTTAGGAAAACTTGGACTTTGAGAATTTTCTTAGGAAAATGATGGAAATTCAATGGAAATCCCTTGTGGAAAAGGAAAATTGAAGCTTGGGAAATTGAAATCCTGAGAATCTTAATCTTGAAATATTTGGAAAATCGATTTTGACTTTGAAAAAGGTAAGACACTTCTCTTGAAAATCTTGGAAAAATGACTTTTTCCAGGGAAAACTGTGGAGAAACTTGTCTTTGGAAAACCGATTTTGAAAAATCCTTAGAATTTCTTGAGAAATCGATTTCTTGAGAATGAAGTTTTCTTGAGAAAATCAATGATTTCATGATGCAAATGACATGAGTGAATGAATGCACTTTGAAAAGATTTTCTAAGAGATTTGTTGGAAAAATATGCATTAAGTCAAGATAAATCCTTCACATATCCTGACTGTGGCCATGAATATGTTCAGAATTTAGTTGATTTGATGCACATGATTTTGAAAACTTTGGAAATATGATGTGCATTTTAAGATAGCCTAAGAGTGTAGGCTCAATGTGACTAGTAGAAAGATGATGGATCTGGGTCTCATCCATATTCCGACTAGGGCCGTAAATATGAATCCCACCGAGTCTATCAACTCCCTAAGAGTTGGTGCACGTGCCATTCGTGAACATTCATAGTGCTTTTGAAATAAAATGCATGAATCATAGAAACAGGATATTGCATAAATTCAAACTATATGATATGCATCCTAGTCTAAGCAGGAAATTAAATCTCTTATTCCAAAATTTACATTATTACATCACTAAATAAAGGAAATAAAAGAAATTTGCAGACTTCAGCTCCTTCTTTGGAATGTCCCTGCCAAGCTTGAAATAAAGTTAGCTCAAATATGTGGGTTTTTCCAAGATTTTCCAATAATATTATGAAATTATTGGATTTAATTGGATATAAACCCTATTCTCATGCTTACTTGATATTTTGAAATGATGTAAATGCAGGGAATTCAGTGAAAAACAGTTTGAAATTCGGAATTGGGGTCAAAATGACCAAAATACCCCTAAAATTAAAGTTACACCTTTAAAATCAGGGTTTTTTGAAGGAAAACTTAGTAAAATTGGGATTTTGAAATTCAAATTGAATTCAATGATGATGAAATACAATATGACATGCTGCTAAACATATTAGGGCTGTAAAATCAGAATTTGGCATTTTGCAATTTATCAAAAATAACGATTTTCGCTTGTTTTTCGCTTGGATCCGGGTCCTGCAGGACCCTGTTTTGGTATTATGGATGATCCGAACCTCAAATGGATTCCAAATTGCACCAAATTCGGTATGAAGCATCTAAACACTTTGATAAACAACCTAGAATGCTAAAAATCATGAAATGATATGCTTTAAATGCTAAAATTCAAGGAAAGTCCTAAAAATGATGGATTTTGCCTATGGATCCGAACCAAATGCAATGTTTAATATGATAACGCAAGATTTACACCATGGAAATTTCTGATATTTTGTAGACTGCTAAAAGACCCGAAATGGAACATTTTTTTTATAGCCTCGGGATTTGAGCCATGGTGAGTTCAATAACAGAGATTTAGTTCGGACAGAGGTAAAAATCACACTAATTTGATGAAAAATGCTAAAGAAATACAAAACGGCCATGGAAATTTATGAAATTAATCAGAGTTATGCAAGACATCTACATGAACAACTTTCATGTTTATGACTTCAGCATTTGATCAACGGAAACACAGATAAAAATATAACTATTGCTGCCTAAACTAACAGAACAGACAAATGTAGCAAAACAGGGGGCTGACAAGAAAAATCCGAAGCAGGGGTCAACACTGTTCTAAAAATTACAGTCTTTTAGATTCAAACAGAGGACATCTCGGACACCACTTTCACTTTTTACAGTTTCGGATTTGGAGCAACACACAAAGAGAAACTATAGCCCTAAGTCGATCCAAGATCTCAGAGGCCCAAATTAGGCTCTAACACGTGTACCGACATCTCGGATTTTTTTTCAGACATAAAAAAAAATCAGAAAAATTGAGAAAATCATATAATAAAAACTATACATTCTCCCGAGTTCAGAACAGATTTCGGATCTAAAATCGGATCTCTCATGAGGGATATCTCGATTTTACAAGTCGGCAAATGATTTTCAAAACGTATCCCGGGTAACAAAACCCGACTTGCCATTTTGAATGTTTACCACAGTAAACAAATTCAAATGGCTCCGAATTTTTGGCAAAATTTTAGGGACACCTAAGGGCACATTCCGTGATTTTTTTGGGATTTTTAATGAAAAACAAATGCATGAAATGACGTGTGGACTGACTGAAAAAAACAGAGACCTACTGAAAATAAGCAGAATTGAAATAAAGGCTAAATTAATCATAATTAATTCATGAAATATGCTAAATGAATGAAATAAAATGCAAATTAAACCTAGCTAATTATATGAATGTTAAAAATCATCAAGGAAGCATAACAAAACATTTTTATATATGTCGTTTTATGAGAATAGCTCAATCCATCCCTCGGATGAGCTCTTTCTTCAAACGACCCCCGATTCGAATTATGGAATCCAATCAATGGGAAAAGAAGTGCACCTTGCTTCGTTACGCAGCGTAGGAGCTCTTGAAAGGGGAAGCTATCACGAGCTTCCTTCGTCCTTCGCTCCGAGCTTCGGATGGTCCACCAAAATCGAGCTCTGTTGGAATCGAATTCGCCACAGCACGAGCTCTACTCCACCTTCTTCAATGAGCCAAAGGAGGCACAATTTCCAAGGTTCAAAATCAGATGCTAGGAAGGCTAGGTCGGATTTTCCAAGTTCACAAGAGCTAAAAAAAATGATCTCCTTAGGCTGGGCGTGAACCCTTGTTTTTATAACTTTTCTGAAAATTTTTGAAATTCAAACAGGCTGGATCTGAGCCCTCCATGTGGCGCCATCTCAGGGGGTGTCATCTGAGGGGTTTGAAATTCAAATTTGTCTTCTGCAGGGAGCCCTCAGGTGGCGCCACCTCAAAAGGCTATTTTGATTTTTTGAGAAAAATAAAAAATGGAAATTTTGTGGGTGAGACACCTCAGCAGGGGGAATTTGGAATTTTTCAAAAGTTTGCTTGATTCTCTCTGCAGGGAACTCCCAGGAGGCGCCACCTCAGAGGGTGCTCTCTTAGAGTTTGAATTTCAAATTCACTTTTTGTAGGGAGTCTTCAGGTGGCGCCACCTCATGGTGGGCTACCTTTATTAAAAATAAAATAAAAAATAAAAATGGAGCCAAGTGGAGTCCTGGAATGGTGCCACCTCAAAAGGTGTTTGACACATGTCAGAAGGTCAGAGCAATGGGCTTAGAAGGCGCCACCTCAGAGGAATTTGAATTCTACCTTTTCTGGAGAAAGGAGATCTGGACATGTGGCGGACAAGTGTCAGCTGTCTGGAGAGGCTTTCTCAAATGGCGCCACCTCAGGGGGAAGTTTGAAATTCAAATGGAGGTTGGCCCTGGAGGAATGGAGGATGGACATGTGGCGCCACCTCAGGGTGGCTCCTACAATGCCATGTGGCAAGAGGGAGGAAAAGGAGGGAAAGGGACATGTGGCGCCATCTCAGGCCATCTGGAAAAATCATAGTTCAGGATTTTTGCCACCTAGTGCCTTGTTTGAATTTTGAATGGTTTGCTTTTTCTGAAGAAAGCCAGAAGTGACATGTGTCTCCTACTTTTCTGAAAGAAGTAGGGAGAAGACATGTGTCATCTACTTTTTCTGAAAGAAGCAGAGAATGACACGTGGCAGAGGGGAGAGAAGGTGGGCCAAGCCATGTGGCGCCATCTCAGACAGGATGAAAAAGGTAGGAGTTCTTGATTTTCGCCACCTATGGGAATTTTTGAATATTTGAATTCTAGCTTTTCTGAAGAAAGCAGAAAATGACACATGGCACTTGCTTTTTCTGAGGAAATGAGAGCTTGCCATGTGTCCTCTGCAGGAGACACTCCAGATGGCGCCACCTCAGAGGAGACAAGCCTACCTTATTTGTAGGAATTTAGGAGTGACACATGTCTCCTACTTTTCTGAAAAAAATAGGGAGAGGACATGTGTCAGGCTACTTTTCTAGAAGGAAGGAGGGGTTGACACGTGTCCCCTGCAGGAGACACACTTCAAGTGGCGCCACCTCAGGGGAGACAAGCTCGACTTTTCTAGACAGGACAACCTATGACACTTGGCATCTCTTGGTAATCTTGGAATGACACATGGCGCAGGATGGATAGGGTGACACATGGCAGATAAATGGGATGACCTGTGGCGGCTTCTTAAGGTAGCCCCACACTGACACTTGGCATGTAGATGAGAGGAGAGAGAAATGACAAGTGGCACCAATCCAGGGGACAAGGCTCCTATATTTTTGGGTTTTTTCGAAATTCAAATTTTCAAAAGGAAAGCTTGTGTGACACCACCTCAGTGTGGGTCCCACATTGCTTCTTTATTGAAATAAAGACAGTAAAACCTCTTTTTTGGAATTTTCATAAAATCTGGACTAATGGGCAAAACAGGAATTTTGGAAAGAGTTGGCCCTTGTAGGGCGATTTTGTAAAAGAAAGATATTTGAAATTGTCAAAAAGGGCCAAATCTGAGGTGAAGTGACTGAAATCCATATTAAAAACTATCCAGATGGTTTTCCTGAGAAAATATTTTGAAATTCAGAGTCCTGGGGGTAAAATGGGAAAATTGATGATTTTGAAGACCCAGGGTTTTGAAATCGACTTTGAAAAGAGTTGAAATTCTAATCTGGATTGAAAATTTTGAAATCAAGAGTTCTGGACCTCGAAATGACATGCTTTGCAATGCAGTGATTTGAAATGCTCGTGCAATGATATGCAATGTCATGTCTTATGCAATGTAACCTTGAACCAAGACTCTGGAGATGTCTGTCTCCTGTCAGGAGTAAAATCTTGAACATCTGAGATAAAAATAGAGAAATTTTGAGAGTTTCAGATGAAATTTAGACTTTTGCAAGGTCCGGGCTCAGAAAATGACCATTTTGCCCTCCAGCGATTTCAGAGGCTGGATGATGATGCTTGGTGAAGATGTCGGGGAGGTGAGTAAAAATTTGGGGTGTTTACAGATGCCCCTCTTTGCTACTAAGCCGGCTCATGGCCGAGCTTAGTGGCAAAGAAAACACACCAAATTTTGGGCTATATATAAAAAAATGCCCCAGTTAGAAGGATCTGACTGGGTGTGAAGAAATTAGCCCGAGGAAGATGGTAGATGTGGAACGAAGAATGAAGAGGAAAGATTTGCTCTATGAGAGCGAAGTTCAGGTTTATGCCCTTGACCTGGATGGGACAAAAATACCTCGCATGGAACGAAGCTCAGGTTTGAACCCTTGACCTGATTGGGGAATGAAATATCTCATTGGAATGAGATTCAGGTTTGTACCCTTACCTGATTGGGCGGAAAATGAAATACCTCTTCAAAGGAGGCTCAGGTTTGTACCCTTATCCTGATCGGGCGAAAAATGAAATACCTCTTTGATTGAGGCTCAGGTTTGTACCCTTATCCTGATTGGGCGGAAAATGAAATACCTCTTTGGATGAGGCTCAGGTTTGTACCCTTATCCTGATCGGGCGGAAAATGAAGTACCTCTTTGATTGAGGCTCAGGTTTGTACCCTTATCCTGATCGGGCAGAAAATGAAATACCTCTTTGAATGAGGCTCAGGTTTGTGCCCTTATCCTGATCGGGCGGAAAATGAAATACCTCTTTGAGTGAGGCTCAGGTTTGTACCCTTATCCTGATCGGGCGGAAAATGAAATACCTCTTTGATTGAGGCTCAAGTTTATACCCTTATCCTGATCGGGCGGAAAATGAAATACCTCTTTGGATGAGGCTCAGGTTTGTACCCTTATCCTGATCGGGCGGAAAATGAAATACCTCTTTGGATGGAGGCTCAGGTTTGTACCCTTATCCTGATCGGGCGGAAAATGGAATACCTCTTTGGGTGAGGCTCAGGTTTATACCCTTAACCTGATTGGGCGGAGAATGGAATACCTCTTTGGTTGAGGCTCAGGTTTGTACCCTTATCCTGATCGGGCGGATAATGAAATGGAATCCTCGAAGGAAGAGACCATGATGGAACCTTCGGATTTTGCACAGTAAATCCGATAGGGGTTTTGCAAAAGGAAGGAAAATGGGGTCCCTAAAGCTTTGAAAAGGGATTGGTTTTGGGCGTCTCATTGCTGAGACTAAAATCAGCTTTTGAAATTGCCTTTTGCGGGAAATGATCGGTGGTTTGACCTCAAACCAAAATGGGACTGTCTATGGTGGGACAGTGGGGACACAGGGAAGTGTGCAATCTGAGAGTTCATGTTCTCAAAGAAGGGAAGGAATCAAGTCCTTAAGAGGGATTTAAAATTGGTGTCAGGATGCATCGAAAGTGGACATCAAGCTCTCACTTCATGTCAGGATAGCTAGAAAATATTGTCAAAATGTTGGAAATTTTGTTGTTGATTCAAAATTTTTGAAAATGTTGCATATTTTTGCAAAGATGTTTCTTCTTTTCTACCTAAAGCATTACCTCCACACAAGGTTCACTTTGTAGAATCGAGACTTGAAAACCCAAATTGTTTACAATTGACCTTCTTCAAGGAAGTTATCAATTTCCTTGATATGAGTAGGAAAGAAAATTTGATGTTATGAAAGCAATTGATGAAAGAGTATTGATAATAGAACTTCACAAGATTAAAGAGGATTCTTGATAGATCTGGCAGTTTGATATCCTGAGAGTTTTTCTCTTGATAATCTTTCTGCACTCTTTTTTTTTTTTGACTCTCTGGTGTTTTGGCTACATTCTCCTTTATTTTGGAGATGTTCTGACTTTTTCTCTCTTTCTTTTTCCTCTCTTTCTCTCTTTTGGGAAGAGTACGTCACAAACTCCTTCAACTTGGAGATGTTTCGATCCTTCTTGGACGATGGGTTTGGAGATCTTTGGCTGATAGCTGAAATTAAATATCTTTTAGGGATTGTCGAGAGGTTCATCGCATCTGCCTTCATCTCGACAGTGCTTTGGACTTTCCCTGGAAGGATCCGTCACAAACCCCGTCATCTTGGAGATGTTTCGAATCTTCTTTGGCCCCGGGGGTCTGCTCGCCTAATTCGCCTTCATCTTGACGACAGGTGAGAGATCCCTTTTGCGGATACTCGATTGCAGCTTAGGTGATTTTGAGGAAACGGGGCTTGGGTAAATGCTCTCTTTTCTAGCGCTCAGGATATTTCCACTGCCTCATCCTTGCAAGAATAGCCTTTAAAGATGTGCCATCGACTGCGATCAATATCGATCATCTATGGTTTTCAATAACATTGAATCTTTTTTTCTGGCCATATCGAGGACTTATCCTTCATCCTTTCGGTCGGCCAATAGAAAGAATTTGAGGTTTGAATCCCTTTTCGCAAAAGCTTCACTCTTTTGGAAGTGATGCTGAAGGTAAACTGATTAGTGCAATAAAGATCCTGAAATCAACAAATAATTTGACAAATTGACAAAATTTTCTTGAAATCCTTGGTGAAAATGAGTATTTGAAATCCGGCTCAACACATCCGTGACGAAAATTCTCCTCTCTTTTTCCCCAAAAAGAGAGACTCAGGCTTAGCCCTTACCTGAATGGGAAATGGAAAATACTCCTCTCTTCCCTAAAGAGGAGGTGTTTGCAAAATGAACTTTCGAAGAGAAATTGAGCTTTCGTCAAAGCTCCCTAATATTAGGCTTCTCTTATGGAAAGGGGGCCGATAATAGTGAGGTCTGAAAATTGGGTCATGAAAGGAACGAGTCCATCACACTCTCCCTGCAAAGAGGGTCTTTCATGACGAAAAATGGCCTAGTATGAAATTGGGGTTCACAAGAAAACGAGTCTCCGTCGAGCCTCTCCCTTTGAAAGGGTTCCTCGTGTGAAATTGGAAATTGTTTTGCAAACGGTTCACAAAGACGCGAGTCCCTTCAAACTCTCCCTAAAAGGGGCTAAGTGAACGAATTGGATAGCATGCGAAAAGAACAAGCTCCCTCAAACTCTCCCTAAAAAGGGTCTCTCGCAAGAGAAAATGATTGAAATTGAGATTGATTGACCCAAAGGTCGAAATTGGAAATTGGAAAATTGGTTGTTGGAGATTGAATGACCCGAAGGTCGAAATTGGATGACCTGGCGGTCGAAATTGAGAATTGATTTGACCAAAAAGGTCGAAATTGAGGGTTGGTTGACCGAAAGGTCGAAATTGTGTGACCCGAAGATCGAAATTGAGAATTGATTGACTCGAAGGTCGAAAATTGGGAATTGATTGACCCGAAGGTCGAAAATTGGAAATTGGAAATTGAAATTGAGAATTGGATGACCCGAAGGTCGAAAATTGGAAATTGATTGACTTGAAGGTCAAAAATTAGAAATTGCATGACCCGAAGGTTGAAACATGGAAATTGGTTGACCCGAAGGTCGAAATTGAAGAATTGAGTGACCCGAAGGTCGAAATTGAGAAATTGCATGATTCGAAGATTTAAATTGGAATTTGGAGGACAAAATATCAAATTCGAGCAATTGACGGACCCTGATGATTGAAATTACTTGGATTAACAAAGGAGAATAATGAGTTCGAGTCAAAGCTCGAATAAAATACAGAGATCATGAGTCAGAACTCGGATCAACAAAGGAAAATGGAAGGCTCGAATCATAACTCAAATAAGATAATGAGATCACGAGTCGGAACCCGGATCAACAAAGGAAAATGAAGGACTTGAATTAGAGCTTGGATAAGATAAAGAGAACTCGAGTCGGAACCCGGATCAACAAAAGAAAATGAAGAACTCGATTCAGGGTTCGAGTAAGGTAATGAGATCACGAGTCAGAACCCGGATCAACAAAAGAGAATGACAAGCTCGAAAAGATCTCGAGTCGGAACCCGGATCAACAAAGGAAAATAAAGAGCTCGAATCAAAGCTTGACCAAATAAAGAGATCTCGAGTCGGAACCCGGATCAACAAAGAAAATGAAGAGCTCGAATCTGAGCTCGAATGAATAAAGAGATCTCGAGTCGGAACCCGGATCAACAAAGAAAATGAAGAGCTCGAATCTGAGCTCGAACAAGGTATAGAGATCACGAGTCGGAACTCGGATCAACAAAAGAAAATGAAGAGTTTGAGTCAAGGCTCGAATAAGGTAGAGAGATCACGAGTCGGAACCCGGATCAACAAAGGAAAATGAAGAGTTCGAGTCAAGGCTCGAATAAAGTAGAGAGATCACGAGTCGGAACCCGGATCAACAAAGGAAAATGAAGAAATCGAGTCAAGGCTCGAATAAGGTAGAGAGATCACGAGTCGGAACCCGGATCAACAAAGGAAAATGATTTGAATAAAAACCCGAGTCGGAACTCGGTTTTCCAAGAGGTTGGAAATGTGCCAGCTTGAATACTGGATTTTGAAATAATACCAGTTCGAGTGCTGGGTTTTGGTTCAGTATTGGTGATGATCTTTGGATCATTAGGAATTGTGATGGGACGGTTTGTTGAAATCCCAATACTGACCGGATTGTTATTAATGCAATTGCATGCCAATGAATATGAGTTGATGCCTATGAATGCGCATGTGCATGAAATGAGGAATTTGTTTATCCTGCCTGCATATAGAACAAAATTTTAAAATGCCCCAGTGTAACTGGGAAAGAAAGTTGGATCATTATTTGAAGGAAACAGGAAGGATTACAAGAGAAGGATAAATGTTTCAAGTATAAAACTTTTTCAAGTGTCGAGCATTAATAGGATCTGGCAATTCTACTCCATCGGCATTGATGAGCCGATATGAGTTGCGGGGTAATGCTTCTTTGACAACATAAGGGCCTTCCCAATTTGGCGACCATTTGCCGCCAGGACGATGCTTGAGGTAAGCTGTGGATCGAAGTAATAAATCATTGACTTTGAATCTTCTTTCGATGATAGATTTCGCATATTGCCTGGCTACTCTCTGGCGATAGGATTGAGCATGCTCTGCTGCTTTTAGCCTTCTCTCGTCGAGTAAGTCTAGCTGCACTAGTCGCTGCTGCTGGTATTGATCAAGAGGTAATTGCAGAAGTGAAGCAAATTTCAAAGCGGGCTTCTGAACATGTAGCGGCAATACTACTTCTGTTCCGTAGACCAATTCTGATGGAGTAGCATTCGTTGGAGTTTGAATGGTGGTCCGATAGGCCCATAGTGCATCGTGGATTTTCTCATGCCAGTCACGGCCTGTTTCCACAGTTCGCTCCAAGATACGAATTAAAATCTTGTTGGTGGCCTCTGCCTGACCATTCCCTTGAGGATAATATGGAGCGGAAAAATGGTGATAGATCTTGAATTTTGAGCAGAATGTCTTCATCTTTTCATTCTTGAAATGACTGCCATTGTCTGACACAATGTCATGTGGGATGCCGAAACGGCAAAGGATGTTCTTGTGAATAAAAGAGACCACGTGTCGGCCTTCTACTGTGCGGAGACTGATGGCTTCTACCCACTTAGTGAAATATTCTGTTGCGGCAAGGAAGTATTTGTGGCCATTTGAAGCTGAAGGAGTGATGGGACCTACGACATCGAAGGCCCACATGGAGAACGGCCATGGAGAAACAACGGATTGTAAATAAGTTGCTGGAGCATGGATGGAAGGTGCATGTATCTGACATTGTACACATTTCTTCACATAATGATAACAGTCTTGTTGCATAGTCTTCCAATAGTACCCTGCTCTTATGATTTGCTTGACAAGGGTTTGGTAGCCGACGTGGCCGCCACAAATGCCTTCATGTGCTTCTCGCACGACTTCTTTGGCTTCGTCTTCATCTAAACATCTGGAATACTCTGAACTTAATCCACGACGATAGAGGACATTGGCCAAAATGAAGTATCGAGTAGACATACGCTGGATTGCTCGTTGCTCTTTCTTTGAGAGTTCTGGAGGAAATTCGCCAATTTCTATGAAAGTTTTGATGTTGTAATACCAAGGCTTCTTCCTTTGCTCAGCCTGGTTTACCGGTTCCGCTGGAATGAAGGCAGGTTGGTCAAGTCTGCCAATTTCAAAAGAGCGACAAGATTCTCCATTCTTGAATGCCATGATGGAGCCTAAACTGGCTAGGCTATCGGCCACTTGATTGAAATCTCTCTTGATATGGAAGAGCTGGAATTCTTCAAACTTGCTGATAAGAGCTGAAACAATTTTCTGATAGGGAAATAGCTTCTGATCTTTGACTTGCCATTCGGCTCGAACTTGATTGACAACAAGTAATGAGTCACCGTAGGCATGTACTCTCTTAACATTGAAGTCTAGTAGAATCCTTAGACCTTGAATCAGGGCTTCGTATTCAGCCATATTGTGAGTGCATTGAAAGTCTAGCTTGAGAGAAAATGGAATCATCTCTTTCTCAGGAGTGATTAATAAAATTCCGATGCCTATTCCGGCCATGTTCTTAGAACCATCGAAAAATAAATTCCAGACTGGGAATTGCTGGGTATTGCAAATTTGCTCATCAGGGAAGTCATCTTCGGTTTTCACTTCTTCGGTCAGAGGAAAATCCGCCAATTGATCTGCAATTGCTTGGCCTTTGATTGATTGTTGCGAGACGTATTCTAAGTCATACTGCATCAGTAAGACTTGTCATTTGGCGACTCGTCCGCTGAGGAAAGGTTGTTCTAAGATATACTTGAGAGGATTGAGTTTGGACAAAATTTTGACCTCTGATGCCAACAGGTAGTGTCTTAGCTTCTGACACATCCATACCAGAGCTAGGCAGGTCTTCTCTATTTGAGAGTATCTCTTTTCATAATCTATGAAAGTCTTGCTCACGTAATAAATGGCATGCTCTATCAAGCTGCCTTCTTTGTATTGCGCCAAGAATCCGCCGCATGCGACTTGATTGACTGAGATGTATAACAGAAGAGGTTTTCCCAATTCTGGCGGCTTCAGGATGGGAGGATTAAGAAGATACATCTTGATTCGATCGAACGATTGCTGGCACTCTGGTCCCCATTCGAACTTAACTCCTTTTCTGAGTAAGTGGTTGAAGGGCTCACATCTCATCGCCAAATTGGAAATGAATCGCCGTATTGACTGCATACGTCCTTGAAGGCTACGCAGTTCTTTGAGATTCTTCGGGGGAGGCATATCAATGATAGCCTTTGCTTTGGCTGGGTCAACTTCAATTCCCTTTTTGCTGACCAGAAAACCCAACAGTTTGCCTGATTCGACTCCAAAGACACACTTTTGCAGGTTAAGCCTTAACTTGTAAAGAATGAGTCTCTTAAAGACTTGCTCAAGTGCTTCGAGGTGATCTTCTTCCTCTTTAGATTTCACGAGAATATCATCAACATACGCATCCATGATTTTGCGCATCTGATCGTGAAAGATGACAGCCATTGCCCATTGATATGTTGCTCCAGCATTCTTGAGCCCAAAAGGCATAACTGTATAGCAGAAAGTGCCCCAAGGCGTAGTGAAGGAAGTTTTTGATTGGTCGCGGGCGGCCAACTTAATCTGATTGTAGCCGGAGTATCCGTCCATGAAAGAGAACATGGCATGTCCTGCCGTGCTATCGACCAGAAGATCGATGCTTGGAAGTGGATAGTCATCCTTCGGAGTTGCCTTGTTGAGGTCTCTGAAGTCTATGCAGATCCTTACTTTGCCACTTTTCTTTGGGACGACGACGATATTGGCTAACCAATCTGGGTAGTCAATAGCTCGAATAAATCCTGCTTTGAGCAGATCTTCAAGTCCTTCCTTGACTTGCTGTTCTATTCTGGGATCCATTTTTCTCAGCTTCTGCTTGACTGGCTTAGCATCCGGCTTTAGGACAAGACGGTGTTCGACTAATTTGGGGTCTAAGCCCGGCATGTCTTCATATGTCCATGCGAACACTTCTTCATACCGCTTGAGAAAATCTGTAAGCCTTTTCTTTTCTTCCGGATTCAGACTGGTTCCGATTTGGAGAATTTTGGGATCTTCCTCTGAACCGATATTGACACCTTCAGTTGGATCTTGTACTAGAGGAGATGGTTCGTCCTGCTTCTGAACTGCGGCGAACTCTGGTAATTCCTGAAGGGACTGATCGTATTCAGCACAATCATCTGACTGCTTTGCAATCTTATCATTTCCGGTGCTTGCTTTGATTCTGTGAATTGCTGTCAACTTCTGAAAGGCCTTGGGATTGAGAACGAGCTTCTTGATTGTCCGAGAAGTCATTCTGAAATTTTGAAGAAGAAATCTGGTTTAGACAAATCGGCCTATAGTAAGACAAGCAATCATTTGAAGAGAACCATACATAAAATGGCATTGAATTATAAAATGATGAGACAGACAAAAAGGGAGTAGATGGCATCCGGATAGACAAAGAAACTTGGAATTTTATTGATTGAATTGATCAATGACATTGGTAAAATGAGACATTTATTTGAAAAAGAATAGAAAGGAAATAACAAATGGTCTTCATTGTGCCCCTTTGACAAAAACAGTCTTCCTTGCTGAGCTTCCTCCGGAGAACCTCAGTCCTGCCCTATGGGGACGATGTTTCTGGATCATTGGCTCGATGCGGCCATCTTCATTCTTGCCGAGTCCCTTGAAGGGTTGATAGCCATGTTTCAGGAGTAAATCAAATCCCTTTCTTGACTTCATGAATTGAGGAAATAAGGGATGATCCTTAATGGTACTGTAGTCGATTCGACCTCCAACCTTGAAAAATTGAGGACCTTTCCATCGTGTCGTGACTACTGTGTGCAGAGATGGTGCCCGAAGCATTTCTCGATTCTCCCCGAGATTGATCTCTTCACTTTCCCTGATGCTGGGAATATCTGCATTGAATGATGGCCGAGGAATCATGGGCTGCGGGAGCCTTTCTTCTGGGTCTTCTCCCAGTATTGTGGTAATCATTCCACCCTTTGACCACTTCACACATTGATGGAGGGTGGAAGGCACTGCGTTAGCATTGTGAATCCACGTCCTACCAAGCAACAAGTTGTAGGTTGGTGGTACATTAACCACATGGAAAAGGACGAAGTGCACCGAATAGTTGATAAACACTTCCAGAAATATCTTGCCCTTGGCCGTTTGACCATGATTGTCAAACCCATAGATAGTGATGGGATCTGGGATGTATTCCTCGTCCTTGATCCCTAATGCCTTTGCGGTCATTTCGGGACATATGTTGAGGCTACTGCCTCCATCGACTAGCACATGGGGAACCGTCATTCCTCTGACTCGAACAATAATGTACAAGGCATTATTATGAAAGGAATGAGGCTTTGGAAGGTCCTCATCCGAAAAAGTGATTGGTGCATTGGTCATGGCGGAGTTCACAATCTGTGCCATGTCTTCAGGAGTAGTGCTGGGCTTAACTTTGATTTTTCTGAGTAAATCCTCCAGTACTTGCTGGTGCTTGCTAGAATTCTTGGCCAAGTCAAGGATGGAGACATTGGATAAAGCAGTCAGAGGCTTCTGACTTGAATTCTCCATCTTGGGTCTAACGATTTGCTTGAAGAAGTCAGGAGTTCCTTTTGATTTGGGAACTGACTTCACAGGTGCTTCCGCAACTTTCATTTTACCGAATGCTGAAATTAAGTCCATCTTCTTAGAATCTGGAGCTGCTTGTCGTAGCACCGTCACCTGATGTTGAACTTGGAGATCTTGCGCAGAACATGGCTTGATATGTTCATGCGGTAGAAAGGGTTGTGCAGACACTACTGCTGTGGTGTGTGAGGGGAAGGGGTGGTTGAGAATGTCCATTTTCTCTTCTTCTTCTCCTTCTACCAATAGATTCTTTTCAATGAGATCTTGCACGATATTTTTGAGAACAAAGCAGTTCTCGGTGTTGTGTCCCACTGTCCTGTGGAACTTGCAGAACTGATCTTTCCATTTCCCCATGGGCACAGGGGGATCGGCCAATCTGGGCAATTTGACCATCTCTTTTGATAGCATGTACTCGAGCACATCCTCGAGTGATTGGTCAAGAGGAGTAAACTTTCTGTCATAGCTCCATCCTTCATGTTTGGTTTTCTCGCGCAGCTTCGGCCCTTGATCCTGCTGAGGAGGCTTGCTGTACTGAGGAGCAGGCTTTGCTTTCTGATCCTTGTTGTTCGAACTGCCTGAGCTGTAGCAGTAATCTTTCTTCTGCCCTTTGTGCTGATTACGGCCTTTGCTGTTGTTGTTGGCAGAATAAGTGAAGTGAGCTTTCTTCTTCTGCTCACCATGGGAGTTGTTCTTGGAAAAGGTGAAGCCTTCATAGACTCCATTTTCCACACTCAGCTCGAGCCATTCGGCTCGTTCAGTCAGCTCAATGAAGGTCCTGGATGGCGCTGTGGAGATTAATCCTCTTAACGGCTGCGAAAAATTGTTGAGGATTAAGGACAATGCATGCCTTTTCGAGATAGGATCTCTCATCTTATTACAGGCTGATCACCATCTGTGAATGAAGTCCCGTGCTTTTTCATTCTCGTTCTGCCTTAAATTGCAGAGATGACTTAGTGTAGGCAGCGCTTCTGTGTTGAACAAGAAGCGTTCAATGAATAGATTTACAACTTTGTCGAACTCCTTGAGCTCGATGGGGTTGATATGCTCAGCATACCACTTGGCTGCAACTCCTTCCAAGCTGCGGGGGAAGCATAGAAACAATGCTCGGTTATCCTTTCTGAACCTCGAGCATTCTGCGAAGAAGGTGGCGAGATGAGCTTTTGGGTCGCCAGAACCATCGAATTTGATGAATTTACGGGGGAGATTCTCCAGATCATCATCCCCTTCTAAGCCGTCATAAAAGTCCTCACTGGTGAAGACTTTCTTGCCCTTGTCGCGGGCTTGCAGATCTTTGACAACTCGGGCCATTTCTTTAAACTGCGCTTGCAAAGGCTCTTCTTTATCTCTGCTTTTTGACCTGCGGCTCTTACTTTGGCCACGCTTCTGAAATGCCGGAGGCACCTCATATTCTTCATCTGTGTTTTCAGTTGAATCTGATTCATCTGAAATCTCTTCTGGCTGGATCTGCTTCTTGGGCGCCTTCTTATCCCTGCGACCATGGAACCTTTCTCTGAATGGATTTCTTTCTGAGCTGGTCCCGGGCTGCTCATTCATCATTTTGTTCATCATTTTTTTGAACATGGCATACATTTGAGGGTCTATGCCATCGTCTTCTTGCTGCTGCTCTCGACTCTTCTCAGATCGAGGGGAACCCATCTCTTCTTCCGAGGCTGACGAGTACTGGGATGCCGTGGTTCTTTTGCCTGACCTTGTCTCGACCATCAAATGGTATGGATGCTTTCTGCAGGGCAAAGTCCTGATTAGATTATGAGGGAATTAGCTTTTGGAAGAAATATTTGCTGAAAATATGGTAGACAATTTGGAAAAGATGTCCCATTACTAGGGACTGAGTCGTCGTGTGAATCACGACAATTGTGTTGTCATTCCTTCTGCAAAAGAAATAAACAACAAAAATGTGCCTTGTTACCTAGGCGAGGTCGTCAAACCACAATGGAAGGAAATAGAATTTTATTAAAATGAGAAGAATAAGATTTTATTGATCTTGACAAAGAGGTGGAGGACAAACAATTTGCCACCATTCACGATAGTCGGCAGACACTCTAGGACCTGGAAAGATTTTAAGAGAGACAAAGGAATCTCAGCCGTAGCGGGCAGAGTGATATGCCCCGGACCATTGTGCGGAAGTGAGCTCAAATTCTGCCATAACTCCTGATAACAGTCGGGCTTCGACGTACTGCTGCCTCTTGGAGAACTGTCGAACACATCTCTCTGGTTGGTAGTAAGTTCAGAAGAATGGTCCCAGCAACTTAAACCGCTTGTCATAAGCGTACGTATATCTGGGAGGAGATATTTGCCGATCAAAATAGTCCCAAACAACGTCATCCTCTTGAATGTTGTTGATCATAGACCGGTACTGCGCCACTGGAAGGAGTTCTTGACCATTGTATCTGAAAGAGCTTGCTCGGGCTGGAACGTGTTGGAAAAACCAGGACTGAAGTGCGTAGATGCATCCTTCAACTAAAATGGACTCTCCAAGTGAGAATCGAGTCAGACCTCGATATAGGAAGGCGAGCGCTGCCATGGCTATAGAGAGGCGATTAGTTTGCCGACTTCCCCATCTTCTCATAAGTTGGATTATCCTGATGTCCATGTAGTTCTGTCCATCTGGGAAAAGGGACAGTCCTACAGTGCATAGAACCATTGCATTCTGAATCTTTTCTTTGGCTGTTCTTGATAGCGAGCTGACTTCGACGAAGGTTCTGTACTGGCGGTACAACTCAAGTAGGTTAACATATTCATCTCCTTCTAACTGGATCAGGGGCCAAGATCGGCGGCCTATCATACGAGCTAAGGAGTCTCGGGGGTCCAAACCCTTAACATTGATGAGGAATTGATGCTCTAATGGGTCGCTTGGTCGACCAGCTGGTTCTGGCAACCCCATGATTTCTGAAAATTCATCTATTAAAACAGTCATTTCTCCCCACGGGAACCAGAAGGTACACGTTCGAGGATTCCATCGCTCTGCCATTGCATGGATCAGGTTGCCATTGATGGTCTGTTTTCCGACTGCTGATGCCAGCTCCAATCCGCACTCGCTCAAATGGTCCGGGAACATTCGGGAAAAGCTCTTTAGCCAGGAATAATACCACCGGGGAATGAAAGTTCCGGTGCTAAGGGCTCGATGTTCAGGACGACCTTGTCGCACCTCGAAGGAGATGTGACCTTCAGGAAAGATAGGATCGACTTGACTGGATGCCATTGAACTGAAAACAGAGAAAGACTCAGAATGAGACTTAGGAAAATGTGAGAAATTTTGAAAAATTTTGCAGGCAGGATAAAAATGCAGCTAGAAATTCGAGATCCAGTAGAAAGGTAGAATGTAAAATCACCTGGAGTTTTGAAAGAAATGGGATATTTGAGAAAAATCATCCAGGGTTTGAGAAAAAGATCTTGTGGAAAATAGGGATATTTTGAAAAAGACATAATGAGTTAAAAAACATTGGGAAATATAAAGAATTGAGAAAATCATACAATCACATCCTGCACAAACATTTATGCACATTCAGCACTCCCTATAAGGCTGACTCTAGATGCATCATTTTGAAAACAACTGTAGGACCTTAATCCTAACTCTAGGTTCAGATCATCTTTGTCCAATCCAGTTATGCCGATATACTCGAATCGAAATCCGAGGTACGTGGCATAGAATTTCAACTCCGGTTCTAAGGTAAGGTTTTCCAACATCCTTGAGCGCCTACCGATATACTTCGGACTGTGGCCCGCGGTACGTGGTAGGGGGGTGTTAACCCAAATAGGTGGCCCAGTTGTGAGGCTCTGTCCCGAACTATGGTTCTGGAAGAGAGCCCAGCAACGTGAAGACCGGGTAATGATAGGTAATTGAAGTTTTGAAAAAATGATCACATGCAAGAAATAGAGGGCTCTAAGTCCTAGAGAGATAGACTTTTAAAAATCTTTGAAGAAGCATACAGTGTTTGCATTCAGATCCTAAATTGAGGAGAGTTGTATTTAGACCTAAGTCTATGTGAGCATGAAAATTTCTCCTCAATATGGTCCTACCAAACCATGCCTAAGCTATATGCAATCAATGTTAGCTAGGTCAGAATCTAGGCTCCTAGGCTCACATGATATTGAAAGTAAAAGAGCTGACATTTTGTGAACATAATTTTGATAATTAAACTAAGTCAAGCATAATTTAGGTCAGACAAGAACAGTCCCATCACGGTCGCCAAACCTGTTATCGTCGCGAAATTTTTCCCCCGTCTTCCCTTCCTTGCGGAAGAGAGAGAGGGGAAACGCTTTCACGCTTCAAACTTGACCGGATTTTGGAAATTGTTTTGAAATACTCGCCTCCGTTTTGAAAATTGTGGGAAAATCCATGGGATGGGGCTCGACCTGTCGGTACGAGGTTCGACCGTTCCTGCCGCCTTTAACAGGGGTAATCGAACCAAGGACCAAAACTATGCTTGACTTAGTTAAATTATCAAAGTTATGTTCTATCCTAAATGCACAGAGAATTCAGGCATGTGCTATGAGATTTTGGAAAATGCAGCTTGGGAAAACATGATGTATGCTTGGAAAATATTTGGAGTTGAAAAGATTCTCTCAGGAAAAAGCTGAAAGTCAATTTCTCAGGAAACTCTGATGAAAAGACTTGAAATCTCGAGAAAGTTTATAAAGGGAAAATCATGAATGATTGGAAGTCCTGGGAAAATAGAAGTGATTCTTGAGAAAAGGGTGAACATTTGAAAAGGGAAACACTTCTTAGGAAAACTTGGACTTTGAGAATTTTCTTAGGAAAATGATGGAAATTCATTGGAAATCCCTTGTGGAAAAGGAAAATTGAAGCTTGGGAAATTGAAATCCTGAGAATCTTAATCTTGGAATATTTGGAAAATCGATTTTGACTTTGAAAAAGGTAAGACACTTCTCTTGAAAATCTTGGAAAAATGACTTTTTCCAGGGAAAACTGTGGAGAAACTTGTCTTTGGAAAACCGATTTTGAAAAATCCTTAGAATTTCTTGAGAAATCGATTTCTTGAGAATGAAGTTTTCTTGAGAAAATCTTGAGAAAATCAATGATTTCATGATGCAAATGACATGAGTGAATGAATGCACTTTGAAAAGATTTTCTAAGAGATTTGTTGGAAAAATATGCATTAAGTCAAGATAAATCCTTCACATATCCTGACTGTGGCCATGAATATGTTCAGAATTTAGTTGATTTGATGCACATGATTTTGAAAACTTTGGAAATATGATGTGCATTTTAAGATAGCCTAAGAGTGTAGGCTCAATGTGACTAGTAGAAAGATGATGGATCTGGGTCTCATCCATATTCCGACTAGGGCCGTAAATATGAATCCCACAGAGTCTATCAACTCCCTAAGAGTTGGTGCACGTGCCATTCGTGAACATCCATAGTGCTTTTGAAATAAAATGCATGAATCATAGAAACAGGATACAACTTACAAAACAACCTATGAGCCCTTCTTATGAATGCAAATGAGATGCATTTGGCTTTTGAGGTTGTTGAAATAGTCTACTCACGAATTCACTGTCTCTCAAAGGAATTTGAGTGAAAATTTGAAGTGAAAAATATCACGTGTGTGAGAAAATAAATATGAGTGAAAAGCAAAGAGTAATTGATTTAAATTGATTGAATTGCAGTGCTTTTGAGTGTAGAATGCACTCATATTTATAGTTGAAAGATTTCATACGTTGAGGGTATGAAAGGGTGTCAAAACAGTCCATTTTGAATGATCAAAACATTTGAAAAATGAAAAGACACGCCTTTTCAAAGTTTCAGGAAAAACGACAAAATTAGTTGACTGGAACAGTAGTTAGTCGACTAATAATTAGCTATTAGTAGACTGACAGTTATCGTCGGGCGACTGATCTGTTTATCGAGCCGTTTGAAAATCTGAAGTTTTGAAACTTAGTCGACTAGAGAAAAAGTGAATCGACTGATAATATCATCAATAGACTGAAAAACCTTTTAGTTGACTGCTGCTAAATTTTTCTGAAAATACATGTTCGGTTCAGTCGACTGATAAAATCATTAGTCGACTGCTGCTAAATTTCCAGAAAACAGACATTTTGTCCGATCGACTTATAAAACCTTCGGTCGACTAATTTGACAAAAATAACATTTTGTTTAAAAAATTTGGCGCGAAAGGATTAGTCGACTGGTGAGTCTATTGGTCGACTAATAAACACGAAAAATAAATAAAGAGTTTTCTAAAAAGATTTTCATGAAGGGTTCTTTTAGAAAAGTTTTTCTAAAGACTTTTTAGCTGAAATGCAATCGAAATATGCACTCTAAGTAAGGCTCTTACAAGAATCTAAGTCTTTTAATGAATTTAACATTTGCACACTAGTCTTCAAAGATTCTTCATCAAATTCTTCAATGTTTGTCACATTTCTTCATTGCCTTAGCTGAAATGTAGTTGATTCACTTGCTCATCATCAAAACCTTGTACTTGAAGTATCATGTATGGCTTCATTGTCGTAACTGGATTGACAACGAGTTTCCTTATTGATCAGGACGACATTCTAAAAATTTGGAAAATGAATGTTATTTTAGAAAATTCGCTTATCATAAGACAAATTGCATAAAATGGAAAGGATGATAACAACAAATTTTAAAGACAAAATTATAGAGAGAGAAGAGAAGGATGGCATCCAGATAGACGAGAAAAATTGATAACTTTATTGAAGACTTAAATGAAATGATGACATTAAAGGAAATGAACTGAAATGGGACATCATCCCTACAAACTGCAGAAATCAAAGAAATGAAAAAGAAAAAGAGTGACGACAGATGCTTCTATTGGATTCCCTTGATAAAGACAATATCTTTATGAGATCTCTTGCCCCTGAACCCCAATCCTTCCCTGTGCAGATGATGATCAGGAATTACTGGCTCTAGTCATCCATCTTTGCTCTTGCCTAAGCCTTTGAAAGGTTGATAATTGTGCTTCAGTAGAAGATTGAATCCTTTCTTGGCTTTCACAAATTGCGGGAACAACGGATGGTCTCTGAAAGTGTTGTAATCGAGATGACCACCAATCTTTAAGAAATGTGGCACTTGCCACCAGACCATCGCTGCGGTGTGCTTCGTCTCTGGTGCTGCCTCTAACTTCAGCAATTCGAAGCTTTCACTGAGGATAACCTCTTCGCTTTCCCTGATGTTAGGGATATCAGCGGTATAGGTTGGCTTGGGGATCATAGGTTGTGGCAGCCTTTCTTCTGGATCTTCACCCAGAACAATAGTGATCATACTGCCCTTGGACCACTTGATGCATTGATGTAGAGTAGAGGGCACTACATTTGGGTTGTGAATCCAGGTGCATTCCAATAGCAAATTATATGTCGGTGGCACACTAACAACATGGAAAAGAACTATGTGGACAAAGTAATTGATGAATATTTCCAGAAAAATCTTGCCTTTCACGGTCTGTCCATGATTGTCGAACCCATAGATGGTGATCGGATTTGGTGCATACTCTTCTTCTTTTATACACAGAGCTTTGACAATCATCTTAAAGCAAATGTTGAGACTACTGCCTCCATCGACTAGCTCATGGGGTACAGTCATTCCCCTGGTTTGGACTACAATGTAAAGAGCATTGTTATGAAATGCATGAGGCTTTGGCAAGTCCTCATCCGAGAATGTGATTGGTGCGTTGGTCATGGCCTGATTGACAATCTGGGCCATGTCTTCAGAAGTGGTGCCTGGCTTGACCTTGATTTTCCACAATAAATCATCCAAGACTTGCTGATGCTTGGGAGAAGCACGTGCCAACTCGAGGATCGGGATATTGGAGAGGGCAGTGATTGGTCTCTGCACTAAATCCGCCTTTTCTTCTGATGCCTTGCCCTTTTCTAGCACGGATTTGATAAAGCTTTTAGGGAACCATGGCATTCTTTTGGCCACCTCAAGGGATGCCCCAGCAGGCTCCTTCGAGACATTCAGCTTGCTAAAAGCTGAAACGAGGTCCATCTTCTGGGTATTGGACTGGGCCTTATGCAGTACTAATACCTGTTGTTGAATATTGATGTCACTGCTAGGGCATGGTTGAATGTGATCTTGTGGCTGGAAAGGATGGTCAGATATCATTGTGGTCGAGTGCTGAAGGAAAGGCTAATTTAATATTGCCATTTTCTCATCTTCGGCACCTTCCATCAGAAGGTTCTTGTTAATATAATCCTGAATGATATTCTTAAGAATGAAGCAATTTTTAGTGTCATGTCTCACTGTTCGATGAAACTTGCAAAATCTATCCTTCATTTTTTCCATGACCACTGGTGGATCGGCTACCCTTGGGAGTTTGATCATATCACTCATAAGCATATATTCAAGCACTGTCTCGAGTGACTAATCCAGGAGGTAAACTTGCGATTATAACTCCACCCTTCGCGTTTCAGTTTTTCTTGAGGTCTCGATCCTTGCTCAAAAGTTTGCTGAGGCTATTTATCATGCTGAGGGATCAACTTACCTTTTTGCTCATTTTTGCTGGGGTTTGAACCCCCTGAACCATAACTGTGATCTCTCGCATTTCCCTTATAATGGTTCTTACTGTTGTTGGTGGAGTAAGTGAAATGGTTTTTTTTTTATTCCTGTTGACTGTTATTCTTGGTGAAGGTGAAACCCTCATAGAATCCATTTTCTATACTCAACTCGGGCCACTCGGCTCATTCCATCAGTTCGATGAAAGTCCTTGATGGAGAGGTGGAAATTAGTCCCCTTAGGGGTTGGGAAAAGTTGCTCAGAATTAAGGACAATGCATGTCCTTCTGATATTCGATCCTGCATTTTGTTGCAAGCGGACCTCCATCTATGAATAAAATCTCTGGATTTCTCGTTCTCTTTCTGCTTGAGACTACAAAGGTGGCTGAGGGTTGGCAGTGTCTCGTCATTGAATAGGAAGCGTTCAATAAACAGATTGACCACCTTGTCAAACTCCGTCAATTCAATAGTATTAATGTGTTCTGAATACCATTTTGTTGTGATACCCTCTAGACTACGGGGAAAACAAAGGAATAGGGCTTGATTGTTCCTTCTGAACTTGGAACACTCTGTGAAGAATAGGGCAAGATGTGCTTTTGGATCACCCAAACAATCAAACTTGATAAATTTCCTGGGGAGATTATCGAGACTATCATCCCCATCTAATCCATCATAAAAGTCTTTGCTCGTGAAGACCTTCTTACCTGTTATCATCGCAAAATTTTTACTTTTGCGAATCAAACTGACCTTTGAAAAAGATTTTGAAAATAACTCGCCTCCGTTTTTAAAATGCGGGAAAATTCCGTAGAATGGGACTCGCCTGTCGGTACGAGGTTCAACCGTTCCTGCCACCTTTAACAGGGGTAATTGAACCAAGGATCAATCTTATGCTCTACTCTATTCAACTTGTCTAAATCATATTCTAATTTCTAAATGCACAAAGAATCAGGCACGTGCTATGAATTTTCAGAAAATACACATTTTGAAAACATGATGTTTACTTTGAATGATTGAAATATTTAGAAAATGTAAATCTTGGAAAATCGTGAATTGGGATTTGAAATATACTTCTGAGAGAAATAAAAATCGATTTTGAGGAATCCTTGACATTTGGTGAAAATCGATTATGAGAAACTTGGTTTCTCTGAATTCAAACTTTGAACTTGAAAATATAACTTGAAATTTCGAATTTTGAACTTGAGAAATACTTGAAACATACTTTGAGATTTTCATATTCTGAGAAAATCGATTTCTCCATATGACTTAGAAAATTTTGAGAAAATGAAATTCTTTGAATTCAAACTTTGAAATTGAAATTCTAACTTAGGGAATTTGAATTCGGAATTTGGGAAATACTTGAAATATCATTGGCAAACCGATTTTTAAAAATGACTTAGAAAAATTTTGATTTCTCTAACTTCAAACTTTGAAATTGACTGCATAACTTGGAAAATTGAGTTTATGAACTTGAAAAACACTTGAAATATTCTTTGAAATTCAATGCTTTTGGGAAAATCGATTTTGCTATAAGACTTAGGGGATTTTGAAAAAATGAACTTCTTTGAATTGAGATTGGAATTGGCAAATGCATGAAATGAATGAATATGGATTTGAGGAATTGAGAAATACTTTTTGTATTTTTGAGAAATGCAGTGCATTTTGAAGTTAGCCTAAGAGTGTAGGCTGAATGTGGCTAATGTGAAGATCATAAATCTAAGTATCATTCATATTCTGACTATGGCCATAAATACGAATTCCACCAAGTTTATAAACTTTATAAAAGCTAGTGTATGTGCCATTCGTGTAGACCATGGTGAATTTATAAAAATATGCATGAATCATCATCCATCACACATTAACATTATTAAAAAAAATAAACTATATGCAATGCTGCCTAGGCTAAGCAGGAAATGTAAATTCTTATTCCAAAGTTTAATTACAAGTTACATCACTATTGAAATTTAAATACATGAAAAATAAAGTCTTCAATGTACCTGCAAAACTAGAAAACTTGGTTAATGAAAATATGTTGGCTTTCCTAGATTTATCCAACAATATCAGGAAATTATGGGATTTTACTAGATATAAGCCTTTTTGCCATGATTCCCTTAAATCAAAAGTGATAAAGTATGAAATAAAATGGAATAAAATAGAATGAAATTTCGAAATTGGGTCAAAATGACCAAAATACCCCTAATAACAAGACTATGGCCTTGAAATTAGGGTTTTTAGAAAGATATTTTGATAAAATGCAAGTTTTGAAATTTGAATGGAATAAACTAAGCTAAATATGATGTGACATGCTTAAAAATATGAAAATTAGGGTTAGGGATTTCTAAATTTAGGTCAAATGACCAAATTGCCCCCGATAGCAAGACTATGGCCTTGAAATCAGGGTTTTTAGAAATAGATTTTGGTAAAAACTTAGGTTTTATGCACTAAATGAAATCAAATGAGTACAAAATTAAACCTAAAGCATCTTAATATGATTATGAACATGATTAAACCCTAAAAATATATGCTTATGCACGAAAATCCAATAATATCACAAAAACTATGATTTTAGCAGTGTTTTTGGATCTTTCAGGAACCCGGTTTGCAATTTGCTTAATTCAGCCATCAAATGGATTCCAAAATCCATAAAAATTGGTACCTGCACTTGTTATAACCCTAATGTCGAATTGGAATTATAAAAATAATTTTTTGACATTGAATTAATCCGAAAATTGCATTAAACCCTAAAAATATGCTATTTTTGACCTAATTCACCAACCAGTCTCGATCCAAGACCTGAACCAGGGGTCAAATCTCCATGGAAATTTATGAAATTTTACAGAGACTAACTAGAAAGAAAAACAGAGATTTCCCAATTTACATATCGGAAAAATCATCTCCGGTTAGGGAGAAACCTTTCCGGCAATCTGAGCTAAAATATATCACTTTTAACAGGGATTAAAACGGCTACTTCAGATTGAAAATACAGGAATAAATAGCAATTCTAAACAAAAATTTCTGAAATTTTAGTCGTGAACATTAGACAGAAAAATAATAATACTCACTTTTTAAAGATCTAAAATCGGATCTGTGGTTTTGGATTTATGACTAACACAAGTCTGATTAGGGTTTTGGTAAACCCTAACGAGTTTTAAAATTAAAACAGGTTTTCTGAAAGGGGAAAAATACTAAACAGTACTAAAAAATTCTTACAATTTCACAGTAGACAGATCTATTCAATGTGAATCCATAGCATTTTACAGATCTAAAATCGGATATACGATGTGGGAAATATCATCACAGCAAGTTACCTTCTTGATTTTAACCACGATTTTAAAGCTTTAAAAACCCGATTTGATGTCTGATTTTTTTGACAGGGTTCCCGATATCCACAAACTCTGATTTTTTTACAGTAGTTTAATCACATATGCATGCATCTCATATAAAAAAATCAGAAATAAACAACAAGGATTTGAATCCAAAACAACATGCTCTTTTCTGTTCTAAACTAAAAACACACAGAAATTTGATAAAACCCAATAAAGCATGCATTAATCAATGAAAACAATAAAGAAAATACCAAAACAGTAAAATAAAATTGATTTCTATGCTAGAAAACGTGTAATAAACATGATAAAGCAAAGAAATAAATAAAATACAGGGAATCCATGGCTGAAATTTGCTTTCACCTTTGAAATGATGGATTTAACCCATTTAACGGGTAAATCTCACGTTTCGTCGGTTAAGAACATGAAAAACGTACCTCTCATCGATTCTAATGGATTAGAATCCTTGAAATCACCCTCAAACTGAGTTAGATCATCTTCTTGGGTTGATTTTGGGGTTCTTGGATGAAATCCATGGTTAAATCCATGAAGGGGATGGCACCAATGGCTAAAAGTGATTTAAAACATGAAAAAGTATTGAATAAAACAAAAAAAATATTAAAAATATTACCTTGGTGCTTGCAGCTTCAATGGAGGAAGGTGGATATGCTGGAGAGGAGAGAGAGAGTCACGAAAATTTGAGAGAAAAAGAGCCCTCTTTGACCCCCTTTAGGTCCCCTATTTATAGATTTTCAAAAAGTCACTTAATTAGGGTTAATTAAGAGGTTTTTCATTTTTTCAGGACTCTTTCTAATAAATCCACTAAGGGCAACGCTTTTTTGGAGAATTATAGCCTAAGTGGGACTCTAATTAATCCCTAATTAGCCCCTAACTAAACCTAGAAAACCCCCAAATGTGATGCCACTTGGCATCTTTCACATTTGGTTTTTTAAAAACCTTTAAAAACACTAGTTTTAAAAACTAAACTTCAAAATGGGTTTTCAAAATGATATTAACTCTTCTAAACCCCTAACACTAACCAAGACACTGACTAACCCTAGTCTAACCTTGACTTCTTCAAATGTGGCGCCACCCCGAGTGGGCCCCTCTTGAATTTTCAAAAACTATCTTAAAACTTGAAAATGAGAGGATTTTCAAAAGAGATTCAAAAGTAGTCTTGAAATCAAAAGTTTTGAAATGGCATAGAGTCTTGACTGAGTCAGAACTCCTCTAGATACGGCACCAAGGGGGTGGGCCTCACATCGAAGTTTTGAAAAAACTTGAAATAAATACTAAAAATGGCTTTAAAAAAAAAGGTTAAAATCAACAGTTGAAATTCAAAGTTTTGAAAATAGAGTTCTAAGCAAACTGGAACTCTGGGCTAGAGTCCTGGATTTATAGGACTCTTTGATTTTGGTTTTTAAAAGCCAAATGAAGGAGTTTTTGAAAAGATTTAATCGAAAATGATGAAATAAGTCAGAAAATACTGTCAGGGTTAGACTCCTAACTCAATCAGAACTCTGAAATAGAGTCCTGAATTAACTGGACTCTACAAAATGACCTAACTTTCGAAAACAAATGGAAATAAATGAAAATTGAATAAAAACAAACTTCAAAACAGACTCCTGACTGGACTAGGACTCCAGGACAGAGTCCTGATCGGACTGAAACTCTAGATTTTTTTGGTATTTTTCTGAAAAACAAATGAAAGAACTTGTGAAAGCAGTGAAAACAATAACAAATATTGAAATAAGACAGAGTTTTGATTCAACTGAGACTCTGAGGATAGAGTCCTGATTGAACTAGGACTCTCAGATTTCGGATTTTCTGAGAAAACAAATGGGAGGATTTAAAAAAAACAGTTAAAAACAAGATGAAATTGAAGTTTTGGTTCAGAGTCCTGATCTGATTAGGACTCTCCGAAAGAGTCCTGATTTAATCAAAACTCTAAGAATTTTGGCTTTCTGATAAGCAAATGATGAAATTTAAGCAAAGCTTTTGAAAATCAGTGAAAATGAAATATGAAAACCAATTTTGGACAGAGTCCTGCTTCGATCAGGACTCTGGGGTAGTGTCCTAATTTGATCAGGACTTTGAGATAAAACCTCAGAATTTTGAAATTCTTTGATAAAAGTGTAATAGTTTTGGTAGATTGAAAGATTTCTGAAAGATTCTCTCAAAATTGAAATCAGGATCAGAGTCCTGATCCAACTAGGACTCTCTAAACAGAGTCCTGTTTTGATTAAAATTCTGAGTTTCTGACTCATTTTGAAGGATTTTGAAAGATTTGATTGAAAATGGATAAAATAGTTGTAAAAGATTAGAGTCCCAATCCAATTAAAACTCTGAAGAAGAGTCCTGATCCAACTGGACTCTGGAAAAAGAGTCCTAATCCAACTAGGACTCTAAAATTTTTGAGATTTTTGATAAGTAAAGGAATCCAGAAGCGACACCACCTAAATGGGTCTCATCTGAGAATTGAAATCATTTGAAATTGAGTTTGAAATGAATCCAGATTATTTTCGGAGAAAACATTTCGAAATGTAAGGTCCCGGGGGTTGGAAAATGACAAAATGTTGAATAAAAACCCAGGTTTTGAAATTGATTTTTGAAAGAAAAAGTTTTAAAAACTCAAATCTGGATTGAAGGTTTTGAAAACAGGAGTGTTGGATCTCCAAAATGAGATGTAATGACATGCAATGCTATGCAATACGATGAAATGATATGCAAAAATGTATGCAGTGATATGCAATTACATATGAAATGGACAAACACTGGATGAGGGTAAAAATTTGGGGTGTTTACAGATGCCCCTCTTTGCTGCTAAGCCAGTTGAAAGCCGAGCTTAGTGGCAAAGAAAACACACCAAATTTGAACCATAAAAATGCCCCAGTTAGACTGGGTATGAAAGAATTAATTCAAATGATGATATTAGATATGAAATGGAGAATTTTATTTCGAAAGAAGTGAGATTCAGGTTTTGCCCTTAACCTGGATGGGACGGGAAATACCTCGTGTGGAACGAAGCTCAGGCTTAACCTTTAACTTGATTGGGAAATGAAATACATCATCACGTGAGGCTCAGGTTTGTACCCTTGACCTGATTGGGCAATGAAATTGGAATACTTCATCAAATGAGGCTCAGGTTTTTACCCTTAACCTGATTGGGCAGAAAATGGAATACCTCATCAAAGGAGGCTCAGGTTTATACCCTTAACCTGATTGGGCAGAAAATGGAATACCTCATCAAAGGAGGCCCAGGTTTATACCCTTAACCTGATTGGGCAGAAAATGGAATACCTCATCAAAGGAGGCTCAGGTTTATGCCCTTAACCTGATTGGGTGAAAAAAAATGGACGTAATCCTCGAAAGAAGATACCGTGATGGAACCTTCGGATTTCCGCACAATGAATCCGATAGGGGTTTTGCAAAAGGAAGGAAATTGGGGTCCCTAAAGTTTGAAAAGAGATTGATTTTGGGCACCTCATTGCTGAGACTAATTAACTTTTGGAATTGCCTTTTGCTGAAATTGGTGGCTTAACCTCAAGCCGAAATTGGACTGTCTATGGTGGGACAGTGGGGACACTGGAAAGTGTGCGAATCTGAGAGCCCGTGCGCTCAGATTATACCAAAGAAGGGAAGGAATCTTGAAAACTCCCGTAATCAAGTCCTAAAAAGGGATGGTGTCAGAATGCGCCAAAGATGAACCTCAAGCTCTCGCTTCATGCCAGGATAGCTAGAAAATATTGTCAAAATGTTGAAAATTATTGTTGATTCAAAATAATTGAAAGTGATGCATATTGTTTTGAAAATATTCTCTCTTTTCTACCTAAAGTATTACCTCTGACTGGGCTTAACTACGTAGAATCAAGATTCGAATTCAAATTGCTTGCGATTGGCTTTCTTTCAAGGAAGCTATCAATTTCCTTGATATGGACGGGAAAGAAAATATTCTTGATATTGCGAGAGCTATTGGTGAAAGAATATTGATAAAAGAATTTCACAAAATTAAAGAAGATTCTTGATAGATTTGGCAGTCTGATATCCTGGGATTCTTTTCTCATGATGATCTTTCTGCACTCTTTTTTTTTTAGCAGATTGGAGCTCTCTTGGATTTTTCGGGAATTACATCATCCTTCATTTTGGAGATGTCCTGACTTGTCTTTCTCTTTCTTTTTTCTTTTGGAAGGGTACGTCACAAACTCCTTCATCTCAGAGATGTTCCGATCCTTCTTTTCTCTCAGGGGTTATCATGATGATTATTGGCTCTTTGGTAGGAAATCTCTTGATGATAGCTGAAATTAAATATCTTTTAGGGTTTGTCGGTAGGCTCTTCACACTCGCCTTCATCTCGACGGTGATCTGAACTTTCCCTGGAAGGATCCGTCACAAACTCCGTCATCTTGGAGATGATCCAAATCTTCTTTGGCCCCAGGGGTCGACTCGCTTAATTCGCCTTCATCTTGACGACAATTGAGAGATCCCTTTTGCAGATATTTAATTGCAGCTTAGGTGTTTGAGGAGATATGGAGATTGAGTGGATTTTTTCTGTATCACCCAGGATATTTCGACTGCTTTATTTTTCAAGAAAGGTCTTTAAAAATGTGCCATTGACTGCGATCAATATCAATCACTTATGGCTTTGCAACAACATTGAGTTTTCTTTGCTGGCCATATCGCGGATTTATTCTTCATCCTTTTGGTTGACCAATAGAAAGATTTGGAACTTTGAATCCTTTTTCGCGAAAGCTTTGTCCTTTCGGAAGTAATACTGAGGGTATTCTGAGGTAATAATTTTGTGCAATAAAGATTTTTGAAATCAACAAATATTTAATGACAAATTGGCAAAACTTTCTTGAAATCCTTTTGTGAAAGCGAGCATTTGAAGCACAACGCAACACATCCATGACATAAATTCTCTTCTCCTTTCCCCAAAGGAGAAGATTCAGAAATTAGAATTGGGAATTACTCCTCTCTTCCCTGAAGAGGAGGTGTTTGCAAAACGAACTTTCAAAGAGAAATTAAGCTTTCATCAAAACTTCCTAACATTAGGCTTCTCTTATGGAAAGGGGGCCGGAATTGGTGAGGTTGGTAAATTGGTCATGAAGGAACGAGTTCATCACACTTTCCCTGAAAAGAGGGTCCTTCATGATGAAATGGCCTAGTCTGAAATTATGGGGCCACAAGGAAAGCAAGTCTCCGTCGAGTCTCTCCCTATAAAAAGGGTTCCTTGTGTGAAATTTGGAATTTTGTTTTGCAAACGATTCACAAAGACACGAGTCCCTTCAAACTCTCCCTAAAAAGGGTCTAAGTGAACGAATTGGATTGCATGCGAAAAGAGCGAGCTCCCTCGAACTCTCCCTATACAAAGGGTCTCTCGCAAGAGAAATTGTTTGAAATTGGTATTGGATGACCAAAAGGTCGAAATTTGGAATTTGAAATTTTGAATTTTGAATTTTGAATTTTTGAAATTGGAATTTTGCTATTTGAAATTAGAAATTGGAAGTTTGGAATTTGATATTCGGATGTTGGAAACTAGAAATTGGGAATTTTGGAATTTGGAAATTGATATTTGGAAATTGGAAATTTGGGAATTGATTGGCTAAAAAAGTCAAAATTGTGAATTGGTTTACTGAGAATGACATGGGTTCTATAGGGATTTAGCCTAATAACGACATTGGTTCAATTGAGAACGGCATTGGTTCACTGGGAACGACATGGGTTCTGTAGGGATTCGACCTACGAACTATTTATTCCATAGGGATTTAACCTAAGGATCATAGTTTAAGAAGGAATGATTCCAACTTGTGAGCTTTGAATGGACCAGGTGCTAAACTGGGTTTTTGAGGGAAGATTCGAATCGGAATTCAACTCTTCAAGGAAAACTAGATGAATTGGATTTTGAAAGAGAATTTGAGTCGGAACTCGAATCTTCTAGACCAGTTCTGAATTGGATTTAGAAGAAGATTCAAGTCGGGACTCAGATCTTCTAGACCAACTCTGAAGAAAAGGAAAACTCGGATCGGAACCCGAATCTTTGAAGGAAAACTAGATCCATTGTGGAAGGAGAAGAAATTCGAGTCAGAACTCGAATCCTGAAGGAAAGGTAGATCAATTTGGAAGGAGAAGAAATTCGAGTCGGAACCCGAATCCCAAAGGAAAACTGGATCAACTAGAAGGAAAGAAGATTCGAGTCGGAACTCGAATCTCGAAGGAAAACTAAACCGGTTGGAAGGAAAGAAAATTCGAGTCGGGACTCGAATTCCGGAGGAAAACTAGGTTAACCAAAAGGAAAGAGGATTCGAGTCAGAACTCGAATCCCGTAGGAAAACTTAAACCGGTGTGGAAGGAAAGGAAATTCGAGTCGGAACTCGAATCTCAAAGGAAAACTAGGTTAACCAGAAGGAAAGAAGATTCGAGTCGGAACTCGAATCCCAAAGGCAAACTTAAACCGGTGTGGAAGGAAAGGAAATTCGAGTCGGAACTCGAATCTCAAAGGAAAACTAAACCGGTTAGAGTGGAAAAGAAATTCGAGTCGGAACTCGAATTCCTGACGAAAAACTAGATCAATTATAAGGAAAGAAAATTCGAGTTGGAACTCGAATCCCAAAGAAAAACTAAATTAGTGGACACTGAATTTTAAAGTGTACCAGTGCAAACACCGGATTTTGAAAATGTGCCAATACAAGCATTATGTTTTGAAAAATTACCAGTACAAATACCGGGTTTTGGAAGATTACCAGTACGAGCGCTGGATTTTGGGAGGTTACCAGTATGAGCACTGGATTTTGAAAGATTACCAGTACGAGCACTAGATTTTTTTTAAAGGATACCAGTACGAGCACTGGACTTTAAAAGGCCACCAGTATGAGCACTGGATTTTGGAAGGATACCAGCATGAGCATTGGATTTAAAAAAGTACCCGCACGAACGTTGGGCTTCGAAAATGTCTGACCAGTGAATACTGAATTTAGAGTGTTCGACCAGCGAAAACTGGATTCAAGAAGTTCGACCAGTAAAAACCGGATTTAGGAAGTTCGACCAGTGAAAACTGGATTCTGAAAGTTCGACCAGTAAAAACCGGATTTAGGAAGTTCGACCAGTGAAAACTGGATTCAGAAAGTTCGACCAGTGAAAACCGGATTTAGGAAGTTCGACCAGTGAAAACTGGATTCAGAAAGTTCGACCAGTGAAAACCGGATTTAGGAAGTTCGACCAGTGAAAACTGGATTTTGGAAGTTCGACCAGTAAAAACTGGATTCAGGAAGTTCGACCAGTGAAAACTGGATTCAGAAAGTTCGACCAGTGAAAACCGGATTTAGGAAGTTCGACCAGTGAAAACTGGATTCTGGAAGTTCGACCAGTAAAAACCGGATTTAGGAAGTTCGACCAGAGAAAACTGGATTTAGAAAGTTCGACCAGTGAAAACCGGATTTAGGAAGTTCGACCAGTGAAAACTGGATTTAGAAAGTTCGACCAGTGAAAACCGGATTTAGGAAGTTCGACCAGTGAAAACTGGATTCTGGAAGTTCGACCAGTAAAAACCGGATTTAGGAAGTTCGACCAGTGAAAACTGGATTTAGAAAGTTCGACCAGTGAAAACCGGATTTAGGAAGTTCGACCAGTGAAAACTGGATTTAGAAAGTTCGACCAGTAAAAACTGGATTTAGGAAGTTCGACCAGTGAAAACTGGATTCTGGAAGTTCGACCAGTGAAAACTGGATTCTGGAAGTTCGACCAGTAAAAACTGGATTCTGGAAGTTCGACCAGTGAAAACCGGATTTAGAAAGTAGGCTTCACCCGAAGGTTGACCGGTAAAAATGGTTTTGATTAAAACTCGGCCCGCAGGACGAACTTGAAAAAGGTTGGTGCTTAGAAAGCGCTTGATGATTGTAATGTGAGATTTTCAATCTTTACCCTCACGCTGACCTAGACAAATGCCACGAGTCTCAGAATTCGTCGCTTATCCTAAATGGATATTGGATTGATGCAAGTTGATGTATGCAAAAATGCAAATGAATGCATGCAAATGCAAAATGATGTAAATGAGTACACATGTGTGCAAAATGAGAGATTTGCTTGATCCTGCCTGCATACAGGATGTTTTGAAGACAATTTTTAAAATAATGCCCCAGTGTAATGGGGGAGTAAGATATTGGATGAAAGGATAAATAATTGATATTTGAGGAATGTTCTCTGAAGATAACAGTGAAAAGATTGACGATGTGCTTCTTGATGAATTCGGGAGACACTCTGAAAGAGGTTACTCCTTGTAAAAAAGACATTTTGTAAAAAAAAGGAGAAATACGAAAGATGATGCCAAACTATGAGGAAGATTAATACTTTTATTGATGAAAGAGATGAGACCATGCCATCCATACAAAATGACGAAAGCAAAATGCAAGAATGAAAGAGTGATGGCCTTATCGCTCTTAGGGTGCTAATGAGCTGGCTGCTTTATCTTCTTCTTTGCCTTCCACAAGGATATTTTTATCGATATAGTCTTGAATAATATTCCTGAGAACAAAGCAGTACTCGGTATCATGCTCCATGGCCCGATGAAACTTGCAGAATTGGTTTTTAAATCTTCCCCTAGTAATAGGAGGATCATCGACTCTTGGGAGCTTAATCATCTCCTTGGCCAACATATATTCAAGGATTTCTTCACGCGGTTGATCTAGGGGAGTAAAGTCACGTTTAAAACTCCAGTTGTCGTGCTTCGACTTTTCTTGAGGTCTCGACCCTTGCTCAAAAGATCGCTGAGGTTGCTTATCATACTGGGGAATCGACTCACCTTTTTGCTCATTTTTGCTGAGGTTTGGTCCCCCTGGGCCAGAGCTGTGATCTTTCACATTTCCCTTATAATGGTTCTTGTTGTTGCTGGTAGAGTAGGTAAAATGGGTTTTCTTGTTAGATTCCTGCTGACTGCTTCTCTTGGTGAACATGAAACCCTCATAAGATCCATTTTCCATACTCAACTCAATCCATTCAGCTCGTTCTATCAGTTCTATGAAGGTCTTTGATGGAGAGGTGGAAATCAGTCCCCTTAGGGGTTGCGAGAAGTTGCTCAAAATTAAGGATAGTGCGTGTCCCTCTGATATTGGATCACGCATTTTGTTACAAGCAGATCTTCATCTATGAATAAAATCCCTGGCTTTTTCATTTTCTTTCTGCTTCAGACTGCAGAGGTGGCTGAGAGTCGGGAGGGCTTCGACGTTGAATAAAAAGCGCTCAATAAACAAATTGACCACTTTATCAAACTCTTTCAGCTCTATGGGATTAATATGCTCTGAATACCATTTTGCTGCAATACCCTCCAAATTGCGAGGGAAACAAAGAAATAAGGCTCTGTTATTCCTCCTGAACTTGGAACACTCTGCAAAGAAAAGGGCGAGGTGTGCCTTTGGGTCACCCGAACCATCAAACTTAATGAATTTCTTGGGGAGGTTATCGAGATCATCATCCCCATCCAATCCGTCATAAAAGTCTTTGCTTGTAAAGACCCTTTTACCCTTGTCACGAGCTTGAAGATCCTTAACCATCTTCATCACATCTTTCAGTTGTGACTGCGTAGGGTCGTCAACAGACTGATTCTTGGATTTGTAGGCCGACCCCTGCCCCTGAGTCGACCTTTTGAATTCTTGCTTGTTTTCATACTCTTTGTCAGTATCATCTGTTGATTCTGACTCATCAGACATTTCCTCATGGCGATTCTGCTTTTTAATGATTTTCACATTCCTGACGGCATGACCCTTATCTTTCTGTTTGGTCTGAATTTGCTCAGTACTGGCCTCAGCTTGCTCTGCCAGCATCTTGGTCATCATTTTTTTGAACATGACGTACATTTGGGGATCGATGCCATCATCCTCCTGCTGACCCTGACTCTGGATTGATCGAGGTGAGTCCATCTCTTCTTCTGAAGCTACTGAGTACGCGACGCCTTCAACTAATGTGGTTTTCTTTCTGGATCTTGTATGAACCATCGGGTATCACAAATTTTCTCTTGGATGTTGCTGATGCTCTCTACAGGGCAGAACTGATGGTTAGGCTTCTGAAGGAAATTTGGTTTGGAGGAAAATATTTGTTGAGAATTTTGGTAGACAATTGAAATAATATCCCATTACTAGGGATTGAGTCGTCGCTGGGATTACGACAATTGCGTTGCTATTCTTTGCAAGATAAACAATTGAAAATATGCCTTGTTACCTAGGCGAGGTCGTCAAACCAAAGTGAAATGTAAAATAAAGGAATTTTATTGAGGGGAAAAACATGATTTTATCAATAATACACTTGACAGAGGGGAGGGAGACAGACAATTTTCCACCACTCTACAAAATCAGAAGACACCCGAGGACCAGGAAAAATAGTAAGACTGACGAAGGAATCCCAGCCATGTCTGGCAGAATGGTATGCTCCGGACCACTGATCTGATGCGAGATCGAATTCTGGCAGAACCCCCGCTAGTGGACGAATCTCTACGCGCTTCTGCCTCTGAGAGAATTGCCTGACACACCGCTCGGGATGATAGTATGCGCAGAAGAACGGGCCAAGTAGTCTGAATCGCTTGCCGTAAGCATAAGTGTATCTGGGAGGTGATTCCTGACGATCAAAGTAGTCCCATACGACTTCTTCCTCCTGAAGGTTGTCGATCAAGAACCAGTATCGCGCAACTGGAAGAAGCTTTTCTCCATTGTATCTGAATGAACTGGCTCGGACTGGCACATGCCGGAGGAACCAAGACTGCAAGGCATAGGTGCACCCTTCGACTAGAATTGATTCTCCGAGTGCGAAACGAGTCAACCCTCGGTATAGAAAGGCGAGTGCGGCCATGGCTATGGAGAGGTGGCTGGTCTGTCAACTTCCCCATCTCCTTAGAAGCTGAACTATTCTGATATCCATGTAATTCCGTCCGTCGGGAAAGAAAGCTAATCCCACCGTGCACAGAACCATCGCATGCTGAATTCTTTCTCGAGCTGTCCTAGACAACGAGCTGACTTCTACGAATGTCCCATACTGTCGGTAGATTTCGAGCAGATCCACATATTCGTTTCCATCCTCCTCTATCAATGGCCAAGACTTGCGTCCTGTCATGCGAGCTAAGGCATCCTTAGGGTCCAGACCCTTAACATTAATCAGAAACTGTTTCTCCAATGGATCTCCAGGCTGACCGGTTGGCTCGGGCAATCCCATAATCTCTGAAAATTCATCTATCAGTACTGTCATCTCGCCCCACGGGAACCAGAAGGTAGAAGTGCTCGGATTCTACCGCTCTGCTAGTGCCTGAATCAAGTTGCCGTTGACTGTTTGCTTTCCCACTGCGGACGCCAGTTCCAATCCACACTCGTCCAGATGGTCCGGAAACATACGAGAGAAGTTCTTGAACCATGAATAATACCACCGGGGAAAGAAGGATCCGGTGTTGAGGACTCGATGTTCGGGAAGACTTTGTCGCACCTCGTAGGAGATGTGACCCTCAGGGAAGACTGAATCAAGCTGACTGGATGCCATCGGACTGGAAGACATGGAAATTGGAGTAAGACTTGGAAAATACAGGAATTTTGAGGAAAATGCAGGCAGGATAAAAATAAAGCAGGAAATTCGAGATCCAGAAGACAGGAAAGATGGGAAATCACCTGGAGTTTTGAAGGAAATGAAGGGAAATTTGGAAAATCGTCCAGGGTTTGATGAAATATGAAGAAATAAATGGAAAATGAAGTATTTTGGAAAATCGTCCAAGATTTAAAACATGGACAGTACATGGACATAGATTGGGGAATTTTGAGAAAATCGTCCAGTATTTTAGAAAATTGGGAAAAATATGGAAAATAAAAAGGAAATAACATATTCAATCAAATTCTGCATAAACAAGTATGCACAAACAACATTCCCTAAAAGCTGACTCTAGATGCACAAATTTTGAAATGGCTGTGGGACCTTAATCCTAACTCTAAGGTTCAGATCAACTGTATCCAATCCAGTTATGCCTATATACTCAAGCCAAGGCTCGATGTACGTGGCATAAAATCAAATTCTCCGGTTCTAGGTTCAAGTTTTCCAACATCCTTGAGCACCTACCGATATACGTTGGACTATGGCCCTTGGTACGTGGCAGGGGGGTTTTCACCCAAATAAGTGGCCCAGTTGTGAGGCTCTGTCCCGAACTATGGTTCTGGAAGAGAGCCCAACAACGTGAAGACCGGGACAATATAGGTGGGGGTGGTTTTTGAAAACATGAGCTCATGCAATCAAATCAGAAGGCTCTAAAACCTAAAGAGATAAAGATTTTGAAATATTTGAAGAAGCAAACATTGTTTTCATACAATTCCTAAATTGAGGAGTGTTGTATTAGACCTAAGTCTATGTGAGCATGAATAATTCTCCTCAATATGGTCCTACCAAACCATACCTAGTCTATATGCATTCCATGTCAGCTGGGTTCAAGTCTAGGCTCCTAGGTTCACATGATATCATAAAGCAAAGCTGACATTCCATGGAAATCGATTTGGACAATTTGAACTAAGTAGAGCATTAGATTGATCAGGCGAAGACAGGTCCCATCACGGTCGCCAAACCTGTTATCATCGCAAAATTTTTACTTTTGCGAATCAAACTGACCTTTGAAAAAGATTTTGAAAATAACTCGCCTCCGTTTTTAAAATGCGGGAAAATTCCGTAGAATGGGACTCGCCTGTCGGTACGAGGTTCAACCGTTCCTGCCACCTTTAACAGGGGTAATTGAACCAAGGATCAATCTTATGCTCTACTCTATTCAACTTGTCTAAATCATATTCTAATTTCTAAATGCACAAAGAATCAGGCACGTGCTATGAATTTTCAGAAAATACACATTTTGAAAACATGATGTTTGCTTTGAATGATTGAAATATTTAGAAAATGTAAATCTTGGAAAATCGTGAATTGGGATTTGAAATATACTTCTGAGAGAAATAAAAATCGATTTTGAGGAATCCTTGACATTTGGTGAAAATCGATTATGAGAAACTTGGTTTCTCTGAATTCAAACTTTGAACTTGAAAATATAACTTGAAATTTCGAATTTTGAACTTGAGAAATACTTGAAACATACTTTGAGATTTTCATATTCTAAGAAAATCGATTTCTCCATATGACTTAGAAAATTTTGAGAAAATGAAATTCTTTGAATTCAAACTTTGAAATTGAAATTCTAACTTAGGGAATTTGAATTCGGAATTTGGGAAATACTTGAAATATCATTGGCAAACCGATTTTTAAATAAGACTTAGAAAAATTTTGATTTCTCTAACTTCAAACTTTGAAATTGACTGCATAACTTGGAAAATTGAGTTTATGAACTTGAAAAACACTTGAAATATTCTTTGAAATTCAATGCTTTTGGGAAAATCGATTTTGCTATAAGACTTAGGGGATTTTGAAAAAATGAACTTCTTTGAATTGAGATTGGAATTGGCAAATGCATGAAATGAATGAATATGGATTTGAGGAATTGAGAAATACTTTTTGTATTTTTGAGAAATGCAGTGCATTTTGAAGTTAGCCTAAGAGTGTAGGCTGAATGTGGCTAATGTGAAGATCATAAATCTAAGTATCATTCATATTCTGACTATGGCCATAAATACGAATTCCACCAAGTTTATAAACTTCATAAAAGCTAGTGTATGTGCCATTCGTGTAGACCATGGTGAATTTATAAAAATATGCATGAATCATCATCCATCACACATTAACATTATTAAAAAAAATAAACTATATGCAATGCTGCCTAGGCTAAGCAGGAAATGTAAATTCTTATTCCAAAGTTTAATTACAAGTTACATCACTATTGAAATTTAAATACATGAAAAATAAAGTCTTCAATGTACCTGCAAAACTAGAAAACTTGGTTAATGAAAATATGTTGGCTTTCCTAGATTTATCCAACAATATCAGGAAATTATGGGATTTTACTAGATATAAGCCTTTTTGCCATGATTCCCTTAAATCAAAAGTGATAAAGTATGAAATAAAATGGAATAAAATAGAATGAAATTTCGAAATTGGGTCAAAATGACCAAAATACCCCTAATAACAAGACTATGGCCTTGAAATTAGGGTTTTTAGAAAGATATTTTGATAAAATGCAAGTTTTGAAATTTGAATGGAATAAACTAAGCTAAATATGATGTGACATGCTTAAAAATATGAAAATTAGGGTTAGGGATTTCTAAATTTAGGTCAAATGACCAAATTGCCCCCGATAGCAAGACTATGGCCTTGAAATCAAGGTTTTTAGAAATAGATTTTGGTAAAAACTTAGGTTTTATGCACTAAATGAAATCAAATGAGTACAAAATTAAACCTAAAGCATCCTAATATGATTATGAACATGATTAAACCCTAAAAATATATGCTTATGCACGAAAATCCAATAATCTCACAAAAACTGTGATTTTAGCAGTGTTTTTGGTTCTTTCAGGAACCCGGTTTGCAATTTGCTTAATTCAGCCATCAAATGGATTCCAAAATCCATAATAATTGGTACCTGCACTTTTTATAACCCTAATGTCGAATTGGAATTATAAAAATAATTTTTTGACATTGAATTAATCCGAAAATTGCATTAAACCCTAAAAATATGCTATTTTTGACCTAATTCACCAACCAGTCTCGATCCAAGACCTGAACCAGGGGTCAAATCTCCATGGAAATTTATGAAATTTTACAGAGACTAACTAGGAATAAAAACAGAGATTTCCCAATTTACAGATCTGAAAAATCATCTCCGGTTAGGGAGAAACCTTTCCGGCAATCGGAGCTAAAATATATCACTTTTAACAGGGATTAAAACGGCTACTTCAGATTGCAAATACAGGAATAAATAGCAATTCTAAACAAATATTTCTGAAATTTTAGTGGTGAACAGTAGACATAAAAATAATAATACTCACTTTTTACAGATCTAAAATCGGATCTGTGGTTTTGGATTTATGACTAACACAAGTCTGATTAGGGTTTTGGTAAACCCTAACGAGTTTTAAAATTAAAACAGGTTCTCTGAAAGGGGAAAAATACTAAACAGTACTAAAAAATTCTGAAAATTTCACAGTAGACAGATATATTCAATATGAATCCATAGAATTTTACAGATCTAAAATCGGATATAATATGTGGGAAATATCATCACATCAAGTTACCTTCTTGATTTTAACCATGATTTTAAAGCTTTAAAAACCCGATTTGATGTCTGATTTTTTTGACAGGGTTCCCGAAGTTCACAATCTCTGATTGTTTTACAGTAGTTTAATCACATATGCATGCATCACATATAAAAAAATCAGAAATAAACAACAAGGATTTGAATCTGAAACAACATGCTCTTTTCTGTTCTAAACTAAAAACACACAGAAATTTGATAAAACCCAATAAAGCATGCATTAATCAATGAAAACAATAAAGAAAATACCAAAACAGTAAAATAAAATTGATTTCTATGCTGGAAAACGTGTAATAAACATGATAAAGCAAAGAAATAAATAAAATACAGGGAATCCATGGCTGAAATTTGCTTTCACCTTTGAAATCATGGATTTAACCCATTTAACGGGTAAATCTCACGTTTCGTCGGTTAAGAACATGAAAAACGTACCTCTCATCGATTCTAATGGATTAGAATCCTTGAAATCACCCTCAAACTGAGTAAGATCATCTTCTTGGGTTGATTTTGGGGTTCTTGGATGAAATCCATGGTTAAATCCATGAAGGGGATGGCACCAATGGCTAAAAGTGATTTAAAACATGAAAAAGTATTGAATAAAACAAAAAAAATATTAAAAATATTACCTTGGTGCTTGCAGCTTCAATGGAGGAAGGTGGAGATGCTGGAGAGGAGAGAGAGAGTCACGAAAATTTGAGAGAAAAAGAGCCCTCTTTGACCCCCTTTAGGTCCCCTATTTATAGATTTTCAAAAAGTCACTTAATTAGGGTTAATTAAGAGGTTTTTCATTTTTTCAGGACTCTTTCTAATAAATCCACTAAGGGCAACGCTTTTTTGGATAATTATAGCCTAAGTGGGACTCTAATTAATCCCTAATTAGCCCCTAACTAAACCTAGAAAACCCCCAAATGTGATGCCACTTGGCATCTTTCACATTTGGTTTTTTAAAAACCTTTAAAAACCTTTAAAAACACTAGTTTTAAAAACTAAACTTCAAAATGGGTTTTCAAAATGATATTAACTCTTCTAAACCCCTAACACTAACCAAGACACTGACTAACCCTAGTCTAACCTTGACTTCTTCAAATGTGGCGCCACCCCGAGTGGGCCCCTCTTGAATTTTCAAAAACTATCTTAAAACTTGAAAATGAGAGGATTTTCAAAAGAGATTCAAAAGTAGTCTTGAAATCAAAAGTTTTGAAATGGCATAGAGTCTTGACTGAGTCAGAACTCCTCTAGATACGGCACCAACGGGGTGGGCCTCACATCGAAGTTTTGAAAAAACTTGAAATAAATACTAAAAATGGTTTTAAAAAAAAGGTTAAAATCAACAGTTGAAATTCAAAGTTTTGAAAATAGAGTTCTAAGCAAACTGGAACTCTGGGCTAGAGTTCTGGATTTATAGGACTCTTTGATTTTGGTTTTTAAAAGACAAATGAAGGAGTTTTTGAAAAGATTTAATCGAAAATGATGAAATAAGTCAGAAAATACTGTCAGGGTTAGACTCCTAACTCAATCAGAACTCTGAAATAGAGTCCTGAATTAACTGGACTCTACAAAATGACCTAACTTTCGAAAACAAATGGAAATAAATGAAAATTGAATAAAAACAAACTTCAAAACAGACTCCTGACTGGACTAGGACTCCAGGACAGAGTCCTGATCGGACTGAAACTCTAGATTTTTTTGGTATTTTTCTGAAAAACAAATGAAAGAACTTGTGAAAGCAGTGAAAACAATAACAAATATTGAAATAAGACAGAGTTCTGATTCAACTGAGACTCTGAGGACAGAGTCCTGATTGAACTAGGACTCTCAGATTTCGGATTTTCTGAGAAAACAAATGGGAGGATTTAAAAAAAACAGTTAAAAACAAGATGAAATTGAAGTTTTGGTTCAGAGTCCTGATCTGATTAGGACTCTCCGAAAGAGTCCTGATTTAATCAGAACTCTAAGAATTTTGGCTTTCTGATAAGCAAATGATGAAATTTAAGCAAAGCTTTTGAAAATCAGTGAAAATGAAATATGAAAACCAATTTTGGACAGAGTCCTGCTTCGATCAGGACTCTGGGGTAGTGTCCTAATTTGATCAGAACTTTGAGATAAAACCTCAGAATTTTGAAATTCTTTGATAAAAGTGTAATAGTTTTGGTAGATTGAAAGATTTCTGAAAGATTCTCTCAAAATTGAAATCAGGATCAGAGTCCTGATCCAACTAGGACTCTCTGAACAGAGTCCTGTTTTGATTAAAATTCTGAGTTTCTGACTCATTTTGAAGGATTTTGAAAGATTTGATTGAAAATGGATAAAATAGTTGTAAAAGATTAGAGTCCCAATCCAATTAAAACTCTGAAGAAGAGTCCTGATCCAACTGGACTCTGGAAAAAGAGTCCTAATCCAACTAGGACTCTAAAATTTTTGAGATTTTTGATAAGTAAAGGAATCCAGAAGCGACACCACCTAAATGGGTCTCATCTGAGAATTGAAATCAATTGAAATTGAGTTTGAAATGAATCCAGATTATTTTCGGAGAAAACATTTCGAAATGTAAGGTCCCGGGGGTTGGAAAATGACAGAATGTTGAATAAAAACCCAGGTTTTGAAATTGATTTTTGAAAGAAAAAGTTTTAAAAACTCAAATCTGGATTGAAGGTTTTGAAAACAGGAGTGCTGGATCTCGAAAATGAGATGTAATGACATGCAATGCTATGCAATGCGATGAAATGATATGCAAAAATGTATGCAGTGATATGCAATTACATATGAAATGGACAAACACTGGATGAGGGTGAAAATTTGCGGTGTTTACATTACCCTTATCACAAGCCTGCAGATCCTTGACCATCTTAACCACGTCTTTGAGTTGTGGTTGAGTAAGGTCATCAACAGACCTATCCTTGGATTTGTAAGCCGACCCTTGCCCCAGAGTCGATCTTTGAAGTTCCTGCCGAATCTCATATTCCTTATCGGTATCACCCACTGATTCTGCTTCGTCAAAAGTGTCCTCATGACGACTCTGCTTTTTGGAGATCTTCACTGGTTTCTTCATTTTTTGGCCCTTGACCTTTTTCTTATTATGAACTTTTCCTGAGCTGGCCTCTGTCTATTCAGACAACATCTTGCTCATCATTCTTTGAAACAATGAATACATCTGAGGGTCAGTGTCATCATTTCCCTGTTGGCTTCTGTTTTTGGCAGATCGTGGGGAGACCATTTCTTGTTCAGATGCTGATGAATAACTAATGTGTTGGACTGGTGCGGTTTTCCTACCGGACCTTGTCTGAACCATGTAAGATCGCAAGTGCTCTCTACAGAACGAAATGGGCAATTAGCTTTGAAGAATAGCTTTGGGATAAAACAAATAGGGGAGAAAACATTTAATGAGGGTTAGGTTGTCAATTTGAAGGATATCCCATTACCAGAGAATGGGTCATCACTGGAATCATGACAATTGCGTTGATATTCTTTATAGAAAGAGATAAACAACTAAAATATGCCTTGTTACCTAGGCAAGGTCGTCAAACCATAACAAAAGGATTATTTGAAGAAGAATGATTTTATTAATAATAAGCTTGAGAAAGAGGGGGCGGACAAACAATTTGCCACCACTCATGATAGTCAGAAGACACTTGGGGACCAAAAAAAATAGTGAGAGTTACAAAAGAATCCTAACTATGCTTGGCAGAATGGTATGCCTCAGACCACTGAGCAGACTTTAGATCAAATTCTGGCATGATGCCTGACAATAACAAAGCTTCAATGCACTTTTGTCTCTGCGAGAACTGTCTGACACATCACTTTGGCTGATAATAAACTGACTATGAGAGCAGCAGTTCTTATACCGCAAATTGACCTACTTCGTGCTTAAAGATTCAGTCTTAGTAGAAGGATGCATCTATGCACTATAGTCTTGGTTCATCCGATATGTACCAACTCGAGCCAGCTCATTCAGATATAACAGCAAGAAGTCATTACCCATCTCTCAGTACAAATTTGTGATCGAGAATCTCCATGAAGAAGAAATCGTATGGGACTACTTCGATCGTCATGAGTCACTTCCTCGGTACACCTATGCATATGGCAAGCGATTCAAGTTACTCAGACCTTTCTTCTCAGTTTATTATCAGCCAAAGTGATGTGTCAGACAGTTGGTTTGCTGACTTTCCCATCTTCGCAAAAGCTATACTATTCTGATATCAATGTAGTTCTATCCATCCTGAAAGAAGGTATATTGGCTCTCATACGCCTCTATCAATGGCCAGGATCTGTGTCCAGTCATACGTGCTAAAGCATCTTGAGGTTCCAGTCCCTTGATGTTGATCAAGAACTGCTGCTCTATCGGATCATCGGGCTCACCAGCTGGCTCAGGTAGACCCATAATATCTGAGAATTCATCCAGTAGTAGAGTCATCTCTCTCCACGAATACCAAAAGGTACAGGTACGCGGATTCCACCGCTCTGCTAATGCCTGAATCAAACTGTCATTGATGATCTATTCACCCACTATTGATGCCAGTTCCAATCCGCAGTCAGTCAGATGGTCCGAGAACATATGAGAGAAGTTCTTGAGCCAATAATAGTACCACCGGGGAATAAAAGGTCCGGTGTTCAGAGTTCGATATTCAGGGAGACCTTGCTGCACCTCATAGGAGATATGACCCTCAAAAAAGACTGAATCAAGCTGACTGGATGCCATCGGGATAGATTGGAAAATACAGAAGAAGTAAGGACTAGACTTTGAGGGGAAAACCACATGATTTTTGAAGAAATTACAGACAGGATAAAAACAAGGCTAGAACTTCGAGATCTAGAGAAAAGGAAGGATGAAAATCACCAGGAGTTTTGAAGAAAATAAAGGTTTTGGAAAAATCATCCAAGGTTTGAAGAAAACAAAAGGAAACTGTTTGATAATAGGGGATTTTGAAAATTGTCCAGTATCTTTGAAAATTTTTGAAAAATATGAGAAAATAAAAAGAATAAAAAGAAATAACCAAGGCATATTCAATCACATCTTGCACAGACAAATATGCACATACAACATTCCCTAAAGGTTGAATCTAGATGCATAAGTTTTGAAATAGTTGTAGAACCTTAATCCTAACTCTAAGGTTCAAATCATTTGTGTCCAACCATGCTATGCCGATATACTCGAGCCAAGGCTCGATGTACGTGACATAAAATCATTTTCTCTGGTTCTAGGCTCATGTTTTCCAACATCCTTGAGCGCCTGCCAATATACTTTAGACTATGGCCCTCGGTACGTGGCATGGGAGGTTTTAACCTAAATAGGTGGCCCAGTTGTGAGGCTTTGTCTCGAACTATGGTTCTGAAAGAAAGCCCAACAACGTGAAGACCGGGTAAAGATAGGTGGGGTGTTTTCTGAAAAATGATCACATGCAAGAAAACAAAGGGCTCTAAGACCTAAAGAAGTAGAGTTTTTGAAAAAATTTGAAGAAGCAAACATTGTTCTCAATCAGATCCTAGATTGAGGAGGATTGTATTAGACCTAAGTCTACGTGAGCATGAATAATGCATCCTCAATCGGTCCTACCAAACCATGCCTAACTACATGAGATCCATGTCAGCTGGGTTCAAGTCTAGGCTCCTAGGTTCACATGATATCATGAAATAAAAGCTGACATTTGTAGAACACGATTTTGATAATTTGAACAAAGTAGAGCATTAGATTGATCAGGCAAAGACAGGTCCCATCATGGTCGCCAAACCTGTTATCATTGCAAAATTTTACTTTTGCAAGTCAAATTGACATTTGAAAAAGTTTTTGAAAATAACTCGCCTGCATTTTAAAATGAGGGATAATTCTGAAGAATGGGACTCGCCTGTCGGTACGAGGTTCAACCGTTCCTGGCACCTTTACCAGGGGTAATTGAACCAAGGATCAATCTAGTGATTTGCTTTGCTCAACTTGTCTAAATCGATGTTCTATTTCCTAAATACACAAAGAATCAAGCATGTGATATGAATTTCTGAAAATGCAGATTTAAAAGTATGATGTATGCTTTAAATTTTAGAGAATACTTGGAAAAGGAACATTTAGAAAATTGTGATCCATGTTGAGAGAACATTTTTGAGGAAAATGAAAATCGATTTCTGAAGAAATCTTGAAGTTTTGAGGAAAATTGATTTCTGATAAAACTCAAAATGACTTAGAAAAAGTTGATTTCTCTAAATTTGAACTTTGAAAATGAGAATATAACTTGGAAAATCAGAAATTGGGATTGGAAAATACATGATAAATCTTTGAAAAACCAAAGGTTTTTGAGAAAATCGATTTTGAGGAAAATCAAGGCAAACTTGAGAAAATCAATTTTATGAGATGGAATTTGGAAAATGCATCAAAAGGATGGGCGTGTGGCCCTATGAAGTATTTTCATGATGCAATCTAAACCTAGATGATGCATGAATGCAATTTGTCAAAGATATTTTTTGAAGAAATTTCAAGAAATCATTAATAAAACAATTTTTGTGCCTTATAGAACTTAGATGAAATGCATTCTTTACATATCCCTGACTATGGCCATGAATACGTATTAAATACATCTCATTTGATTCTAAAAGGAGAAAATATTTAGAAAAAGTTTGAAATATGCAATGATTTTGAAGATAGCCTAAGAGTGTAGGTTGATTGTGGCTTAAAAGAAGATGGTAAATCTAGATTTCGTTCGTATTATGACTATGGCCATAAATACAAACTCGATCGAGTTTACCAACTTCCTAGAATCTAGTGCACGTGCCATTCGTGTAGACCATGATGAAATTTAAATATGTGCATGAATTGTTACGACAATGAAGTCGTACATGATACTTCAAGTACAAGGTTTTGATGATGAGCAAGTGAAATTAACTGCATTTCAGCTAAGGCAATGAAGACATTGAAGAATTCGATGAAGAATCTTTGAAGACTAGTGTGCAAATGTTAAATTCATTAAAAGTCTTAGATTCTTCTAAGAGCCTTACTTAGAGTGCATATTTAGGTTGCATTTCACCTAAAAAGTCTTTAAAAAAACTTTTCTAAAAGAACCCCTCATGAAAATCTTTTTAGAAAACTCTTTTCTTAAATTTTCGTGTTTATTAGTCGACCAATAGACTAACCAGTCGACTAATCCTTTCGCGCCATATTTTCTAAAAAGTCATTTTTGTCAAATTAGTCGACCGAAGGTTTTATCAGTCGACTGGACAGAATGTCTATTTTCTAAAAAATTTAGCAGCAGTCGACTAATGCTTTTATCAGTCGACCGGACAGAATGTATGTTTTTCAGAAGATTTTAGCAGCAGTCGACCGGACAGAATGTATGTTTTTCAGAAGATTTTAGCAGCAGTCGACTGAAAGGTTTTTCAGTCTACTAATGATATTATCAGTCGACTAATTTTATCTCTAGTCGACTAAGTTTTAAAAGTTCAGATTTTCAAACAGCTTGATTAACAGATTAGTCAACCGACGATAACTGTCAGTCTACTAATAACTAACTATTAGTCGACTAACTACTGTTTCAGTCGACTAATTTTGCCGTTTTTCCTGAAACTTCAAAAAGGCATGTCTTTTTATTTTTCAAACGTTTTGATCATTCAAAATGGACTATTTTGACACCCTTTCATACCCTCAACGTATGAAAACTTTCAACTATAAATATGAGTGCATTTTACACTCAAAACAACTTCAATTCAATCAATTCGAATCATTTACTCTTTGCTTTTCACTCATATTCATTTTCTCACTCACGTGATATTTTTCACTTCAGTTTTTCACTCAAATTCCTTTGAGACATAGTGAATTCGTGAGTAGAGTATTTCAACAACCTCAAAAGCCAATTGCATCTCATTTGCATTCAAAAGAAGAGCTCATAGGTTATATTGTAAGTTGTTACTTATTTCAATTTTCTATAAAATGAAGGACTCCTTGGTTTAAAGGAGTTGTTTGTTTTCAGTAGGTGTGTTAGTGGAAGTGGGACCGGATTTGGTCTGTGTATGATCTTGTAGTTACACAAGGTTGATAGTGGAAATCTCAAGTGGGTTTTGCTTGGAGACTGTGAAATTCCACTAGAGGGGGGGTGAATAGTGAAATATGATAAAGATCGATAAAATAAAATAATCAGGCAATAAGGCACAACACATAAAACACAGAATTTATACTGGTTCGGCCAGTACCCAGACCTACATCCAGTCCCCAAGCAAATCACTTGAGCTTTCCACTATAACATCCGAGTCACCGGATAAATAGTACAACACCCTCTTCCTCAGAGGTCTTCTTCTCTCAACAAAGAAGGACAACACCCTCTTTCACAGAGGTCTTCTTCTCTCAACAGAGAAGGGCAACACCCTCTTTCACAGAGGTCTTCTTCTCTCAATAGAGAAGGGCAACACCCTCTTTCACAGAGGTCTACTTCTTTCAACAAAGAAGGAATACAGTGAATAACAGAAAGTTACAATACTTCCTATAGAACCTTCAGAAAGATATGAATGCACGAATGAAGGATTCTCAGAATGTTCTGTTTGTCACTCAGATGATACTCTTTGTCAAAGAGCTGGACTTGACTTTTTCTCTTTTCTTTCTTTTCTCTTTCTCTTTCTTTTTCACGGCTCTCTTTTCAAATAATGAATAGAATTTTTCTCGTTGTAAGCTCACACGTCTATTCTATTCCCACTTGTCGAATAGTTTATTTGAGTGTGTTTATATAGATTTAAAAAAGTAGTCGTTACATTTTGAAATCGTAGCCTTTTTGAAATGTGAAATGTTATGTCATTTCAAAAACATCTTTTAGAGAAATTCGAGAATGCCTTTTTCCATAAAAGTAAAATGTATGGTACACTAGTCGTTGTAATATTTTAGGTAATACACATTTTATGTAAAAAGTCTATTTCTTACAATAGTACATTGAACATTGGATTGTAGTTTTGTCTTTATTCTAATTAATGATTTGAGGTATATAAGTACTTCTTTGCTTTAAATGAGTGTAAGTACGATGAGTGCTTTGAGATATTTATTTGTACATAGTCATGTCAAGTGGTTTCTTTATGTTGTGTTTTTCAAAGTCTTCAGAGAGAATGAGGACTAAAAGAAAGTCGACATTCTTTGAGAAGGATATTAACAATGATTTGTTACAGAAGATATTTAATGCTTTGTACAAAGAGAATGATGACTTCAAGTAAGTCGACATTCTATGGTTTTGTAAAAAGGTAACTAGAGTCCTTTCAAAAACATATTATATTTGTATTTCTTTGTGTAGCCGATTTTATATTTTTGTCTTCTTCTTATATTAAAAACATTTCTTTAAAGAAGGTAACTAGAGTCTTTTCAAAAATATATTATATTGGTTTTTCTTTGTGTAGCCGATTTTATGTTTTTGTCTTTTTCCTACATTTCTTTTTCATGTTGTCTTGTATATAGTGTAAGGTACAATTATTACATGACAAAATGTTTTTTTCATAAAGGGTTGTAAGAAGGTACAATTATTAGTTTTCAAAAAAGGAGCTTTTTGAAACTATCGTATACTTTTATGATATAGTATATATGCATGAGTATGTAATATGCAATATGCATGTTCCTAAAGGTTCTGTTACATATGACTCTAAAGAAGAAAAAAAATCTACATCTTGAGGTAGCCGATATCTTCAGTTGAACTTTAGAAATGCATGGCTCATCAAGCTTTTTCTTCAAGGAGTATGATTGCACTAAAGTTGTACTTGAACAGGAAGTCTCCATCCTTTTTGGGTGAGATATCCTTGCATCAAATACTCGTTAGATGTATGGCAAAACATATTCAGTCATAATATAACATTTTTCAAGAGGACATATTATCATATTATATAAAATCAAATACGACAGTGTATCATATTATGTGACATCAAAACAGAGTTTCTCAACATTCTCCCACTTTTTGATGATGGCAAAATATGCTCCCCCTGTCAAAAAGACATTATGCATAGAAATAATAATATGATAAAATATTTGAAAAATGTTTAAAGAGAATATTTCTCCAATAATGGAGACAGGTGTTCTCCCCCTTTGTCATAGACAAAAAGGAAGGGATCAGAGTAAAGCGAGTTATTACAGACCAAAAATATTACAGTCCAAAATTAAAAGTATTACAGACCAAAACAAATAAGTTTATCCCGAAGATGGAGGATGTTGATGTGTTTGGTTGACTTGATCCGACTGGAGGGTTCGTAGAGTTTGTTGCAACGAGGCTTGACGGCAAAGAATACAATCCTGAGAGCGTTGGACATCCATCAGAGCAGGGAAGTAGTTGAAGGTGGATGTTGGATCTTCTTCATCAGAGTCGGGCATGTGCAGGGACCTTAGATTGAAGGTGGTAGCATCGAGGACCTGAGAGGGACGGAGGATGACTTCGTTGTGAAGGGGTACTTTGAAGTATTTGAGAATGGGAGTTATGAAACACCTGAAAAGAAGAGGCTTGAATTTCTGATAACGAATAAAAAGGTTGAAAAGAAGGGAGGACCAGTTTATCGAAGTAGAAGAAAAAATTACGTATAGAAGAAGAGAGATTTTTCGTGGAACTAATCCCTTGCGGGGAAGCTTGGGATAGATGTTGTGGAGAAGAATCTGGGCAAGTAATTGAGCATGAGGTTGGAGATTTCTCATGTGCCAGGGAAGTTGGTAGCAGTTGGTGCAAAGAAGAATTTTTCGAAGTACCGATCGTTCGATTGGTACTATGTTGTTGAGGTCGGTGGTGGTGGAAGGTAGGTTTAGAATTCTACCTAGGTCGGAAGCATCGAAAAACATCAACTTTCCTCGGACTTTACTGGTGATGGTAGTTTGTTCATGATCAGTGGAAAAGTTTGTATAGAAGAGTCGAACTAGTTCAGGATAGTAGGCAGCTTGGGATGAAGATCCTAGTAGAGGTTTGAGTTCAGGGAGATAGTTGTCTAAGTCAAATAGCATGAAGTCGTCGAAGTTAATCAATTTACCTTCATGAATGGGGCGAGAGCATAGTAAGTTGTAATCGTGAAACAGATCTGGATACCTTAGATCTGCTGCAGTAATCCCATTGTTGGAGGAGGAAGAGGCCATTGCAAGAGTTTGTAAGGACGAAGGAGGACTAAGAAGGGCGAGTTTGAAGTGGGTAATAGTTTGTAGGATGATAAATGGATACGAGTGGAATTGGTGTGTGATGAACCAATCCATTAAATAGAGGAATGAAAATAATTTTGATAGGTGTTGAATGACATTGGAAGTGAGTGATTTTTAGAATTTAGTGAAATAAGGAAATCCGTGAGTAGTAAGTTAAGAGACTTGTGAATGACAAATCAAATCAATGTTTGAAGATAGTGTATTATATTGGGTTGAGAAGGACATAGTTTTGAAATAATTAGTATATATATAGATTTTACTATGGGTGAGTTTATCGACTAGTGAGAGAAGCCATTAATAGAGTATGGGGTGTCATGTTGAACTAAAAAGAGAGAATGATTTTAAAAATAATGGCCTAATAAAACAAGCAACTTTTTTTACTTTATGTGGAAGTATTCTTAATTCGTGAATGGAGAGTTTAGAATAGGACAGCCCATGGGGTATGAGTGAGAGGCAATAATAGTTTTTATTTAAGAAGTATATATATTGATAAGCATGAAAGGAGAGTGAATAGACATAAAAAGATGATACGGATATGTAGAGAAAAGAGAAAGGTTATAAAGGACAACATTCACTTGATTTAGATATGACATAAAGTAGAGTTAGAATAAATAAAGTTTTGCTTGAAGACAAGACTTTAATGAGTCGATTTTAGAGAGATATACAATATAAGAGAGAGTCATGGTCACGGATGGAAAGTCACTTCATATGAGATAAAGAGAGAAAGAGGAAATAAAAAGGTGGTACTAGTAGTATTAAAAACAATAGAGGACAAGTTGTTTAGAATATGATTTCATAAAAGATGTGAAGGATGACCGGATGATAATAGATTATACTTAAGCTATGAAATAACCGATGATATAGTAAAAGTTTACGTGAAATATAACCACTTAAGAGGTGATACAAAAATAATAATCACTTTGAATTTTTCATAAGAGGTCTTAAGATTTTAGATACGTACATTGATAAGAGGTCATAAAAAAAATATATCACATGAATATAATTTATTAAGAATAATAATGAGGAGTCATGTTTGGAGGTCGGCTAGCTTATTGTATGAGAGGTTGTCACAAAAAGACAAAAGATATAAAAGGTGTAATGAAATGAGTGATGTGATCCAAGTCATGATAACTTTTTACTTAAAGTAAATGGTTCTTACGGATATATGTAAAAGGAGATAGGACAAGAAGACATTATGAGAGTGTACTTGAAAGATGACATGTTTGAAAGATATAAAGAATGTGTTATGATGAATGAATTTCTATGAGTATTGTGAGTATACGAAAATATGAAAACATAGTTTGACTTTGAATAGTAAAACAAACACAAAAAAAATCGATAATAAGAAATTTTTAAAATAAGGTTTTAAAGTCACTTAGTTTGCATATTTCTAGTTCTCTTCTAATACGTGTGAAGTCTTCATGTTTTAATGGTTTAGTGAATATGTCTGCTAACTGTTGATTAGTGGGTATGAATTTGAGTTTAATAATGTTGTTTAAGACTTGTTCTCTTAAGAAGTGGTGTTTTATTTGAATGTGCTTAGTTCGTGAGTGTAAAATAGGATTCTTAGATAAGTTTATAGCACTAGTATTATCACAGAAAATAGTTGTATTTTCAAAATTTAGACCAAAATCTTTTAAGGTTTGTTTCATCCAGATAACTTGTGTACAGGCTAGGCTAGCAGCAATGTATTCAGCTTCAGTGGTTGATAAGGATACACAATTTTGTTTCTTACTGAACCATGAAACTAGTGAGTGCCCTAGCATGTGACATGTTCCACTTGTGCTTTTTCTATCAGATTTACTTCCAGCAAAGTCAGCATCGCTGTATGAGATTAGATCAAATGTAGAGGATTTTGAATAGAATAATCCAAAATCAACTGTGTCTTTTAAATATCTCATTATTCTTTTTACAACTTTAAGATGTGATTCTTTTGGATTTGACTTAAATCTAGCACACAAGCAAACACTGAACATAATATCTGGACGGCTAGCAGTTAAATAAAGAAGTGATCCTATCATACCTCGGTATACCTTTGTATCAACAGACTTACCATCTTCATCTTTGTCCAAAACAGTAGTAGTGCTCATAGGAGTAGATTTTGAAGCAGTTGAGTTCATGTTGAACCTCTTCAGAAGTTCACGAGCATACTTAGATTGATTGATGAAAACTCCATCCTTGGTTTGCTTAATATGCAGTCCAAGAAAGTAGGTGAGTTCTCCTATCATACTCATTTCAAATTCTTTCTGCATGGACTTAGAAAATTCTTCACAAAGAGTGCTGTTAGAAGATCCAAAGATGATATCGTCTACATATATTTGAACAATTAGGGTATGATTATTCACTAATTTAACAAATAATGTAGAGTCTGGTTTGCCAAAAGAAAAACCAGTTTTTAACAAAAAGGTTTTAAGTCTATCATACCAAGCACGAGGTGCTTGTTTTAAACCATACAAAGCACGTTTGAGTTTGAAAACATGATCTGGATATTGTTCATTTTCAAATCCTGGAGGTTGTTTTACATAAACTTCTTCATTTATAAAACCATTTAAAAAAGCACTTTTAACATCCATTTGATACAGTTTAAAATCCATATAGCTTTCATATGCTAAAAATATTCTAATAGATTCAAGTCTAGCAACAGGAGCAAATGTTTCATCAAAATCAATACCTTCCTCCTGGTTGTATCCTTGAGCTACTAGTCTGGCCTTGTTTCTTATAACATTACCTATTTCGTCTAGCTTGTTTCTGAAGATCCATCTTGTCCCAATGATTGGATGATCCTTTGGTCTAGGTACAAGATCCCAAACTTCATTCCTTTGGAATTGATTCAGTTCTTCAGTCATGGCTAGCATCCAGAACTCATCGATGATGGCTTCATCAATCTTCTTTGGTTCAAGTTGAGAAATGAATGCCATATTTGCAATTCGTTCTAGCTGAGCTCTAGTTTGAACCCCTTTTGTCAGGTCTCCCAAAATCTGCTTTTGAGGATGATCTTTGATATCGACAAATGTTCTTTGATGATCATCTTCATTAGACTTAGCTGTGTTATCTAAAAATAAATCTGTACTTTCAATATCATCATCGTTAGTTTGCTTATGAACAGATTGATCAATAGATTCACAGAAACTAACATGCATAGATTCTTCAATAGACTTAGAGTGCTTATTGAAAACCCTATATGCTTTACTATGACTTGAATATCCTAAAAATATGCCTTCAATAGATTTAGCATAAAACTTATCTAGGCTATCTTTTGTGTTTAGGATAAAGCATTTACAACCAAAGACTTTGAAATAGTCTATTCTTGGAGTTCTGTCATAGAATAGTTCATATGGAGTTTTATTTAATAAGGGTCTGATGAGAACTCTATTTGTTATGTAGCATGCAGTATTAACAGCTTCTGCCCAAAAAGATTTAGCAAGATTATTGTGTTGGAGCATAGTCCTGGCAGATTCCTGAAGGGTTCTATTCTTTCTTTCTACTACACCATTTTAAGGTGCAGCTCTAGGAAAGGCAAAGTTATGAGAAATACCATGCAAGTTACAAATTTTTTTAAAAAGTTCATTTTCAAATTCTCCTCCATGGTCACTACGGATTTTAACAATAGAACAAGATTTTTCATTTTGTAATTTTTTACATAAGATTTCAAATTGACAAAACGTGTCACTTTTGTTTTTCAAAAATATTACCCAAGTAAATCTTGAGTAGTCATCTACAATAACAAAAACGTATTTATTGTGATTATGACTAGCTACTCTAGAAGGACCAAAAAGATCCAGGTGGAGAAGCTCTAAAGGTCTTTTACTTGAAATGATATTTTTTGATTTGAAAGATGATTTTGACAATTTTCCTAATTGACATGCATCACAAAAGATATTTTGGGTAACCCACGGACTAACTTATTTTTAGCTAATTTAGACATGTACTTAGAATTTACATGACCCATTCTCATGTGCCATAAATGTTGAGAGTCATTATTAGCTATAAGGCAATGTTCTGTGATGTTTTCTAGGTATAGTTCATATATATTATTCTTTCTTATACCTTTTAAGATGATGTTTTCGTTGGTATCTGCTATGAGGCATGCATCATGATTAAAGCTAACATTATAACCTGTGTCACACATTTGACTGATACTTAGTAGGTTATGTTTTAAGCCTTTAACAAGGAGAACGTCTTTGATAAGAGGTTTATCTATGTTATCAATATTACCAATGCCAATTATCAAACCTTTGTTGTTATCTCCAAAGGTGACGGTTCCTCCTTCTTTATGATGAAGAACAGCAAAAAGGTCTGGATGTCCTGTCATGTGCTTTGAACATCCACTATCTAGTATCCATCTGTTCTTTTTGTTTGGAGCCTGCAAATCATTAAGTAAAATTTCTTTTTGGTACCCAATCGGGTCCCTTTTTGTTAGACTTTGGAACCCATATCCATTTGGATTTGGGTTTGTCTACAACCTTAGAGGAGTTAAAAAAATTAACATTATAATACTCCTTATTTGGTTCAGACGAATTTTTCACAAACGTGGTCTTTTGATTCATACAAGAAGGCTTGTTGAAATGAGAGTAACTAATACCATTCTTGTAGAAAGAGACTTTCTGAGAGGATAAGAGTTTATCCAAGTTCTCTTTACCTTTAGTAAACTTGAAAACCGTTTTTATGAGGTTCTCAGTTTTACTTTTTAGCTCTGAAATTTCTACTTGTAGATTTTTAGTTTTGGAGCTAGTAGAAGAAATTTCAGACATAAGCATAAGGTTTTCCTTTTTCAACTCAGAATTTTCACTGCTGAGTTTTTCATTCTTTTGGGAAAGCTTTAGAATTTCAGATTTTAAATCTTTATTTTTGAAACTCAATTTTCTAGATTCTTCAAATAGTTCTTGAAAAGCATCTAGAAGTTCTTCAAAGGAAAAATTAGAGATTTCACTTACAGAACTTTCGTTTGCCATGAAGCACATATTTGCAGTTTTGGCCTCATCATCACTTGACTCTTCACTGCTGGATGGTTCTGAATCATCCCATTGAGCATGCAGAGCCTTTTTCTTGAAGAAACTCTTCTTAGGTTCCTCAGTCTTGGACTTTCTTTTGAGAAGGGGACAGTCACGTCTCAAGTGACCTGGCTTGTTACACTGATAGCACATGGGATCTTCCTTAGGATCTTTTCTTTCCTTGTGCTTGTTTGGAAGCCGGTTCCTTCTCATGAAGCGCTGGAATTTTCTGGTTAGTAGCGCAATTTCGGATTCTTTATTTGAGTCTTCATTCTCAGATAGAACTGAGAAAGCCAAAGTTTTCTTTATTGGTTGCTCTTCTTCCCTTCTTTCTTTCATGTGGACTTCATAGGCCATAAGATTGCCTATTAAGTCGTCCAAAGTAAGCTTAGATAAATCTTGAGCTTCTTCAATAGCTGTAGTCTTTTTCTCCCAATCAGTTGTGAGAGATCTCAAGATTTTCTTCACCTTTTCAGTCTGGGAATATGTTACACCCAGAGATTTCAGATCGTTGGTGATGTTGGTGAATCTGGTGAACATCTCTGTGATAGGTTCATCTTTGTTCATTTTGAACAACTCATATTTTCTAACAAGAGATGAGATTTTGGCTTCTTTTACTTTGTTGGTTCCTTCATGAATAACCTCCAAAGAATGCCAAATGTCATATGCAGATTCACATATAGATATTATGTTGAATTCATTCTGATCAATGGCACAATATAAGGCATTCATAGCCTTTGCATTTAGGTTTGCCATTTTCTTTTCTTCATCAGACCATAAGTTATAGTCTGCGGATGGAGATGTGTATGGATGCTCAACAATTTTCCATACAGCAAAGTCTATGGATTTGAGAAAGATAGCCATTCTGCACTTCCAGTATCCATAGTTGGAGCCATTGAAGAAAGGAGGACGAGATGCGTGTTGACCTTCAATATCACGAGCATAAGAGGTAGATGTCATTTGTGCTGGAAGACTTGTTATGTCGAAACCAGCAAACCTGCTCTGATACCAAATGAAATTCCACTAGAGGGGGGGTGAATAGTGAAATATGATAAAGATCGATAAAATAAAATAATCAGGCAATAAGGCACAACACATAAAACACAGAATTTATACTGGTTCGGTCAGTACCCAGACCTACATCCAGTCCCCAAGCAAATCACTTGAGCTTTCCACTATAACATCCGAGTCACCGGATAAATAGTACAACACCCTCTTCCTCAGAGGTCTTCTTCTCTCAACAGAGAAGGGCAACACCCTCTTTCACAGAGGTCTACTTCTTTCAACAAAGAAGGAATACAGTGAATAACAGAAAGTTACAATACTTCCTATAGAACCTTCAGAAAGATATGAATGCACGAATGAAGGATTCTCAGAATGTTCTGTTTGTCACTCAGAGGATACTCTTTGTCAAAGAGCTGGAATTGACTTTTTCTCTTTTCTTTCTTTTCTCTTTCTCTTTCTTTTTCAAGGCTCTCTTTTCAAATAATGAATAGAATTTTTCTCGTTGTAAGCTCACACGTCTATTCCATTCCCACTTGTCGAATAGTTTATTTGAGTGTGTTTATATAGATTTAAAAAAGTAGTCGTTACATTTTAAAATCGTAGCCTTTTTGAAATGTGAAATGTTATGTCATTTCAAAAACATCTTTTAGAGAAATTCGAGAATGCCTTTTTCCATAAAAGTAAAATGTATGGTACACTAGTCGTTGTAATATTTTATGTAGTACACATTTTATGTAAAAAGTCTATTTCTTACAATAGTACATTGAACGTTGGATTGTAGTTTTGTCTTTATTCTAATTAATGATTTGAGGTACATAAGTACTTCTTTACTTTAAATGAGTGTAAGTACAATGAGTGCTTTGAGATATTTATTTGTACATAGTCATGTCAAGTGTTTTCTTTATGTTGTGTTTTTCAAAGTCTTCAAAGAGAATGAGGACTAAAAGAAAGTCGACATTCTTTGAGAAGGATATTAACAAGGATTTGTTACAGGAGGTATTTAATGCTTTGTACAAAGAGAATGATGACTTCAAGTAAGTCGACATTCTATGGTTTTGTAAAAAGGTAACTAGAGTCCTTTCAAAAACATATTATATTTGTATTTCTTTGTGTAGCCGATTTTATATTTTTGTCTTCTTCTTATATTAAAAACATTTCTTTAAAGAAGGTAACTAGAGTCTTTTCAAAAATATATTATATTGGTTTTTCTTTGTGTAGCCGATTTTATGTTTTTGTCTTTTTCCTACATTTCTTTTTCATGTTGTCTTGTATATAGTGTAAGGTACAATTATTACATGACAAAATGTTTTTTTCATAAAGGGTTGTAAGAAGGTACAATTATTAGTTTTCAAAAAAGGAGCTTTTTGAAACTATCGTATACTTTTATGATATAGTATATATGCATGAGTATGTAATATGCAATATGTATGTTCCTGAAGGTTCTGTTACATATGACTCTAAAGAAGAAAAAAAATCTACATCTTGAGGTAGCCGATATCTTCAGTTGAACTTTAGAAATGCATGGCTCATCAAGCTTTTTCTTCAAGGAGTATGATTGCACTAAAGTTGTACTTGAACAGGAAGTCTCCATCCTTTTTGGGTGAGATATCCTTGCATCAAATACTCGTTAGATGTATGGCAAAACATATTCAGTCATAATATAACATTTTTCAAGAGGACATATTATCATATTATATAAATCAAATATGACAGTGTATCATATTATGTGACATCAAAACAGAGTTTCTCAACAGACTGTATGTAGGTCGGGAAAGACCGAACTAGAATAAATTCTTGTGTTCCTTTGTGTGTTTGCTTTTAAAAATGCAAAATTCGTTAATATTCCGCAGACAATTTTTAAAAGCACTATTCACCCCCCCTCTAGTGCTCGTTGCCTCGATCCTACTGCACTTTCATTTGGTATTAGAGCAGGTTTGCTATTATTTTGATTTGATCATCATCTAGCATGGCAACTACAACATCTCAGCACAAAGAAGGATGCTCCTCTTTTCGTCCTCCTCTCTTTGACGGAACAAACTATGGATACTGGAAAGTGAGAATGACAATATTCTTGCAATCCATGGATCTCGATATTTGGAGAGTTGTTTAAGATAAATACCAAACTCCATCAACTGATTTCAGCTGATGGATCGATGAAAAAAAGAAGATCGCTTTACTGAATGCCAAGGCAATGAATGCATTGTATTGTGTCGTTGACAAGGTAGAGTTCAATCGCATCTCTCAATGCTCTACAGCAAATGAAATCTGGCATACTCTTCTCGTGACTCATGAAGGTACGTCAAAGGTAAAGGAATCTAAAATTGCTTCTTTAGTTCATAAATTTGAATTGTTTAAAATGAAGCAAAATGAATCTATATCGGACATGGTAACAAGAGTGACCGATATAACTATCACTCTGAAATCCCTTGGAAAAGAATATTCACAAGTGGATTTAGTCAGAAAGATCCTAAGGTGTTTAACTCCTGAATTGGAGAGAAAAACCAAAGCTATTGAAGAGGAAAATGATCTAAACACTCTCACTCTTGAAGATTTGGTTGGTAACCTAATGGCATATGAAGTCCAACTTCAAGACAGACAAGAAGAAGAAGAACCCAAGAAGAAATCTCTTGCTTTTAAGGCTACTTCTGACTCTGAAAATTCAGAAGATGAAGATGAAGATATTGCTCTCATTACAAGGCAATTCAGAAGATTCATCAAAAAGGGAAGATTTCAAAGAAAGGTAAAGAAAGCGGATTCTTCCAATCCAAATAAAGTCAAGTGCTTTAATTGTAAAAAGGCAGGACATATCAAGAAAGATTGTCCTCTTCTCAAAATCAAGCCCAATGACCAATTCAAGAAGAAAAAGGCATTTCAAGCATGTTGGGATGATAGTGACTCCTCTTCCGATGAGGAATCAAATGAAGAAGTCGCCAACATGTGTTTTGTAGCACAAGAAGATTCGGTAAGTCAATTTGACTATGATGATTTATTAAAAGCATTCAATGATTTATATGCTAAATTTAAGAGTCTAAATTCTAAAAACAAAGAGTTAAAAACTGAAAATTTAACTCTTGACTCTCAAAATAAAGTGTTACTTCAAGAGATAGAAGATCTCAAGAAGGAAAATTTTTGCCAATCATTTAAGATAAAAGAAATTGGAATTAGAACCAATCTCTTACAAAAAGAAATAACTAGTCTAAAAGAAAAATCAAATGATCTTCTTTCTATAGTGACCAAATTCACAAATGGTCAAGAGAATCTAGAAAGACTTCTTGGTTCTCAAAGATGCTCGGTTAATAAAACCGGATTGGGATATAGTTTCTTTGATACTCAAAATAGACCAAACTTTGTTGTGAAAAATCAAAGACAATATTATCAACCATTTATTCATAGAACTAAATTTTCCAGTTCTAATAGAAATGCATCTAATTATGAAACTTATAATGCTTATAAGCCTAGACATGATTATTCTAGAAATGTTAAATCTTTTTATAGAAAGAATATTTATCATCGCAAAATTTTTATTTTTGCAAGTCAAACTGACCTTTGAAAAAGATTTTGAAAATAACTCGCCTCCGTTTTAAAATGTGGGATAATTCCGAAGAATGGGACTCGCTTGTCGGTACAAGGTTCAACCATTCCTAGCGCCTTTACCAGGGGTAATTGAACCAAGGATCAATTGTGTGCTTAGCTTTGCTCAACTTGTCTAAATCGTGTACTATTTCCTAAATGCACAAAGAATCAGGCATGTGCTATGAATTTCTGAAAATGCATATTTGAAAACATGATATTTGATTTGAATATTGGAAAATATTTGGAGATTCTTGGAAAATACAACACTTGGAAAATCGTGAATCATGGTTGAGATATTGTATCTGAGAAAGTGAAAATCGATTTCTGAAGAATCTAGAGGTTTTGTGAAAATCGATTTTGAGAAATGTGAAATAACTTTGGAAAATTTGATTTCTTTGAATTCAAACTTTGAAATTGAAAATATAACTTAGAAAATCGAATTTGGAACTTGGGAAATGCTTGAAATATCATTGGAAAATCAATGTTTTGAGAAAATCGATTTTTGAATAAGACTTAGAAATTTTGAGAAAATCGATTTCTTTGATTTGGAATTTGAACTTGCAAATGAATGAAATGAATGAATATGGACTTGAAAGACTTGATTTTGAGGAATTGAGAAAATCCTTTTTATATTTTTGAGAAATGCAGTGCATTTTGAAGTTAGCCTAAGAGTGTAGGCTGAATGTGGCTAATACGAAGATTACAAATCTAGGTATCATTCGTATTCTGACTATGGCCATAAATACAAATTCCACCAAGTTTGTCAACTCCATAAGAGCTAGTGCATGTGCCATTCGTGTGGACCATAGTGAATTTATAAAGAATGTGCATGAATTGGGCATACATTGAAGTTATATATCAAAGTTTAAAACTATATGCAATGCAAATCCTAATCTAAGCAGAAAATGTAAATTCTTATTCCAAAGTTTACATTTAATTTACATCACTAATTGAATTTAAATGCAGGAATTTAAAAGAAAGTAAAGTCTTCAATGTTCCTGCAAAACTAGAAAAAATGGTTAATGAAAATATGTTGGCTTTTCTAGATTTATCCAGTAATATCTGAAAATTGTTGGATTTTGCTAGACATAAGCCTTTTCCATGATTTCCTGATATAAACTTAATGAAATATGAAATAAAATTGAATAAATAATGGAAATAAGATTTGAAAATTTGAAATTGGGGTCAAAATGACCAAAATACCCCTGATAGCAAGACTATGGCCTTGAAATCAGGGTTTTCAGAAAGATATTTTGTAAAATGCAACTTTTGAAATACAAATAAGGATAAATTAACTTAAATATGATATGACATGATCAAAAATATGAAAATTAGGGTTTAGAATTTCAAAATTGAGGTCAAATGACCAAAATGCCTCTGATAGCAAGACTATGGCCTTGAAATCAGGGTTTTCTAAAATAGATTTTGATGAAAACTTGGGATTTATGATTTAAATAAGCATAAAATCAAATATGAAACATCCTAATATGATTCTAAACATGAACAAACCCTAAAACCACACATTTATGCACAAAAATCAAGAAATATCACAAAAAATGTGATTTTGGCAGTGTTTTTTTATCTTTCAGGCACCCTGTTTTGCAATTTGATCTATTCAAACATCAAAGGAATTCTAAATTTCATTAAAATTGGCACATACACTTATTATAACCCTAAGATCATATTAAAATTGCAAAAACATATTTTTGATATTATTTTAATTCAAAAATTGCATTGACAACCTAAAATATGCTATTTTTAACCTAGGTCACAAACCAGTTTCAGAGTTAAACCCGAATCAGAGGTCAATCCTCCATGAAAATTTCTGAATTTTCATAGAGGAAAACTAGACATAAAAAACAGAGGTTTTTCCTTTTACAGATTGGAAAAAGCATCTCTAGTTAGGGAGAAACCTTTCCGGCAATCTAAACCAAAATATAACAAATCTAACAGGGGTTAAAACAGATACTTCGGGTTGAAAATACAGAAATAAATAGTAAACTTAATTAAAAATTTCTGAAATTTTAGCAGTAAATATAAGATAGAAAAATAATGAACCTCCTTTTTTACAAATCATGAATCGGATCTGTGGTTTGAGATCTATGAGCAGTACAAGTCAGATTAGAGTTTTGGTAAACCCTAACGAGTTTTAAATTTTAAATATGATTCTCTGACAGAGGAAAAATACTAAACAGAGTCTAAAAATTATCAATATTTCATAGTACATAGTTCACATCAATAAAAATCTACTGCACTTTACAGATCTTGAATCAAATATCAGATGAGAGAAATATCACAACTGCAAGTTACCTATGAATTTTAATATTGATTCTAAACGACTGACAATCACGGTTTAATCTTTTATTTTTTTGACAGAGTTCTCGAATTCCAAGGCATACGAATTTTTTACAGTAGTTCACTGATATATTCATGCATTACATACTAAAAAATCAGAAATTTATAGTGAGTACTTCAATACAAAATAACATGTTCTTTGCTGATTCAAGCTTAAAACACACAGAAATTTGATAAAACTTAATAAAATATGCATTAATCAATGAAAATAGTAAAGAAAATACTTAAACAGTAAAATAAAATTAATCTCTATGCTGGGAAACATGTAATAAACATGAATAAGTAAAGAAATAAATAAAACACAGGGAATCCATGGCTGGAATTGCTTTCACCTTTGAAATCATGGATTTAACCCATTTAATCGGATAAATCTCATGTTTTCTTGGTTAAGAATATAAAAAATAATGCAATAATCAATTCTAATGGATTCGAATCATGGAAAACAGCATGGAACAGGGTTAGATCATCTTCTTGAATTAAACTTGAGGTTCTTGAGGTTTAATCCATGATTAAATCCATGAAAGAGGAGTTTTCATGGTGAAATCTATTGAAAAATCATAAAAAACTAATAAAAAATAATAAAATAATATTAAATAACTCACCTTGGGGCTGCAGCTGCAATGGAGTAAGGTGGAGGTGCTGGAGAGGAGAGAGAAGCCACGAAAATTTGAGAGAGAAAAGAGCTCCCTTTGACCCCCTTTAGGTCCCCTATTTATACTTTTTTTTTTTATTTGTTTAGGAAGAGTTTTGATTTTTTTGACTCTTTTTAATTGTTTTTGATAAACCACATGGGGAGGACGATTTTTTTGGAGAATTCTAACCTAAATGGACTCTAATTAATCCCTAATTAACACCTAATTAAACCCTAGAAAGTCCAAATGTGGCACCACCTAGTATGGACCCACATTTGGTTTTTAAAACTTGAATTTAAAACCTTTAAAAACCAATGGTTTAAAACTTAAATAAAATGGATTTTTAAAATTGATTTTGACTCCCCTAAACCCCTAACCTAACTAGGACAATGACTAACCCTAGTCTAACCTTGACTTCTTCAAATGTGACGCCACCCCGAGGGGGCCCCACTTGAATTTTCAAAAACGATTTTAAAGCTTGAAATTGAGAGAATTTTCAAAAGATTTTCAAAAGATTTTCAAAAGTAAACTTGAAATCAAAAGTTTTGAAATTGCATAGAGTTCCAACTGGGTCAGAACTCCTCTGGATATGGCACCAACTGAGTGGACCCCACATCAGAGTTTTGAAAATTTGAAATAAATACTGAAAATGGCTTTGAAAAGGGGTTAAAATCAATGGTTGAAATTCAAAGTTTTGAAAGTAGAGTCTCAAGTGAACTGGAACTCCGGGTTAGAGTCTTGGATTTTTAGGACTCTGTGATTTTGGTTTTTAAAAGCCAAATGAAGGAGTTTTTGAAAAAATTTCATCGAAAATGGTGAAACAAGTCAGAAAATACAGTCAGGGTTAGACTCCTAACTCAATCAGAACTCTGAAATAGAGTCCTGAATTAACTGGACTCTACAAAATGACCTAATTTTTGAAAAACAAATGAAAATAAATGAAAATAGAAGTAAAAACATACTCTAGAACACACTCTTGACTGTATTAGGACTCTGGGACAGAGTCCTCATCGGACTGAAACTCTAGATTTTTTGGTATTTTCTGAAAAACAGTTGAAAGAACTTGTGAAAACAGTGAAAGCAATATCAAATATTGAAATAAAATAGAGTTCTGATTCAACTGAGACTCTGGGGACAGAGTCCTAATTGAACTAGGACTCTCAAATTTTTGGATTTTCTGAGAAAACAAATGAGAGAATTTTGAAAAACAGTTAAAACATGATAAAATTAAAGTTTTGGTTCAGAGTCCTGATCTGATTAGGATTCTGAGAAAGTGTCCGAATTTGATCAGAACTCTAAGAATTTTGGTTTTCTGATAAGTAAATCATGAAATTTAAGCAAAGCTTTTGAAAACCAGTGAAAATGAAGTATGAAAACCAATTTTGGATAGAGTCCTGATTCGATCAGGACTCTGGGGTAGAGTCCTGATTTGATCAGGACTCTGGGATAAAACCTCAGAATTTTGAAATTCTTTGATAAAAGTGTAACAGTTTTGATAGATGGAAAGAATTTTGAAAGATTTTCTTCAAAATTGAAATCAGGATCAGAGTCCTGATCCAACTTGGACTCTCTGAACAGAGTCCTGTTTTGACTAAAACTCTGAGTTTCTGACTCATTTTGAAAGATTTTGAAAGATTTGATTGAAAATAGATAAAATAGCTGTAAAAGATTAGAGTTCTAATTCGATTAAAACTCTGCAGAAGAGTCCTGATCCGACTGGACTCTTGAAGAAGAGTCCTGATCCGACTGGACTCTTGAAGAAGAGTCCTGATCCAACTAAGACTCTGAAATTTTGGCCAAAACAGAAGATTTTGAAAGGTTTTCTCCAAAAACAGGTAAAAAGGTAGTGAAAAGTAGAGTTTTGATCCGACTAGGACTCTGGAAAAAGAGTCCTGATCCAACTAGGACTCTAAAATTTTGGCCAAAACGGAGGAAATGGACAAGGGATATGACCATAATTGGTTTAAAATCAGAATGGTGTTTTAAAAAGGTTCAAAAAGATGAAAATACAGTCCTGATCCAACTAGGACTCTAAATTTTTTGAGATTTTTGATAAATAAAGGAATCGAGAAGCGACACCACCTAAATGAGTCTCATCTGAGAATTGAAATCGGTTGAAAATTGAGTTTAAAACAAATCCAGATTGTTTTCTGAGAAAATACTTCAAAATATAAGGTCCTGGGGGTTGGCAAATGACAGAATGCTAATTAAAAACCCAGGTTTTAAAATTGATTTTGAAAGAAAAGTTTTAAAACCCGAATCTGGATTAAATATTTTGAAAACAGGAGTGCTGGATCTCAAAAATGAGATGTAATGTCATGCAATGCAATGAAATGGTATGCCGAATACATGCAATGATATGCAATGACACATGAAATATATAAACACTGGATGGGGGTGAAAATTTGGGGTGTTTACAAATGCCCCTCTTTGCTACTAAGTCGGTTGTAAGCCGAGCTTAGTGGCAAAGAAAACACACCAAATTTGGACTATATATATATAAAAAATGCCCTAGTTAGGAGAATCCAACTGGGGTGAAGGAATTAATTCAGATGATGATGGTAGATACAAAATGGAGAACAAAGAAGAAGATTCACCTCATCGAAATGAGGCTCAGGCTTAGCCATTAACCTGGTTGGGGCGGGAAATGAAATACCTCATCAAAATGAGGCTCAGGTTTAACCCCTTGACCTGATCGGGAAATGAAATACCTCATCAAATGAGGCCCAGGTTTATACCCTTAACCTGATCGGGAATAGAAATGGTAAGTTGGATGACAAATAAGACGACTTTCTTGAAGAGGAATAAGACAACTCTTTCGACAACGCGAAAGATGAATAAGGTGATCCAAAAGAGCAGGGCGATTCTTTCGACAACTCGAAAGATGAATAAGGCGATGGAAGGCAATTCTTTTGACAATGCGAAAGATAAATAAGGCTATCCTTTCGGAGAAAAGGCTAATCTTTTAACAACGCGGAAGATGAATAAGGCGATCCAAAGGAACAAGGTGATTCTTTCGACAACGCGAAAGATGAATAAGGTGATCCAAAGGAACAAGGCGATTCTTTCGACAACGCGAAAGATGAATAAGGTGATCCAAAGGAACAAGGCGATTCTTTCGACAACGCGAAAGATGAATAAGGTGATCCAAAGGAACAAGGCGATTCTTTCGACAACGCGAAAGATGAATAAGGTGATCCATAGGAACAAGGTGATTCTTTCGACAATGCGAAAGATGAATAAGGTGATCCATAGGAACAAGGTGATTCTTTCGACAATGCGAAAGATGAATAAGGTGATCCATAGGAACAAGGCGATTCTTTCGACAACGCGAAAGATGAATAAGGTGATCCATAGAAACAAGGCGATTCTTTCGACAACGCGAAAGATGAATAAGGTGATCCATAGAAACAAGGTGATTCTTTCGACAACGCGAAATATGAATAAGGTGATCCATAAAAGCAAGGCGATTCTTTCGACAACGCGAAAGATGAATAAGGTGATCCATAGGAACAAGGCGATTTTTTTGACAACGCGAAAGATGAATAAGGTGATTCATAGGAACAAGGCAATTCTTTCGACAACGCAAAAGATGAATAAGGTGATCCATAGGAACAAGGCGATTCTTTCGACAACGCGAAAGATGAATAAGGTGATCCATAGGAACAAGGCAATTCTTTCGACAACGCGAAAGATGAATAAGGTGATCCATAGGAACAAGGCGATTTTTTCGACAAGGCGATTCTTTCGACAACGCGAAAGATGAATAAGGTGATTCATAGGAACAAGGTGATTCTTTCGACAACGCGAAAGATGAATAAGGTGATCCATAGGAACAAGGCGATTCTTTCGATAACACGAAAGATGAATAAGGTGATCCATAGGAACAAGGTGATTTTTTCGACAACGCGAAAGATGAATAAGGTGATCCATAGAAACAAGGCGATTCTTTCGACAACGTGAAAGATGAATAAGGTGATCCAAAGGAACAAGGCAATTCTTTTGACAACGCGAAAGATGAATAAGGTGATCCAAAGGAACAAGGTGATTCTTTCGACAACGTGAAAGATGAATAAGGTGATACAAAAGAACAAGACGATTCTTTTGACAACGCGAAAGATGAATAAGGTGATCCATAGGAACAAGACGATTCTTTCGACAACGCGAAAGATGAATAAGGTGATCCATAGGAACAAGGCGATTCTTTCGACAACGCGAAAGATGAATAAGGTTATCCTTTTGAAGAGAAGGCTAATCTTTCAACAACGCGAAAGATGGCAAAGGCGATCCAAAGGAACAAGGTGATTCTTTCAACAACGCGAAAGATGACAAGGCAATCCAAAGGAGAAAGGCGATTCTTTTGTCAATGCAAAAGATGAATTCTTTCGACAATGCGAAAGATGGCAATGGCGATCCAAAGGAACAAGACGATTCTTTCAACAATGCGAAAGATGACAAGGCGATTCTTTTGTCAACGCAAAAGATGAATTCTTTCGACAACGCGAAAGATGATAAAGGCGATTCTTTTAGAGAGAAGGCTAATCTTTCAACAACGTGAAAGATGATAAAGGTTACTCGCTCAAGGAGGCAAAAGATGATACCAGGATGTGTCAAGATGGACTTTGAGCTCTTCACTTCATGTCAAGATAGTAAGAAAATATTGCCAAAATGTTAAAAATTGTTTGTTGATTCAAAATGCTTGAAATTGATGTATATTAGTATGAAAATATTTCCTCTTTTCTACCTGAAGTATTACCTCCGACCGAGCTTAACTCCGTAGAATCAAGATTCAAATTGAAATTGCTTGTGATTGACTTTCTTTCAAGGAAGCTGTCAATTTCCTTGATATGAGCATAAAAGAGAGTATTCTTGATAGTAGAATTTCACAAAATTTAAAGAGGATTCTTGGCAGATTTGGCAGCCTGATATCCTGGGAGCTTCTCTCATGATAATCTTTCTGCACTCTTTCGAGCTCTCTTGGGCTTTTGAGGATTACATCATCCTTCATTTTGGAGATGTCCTGACTTTTCTTTCTCTCTCTTTTTTTTTTTTAGAAGGGTACATCACAAACTTCTTTCATCTTGGAGATGTTTCGATCCTTCTTTCTCTCAGGGATTATCTTGACGGTATTGGTTCATTGGTTGAAAATCTCTTAATGATAGCAGAAATTAAATATCCTTTAGGGTTTGTCAGGAGGCTCATCGCATCTGCCTTCATCTCGACAGTGCTTTGGACTTTCCCTGGAAGGATCCGTCACAAACTCCGTAATCTTGATGATGATTCAAATCTTCTTTGGCCCCGGGGGTCTACTCGCTTAATTCACCTTCATCTTGACGACAATTGAGAGATCCCTTTTGTAGATATTTAATTGCAGCTTAGGTGATTAGGAGATATAAGAATTGAATGAACTCTCTTTTTTATCGCTCAGGATATTTTCACTGCCTTATCTTTACAAGAATGATCTTTAAAAATGTGTCATAGCTTTAATCAATATCAATCACTTATGGCTTTGCAACAATATTGAATTTCATTTACTGGACATATCGAGGATTTATTCTTCATCCTTTTGGTTGGCCAATTGAAAGATCTTGAGTTTTGAATCCTTCTTCGTGAAAGCGTTGTCCTTTTGGAAGTAATACTGGAGGTATTTGGAAGTAATAATTTTTTGCAATAAAAATTTCTGAAATCAATAAATATTTAATGACAAATTGGCAAAATGGTCTTGAAATCCTTTGGTGGAAGAAATTGCTTGATATCCGAGTTGACACATCAGTGGGATTCTGGATGAAGGTCCAACACGAACCTAAACTCTAAAGGTAAATCCAATACGAAATTGGAATTCTGAAGGTAAGTCCTAGCACAATGCTGAATTTTGAAGGTAAGTCCAATTCAGAAGTTGGGTTTGAAAGAACGACCGAGTCAGGACTCGGGTTCTACAAGGAAAACAGGAAAATTTGAGTTGAAACTCGAGCCTTTGAAGGAAAGTTAGGAAGTTTGGTTTTTAAGGAGAGAAAATTCGGGTTGAAACCCAAATCTTCAAAGGAAAACTCGAGTTTAAAACTCAAAATTTTCAAAGGAAAACTGGAAGGCTCGAGTCGGGGCTCAGAAAACTTGAAAGTTCAGATCTTGACGAAGTTTTAAAGTAAAATTAGACCTTAAAATGAGATAGAATTGAGAATAGAAAGATGAATTTGACTCTATTGGTAAGAATTGATTTGAGAAATGAAGAAGATATTTGAAAATGTATTTCAAAATCACTTAGATTTTGAAAAAGAATTTTGAAAATATGATGTAATTTTTATCCTAAATGATGAATAAATTAAAAAGAATTTGAAAATGGGTTTTGAAAAGCATATTTCATTCTTTAAATGAATTGAAATAAGATTGAAGATATGATACATTTCTGACTATGGTCATAAAATGTATTATATAATAATCATATTTGAATTCAAGTGAAGAATAAAACACATTTTTGTGCCTTTATAGAGTTTAAAATGAAATTAACTCTCAATATATCCTGACTATGGCCATTGATATATATTTTGAGTTAATTTCAAGTTAAACTTTGATAAAGAAAGAAAATATTTAAAAAAATGATGATTTTTGAAAAGGGATCTAGTGTTATTCCATAAAAGGTGAAAACCATAAGTTTTGTTCACACCTTGACTATGGCCATTGATGAAAATCTTCAACTTAGGATTTAATCATCTTTTATAAAAATGGTGCACATGTCATTCATATTTCCATTTGTGAAATTTTACAAAAAGAAAAAAAATGATATGAAGACAAACAATTTCTAAGATATACGCATGCTCATACACTCTAATCTAGTGCAAGGGATGAAAATTTCTCATTATAATCTAGCTATTACATCATTGGAATAGAAATTACAATTCCTAAGCTAAGAAGAGAAATAACCCTTTTCATACATTTCCTACAAAAACATGGTTAGTACACAACTAAAATACATTGAAAAAGCATATGAATGATATTGTAAAAATGTAACCGATGTAAAAGAAAAAAAAATGTATATGATATCCTAATCTTAATCAGTAAGTGATTGTCAAAATATATGTATAAAGCTTTTGAACTTATGAGAAAACATGGGTTGGAATATATTTTATACACTAAATGAAGGTATGCTAGCTGATAACTAATGTATTTAAAATGATGAAGTGCAAGTGGGTTTTTGCAATGAAGGTGGTAGATGATAGCACCAAGGTAGCAGCAAGGGGGTGGCTGAATGTGATATACTGGAACTATGCAGTGCTACAAACAACAGCAGGTGGGTCATATGTAGTTGCAAATACCTTTTGTGGGTGGGGAATGTAATGGGTGCTACGGGGTAAAGTAAACACATGGGTGCAGCTAGGTGCAAGCATGGTATAATGCACAATGGTGCACTTGTGAGCATCTCCATCAATGTGTAGTGAGATGGATGCTTAAAAAAAATAAAAATGATACTATTATGTGGTACAATGAGGACATACAGGGGATGCATCATTGTTGTGAATGAGGTGCTATAATGGAAGATGTGGTGTCACCAATGAGGATTGGGTTAATGAAGGGACTCACAATAGTGAGCTGTGAAAGCTGTGTTGTATAATGAGAGATGCAAATGGGGGTGCAATGGGTGTGGAAAAGGATATGATGGGTGGGCTTAAAGAGGTAAATGATAACAGGGCACAAGTGTTGCTACAGTGTTGTTTGCAGGAAAACTATGTGATGGATTGAATGGATAGTGATGTTGTAGTAGGTAGTAGTATGATGCAGTGTAGTGGATGATTGACAACAGAGGTATCCACTGTTGTATCTTAGTACAAAATGCAACTCTATCGAGAATATCAGATGGAATGTTTCAACATTGCAAACAAGGATTGAGGCACATGCTACAATTATGAATATGTTGTGTTATGTTGTGGCAATGGTGAAAGTATTGGTGTGGGGACTGCAGTGATGTGTAAGTATACATATATGGTGATGATTATGAACAATATAGCTGGCGGCAACTGGAAATTAAAACCAAGACTTAGGTTTTTAACTCAACAACTCAGGGCTTTTCAGCAAATCAAAACTCGAGCTAAGCATCTGGTTTCTAATTCAATGAATCAAGGTTTTACAGCAAATAAAATTGGAACCAAGACTTATGTTTTTAACCCAGCAAATCAAGACTTTTCAACGAATCAAAACTGGATTTTGAGTTGAACAAGGCATTTCTTTATTGTACACCAAGATACAGGGAAAGATTTGTGAATGGCGAGATGCAACTGTTGTGTTGAAGAGCATAATATCCTGTAAAGTGCAGGATGTTGCGTGTTGTTAGTGGGAAGGTGTATGGAGGGAAGCCTTGCAAAGGCATGACAACTACTGCTATAGCTACATTGGGTGAGTGGTGTGAGCCGAAGGCTACAGCAGGGAACATTTGGATCACTATGGGATTCAAGTGAAGATGAGGTGCTGTGGTGGGTGGATAAAGTGGGTAACGACTGTGATTTTTTTTTTTTTGACCCCTAAAAAGCTAACTATGCATTTTAATCACATACCTCAAATTCAACATGAATGATCCAACAACTGGACAAAATTTGAAGAAAAAGCAGGTTTTATAGCAACAAATTTTCTATCCACACCTCCTGACCAGTAGCATTGCAAATTCTCCTTTTTTTCTATCCATGGCCACAAAGCTTGCACGACATTCACCTCAAAGGATTCTAAATCGTCCCAAGTCTTACAGATAAAGAACCAGATCAGAAGCCACATAAAACAAACCTTAGACAAACTTGAAATCGAATGTGACCTTGAAAACTATTGGCATTATTCCTATCATAGCTATCATCCAGTCGTATGCTAGATTCCACCTAGCTAACACAGCTCTGTCGATTTTAGTAGATCACAAGACAATCCTTCAGACACCTCCAGGAGGTCAATCCATTAGTAAGATCAAGCCCAAAAGAAAGCTAAGCTTCACAGTGGGATTCAGAGCAAGAAGTCCAGAAATCCATTCCCAAACCAGTGATATCCACAAAGAAGAGATGACAATACTTTTAAGACAAACTGGATGTTTAACAGATGACCAAATCAAATTAATGGCAGCATTATCATGATTATTTATTGTATATAATGGTTACTGAACTCCTTCACAATTCGTAGATAAGATCTTCATCTTGGAAACATTAGAGCGGAAACACTGTTGCGGCATAGGGCAATTCTACCTCATGAAACTTGAACCACATTGTTATTCTTGTTTGGTGGTTTTGGACATGTATAACTCATGCCATGGTGTGTATCACGCCCCATGTGAAGGCTCCTGGTAATTCATAACCCACAACCGCAGATTTTTAGCAAGGACAAAAACAAGAATTGCAATCATAGAGGACACGAGAAGAGTGGTATTTCAAAACAAACCTGTAGCTGGAATTGACTCCCCTTTTACAAGATATAGCACAACAATGGGAAAGGAAAAAAAAAACTTAATTAACAGTATGACAGACAAACTGCCCAAAGCAACTGTATGATCATTTATGAATCTACAAATCACAAGATTCCTTAACGTGGTTACCCCTCCAACTGCTGGCTTCTTGTTCTCTGCAACTATTCCGGATATAAATACAAGAGAACCAGCTAATGCATATTGTAATAGCAATACATGCAGAACTCAGGACCATTATGTCACGATCTTTTGACATCACACCCTCTCCTATGCGGAGAGGGTGGCTAAGAGAAGTAACACCAGAACATACGAGTCTTTTTTTTTGTTTAAAAAAAAAAAAGAGAAATTGATTACTACCAATCGACAATAACCAACCTGTAATTGAAGTTAATGCATATATATTCAAGAATATGGTCCATAAAGACAAGAAAATTCACTCCCAAATAGATATCATGTAGCTACTAACACAAATTAAACATAGATCATGGGAAGGCAAAACAGCTTGACAATCGTTGTAGCAGAGTAGAAGCTATTGACAACATAACTTTGAACAGATTTGGAATTTTAGCATAGCCCAGCAGGCTTAAGTCTATTAGCATGCACAGAGATGTCTATTAGCATGAACAAACTGAACGCAAGAGTAGTAGATTCCTCATAGATGCCAGAAATCAATACATCATCATCAGAGGCGTTCATCAAGGTAATACCCGACAAGGTTTTATCATCTTATCTGTCTTCATTATTGGATATTGGCTATAACAGGTACTAGAATTAGTAGAAACGAAAGCATAAGAGGTGATGGGATTGTGTTTTACGAGAACACAATCAACCCACAGTGAAATACAAGAAGAATCAAGTCGATCCTAAATGCTCTTATGACGAATGATCAATAATGGATGAGAAAACAGACATGATGAAATGAGGGAATCTCACCTCATGGGAAAATTATAGAAAACAAAGTAAAGAGGTAAAATCAATCGATGAAACATATTAATATAATGAAAAAGAAAGAAAAGAAAAAAAAATCAACAAATAAGATGGCTATACTCGCAAGGGAAAATGAGAAACAGATTGATGATTTCTGTAGAATGAATCTGATTTGATACTAGATCAGATCAGATATCATTGTAGAAGCCGTTCCCAAATGCAAAACATGAGTGGAGTTGAATTGAAATAAAAAAAAATATTATATAGATAAAGGGGGATATTACAAACAGAAGGGAATGATGCATCATCGAACACTATTGAAACGAGAAGATAAATGCGAATTAGATAACCAGACTAAAACTAAAAGAATGGAAACAAAAGATGATGTTGGAATCGGATGATTCCTATTACTATTACACAGTGATGCGTTGAGGTTGCTGTATGCAACTCAACATTATCTATGGTGTATTAATGGGGGCCAAATTTAAAAGTTAAGAGAAAAACCAGAGAAAATGAAAGGGGAAGTAGATGTACTCACCAATGCCTGCAGGCCTAGAATGAGAGCGGGGGTCTTCTCTTTGTTCTAGTGTCAGGAGCTCTTGTTGCTGAAGGAGGAGGAGGGAAGATGTGAACACCCCAAAATTTTCAAAAACTTGTAAAAATTCCCTTTTTGCCCTTGTCCCTCATTTTTCTGAATAATTGAGTCAATTTTGATCAAAATTCCAGTTATTTCTCATATTTTACTGGAATCAAATCCATTTTCTATAACTGACTCGATTTTGGATCCGGACCTATTATCCAAACCCAAATCTGAGCCTCGTTATCCAATTTTCAAACTAAAACTACAAAAATTATCAAAATAATTTCTGAAAGGCTCAGACAGTCCATCCGATATCTAGTTGGATCTCTGCCCCTGTATTTCTCGATTCGAGGTTAAAAACTCGAATATTTCCTCAAATTCCGGATTAAAACCTCGTTATCTGAGAAAATTTCAAAAGTTTTTCTCGAAAAATTCCTCTCTTTGTAAATATTTCTCAAAATACAAAAATAGTTTTTAAATCTCTCATTTTGCCTAGATTTTAGAATTTTATTCCAAAATAACAAAAAAATGTAGAAAATACGAAGAAAGTAACAAAAAAATTCGAAAACACAAAGAAAAATTAAAAAAAAAGTAAGTTTTTTTTAAAAACCCTTTTTTTAAGAAAACTTTTTTCTAAGAACCCTATTTTTGAAAAAATTGAAAAAAACGGCAACAACCTCCTCTCTCTCTCTCTCTCTCGATCGCCATCCGCCGATCGCCAACCTCCATCGCCCTCTTCTTCCTCTCCCGTTCATCTCCAACAACCAACTTTTCTAGACTCTTCTTTCCCCCCTCTATAAAAGGAGGCACAGGGGAAGGGGTTGATCCATCCGCTCTCACCCCTCCATGTGCTTTCTTCCTGACGATCTGTCTCCACCCTCTCATCTCGCAGCATCCATTTTCCTCACCATCATTCTCGACTCTTCTTCTTCATCATCATGTTTTCCTCTCATCCTCTCCTTTATTTTCCCCTCCTTCTGGTGCTCTCCAATCAGCAAAAAGATCGGTCATCCCTGCAATGCTTCGGTGAGTCCCCTTCCTCTCTCATCTTCTTTAACTTCCCTGTTAGCTTCTCTCCTTTTAACTTTCAATTTCGGCCCCCATTAGCGCACCACATAATTGTGTTGGGTTGCTTACAGCAACATCAACCCCTCTCTTGTGCAACAGTGACGGAACGTTCGTTCCAACAATCCCTTGTATTTACTAAGTCTCTCTGATTTTTTTTTTATTGAATGTTTGTTCATATACAATCTTCTCGTTTTATTTTCATTACCAATTTTGGTGTATGATTTCCTTTTCACATGTCTTTAATTTTTGGTTTGGGATCCCCTCTTTGTTGTTTTGATTGTTTCCTTTTCTTATTTTAAAATTTTCCCTCTGCTAATCTGTTTTGATCAATTTGTTTTTTTTTTGTTTTTTTCTTTGATCTTTATTCTTCGAGTCTCTACGATAATCTTGTTTTTCCTTCTGCCTTTTGTTTAAATATTTTGTTATATTCCATGAATACCTTTGCTCATCACCTTTCTGATTGCATTTGCATTTTATGGTTTACTAGATTTTTCCCATTTAATTATCCTTTGCTTCACTGCGCTTTCGTGGTGTCTGATGTCTTCTCTCGCTTGGTTTATTATTTTGCTTCATTTGGATTTTTGGTTGCTTTAGTGGTTTATTCGCATCATTTTACTTCATCAAGCTGATCAGCATCAAATTACTAGTCTATCCACATCCACATCGATTGCTTCCCGGTAGGTGCTAGATTTTCATCTGTAAATAAAGAAATCAGAAGCCACGAGAGAGTATTTGAAGTAGATCAAGGTCATCCTAGTATGTTAATAAAGACCTTGGTTAACGCTTTTCCAGATAAATAAGTTGTAATATGGAGCATCTGTCCTATCGTTAAAATACCCTTGTATCATCCCTTGCGCTTCATATTTTTATGTGTGCTAGCATCAATCCCATTTCCATTCACGTTGCACTAGCATTAGGTTCACAACATCAACCTCATGCTTGTCCTACTTGCTACATTTCTTTCTTAGCATCTCATATCATGGCCTGCATAATATGGAATTCGTTAGGTTCAGGAGTTCAGCGAGAGGAAGTCACCTCTCATTTGTTATTGAAGGCCCAGTATCACTTCACCTCTGAAGGATATGCTTTTCCGGCTATAGACACGCCTGTTGCTAATTACAGCAAAATTTGAATTTATGGAGGAGCTCATGATCTTTTGAAACTGTGGGCATTAAGAAATTTGCCTCAATTTCGAGTAATAATATGTCCATTCACCCTAGATTCCCGAAAGAGATACAGGGGGTGGTTGATCTCCTCATTACCTTGAGAACATTTTAATTCAAGAGCATGGCTGTCAGGTCTGGTGGTTCTCTTTAACAAGGTATATATTGCAATGTACATAGAAACCTTTTGTGTTATCTACATTACTGATTTTGTTGCAATTACTTCATATATGTGTTATTTTCTCACGTTATATAATTACCTTGCTACTTCCCATCGCTTTTGTGTCAATCTTCAGTAGCCACTCCACTTTTTGCAGCAACACCTCATTACACCTCTCCCAGCAGACCTATTGCAGGGTCATTGCTGAAATGCCTTTCAAGATTACAGGGTTACAGGTATTGTGGCCTTAAAGGCTATCGATGCTTACCAGAGTATGGAAAAATCGCAGTGATGTAGGGTTAAAGATATTTAGGGCCATTGATAAAATTCTGCAAATAACCAGATAATGTCATGAGGAGAGGAATACAGGTAACCCCAGTGGAGTTTTAAACATTAAGATATCCGTGAATAGCAAGAAATGCAAATCTGATCAGGTGGATTATGAGTTTCTTGGCATGAGAAGGAAAAGGCTTCTGAGCAAGCACCTATTGTACCTGTCCAATTTTTTTTTCTTTTTTGTTTTAAACTCATTGTCTCTACACCCTTCATGATCTGATGCTTTCGTTTTGATCTGCTACTTATAATTGGAATGGTGCCAGTCTTTGGTTATGAGGCTTTGCCAAAATATGCTTGAAATTCATTCTCCCTTTCTTTTTTTTCCTCCAGATATGTTAACCAAGTTTCTTCCTTTCTTGGTAATGGTTTTACTTTATCATTTTGTTTCAATGGCTAACATGAATTTATGGGATGGTGTAGGTCAATCAGAAAGGTTGGATCTAACTAAGGTAACGCTAGGTCATTTCTATGCTTTATGTTAGTAATGACTGTCCACTTAATGTATCTGATTGAATTAATATCAATGCATTGTCTGGTTGGGACCTAATAAGTGCCCTCATCAAGAGAGCAATAAGCTTACAGGTGGATATTTTCATGGAATCCACTTGCCTTCAGTCTGCCTCATTGTTAGGTGGATACCAAACAACCATCTCAGGCCTCTTGTTTGAGTTCTTATGTCTCGACAAACAGTCGCCAGGGAGGTGGGAAAAGAATAATGAATCTGGGCTCTTGCAAGTCGAAGGTGAGCTAGAGCTGATTGTTTTGCAGGAACTCCAACTGGTGGGAGTTGACTATGGCAATCAATCCATTTGAGATTAACTCACTTATGTAAGTGTCCCTCCACTCACCTGCACATATATTGGTGGTACCTATGTATAATTCTCCTAGTTGCACTTGTAATTTTTGTTACTTACCATCCCACACCTCACTATAGCATACCCAACACAATTGCTATTTATACTGAGGCACCCTAGAACCCTGCCATACCATCGGTCATCACATTCAGCACCTCCTGCTGTAATCCCGCAACATCCCAGCATCTTACCTATTGTTTCACTCTTCACGTTAGTCATCCACCATAGTACCTCTACTCATTCCTACTACACCTACCACATATTAGCACCCTTCATTGCCCTGTTATAGCATCACCCACCTGCTATGCCACCCACCATCTATCACTACTACATACACCACCTATTACATCTACCAACATACAACACTTCTATCATGCAACCTTTCACAACAGCATTGGTGGTCTTTTCAGTATAGTCTTCCATTTCAACTCCACAACACCTTTATTATCCATTACCACCCTTCATTGTAGTATGTGTCTTCATGTCATTCTACCGCCCATAGAAGGCTACATCCTTTTGATTTAGCTTTAATTAAGCTTCATTAGTAAACAAACGTCACAATATATCACATATACCACATATGAGTGTATATATTCCTCATTTAACATAAATATCATTCTTATATATATGTATGCTCTTTTCATTGGCTTAGGATATAGGCATCTCCTCATTTACTTGGCATACTATAAATACATCCCAATGTATGTTTCCTCAATGGCATAATGGTTAGCATATCTCTTTTCTCATGTGCATTCTAAATCAATACAGCTCCTTAGTTTTACCTTTTATATTTTATGCCTTGTTCTGTGCTAACTCTATTTTTTTTTCAGAAAATATGTGGAAAATGCTACTTTCCACCCTAAATTAGGGATTTTCGTAATCTTAATTTTAGTCTCAATAATGTAATAGCTAGACTATAAATATTATATTTCTAGTTTTTTTTTTAAATAGAATGAATGAGCATTGTAAATATCATCAATTGCTTGTTTCATACCATTTTTCTCCTTTATTTCAAAAATTCACAAATGGGAACACGAATGGCACGTGCGCCATTCTAATAAAAGGTGATTAAATCCTAAGTTGATGATTTACATCAATGGCCATAGTCAAGATGTGAACAAAACTTATAATTTTCATCTTTTATGGAATAACAGTGGATCCACACTAGGTCCCTTTTTCAAAAATCATCATATTTTTAAATATTTTCTTCCTTTATTAGGGTTTAACTTAAAATTAACTCAAAATATATATCAATGGCTATAGTCAGGATATACTGAGAGTTAATTTCATTTTAAACTCTATAAAGACACCAAAATATATTTTATTCTTCATTTGAATTTAAATATAGATTATCTTATAATACATTTTATGACCATAGTCAGAAATGTATTATATCTTCAATCTTATTTTAATTCATTTAAAGAATGAAATATGCTTTTCAAAACCCAATTTCAAAATTCTTTTAATTCATTTTATCACTTAGGATAGAATTATATCATGTTTTCAAAAATTCTTTTTCAAAAATCCAAGTGATTTTGAGATAATTCTTCAAATACCTTCTTCATTTCTCAAATCAATTCTTATTTATAAATTCAAATTCATCTTTCTATTCTCAATTCTGTCTCATTTTAAAATTCAAAATTTAATTTCAAAGTCCCATTTGACTTTGAAAATTCGAATTCACTCCTATATTCCAAATTCAATTTCCAAATTCAAATTCAAATTCAAATTTCAAAGTCCAATTTAACTTTGAAATTCCTGATTCATCTTCTGATTTCAAATCTCAAGCTTTAAATCAAGTCTATTTTTCAAAGTTCTATCTAAAGATTGAGTCTTAATTCTCAATTCAAGATCAAGGTTTTAAAGATTGATTCTGAATTCAATTTTCTCTAAGTTTAAAACCAACTTTTGAATTCAAATCTGGATTTCCAAAATCCATATCCATCCTCAAAAGTCCCATTTGGATTTTCAAAATCCAATTCTATCTTGGATTCTAGATTTAGAACTCAGTTCCACCTCAAATTCAGATTTCCAAATCCAATCTTCATATTTTTGGATTCCAGACTTCGGATCCAATTCCATTTAGGATTCCAGATTTCGGATTCAACTCCATTTTGGATTCCAGACTTCAAATCCAATCCCATTTAGGATTCAGATTTCGAATTCAACTTAATTTTGGATTCCAGACTTCGGATCCAATCCATTTAGGATTCAGATTTCGGATTCAAATTCCATTTAGGATTCTAGATTTCAGATCAAAATTCCATTCCAGATTTCAAATCCAGTTTCATTTACAATTCTCATTTCTAAAGCCAATTTCAAACCCATTTTTCAAGTCTAAATTCAAATTCAATTTCTGTTTTAGGTTCTGACTTCAAAATTTCCTTTTTAAAAATGATTCTTGAAAATCGATCCAAATTCAGTCTATTCTGACTTTGAAAATTCATTCTTATTTCAAAAATTCCAATTTTAAATTCCTTATCTCTTCATCTAAAGGCTTATCTTTCCAAAATCTGATCACTCCAAGACTTGAAATTTCAAGTCTCTTCTTCCAGATCTATTTTAAATTCTAAGTTAGATTCAAAATCTAACTTTTGTAAATCAATTTCAAACCTTTTCTTCACTGCATTATCAAATTTATTTCAGAATCACTTGGAAAATTCCAAAATTTCTAAATTATTTTTCTCAAAAGCATACATTTCTGCATTTGTATTGCACAAGCATGATTCTTTGTGCATTTAGACTTAGAATGAATTCTTAGATAATATTTAGGAAAATCAAAAGGCATAAATTCGATCCTTGGTTCGATTTCCCACTGGTAAAGGCGCCAGAAACGGTCGAACCTCGTACCGACGAGCGAATCCCGTCTCTCCATTTTCCCACAAATTTTCAAAACGGAGGCGAGTAATTTCAAAATATTTTTTTTTTCAAAATTAAGGTCATGTGAGACCTTCGCAAAAGAGTTCCTCTCTCTTCTTTTTGTTCTTTTCTTTCTTTCCTCTCTTCTTTTCTGTCTTTTATTTCCCCTCCAAAAGAGGAAATACAGGTTAGAAAGGAAAAAGAGGAGAAAAAGAGAGGAGGATACAAGAGGAAAATTTTTGCGATGATCACAGAAGAAGGTGGTTCTGAAGGATTTCTTCAAGAGAGGGAAGCATCGAAGAGGAGAAGGGAGGCAGAAGGAGGATCAAATGCCGATGGAGAAGAGGAACATGCGAAGGTGAAATACGATGTAATGGATCAGATGAAGCGCACATGGAGAGGTAGAAGACAGATGCCCTCCCTTCTTCTCGATGTCTATTTATATAAAAAGAGAGTAATCATCGAGAAAGGGGAACGATTGGGGATCGATGGTGGTTCGTGAAGGAAGAAGCAGATGGGGGGTTCCTCGACCTCCTTCTCTGCGACCTCTCTTCAATGAGAGGCAGTTAAGGATTTTTCAGATCGGGTCTGGAAATTTTTAAAAAAATTTAGAAGAAGGGCTCCTTTCAAAAAAATTTCTAAAAGGTGGTTTTACCTATAAAAAAAAGGTTTTCAAAAAGAGGTTTTTAGGCTATTTTTTCCTCTCTTTTTTTTTGTATTTTCTTTTTCTATTTTTGAATTTTTTGTTCTTTTTCTTTGTATTTTCTACATTTTTTGGTATTTTTTGAAATAAAACTCTAAAACTATGAGAAAATAAGGGATTTAAAACTATTTTTTTATATTTTTGAGAAATATTTACAAAAAGAGGGGTTTTCTGAGAATTTGGGTTTTGATCTTTTAAAATTTCTTTAGAAAAACGGGTTTGGATCCAAGATTTTGAGGAAATATTCGAGTTTTGGATCTCGAATCAAGAAACATAGAGTAAATGAATCCAAATGGATATGGACTGTCTGAGTCATTTAGAAACTATTTTTGGATATTTTTGTAAATTTAATTTGAAAATTGGATAATGAGGCTCAGATTAGGATTTTGTCACGATATCTGGGTCCAAAATTGAGTCAGATGTATAAGATGGATTTGGATTCCAGAAAATTTGAAGAATAATTGAATTTTAGATTAAAGTTGACTCGATTTCCTCAGAAAATGGGGGCCAGGGGTAAAAAGGGAATATTTACAAAATTTTAAAAAATTTAAGGTGTTCATAGATGCCCCTCTTTGCTACTAAGCCGGTTGAAAGCCGAGCTTAGTGGCAAAGAAAACACTCCAAATTTTGAAAAAATGCCCCAGTCAGCAGATCTGAACTGGGTTTTGAAGAATTATTTTGAAAACATGGTTTCTCATGATTAAAACCTTATCATGAATAGCCTTGGGGAGACAAAATCCTCAAAAATGATATGACTAAATAACAGAAATGAGAAAATCGTGATGGGATTTTCGGTGAAGATCCCGAAATGGTGAAAAATAAGGATTTTGATCAAATCTCATGGGTGAGACAAGATCAGCTTTTTGGAACGACTAGGTTTAACCCTTAACCTGGATGAGACGAAAATATATCAAGATGAATTTCAGGTTCTACACTTACCTGAGTGGGAAAGGAATACCTGAAGGCCATGATGGGACATCTTTGAGAAAAATGCCTTGTGAGATAAAGCTCAGGTACAATTCTTTGCTGGATGGACATAAAGAGCATGGATTCCCTGATGGGGAAAACCATGATGGGACTGGAAGAACTACCTCGTCGAAACGAGGAACTTCATCGGAACGAGGCTCAGGTTTAACCCAAACCTGAACAAAAGATACCTCATGGAGCAAGGTTCAGGCTTAACCCTTAACCTGAAAGGGACGATACCTCGAGGAGCGAGGTTCAGGCTTAACCCTTAACCTGAAAGGGATGATACCTCGAGGAGCAAGGTTCAGGCTTAACCCTTATCTTAAAAGGGACGATACCTCGAAGAGCGAGGTTCAGGCTTAACTCTTAACTTGAAAGGGGCTACCATACAGAATCCTCGAAGTGAAGAAACCATGATGGGACCTTCAGAGTTTGGATGAACAAATCCAAAAGGGGTTTGCGAAAGAAGGAAAATGGGGTTCCCTAAAGCTTGGAAAAGGGATGTTCTTGGGCGCCTCATTGCTGAGACTAAATATGCTTTTAAAAATAGATGACCTATTGCAGAAAGTTCAAGTTTGATTCTTAACTTGAGCGGGTGATACCTCGAGGAGCGAAATAACAGGTTTAATCCTTAGCCTGAATGGATACAGAATCCTCGAGGGGCGAGGAAACTGTGATGGGACTTCTAGACTTTGCACAACAAGTCCAAGAGGGGTTTGCAAAAGGAGGAAAATAGGGGTCCCTAAAGCTTGAAAATGGTTTGATATGGGGCGCCTCATTACTGAGACTGAAATAGCTTTTAAAAATAAAAGACCTCTTGTAGAAAGTTCACGTTTAACCATTATTCTGAGCGAGAACTGTCTATGGCGAGACAGTGGGGAACACAGGGAAGAGTGCAGATTCGAGAAGCTTAGATCAAACAGAAGGGAAGGACTTTTCAGTCCTAACGAGGGACAGCGTTAGAATATGTCAAAATGAATCAAGTTCTTGCTTCATGTTGGGATAACTAGAAAATATTGCCAATAAGATGTCAAAAACTGTAGTTGATTCAGAATGATTGAACTGTGCATATATGTGTGAAAACATTACCTATTTCTACCTAGAGTATTAACTCCAATTGGGCTAACTCCGTAGAATCAAGAATCAAATTCAAATTTGTTGTTGTTGAGTTTCCTCAAGGAAGATATCAATTTCCTTGATATGAAAAGAAAGGAAATATTCTTAGCTTCATAAAAGCAATTGAATGGAAAGATATTGATAGAAGAATTTTACATAGATAAAGATGATTCTTGGCAGTTTTGACAGTTTGATATCCTGGGGCTTTTCTCATGATGATCTTTTTGCACTCTTTTGAGTCATGGAGCTTTTTTGGGTTTTTGGGAGAAGCTTATTACATCATCCTTCATTTTGAAGATGTCCTGACTTTTCTTTTTTTTCTGGGAAGGGTACGCCACAAACTCCTTCATCTTGGAGATACTCCAATCCTTCTTTTTCTCAAGAATTATACTGATGATATTGTTTATTGGTCAAAAATCTCTAGATGATAGCAGAAATCAAATATCTTTTAGGGTTTGGCGAGAGGTTCATCGCAGTCGCCTTCATCTTGATGGTGATCTGAACTTTCTCTGGAAGGATCCGTCACAAACTCCTTCATCTCGGAGATGATCTAAATCTTCTTTGGCCCCGGGGGTCTAACTCGCATATTCGTCTTCATCTTGACGACAATTGAGAGATCCCTTTTGCAGATATTTGATTGCAGCTTAAATGGCTGAGGAAATATGGATTGGGTAGATTCTTTTATCGCCCAGGATATTTCCACTGCCTTACTGCCAGAAGAATGATCTTTAAGAATGTGTCGTAGCTATGATCAATATCAATTCACTTATGACTTTTCAACATCATTGAATTCTCCTTTGCCGGTCATATCAAAGATCTTTTGTCATCCTCTTGGTTGACCAACAGAAAAAGCTTGAATTCTGTTCTTTCTTCAAAAAATTCTTGTCCTTTTGAAAATAATACTGAAGGTAGTTTAAGGTAATTCTTTGTGCAATAAAAGCTTTGAGATCAACAATGGTTTTTGATAGCAGATTGGCAAATATTCTGGAAATCTTTGATGAAGGGAATTGCTTGACATCAAATTGACACATCCATGACAAAATTTTCCTCTCTTTTTTTTCTAAAAAAAAAGAGACTTAGGCTTAGCCCTTACCTGAATGGGAAATAAGAAATACTCCTCTCTTCCCTGAAGAGGAGTTGTTTGCAAAACGAAACTTTCGAAGAGAAATTAAGTTTTCGTTAAAACTCCCTATTTCTAGGCTTCTCTTATGGAAAGGCGACCAAAAATAAAGTTGGAAAAGTATCACAGAGGAACGAGTCCACCACACTCTCCCTAGAAGAGGGTCCTCTAAGAAGGGGTTGGCCAAAAACAAGAAAATTGGGGCCACAAAAGGAAACGGGCTTCCGTCGAAGCTTTCCCTAGAAAAGGGTTCCTTTGTGTAAAAATTGGGTTATTGTTTTGCAAATAGTTCTCAAAGAAACAAGTCCCTTAAAACTCTCCCTGAAAAGGGTTCTTGCGAACGATAGAATGATTGCATGCGAAAGGAACGAGCTCCCTCGAAGAGGGTCCTTCGCAAAAGAAAATGATTGATTTTTTATAAAAAATGGTAACCTCGAGGTTGAAATTGAAATTTAGAGTTTGAATGGCAATGAATGGTTAGTACAAAGACTAAACCTGGAGGGCTAACTGATCAGTCATCCAGACACTAGCACGAGCACTAGATGTACCAGTACGATCACTGGATTTTAAAAATGCACCAGTACGAGTACTGGGTTTTTGAAAATGTACCAGTACGAGCACTAGGTTTCGAAAATGCACCAGTATGAGCACTGAAGTTTGAAAATGCACCAGTACGAGCACTGGATTTCAAAAATATACTAGTACGGGCACCGTATTTTTGAAAACGCACCAGTACGAGCACTGGGTTTTTGAAAATGCACTAGTACGAGTACTATTTTTTTTTAAAATGTACCAGTACGAGCACTGTATTTCAAAAATATACCAGTACGAGCACTGGGTTTTTGAAAATACACTAGTACGAGTACTGTTTTTTTTGAAAATATACCAATACGAGAACTAAATTTCGAAAATATACAAATACGAGCGCTGGATTTTTTAAAACGCACCAGTACGAGCACTGGGTTTTTAGAAATGCACTAGTACGAATGCTGGGTTTTTGAAAATGTACCAGTACGAGCACTGGATTTTGAAAATGCACCAGTACGAGTACTGGGTTTTGAAAATGCACCAGTGCGAGTACTGGGTTTTTGAAAATGTACCAGTACGAGCATTGAATTTTGAAAGAAATGCACTAGTACGAGCACTGGATTTTGAAGAGACCGACACTCTTAAGATATTTGAAAATCGAAGCGGGAATGATTTCCTGTGTTTTAGGATTATCCCTTATCCTGAAGGGAAAAGTTCAGGTTTGTCCCTTAATCTGAAAGGGAAAAGAAAGGAAAAACTTTAGTCCAATATGAGCATTGGAAAAAGGAGAAATCCGAGTCGGAACTCAAAATCTCATAAATGGAAGATAAAGGGGAAAACCCACGTCGGAACCCGGATCTTCAAAATAAAAGATAAAAAAGATAAAATCGAGTTTAAAAACTTGAATTTTTGACATAACAAATGGCCTGATGAGAGCATCCGATCCAAAAAGGAAGCCTGAGTCGGAACTCGAAACTTCGAAAATGGAATATAAAAGGGGGGGAAACCCGAGTCGGAACCCGGATCTTCAAAATAAAAGCGAAAAGGAGAAAATTGAGTTTGAAAACTCGAATTTTTGATGTAACAATTGGTCCAATGCGAGAATCGGATCCAAAAGGAAGCTCAAGTCAAAACTCAAAACTCCAGAAATGAAATATAAAAGGGGAAAACCCGAGACGAAACCCGGATCTTCAAAATAAAAGAGAAAATCGAGTTTGAAAACCTGAATTTTCGACGTAACAATTGGTCCAATGTGAGCATCGGATCCAAAAGGAAGCCCGAGTCAGAACTCGAAATTCCGGAAATGAAATATAAAAGGGAAAAACCTGAGTCGGAACCTGGATCTTCAAAATAAAAGATAAAAGAGAAAATCAAGTTTGAAAACTTAAATTTTCGACGTAACAATCGGTCCAATGCGAGCATCGAATCCAAAAGGAAGCTCGAGTCGGAACCCGGATCTTCAAAATACAAGATAAAAGAGAAAATTGAGTTTGAAAACTCAAATTTTCAATGTAACAATTGGTTCAATGCAAGCATCGGATCCAAAAGGAAGCCTGAGTCAGAACTCGAAACTTCGAAAATGAAATATAAAAGGGGAAAACCCAAGTCGAAACCCAGATCTTTAAAATAAAAGATAAAAGAGAAAATCAAGTTTGAAAACTTGAATTTTCGACGTAGCAATTAGTCCAATACGAGCATCGGATTCAAAAGGAAGCCCGAGTTGGAACTCGAAACTCTGAAAATGGAATATAAAAAAATGAGACCCGAGTCGGAACCTAGATCTTGAAAGTAAAAATAAAAATGAAAAACAAAAACCTGAGTCGGAACTCAGATGGGAAGGAAATAAATCCAACCCGAAAGTCGAATTCTGGAAGGATCGACAAAAGGTATGAATAGACCTCGATGATCATGAAGACGATGAGAGATTTATTCAAGATTCTTGACCCAAGATGGCCCAGGACTTGAGTTTATTTATGATGGTTTCTAGGATTATATCCCTTATCCTGAAGACGAGTAGAATAAGAATTGGCAAAATTTTTAACAAAATTGATAAGATCAATAAAGAACTTGATAAAGAATCAATAAAATTGATAAAATCGACAGAAGATTGGTAAAAATTGGTAGAAGTTTGATGAAAAATTGATGATAAAAGACTTCAGGATTATCCCTTATCCTGAAGAAAGAAGGATCTCATAGGATGAGGTTCAGGTTTATCCCTTAACCTGAAAGGGAAAAAGAACAAAGAAGTACCTTATTGAAAAGAGGCATCAAGTTTATCCCTTAACCTGAAAAGGTGAGAGAGGAAAAGAATGATAAAATTTGATAAAATTGATGAAAAAATTGATAAAATTGATGAAAAATTTGATAAAACTTGATAACAATTGATAAAATTGATAATAAATTGATGAAAATTTGATCAAATTGAAAAATGAATAAAATGGATAAAACTAGTAAAGATAACAAGATTAACTGAAAATTAATAAGATTTTAAGGAAAAGGGTTTGTTGGATCCTGCCTACATATGATGAAGGGAAGATAGATGTATATAAAATAAAATGCCCCAATATTTATGGAGAAGAATGTGAGAATGACAAAAGATCATTGTTTTATTAAAAAGGCTCTTTGAAGAGTACAAAAGGCTAGAATGAACATTTTAAGTATAAAATTTCTTCAAATGTAGAGCATTGATAGGATATGGCAGTTTTACCCCATCTGCGTTGACCAGACGATACGAATTGCGGGGTAATGCTTCCTTAACCACATAAGGGCCTTCCTAATTGGGTGACCACTTGCCCCATGGTCGATGCTTGAGATGAGATGTCGATCTGAGCACCAAATCATTAACTCGAAATCTTCTCTCAATGACGGACTTGGCATAGTGTCGAGCTATCCTTTGACGATAAGCATGAGCATTCTCTGCTGCCTTGAGTCTCTTTTCATCCAATAAATCGAGTTGTACCAATCTCTGTTGCTGATACTGATCAAGTGGGAGCTCGATGAGCGATGCGAATTTGAATGTGGGCTTCTGAACATGGAGAGGTAATACCACCTCGGTCTCGTAAACAAGCTCCAAAGGAGTAGCATTGGTTGGAGTTCGATATGCCCAAAGCGCATCATGCATCTTTTCGTGCCAATCACGGCCTATTTCCACAGTTCTTTCTAGAATGCGGATCAGAATCTTGTTGGTGGCCTCTGCTTGGCCATTCCCTTGAGGATAATAGGGAGCTGAGAAATGATGATGAATCCTAAACTTCAGACAGAAGGTCTTCATCCGTTCATTCTTAAAGTGGTTATCATTATCTGACACAATATCATGTGGTACACCGAAATGACAAAGAAGGTTCTTATGAATAAAAGAAACCACATATCTGCCTTCTATAGTTCGCAGAGTTACAACCTTGACCAATTTGGTGAAGTATTCTATAGCTGCGAGAAAATATTTGTGGCCATTAGAGGCAAAAGGAGTGATCGGGCACACCACGTCGAAGGCCTACATTAAAAAAGGCCAAGGGGAAGCCACGTACTGCAAGTATGCGACTGGCGCATGAATAGAAGGTGCATGCATTTGGCATTTGACGCACTTCCTCACGAGACGATGGCAGTCCTGCTGCATGGTTTTCCAGTAATATCCTGCCTGGATGATCTGCTTGATGAGTGTTTGGTAGCCGACATGACCACCACAAATTCCCTTGTGTGCCTCTTGGACAACTTCCCTGGCTTTGTCTTTGTCTAAGCATCTGGCGTACTCAAAACTGAATCCACGACAATAGAGAGTACTAGCAAAGATGAAATAGCGGGCTGACATGCGTTGGATCCCACGTTGCTCCCTTCTTGACATCTCCGGTGGAAATTCACCGGTTTTAATAAAGTCTTTGATATCTTGGAACCAAGGTTTCTCTTTCTGAGTGGCTTGGTTTACTTGTTCAGCTGAAATGAAGGCAGGTTGATCAAGTCTGCCAATCTCAAAGAAATGACAGGATTCACTGTCTTTGAAAGACAAAATGGAACCCAGGCAGGCCAAACCATCAGCTATATGGTTGTATTCCTTCTTGACATGATTGAGCTGAAATTCTTTGAAGTTTCCTATGAGAGCTAAGGCAATCTTCTGATAGAGGATCAATTTTGAATCCTTCACTTGCCATTCTGCATTAACTTGGCTGACTACAAGCAATGAATCACCGAAGGTATGTACTCTCTTGACGTTGTAATCTTGCAAAATCTTGAGGCCTTGTATTAGAGCTTCATACTCGGCCATGCTGTGAGTACATTGGAAGCTGAGCTTGAGAGAATAAGGGATCATCTCTTTTTCGAAAGTGATCAATAATATCCCAATCCCTATACTAGACATATTCCTGGCTCCATCATCAAAGAATAGGGTCCAAAATGGGGATTCCTGAATGTTGCAGATGCGATCGTCAGGAAAATCATCTTCCGCCTTGATCTCTTCTATTAGCGGGAAATCTGCCAACTGATCTGCTATAGACTGGCATTTGACTGACTTCTGGGATACATACTCTAAGTCGTATTGCATCAGAAAGACTTGCCATTTTGCAATCCGTCTAGTCAGGAAAGGTTGTTCAAGTATGTACTTGAGAGGATTGAGCCTTGACAAAATTTTGATTTCTGAAGCCAACAGATAATGCCTCAGCTTCTGACACATCCACACCAAGGCTAGACATGTCTTTTCCATCTGAGAATATCTCTTCTCGTAGTCGATGAAAATCTTGCTCACATAGTAGATGGTGTGCTCTATCCGACTGCCTTCCTCATACTGCGCAAGAAATCCACCACAAGCATTCTGGTTGACAGAAATATATAAGAGAAGTAGTTTTCCAAGTCCTGGTGGCTTCAGAACGGGTGGATTGAGGAGATACTACTTGATGCGCTTGAACAAAAGCTAACATTCTGAGCCTCATTCAAATTTCACTTCTTTTCTCAACAAGTGATTGAAGGGCTCGCATCTCATGGCCAAATTAGAGATGAAGCGCCGAATCAACGAATGCGCCCTTGAAGGCTCCTCAGCTCTCTAAGATTGGTAGGAGGAGGCATATCAATGATTGCTTTTGCTTTAGCAAGATCCACTTCTATTCCTTTCTTGCTGATCATAAAGCCAAACAGTTTTCCTGACTTCACTCCGAAGACACACTTCTGCGGGTTGAGTCTCAGCTTGTAGAGAATAAGTCTTTCAAAAACTTGGTCGAGAGCATCAAGATGATCCTCTCCTTCTTTGGACTTGACCAGAATGTCATCCACATAGACATCCATGTTTTTGTGCATCTTGTCATGAAAAATAACTGTCATTGCTCTTTGATAGGTTGCCCCAGCATTCTTGAGCCCAAATGGCATGACTGTATAGCAAAATGTACCCCAAGGCATGGCAAAAGAAGTTTTTGACTGATCACGAACGACCAGTTTGATTTGGTTGTAACCTGAGTATCCATCCATAAAGGAAAACATGGTGTGGTCTGCCGTGCTGTCGATCAAAAGATCGATATTAGGGAGTGGATAATCATCTTTTGGGGTAGCCTTGTTGAGATCTCTGAAATCAATGCAAATCTAAACTTTGCCATTTTTCTTGGGAACTGCTACGATGTTCGCCAACTAGTCTGGATAATCAATAATCCGGATGAATCTTGCCTTTAACAATGCCTCAAGTCCTTCTTTAACTTGCGATGCTACTCGAGGATCTATTTTCCTGAGTTTCTACTTTATTGGCTTGCAGTCTGGCTTCAGCACAAGATGATGCTCGACCAATTTGGGATCTAAGCCTGGCATATCCTCATAAGTCCAAGCGAAGACTTCTTGATATTGCTTGAGAAAATGGATGAGCTTTTCCTTCTCATCTGGACTTAGGTTGGAGCCAATCTTGAGGATTTTCGGATCATCTTCTGAACCAATGTTGACATCCTCTGTCGGATCCTGAACCAAATGTGACGGTTCATCCTGCTTTTGAATACTGACAACTCTTGAATCGTTGAGTCAAACTCTGCTAGCTCTTTAATCTGTTCTGCTATCTTGCTGACCCCTGCCCTTGCCTTGCAGATTCTGGACAATTTGGAGTTATTTTGAGAAAAATTGGGATTGATGACGAGCCTTTTGAGCAGTTTAGGAGCTATGATTTTGGCAATCCTGAAAAGCGCAAAGAAGTTTTTTTTGAGAAAAAGTAAGAAATTAAAAAATGGCCTTTTGTACAGAAACAAAAAATGATGACATAGACAAAAATATAAAGAAAGAACGATATATGCCAAGATGTGAAGGGAAAAGATTAAAATTTCCTTGATAGAGCAACTTTGATATTTACAGATGATTTGATGAAAGAAAGGAAAAACTAGGACTGAATTGTCCCTACAAGATGACAGGAGAACAGAAAAAAGAAAACAGAAAACAAAGGCATTGTCTTCATTCTGCTCCTTTAATGAAGGTGGTTCTTCTGCCTGACGTCTGGCCAGTAAAACCCAAACTTGCACAGGTAATGTGTCGAGCAGGGATGATCGGCTCCAGGATACTATCCCTATTCTTACCAAGTCCCCTGATGGGTTGGTAGCCATGTTTCATCAGAAGATCAAATCCCTTCTTGGCTTTTGAAAACTGATGGAACAGAGGATGATCTTTGAGAGAAACGCAATTGAGGCGCCCTCCCAGTTTGAAGAAGTGAGGTCCCTGCCACTGAACCACTGCTGCGACATTCTCTGTAGGGTGGACCTTCTTCAGCTTTAGCATGTCCAGACTTTCACTAAGATTAATTTCATCAATTTTTCAGATGCTCGGGATGTCGACAGTGAAAGTAGGACGAGGAATCATGGGTTGTGGGAGTCTTTCCTCTGGATCTTCTCCTAGAACGGTTGTGATCATGCCTCCTTTCAACCACTTGATGCACTGGTGAATGGTAGAAGGGACAACATTGACGTTGTGGATCCAAGTGCACCCTAGCAAAAGATTGTATGTGGGCGGCACATTGACCACATAAAACAACACAGTATACACTGAGTAGTTGATGAAGATTTCAAGGAAGATCTTCCCCTTGGTTGTCTGCCCATGGTTATCAAAATCGTAGATCGTTATGGGATCCGGGACATATTCTTCTTCTTATAGGCCCGAGGCCTTAGCCGTCATCTCTAGACAGATGTTGAGGTTGTTGCCTCCGTCAACGAGCACATGAGAGACTGCCATGCTCCTGGTTCGCACCACTATATACAAAGCATTATTATGAAAAGTATAAGGCTTTGGAAAATCCTCATCTCAGAAAGTTATTGGTCTGTTGGTCATAGCCTGGTTGACTATCTGCGCCATATCTTGCAGAGTCATGCTCGGCTTGACATTGATCTTCCTTAGGAGATCGTCTAGGACCTGCTTATGTTCAGAAGAAGCATGGGTCAAATCCAGGATGGAGATGTTTGACAAAGTTGTGATTGGTCTCTGAATTGACTCCAATGTTTCACCCTTCTTTGAAATTGGCTTGATGAAACGCTTCAGGAATCTAGGAGCTTGTTTGGCAACTTTTGTTGTTGCCTTTGCTAGCTCACTGACTGGTTTCTTGTTGCTGAGAATTGAAGTGATATCCACCCTCTTGGTGGAAGACTGTGCTTGGCGCAACACTAGGACCTGATGTTGATCCTAGATGTCTTGGCTGGAACACGACTGAATATTGTTTTAAAGAAAGATTACTTGTTATGAAATAACTAAAGCTGAATGTTTGGGGAAAGGCTTGGACAAGATCTCAGGTTGCTCTTCGTCCTCATCCTCGATCAACAGATTCTTGTCGATACAATCCTGAATGATATTCTTGAGGACAAAACAATGCTCTGTGTCATGTCCTACAGTTCGATAGAATTTGCAGAAATTTTCCATCCATTTACCCATAACGACTGGAGGATTAGCTACTTTAGGGAGTTTGACCATCCCCTTCGACAACATATATTCCAGAACATCTTCTCGGGATTGCTCTATAGTTGTGAACTCTTTGTCATAACTCCAACCATCGTGCTTTGGTTTCATTTAATATTTTTCTTCAGGATGTGGCACTGGTTGTGGATTGACGAACCTTCCCTTTTGGGTTGCAGAGTTCGTTCTTTTGACCTTAGAGCTTCCCGAACCCTTGCTGCGGTTCTTCTTATTTTTCTTGCTGCTAGCACCACTGCTATTGCCTAAAATGTCTGTGGAATAAGTGAAATGTGCTTTCTTCTTATGCTCAAAGTTACCTCGAACAAAAAGGGTAACCTTCATAAAGGCCACTGTCCAATCCTGTTTCGAGTCATTCAGCTCTCTCAATTAACTTGATGAATGATTTTACAGGAGATATGGAGATGAGATTCCTCAGAGGTTGGAAAACGTTATTGAGGATGATTTGCAAGGCATGCTCCTCTGGAATGGGAACCTTCATTTTGTTACAGGTGTTTTTCCACCTGTGGATGAACTCTCCTGCTCTTTTGTTTTCATTCCGTTTCAAGTTATATAAATGGTTGAGAGTAGGCGAGGCCTCAACATTGAACATGAAGCGCTCGATGAACAAGTTCACTACTTTATCGAACTCTCGTAGTTTGATAGGGTTGATGTGGTTTGCGTACCACCTGGATGCTACTCCTTCCAAGTTGCACAGGAAACAAATGAACAAAGCCCTGATATCTTTCCTGAAACGGCCACATTCTGCATAGAACGTGGCCAAATGAACTTTTGGATTGCCCGTTCTGTCAAATTTTTAGGAATTTGAGAGGAAGATTCTCCAGATCATCGTCCCCGTCAAGGCCATCGTAGAAATCCTCGTCAGTATAGGTCTGCTTGCCTTTGCTTTTGGCCTGAATATCTTTAATTGATAGAGTCATTTTCTTCAATTGCTCATGCATCGGATCCTCAGTTGGAGTCCCAAACTTAGGCTTGTTCACAGACTCGGGCTCTTCAGTGATCTTTACAAACTGCCGTGAAGGATTCTAACTGAAGACAAACTGCTCTTCCTCTTCTAACTCTTCTTCCGTTGATTATGTGCTTTCAGAAATACTGTCTGGCTGAACTTTCTTTCTGATGATCCTGACTTGCTTTTTCACAGTTTTTTTCTTCAGTTTGCTTTTAGGAACAACCTTTTTCAGACTGGCCTCGGCTTGCTCTGACATCATCCTAGCCATCATCTTCTGAAACAGATCATACATAGTGGGATCAATATCATCTCCCTTGCTCTGACTCTGTCCTCTGACTCATTTAGGAGAATCAATTCCTTTCACCTAACTGTCGCTGTGGTGAGGAACCGTTTCCTTTCCAGTCCTTGTTTGAATCATTCTAACAATGCCAATGCTTTCTGCAGAATAAGGGAATCGTTAGAGCGAGGAAGAAATCTTTTAAAATAAAATTTGAGAAAAGAATGGAGGACGTGGTGGACAATTAAAAGGATTATCCCATTACCAGGGATTGGGTCGTCGCAAGACTTGCGACAATTGCGTTACCATTTTTATGATAACTGAAAAATGTGCCTTGTTACCTAGGCGAGGTCGACAACCATGATAAGAGATACTGAAGATGAATGAGGAAGATATTTAAAAGAATATCCCCATTGTCGGGGATAAGGTCGCCACAAGTATCACGGCTATTTATAAAAATAGTATTTGGCCCAAAAAATGCTTTTCAGTAGAACAAAAAGTAAATTTTATTGATAATAGATTCAGAGACAAAGAGAGGGTAGACAAATTGTTTGCCACCACTCTTGATATTCAGTAGATACATTGGGTCCATGAAATACAGAAAGAGAAATGAAGGAATTCCATGTGTATTTGGCTGCATGGTATGCCCCAAACCACTGATTTTACTGCAGATCGAATTCTGGCATGTTGCCTGCCAGGAAACGAGTGTTGACATGAACCTGCCGCTGCGAGAACTGTCTGAGACATCTCTCGGGCTGATAATCGACACAGAAGAAGGGCCCCAACAATCTGTAATGTTTGTCATGGGCATAAGTGTGGTGAGGACTTGATCCCTGCCTGTCGAAGTAATCCCAAATGATCTCCTAATGCAGGTCCTCGATCAAAGCTCGACACTGAATGGCAGACTTCAACTTCTTACTGCTAAATCTAAAGGAACTGGCTTTGGATGGCACGTGTCGCAGAAACCATGACTGTAGGGCGTAAGTGCATCCCTCCACCAAGATGGTCTCTTCAAGAGTGAAGCGAGCAAAGCCTCGATAGAGGAAGGCTAAGGCGGCCATAGAAACTGAGAGATGACGAGTCTGCTTGTTTTTTCATCTTCGAAAGAGCTGGACAATTCTGACATTGACAAAGTTCTGACCATCCTGGAAGAATGTTAATCCCACTGTGCACAGGACCATGGCATGCTGAATTCTGTCTTTTGCTGCTCGGGACAAGGTGTCAATCTCCTCGTAAGCTCCATACTTGCAATAGAGTCCAAATAGGTCAATGAACTGATTTCCACTAATCTTGATGAGAGGCCAAGATTTGCTCCCTGTTGCTCTCGCTAAAGCTTCTCAAACATCTACCCCTTTGACGTTGATTAAAAACTATTGCTCGACAGGATCATCTGGCTGACCAGCTGGTTCTGGCAATCCCATGATAACATTGAATTCGTCCATCAGTAGAGTCATCTCTCCCCATAGAAACCAAAATGTGCAGGTACGTGGATTTCACCGCTCTGCCATAGCTTGAATCAGACTTTCATTGATGGTCTGCTTGCCCACTACCGATGCCATCTCCAATCCACAGTCATCCAAGTGGTCTGGGAACATACATGAGAAGGTGGTGAACCAAGAATAATACCACCGAGGGAAGAAGGAATGAGTCTGGATAACTCAATGATCTGGGGATCCATCCCTTATCTGATAGAAGACATGATCTCTAGGAAAGACATCATCAAGGGGATTGGATGCCATCGAAATAATACTGGGGCAAAGAAGAATAAGGAGAATCAGATAGAATGCAGGACTTATGGATAGACTCTTGAAGAAAAAAAAAGAGAATAGATACAAATCCTGGAAATTTTGAAAGATCAAGGGAATTTAGAAAAGGAATTTCCAGGGTTTTGAAGAAAATTTGATACAAAAGAGAAAAGAATGTAGATAGAGGAAAAATATACACCTGGGTTTCTGAAAATAAGGAGAAATTTTGAATAATATACCCAGGGTTTGGAGAAGGTTTGATATATATATAGGAGAATACAAGGAAACATCACATAATCACAGCTGCACAAACAAGGATACACATACAACACTCCCTAAAGGCTGACTCTAAATGCAATATTTGAAATGTCTTGTAGGACCTTAATCCTAACTCTATGGTTCAGATCATCTGATTCCAATCAAGGTATGTCGATATACCCAAGCTGAAGCTCAAAGTACGTGGCATATAAAATATTTCTCTGATTTTAAGGTAATGGCTTCCCCAACATCCTTGAGCACCTACTTATATACCTTGGACTATGGCTCTTAGGTATGTGGTAGGGGGCATTAACCCAAATAAGTGATCTAGTTATGAGGCTCTCTCCCAAACTATGGTTTAGTGAGACAGCCCAGCAACGTGAAGACCGGGACAATATAGGTAAGGATGTTTTCAAAAACATGTTCAACATGCAATAAAACCAGATGTCTCTAATGCAAGTCCTAAAGAGATAAAATTTAACTAAAGAGAAGCATACACTTGCATACATTGTTTGCATTCAATCCCTAGAATTGAGGAGAGTTGTATTTCAGACCTAAGTCTAAGTGAGCATGCATAAATCTCCTCAATATGGTCCTACCAAACCATACTTAAATCCTATATGCATTATGTCAGCTAGGACAGAGTCTAGGCTCCTAAGGTTTGCATAAAAATGAAGCTGACATTTGAAGAATAAAGACTTAGATAATATCAAAGCAAAGCAAAGGCAGATTCAACCGGACGGAGATGGGTCCCATCACGGTCGTCAACTTCTGTGATCATTGCAAAAAAATTTCTCTAGTATTCTCTCTTTTCCTTCTTTTTGCCTTTCTAGCCTCTATTCCCTTTTTGAAGGGGAATGAAAGATAGAAAAGAAGAGAGAAGAGAAAAGAAAAGAAGAGAGAGGAACTCTTTTGCAAAGGTTTCACTTGACCTTAATTTTGAAAATATTTTTAAATTACTCGCCTCTGTTTTAAAAATTTTGCGGGAAAATGGAGAGATGGGATTCGCTCATCGGTATGAGGTTTGACCGTTCCTGGCGCCTTTACCAGGGGTAATCGAACCAAGGATTAAATTTATGCCTTTTCCTTCGCCTAAATATTATTTAAGAATTTATTATAAGTCTAAATGCAGAAAGAATCATGTTGGTGCAATGCGAATGCAAAGATGTATGCTTTTGAGAAAATAATTTTAATTTTTTTGGGATTGTTCAAGTGATTCTAAAATAAATTTGATAATAGAGTGAAGAAATGATTTAAAGGTTGGAAATTGGTTTATAAAAGTTAGATTTTGAATCTAACTTAGATTTTGAAATAGATCTAGAAGAAGAGACTTGAAATTCCAAGTCTTGGAATAATCAAAGACTTGAAAATAAATCATGAATTTGAAGAAATGAAAAAAGAGAGTTTTGAAACTGAGATAGAATTTTTGAAGAAAAAAAATGAATTTTCAAAGTTAAAATAAATTTTGAATTTGAATGGATCGATTCTGAAAAAGGAATTCTTAATTTCAGAACCTGAAGCAGGAATTGAATTTGGATTCAAACTTAAGAAATGAATTTGAAAATGGTTTTGAAAATAGGAATTGGAAATGGGACTGGATTTGAAGTCTGGAATTCAAGACGGAGTTGAATCTGAAATCTGAAATCCTAAATGGAATTGGATCCAAAGTCTGGAATCCAAGATAGGATTGAATCCGAAATCTGGCATCCTAAATGGAGTTGGATCCGAAGTTTGGAATCCAAGATGGAGTTGAATCCGAAATCTAGAATCCCAAATGGAATTGGATTTTGAAAATCCAAATGGGACTTTGAGGATAGATCTGGGTTTTGGAAATCCAGATTTTTAAGAGTAGGCTTTAAACTTACGGAAATTCAAATTTTTGAGATTCAGAATCAATCTCAAAACCTTGATTTTGAATTGAGAATCAAGACTCAATCTTTAGATAGAACTTTGGAGATTTTGAAAAATAAAGAATAAACTTGATTTTAAACTTGAGTTTTGAAATCAGGAGATGAACCGAGAATTTCAAAGTTAGATTGAACTTTGAAATTTGATTTTGAATATTAAATCGAATTTTGAAATTGAATCTTGATCCTGGAAATGAATTTGGAATTTCAAAGTTGAATTGAACTTTGAAATTTGATTTGAGTTGGAAATTGAATAGAGATGAATTCGAAGTTTCAAAGTCAAATTAGACCTTGAAATGAGATAGAATTGAGAATAGAAAGATGCATTTGACTCTATTGGTAAGAATTGATTTGAGAAATGAAGAAGATATTTGAAAATGAATCTCAAAATCACTTGGATTTTGAAAAAGAATTTTAAAAATATGATATAATTTTTATCCTAAATGATGAATGAATTAAAAAGAATTTGAAATTGGGTTTTGAAAAGCATATTTCATTCTTTAAATGAATTGAAATAAGATTGAAGATATAATGCATTTCTGACTATGGTCATAAAATGTATTATATAATAATCATATTTGAATTTAAGTGAAGAATAAAACACATTTTGGTGCCTTTATAGAGTTTAAAATGAAATTAACTCTCAATATATCTTGACTATGGCCATTGATATATATTTTGAGTTAATTTCAAGTTAAACTCTGATAAAGGAAGAAAATATTTAAAAAAATGATGATTTTTGAAAAGGGATCCAGTGTTATTCCATAAAAGGTGAAAACCATAAGTTTTGTTCACACCTTGACTATGGCCATTGATGAAAATCGTCAACTTAGGATTTAATTATCTTTTATAAAAATGGTGCACATGCCATTCGTATTCCCATTTGTGAAAGTTTGCAAAAAGAAAAAAAAATGATATGAAGACAAGCAATTTCTAAGATATACGCATGCTCATACATTCTAATCTAGTGCAAGGGATGAAAATTTCTCATTATAATCTAGCTATTACATCATTGGAATAGAAATTACAATTCCTAAGCTAAGAAGAAAAATAACCCCTTTCATACATTTCCTGCAAAAACATGGTTAGTACACAACTAAAATACATTGAAAAAGCATATGAATGATATTGTAAAAATGTAACCGATGTAAAAGAAAAAAAATGTATATGATATCCTAATCTTAATCAGTAAGTGATTGTCAAAATATATGTATAAAGCTTTTGAACTTATGAGAAAACATGGGTTGGAATATATTTTATACACTAAATGAAGGTATGCTAGCTGATAACTAATGTATTTAAAATGATGAAGTGCAGGTGGGTTTTGGCAATGAAGGTGGCAGATGATAGCACCAAGGTAGCAGCAAAGGGGTGGCTGAATGTGATATACTGGAACTATACAGTGCTGCAAATAGCAGCAGGTGGGTCATATGTAGTTGCAAATACCTTTTGTGGGTGGGGAATGTAATGGGTGCTATGGGGTAAACTAAACACATGGGTGCAGCTGGGTGCAAGCATGGTATAATGCACAATGGTGCACTTGTGAGCATCTCCACCAATGTGTAGTGAGATGGATGCTTAAAAAAAAATGAAAATGATACTATTATGTGGTACAATGAGGACACACAGGGGATGCATCATTGTTGTGAATGAGGTGCTATAATGGAAGATGTGGTGTCGCCAATGAGGATTGGGTTAATAAAGGGACTCACAACAGTGAGTTGTGAAAGTTGTGTTGTATAATGAGAGATGTAAATGGGGGTGCAATGGGTGTGGGAAAGGATATGATGGATGGGCTTAAAGAGGTGCATGATAATAAGGCACAAGTGCTGCTACAGTGCTGTTTGCAGGAAAAGTATGTGATGGATTGAATGGATAGTGGGCAGTGACATAGTGATGTTGTAGTAGGTAGTAGTATGATGCAGTGTAGTGAACGATTGGCAACAGAGGTATCCACTGTTGTATGTTAGTACAAAAAGCAACTCTATCAAGAATATCAGATGGAATGTTTCAACATTGCAAACAAGGATTGAGGCACATGCTACAGTTATGAATATGTTGTGTTATGTTGTGGCACTGGTGAAAGTATTGGTGTGGGGACTGCAGTGATGTGTAAGTATACATATATGGTGATGATTATGAACAATATAGCTGGCGGCAACTGGAAATTGAAACCAAGACTTAGGTTTTTAACTCAACAACTCAAGGCTTTTCAGCAAATCAAAACTCGAGCTAAGCATCTAGTTTCTAATTCAACGAATCAAGGTTTTACAGCAAATAAAATTGGAACCAAGACTTAGGTTTTTAACCCATCAAATCAAGACTTTTCAACGAATCAAAACTGGATTTTGAGTTGAACAAGGCATTTCTTTATTGTACACCAAGATACAGGGAAAGATTTGTGAATGTCGAGATGCAACTGTTGTGTTGAAGAGCACAGTATCCTGTAAAGTGCAAAATGTTGTGTTGTTAGTGGGAAGGTGTATGGAGGTAAGCCTTGCAAAGGCATGACAACTACTGCTATAGCTACATTGGGTGAGTGGTATGTGCCGAAGGCTATAACAGGGAACATTTGGATCACTATGGGATTCAAGCGAAAATGAGGTGCGGTGGTGGGTGGATAAAGTGGGTAATGACTGTGAGTTTGTTTGTTTTTTTTTACCCCTAAAAAGCTAACTATGCATTTCAATCATAGACCTCAAATGCAACATGAATGATCCAACAATTGGATGAAATTTGAATAAAAAACAAGTTTTATAGCAACAAATTTTCTATCCACACCTCCTGACCAGTAGCATTGCACATTCTCCTTTTTTCTTATCCATGGCCACAAAGCTTGCACGTCATTCACCTCAAAGGATTCTAAATCGTCCCAAGTCTTACAGATAAAGGACCATATCAGAAGCCACAGAAAACAAAGCTTAGACAAACCAGAAATCGAATGTGACCTTGAAAACTATTGGCATTACTCCCATCAGAGCTATCATTCAGTTGTATGCTAGATTCCACCTAGCTAACACAGCTCTGTCGATTTGAGTAGATCACAAGACAATCCTTTAGACACCTCCAGCAGGTCAATCCATTAGTAAGATCAAACCCAAAAGAAAGCTAAGCTTCACAGTGGGATTCAGAGCAAGAAACCCAGAAATCCATTCCCAAACCAGTGATATCCACAAAGAAGAGATGACAATACTTTTAAGACATACTAGATGTTTAACAGATGACCAAATCAAATTAATGGCAGCATTATCATGATTATTTATTGTATATAATGGTTATTGAACTCCTTCACAATTCGAAGATAAGATCTTCATCTTGGAAACATTAGAGCAGAAACACTGTTGTGGCATAGGGCAATTCTACCTCATGAAACTTGAACCACATTGTTATTCCTGTTTGGTGGTTTTGGACATGTATAACTCATGTCATGGTGTGTATCACGCCCCATGTGAAGGCTCCTGGTAATTCATAACCCACAACCGCAGATTTTTAGCAAAGACAGAAACAAGAATTGCAATCATAGAGGACACAAGAAGAGTGGTATTTTAGAACAAACTTGTAGCTGGAATTGACTCCCCTTTTACAAGATAGAGCACAATGATGGTAAAGGAAAAAAAAAAACTTAATTAACAGTATGACAGACAAACTGCTCAAAGCAACTGTATGATCATTTATGAATCTACGAATCACAAGATTCCTTAACGTGGTTACCCCTCCAACTGTTGGCTTCTTGTTCTCTGCAACTATTCCATATGTAAATACAAGAGAACCAGCTAATGCTTATTGTAATAGCAATACATGCAGAACTCAGGACCATTATGTCACGATCTTTTGACATCACACCCTCTCCTATGTGGAGAGGGTGGCTAAGAGAAGTAACACCAGAACATACGAGAGTCTTTTTTAAAAAAAAAAAAAGAGAAACTGATTACTAACAATCGACATTAACCGACCTGTAATTGAAGTTAATGCATATATAATCAAGAATATGGTCCATAAAGACAAGAAAATTCACTCCCAAATCAAGATCAGTTAGCTACTAACACAATTAAACATAGATCATGGGAAGGCAAAATAGCTTGACAATCGTTGTAGCACAGCAGAAGGTATTGACAGCTTAACTTTGAACAGATTTGGAATTTTAGCATAGCCCAGCAGGCTTAAGTTATCGAATTGCAGGTAATAGCATGCACAGAGATGTCTATTAGCAAGAACAAACTGAACGCAAGAGTAGTAGATTCCTTAGAGATGCCAGAAATCAATACATCATCATCAAAGGCGTTCATCAAGGTAATACCCGACAAGGTTTTATCATCTTATTTGTCTTCATTATTGGATATTGGCAATAACAGGTACTAGAATTAGTAGAAACGAAAGCATAAGAGGTGATGGGATTGTGTTTTACGAGAACACAATCAACCCACGGTGAAATACAAGAAGAATCAAGTTGATCCTAAATACTCTTATGACAAATGATCAATAATGGATGAGAAAACAGACATGATGAAATGAGGGAATCACGCCTCATGGGAAAATTATAGAAAACAAAGTAAAGAGGTAAAATCAATCGATGAAGCGTATTAATATAATGAAAAAGAAAGAAAAAGAGAAAGAAAAGAAAAAAAATCAGCAAATAAGATGGCTATACTCGCAGGGGAAAATGTGAAACAGATTGATGATTTCTGTAGAATGAATCTGATCTGATACTAGATCAGATCGGATATCATTGTAGAAGTCGTTCTCAAATGAAAAACATGAGTGGAGTTGAATTGAAATAAATAAAAAAATTATATAGATAAAGGGGGATATTACAAACAAAAGGGAATGATGCATCACCGAACACTATTAAAATGAGAAGATAAATGCGAATTAGATAACCAGACTAAAACTAAAAGAATGGAAACAAAAGATGATGTTGGAATCAGAGGATTCCTATTACTATTACACAGTGATGCATTGAGGTTGTTGTATGCAACTCAATGTTATCTATGGTGTATTAATGGAGGCTAAATTTAAAATTTAAGAGAAAAACCAGAGAAAACGAAAGGGGAAGAAGAAGTACTCACCGATGCCTACAGGTCTGGAATGAGAGTGGGGGTCTTCTCTTCGTTCTAGTGTCAGAAGCTCTTGTTGCTGAAGGAGGAGGAGGGAAGGTGGTTCTGAAGGATTCCTTCAAGAGAGGGAAGAGTCGAAGAGGAGAAGGGAGGCAGAAGAAGGATCAGATGCCGATGGAGAAGAGGAACATGCAGAGGTGAAATGCGATATAATGGATCAGATGAAGCACACTTGGAGGGGCAAAAGACGGATGCCCTCCCCTCTTCTCGATGCATGTTTATATAGAAAGAGAGGAATCATCGAGAAGGGGGAACGGTTGGGGATCGATGGTGGTCCGTGAAGGAAGAAGCAGATGGGGGGTTCCTCGACCTCCTTCTTTGCAGCCTCTCTTCAAAGAGAGGCCGTTAGGGATTTTTCGGCCCGGGTTTGAAAATTTTTAAAAAAATTTAGAAGAAGGGCTCCTTTCAAAAAGTTTTCTAAAAGGTGGTTTTACATACGAAAAAAAGGTTTTCAAAAAGAGATTTTTAGGCTATTTTTTCTTTTTTTTTCGTATTTTCTTTTTCTATTTTTGAATTTTTTGTTCTTTTTCTTTGTATTTTCTATATTTTTTTGTATTTTTTGAAATAAAACTCTAAAACTATGGGAAAATAAGGGATTTAAAACTATTTTTTTGTATTTTTGAGAAATATTTATAAATAGAGGGGTTTTCTAAGAATTTGGGTTTTGATCTTTTAAAATTTCTTTAGAAAAATGGGTTTAGATCCAAGATTTTGAGGAAATATTCGAGTTTTTAATCTCAAATCGAGAAACACAAAGTAAATGGATCCAAATGGATATGGACTGTATGAGTCATTCAGAAACTATTTTTGTAAATTTAATTTGAAAATTGGATAACAAGGCTCAGATTGGGATTTTGTCATGGGATCCGAGTTCAAAATCGAGTCAGATGTATAAGATGGATTTGGATTCTAGAAAATCCGAAGAATAACTGAATTTTAGATTGAAGTTGACTCGATTTCCTCATGAAATGGGGGCCAGGGGCAAAAAGGGAATATTTATAAAATTTTAAAAAATTTGGGGTGTTCACATAGTTTAAAGAAAACATCGTCCAAAAACAAACTCAAGAAAAAGTCTGTGAAAAAGCAGGTCAGAATCAGCAGAAAGAAAATTCGGCATGACAGCATTTCTGAGGACATGGAGTCAGCGGAAGAAGAGTCAGAAGAAGAGCAACCCGTTGTAAACACCCCAAATTTTCACCCTTATTCAATATTTGCATTTCATATGCCATTGCATATCACTGCATGCATTTGGCATAACATTTCATTGCATTGCATCGCATTGCATGTCATCACATCTCATTATCGAGATCCAGAACTCCTGTTTTCAAAATATTAAATCCAGATTCAAGTTTTAAAAACTTTTCTTTCAAAAGCAATTTCAAACACCTGGGTTTTAAATCAACATTTTGTCATTTGACAATCCCAAGATCTTATATTTTGAAGTGTTTTTCTCAGAAAACAATCTGGATTCATTTTAAACTCAATTTCAATTCTCAGATAAGACCCATTTAGGTGGTGTTGCTTCTAGATTCCTTTATTTATCAAAATTTCTCAAAAATCTCAGAGTTCTAGTTGGATCAGGACTCTGTCTTTTCATCTTTTTGAATCTTTTCAAAACTCCATTTTGATTCTAAACCAGATGTAGTCATATCCCCTGTCCATTTCTTCTATTTTTTGGCCAAAATCTCAGAGTCCTAGTTGGATCAGGACTCTTTTTCCAGAGTCCCAGACGGATCAGAACTCTACCTTTTACTACCCTTTTACCAGTTTTTGAGAAAACCTTTCAAAATCTTTCGTTTTGGCCAAAATCTTTGAGTCCCAGTTGGATTAGTACTCTTTTTCAAGAATCCCAGTTGGATTAGAACTCTTCTTTAGAGTTTGAGTCAGATTAGGACTCTATCTTTCATAGCTATTTTCAATCAAATCTTTTAAAATCTTTCGAAAGGAGTCAAAAACTCAAAGTTATAATCAAACCAAGACTCTATTCAAAGAGTCCTAGTTGGATCAGGACTGTGACCCTGATTTCAATTTTGAGAGAATCTTGCTAAAATCTCTTTATTTATCTTTTCAAATTTCAAAATTATTACACCTTTATCATAGAATTTTAAAATTCTGGGATTTTATCCCAAAGTCCTAGTTGAATCAGGACTCTATCCTGAGTTCATTTTCTCACTTCATTTTCACTGGTTTTTAAAAGTTTCTTTTAAAATCTCTTCATTTTCTTTTTAGAAAACCAAAAATTCTCGGAGTTCTAGTCAAATCAAGACTCTTCCTCAAAGTCCTAGTCAGATCAGGACTCTGAACCAGACTTCAATTTTATCTTATTTTCGCCTATTTTTCAAAATTCTTTCATTTGTTTTCTCAGAAAATCCAAAATTCTGAGAGTCCTAGTTGTTATCATCGCAAAATTTTACTTTTGCAAGTCAAACTGACCTTTGAAAAAAAATTTGAAAATAACTCGCCTCCGTTTTAAAATGCAGGATAATTTCGAAGAATGGGACTCGCCTGTCGGTACGAGGTTCAACCATTCCTGGCGCCTTTACCAGGGGTAATTGAACCAAGGATCAATTGTGTGCTTAGCTTTGCTCAACTTGTCTAAATCATGTTCTATTTCCTAAATGCACAAAGAATTAGGCATGTGCTATGAATTTCTGAAAATGCATATTTGAAAACATGATGTTTGATTTGAATATTGGAAAATATTTGGAGAATCTTGGAAAAGATAATACTTTGAGAATCGTGAATCATGGTGAGAGAATATTTCTGAAGAAAATGAAAATTGATTTCTGAAGAATCCAAATGTTTTGTTAAAATGGATTTCTGGGAAATTTCAAGTAACTTTAAAAAACTTGATTTTTCTAAATTTAAACTTTGAAATTGAATATATAACTTGAAAAATCGAATTTTGAACTTGGAAAATGGTTGAAATATCATTTGAAAACTTAGAGTTTTGAGAAAATCGATTTTAGAATAAGACTTAGCAATTTTTGAGAAAAGTGATTTCTCAGAATTGAAATTGGAATTTGCAAATGAATGAAATAAATGAATATGGATTTGAAAGACTTGATTTTGAGGAATTGAGAAAGTCCTTTTTGTATTTTTGAGAAATGTAGTGCATTTTTGAAGTTAGCCTAAGAGTGTAGACTGAATGTGGCTAATACGAAGATTACAAATCTCGGTATCATTCGTATTCTAACTATGGCCATAAATACAAATTCCACCAAGTTTGTCAACTCCATAAGAGCTAGTGCACGTGCCATTCGTGTAGACCATAGTGGATTTGAAATATGTGTATGAATGACAAGCATAACAGTTATATATCAAAGTTCAAAACTATATGCAATGCAAATCCTAATCTAAGCAGAAATTGAAATTCTTATTCCAAATTTAATTACAATTTACATCACTAATTGAATTTAAATGACTGAAAATTAAAAGAAAGTAAAGTCTTCAATATCCCTGCAAAACTAGAAAACTTGTTAGTGAAGATATGTTGGCTTTTCTAGGTTTATCCAGCAATATCTGGAAATTGCTGGATTTTGCTAAATATAAGTCATTTTCCATATGATTCCCTTATATAAACTTAATAAAATATGAAATAAGATGGAATAAATATGAAAATGGAATTTGTAATTTTGAAATTGGGGTCAAAATGACCAAAATACACCTGATAGCAAGACTATGGCCTTGAAATCAGGGTTTTTAGAAAGATATTTTGTAAAAATGCAAGTTTTAAAGTTCAAATGAGGATAAATTAAACCAACTATGATATGACATGATTAAAAACATGAAAATTGCGGTTTAGAATTTCGAAATTTAGGTCAAATAACCAAATTGCCCCTGATAGCAAGACTATGGCCTTGAAATCAGGGTTTTCTGAAATAGATTTTGGTAAAAACTTGAGATTTATGATTGAAATAAACATAAAATCAAACATGAAACATCATAATATAATTCTAAACATGAAAAAACCCTAAAATTGTGAAATTATACACGAAAATCAAGAAATATCACAAATATCATGATTTTGGCAGTGTTTTTGGATCTTTTAGGTACCCTGTTTTGCAATTTGATCTATTCAAGCATCAAATGAATTCCAAATTTAATAAAAATAGATACATGTACTTATTATAACCCTAAAATCAGGTTGGAGTCATAAAAATATATTTTTGACATTATTCCAATTTGAAAATTGAATTAAAACTCTAAAATAAGCTATTTTCACCCATGTTCACAGACCAGTTCCAATGTTAGACCCGAATTAAGAATCAAATCATCATAGAAATTTTTGAAATTTTACAAAGATACTCTAAACAGAAAAATAAAAAATATCCTTTTTACAGATTGGAAAAATCATCTTCGATGAGGGAGAAACTCTTCCAGCAATCCGGACTAAAATTTAATGAATCTAACATTGGTTAAAACAGATACTTCGGGTTGAAAATACAGAAATAAATCGCAGACCTTATCACAAATCCTTGAAATTTCAGAAGTGAGTAGTAGACATAAAAATAATAAACTTCCTTTTTTACAGATCATGATTCGGATCTACGGTTTGAGATCTATGATCATTACAAGTCTGATTAGGGTTTTGGTAAACCCTAACGAGTTTTAAATTTAAAATCCGACTCTCTGACAGAGGAAAAATACTAAAAGAAGCAAAAAATTATCAAAATTTCACAGTAAATAGTTCACATCATCATAAAGCCAATGCATTTTACAGATCTAGAATCAGATATCGGATGAGAGAAATAACACATCTGCAAGTTAGACTTAAAATTAAACAATGATTTTAATTAACAGAAATCCCGATTTGACTTTATATTTTATTAACAGAGTTCCCGAATCCCAAAACATCCGAAATTTTTACAGTAATTCATTAACATATCCATGTATTACATATAAAAAAATCAAAAATTTACAGTGAATACTTCAATACGAAATAACATGTTCTTTACTGTTCTAAGCTTAAAACACACAGAAATTTAATAAAACTCAATAAAACATGCTTTAATCAATGAAAACAATAAAAAAATACTTAAACAGTAAAACAAATTTAATTTTTATGCTGGAATACATGTAATAAACATGAATAAGTAAAAAAAATAAATAAATAACAGGGAATCCATGGCTGGAATTGCTTTTACCCTTGAAACCATGGATTTAATCCATTTAATCGGATAAATCTCATGTTTTCTTGGTTAAGAATATAAAAAATAATGCAATAAACGATTCTAATTGATTAGAATCATGAAAAACAGCATAGAATAGGGTTAGATTATGTTCTTGAATTGAACTTGAGGTTCTTGAGGTTGAATTCATGGTTTAATCCATGAAAGGGGAGGTGCCAATGGTGAAATTTAATATAAAATCATAAAAAACTACTAAAAAATAATAAAATAATATTAAATAACTCACCTTAGGGCTGCAGCTGCAATGGAGGAAGGTGGAGGTGCTGTAGAGGAGAGAGAAGCCACGAAAATTTGAGAGAAAAAGAGCTCCCTTTGACCCCATTTAGGTCCCCTATTTATAGATTTTTTTTTTGATTTGTTTAGGAAGAGTTTTGATTTTTTGGACTCTTTTTAATTGTTTTTGATAAACCACATGGGGAGGATGATTTTTTTGGAGAATTCTAACCTAAATAGACTCTAATTAATCCCTAATTAACACCCAATTAAACCCTAGAAAGTCCAAATGTGGCACCACCTAGTATGGACCCACATTTGGTTTTTAAAACTTGAATTTAAAACCTTTAAAAACCAATGGTTTGAAACTTAAATAAAATGGAATTTTAAAATTGCTTTTGACTCCTCTACACCCCTAGCCTTACTAGGACAATGACTAACCCTAGTCTAACCTTGACTTCTTCAAATGTGGCGCCACCCCGAGTGGGCCCCACTTGAATTTTAAAAAATGATTTTAAAACTTGAAAATGAGAGGTTTTTCAAAAGTAGACTTTGAGATTGAGATGTTTGAAATGATACAGAGTCTTGACTGAGTCATAACTTCTCTGGATATGGCGCCAACTGAGGGGGCCCCACATCGAAGTTTTGAAAAACTTGAAATAAATACTAAAAATGGCTTTAAAAAAGGGTTAAAATCAATAGTTGAAATTCAAAGTTTTGAAAATAGAGTTCTAAGCGAACTGGAACTCTAGGCTAGAGTCCTGAATTTTTAGGACTTTGAGATTTTGGATTTTAAAAGCCAAATGAAGGAGTTTTTGAAAATATTTTATCTGAAATGGTGAAACGAGTCAGAAAATACAGTCAGGGTTAGACTCCTAACTCAATCAGAACTCTGAAATAGAGTCCTGGATTAATTGGACTCTACAAAATGACCTAATTTTTGAAAACAAATGGAAATAAATGAAAATGGAAGTAAAAACAAACTTTAAAACAAACTTCTGACTGGATTAGGACTCTGGGACAAAGTCCTGATCGGACTAAAACTCTAGATTTTTTGGTATTTTTCTGAAAAATAGATAAAAAAACTTGTGAAAACAGTGAAATCAGGATCAGAGTCCTGATCCAACTAGGACTCTCTGAACAGAGTCTTGTTTTGACTAAAACTCTGAGTTTTTGACTCATTTTGAAAGATTTGGTTAAAAATAGGTAAAAATAATGTCAAAAGACAGAGTCCTAATCTGACTGAAACTCTACAAAAGAGTCCTAATCCGACTAGGATTCTTGAAGAAGAGTCCTAATCCAACTAAGACTCTAGGATTTTGGCCAGAACGGAAGATTTTGAAAGGTTTTCTCCAAAAACAAGTAAAAAAGTAGTAAAAAGTAGAGTTCTAATCCAACTGGACTCTGGAAGAAGAGTCCTGATCCAACTATGACTCTAAAATTTTAGCCAAAATGGAGGAAATGGATAAGGGATATGACCATAACTGGTTTAAAATCAAAATGGAGTTTTGAAAATGTTTTAAAAAGATAGAGTCCTGATCCAACTAGGACTTTGAAATTTTTGAGAAATTCGATAAATGAATGAATCCAGAAGCGACACCACCTAAATGGGTTTCATTTGAGAATTGAAATCAGTTGAAAATTGGGTTTAAAACGAATTCAGATTGTTTTCTGAGAAAAACATTTCAAAATATAAGGTCCTGGGGGTTGGAAAATGACAGAATGTTGATTAAAAACCCATGTTCTAAAATTGTTTTTGAAAGAAAAGTTTTAAAACCCGAATCTGGATTAAATATTTTGAAAACATGAGTGCTGGATCTCGAAAATGAGATGTAATGCCATGCAATGGTATGTCGAATGCATGCAATGATATGCAATGACATGAAATATATAAACACTGGATGAGGGTGAAAATTTGGGGTGTTTACAGATGCCCCTCTTTGCTACTAAGCCGGTTGTAAGCCGAGCTTAGTGGTAAAGAAAACACACCAAATTTGGACTATATATATAAAAAAATGCCCCAGTTAGGAGAATCTAACTGGGTATGAAGGAATTAATTCAGATGATGATGGTAGATACAGAATGGAGAACAAAGAAGAAGATTCACCTCATCAAAATGAGGCTCAGGCTTAGCCCTTAACCTGGATGGGATGGGAAACAGAATACCTCATAAGAATGAGGCTCAGGTTTAACCCTTAACCTGAAAGGGGACCATACCTCGTGGAAAAATGAGGTTCAGGCTTAACCCTTAACCTGAAAGGGGATGATACCTCGTGGAAAAATGAGGTTCAGGCTTAACCCTTAACCTGAAAGGGGACGATACCTCGTGGAAAAACGAGGCTTTGGATTAACCCTTAACCTGAAAGGGGACGATAAACAGAATCCTCAAATGAAGAAACCATGATGGGACCTTCGAATTTTGCACAATAAATCCGAGAGGGGTTTGCAAAAGGAAAAAATGGGGTTCCCTAAAGCTTGAAAAGGGATTGATCTTGGACGTCTCATTACTGAGACTAGATGGCTTTTAAAACAGATGACCTTTTGCAGAAAAATTCAGGTTTAACTTTTACCCTGAACGGAAAGATGAAATAGTAAGTTGGATGGTGAATAAGACAATTTTCTTGAAGAAGAATAAGGTGACTCTTTTGACAACGCGAAAGATGAATTCTTTCGACAACGTGAAAGATGAATTCTTTCGACAACGCGAAAGATGGCAAAGGTGATCAAAGGAACAAGGCGATTCTTTCAACAACGCGAAAGATGACAAGGCGATCCAAAGGAGCAAGGTGATTCTTTTGTCAATGCAAAAGATGAATTCTTTCGACAACGCGAAAGATGACAAAGGCGATCCAAAGGAACAAGGCGATTCTTTCAACAACGCAAAAAATGACAAGGCGATCCAAATGAGCAAGGTGATTCTTTTGTCAACGCAAAAGATGAATTCTTTCGACAACGCGAAAGATGACAAAGGCGATCCAAAAGAGCAGGGCGATTCTTTCAACAACGCGAAAGATGAATAAGGCGATGGAAGGCAATTCTTTTGACAATGCGAAAGATAAATAAGGCTATCCTTTCGGAGAAAAGGCTAATCTTTTAACAACGCGGAAGATGAATAATGTGATCCAAAGGAACAAGGTGATTCTTTCGAGAACACGAAAGATGAATAAGGTGATCCAAAGGAACAAGGCAATTCTTTCGACAACGCGAAAGATGAATAAGGTGATCCAAAGGAACAAGGCGATTCTTTCGACAACGCGAAAGATGAATAAGGTGATCCATAGGAACAAGGCGATTCTTTCGACAACGAGAAAGATGACAAAGGCAATCCAAAGGAACAAGGCGATTCTTTCGACAATGTGAAAGATGACAAAGGTGATCCAAAAGAACAAGGCGATTCTTTCGACAACGCGAAAGATGACAAAGGTGATCCAAAGGAACAAGGTGATTCTTTCGACAACGCGAAAGATGAATAAGGTGATCCATAGGAACAAGGCGATTCTTTCGACAACGCGAAAGATGAATAATGTGATCCATAGGAACAAGGTGATTCTTTTGACAATGCGAAAGATGAATAAGGTTATCCTTTTGGAGAGAAGGCTAATCTTTCAACAACGTGAAAGATGATAAACGTTACTCTCTCAAGGAGGCAAAAGGTGATGCCAGAATATGTCAAGATGCGCATTGAGCTCTTCACTTCATGTCAAGATAGTAAGAAAATATTGCCAAAATGTTAAAAATTGTTTGTTGATTCAAAATACTAAACAATGATGTATATTGGTACGAAAATATTTTCTTTTTTCTACCTAAAGTATTACCTCCAATTCGGCTAACTCCGTAGAATCAAGATTCAAATTCAAATTGCTTACAATTGGCTTTCTTTCAAGGAAGCTATCAATTTCCTTGATAGGGACGGAAAAGAAAGTATTTTTGATATTGTGAAAGCAATTGGTGAAAGAATATTGATAGTAGAATTTCATAAAATTTAAAGAGGATTCTGGATAGATTCGGTAGTCTGATATTCTGGGATTATTTTCTCATGATGATCTTTCTGCACTCTCTTTTTGACAGAATTGGAGCTTTCTTGGGTATTTGGGGATTACATCATCCTTCATTCTGGAGATGTCCTGACTTTTCTCTCTTTTCTTTTTTTTTGGAAGGGTACATCACAAACTCCTTCATCTCAGAGATGTTCCGATCCTTCTTTTCTCTCAGGGATTATATTGACGATTATTGGATCTTTGGTTAGAAATCTCTTGATGATAGCAGAAATTAAATATCTTTTAGGGTTTGTCGGGAGGCTCATCACATCTGCCTTCATCTCGACAGTGCTTTGGACTTTCTCTGGAAGGATTCGTCACAAACTCCGTCATCTTGGAGATGATTTAAATCTTCTTTGGCCCCGGGGGTCGACTTGCCTAATTCGCCTTCATCTTGATGACAATTGAGAGATCCCATTTGCAGATATTTAATTGCAGCTTAGGTGATTGAGGAGATATGGAGATTGAGTGGATTTTTCTGTATCACCCAGGATGTTTCGACTCTTTATTTTCCAAGAATGATCTTTAAAAGTGTATCATTGACTGCGATCAATATCAATCACTTATGGCTTTGCAACAACATTGAATTTTCTTTGCTGGCTATATCGCAGATTTATTCTTCATCCTTTTGGTTGGCCAATAGAAAGATTTTGAATTTTGAATCCTTTTTCATAAAAACTTTGTCCTTTTGGAAGTAATACTGAAGGTAATTTTGAGGTTTTGAAATCAACAAATATTTAATGACAAATTGGTAAAATATTCTTGGAATCTTTGGTGAAAGAAATTGCTTGATATCCAAGTTGACACATCAGTGGGATTCTGGATGAAGGTTTAACACAAACCTAAACTCTAAAAGTAAATCCAATACAAAATTGGAATTCTAAAAGTAAGTCTTAGCACAATGTTGGATTTTGAAGGTAAGTCCAATTCAGAAGTTGATTTTGAAAGAACGACTGAGTCAGGACTCAGGTTCTACAAGGAAAACAGGAAAATTCGAGTCGAAACTCGAGCCTTTGAAGGAAAGTTAGGAAGTTTGGTTTTTAAGGAGAGAAAATTCGGGTCGAAACCCAAATCTTCAAAGGAAAACTCGAGTTTAAAACTCAAAATTTTCAAAGGAAAACTGGAAGGTTCGAGTCGGGGCTCGAATCTCAAAGGAAAACTTGAAAGTTCGGATCTTGAAGGAAAGAAAACTCGAGTTTAAAACTCAAATCTTTAAAGGAAAGCTGGAAGGTTCGAGTCGGGGCTCGAATCTCAAAGGAAACTGGAAAGCTTAGATTTTTGAAAGAAAAGAAGACTCGAGTTAAAACTCAAATTTTCAAAGGAAGGCTGAAAAATTCGAGTCGGGGATCGAATCTCAAAGGGAAACTTGAAAGTTCATTTATTTTTGAAGGAAAAGAAGACTCGAGTTAAAACTCAAATTTTCAAAGGAAAGCTGGAAAGTTTGAGTCAGTGCTCAAATCTTAAAGGGAAATTGGAAAATTCGAGTCAAGACTCGCATCTCAAAGGAAATTTAGAAGTTCGAGTAGAAACTTAAAAAATTGGAAGTTCGAGTCGAGTTCGAATCTTAAAGGAAAATCTTTAATCAGAAGATTGAATTTTGAAAATCGACAGTGCGAGGACTGGGATTGAAAGTTTTGAGAATGGCTAGTTTGAGGACTGGATTATTGGACTTGCAATAAAAAAGACCATCATATTTAGATGTATGTGGTCTGATTTTCAGGATTAATCCCTTATTCTGAACGGGGATATGAATAGAAATTGGAGAATTTTGGAGAAATCATGGAAAATGATTCAGGTTTATCCCTTAACCTGAAGGGGAAGAAAATGGATGCAGAATTAATGCAAAATGAAATTCAAATGCACATGAAATGTAAATGAATGCAAAATTAATGCAAGTGGGTGCATATACATGCAAAAAGAGAGATTGGTTTATCCTGCCTGCATACAGGATGTTTTGAGGTAAAGATAGATTTTTCAAAAAAAATGCCCCAGTGTAACTAGGGAGAAAGATTTTGAATACAAAGAAGGGTAATCGAGGAATAAGGTGACAGGCTTCTTGATTGAGAGACATCCTCAAGGTCATTCCTCATAAGAGACATATTGTGAAAAGGAAAAAGACGCAAATAAAATGGTGCCAAATTATTAGCAAATTTAATAATTTTATTGATGCTTAAAAATCAAGAAAAGAAAACAGAATTAAATTATCCCTTTGAAATGATAAAAGCAAAATGAGAAGTGAGAAAGTGCTTGCGCATGGGATCTTTAAAGTAAAAGGAGAATGTTATTTTGAAAGTGAGAAATCATTTTGGGAAGAAAATCAACGGCAAGGTTGAATTTGAAGAATGATCAATGTGAGAGTTGATCTTTGAAAGGGGAATCAATACGGAGGTTGATTTTGAAGAGAGATCATCATGAGGGTTGATTTTGAAAACGAATTGGTTTAACAATAATTTTGGAAAAGAAGATCAACACAAGAGTTGATTTTAAAGATAATGGTTCAAAACCAGTTTAAGAAAAGAAGATCACCGCGATGGTTGATGTTTGAAAAAGATTGGACCGAAGTATTAAACTGTTGGGTGATCATAATGAAGATGTACGTAGATTTTTTTTTTTTAAATTTCACGATTTTTGAAAAACTCTCATAGGTAAGTTCATTTCTCTCATGAATGATGTTGGGATTGCCCCTCATCTCGAAAAGAAAGGGAATTTAATGTGGCTTAATAGAAGCCGATGGCAAAGAGGATTCTTTAAAACAAAAATGTTACATTTATTTATATATATATATATATATATATATATATATATATATTATATATATATTTGAAAAGGTGCCCTAATGGGACAAAAGAAAGAAGTATTGGATGAAGAAAATGGACAGTTTATTGATAAGCAGAACTGATAACAAAAAGGCTGCATATTTATAAGTACTCGACCAAAAGGTTGCAAAAACTGGGCGGACTTGTCCCTACGTGGTGACTAGCAAAACGAAAGGAAGAAAGCAGGAAATTTTGGCATCATCAATTTTCTGAATGATCTGGGAAAGGCTTGGTCAGGATGGCCAGCTCGTCTTCTTCTTCATCTTCAGCAAGGAGGCTCTTGTCAATGCAGTCCTGAACAATATTTTTGAAGACAAAACAATGATCGATGTCATGCCCTACTGCCCGATGGAACTTGCAGAACTAATTCATGAACCCTCCCATGATGGTGGGAGGAGTTGTGGCATTTGGGAGCTTCACTAATCCCTTGGTGAGCATGAATTCAAGGGCTTTTTCGAGTGTTTGTTTGAGAGGAGTAAACTGGCGATCGCTACCCTAACCATCTCGCTTTATCTTTTCTTTCTGTTGATCCAACTTTTTATTTTGCTTTGAAGACTTTTCTTTTTGGCCTGTATGGTTGCTCTTGCTATTTTTGCAGTCACTATGGCCGGCGTTGGAAAAGAAGGTGAAATTGATTTTCTTTTTCGATTCTTGTTTATTGCTATTCTTGGTAAAGATGAAACCCTCGTAAGATCCATTTTTCATACTCAACTCGAGCCATTCAGCTTGTTTTGTCAATTCTATAAAGGTATTGGATGGAGAGGTGAAAATCAGTCCCCTTACGGGTTGCGAGAAGTTACTCAAGATCAAAGATAGTGCATGCCCCTCTGATATCGGATCACGCATCTTGTTACAAGCGAATCTCCACCTATGAATAAAATACCTGGCTTTCTCATTTTCCTTCTGCTTTAGACTGCAGAGATGATTGAGAGTCGGGGGTGCCTCAGCATTAAATAAAAAGCACTCAATAAACAAATTGACCACTTTGTCAAACTCTTTCAGCTCTATAGGGTTAATATGTTCTGAATACCATTTTGCCGTGATACCCTCCAAATTGCGGGGAAAACAAAGAAATAAGGCTCGGTTGTTCCTCCTGAACCTGAAACATTCTGCGAAAAATAAGGCGAGATATGCTTTTGGATCGCCCAAACCATTAAACTTGATAAATTTCTTGGGGAGATTGTCGAGATCATCATCCCCATCTAGTCCATCATAGAAGTCTTCGCTTGTAAAGACCCTTTTGCCCTTGTCATGAGCTTGAAGATCTTTGACCATTTTAACCACATCTTGGAGTTGTGGCTGAGTAGGGTCATTGACAAACTGATTCTCAGATTTATAAGCTGACCCCTGCCTTTGAGTAGACTTTCTAACTGCTTGGTGAGTTTCATATTCTTCATCAGTATCTTCTGTTGATTCTGCCTCATCAGATGTTTCTTCGTGACGATTCTGCTTCCTAGTGATCTTCACATTCTTTTTCATTGTTCGGCCTTTGACCTTTTTCTTATTGTAGGCTTTTCCTGAGCTAGCTCCTGTTTCTTCATTCAATAACTTACTCAACATTCTCTGGAACAATGAATACATCTATGGGTCGATGTCATCATTAGCTTGCTGCTTTCCATTTCTGGCAGATTGTGAAGAGGTCATTTCTTGTACTGAAACTGATGGGGAACTGGTAATCTGGACTGACGCGGTTTTCTTTCCGGACCTTGTCTAAACCATGTAAGGATGCGGGTGCTCTCTGCAGGGCAAACTAAGGATTAGCTGCTGAAAATGGTTTTAAATAGGAAATATTTGCTAAATATCTGATAGACGATTTGAAGGATGTTCCATTACTAGGGACTGAGTCGTCGTTGGAGTTACGACAATTGCACTGTTATTCTTTGCAAAATAAACAACTGAAAATACGCCTTGTTACCTAGGCGAGGTCGTCAAACCAAGATAGGATGAAAATTAATGGAATTTTATTGAAGGAAAAAGACATGATTTTATTAATAATAAACTTGACAAAGGGGAGGGGGTCGAACAATTTTCCACCACTCCTAATAATCAGAGAACACTCGAGAACCAGGAAAAATAGTGAGAGTAACAAAAGAATCTCAGCCATGTCTGGCAGAATGGTATGCTCCGGACCACTGATCTGATGTGAGATCGAATTCTGGCAAGATTCCTGATAGTGGGCGAATTTCTATGTGCTTCTGTCTCTGAGAGAACTGCCTGACACACCACTCTGGATGGTAGTATGTGCAGAAGAATGGGCCAAGTAGCCTGAATCGCTTGCCATATGCATAAGTATATCTAGGAGGTGATTCCTGTCGGTCAAAGTAGTCCCATACGACTTCTTCCTCCTGAAGGTTATCGATCAAGAATCAGTATCGCGCAACTTGGAGAAGCTTTTCACCATTGTATTTGAATGAACTGGCTCGGGCTGGCACATGCCGGAGGAACCAAGATTGCAATGCATAGGTGCACCCTTCGACTAGAATTAATTCTCCGAGTGTGAAACGGGTCAACCCTCGGTATAGAAAAGCGAGTGCGGCCATGGCTATGGAGAGACGGCTGGACTGTCGACTTCCCCACCTTCGCAGAAGTTGAACTATCCTAATATCCATGTAATTCCATCCATATGGAAAGAGAGCTAATCCCACAGTATATAAGACCATCGCATGCTGGATTCTCTCTCGAGCTGTTCGAGATAAGGAACTGACTTCCATAAATGTCCCATACTGTCTGTAGATTTCGAGCAGGTCCACATATTTATTTCCATTCTCCTTGATCAATGGCCAAGACTTGCATCCTGTCATGCGAGCTAAAGCGTCTCGGAGATCCAGACCCTTGACATTGATAAAAAACTGTTTCTTCAATGGATCTCCAGGCTGACCAACTGGTTCAAGTAATCCCATAATCTCTGAGAATTCGTTCATCAATAAAGTCATCTCCCCCCATGGGAACCAGAAGGTACTAGTCCTCGGATTCCATCGCTCTGCCAGTGCGTGGATCAAATTGTCGTTAACTGTCTGCTTTCTTATTGCGGATGTTAGTTCCAATCTACAATCGTCCAAGTGGTCCGGAAACATACGAGAGAAGTTCTTGAGCCATGAATAATACCATCGGGGAAGGAAGGATCCGGTGTTGAGGACTCGATGTTCTAGCAGACCTTGTCGCACCTCGTATGAGATGTGACCTTCAGGAAAGACCGAATCGAGTTGACTGGATGCCATCAGGACTGGAAAACATGGAAAATTTGGAATAAGACTAAGGAAAATACATGAATTTTGAAAAGAATGCAGGCAGGATAAAAATAAAGTAGAAAATTCGAGATCCAGAAGAACGAAATGATGGAAAATTACCTGGAGTTTTGAAGGAAATATAGAAGAATTTGAAAAATCATCCAGGTTTTGGATAAAACAGGATTTTTAGATAGTATATGGAAATAGATGAAAAAATTGGAGATTTTTGAAAATCGTCCAGTATTTTAGAAAACTTATGGAAAAATGTAATGAAAGCAACTGACATTCAATCACATCTAGTACAAACAAGTATGCACATACAACATTCCCTAAAAGCTGACTCTAGATGCATAAGTTTTGAAATACCTGTAGGACCTTAATCCTAACTCTAAGGTTCAAATCAATTGTGTCCAATCATGCTATGCCTATATACTCGAGCCGAGGCTCGATGTACGTGGCATAAAATCAATTTCTCCGGTTCTAGGTTCAAGTTTTTCAACATCCTTGAGCACCTGCCGATATACGTTGGACTATAGCCCTTGGTACGTGGCAAGGGGGTTTTCACCCAAATAGGTGGCCCAGTTGTGAGGCTTTGTCCCGAACTATGGTTATAAAAGAAAGCCCAGCAACGTGAAGACCGGGTAAAGATAGGTGGGGTGGTTTTTGAAAATATGAGCACATGCAAGCAAACAGAGGGCTCTAAGTCCTAAAGAGATAGAATTTTGAAATATTTGAAGAAGCAAGCATTGTTTTCATACAATTCCTAGATTGAGGAGTGTTGTATTAGACCTAAGTCTATGTGAGCATGAATAATTCTCCTCAATATGGTCCTACCAAACCATGCCTAGTCTACATGCAATCCATGTCAGCTGGGTTCAAGTCTAGGCTCCCAGGTTCACATGATAATAGAAAGTAAAAGCTGACATTCCATGGAACACAATTTTGACAATTTGAACTAAGTCAAGCACACAATTGATCAGGCGAATACAAGTCCCATCTCGGTCGCCAAACCTGTTATCATCACAAAATTTTACTTTTGCAAGTCAAACTGACCTTTAAAAAAGATTTTGAAAATAACTCGCCTCCGTTTTAAAATGCAGGATAATTTCGAAGAATGGGACTCGCCTGTCGGTACGAGGTTCAACCGTTCCTGGCGCCTTTACCAGGGGTAATTGAACCAAGGATCAATTGTGTGCTTAGCTTTGCTCAACTTGTCTAAATCATGTTCTATTTCCTAAATGCACAAAGAATCAGGCATGTGCTATGAATTTCTGAAAATGCATATTTGAAAACATGATGTTTGATTTGAATATTGGAAAATATTTGGAGAATCTTGGAAAAGATAATACTTTGAGAATCATGAATCATGAATCATGGTGAGAGAATATTTCTGAAGAAAATGAAAATTGATTTCTGAAGAATCCAAATGTTTTTGTGAAAATGGATTTCTGAGAAATTTCAAGTAACTTTGGAAAACTTGATTTTTCTAAATTTAAACTTTGAGATTGAATATATAACTTGGAAAATCGAATTTTGAACTTGGGAAATGGTTGAAATATCATTTGAAAACTTAGAGTTTTGAGAAAATCAATTTTAGAATAAGACTTAGCAATTTTTGAGAAAATTGATTTCTCTGAATTGAAATTGGAATTTGCAAATGAATGAAATGAATGAATATGGATTTGAAAGACTTGATTTTGAGGAATTGAGAAAATTCTTTTTGTATTTTTGAGAAATGCAGTGCATTTTTGAAGTTAGCCTAAGAGTGTAGGCTGAATGTGGCTAATACGAAGATTACAAATCTAGGTATCATTCGTATTCTGACTATGACCATAAATACAAATTTCATCAAGTTTGTCAACTTCATAAGAGCTAGTGCACGTGCCATTCGTGTAGACCATAGTGGATTTGAAATATGTGCATGAATGACAAGCATAACAGTTATATATCAAAGTTCAAAACTATATGCAATGCAAATCCTAATCTAAGCAGAAATTGAAATTCTTATTCCAAATTTAATTACAATTTACATCACTAATTGAATTTAAATGAATGAAAATTAAAAGAAAGTAAAGTCTTCAATATCCCTGCAAAACTAGAAAACTTGTTAGTGAAGATATGTTGCTTTTCTAGGTTTATCTAGCAATATATGGAAATTGCTAGATTTTGCTAGATATAAGTCATTTTCCATATGATTCCCTTATATAAACTTAATAAAATATGAAATAAGATGGAATAAATATGAAAATGAAATTTGGAATTTTGAAATTTGGGTAAAAATGACCAAAATACCCCTGATAGCAAGACTATGGCCTTGAAATCAAGGTTTTTATAAAGATATTTTATAAAAATGCAAGTTTTAAAGTTTAAATGAGGACAAATTAAACCAACTATGATATGACATGATTAAAAACATGAAAATTAGGGTTTAGAATTTCGAAATTTAGGTCAAATGACCAAATTGCCCCTGATAGCAAGACAATGGCCTTGAAATCAGGGTTTTCTGAAATAGATTTTGGTAAAAACTTGAGATTTATGATTAAAATAAACATAAAATCAAACATGAAACATTCTAATATGATTCCAAACATAAAAAAACCCTAAAATTGTGAAATTAACCACGAAAATCAAGAAATATCACAAATATCATGATTTTGGCAGTATTTTTTGGATCTTTCAGGTACCCTGTTTCACAATTTGATCTATTCAAGCATCAAATGAATTCCAAATTTAATAAAAAAATGACACCTGTACTTATTATAACCCTAAAATCAGGTTGGAGTCATAAAAATATATTTTTGACATTATTCCAATTTGAAAATTGAATTAAAACCCTAAAATAAGCTATTTTCACCCATGTTCACAAACCAGTTCCAATGTTAGACCCGAATTAGGGGTCAAATCATCATAGAAATTTTTGAAATTTTACAAAGATAATCTAAACAGAAAAATAGAAAATATCCTTTTTACAGATTGGAAAAATCATCTTCGATGAGGGAGAAACTCTTCCGGCAATCCGGACTAAAATTTAATGAATCTAACATTGGTTAAAACATATACTTCGGGTTGAAAATATAGAAATAAAAAACAGACCTTATCAAAAATCCTTGAAATTTCAGCAGTGAGTAGTATACATAAAAATAATAAACTTCTTTTTTTACAGATCATGATTCAGATCTATGGTTTGAGATCTATGATCATTACAAGTCTGATTAGGGTTTTGGTAAACCCTAACGAGTTTTAAATTTAAAATCCGACTCTCTGACAGAGGAAAAATACTAAAAGAAGCAAAAAATTATCAAAATTTCACAGTAAATAGTTCACATCATCATAAAGCCAATGCAATTTACAGATCTAGAATCGGATATCGGATGAGAGAAATAACACATCTGCAAGTTAGACTTAAAATTAAACAATGATTTTAATTAACAGAAATCCCGATTTGACTTTATATTTTATTAACAGAGTTCCCGAATCCCAAAACATCCAAATTTTTTAAAGTAATTCATTAACATATCCACGTATCACATATAAAAAAATCAGAAATTTACAGTGAGTACTTCAATACGAAATAACATGTTCTTTACTGTTCTAAGCTTAAAACACACAGAAATTTAATAAAACTCAATAAAACATGCTTTAATCAATTAAAACAATAAAAAAATACTTAAACAGTAAAACAAAATTAATTTTTATGTTGGAATAAATGTAATAAACATGAATAAGTAAAAATAAAAAACAAAAAACAGGGAATCCATGGCTGAAATTGCTTTTACCCTTAAAATCATGGATTTAATCCATTTAATCGGATAAATCTCATGTTTTCTTGGTTAAGAATATAAAAAATAATGCAATAAACTATTCTAATGGATTAGAATCATGAAAAACAGCATGGAATAGGGTTAGATCATCTTCTTGAATTGAACTTGAGGTTCTTGAGGTTGAATTCATGGTTTAATCCATGAAAGGGAAGGTGCCAATGGTGAAATCTAATATAAAATCATAAAAAACTAATAAATAATAATAAAATAATATTAAATAACTCACCTTGTGGCTGCAGCTGCAATGGAGGAAGGTGGAGGTGCTGGAGAGGAGAGAGAAGCCACGAAAATTTGAGAGAAAAAGAGCTCCCTTTGACCCCCTTTAGGTCCCCTATTTATAGATTTTTTTTTTTTGATTTGTTTAGGAAGAGTTTTGATTTTTTGGACTCTTTTTAATTGTTTTTGATAAACCACATGGGGAGGACGATTTTTTTGGGGAATTCTAACCTAAATGGACTCTAATTAATCCCTAATTAACACCCAATTAAACCTTAGAAAGTCCAAATGTGGCACCACCTAGTATGGACCCACATTTGGTTTTTAAAACTTGAATTTAAAACCTTTAAAAACCAATGGTTTGAAACTTAAAAAAAATAGATTTTCAAAATTGCTTTTGACTCCTCTAAACCCCTAGCCTAACTAGAACAATGACTAACCCTAGTCTAACCTTGACTTCTTCAAATGTGGCGCCACCCCAAGTGGGCCCCACTTGAATTTTCAAAAACGATTTTAAAACTTGAAAATGAGAGGTTTTTCAAAAGTAGACTTTGAGATTGAGATGTTTGAAATGATACAGAGTCTTGACTGAGTCAGAACTCCTCTGAATATGGCGCCTACTGAGGGGCCTCACATCGAAGTTTTGAAAAACTTGAAATAAATACTAAAAATGGCTTTCAAAAAAGGTTAAAATCAACAGTTGAAATTCAAATTTTGAAAATAGAGTTCTAAGCGAACTGGAACTCTGGGCTGGAGTCCTGAATTTTTAGGACTCTGAGATTTTGGATTTTAAAAGTCAAATGAAGGAGTTTTTGAAAATATTTTATCAGAAATGGTGAAACGAGTCAGAAAATACTGTTAGGGTTAGACTCCTAACTCAATCAGAACTCTGAAATGGAGTCCTGGATTAACTGGACTCTAAAAAATGACCTAATTTTTTAAAACAAATGGAAATAAATGAAAATGGAAGTAAAAACGAACTTTAAAACAAACTCCTAACTGGATTAGCACTCCTCATCGGACTAAAACTCTAGATTTTTTTGGTATTTTTCTGAAAAACAGATAAAAAAACTTGTAAAAATAGTGAAAACAATAATAAATATTGAAATAAACCAGAGTTCTGATTCAACTGAGACTTTGAGGAAAGAGTCCTAATTGAACTAGGACTCTCATATTTTTTGATTTTCTAAGAAAACAAATGAGAGAATTTTGAAAAACAGTTGAAAACAATATAAGATTGAAGTTTTAGTTCAAAGTCCTGATCTAATTAGGACTCTGAGAAAGAGTCTTGATTCAATCAGAACTCTAAAAATTTTGGTTTTCTGATAAGAAAATGATGAAATTTAAACAAAGCTTTTGAAAATCAGTGAAAATGAAGTGCGAAAACACACTTTGGATAGAGTCCTGATTTGACCAGGACTTTGGGGCAGAGTCCTGATTCTATCAGGACTCTAGGATAAAATCCCATAATTTTGAAATTCTTTGATAAAAGTATAATATTTTTGATAGATGGAAAGATTTTTGAAAGATTCTCTCAAAATTGAAATCAGGATCAGAGTCCTGATCCAACTAAGACTCTCTGAACAGAGTCCTGTTTTGACTAAAACTCTGAGTTTTTGACTCATTTTGAAAGATTTGGTTAAAAACATGTAAAAATAATGACAAAAGACAGAGTGCTAATCCGATTGAAACTCTACAGAAGAGTCCTAATCTGACTAGGATTCTTGAAAAAGAGTCCTAATCCAACTAAGACTCTAGGATTTTGGCCAAAACGGAAGATTTTGAAAGGTTTTCTCCAAAAACAGGTAAAAAAGTAGTAAAAAGTAGAGTTCTAATCCGACTGGACTCTCGAAGAAGAGTCCTGATCCAACTAGGACTCTAAGATTTTAGCCAAAATGGAGGAAATGGACAAGGAATATGACCATAACTGGTTTAAAATCAAAATGGAGTTTTGAAAATGTTTTAAAAAGATAAAAAGATAGAGTCCTGATCCAACTAGGACTCTGAAATTTTTGAGAAATTTGATAAATGAAGGAATCCAGAAGCGACACCACCTAAATGGGTCTCATCTGAGAATTGAAATCAGTTGAAAATTGGGTTTAAAACGAATCCAGATTGTTTTCTGAGAAAAACATTTCAAAATATAAGGTCCTGGGGGTTGGCAAATGACAGAATGTTGATTAAAAACCCATGTTTTAAAATTGTTTTTGAAAGAAAAGTTTTAAAACCTGATTCTGGATTAAATATTTTGAAAACATGAGTGCTGGATCTCGAAAATGTTATGTAATGACATGCAATGTCATGCAATGGTATGTCGAATGCATGCAATGATATGCAATGACACATGAAATATATAAACACTCGATGAGGGTGAAAATTTGGGGTGTTTACACTAGTCCAATTAGGACTCTGTCCCCAGAGACCCAGTGGGATCAGAACTCTACTTTGATTTCAATACTTGTTGCTATTTTCATTGTTTTCACAAATTCTTTCATTTGTTTTTCAGAAAATACCAAAAAAATCTAGAGTTTTAGTCGAATCAGGACTCTGTCCCAGAGTCCTAATCCAGTTCAGAGTCTATTTTGAAGTTTGTTTTTACTTCCATTTTCATTCTTTTTCAGAAATTAGGTCATTTTACAGAGTCCCGGTTGATTCAGGACTCTATTTCAGAGTTGCGGTTGAGTTAGGACTCTAACCCTGACTGTATTTTCTGGCTTATTTTACCAGTTTTGATAAAATCTTTCAAAAACTTCTTCATTTGACTTTCAAAATTCTAAAATCTCAGAGTTCTAATTGGTTCAGGACTCTGATCCAGAGTTTCAATCCGCTTAGAACTCTATTTTCAAAACCTTTGAATTCCATCTGTTGATTTTAAACCCTTTTTAAAACTATTTTCAGTCTTTATTTCAAACTTTTCAAAACTTTGATGTGGAGCCCACTCGGTTGGCGCCATATCTGGAGGAGTTCTGACCCTGTCAGAACTCTGTGCCATTTCAAAATTTTCAATTTCAAGTTTACTTTGAATATCTTTTGAAAAACCTCTCATTTTCAAGTTTTAAAATCGTTTTGAAAATTCAAGTGGGCCCCACTCGAGATGGTGCCACATTTGATAAAGTCAGGGTTAGACTAGGGTTAGTCAGTGTCCTGGTTAGATTGGAAGTTCAGAAGAGTCAAATTGAATTTTGAAAATCCATTTTAATTTTGGTTTTTAACTATCATTTTTCCAAGTTTTAAAAAATCAATGTGGGCTCACTCTAGGTGGTGCCACATTTGGGGTCTTTTAGGTTAATTAGAGGTATAGGTTAGGTGTTAATTAGGTTATTTAGGTTAGGGGTAATTAGGTAATCTTCCATGAAAATCGCCCCCCCTTTAGAAATCCATAGGTTTTAGGACTCTTTAGAAAAAAACTAAAAAATAAATAAATCTATAAATAGACCCAATAAGGGGATCGACCCCTATTCTCTCTTCTTCTAATTCTTGGAGTCTCTCTCTCCTCTCCAGCACTTCCTCCTTCCTCCATTGCAGCTGCACCCCCAAGGTAAGGTTTTCATAAATTTTTTTGTGTTTTTCCATGTTTTAACATGGATTTCACCATGGACACCCCTTGTTTATGGATTTCAACCATGACTTTCGATCAAGAACACCAAGACCGATCCAAAAAGATGATCTAATCTCATTTAGTGTTGTTTATCGAGATTCCAATCCATGAGAACAGTCTATATTATTGTTTTTCATATTCTTAACCAATGAAATATGCGATTTACCCGTTAAATGGGCTAAATCCATATTTTCAAAGGTAAAATCAATTTTCATCATGGATTCCCTGTATTTTTTTTATTTTCTTGTCATGTTAATGTTTATTTTATGTATGTCAGCATTGAATTAAATTTTTTTTTGCTGTTTAGGTATTTTTTATTGTTTTTCATTATTAAATCATGTTCTTTTTAGTATTTTATTGGATTTTCATATATTTTGATTTTAGATCCGTAGAAAACATGCTATTTCGTATCTAAAACTCTGTTAGAAATTTTTGATTTTTTATATATAGTTCACGGATATGTCAGTGAGTCCCTGTAAAAAATCATAGGTTTTGGGATTCGAGAACCCTGTTAGAAAAATATAAAGTCGAATCGTGATTCCTATTGAGTAAATCATTATTCATGTTCAAGTATAACTTGCAGTTGCGTTATTTTTATCATCCGAGATCCGATTCAGGATCCTTAAATTGCAGTAGCTTTGTATTAAAGTCTATTATTTACTGTAAAAGTTTCATAATTTTATGTCACTATCTGCTATTTTTCTCTTGTCAGAAAGTTAAGTCAACTTTTTAAGACCCGTTATGCTTTGTTAAAAACCCTAATTCAACTTGTATTGATCGTATCTCTTTAACCGGAGATTCGATCAATGATTCGTAAAAAGGGAAGTTCATTATTTACATGTTTGTTATTCACTGATAAAATCTTATAAATTTTTAATGTGTTTTGCTATTTTTCCCTATATTTGAAATCGAAAGTGCCTGTTTTGATCGATTTTATATTTGTTATATTCAAGTACAGATTGTCGGAACGATGTCACCCTAACCAAAGATGATTTTTCCAATTTGTAAAAAAGATAATCTCTATTTTTATGTCTATTATTGTTCTGTAAAATTTTGTGAACTTCCATGGTGATTTGGTTGCTGATCCGGGTCTCACACTGAAACAGGTATGTGCCCGCGGGCAAAAATAGCAAATTTTAGGGGTTTTTTGCAATTTTCGTATTAAAATTATGTAAAAATTTGATCTTTCTATTTTTAATTTAATTTTAGGGTTATAAGGAGTGCAGATGTTGATTTTTATTAATTTTGAATATCATTTGATGCTTAATTTGAATATGTTGCAAAATAGGGTACCCGTAGGATCTTGAAACACTGACAAAATCATGATTTTCATGATATTTTGGATTTTTTTATAGAAGTTCATGTTTTTAGGGTTTGTGTATGTTTTTAATCATGTTAGCGTATTTTACCATCCCATTTTATGTTTATTTGATTTCATTCAAACCCCAAATCCAAAGTTTTTACCAAAATATTTTCTGAAAACCCTGATTTTAAGGACATAGTCTTGCTATCATGAGCATTTTGATCATTTGACCTCATTTTCGAAATTCCTAACTTGAATTTTCTTATTTTCAATCATATCCTATCATCTTGTGTTTGATTTATTTTCATTTGAATTTCAAAATTTTCCTTTATTCAATTCAATGTAAATATCAAATGTAATATTTTAAATAAGATTTACATTTTTGCTTAGAATAGGGAGCATTGCATATAGTTTAATTCTGCAAATATCAATATCTGATGTATGTCAATTCATGCATATTTTTATAAATTCACCATGATCTACACTAATGGCGCGTGCACTAACTTCTAGGGAGTTGGTGAACTCGATCATGTTTGTATTTTTGGCCATAGTCAAAATATGAACGGAATCCAGATTTACCATCTTCTTTTAAGCCCACATTCAACCTACACTCTTAGGCTAACTTCAAAATGCACTGCATTTCTCAAAAATACAAAAAGATTTTCTCAATTCCTCAAAACCATGTCTTTCAAATACATATTCATTCATTTCATTCAATTTGCAAATTCCAATTCCAATTCAGAGAAATTGATTTTCTCAAAATTTTCTAAGTCTTACTCAGAGATTGATTTTCTCAAAACTCTAAGCTTTCAAATGGTATTTCAAGTATTTTTCAACTTCAAATCACGATTTTCCAAGTCATAATATCTTCAATTTCAAAGTTTGAATTCAGAGAAATCAAGTTTTTCCAAAGTTATTTAAAATTCCTCAGAAATTAATTTTCATAAAACACTTGTATTTCTTCAGAAATCGATTTTCTTTTCTTTAGAAACTCGCTCCCAATCATAATTCATGATTTTCAAAGTGTTATATTTTTCAAGATTTTTCCATGTATTTCAAATATTTAAGGAAAATATTATGTTTTCAATCTGCATTTTCAGAAAATTCATAGCACATGCCTAATTCTTTGTGCATTTAGGAATAGAATATGATTTAGAAAAGTTGAGCAAAGCAAAGCACTAGATTGATCCTTGGTTCAATTACCTTTGGTAAAGGCGCCAGGAACGGTTGAACCTCGTACCGACAAGCGAGTCCCATTCTACGAAATTTTTCCGCATTTTAAAAACGAAGACGAGTTATTTTCAAAATCTTTTTCAAATGTCAGTTTGACTTGCAAAAGTAAAATTTTGCGATGATAACACCCGTGTTCATCCAAAATCCTCTCCGACAGTCTATGAGAATAGCAGAAGAGCCATAGTTAGTGAACAGGCTCAAGTATGGGATCCCAGCAAAAGATCCAATTCGCGAAAAATTGAGAGAAGTGACCCGCGTGGTCAAAGATATTGTGAACACCCTAAATTTTTCAAAATTTCATAAATATTCCCTTTTTGCCCCTGACCCCCATTTTTTGAGTAAATTGAATCATTTTCACTCAAAATTTCAGTTTATTTCTCGGATGTACTAGAATCAAATCGATTTTCTATATCTGACTCGATTTTGGATCCGGACCTAGTGTTAAAATCAAAATCTGAGCCTTGTTATCCAATTTTCAAAATTAAATTCGCAAAAATACCAAAAATAATTTCCGAAAGGCTCGGACAACCGATCTGATGTCCATTTAGATTCAATGCTCTGTATTTCTCGATTCGAGGTCTAAAACTTGAATATTTTCTCAAAACTCAGATTCAAACCCGTTTTATAAAGAAATCAAACCCGAATTCTCAGAAAACCCCTCTTTTGTAAATATTTCTCAAAAATACAAAAAATTTGTTTTAAAATCCCTTATTTTCCCTTAGATTTTAGAGTTTTATTTCAAAAATACAAATATATATATATATATATATATATATATATATATATATATATATATAAATAAATAAATAAATATATATATATATATATAGAGAGAGAGAGAGAGAGAGAGAGAGAAAACATAACAAAAAGAACAAAAAAATAGAAAAGAAGAAAACACAAAGAGATAGTTAGAAGCCGCTTTTTGCGAAAATTTGTTTTCCGTATAAACTTCTTTTTTAGAAAACCCTTTGGGAAAGAACCACTTTTTGAAAATTTCCAAAAGCTTCCCGGACCTGATTCGTAAAAGAACCCAACGGTCTCTCGTTGAAAGAGAAACCGCAGGGAAGACAAGGGATCACACTTCTTCTGCCATTGCCCCCCCTCATCCGTCGATCACCAACGGTTTTCACCTTCCCGACGCTTCTTCCCCCTCTATAAAAAGAGGCACAAGGGAAGGGGTCGAGGATCGTCTCTCACCATCTCCCCCAGCCTTCTTCTTCTTCACATTGTCGGAAAGGAGTCCTACAGTCGAGTTCCCTTTCCATCCAGAACCCCCGCAGTTACCGGTAAGTGATTGCCTCTTTTCTCTCTGATTCTTCATAGAAAATTTTATTTTCTTTCGTAACATCTCTGATTTAATTTTCATTTCTTTCTTTTTTTATTATAACGCAAAAGGGTGGGATCGACCTGCATATAGCAGGATCGACCCACCTATTGCTACAACAATGGAGTAATCCTACTCCTACACTTATTTTGCTTTTCTTTCTTTATCTTGATTTTTTGTTTTTCTTTTTTTTTATCATTATCATTTTTTTTATTTACTCTTGATGCTCAGATGGAAGGGTTGGTACTCGGATCATCCATCCTGATTAAATGAACTTTTATTGCCTCTTATTTTCTGAATATTTGACGGTTCAGGGCCCCTCTATTGCTGCCTTCCAGTTCATTTCAGAATTCCCGCTTTTCTTGCTTCATTTATGATCCATTCACCTGTTGCATAGCCTATTTCTTTTCTCATTTTGGTTTTAATTTCTTTGGCTTATACCCGATTATCCGTTGCATTTGATTTCCCGCTTTGATAGTGTTTGATTCACCGTTTCCATTTTCTGTTGTGTTTCTTGATTAAAGCATCATTTGTACATCTTTTTTTTTATTATTTTATTTATTTCGTGTGTTTTCTCTGACCCTTTGTAATACATGCACAGTTTGATTTCATCCAGCACTATACATTTGCTTTGATCCTGTATCTTGGCACGACACTGCGTTTTTAGTATATCAATCCTCTATGAATCAATACCCGATTCCATGCCATTTAGTTTGCTAGAATGTATCATTGTATTGCATTCTGGTATTGCGTTCTGGCATATGGAGGTGTCGTTTTGCATCATCCCATCCCCTTGTGATCCCTTCAGATCGATGACTAAAGGGATCAGTTCTTGACTCCCTTTTTGGGTTGCCAAAATTGAGTTCGTGACCTTCATGTTGTTAATATTTGTGATTGTGAATTCAGAGTTGCCTGTTGCGTTTCAAGATGCCTGTAATAGTCTATATATATTGTGGTTTCCCCATCAAAGGTATCATTGTTAATTTTCAGAGTTTCTCACCCCTAGCCTTGTTTTGCATTCATTGCAATGTGTGCCCTGTTCAGCATTGCCAATGACATTGCGTCTCAGGTTACACATTTTTCTGCATATTTCTTATGCATCATTTTACTCATAAGTATGGAATTCCTTGATTCAGCATTATGTTAATGCTTGTTAAATATCATGCTTTGTTTCTTCACAGTGATTCGTGTTTTCCTCCATTTTCACACTTTATTATGGCATCTTAACATGGCCATCCATGCTATCTTGTCTTCATCCGATCTATCCCAATTTTATCTGTTGTTTTGCCATTTTTTTTTCTTTTTCTCTGTCATGATTTTTATTGCCATATGAAGTTATCAATTCCTTTTAGTAGTTTACATTTCCTGAGATCATATGTCTATAGATCATAACCTGAAGTGTTGATTCCTCTTAGTAATTTGCTTTCCGTGTGATTACATTTTTGCTATTTCATAACTTTAAAATACTTTTATTCTGGCAATCTGTGAACACCCCAAATTTTCCAAAAATTTCAAAAATTCTTCTTTTGCCCCTGGGCCCATTCTCTGAATAAATCGAGTCAATTTCTGATCAAATTTTCATTCATTTCTCGGATTCACTGACTCAATCTTTATATCTAACCCAGTCCAAAATCCAAATTTTAAAGCTCTATCAAAAATCTTGGATCCAAACTCGTTTTCTGAAGAATTTTTCAGAGAATAGCCTTGAATTCTCGAAAAACCCTTCTTTTTTAAATATTTTTAAATTTTACAAAAATATGTCAAAAATCCTTTGTTTTCTCGTAAATTTTAGAGTTTTATTTCAAAAACACAAAAAATCCAAAAATTCGGAAAATATGCGAAAAATGAGTAGTTTAAACTCTTTGAAGCTTGTTTTGCTAAAAAACCCTTTTGAAAACCGTTTTATGAAAAACCATTTTTTTAAGAACCCCCTTTTTTGAAAAGAGAGGAAAACCTGCAAACGGCCTCTCGTTCATCGCGGGCCTTCACGAGCTCTTTTTCTCTCTCTATAACTCTCTCTCTCTCCCTCTGGAAGCCTCCATCGTCAACCTCCTTCATGTGCTTCCCCCCTCAACCATCAATCGCCAACCTCTCCTTCCTCTCCCGCTCATCCCCAACGGCGTTCGCCCCTTCCCGAACCTTCCCCTTTCTCTATAAAAAGAAGCACAGGGAAAGAGTTTCAGGACCGCCTCTTCACCCCTTGTCTCTTCTCCTTCTGCATATCGCCTCTTCACCTCCCCATTTCTTCTGATAGCTTCCCTTCCCCACTGCCTTCTCCTTCTTCATGATTCTTCTTCCCTCTGATAGATCGCGTTTCACCCTTCTTCCCTCTTCTTTTTCTTTCTATTTGAAAGAATTCGATCGAGCCAGAAGTAGCACAAAGAGAAACATCACCTCCTCCCAATCGATCTCTGATCAGTCCAGCAGCAGAGTCACGGTAAGTGACCATTTTCTTTCCCTTTCTTGCTTTTCTGTAAAGTTTTTCTTTATTTTCAGTACCTCTTTGTTTTGATTGCATTCTTCTTAGTTTTTTTTTCATTACAAGGCATGATCGGTAGGATCGACCTGCATATAGCAGGATCGATCCACCTGCGGCTACATTAATTGGAATTACCATATTCTGACATCCTTCCTTCGTCCCTCTGCAGTCCTTTTGATTTATATATTTGCCACTTTCGGTGTTCTCCTTATACCTCCTATTGTCTTAGTATTGAAGCTCTGTGGATTTCACGGTGATTTATATACAATTAAACTTGAGTTTCGCCTGTTGTGCATTGTGATATTTGCTTTATTTCTCCTCGATCCAACGGTATCATCATCTCATACAGTCGTTCTGTGGTATACATTCATGATTTAAGAAGATCAATCTTTTGTTGATGTTGCTTATCGAGAACCCACCACATCAATCAGGATGATTTACATTTACAACCATACCACCAGTTGGTAATCGGGGATGTCCGGTAATGATATCTCCGGTTCACATGGATTTTGGAAACCATGGTTATTAGCTCCATAACATTCTCTCTCACAATGGGCAGATTTGAATATATGTTCATATTGGGTCTGATAATGTATTACCTATCCATTGAATCCCATTTTCATCGTTTTTACCATACTTTGGTTTCATATGCTACGGAATGTACAAATCCCTCAAGTTGGATATTGATTCATCGCCTCCTTTACTGGCTTCTGATTTGTCTTGTGTGGTGTCTTACAACATTTGTTTCATTAGAATCCCTGGGTATACTGTTATCATCGCAAAATTTTTACTTTTGTGAGTCAAACTGACTTTTGAAAAAGTTTTTGAAAATAACTCACCTCCGTTTTAAAATGCAGGATAATTCCAAAGAATGGGACTCGCATGTCGGTACGAGGTTCAACCGTTCCTGGCGTCTTTACCAGGGGTAATTGAACCAAGGATCAAAAGTGTGCTTAGTTTTGCTCAACTTGTCTAAATCGTGTTCTATTTCCTAAATGCACAAAGAATCAAGCATGTGCCATGAATTTTCTGAAAATGTAGTTTTGAAAACATGATGTTTGCTTCTAAGATTTGAAATACTTGGAAAATTCTTGGTAAAGATGTCACTTGGAAAATCGTGAATCATGGTGAAAGAATATATCTGAGAAAAATGAAAATCAATTTCTAAAGAATCCAAGTGTTTTGTAAAAATGGATTTCTGAGGAATTTCAAGTAACTTTGGAAAAACTTGATTTCTATGAATTTAGACTTTGAAATTGAATATATAACTTGGAAAATCATTATTTGAACTTGATAAATACTTGAAATACCATTTGAAAGCTCAGAGTTTTGAGAAAATCAATTTCTGAGAAAGACTTGAGAAATTTTGAGAAAATTGATTTCTCTGAATTGGAATTAGAATTTGCAAATAAATGAAATCAATGAATATGGATTTGAAAGACTTGATTTTGAAAAATTGAGAAAATCCTTTTGTATTTTTGAGAAATGCAGTGCATTTTGAAGTTAGCCTAATAGTGTAGGCTGAATGTGGCTAATACGTAGATCACAAATCTGGGTTTCATTCGTATTCTGACTATGGCCATAAATACGAATTCCACCGAGTTTGTCAACTCCATAAGAGCTAGTGCACGTGCCATTCGTGTAGACCATAGTGAATTTGATAAGAATGTGCATGAATTGGCATACATAGCAGTTATATATCAAACTTTAAAACTATATGTAATGCAAATCCTAATCTAAGCATAAATTGAAATTCTTATTCCAAATTTAATTACAATTTACATCACTAATTGAATTTAAATGACTGAAAATAAAGTCTTCAATGTCCCTGCAAAACTAGAAAAATAGATTAGTGAAGATATGTTGGCTTTTCTAGGTTTCTCCAGCAATATCTCAAAATTGTTGGATTTTGCTAGATATAAGCCTTTTTTCATGATTCCCTGATATAAAATTAATGAAATATGAAATAAAACTGAATAAATAATAAAGATGAGATTTGAAAATTCGAAATTGGGGTCAAAATGACCAAAATACCTCTGATAGCAAGACTATGGCCATGAAACCAGGGTTTTCAGAAAGATATTTTGTAAAATACAACTTTTAAAATTCAAATAAGGATAAATTAAACCAAATATGATATGAAATGATTAAAAACATGAAAATTAGGGTTTAGAATTTCAAAATTTAGGTCAAATGACCAAATTGCCCCAGATAGCAAGACTATGGCCTTGAAATCACGGTTTTCTGAAATAGATTTTTGGTAAAAACTTTGGGTTTAGGGTTTAAATGAAGTCAAATAAGCACAAAATTGATCATGAAGCATCCTAATATGATTTTGAACATGAAAAAACCCTAAAAACATGAAATTATACATGAAAATCAAGAAATATCACAAAAATCAGAATTTTGGCAGTGTTTCTGGATCCTACAGGTACCCTGTTTTGCAATTTGATCCATTCAAGCATCAAAGGGATTCCAAAATTCATAAAAATCAGCACATGCACTTGTTATAACCCTAAAATCAGATTGTAAATATAAAAATATATTTTTTACATTATTCCAACTCAAAAATTGCATTAACACCCTAAAATAAGCTATTTTTGTCCATGGTCACAGACCAGTTTCAGTGTTAGACCTGAAATAGGGGTCAAATCACCATAGAAATTTCTAAAATTATACAGAGGTAAACTATACATAAAAACAAAGAATCTCCCTTTTACATATCGGAAAAACCGTCTCTGATGAGGGAGAAACCCTTCCAACAATCCAGACTAAACTTTAATGAATATAAAATTGGTTAAAACAGGTACTTCCGATTCAAAATACAAAAATAAATATCAAACTTAATCAAAACTTTCTGAAATTTCAGAAATGAATATTAAACATAAAAATAATGAACTTCCTTTTTTACAGATTCTAAATCGGATCTACGGTTTGAGATCTATGATCAGCACAAGTCAGATTAGGGTTTTGGTAAACCCTAACGAGTTTTAAATTATAAATCTGATTCTCTGACAGAGGAAAAATACCAAACAGAAATAAAAAATTATCAAAATTTCACAGTAAATATTTCACATCAATATAAAGTCATTGCATTTTACAGATCTTGAATCGGATATCGGATGAGAGAAATAACACAACTGCAAGTTACCTATGAATTTCAACAATGATTCTAAATGATTGAAAATCACAGTTTAATCTTTTATTTTTTTAATAGAGTTCCCGAATCCCAAAACATCTGAAATTTTTACAGTAGTTCACTGACATATCCTTGTATCACATATAAAAAAATCCGTAATTTCTAACCAGTATTTTAATATAAACTAACATGCTTTCTACTGATTTGAAATTAAAATCTACAGAAATCTAGGAAACACTAAAAAAATATGATTTAATCATGAAAAAACATAAAAATTATCAAAACAGCAAAAAAAATTGATTTTAATAATGGAATACATGTAATAAACACTAATATACTAAAAAAATAAATAAAACACAGGGAATCCATGGCTGGAATTGCTTTTACCCTTGAAATCATGGATTTAATCCATTTAATCGGATAAATCTCATGTTTTCTTGGTTAAGAATATAAAAAATAATGCAATAAACTATTCTAATGGATTAGAATCATGAAAAACAGCATGGAATAGGGTTAGATCATCTTCTTGAATTGAACTTGAGGTTCTTGAGGTTGAATCCATGAAAGGTGAGGTGCCAATGGTGAAATCTAATATAAAATCATAAAAAACTAATAAAAACTAATAAAATAATATTAAATAACTCACCTTAGGGCTGCAGCTGCAATGGAGGAAGGTGGAGGTTCTGGAGAGGAGAGACAAGCCACGAAAATTTGAGAGAAAAAAGAGCTCCCTTTGACCCCCTTTAGGTCCCCTATTTATAGTTTTTTTTTTTTGGATTTGTTTAGGAAGAGTTTTGATTTTTTGGACTCTTTTTAATTGTTTTTGATAAATCACATGGAGAGGACAATTTTTTTGGAGAATTATAACCTAAATGGACTCTAATTAATCCCTAATTAACACCTAATTAAACCCTAGAAAGTGCAAATGTGACATCACCTAGTATGGACCCACATTTGGTTTTTAAAACTTGAATTTAAAACCTTTAAAAACCAATGGTTTAAAACTTAAATAAAATGGATTTTTAAAATTGCTTTTGACTCCTCTAAACCCCTAGCCTAACTAGGACAATGACTAACCCTAGTCTAACCTTGACTTCTTCAAATGTGAAGCCACCCCGAGTGGGCCCCACTTGAATTTTCAAAAACGATTTTAAAACTTGAAAATGAGAGGTTTTTCAAAAAAGATTCAAAAGTAGACTTTGAGATTGAAAGGTTTGAAATGGTACAGAGTCTTGACTGAGTCAGAACTCCTCTGGATATGGCACCAACTGAGGAGGCCCCACATCGAAGTTTTGAGAAACTTGAAATAAATACTAAAAATGGCGTTTAAAAAAGGGTTAAAATCAACAATTGAAATTCAAAGTTTTGAAAATAGAGTTCTAAGCGAACTGGAACTCTGGGCTAGAGTCCTGAATTTTTAGGACTCTGAGATTTTGGATTTTAAAAGCCAAATGAAGGATTTTTTGAAAGATTTTATAAAAAAAAATGGTAAAATAAGGCAGAAAATGCAGTCAAGGTTAGAGTCCTAATTCAACCGAAACTCTAAAATAGAGTTCTGAATCAATTGGGATTCTACAAAATGACCTAATTTTCGAAAATAAATAGAAATGAATGAAAATAGAAGTGAAAACAAACTTCAGGATAGACTCCTAACTGGATTAGGACTCTGGGACAGAGTCCTGATCGGATTAAAACTCTAGATTTTTTTGGTATTTTCTGAAAAATAGATGAAAGAACTTATAAAAATAGTAAAAAAAATGACAAATATTGAAATAAAACAGAGTCCTGATTCAACTGGGACTCTGAGGACAGAGTCCTAATTGAACTAGAACTCTCAGATTTTTGGATTTTTTGAGAAAACAAATGAGAGAATTTTGAAAAATAGGATAAAATTAAAGTTTTGGTTCAGAGTCCTGACCTGATTAGGACTCTGAGAAAGAGTCTTGATTCGATCAGAACTCTAAGAATTTTGGTTTTCTGATAAGCAAATGATGAAATTTAAACAAAAATTTTGAAGATAAGTAAAAATGGAGTGAGAAAACAAACTTGGGATAGAGTCCTGATCCGACAAGGACTCTGGGATAAAACCTCATAATTTTGAAATTCTTTGACAAAAGTGTAACAGTTTTGATAGATGGAAAGATTTTTTAAAGATCTTCTTAGAATTGAAATTAGGATCAGTGTCCTGATCCAACTAGGACTCTCTAAACAGAGTCCTGTTTTGACTGAAACTCTGAGTTTTTGACTCATTTTGAAAGATTTGGTTGAAAACATGTAAAAATAGTGACAAAAGACAGAGTCCTAATCCGACTGGAATTCTTGAAGAAGAGTCCTAATCCAACTAGAACTCTGGGATTTTGGCTAAAACAGAAGATTTTGAAAGGTTTTTCTCTAAAACAGGTAGAAAAGGTATTAAAAAGTAGAGTTCTTATCCGACTGCACTCTGGAAAAAGAGTTTTGATCCAACTAAGATTCTAGAAAAAGAGTCCTGATTGGACTGGGATTATGAAATTTTGGCCAAAATGACGAAAATGAGCAAGGATATGACCACAGCTAGTTTAAAATCAGAATGGAGTTTTAAAAAGATTCAAAAAGATGAAAATACAGAGTCCTGAAAGCTGACACACTTTCTTCTAGCTGTAACTTTCTAACACCCTGGTATGTGAAAGTTGGAGTATGGGGTATCTGAAAGCTGACACACTTTCTTCTACAATCGATAGTGGCATGATGGTCCGACAACCAGCCCATGCCTAGAACAACATCTAGATCTTTGAAGTCGAGTGCAACAAGTTCACTGGCAACTCTCGATCTTCAATATTTACAACGCAATTAGGATACATAGTATCCACAATAGTGGTTTCTCCTATAGAGGTCTCTATTAAGTAAGAAACACTTAATCGAGAAGGTGTCACTGGCAACCGCTTTCTAAAAGTTGAAATGGTAAAACTATGTGTAGCTATATTAAATTAATCACGTAATAGGCTTCTTATTTGATTCATTTATACTCGTATAAAAATTCTATCACATATTAACGATTACGCCACTCAGTTGCTTAAAAATGTCTTATTTCATTGCTCATCCAAGTACACATAAATAAAATATTACTAAGCAAACAAGAAGAACACAAAGCAAAGTAATAGATAATCGAACTAGACTAAATAAAGCTAAGTATCCCTAAATTCATCGTCATGTTCCTCTTCGATCTATCTGAAGCTTGGTTCTCTTCTTGAACTCTTTTGCATTGATTGAAGGTGGGTCGGAGGAGAAGTATTCAAGTCATATTGTGTCTATGGTCTGAATTATTCATCTCTTATTTTCTTCAGCAATAAACTCCTCGATCAGATTTACAATTCCTCAATTGGTTGCACTCATGACAGTCACCTAAATGGCTCGAAACATATGTTGTGCCCTTGCACTAGTCATACAAAACCCTCCCTGAAACGCCAAGTTTGCACTAAGGGATGCTCTCCTTGTAACTCCTTATCGAGCCATCATCTAATCTCTCATCATCTGACCACGTACTGACCGAGATTTCTGACGGTGGGATTAGTGAGTTCCACGCCCGTAGGGCTATGACTATTGCCCAAAAGTAGTGTCAATGTAGTCATGTCAATACGTATCTCTTCTCCTAGATATGATGTAAATTGGTGACGGTCGTGGTGTAAGATCTATAACTATTTGCGACATGCTTGCCATGACTTAGGTAGTCATCACCATTGCAGTGATGAACACCTTTCTCCCTCTGATGGAAGGCTCAGCAAGGTCTTGAGCCCTTGGGTCTTCGTGGTTACCTCATTCACTAGTTATTCCTAATTACACAATAATTTAATCACTAACGTGTATTATACAAGCAGAGACTTACATCTTGTCATTGAGTCTTATTATGAATGATGAACAATTTTTCTGTGTAAACCACTTTGTAACACCCCGATCTAGGACCTCAGGGAGGGTTTTTGTATGACCACAGCTAGTTTAAAATTTTTGAGATTTTTGATAAATAAAGGAATCCAAAGGTGACACCACCTAAATGGGCCTCATTTGAGAATTGAAATCAATTGAAATTGAGTTTAAAACGAATCCAGATTGTTTTCTGGGAAAACATTTCAAAATATAAGGTCCTGGGGGTTGGCAAATGACAGAATGTTGATTAAAAACCCAGGTTTTAAAATTGATTTTGAAAGAAAAGTTTTAAAACTCGAATCTGGATTAAATATTTTGAAAACAGGAATGATGGATCTCGAAAATGAGATGCAATGATATGCAATGCAATGAAATGACATGTCAGATGCATACAATGACCTGCAGTGACACATGAAATATAAGTACTGAATGAGGGTGAAAATTTGGGGTGTTTATAAATACCCCTCTTTGCTACTAAGCTGGTATAGGTCCGAGCTTAGCGGCAAAGAAAAAACACACCAAATTTGGACTATGAAAAAAATGCCCCAGTTAGGAGAATCTGACTGGGTGTGAAAGAATTAATTCAGCTGATGATGGTAGACATGGAATGGAGAATAAAGAAGAAGATTCACCTCATCGAAATGAGGCTCAGGCTTAGCCCTTAACCTAGATGGGACGGGAAATGAAATACCTCATCAAAATGAGGCTCAGGTTTAACCCCTTGACCTGATCGGGGACGATAAACAGAATCTTCAGATGAATAAACCGTGATGGGACCTTCAAATTTTGCATAATAAATCTGAGAGGGTTTTGCAAAATGAAGGAAAATGGGGTCCCTAAAGCTTGAAAAGGGATTGATCTTGGGCGCCTCATTGCTGAGACTAAATAACTTTTGAAATTGGTGACCTTTTGCGAGAAAATGATTGGTGGCTTAACCTCAAGCCGAAATTGGACTGTCTATGGTGAGACAGTGGGGACACATGGAAGTGTGCAAATCTGAGAGCCCAGGCGCTCAGATTATACCGAAGAAGGGAAGGAATCTTGAAAACTCCCATTATCAAGTCCTAAAAGGGATAGCAAATGGTGTTAGGATGTGCCAAAGATGAACCTCAAGCTCTCGCTTCACGCCAAGATAGCTAAAAAATATTGTCAAAATGTTGAAAATTGTTGTTGATTCAAAATAATTGAAAATGATGCACATTGGTACGAAAATATTCTCTCTTTTCTAGCTGAAGTATTACCTCCGACTGGGCTTGACTTCGTAGAATTAAGATTCGAATTCAAATTGCTTGCAATTGACTTTCTTTTAAGGAGGCTATCAATTTCCTTGATATGAGCAAAAAAGAAAGTATTCTTTATATTACGAAAATCATTGGTGAAAGAATATTGATAATAGAATTTCACAAAATTAAAGAAGATTCTTGGTAGATTCGGCAGTTTGATATCCTGGGATTCTTTTCTCATGATGATATTTCTGCCTTCTTCTTTTTTTGGCAGAATTAGAGCTCTCTTGGGTTTTTGGGGAGTTTATTACATCATCCTTCATTTTGGAGATGTCCTGACTTTTCACACTCTTTTTTTTTGGAATGGTACGTCACAAACTCTTTCATCTCAGAGATGTTCTGATCTTTCTTTTCTCTAAGGGATCATATTGACGGTTATTGGCTCATTGGTTGGAAATCTCTTGATGATAGTAGAAATTAAATATCCTTTAGGGTTTGTCGAGAGGCTCATCACATCTGCCTTCATCTCAACAGTGCTTTGGACTTTCCCTGGAAGGATCCGTCACAAACTCTGTCATCTTGGAGATGATCCAAATCTTCTTTGGCCCTAGGGGTCTAACTTGCATAATTCGTCTTCATCTTGACGACAATTGAGAGATCCCTTTTGCAGATATTTAATTGCAACTTGGGTGATTGAGGAGATATGGAAATTGAATGGATTTTTCTGTATCACCCAGGATATTTTGACTGCTTTTATTTTCCAAGAATGATCTTTAAAAATATGCCATTGACTGCGATCAATACCGATCACTTATGGCTTTGCAACAACATTGAATTTCCTTTGCTAGCCATATCGAGGATTTATTCTGCATCCTTTTGGTTAGCCAATAGAAAGATTTTGAATTTTGAATCCTTCTTCATAAAAGCTTTGTCTTTTTGGAAGTAATACTGGAGGTATTTCGAAGTAATGTTTTTGTGCAATAAAGTTTTTTGAAATCAACAAATATTTAATGAAAAATTGGCAAAATTTTCTTGAAATCCTTTGTGGAAGCGAGCATTTGAAGCACAACTCAACGCATCCATGACAGAAATTTTCTTCTCCTTTCCCCAAAGGAGAAGATTCAGAAATTGGAAATAGAAATTATTCCTCTCTTCCCTGAAGAGGAGGTGTTTGCAAAACGAACTTTTGAAGAGAAATTAAGCTTTCGTCAAAACTTCCTAACATTAGGGCCGATAATGGTAAGGTCAGTGAATTGGTCATGAAGGAACGAGTCCATCACACTCTCCCTGAAAAGAGGGCCCTTTATGATGAAATGGCCTAGTATGAAATTGGGGTCACAAGGAAGGCGAACTTCTGTCGAAGCTTTCTCTCAACTAAGAGTTCCTTGTATGAAATTAGAAATTTGTTTTGCAAACGGTTCACAAAGACACGAGTCCCTTCAAACTCTCCCTAAAAAGGGGCTAAGTGAACAAAGGATAGCATGCGAAAAGAATGAGCTCCCTCGAACTCTCCTTATGAAAAGGGTCTCTCCCAAGAGAAAATGATTGAAATTGGTATTGAGTGACCAAAAGGTCGAAATTGGAATTTGAAAATTGGAGATTGGAAATTGATTGACCTGAAGGTTGAAATTAGAAATTTGGAATTTAAAAATTGGAAATTGGAAATTGGAAATTGATTGACCTGAAGGTCGAAATTGGAAATTTGGAATTTGAAAATTGGAAATTGATTGACCTGAAGGTCAAAATTAGAAATTTGGAATTTGAAAATTGGAAATTGGAAATTGATTGACCTGAAGGTCGAAATTGGAAATTTGGAATTTGGAAATTGGAAATTGGAAATTGGAAATTGGAAATTGGAAATTGGAAATTGGAAATTGGAAATTGATTGACCTGAAGGTCGAAATTGAATTCTGATGGATAATCAGCACGAAGACTGAACCCAAGAGGTCGACTGACACAACCAACCAGTGAGACACTAACACGAGTGTTCAATTTTTGAAAGAATACCAGTACGAATACTGGGTTTTGAAAATGTGTCAGTATAGACATTGGATTTTGAGAATGTACCAGTTCGAGTACTGGGTTTTGAAAGACTACCAGTACGAGTACTGAATTTTAAATGATCACCAGTACGAGCACTGGATTTTAAAAGATCACCAGTACGAGCACAAGCATTGGATTTCAAAAGATTTACCAGTACGAGCACTGAATTTAAAAAGATTACCAGTACGAGCACTGGATTTTAAAAGATTACCAATACGAGATTTGATAAGGCAACCAAGGCGAGGTTGGATTTCATAAAAGGACCAATTTGAAAATTGGATTTAACCGGACCGGTGTAAGACTGGGTTCGGTCTGAAGGTTCGAATCAAAATTCAAATCTTCAAGGAAAGACTAGATGAATTGGATTTTGAAAAAAAAATTGGGTCGGAACTCGGATTTTCTAGACCAATTGACAGGATAGTTTGAGTAGAAGTTCAAACCTTTATAGGAACACTAAGCGAATTGGATTTGGAAGAAAATTCAAGTCGGAACTTTGATTTTTCTAGACCAATTCTGAATTGGATTTGGAAGAAAATTTGAGTCGGAACTCGGATCTTCTAGACCAATTCTAGAATCTGGAGGTAAGAAAATTAGATGAACTAGATTTGGAGGAAAATTTGAGTCGGGACTCAGATTTTCTAGACCAATTCTGAATTGAATTTGAAAGAAAATTCGAGTTGGAACTCGGATCTTCTAGACCAATTCTAGAATCTGGAGAAAAGAAAATTAGATGAACTGGATTTGGAAAAAAAATTGAGTCGAGACTCAGATTTTCTAGACCAATTCTGAATTGGATTTGGAAGAAGATTCGAATTAGAACTCGAATCTTCTAGACCAATTCAAGACATTTGAAGGAAAGAAAACTAGATGAATTGGATTTGGAAGAAAAATCGAGTCGGAACTCGGATCTTTTAGACCAATTCAGAAGGGAAAGAAATTCGAGTTGGAACTTGAATCTAGGAGGAAAGAAAATTCGAGTCGGAACTCGAATCCCGCAAGAAGACTAGACCAAAATGGATTAGGTTTGAAAACATTAACTAGTAAAACCGGATTTAGAAAGTTTGACCAATAAAAATTGGATTTTGAAAGTCCGACCAATAACTATTGGATTTGAAAAGATGTACCAGTGTGAATACGGGGTTTTGGAAATGAACCAGTACAAGTACTGAATTTTGAAAATGGATCAGTACGAATACTGTTTTTGGAAGAATTACCAGCACGAACACTGGATTTTAAAATTTTATCAGCACGAACACTGATTTTTTGAAAACTTACCAACAAGAACACTGGATTTTGAAAATCTTATCCAACTGATTCTGATGAGAGATTTTCAGTCTTCATCTTCACGATGACTTAGACAATTATCAGGGTCTCAAGATTTGTCCCTTATCCTGAATGGGTAGTTCAGGTTTATCCCTTAACCTGAAGGGGAAGTGAATTTGATACATATGGATGCAAGTGAATGCGAATGAATGCATGCAAATGCAAATGAATGCAAAATAAGAGATTTATTTGATCCTGCCTGCATATAGGATGTTTTAAAGACAATTTTCAAAATAATGCCCAAGTATAACTGGGGAGTGAGAGGTTGGATGAAAGGATAAGTAATTGATATTTGAAGAATGCTTTTTGACTTTTGATTGATTCTGGAGGGACTTTGAAGAGGTCATTCCTTGTGAGAGATATCTTGTAAGAGAAACAAGGAAAATTGATGTTTTATTGATGTACTGAAAAAATACACCGATATAAGAATTGGGGCTACATCTTCTTTTCAAAATGACAAAAGTAAGATGGAAAGGGTGAGAGCATTAGTATCATCATTCTTCTTTATGTTCAAGTAAGATAGCTGATTGATCTTTGGACTCAACCCTTACAAGCAATCCTTTGTTGATGCAATCTTGCACGATGTTCTTGAAGTCAAAGCAATGTTCTATGTCATGCCCCAATACTCGGTGATATTTGCAGAATTTATTCTTCCATTTCCCCGAGGTGACAGCAGGATCGACAGCCTTTAGAAGTCTGACAATATTTTTGGCCAACATATACTCGAGCATGCTCTCGAGTGTCTGATCTAATTGGGTGAATTGGCGATCACATCTCCATCCTTCATGTTTTGGCTTCTTTTGAGTGTTTGCCTTCTGCCGAGAGTAGGATTGAAGGGATTTGGCCAGGATAGCCGTTTCCCCTAGAATATTCTTATCAACGCAATCCTGAACAATGTTTTTGAGGATGAAACAATTTTCTGTGTCGTGTCCTATTGCACGATGAAACTTGCAAAATTGTTCTTTGAACCTACCCATGATTGTCGGGGGATCGATGACTTTTGGTAAATGAATCATGACTTTTGCGAGCAAATTTTCTAGAACAGTTTCGAGCTTCTGGTCCAGAGGAGTGAACTTTAGATCAATGCTCCAGTCTTTGTGTTTTGGTTTCTCTTGATCTTTCTCTTTATGTTGAGGACTAGATTGAAGAGACTTATCATTGTTGGAGATCTTTTCTTTTTGGTCCTCAGATCCTTCTGAATGGTCATCATGATTTTTCTGGTTACCCTTGCTATTGTTGGCAGAAAGAGTGAAGTATGCCTTCGAAGGTCTGACCATATCTTTTGTGAGCATGTATTCCAAGAAACTCTCAAGCATTTGATCCAATGGGGCCATCTTACGGTCCTGGTTTCGATTGTCACGTTGTACCTCTTGTCGAGTGCTTGAGTTCTGCTGAGACTTGGCTAAGACAACTGTTTGGCATTCTTTCTCATCTTCAACAAAGAAATTCTTATCGATATAGTCTTGGACGATATTCTTGAAGATGAAACAATGTTCAATATTGTGCCTCGTTGTTCGGTGGAATTTGCAGAATCGATCTTTCCATTTGCCTTTTGCGACAGGAGGATTATCAATCTTTGGGAGTTTAACCATTTCCTTGACCAGCATATATTCAAGGATCTTTTCGAGGGGCTGATCTAGAGGGGTAAATTCACGATCGTAACCCCAACCGTCATGTTTTATCTTCTCTTTCTGTTGACTTAATTTTTCACTCTGCTTTGAAGACTTTTCTTTCCGACTTGTATGATCTCCCTTGTTATCTTTGCAATTGTTGCGGTTGGCATCGGCGAAGAAGGTGGAATTTGTCTTCTTTTCTGAATCTTGATTATTCTTGACGGGGTGATGCCCTCGTAGAGGTCTTTGCTCGTGAAGACCTTTTTGCCCTTGTCACGGTCTTGCAAATCTTTAATCACCTCAGCCATTTTCTTCAACTGTATTTGAACTAGATCATCCATTGTTCGATTTTTCAATTTATAGGTTGTCCCTTGTTTATGAGGGGATCTTTGAAATGCTTGCTGGACTTTATACTCTTTATCAGTGTCACCTACCGATTCTGATTCATCAGATGTATCCTCATGTTGGATATGTTTCTTGGATATCATCAGCTGCTTCTTCAGTGTTTGGCCCTTAGTCTTCTTCTTGCTAGATATCTTGCCAGAATTGGCCTCTGCTTGCTCTGTCATCATCTTACTCATCATCTTTTGAAACATGACATACATCTGGGGATCAACATCATCATTACCCTGCTAATTTTTGTTTCTGATAGATCTTGAAGAGGCCATTTTCTGTTCTGAGGCTTGACGAGTAACTGATATGCTGAACGGGTGTAATTTTTTTGCCAGACCTTTTCTGAACCATATAAGGGTGCAAATACTCTCTGCAGGGCAAAACTGAGGATTAGGTGCTAAAAATAATTTTGAATAGGAAATATTTGCTGGATATTTCAATTGATAATTGAAAGAATATCCCATTACTAGGGACTGAGTCGTCGCTGGAGTCACGACAATTGCGCTACTATTCTTTTGTTGTCATCGCAAAAAAATTTTCCCTCCCTTGCGAGAGAGAAACGAATTTCGCGAGTCAAACTCGACCAAAGTTTTGAAAATGGTTTTGAAAACTAACTCACCTCCGTTTTGAAAATTTGTGGGAAAATTCCGTGGAATGGGATCCACATGTTGGTACGAGGTTCAACCGTTCCTGGCGCCTTTACCAGAGGTAATTGAACCAAGGACCAATTATGTGCTTTAACTCGACTCAAATATCTAAATTATGTTCTATTTTTTCTAGAATGCACAAAGAATCAGACTTGTGCTATGAAATTTTGAAAAGATGCAAGTTTGAGAAAATATGATGTTTGCTTTGGCAAATATGCTTGAAAAATTATTGGAAAAGTACTTGAAATTGGAATTCCAGGGAAAATCATTAAATTTTATTGGAAATCAGAAAATGGATTGGAAAATGAATTCTCAGGAAGACTTGAACTTTGAAAAATCGATTTTGAAATTTGGAATTGCTTTTCTGAGAAAATGGATTTGAGAATCTTGAGAAAGTCAGGAAGTTCATTGGAAAATGATTTTTTGAAATGAAAAATAGATTCTCAGAAAACTGGGAAATCTAAGAAAATCGATTATTGAAAACTTGGGATTTTGAAATTTGAGAATTTTAAAACATTGGAAAATCTTGATTTGAACTTGGGAAATGCTTTTAAATCTCATTTGAAAGTTTAGAATTCTGAGAAAATCTAATCCTGAGAAAGACTTGGAAATTTTTGAGAGAATTGATTTTTCTGAAATTGAATTGGGAAATGAATTTGAAAATCATGCAATTTGAACGATATGAATGAATGAATATTAATTTGAAAAGGGAATTTCATTGAGGAATTGAGAAATCCTTTTAAAACTTTGAGAAATGCAGTGTATTTTGAATTTAGCCTAAGAGTGTAGGCTGATATAAAGATCATAAATCTTGGTTTTCTTCGTATTCTGACTATGGCCATAAATGCGAATCCCACCGAGTTTATAAACTCCATAAGAGCTTGTGCATGTGTCATTCGTGTCAACCTTAGTGAATTTGAAATAATGTGCATGAATGATACATCACATATTGAAATTTGCAAAAATTAAACTATATGCAATGCAGTCCTATTCTAAGCAGAAAATATAAATTCTTATTCCAAATTATTACATTTGATATTACATTGAATTGAAATAAAATAAGATAAAACTAAGTCTTCTTCTTGAATATTCCTGCAAAACTTGGAGGGTTTGGTTGCAATGAATGGAGTTGAAGCAGCAATAGAGGAGGCTGCTAGGGTACGGCTCAAAGGGAGAGGTGGTACTTCTAAGATCCGACTGTAGGTGACGCTTCAAGGTTCTAACTGTGGTGATGGAGTTAATTCAACATTGGTGGTGCTGTTGGGACATATAGGAGTGCTAGAACTGGCTGGAGGTGTTGAAGTTAAAGGGAGTTGGGAGACGGAGCCGGCTGCTATGAAGATGGCCGAAGAGGTGGCTGAAGGGAGAAGGAGGGAAGCTCCTTGCACCGGCTGGAGTTGTTCACTCTTTGATGGAAGGGCTGAAGTTGCTGCTGTGTTTGTTGCTGGTAAGGTGTGGCTGGAGCCAAGGGAAGATGGTCTGGTGGCTGGAAGGCTTTGCTGCTGTGGTTGGAGTTGCCTTGAGATGGGCTGAAGGAAGGCTGAAAGGGAGCTGCCAATGATGCTGAAGACTGCTTCAAAGTAGTTGTGGTGGTTGAAGGTGGTGGCTGCCTTGGTGCAGCTGAAGGTGCAGCAAGGTGGGCTGCTAGAAGGCTGGTGCAGGTGGTGAGGATGGTGCTTCAAAGTGGCTTCAATGGCTGGGAGTTGCAACCAAGGATAGCTGCAGCCAAAAGAGAGAGAGAGAGAGAGAGAGAGAGAGAGAGAGAGAGAGAGAGAGAGAGAGAGAGTTGAATAGAGAGAAGAGATATCCAACGTATGTTCCTTTTTTTTATGCTAACTTAGGTTTTGATAAAATCAAAACCTAAGTTTCCTCTCATATGCCATGGGTAGCCCCACGTAAAATGGTTGTAGCCTTCTCCCTTTGAAAAAGATGGAAAGGAGGTAAGGAAGAAAGGGGAAAGAAGGAAGGGAAGGAAAAGGAAAGAAGAGGGGAAGATGGAAATGGAAAGAAAAGGAGGGAAAGGAGAGGGAAAGGAAGAGAAGAAGAAGAAGAAGAAGAAGAAGAAGAGGAAAGGCTTTACGTGAGTGGAGAGGGAGGAAAGAAAGGAGGAAAGAAAGAAAGAAAAAGGGAAGAAGAAAGAAAGAAAAGAAAGAAAGAAGGAAAGAAAAGAAAAAAAAAATGGAGGAAGAAAGAAAGGAAATGGGCTGGAGGTTTGGGTGACCCCCTTGTGGGTCCCACCTTAGGAAGAATAAAATAATTAAAATAAATTAAAATAAATAAAATAAAACAAACCAAAAAAATAAAGAAAAAGATAAATTTTTTTTCTTTTCTTATAAATTAAAACAAGAAAATGCAAATGGATGGGCCATCTCAGAGCGGGTCCAAATTCCACTTTTGAAATTCATTTTGACGATTAAAGGGGTAAAATAGTCTTTTCAAAATAATTCCAGACGAAACGAGCTATTTTTGGCAGTTTTTGAAACGAGCTTGGATTTTGAAGTTCAATACCTTGTTGCGAAGCAAATCTAGTTTAGAATTTGAAAATTTGATTTTGAAAGAAATCCAGATTGTTTTTCTCGAGAAAATATTTCCAAAGGAAACGAGCTATTTTTGGCAGTTTTTGAAACGAGCTCGGATTTTGAAGTTCAATACCCCGTTGCAAAGCAAATCTAGTGTAGAATTTGAAAATTTGATTTTGAAAGAAATCCAGATTGTTTTTCTCGAGAAAATATTTCTAAACGAAATGAGCTATTTTTGGCAGTTTTTGAAACAAGCTCAGATTTTGAAGTTTAATAGCTCGTTGAGAAGCAAATTCAGTATAGAATTTGAAAATTTGATTTTGGGAGAAATCCATATTGTTTTTCTCGAGAAAATACTTCCAAATTTAGACTCTCGGGGGTAGAAATGTCAATTTTGAAAAACCCGGGGTTTGAAATTGATTTCTAAAAGCTTTTGAAACTTGATCTGGATTGAAATTTATAAAACTGGAGTTCTGGACTTCGAAAATGAAATGAAATGTGATGAAATGTTATGAAATGTTGAGAAATGATATGAAATGATGAGAAATGACATGAAATGCTATGTGAAATGCTAACCTTGAATAAAGAATTTTGGATGTCAGGCCCCGATTGACACTTGTATCAGTTTAAAAAGCATTAAAATTGATAAAATTTATAAAATAGCTCAAGAAATGGTTTTCGGGACTCTACTGGGTTAGAGTGACACTGAAAATTAGGGTTCGAGCTGGACTGAACTGAGATGAGCTGGATTGAGCTGGGTTTTTGAGTTTCAGAACTCCAATGAGCTGACAATGATACTGACTCAACTGACCTTTCCGACTGAACTTTCAAGAAAAGTTGTCATTTTTAGAGAAATGGTATGGAATGATCACTAGAATAAAGTGAATTACAAACCTGAACTGGGTTTGAGCTGAAACAAAGGTCAGTAATACTGAGATGAACTAAAATCGAGGCTCAAACACTAGCTCAACTGACTGAATTCGGCTCAATTTCAGCTGAAAGAGCTGAAATGGACTAAAATGGGCTCTTGGACACTTAGAAATGGTTTTGAACTGAAACGGGAGAACTCGAACTTCTGGTGAGCTCAAGTTAGACTCTGGGGAGTATGACCAACTATGACTGACTGACTCAGAGACAATTGGCTTGGATTTGAGCAAGAAATGAGCTCATTTCTGAAGAAATGATCCCATTTTGCCAAGAATTGTCAGAAATGAAAATGGTCTGTTCATTGTGAGCTCAGATGAGCTTGAGATAACTGATATTCTAACTGTTCTGAACTGACCAATGAGCTTGGTTGACTCCGACTGACTGGGGTCCGGGATGTCCTAGGGATAAAATAGTAATTTTCCTAATAAAAATGGGTAAAGTGGTGATTTTCTGAAACTGACTCAGGATTTGACTCCTACACTGACCTAACAGGGTTGGCACTGCACAAGGAGGGTTGTTTGAGAATGGACGAGGAAAATTTTGGGTGTTTACAGATGCCCCTCTTTGCTACTAAGCCGACTTGAAGACGAGCTTAGTGGCAAAGAAAAACACACCAAATTTTGGCCATAAAAATGCCCCAGTTAGAAGGATGTGACTGGGTATGAAGAAATTAGCCTTTATGAAAATGATAGATATGAAATGGAGAATAAAGAAGAAAAATTTACTTCAAAAGAAGTGAGATTCAGGTTTTTGCCCTTAACCTGGATGGGACAGAAAATACCTCGTGTAGAAACGAAGCTCAGGTTTTACCCTTAACCTGACCGGGAAATGAAATACCTCATCAAAATGAGGCTCAGGTCTGTACCCTTATCCTGATTGGGCGAAAAATGAAATACCTCATCAAAAGAGGCTCGGGTTTGTACCCTTATCCTGATTGGGCAGAAAATGAAATACCTCATCAAAAGAGGCTCAGGTTTGTACCCTTATCCTGATTGGGCGGAAAATGAAATACCTCATCAAAAGAGGCTCAGGTTTGTACCCTTATCCTGATTGGGGGGAAAATGAAATACCTCATCAAAAGAGGCTCAGGTTTGTACCCTTATCCTGATTGGGCGGAAAATGAAATGATGGGATTCTCGAAAGAAGAACCCATGATAGAACCTTCGGACTTCTGCACAATGAATCCGATAGGGGTTTTGCAAAAGGATGAAATTGGGGTCCCTAAAGCTTGAAAAGGGGTTTGATTTTGGGCGCCTCATTGCTGAGACTAAATAACTTTTGAAATTGATGACCTTTTGCGAGAAAATGATTGGTGGCTTAACCTCAAGCCGAAATTGGACTGTCTATGGTGGGACAGTGGGGACACAGGGAAGTGTGCGAATCTGAGAGCCCATGCGCTCAGATTATATCAACAGAAGGGAAGGAATCTTGAAAACTCCCGTTATTAAGTCCTAAAAGGGATGACAACTGATGTCAGGATGCGCCAAAGATGAACTTCAAACTCGCGCTTCACGCCAGGATAGTTAGAAAATATTGTCAAAATGTTGAAAATTATTGTTGATTCAAAATAATTTAAAATGATGCACATTGTTTTGAAAATATTCCCTCTTTTCTACCTGAAGTATTACCTCCGACTGGGCTTAACTCCGTAGAATCAAGATTCGAATTCAGATTGCTTGCAATTGGCTTTCTTTCTAGGAAGCTATCAATTTCCTTGATATGAATAGAAAAGAGAGTATTCTTGATATTGTGAATGCAATTGGTGAATGAATATTGATAATAGAATTTCACAAATTTTAAAAAAGATTCTTGACAGATTCGGCAGTCTGATATCCTGGGATTCTTTTCTCAGAATGGTCTTTCTGCCCACTTTTTTTTTTCTTTCTGGCAGAATTAGAGCTCTCTTGGGTTTTTGGGGATTTTATTACATCATCCTTCATTTTGGAGATGTCATAGCTTTTTCTCTCTTTTTAGAAGGGTACGTCACAAACTCCTTCATCTTGGAGATGTTCGGATCCTTCTTTGTCTCTCAGGGATTATATTGACAGTTATTGACTCTTTGCTTGGAAATCTCTTGATGATAGCCGAAATTAAATATCTTTTAGGGTTTGTTGGGAGGCTCATCGCAGTCGCCTTCATCTCGACGGTGCTCTAAACTTTCTCTGGAATGATCCAACACAAACTCCTTCATCTCGAAGATGATCTGAATCTTCTTTGGCCCCGGGGGTCTACTCGCTTAATTCGCCTTCATCTTGACGACAATTGAGAGATCCCTTTTGCGGATATTTAATTACAGCTTAGGTGATTTAGGAGATATGAAGATTGTATGGATTTTTCTGTATCACCCAGGATATTTCGACTGCTTTATTTTTCAAGAATGATCTTTAAAAATGTGCCATTGACTGCAATCAATACCGATCACTTATGGCTTTGCAACAACATTGAATTTTCTTTGCTGGCCATATCGAGGATTTATTCTTCATCCTTTTGGTTGGCCAATTGAAAAATTTTGAATTTTGAATCCTTTTTCGCGAAAGCTTTGTCCTTTCAGAAGTAATACTAAAGGTATTCTGAGGTAATGTTTTGTGCAATAAAGATTTTTGAAATCAACAAGTATTTAATGACAAATTGGCAAAATTTTCTTGAAATTCTTTGTGACAGCGAACATTTGAAGCACAACGCAACGCATCCAAGACACAAATTTTCTTTTCCTTTCTCCAAAGGAAAAGATTCAGAAATTGGAAATATGAATTACTCCTCTCTTCCCTGAAGAGGAGGTGTTTGCAAAACGAACTTTCGAAGAGAAATTAACCTTTCGTCAAAACTTCCTAACATTAGAATTCTCTTATGAAAAGGGGGCCGGTAATGGTGAGGTCGGTGAATTGGTCATGAAGGAGCGAGTCCATCACACTCTCCCTGAAAAGAGGGTCCTTCACGATGAAATGGCCTAGTACAAAATTGTGATCACAAGGAAAGCGAACTTACGTCGAAGCTCACCCTGAACTAAGGGTTCCTTATATGGAATTGGAATTTGGTTTTGCAAACGGTTCACATAGACACGAGTCCCTTCAAACTCTCCCTGAAAAGGGGCTAGGTGAACAAAGGATAGCATGCGAAAAGAACGAGCTCCCTTCAACTCTCCCTGTAAAAAGGGTCTCTCGCAAGAGGAAATGACTGAAATTGGTATTGGGTGATCAAAAGGGTCGAAATTGGAAATTGAAATTTTGAAATTTTGAAATTTGATATTTGAAATTGGAAATTGGAAATTTGGAAATTGGAAATTTGGAATTTGGAAATTGATATTTGAAAATTGGAAATTGATTGACCCGAAGGTCGAAATTGGAATCTATTGACCCGAAGGTCGAAATTGGAAATTTGACAATTGGTTGACCTAGAGGTCGAAATTGGAAATTTGGAAATTGATTGACCCGAAGGTCAAAATTAGAAATTTGGAAATTGGTTGACCCGGAGGTCTGAAATTGGAAATTTGGAAATTGATTGACCTGAAGGTCGAAATTAGAAATTTAGAAATTGCTTGACCGGGAGGTCAAAATTGGAAATTGCTTTACTGGGAACAATATGGGTTCACTAGGAATTCAGCCCAAGAATGACATTGGTTCTATTGAGAACGACATTGGTTCACTGAGAACGACATGGGTTCAATAGGGATTCAACCTAAGAACTATCAATTCCATAGGAATTTAACCTAGGGATCACATCGGTTCAGTAGAAGTTCAACCTACGAACTAGCAATTCCATAGGAATTTAACCTAAGGACCATAGTTTAAGAAGAAAGGATTCAACTTGTGAGCTTTGAATGGACCAGGTGCTAAACTGGGTTTTGAGGGAAGATTCAAATCATAATTCAAATCTTCAAGGAAAAACTAAATGAATTGGGTTTTGAAAAAAAATTCGAGTCGGAACTCTAATTTTCTAGACCAATTCTAGACATTTGAATTGGATTTGGAAGAAAATTCGAGTCGGAACTCTAATTTTCTAGACCAATTCAGAAGGAAAAGAAAATTCAGGTCGGAACTCGAATCTTCGAAGTTAAAATAGATCTATTGGAAGGAAAGAAAATTCGAGTCGGAACTTGAATCCTGAAGGAAAACTAGACCGGTTAGAAGGAAAGGAAATTCAAGTCGGAACTCGAATCCCGAAGGAAAACTAGACTAATTAGAAGAAAAGAAAATTCGAGTCGGAACTCGAATCCCAAAGGAGAACTAGACCGGTTAGACGGAAAGGAAATTTGAGTCGGAACTCGAATCCCGAAGAAAAACTAGACTAATTAGAAGGAAAGAAAATTTGAGTCGGAACTCGAATCCCGAAGGAAAACTAGACCGGTTAGAAGGAAAGAAAATTCGAGTCGGAACTCGAATCCCGAAGGAAAACTAGACTAATTAGAAGGAAAGAAAATTCGAGCCGGAACTCGAATCCCGAAGGAAAACTAGACCGGCTAGAAGGAAAGCAAATTCGAGTTGGAACTCGAATCCCGAAGGAAAACTAGACTAATTAGAAGGAAATAAAATTCGAGTCGGAACTCGAATCCCGAAGGAAAACTAGACTAGCATGGATTAGGTTTGAAAACATTAACCAGTAAACCAGATTTAGAAAGTTTGACCAATAAAAATTGGATTTTGAAAGTCCGACCAATAACAATTGGATTTTGAAAGATGTACCAGTGTGAATACCGGATTTTGGAAATGAACCAGTATAAGTACTGGATTTTGAAAATGCATCAGTACAAATACTGTTTTTGGAAGAATTACCAGCACGAACACTGGATTTTGAAGATTTATCAGCACAAACACTTAATTTAGAAAATTTTACCAGCACGAACACTGGTTTTTGAAAATCTTACCAGCACAAACACTGGATTTTGAAAATTTACCAGCATGAACACTGGCTTTTGAAAATATACCCAACTAATTCTAATGAGAGATTTTCAGTCTTCATCCTTACGATGACTTAGACAACTGTCGGGGTCTCAGGATTTATCCCTTATCCTGAATGGGTAGTTCAGGTTTATCCCTTAACCTGAAGGGGAAGTTCACGTTTATCTCTTAACCTAAAGGGGAAATGAATTTGATACATATGGATGCAAATGAATGCGAATGAATGCATGCAAATGCAAATGTATGCAAATGAATGCAAAATGATGTAAATGGATGCACATGCATGCAAAATGAGAGATTTGTGTGATCCTGCCTGCATACAAGACGTTTTGAAGACAATTTTCAAAATAATGCCCCAATATAATAGGGAAAGAAGAATTTGACCATTATTGAAGAAAATATATTGAGGAATTATAAAGGATGGAATAGAGAATTTAAGTATAGAAAATTTTCAAATGTTGAGCATTGATGGGATCTGGTAATTCCACTCCGTCGGCATTGATGAGCCGATATGAGTTACGAGGTAATGCCTCTTTAACAATATAGGGACCTTCCCAATTCGGCAACCATTTGCCACCCAGGCGGTGCTTGAGATAGGCCGTTGATCTAAGCACTAGTTCATTGACTCAAGATTTCCTTTCAATGACAAATTTTGCATATTGTCTGGCTACCCTCTGCCGATATGATTGAGCATGATCTGCTGCTCGGAGCCTTCTTTCATTGAGCAACTCAAGTTGTACCAGTCGCTGCTGCTGATATTGATCAAGCGATAACTCCAGCAGTGATGCGAACTTCAAGGCAAGTTTCTGAACATGTAGAGGCAGTACTACTTCAGTTCCGTAGACAAGTTCTGACGGAGTAGCATTAGTTGGAGTTCAAATGGTGGTTCTGTATGCTCACAACGCATCAGGAATCTTCTCATGCCAGTCACGGCCTGTTTCCAAAGTTCGCTCCAGGATTCGAATCAAAATCTTATTGGTGGCCTCTGCTTGACCATTCTCTTGAGAATAATAAGGAGCAGAGAAATAATGATGGATTTTGAACTTCGAACAGAAAGTTCTCATTTTCTTATTCTTGAAATGACTGCCATTATCTGACACAATATCATGCGGTATGCCAAAACGACATAGGATATTCTTGTGGATGAACGAGACCACATGTTGACCTTCTACTATGCGCAGAGTGATAGCTTCAACCCATTTAGTAAAATATTCTGTTGCGGCAAGAAAATATTTGTAGTTGTTTGAAGCAGAAGGAGTGATGGGGCCCACAACATCAAAGGGCCACATAGAAAATTGTCATGGAAAGATAACAAATTGCAAATATGTTGCTGGCGCATAAACGAAAGGTGCATGCATCTAGCATAGAGCACACTTCTTCACAAAATGGTAGCAATCTTGTAGCATAGTCTTCTGATAATATCTTGCTCGGATGATTTGCTTGATAAGAGTTTGGTAGTCGACGCGATCACCGCAAATGCCTTCGTGTACCTCCCGCATGACTTCCTTGGCTTCATCTTCATCTAAGCATCTGGCATATTCAGAACTGAATCCACGATAATAGAGGACATCGACAAGAATAAAATATCGAGCAGACACGCGCCGAATCACTTGTTGCTCTTGTCGAGTGGTATTCTAAGAGAAAGAGACAAATGTCTTCTCCTTGATGGGAGCCTTTTTTAGACTGTCTTCAGCTTGCTCAGATATCATCCTAATCATCATTTTCTTGAACATCTGATATGTAGCAGGATCAATGTCATCCCTATCATTCAGACTCTGTCTTCTGACAGATCTTGGAGAATCCATTTCTTCTTGCCTGCTTCTAAAATCACTGATGCACTGACACAATGGTGTCTTCTTGCTTGATCTGATCTGAACCACTTGGAAATACCGATATTCTCTGTAGAATGAGATGGATGATTATATTTTGATGATGAAGATTCAGGATAGAAATGAATAAAGGAAAAATATTTGATGAGAATTTGGTAGATAATTGAAAGAACATCCCATTACTAGGGATTGGGTCGCCGCTGGAGTCACGAAAATTGTGTTGTCATTCTTTGCAAGGAGAACGAACAACTGCAAATATGCCTTGTCACCTAGGCGAGGTCGTCAAACCATGATAGAATGAAAATTGAAAGATTTTTTTTCTTCATTGAAGGAAAAATATGATTGCATCAATAGTGGATTTGAGAAAGAGGGAGTATATAGACAGTCTGCCACCACTCTCAACGATCAGCAAAGACACAAGGACAAAGGAAAAGAGTGAGAATTATGAAAGAATCCCAGCCATATCTGGCAGAATGGCATGTTTCAGACCACTGCGCTGATGCAAGGTTGAACTCTGGCATAACCCCTGATAGTAGCCGAGCTTCTACGTGCTTTTGTCTCTCAGAGAATTGCCTGATGCATCACTCTGGATAGTAGTAGGTACAGGAAAATGGGCCAAGTAGCTTGAATCTCTTGCCATATGCATATGTATATTTGGGAAGAAGGCGAGCCCTTCAGTGCACAGAACCATCGCATGCTGGATTCTTTCTCGAGCTGTTCTGGATAGCGTACTGACTTCTGCGAATTCTCCATACTGTCGGTAGATCTCGATCAGACTCACGTACTCATTCTCATTTTCTTTAATCAGTGGCCAAGACTTACGCTATGTCATGTGAGCCACAACATCTTTAGGGTCCAGACCCTTGACATTGATCAGAAATTGCTGCTCTAATGGATCTCCAGGTTGACCGGCTGGCTCAGGCAGTCCCATAATCTCTGAAAACTCATCCATCAGTAGTGTCATCTCACCCCACGGGAACCAGAATATGCAAGTGCGCGGATTCCACCGCTCTGCCAGTGCATGGATCAGATTACCATTAACTGTCAACTTCCCCACTGCAGATGTCAGTTCCAACTCACAGTCGCTGAAATGGTCCGAAAACATACAGAAGAAGTTTTTGAACCAAATATAGTACCACCGGGGGAAGAAGGGTCCGGTGCTGAGAGCTTGATGCTAGGAAGACTTTGTCGCACCTCATAGGAGATGTGACCCCCAGAAAAGACAGAGTCGAACTGACTGAATGCCATTAGACTGAAAGATAGGAAGATTTGAATTAGACTTTAAAAAAAATACAAGAATTTTGAAAATTGCAGGCAGGATAAAGTGAAATGCTGAAAATTCGAAGTCCAGAGGAATGAAAGAATGAAAAATAACCTGGAGTTTTGAAGAAAAGGTGGATAATTTGAAAAAATAGTCCAGGGTTTTTGAGAAAAAGGAGACATTTCATAAAAGATGAAAAATGAGGTATTTTGGAAAATTGTTCGGTATTTTGGAAAAATTGGGAAAAATATGAGAAAATAAGGTGAAAATGAATATCATACATTCAATTACAAACAATTATGCACATACAACAATCCTTAAGAAGCTGACTCTAAATGCATCAATTTTGAAAGAGCTTTAGGACCCTAATCCTGACTCTAGGCTCAGATCAACTGTGTCCAATCTAGTTATGTCGATATACTCGAGCCGAGGCTCGATGTAAGGAAATAAAACACGATTTAGACAAGTTAAGCAAAGCTAAGCACGCTTTTGATCCTTGGTTCAATTACCCCTTGTAAAGGCACCAGGAACAGTTGAACCTCGAACCGACAGGCGAGTCCCATTCTTTGGAATTATCCTGCATTTTAAAACGGAGGCGAGTTATTTTCAAAAACTTTTTCAAATGTCAGTTTGACTCGCAAAAGTAAAAATTTTGCGATGACAACAGGTTTGGCGACCGTGATGGGACCTGTCTTCACCTGATAAATTGTGTGCTTAACTTAGTTCAAATTGTCAAAATCGTGTTCCATGGAATGTCAACTTCTATTTCATGATATTATGTCAACCTAGGAGCCTAGACTTGAACCCAGCTGACATGGATTGCATGTAGACTAGGCATGGTTTGGTAGGACTATATTGAGGAGAATTATTCATGCTCACATAGACTTAGGTCTAATACAACACTCATCAATCTAGGATTTGTATGAAAACAATGTTTGCTTCTTCAAAAATTTTAAAATCTCTATCTCTTTAGGTTTTAGAGCCTTTTGATTTTTTTGCATGTGGTCATGTTTTCAAAAATCACCCCACCTATCTTTACCCGGTCTTCACGTAGCTGGGCTTTCTTCCAGAACCATAGTTTGGGACAAAGCCTCACAACTGGGCCACCTATTTGGGTTAACGCTCCCCTGCCACGTACCAAGGGCCATAGTCCAACGTATATCGGCAGGTGCTCAAGGATGTTGGAAAACTTGAACCTAGAACCGAAGAAATTGATTTTACGCCACGTACATTGAGCCTCGGCTCGAGTATATAAGCATAGCATGATTGGACACAGATGATCTGAACCTTAGAGTTAGGATTAAGGTCCTATAACTATTTCAAAACTTGTGCATCTAGAGTCAACTTTTAGGGAATGCTGTATGTGCATACTTATTTGTGCAGGATGTGATTGAATATGTTGTAGCCATTTCCTTTTATTTTCCATATTTCCATAAGTTTTCTAAAATACCAGGCGATTTTCAAAAATCCCCAATTTTTCCATCTGTTTCCATATACTGTCTAAAATTCCTGTTTTATTCAACCCTGGATGATTTTTTCAAATTCTCCTTTATTTTTCTTCAAAACTCCAGATGATTTTCCATTCTTCCTTTCTTCTAGATCTCGAATTGTCTGCTTCATTTTTATCCTGCCTGCAATTTTTCAAAATTCTTGTATTTTCCTGAGTCTTATTCGAAATTCTCTATGTTTTCTAGTCTGATGGCATCCAGTCAACTTGATTCAGTCTTTTCTGAGGGTCACATCTCCTACGAGGCGCGACAAGGTCTTCCTGAACATCGAGTCCTCAACACCGGATCCTTCATTCCCCGGTGGTATTATTCATGGCTCAAAAAGTTTTCTCGTATGTTTCTGGACCATTTGATAGATTGTGGATTGGAACTGACATCTGTAGTGGGAAAACAGATAGTCAACGGCAATTTGATCCACGCACTAGCAGAACGGTGGAATCCGAGCACTAGTACTTTCTGGTTCCCATGGAGGCAAATGACTTTATTGATGGACGGATTTTCGAAGATCATGGGATTACCTGAACCAGCAGGGCAGCCTAGAGATCCATTGGAGAAACAGTTCTTAATCAATGTCAAGGGTCTGGATCCCCGAGACGCTTTAGCCCGCATGACAGGACGCAAGTCTTGGCCATTAATCGAAGAGAATGAAAACGAATATGTGGACCTGCTCGAAATTTACAGACAATATGGGTCATTTGTGGAAGTCAGTTTCTTATCTCGAACATCTCGAGAAAGAATCCAACATGCGATTGTCTTATGTACTGTGGGATTAGCTCTCTTTCCAGATGAACGGAATTACATGGATATCAGGATAGTTCAACTTCTGCGAAGAAGGAGAAGTCGACAGACCAGCCGCCTCTCTATAGCCATGACCGCACTCGCTTTTATGTACCAAGGGTTAACCCATTTCACACTCGGAGAATCAATTCTAGTCGAAGGGTGCACCTATGCATTGCAATCTTGGTTCCTCCGACATGTGCCAGCCCAAGCCAGTTCATTCATATACAATAGTGAAAAGCTTCTTCCAGTTGCGCGATACTGATTCTTGATCGATAACCTTCAGGAGGAAGAAGTCGTGTGGGACTACTTTGATCGTCAGGAATCACCTCCCAGATATACTTACGCATACGACGAGCAGTTCAGGCTACTTGGCCCATTCTTTTGCTCATACTACCATCCAGAGCGCTGTGTTAGGCAGTTTTCTCAGAGACAGAAGCGCATAGAAATTTGTCTACTATCAGGGATCTTGCCAGAGTACGATCTCACATCAGATCAGTAGTCCGGAGCATACCATTCTGCCAGACATGGCTGAGATTTTTTTCTTACTCTCACTATTTTTTCTGGTCCTCGAGTGTCCTATGATTATCAAGAGTGGTGGAAAATTGTTTATTCCCCTCCCCATTGTCAAGTGTATTATTAATAAAATCATGTTTTTCCTTCAATATAATTCCTTTAATTTTCATCTTGGTTTGACAACCTTGCCTAGATAACAAGGCATATTTCTAGTTGTTTATTTTGTAAAGATGTAAACACCCCAAATTTTCCTAGTCCATTCTCAAACAACCATCATCGTGCAGTGCCAACCCTGTTAGGTCAGTGTAGGAGTCAAATTCTGAGTCAGTTTCAGAAAATCACCAATTTACCCATTTTTATTAGGAAAAATACCATTTTACCCCTAGGACATCTCGGACCAAGCTCATTGGTCAGTTCAGAACAGTTAGAATATCAGTTATCTCAAGCTCATCTGAGCTCACAATGAACAGATCATTTTCATTTCTGATAATTCCTGCCAAAATGGGATCATTTCTTCAGAAATGAGCTCATTTCTTGCTCAAATCCAAGCCAATTGTCTTTGAGTCAGTCATTCATAGTCAGTCATACTCCCCAGGGTCTAACTTGAGCTCACCAGAAGTTCGAGTGCTTCTGTTTCAGTTTAAAACCATTTCTAAGTGTCCAAGAGCCCATTTTAGTCCATTTCAGCTCTTTCAGCTGAAATTGAGCCGAGTTCAGTCAGTTGAGCTAGTGTTTGAGCCTCGATTTTAGTTCATCTCAGTATTACTGACCTTTGTTTCAGCTCAAACCCAGTTCAGGTTCGTAATTCACTTTATTCTAGTGATCATTCCATACCATTTCTCTACAAATGGCAGCTTTTCTTGAAAATTCAGTCGGAAAGGTCAGTTGAGTCAGTATCATTGTCAGCTCATTGGAGTTCTGAAACTCTAAAACCCAGCTCATCTCAGTTCAGTCCAGCTCGAACCCTAATTTTCAGTGTCACTCTAACCCAATAGAGTCCCGAAAACCATTTCTTGAGCTATTTTGTAAATTTTATCAATTTTAATGCTTTTTAAACTGATACAAGTGTCAATCGGGGTCTGACATCCAAAATTCTTTATTCAAGGTTAGCATTTCGCATAGCATTTCATGTCATTTCTCATCATTTCATATCATTTCTCAGCATTTCATAACATTTCATCACATTTCATTTCATTTTCGAAGTCCAGAACTCCAGTTTTATAAATTTCAAAACAGATCAAGTTTCAAAAGCTTTCAGAAATCAATTTCAAACCCCGGGTTTTTCAAAATTGACATTTCTACCTCCGGGAGTCTAAATTTGGAAGTATTTTCTCGAGAAAAACAATATGGATTTCTCCCAAAATCAATTTTTCAAATTCTATACTGAATTTGCTTCGCAACGAGCTATTAAACTTCAAAATCTGAGCTCGTTTGAAAAATTGCCAAAAATAACTTATTTCGTTTAGAAATATTTTCTCGAGAAAAACAATATGGATTTCTTTCAAAATAAAAATTTCAAATTCTACACTGAATTTGCTTCTTAACGGGTATTGAACTTCAAAATCCGAGCTCGTTTCAAAAACTGCCAAAAATAGCTTGTTTCGTTTAGAAATATTTTCTCGAGAAAAACAATCTGGATTTCTTTTAAAATCAAATTTTCAAATTCTAAACTAGATTTGCTTCACAATGATGTATTGAACTTCAAAATCCAAGCTCGTTTCGTCTGGATTTTTTTTTAAAAGACTATTTTACCCCTTTAATCGTCAAAATGAATTTCAAAAGTGGAATTTGGACCCGCTCTGAGATGGCCCATCCATTTGCATTTTCTTGTTTTAATTTATAAGAAAAGAAAAAAAATTATCTTTTTCTTTATTTTTTTGGTTTGTTTTATTTTATTTATTTTAATTTTTTTTAATTATTTTATTCTTTCTAAGGTGGGACCCACAAGGGGGTCACCCAAACCTCCAGCCCATTTCCTTTCTTTCTTCCTCAATTTTCTTTTTTTTTTTGTTTTCTTTCCTTCTTTCTTTCTTTTCTTTCTTTCTTCTTCCCTTTTTCTTTCTTTCTTTTCTCCTTTCTTTCCTCCCTCTCCACTCACGTACAACCTTTCCTCTTCTTCTTCTTCTCTTCCTTTCCCTCTCCTTTCCCTCCTTTTCTTTCCTTTTCCTTCTTCCCCTCTTCTTTCCTTTTCCTTCCCTTCCTTCTTTCCCTTTTCTTCCTTACCTCCTTTCCATCTTTTTCAAAGGGAGAAGGCTACAGCCATTTTACGTGGGGCTACCCATGGCATATGAGAGGAAACTTAGGTTTTGATTTTATCAAAACCTAAGTTAGCATAAAAAAAAGGAACAGACGTTGGCTATCTCTTCTCTCTATTCAACTCTCTCTCTCTCTCTCTCTCTCTCTCTCTTTCTCTCTCTCTCTCTCTCTCTCTCTCTCTCTCTCTCTCTCTCTCTCTCTCTCTCTCTTTTGGCTGCAGCTATCCTTGGCTGCAACTCCCAGCCATTGAAGCCACTTTGAAGCACCATCCTCACCACCTGCACCAGCCTTCTAACAGCCCACCTTGCTGCACCTTCAGCTGCACCAAGGCAGCCACCACCTTGAACCACCACCTTCAACCACCACAACTACTTTGAAGCAGTCTTCAACATCATTGGCAGCTCCCTTCCAGCCTTCCTTCAGCCCATCTTAAGGCAACTCCAACCACAGCAGCAAAGCCTTCCAGCCACCAGACCATCTTCCCTTGGCTCCAGCCACACCTTACCAGCAACAAACACAGCAACAACTTCAACCCTTCCATCAAAGAGTGAACAACTCCAGCCAGTGCAAGGAGCTTCCCTCCTTCTCCCTTCAGCCACCTCTTTGGCCATCTTCATAGCAGCCGACTCTGTCTCTCAACTCCCTTCAACTTCAGCACCTCCAGCCAGTTCCAGCACTCCTATATGTCCCAGCAGCACCACCAATGTTGAATTAACTCCATCACCACAATTAGAACCTTGAAGCGTCACCTACAGTCGGATCTTAAAAGTACCACCTCTCCCTTTGAGCCGTACCCTAGCAGCCTCCTCTATTGCTGCTTCAACTCCATTTGTTGCAACCAAACCCTCCAAGTTTTGCAGGAATATTCAAGAAGAAGATTTAGTTTTATCTTATTTTATTTCAATTTAATGTAATATCAAATGTAATAATTTGGAATAAGAATTTATATTTTCTGCTTAGAATAGGACTACATTGCATATAGTTTAATTTTTGCAAATTTCAATATGTGATGTATCATTCATGCACATTATTTCAAATTCACTAAGGTTGACACGAATGGCACGTGCACAAGCTCTTATGGAGTTTATAAACTCGGTGGGATTCGTATTTATTGCCATAGTCAGAATACGAAGAAAACCAAGATTTATGATCTTTATATCAGCCTACACTCTTAGCCTAACTTCAAAATGCACTGCATTTCTCAAAGTTTTAAAAGGATTTCTCAATTCCTCAATGAAATTCCCTTTTCAAATTAATATTCATTCATTCATATCATTCAAATTGCATGATTTTCAAATTCATTTCCCAATTCAATTTCAGAAAAATCAATTCTCTCAAAAATTTCCAAGTCTTTCTCAGGATTAGATTTTCTCAAAATTCTAAACTTTCAAATGAGATTTAAAAGCATTTCCCAAGTTCAAATCAAGATTTTCCAATGTTTTAAAATTCTCAAATTTCAAAATCCCCAGTTTTCAATAATCGATTTTCTTATAATTCCCAGTTTCCTCAGAATCCATTTTTCATTTCAAAAAATCATTTTCCAATGAACTTCCTGACTTTCTCAAGATTCTCAAATCCATTTTCTCAGAAAAGCAATTCCAAATTTTAAAATCAATTTTTCAAAGTTCAAGTCTTCCTGAGAATTCATTTTCCAATCCATTTTCTGATTTCCAATGAAATTTAATGATTTTCCCAGGAATTCCAATTTCAAGTACTTTTCCAATAATTTTTCAAGCATATTTGCCAAAACAAACATCATATTTTGTCAAACTTGCATCTTTTCAAAATTTCATAGCACAAGCCTGATTCTTTGTGCATTCTAGGAAAAATAGAGCATAATTTAGATATTTGAGTCGAGTTAAATAACATAATTGGTCCTTGGTTCAATTACCTCTGGTAAGGGCGCCAGGAACGGTTGAACCTCGTACCGACAGGCGGATCCCATTCCACGGAATTTTTCCGCAAATTTTCAAAACGGAGGCGAGTTAGTTTTCAAAACCATTTTCAAAACTTTGGTCGAGTTTGACTCGCGAAATTCGTTTCTCTCTCGCAAGGGAGGGAAAAAATTTTGCGATGACAACAGGTTTGGTGACCGTGATGGGACCTGTCTTCGCCTGATCACTTATATGCTTTAACTTAGCTCAATTATCAAAATTATGTTCTATGGAATGTCAGCTTTAATTTCTGATATCATGTGAACCTAGGAGCCTAGACTTGAACCCAGCTGACATGGATTGCATGTAGACTAGGCATGGTTTGGTAGGACCATATTGAGGAGAATTATGCATGTTCACTTAGACTTAGGTCTGAAATACAACACTCCTCAATCTAGGAATTGTATGAAAACAATGTTTGCTTTTTCAAAAAATTTCAAAATCTCTATCTCTTTAGGATTTAGAGCTCTCTGTTTGCCTGCATGTGATTATATTTCAAAAACCACCCCACCTATGTCTACTCGGTCTTCACGTTGCTGGGCTCTTTTCCAGAACCATAGTTCGGGACAGAGCCTCACAACTGGGCCACTTATTTGGGCTAACGCCCCCCTGCCACGTACCAAGGGCCATAGTCCAACGTATATCGGCATGCGCTCAAGGATGTTGGGAAAACACAAGCCTAGACCCAGAGATGAGTTTTATGCCGAATCAAGCATGTGCTATGAATTTTCTGAAAATGTAGTTTCGAAAAATGATGTTTGCTTTTGAGATTTGAAATACTTGAAAAATACTTGAAAAATACTTGGAAAAGATGTTACTTGGAAAATCGTGAATCATGGTGAAAGAATAATTCTGAGAAAAATGAAAATCGATTTCTGAAGAATCCAAGTGTTTTGTAAAAATGGATTTCTGAGGAATTTCAAGTAACTTTGGAAAAACTTGATTTCTATGAATTCAGACTTTGAAATTGAATATATAACTTGGAAAATCATGATTTGAACTTGATAAATACTTGAAATACCATTTGAAAGCTCAGAGTTTTGAGAAAATCAATTTTTGAGAAAGACTTGAGAAATTTTGAGAAAATTGATTTCTCTGAATTGGAATTGGAATTTGCAAATGAATGAAATGAATGAATATGGATTTGAAAGACTTGATTTTAAGAAATTGAGAAAATCATTTTGTATTTTTGAGAAATGCAGTGCATTTTGAAGTTAGCCTAAGAGTGTAGGCTGAATGTGGCTAATACGAAGATCACAAATCTGGGTTTCATTCGTATTCTGACTATGGCCATAAATATGAATTCCACCGAGTTTGTCAACTCCATAAGAGCTAGTGCATGTGCCATTCATGTATACCATAGTGAATTTGTAAAGAATGTGCATGAATTGACATACATAGCAGTTATATATCAAAGTTTAAAACTATATGTAATGCAAATCCTAATCTAAGCAGAAATTGAAATTCTTATTCCAAATTTAATTACAATTTACATCACTAATTGAATTTAAATGACTGAAAATAAAGTCTTCAATGTCGTTGCAAAACTAGAAAATTAGATTAGTGAAGATATGTTGGCTTTTCTAGGTTTATCCAGCAATATCTGAAAATTGCTGGATTTTGCTAGATATAAGCCTTTTCCCATGATTCCCTGATATAAACTTAATAAAATATGAAATAAAACTAAATATTTAATAAAAATGAGATTTGAAAATTCAAAATTGGGGTCAAAATAACCAAAATACCCCTGATAGCAAGACTATGGCCTTGAAACCAAGGTTTTCAGAAAGATATTTTGTAAAATACAACTTTTAAAATTCAAATGAGGATAAATTAAACCAAATATGATATGACATGATTAAAACATAAAAATTAGGGTTTAGAATTTCGAAATTTAGGTCAAATGACCAAATTGCTCCTGATAGCAAGACTATGGCCTTGAAATGAGGGTTTTCTGAAATAGATTTTTGGTAAAAACTTTGGGTTTAGGGTTTAAATGAAGTCAAATAAGCACAAAATTGATCATGAAGCATCCTAATATGATTCTAAACATGAACAAACCTTAAAAACATGAACTTATACACGAAAATAAAGAAATATCACAAAAAACACAAATTTGGCAATGTTTCTGGATCCTGCAGGTCCCTTGTTTTGCAATTTGATCCGTTCAAGCATCAAATGGATTCCAAAATTTATAAAAATCAAAATAGGCACTTTTTATAACCCTAAAATTAGATTGGAATTATAAAAATATATTTTTGACATTATTCCAACTCGAAAATTACATTAAAACCCTAAAATAAGCTATTTTTGTCCATGGTCACAGACCAGTTTCAGTGTTAGACTCGAATCAGGAGCCAATCACTATAGAAACTTCTTAAATTTTACAGAGGTAAACTAGACATAAAATCAGAGAATCTCTTTTTTACATATCGGAAAAAGCATCTCCGATGAGGGAGAAACCCTTCTGTCAATTCGGACTAAAATTTAATGAATATAAAATTGGTTAAAACAGGTACTTCCGATTGAAAATACAGAAATAAATAGAAAATTTAATAAAAAATTTCTAAAATTTCATAAATAAATAGTAGACATAAAAATAATGAACTTCCTTTTTTACAGATTTTGAATTGGATCTACGGTTTGAGATCTATGATCAGCGCAATTCAGATTAAGGTTTTGGTAAAACCTTAAGAGTTTTAAATTTTAAATCTGATTCTCTGACAGAGGAAAAATACAAACAGAGACAAAAAATTATCAAAATTTCACAGTAAATATTTCACATCAATATAAAGTCACTGCACTTTACAGATCTTGAATCGGATATCGGATGAGAGAAATAACACAACTGCAAGTTACCTATGAATTTCAACAATGATTCTAAACGATTGAAAATCGCGGTTTAATCTTTTATTTTTTTAACAGAGTTCCCGAATCTCAAAACATCTGAACTTTTTGTAGTAGTTTACTGACATATCTTTGTATCACATATAAAAAAATCAGTAATTTCTAACTAGTATTTTAATATAAACTAACATGCTTTCTACTGATTTGAAATTAAAATCTACAGAAATCTAGGAAACACTAAAAAAATATGATTTAATCACGAAAAACCATAAAAAATTATCAAAACAGCAAAAAAAAATTGATTTTAATGATGGAATACATGTAATAAAAACTAATATGCTAAAAAATAAATAAAACACAGGGAATCCATGGCTGAAATTGCTTTTACCCTTGAAACCATGGATTTAATCCATTTAATCAGATAAATATCATGTTTTCTTGGTTAAGAATATAAAAAACAATGCAATAAATGATTCTAATGGATTACAATCATGGAAAACAGCATGAAATAAGGTTAGATCATCTTCTTGAATTGAACTTGAGGTTCTTGAGGTTGAATCCATGAAAGGGGAGGTGCCAATGGTGAAATCTAATATAAAATCATAAAAAACTAATAAAAAATAATAAAATAATATTAAATAACTCACCTTGGGGCTGCAGCTGCAATGGAGGAAGGTTGATGTGCTGGAGAGGAGAGAGAAGCCACGAAAATTTGAGAGAAAAAAGAGCTCCCTTTGACCTCCTTTAGGTCCCCTATTCATAGATTTGTTTTTTGATTTGTTTAGGAAGAGTTTTGATTTTTTGGACTCTTTTTAACTGTTTTTGATAAAACACATGGGGAAGATGATTTTTTTGGAGAATTATAACCTAAATGGACTCTAATTAATCCCTAATTAACACCTAATTAAACCCTAGAAAGTCCAAATGTGGCACCACTTAGTATGGACCCACATTTGGTTTTGAAAACTTGAATTTAAAACCTTTAAAAATCAATGGTTTAAAACTTAAATAAAATGGATTTTTAAAATTACTTTTGACTCCTCTAAACCCCTAGACTAACGAGGACAATGACTAACCCTAGTCTATCATTGACTTCTTCAAATGTGGCGCCACCCCGAGTGGGCCCCACTTGAATTTTCAAAAACGATTTTAAAACTTGAAAATGAGAAGGTTTTCAAAAGAGATTCAAAAGTAGACTTTGAGATTGAAAGGTTTGAAATGGTACAGAGTCTTGACTCAGTCAGAACTCCTCTGGATATGGCACCAACTGAGGGGGGCCCACATCGAAGTTTTGAGAAACTTGAAATAAATACTAAAAATGGCTTTAAAAAAAGGGTTAAAATCAATAGTTGAAATTCAAAGTTTTGAAAATAGAGTTCTAAGCGAACTGGAACTCTGGGCTAGAGTCCTGAATTTTTAGGACTCTGAGATTTTGGATTTTAAAAACCAAATGAAGGAGTTTTTGAAAGATTTTATCAAAAAAAATGGTAAAATAAGGCAGAAAATGCAGTCAAGGTTAAAGTCCTAATTCAACCAAAACTCTGAAATAGAGTTCTGAATCAATTGGGATTCTACAAAATGACCTAATTTTCGAAAACAAATGGAAATGAATGAAAATAGAAGTGAAAACAAACTTCAGGATAGACTCCTAACTGGATTAGGACTCTGGGACAGAGTCCTGATCGAATTAAAACTTTAGATTTTTTTGGTATTTTCTGAAAAACAGATGAAAGAACTTATAAAAACAGTAAAAATAATGACAAATATTGAAAAAAAACAGAGTCCTGATTCAACTGGGACTCTGGGGACAGAGTCCTAATTGAACTAGGACTCTCAGTTTTTTGGATTTTCTGAGAAAACAAATGAGAGAATTTTGAAAAACAGTTAAAAATAGGATAAAATTAAAGTTTTGGTTCAGAGTCCTGACCTGATTAGGACTCTGAGAAAGAGTCCTGATTCGATCAGAACTCTAAGAATTTTGGTTTTCTGATAAGCAAATGATGAAATTTAAACAGAAATTTTGAAGATCAGTAAAAATGGAGTGAGAAAACAAACTTGGGATAGAGTCCTGATTTGATCAGGACTCTGGGATAAAACCTCAGAATTTTGAAATTCTTTGACAAAAGTGTAACAGTTTTGATAGATGAAAAGATTTTTGAAAGATCTTCTGAGAATTGAAATCAGGATTAGAGTCCTGATCCAACTAGAACTCTCTGAACAGAGTCCTGTTTTGACTGAAACTCTGAGTTTTTGACTCATTTTGAAAGATTTGGTTGAAAACATGTAAAAATAGTGACAAAAGACAGAGTCCTAATCCGACTGAAACTCTAAAGAAAAGTCCTAATCCGACTGGAATTCTTGAAGAAGAGTCCTAATCCAACTAAAACTCTGGGATTTTGGCCAAAATGGAAGATTTTGAAAGGTTTTTCTCTGAAACAGGTAGAAAAGGTATTAAAAAGTAGAGTTCTTATCCGACTGCACTCTGGAAAAAGAGTTTTGATCCAACTAAGATTCTAGAAAAAGAGTCCTGATTGGACTGGGATTCTGAAATTTTGGCCAAAATGACGAAAATGAGCAAGGATATGACCACAGCTAGTTTAAAATCAGAATGGAGTTTTAAAAAGATTCAAAAAGATGAAAATACAGAGTCCTGATCCAACTAGGACTCTAAAAATTTTGAGATTTTTGATAAATAAAGGAATCCAAAGGTGACACCACCTAAATGGGCCTCATCTGAGAATTGAAATCAATTGAAATTGAGTTTAAAACGAATCCAGATTGTTTTCTGAGAAAACATTTCAAAATATAAGGTCCTGGGGGTTGGCAAATGACAAAATGTTGATTAAAAACCCAGGTTTTAAAATTGATTTTGAAAGAAAAGTTTTAAAATTCGAATTTGGATTAAATATTTTGAAAACAGAAATGTTGGATCTCGAAAATGAGATGCAATGACATGCAATGCAATGAAATGACATGTCAGATGCATGCAATGACCTGTAGTAACATATGAAATATAAGTATTGGATGAGGGTGAAAAATTGGGGTGTTTACATATACATCTTATTATTAATCGCCCCACTTTGACTCATATGCTTTGTTTAAATGCTATAATTGCTAAATGTCATTATATGATAAATATATTCCAAACACTTCTGCTAAATTAAATCACCTTCAGAGTCTGAAATGGTTCAATTCATAACAAAATTAGCCACATCCACGCACATACCCGAGTATTGGTAAGGACTGACTCTGATATCCTGCACTCCAGATGGTTTTTCCTATTTCATTTCTTGTTGATGAGATCATGAGAATCATTTATCCTCTTGAAATATCAGTATTTTTTCTAGAAAATAATTTGTAAAACTCACTCATGATCATGTACCCAAAGTGTGGGATGTAGTTGATATCCGCAAGGCTTTCTCTGAGATTATTGAGAGTGATTCAGTTTCATTTAATGCTATGATGTTTGCACCATGTTCCAGTCACAATATCTGCAGGATCTAGCTAGCTGGATCTTTATATTTCTGTAATCATCGCATTCAATACATGTCCTGCTACTGCGCATATATCGTTGATCCTCTGCGTACCACCTTTGCCACTCTTATGCTATATGAGGTTTGCAAAACCATTAAAAAGGAGTCTGAATTCGAAAGGCCAGTGAGAGAAAGGTTCTAAGCCCTGGCTGTGATATAAAAAAAAACTTAGATTTGTCTGCTTTGTCGAAGCCTGAGATAAAACCTTTTGTACGATCCATCTTCGGATATTGCTGCCAAGCCAATTGAGTCGATATCTTGCCACAGGTGCGTTGAAAGCACCAATCTTGTTATTTTTTTTTTCTTTTCCGTTGAGTGCATTTGTATACAAATTTAGTCAATGTGAAGTAGTCACCTTTCCCACCACCCCTTACAAAGCACTCTGTGTAGTCACAGCACAACAATGATTGTTTACACTTACCTTGCACAAACCATCTCATTTAGCTTCATTTACACCTATGCACAATTTGCATCTAGTTCCAAATACCCATTTTCACTATATCCTTTCCATCGAATGTGCATATACATCCACTTCACCTTCCCTGCTACAATCCCCTGCTGCATCGCACAATGGCACAACCACCCTTCATCGAACACTACAGCACGTTGCTGCTTCACTCATAGTCTCACCTCCATTAGCTACAACTCCCTTAACATCATCACTACCCCACCCATTACACCTGTGGCTTTCACAGCCACAGTGCATCAGCATTCACCACTACTGCCCTGCTACTTCAGCGGCATCCATCTTCCAACAACTCACTACCGCAGCCTCGCTAGCAGCATTTACTTCACCTAGCAGCCAGTGTGCACATGCAATTACCTGTGCTTATCTTGTCACCGAATCTTGCATTTCCCAGCACCACATCTGCAGTATCTCAAGTCATCACCTTCACAGCAACCACCCACATCCCGTTTTTTGTGAATGTCTTGTCATACCATACATCCAATATACAATCTGTGCAACCATATCACCTTTGCTCCATCTGTGTGTACATTGCGGCACCACTTGCACATTGCCTCTCATACACCTCAATAGTTTTTAAACCACTGTATACTCAGGGTATTTGCATGTTAAATTAGATTAATGCTTGTCACAGACTGTGTGATTGGGATGCCTGTTCATTTTTTTTTTCTGATTTGGAATGAAGGGGTTATCTGAGTGCAACTTTTGTAGCCGATTTGAGATTGTATAGTGACTGCATCTTCTTATGGAACTTACAAAAATAAACTTTGGTGGCTCATACCCAACTCATGGTTATTTTTATTGATATTGGTCATTATGACACCTAGATTTTTATGGCTTTATACTTTTTTTTTAACAGAAGTCCATTGAACTGTTGTATTTTCAGGTCTTTCATAGTAGTTCTATGAACTGTTATAAACCTCATCTTATGACTTTCTTTATTTAGTACAAACCTTACCCTTGGATATCCTCATATTGCATTCCCCATTCATATTAACCTTGCATATGCATGTTTATACACATTTTCTGAATATATGCATTGTATAGGCATTCTAAACTATGCATCTTCTCTTCAACATGAACATTTACCTAAGCATCCCATCCATTGGTATACATATGCATCCATATAGGCCTTTCCTTCCTTAGCCTCAGCATACATTTTTGCACACACACACACACACACACATATATATATATATATATATATATATATGTATGTATCCTTCATCATGCTTAACCATATGCATATTGGTCCTAAGCATAAGTGTTTTCCATTTTGCCTCAAGCTAACCCGTTTCTTTTTCTTTTTTTTTACAAGGAAAGCTTGAATGATCTAGACTCCCTTCCTTAGATTAGGATTTTTTGATCTTTCAATTTAAGGTTGTAATAATTAGGTATTAATGAGAATTTTAATTTACAGCTTAGATTAGAATGTATGAGCATTGTAGATATCTTAAACTGCTTATTTCATATTATTTTCTTCTTATTTCAAAAATACACAAATGGGAACATGAATGGCACGTGCACCATTCTAATAAAAGGTGATTAAATCCTAAGTTCATGATTTGCATCAATGGCCATAGTCAGGGTGTGAACAAAACTTAGGATTTTCATCTTTTATGGAATAACATTGGATCCACACTGGATCTCTTTCAAAATCATCATATTTTTCTAAATATTTTCCTCCATCAGAGTTTGACCTAAACTTAGCTCAAAATATATATCAGTGGCCATAGTCAGGATATATTGAGAGTTAATTTTATTTTAAACTTTATAAAAGCACAAAAATATGTTTCCTTCTTCACCTGAATTTAAATATAGATTATTATATAATACATTCAATGACCATAGTTAGGACTGTATTATATCTTCAATCTTATTTCAATTCATTTAAAGAATGAAATATTCTTTTCAAAGCTCAATTTCAAATTCTTTAATTCATTTTCATCATTTAGGATAGAAATACATCATATTTTCAAAATTCCTTTTTTTTTTAAATTCGAGTGATTTTGAGATATCTTCTCAAATCTTCAATTTCTATTTCAATTCATCTTTCTATCTCATTTCAAAATTCATTTTCAAAGTCCCATTTGACTTTGAAAATACAAATTCACTTCTATATTCTGATTCAATTTTCAATCCAAATCCAATTTCAAAGTTCAATTCAACTTTGAAAATTCAAAATCATTTTCATCTCCAGGATTCAATTTCAAAATTCAATTTAGCATTTCAGATCAAATTTCAAAGTTCAATTAAACTTTGAAATTCTCAGATTTATCTCCTGATTTCAAAACTCAGGTTTATTCTTTATTTTTCAAAATCTCCAAAGCTCTATCTAAAGATTGAATCTTGATTTTCAAAATTCAAAAATAAGGTTTTGAGATCAATTTCGAATCTCAAAAATTTGATTCTTTTTTCTAAATTTAAAGCCCACTTGTAAATCCAAATATAGATCTCCAAAATTCAGATCCATCAACAAGTCCCATTTGGACTTTCAAAATCCCATTCCATCTAGGATTCCAGACTTCGGATCCAACTCCATTTCGGATTCCAGACTTCAGATCCAATTCCATTTAAGGTTCCAGATTCCGGATTCAACTCCATTTTGGATTCTAGACTTCCGATCCAATTCCATTTAGGATTCCAAATTTCACACCCAATTCTAAATTCCAAATCCCATCTAGATTTCTTCCACCTTTCATTCTGATTTCAAATTTTAAATCTAGAATTCCACTCTATTTTCAAATTCCATCTTGATTCTCAATTCTAGATCTATTTTTTTGAAGTCCATATTCAACTTTCAATTCTTATTTTCTAAACTCCCTTCTTCAAATTCAGGTTCATCTCAATCTTTGATTATTTCAAAACTCAAGATCTATTCTAAATCTTGAGTTAGAAAATCTAACTTCTCCAAGTCTGTCTTCAACTTTCAAAAACCATTTCTTCACAAATATTTTCAAAATTCATTTTCAAAAACTACTTACAAAATTTCTGAATTATTTTGTCAAAAGCATACATCCTTGCATTTGCATCGCACAAGCATGATTCTTTGTGCATTTTTCTAGACTTAGAATAAATTCTTAAACAATATTAAGGCAAAGCAAAAAGACATAAATTTGATCCTTGGTTCGATTACCCCTGGTAAAGATGCCAGGAATGGTCGAACCTCGTACCGACGAGCGAATCCCGTCTCTCCATCTTTTTCCGCAAATTTTCAAAATGGAGGCGAGTTATTTCAAAATATTTTCAAAATTTAGGTCAAGTGAGACCTTGCAAAAGAGTTTCTCTCTCTTCTTATCTTCTTCCCTTCAAAAAGGATGAAGAAAGGAACGAGAAGAAAATTTTTGCGATGATCACATGTTTGGCGACCGTGATGGGACTCGTCTTCATCTGGTCGAATTTTTGCCTTTTGCTTTGCCTTGATATTATCTAAGTCTTTATTCTTCAAATGTCAGCTTCATTTCCATGCAAACCTTTGGAGCCTAGACTCTGCCCTAGCTGACATAATGCATAAAAGATTTAGGTATGGTTTGGTAGGACCATATTGAGGAGATTATTTCATGCTCACTTAGACTTAGGTCTGAAATACAACTCTCCTCAATTTTAGGGATTGAATGCAAACAATGTATAGAAGTGTATTCTTCTCTTCATTTAAATTCTATCTCTTTAGGACTTGCATTAGAGCCATCTGATTTCTTGCATGTTGGACATGTTTTTTAAAACATCCCTACCTATATTGTGTCGGTCTTTATGTTGCTGGGCTGTCTCACTGAACCATAGTTCGGGAGAGAGCCTCACAACTGGACCACTTATTTGGGTTAGCGCCCCCCTACCACGTACCTAAGGGCCATAGTCCGAGGTATATCGATAGGTGCTCAAGAATGTTGGGAAGCCATTACCTTAGAACCATCGAAATATTTCTATGCCACGTACTTCGAGCTTCGGCTTGATTATATCGGCATACTTTGATTGGAATCAAATGATCTGAACCATAGAGTTAGGATTAAGGTCCTACGAGCCATTTCAAATATTATATTTAGAGTCAGCTTCTAGGGAGTGCTATTTTATGCATCATTTCTTGTATAATTTGATTCTTTTGTGGATATTATCTTGAAAATTCTTATTTTTCAAAACTTTGGATGTTTATTTCACAAAAAATCTTTTATTTTCTTAAAAATCCAGGATTGTATATTTCTCATTTCTTTATTTTTTTATAATTTTCTTAAACCGTGGACATTCTTTTAAGTTTTTCCTCTATCTTTCAAAAGTCCAGGCGTATTTTTCTTCTGATTTATTTAATTCTTTTGATCCTGCCTGCACTTTTTTTAAAGTATATATATATATATATATATATATATATATATATATATATATATATATATATATATATTTAGGTCTTTCATCCATCGTCAAATATGTCTTCAAAATTCTATTTTCTCATCCAAGATCTCTTTTATCAAAAAATCTCCTCTCAAATCTTTTAAAATCGTCTTCATCGTCTCTCTTTTTCCCAAAAAATTCCCCAAGGTCTGAACCCTTCCTTTACTCTACAGAAAACATCAGGCTTTCCATCATGGTTCAAACGAGAGCAAGAAAGAGAGCAGCTCAGCAAGGCAATGACAACGAAGTGGAGGAAGTGAACTCTCCCAGATTGTCCCAAAGACATGATTCAGAAGAGAATGGTGTCAACCCAGCAATGTACAAGATATTCCAAAAGTTGATGGCAAAAATGATGTCCGAACAAGCTGGGGCAAGTTCAAAGAAGACATCCTCTAAGAACAAGATCAAGAGAAAGCCAATAAAGAAACATGTCAGGATCAATAAGAAGAAAGTTCAGTAGGACAACACCTCTGAAGGTACAGGATCGACAAAGGAGGATTCCGAGGAAGAACAGTTTGTGTTCATCCCAAGACATCTGCGACAACCCAAGAAGGTGACAAAAGAGCCTGAATCAGTAAACCAACTTAGAGATGGGGTCCCGGCAGAAGATTCAATTCAAGCATTGACTAAGATGGTCAAGGATCTGCAAATCCAAGATAAGGGAAAGAAAGTATATATTAGGCAAGACTTCCACCTCGGTCTAGATGGGGACAGCAGCTTGGAAGACCTCCCCAGAAAATTCATTAAATTTGATGGATCCGGCAACCCAAAGGCCCATCTTGCAATGTTCTTCGCAGAGTGTGCCAGATTCAGTGAAGACAACCATGCTCTTTTCTTGTGCTTCCCACACAGTCTTGAAGGCGTAGCAGCTAAGTGGTATGCAGAGCACGTCAATCCCATTGAGCTGCGAGATTTTGACAAAGTTGTTAATCTGTTTGTAGAGTGATTCATGTTCAACACTGAGGCACTGCCAACCCTCAATCATTTGTACAATCTGAAACAAGAGGACAAAGAAAAGGCCATAGATTTCATTCAGAGGTAGAGAGATACCTGCAACAAAATGAGAACCCTCATCTCAGAGGAGCACGCGCTCTAGGTTATTTTGAACAACTTCTCTCAACCTCTCAGGATCCTTATTTCTACCTACCCATCAAAAATCATTCATTGAACTCCTTCAATGAGCTAAATGGCTCGAGATGGGAATGGATAACGGAGTCTATGATGGTATCACCCTGGCAAGGGCAGTCAAGATGCGAAGAAGAAAGCCCATTTCACTCTTTCTGTTAGTTCCTCATCCGACAACAAGGGTAACAAGAATGATCATGACAACAAACAAGAAGGATTCAGAGGTCAAAAAGGAAAATTTTTCAATAATAATAAGCCTTCCCAATCCAATCCTCAGCAGCGGGAGAAAGATCAGGAAAAACCAAAGTGCAAGGACTGGAGTCCCGACCGCGAGTTCACCTCTTTGGAACAGACACTCGGGGAGGTTCTGAAATATATGCTCACGAAAATATGATCCATCTGCCAAAAATTGACGATCCTCCAGTAATCTTGGGCAAATTCAAGGAACAGTTCTGCAAGTTTCACCGACCAGTGGGGCATGATACCGAACATTGCTTTGTGCTCAAGAATATCATCCAGGACTGCATCGATAAAAACCTTCTGATAGAGGACGAAGACGAAGAGCAGCCCGCCATCCTGACCAAGCCTTTCTCAGATCATTCAAAAAAATGATGATGCTAGAGTTTTTCTGCTTTTCTCCATTTTCTTTACCAAACATCTTGTAAGGGCAAGTCAGCCCGAGTCTTTTGTGACCTTTTTGGTCAAGATGCTTGTAAATATTTCAGTCTTTGCTATCGGTTTTGCTTATAAATAAAATATCAATCTCTTTCATATCTTTGATAATCAATCCTTATTTCTTTCGCCATATTGAGGTGTCTTTTTAAAATTACATTTACATTTCAAAATCTTCTTTGCCATCAAATTCCTATTCTTTTCAGGATAAGAGACAATTCCGACATTATCCACGAGAGAAATGAAATTACTTATGAGGGTTTTTCAAAATTGTGAAATCTTCTGCAAAGTCTTTGTCATAACCACCAAAAGTTTAAAATTTTGGTCCAATCTTTTTCAAAATCAACCATCGCATTGATTTTCCTTTTTTCAAAATCGGTTTCAAACCATTATCTTCAAAAAACAACCCTCATGATGATCTCTCTTCAGAAATCAACCCTCATGTTGATTCTTCTTCAAAGATCAGCTCTCGTGTTGATCAACCTCGCAATTGATCCTCTTTCTAAAAATGATTTTCTCATGAACATTCTCACTTTAAAGATCCCACGTGCAGGCAGAATCACACGAATTCTTTTTCTTAATTTTTTCTTTTCATTTGTCAATTTTTATCAGTCTTATTAATTTTATTCATCTTTATCAATTTTTGGCAATTTTATTGATTTCTCATTGATTTCATTAATTTTTCTTGTCAATTCTTATTTCAATTACCCTTTCAGGTTAAGGGATAAACCTGATGCCTCTTTCTCATGAGGTATTCATTTCTTCTATTTTTCCTCTCAGGTTAAGGGATAAACCTGAACCTCGTCGTGCGAGGTCCTTCCTCCTTCAAGATAAGGGATAATCCTGAAGTCTTTTATCGTCTTTCAAATATCCTCAATTTTTCCACCAAATTTTACCATTTTTTTACCAGATCTTTGTCAATTCTTTATTAATTCTTATTCTTTATCAATTTTATTGATTCTGTATTCTTTATCAATTCTTTCGATTCTTTACCAACCATTTATCATTTTTTGTCAATTTTTATTCCATTTCCCATTTAGGATAATGGATAATCTTGAGACCCCTCATAGAAGCAATAATGCTACCTATGAGAATTCTTTTGTAAAACAAATTTTCATTAATTTTTTCTGATTTTATAAATTTCTGTTAATTTTTATTTCCTTTTAAAATTTCCTCAAATTCTATTCTTTCCCATTCAGGATAAAGGATAATCCTGAGATCACTCATAGGAACAACAATGCTACCTATGAGAATTCTTTTACAAAAAATTTTTCATCAATTTCCTTAATTTTCTTCCATTTTTATCAATCTTTCATCTTTGAAGTTTCGAGTTCTGACTCGGGCTTCCTTTTGGATCCGATGCTCGTATTGGACCAATTGTTACATCGAAAATTCGAGTTCTCAAACTCGATTTTCTCCCTTTATTTTTTACTTCATAATTTCCCAGCATCTGTAGGCCATTTTTCTTTCATACGGAACTTATGTATATTCCATGCCAACCGTGGGCCCTTCCTCTTACAATTGGTATTGTTTTATGTTCATTTCCTATGCCTCTATGTATGTCACCCTCATTTTACTCCTTATTTCACCATCATCTTTAGATAGTTCAATTTATCTCTATAAACATTTAGATGAATGCCTTCATACATTTTCTATTCAATATGAATATGATATCTAGATTTTGTCTCATATTTGCAATCTTGTTTCGCACTAACTCTATATTTGCAGGAAAGTTGTGAATTGTTAAATTTCTTTTCTAGATTAGGAATTTGAATTTCAATGCAATTTCAATATTGTAATAGCTAGATATAATGAGAATTTAAATTCCTGGCATTAGATTAGAATGTATGAGCATATATACTTTCTAGAAATGCTTGCTTTCATACCATTTCTCTTTTATTTTGAAAATTCATGAATGGGAACACGAATGGCACGTGCACCATTTTATAAAAGATGATTAACCCTAAGTTGAAGATTTACATCAATGGCCATAGTCAAGGTGTGAACAAAACTTATGGTTTTTACCTTTCATGGAATAATATTGGATCCACACTGGATCTCTTTCAAAAATCATCATATTTTTTTCCTTTATCAGAGTGTAACTTAAAATCAACTCAAAATACATATCAATGGCCATAGTCAGGATATATTGAGAGTTAATTTCATTTTAAACTCTATAAAGGCACCAAAATGTGTTTTATTCTTCACTTGAATTTAAATATGATTATTATATAATACATTTTATGACCATAGTCAGAAATGTATCATGTCTTCAATTTTATTTTCAATTCATTTAAAGAATGAAATATGATTTTCAAAACCCAATTTCAAATTCTTTTAATTCATTCATCATTTAGGATAGAATTACATCATATTTTCAAAATTCTTTTCATATTATTTCAAAATCCAAAGTGATTTTGAGATAATTTTTCAAATATCTTCTTCACTTCTCAAATCCATCTTCAATTCTTATAAATTCAAATTCTTCTTTCTATTCTCAAATTCTATCTTATTTCAAAACTTCAATTTCAAATTCCAATTTGACTTTGAAATTTCAAAATTCATTTTTATCTTTGAAATTCAATTTCCAATTCAAATCAAGTTTCAAAGTTCAATTCAACTTTGAAATTCCAAATCCATTTTCAGGACTCAAATTCAAATTCAATTTAACATCTCAGATCAAATTTTAAAGTTCAATTTAACTTTGAAATTCCCAGATTCATCTTCTGATTCAAGTTTAACAACAAATTTATTCTTTATTTTTCAAAAATCCATAAAGTCCTCAATTCAAAATCAAGGTTTTGAGAGTGATTCTGAATCTCAAAATTTGATTTCCTCTAAGTTTAAAGCCCACTTTTAAATTCAAATATGGATTTCTATTATCATCGCAAAATTTTTCCCCTCCCTTGCGAGAGAGAAACGAATTTCGCGAGTCAAACTCGACCAAAGTTTTGAAAATGGTTTTTGAAAATTAACTCGCCTCCGTTTTGAAAATTTGCTGGAAAATTTCGTGGAATGGGATCCGCCTGTCGGTACGAGGTTCAACCGTTCCTGGCGCCTTTACCAGAGGTAATTGAACTAAGGACCAATTATGTGCTTTAACTCGACTCAATATAGCTAAATTATGCTCTATTTTTCCTAGAATGCACAAAGAATCAGGCTTGTGCTATGAATTTTTGAAAATAATGCAAGTTTGAGAAAATATAATGTTTGCTTTGGAAAATTGAAATATGCTTGAAAATTGATTGGAAAAGTACTTGAAAATTGAATTCTTGAGAAAATCATTAAATTTAAGTGGAAATCAGAAATTTGCATTGGAAAGTGATTTCTCAAGAAAATTTGAACTTTAGAAAATTGATTTTGAAATTTGGAATTGCTTTTCTGAGGAAATGGATTTGAAAATTCTGAGAAAATCAGGAAGTTCATTGGAAAAGGGATTTCTGAAAGGAAAAATGAATTCTTAAGAAAACGAGAATTCTGAGAAAATGGATTTCTGAAAACTTGGGATTTTGAAATTTGAGAATGTTAAAACATAGGAAAATCTTGATTTGAACTTGGGAAATACTTTGAAATCTCATTTGAAAATTTAGAATTTTGAGAAAATCAGATCCTGAGAAAGACTTGGAAATTCTTGAGAAAATTGAGTTTTTTTTTAAATTGAAATTGGAAAATGAATTTGAAAGTAATGCAATTTGAATGATATGAATGAATGAATATGAATTTGAAAAAGGAATTTCATTGAGGAATTGAAAAATTCTTTTGAAGTTTTAAAAAATGCAATGCATTTTTTAAGTTAGCCTAAGTGTGTAGGCTGAATGTGGCAAATATGAAGATCATAAATCTTGGTTTTCTTCGTATTCTGACTATGGCCATAAATACGAATCCCACCGATTTTATAAACTCCATAAGAGCTTGGGCATGTGCCATTCGTGTAAACCATAGTGAATTTGAAAGAAATGCACATGGATCATACATCAGATATTGGAATTTTGCAGAAATTAAACTATATGCAATGCAACCCTATTCTAAGCAGAAAAGTAACTCTTATTCCAAATATTATATTAATTTTTACATTGAATTTAAATAAAATAAATAAAAGCTAAATCCTCTTCTTGAATGTTCCTGCAAAACTAGAAAACAAGGTTAGCACAAAAATGTAGGTTTTTCTGAATTTATCCGAAAATATGGGAAATTATCGGATATTATTCAGATATAAACCCAAAATCATACCCCCTTTGATATAAACATGATAAATAATAAATAAATTTCGAAAATAAACTTGAAAATTTGAAATTTGGGTCAAAATGAACAAAATACCCCTGATGACCTTGAAATCAGGGTTTTCTGAAAGAATTTTTGTAAATTTTGGAATTTTGAAATCAAATGAAATAAATCAAACATAATATGATAAAATATGATGATATGCATTAAATTTTGGAGAATTAGAAATTGAAATTTCGAAATTTAGGTCAAAATGACCAAAATACCCCTGATAACAAGACTATGGCCTTGAAACCAGGGTTTTCTGAAATAAATTCTGCAAAATTAAAGAATGTGAAATGCAAATGACATTGAAATTAACCCTAATATATATCTATATGCTCATGTACATGATAAAAACCTTGAAATGACGAAAATATCCTAAAATATCAAATTTAACCTGATTTTCGTCTGATTTTCGCTTCTGAACTTAAAGATAAACTAACACATGGAGCAAATGGACTTGGAATTAATCAAAATTTGGCATGGACACCTAAAATATCCTTAAAAACAGAATGAAGCTCTAAAATCTAATTTTTTTGTAATTTTAAATATGGAAATTGAAGTAAAAACCCTAAATTTTGTGATTTTTGCCTAAAATGTTGATTGTAAACGGGATTTAGGATAACAAACTTCCATAAAAATTTCCCAAATTTTATGGGGTGACAGAAGACAGTAAGGCAAGGATTGTTTCCTTTTACACTTTCTGGTTTTGACATATGGTCGAAGCTGTGACACTCCGGCAAGTCGGATCGGAATCCAGCGACTCTAGGATTTGAGGAAACAGACAGGTTTCAGTAAACAAATGTGGGAAAAATAGTAAACAGATGGGAAAAAGGTTGAAATTGTGGTAAAATATCCATAACAAACAGGGAAAAGTTTTATCTTTTTACACAATTGGGATTCAAGTTACGGTTTGGAAATTGCCACACTGTTATCAGAGACCTAAATTTCTGGAATTTCTGGACATTGGAATCTGTTAGACAGAAAGAGAAAATCCAGGAAAAATAATGAAACAGATCCAAAAATTCCCAAATTTTGGAAAATTACAGGAAATAATGTTAGAAATAACTTTTGTGTTGAAAGTTTTTGCAAACAAGCTACATATTGGGCAGACTTGATGCATTAGGGTCTGTCTATACCCTGACAAAGGAAAATTGAGATTTTCCCAAGGGTCTGAGAAATCCGATTTTTTACAGAGAGCAAAACTAACTTGAAAAACCTAAAAATTTCCATATCATTAGTACATTCAATTATAAATCCACTGTGATTTTTGGAGGAAAATACGAATCTCCCACAATGGTGGTGTCGGAGGTTCTTGTCTGCTAAAGCGCAAACTGGAAATTCTGAGAGACAGAAAACCCGATTTAGAGTTTGATCACTTTAGATGGGTTACAAAACCCAAATCGAATCAAATTTTTAAAAAGAACACAAAAACATACAGAAGTATCCACGAATAATTTTTTAGACATTTTGAACTGAAATAATTATATGAAATTTAATTGGACTGATGCTTAAAATCAAAACAATGTGCCATTAATGGTATTTCAATGAAACAATACTAAATAGCAGTAAGGTAATGGAACATGTGGGCTCACCTTGAGTTTGAAGGAGGGTTGAAGGTAGTGGGGCTCGTTGTAGATGGCGTCAAGGGCTGCTGGATGCTTCTTGGAGGTTACACTGCCTTTGGCTGAACCGAAGAAGAGGGATGCTTCAACGTGGACAGACTGTCTGGAAGTGGTGGTGCTGGAGCAAAGGTGGCTGCACCGGCTGAAGGTGGCTGTGCTGTGATAGCTTCTGAAACAAAGGAAGCCGCCCTGCTGGAGGTGACTGTGTGATGCTTAAATGAGAGGCTGGAGGAGGTGCCTTCAAGGTTGGTAGATCGGCTGCAAGCAATGATGGTGGCTTGAACCGGCTGGAACTAAAGATGGAAATGCCTTGTTGAAGCTGCTATTAATGGAGGAAGAGTGTTGTAACCTCCATGGCTGTAGCAACAAAGGAGAGGAAAAAAAAAAGAGCTAAAGGGAGAGAGAGAGAGAGAGAGGCGTTAAGGGGAAGAGGAGCCGTAGGTTTTTTCTCTTGTTTCTTTTTTTTCTTTTGATAACTTAGGGTCTAATTCATTCCATACTTAGGTCTTCCTAGGCATAATGAAAAGAAATCCCAAAAGAAGTTTACGTGAATGGCTGGGCAAGAGGGAAAGAAGGAAGGAAGAAAGGGAAGAAGGAAAGAAAGGGAAGAAAAGAAAGGAAAGAAAGAAGAAAAAGAAAAGGAAAGGAAGGAAGAAGAAAGGGAAAGAGAAAGGGAAAAAGAAAAAGGGAAGGAAGGAAGGGAGAGGGGGCTGGAGGTTTGGGTGACCACCTTGTGGGTCACACATCTCTAAAATAAAATAAATAAAAATCCAATAAAACAAAACAAACAAATAAAAAGAAACATCTTTTTTTTAATAAAATAGAAATGTATATGAATGGACCATCTCAGAGCAGGTCCAAATTCCACTTTTGAAATTCATTTTGACGATTAGAGGGGTAAAATAGTCTTTTCAGAAAATTTCCAAACGAAACGAGCTATTTTTGGCAGTTTTTGAAACGAGCTCGGATTTTGAAGTTCAATACCTCGTTGCCAAGCAAATCCAGTGTAGAATTTGAAAATTTGATTTTGAAAGAAATCCAGATTGTTTTTCTCGCAAAAATATTTCCAAACGAAACGAGCTATTTTTGGCAGTTTTTGAAACAAGCTCAGATTTTGAAGTTCAATACCCCGTTGCGAAGCAAATCCAGTGTAGAATTCAAAATTTTGAGTTTGAAATAAATCCATATTATTTTTCTTGAGAAAATATTTCCAAATTTAGACTCCTGGGGGTAAAAATGTCAATTTTGGAAACCCATGGTTTGAAATTGATTTCTGAAAGCTTTTAAAACTCGATCTGGATTGAAATTTATAAAACTGGAGTTCTGGACTTCAAAAATGAAATGAAATGTGATGAAATGTTATGAAATGCTGAGAAATGATATGAAATGACATGATATGTTATGCGAAATGCTGACCTTGAATAAAGAATTTTGGATGTTAGACCCCGATTGACACTTGTATCAGTTTATAAAGAATTAAAATTGATAAAATTTGCAAAATAGCTCAAGAAATGGTTTTCGGGACTCTACTAGGTCAGAGTGACACTGAAAATTGGGGTTCGAGCTGGATTGAACTAAGATGAGCTAGATTGAGCTGGGTTTTAGAGTTTCAGAAATCAAATGAACTGATCAAGCACTGACTCAACTGACCTTTCCGACTGAATTTTCAAAAAAAGTTGCCATTTTTAGAGAAATGGTACGGAATGGTCACTAGAGTGAAGTGAATTACGAACGTGTGCTAGCTTTGAGCTAAAAAAAGGTCAATAATACTGACATGAACTAAAATCAAAGCTCGAACACTAGCTCAATTGGCTGAACTCAGCTCAATTTCAGCTGAAAGAGCTGAAATGGACTAAAATGGGCTCTTGGACACTTGGAAATGGTTTTGAACTGAAACTGGAGTGCTTGAACTTCTGGTGAGCTCAAGTTAGACTCTGGGGAGTATGACTGACTATGAATGACTGACTCGAAGACAATTGGCTTGGATTTGAGCAAGAAATGAGCTCATTTCTAAAAAAATGATCCCATTTTGGCAGGAATGATCAGAAATGAAAATGACTTTCTCACTGTGAGCTCAAATGAATTTGAAATGACTGATATTCTAAATGTTCTGAACTGACCAGTGAGATTTGTTGACTCGGACTGACTAGGGTCCGGGATGACCTAGGGGTAAAATGATAATTTTCCTAATGAAAGTGCGCAAAATGGTAATTTTCTGAAACTGACTCGGGGTTTGACTCCTACACTGACCTAACAGGGTTGACACTACACGAGGAGGGTTATTTGAGAATGGATGAGGAAAAATTGGGGTGTTTACAGATGCCCCTCTTTGCTACTAAGCCGGCTTGAAGACGAGCTTAGTGGCAAAGAAAAACACACCAAATTTTGGCTATAAAAATGCCCTAGTTTGAAGGATCTGACTAGGTATGAAGAAATTAGCTCTAATGAAAATGGTAGATATGAAGTGAAGAATAAAAAAGCAAATTTTACTTCAAAAGAAGTGAGATTCAGGTTTTTCCCTTAACCTGGATGGGATGGAAAATACCTCGTGTAGAAACGAAGCTCAGGTTTGACCCTTAACCTGACTGGGGAATGAAATACCTCATCAAAGGAGGCTCAGGTTTGTACCCTTATCCTGATTGGGAGGAAAATGAAATACCTCATCAAAGGAGGCTCAGGTTTGTACCCTTATCCTGATTGGGCGGAAAATGAATGGAATCCTCGAGGGAAGAAACCATGATGGAACCTTCGGATTTCCGCATAATGAATCCGATAGGGGTTTTGCAAAAGGATGAAATTGGGGTCCCTAAAGCTTGAAAAGGGGTTTGATTTTAGGTGCCTCATTGCTAAGACTAAATAACTTTTGAAATTGGTGACCTTTTGCGAGAAAATGATTGGTGGCTTAACCTCAAGCTGAAATTGGATTGTCTATGGTGGGACAGTGGGGACACAGGGAAGTGTGCGAATCTGAGAGCCCATGCGCTCAGATTATACCAACAGAAGGGAAGGAATCTTGAAAACTCCTGTTATCAAGTCCTTAAAAGGGATAACAACTGATGTCAGGATGCGCCAAAGATGAACCTCAAGCTCTCGCTTCACGCCAGGATAGCTAGATAATATTGTCAAAATGTTGAAAATTATTTTTGATTCAAAATAATTTAAAATGATGCACATTGTTTTGAAAATATTCCCTCTTTTCTACCTGAAGTATTACCTTCGACTGAGCTTAACTTCGTAGAATCAAGATTCGAATTCAAATTTCTTGCAATTGACTTTCTTTCAAGGAGGCTATCAATTTTCTTGATATGAATAGAAAAGCGAGTATTCTTGATATTATGAAAGCAATTGGTGAAGGAATATTGATAATAGAATTTCACAAATTTTAAAGAAGATTCTTGACAGATTGGGCAGTCTGATATCCTGGGATTCTTTTCTCATGATGATCTTTCTGCCCACTTTTTTTTTCTTTTTTGGCAGAATTAGAGCTCTTTTAGGCTTTTGGGGATTTTATTAAATCATCCTTCATTTTGGAGATGTCCTAACTTTTCTCTCTCTTTTTTTGGAAGGGTACGTCACAAACTCCTTTATCTTGGAGATGTTCTGATCCTTCTTTTTCTCTCAGGGATTATATTGACGGTTATTGGCTCATGGGTTGAAAATCTCTTGGTGATAGCAGAAATTAAATATCTTTTAGGGTTTTTCGGGAGGCTCATCGTAGTCGCCTTCATCTTGACGGTGCTCTGAACTTTCCCTGGAAGGATCCGTCACAAACTCCGTCATCTTGGAGATGATTCAAATCTTCTTTGGCCCCGGGGGTCTACTCGCCTAATTCGCCTTCATCTTGACGACAATTGAGAGATCCCTTTTGCAGATATTTAATTGCAGCTTAGGTGATTGAGGAGATATATGGATTTAATGGATTTTTTCTGTATCACCCAGGATATTTCGACTGCTTTATTTTCCAAGAATGATCTTTAAAAATGCGCCATTGACTGCGATCAATACCGATCACTTATGGCTTTGCAGCAACATTGAATTTCCTTTTGCTGGCCATATCGAGGATTTATTCTTCATCCTTTTGGTTGGCCAATTGAAAGATTTTGAATTTTGAATCCTTTTTCGCGAAAGCTTTGTTCTTTCGGAAGTAATACTGAAGGTATTATGAGGTAATGTTTTTGTGCAATAAAGATTTTTGAAATCAACAAGTATTTAATGAAAAATTGGCAAAATTTTCTTGAAATTCTTTGTGACAGCGAGCATTTGAAGCACAACGCAACGCATCCATGACAGAAATTTTCTTCTCCTTTCCCCAAAGGAGAAGATTCAGAAATGGAAATAGAAATTACTCCTCTCTTCTCTGAAGAGGAGGTGTATGCAAAACAAACTTTCGAAGAGAAATTAAGCTTTCATCAAAACTTCCTAACATTAGGCTTCTCTTATGGAAAGGGGGCCGGTAATGGTGAGGTCGGTGAATTGGTCATGAAAGAGCGAGTCCATCACACTCTCCCCGAAAAGAGGGTTCTTCACGATGAAATGGCCTAGTACGAAATTATGGTCACAAGGAAAGCGAACTTTCGTCGAAGCTCTCCCTGAACTAAGAGTTCCTCGTATGAAATTGGAATTTTGTTTTGTAAACGGTTCACATAGACACGAGTCCCTTCAAACTCTCCCTGAAAAGGGGCTAGGTATACAAAGGAAAGCATTAAAAAAGAACGAGCTCCCTTGAACTTTCCCTGTAAAAAGGGTCTCTCGCAAGAGGAAATGACTGAAATTGGTATTGGGTGACCAAAAGGGTCGAAATTGGAAATTGAAATTTTGAAATTTGATATTTGAAATTTGAAATTGGAAATTGGAAATTGGAAATTGGAAATTGGAAATTGGAAATTGGAAATTGGAAATTGGAAATTGGAAATTGGAAATTGGAAATTGGAAATTGGAAATTGGAAATTGGAAATTGGAAATTTGGAATTTGGAAATTGATATTTGGAAATTAGAAATTGATTGACCCGAAGGTCGAAATTGGAATCTATTGACCCAAAGGTCGAATTTGAAAATTTGACAATTGGTTGACCTGGAGGTCGAAATTGGAAATTTGGAAATTGATTGACCCGAAGGTCAAAATTAGAAATTTGGAAATTGGTTGACCTGGAGGTCTGAAATTGGAAATTTGGAAATTGATTGACCCGAAGGTCAAAATTAGAAATTTGGAAATTGGTTGACCTGGAGGTCTGAAATTGGAAATTTGGAAATTGATTGGCCCGAAGGTCAAAATTAGAAATTTGGAAATTGGTTGACCCGGAGGTCTCAAATTGGTAATTGGGTGGCCCAAGGGCTGAAATTGGAATTGGAAATTGGAATTTTGAATTTAGAAATTGGAAATTGGAAATTGGAAATTGGAATTTTTGAAATTGATTGACCCGAAGGCCGAAATTGGAAATTAGTTTATTGGGAACAACATGGGTTCAATAGGAATTCAGTCTAAGAATGACACTGGTTCAATTGAGAACGACATTGGATCACTGGGAACGACATGAATTCAATAGGAATTCAGCCTAAGAACGTGGATCAGGAGGACTTTAACCTACAGATCAAATATCTAAAAAATACCAATCCAAAAAGAGTTTGACCTAAGGACTGTAAAGAATATTGGATTAGGAGGACTTCAACCTACAGATCAAATTTTTGGCATTGGGATTAGTTCCGAAGGGGTTCAACCTAAGATTCGGGGATCAATAGGAATTCAACCTACAGATCGAATTTTTGAGGATGAGACTGGTTTGAAAGGGGTTCAACCTACAAATCACATTGGTGTGATCGTCGCGAAATTTTTTCCGTCTTCCCTTCCTTGCGGAAGAGAAAGAGGGAAATGCTTTCGCGATTCAAACTTGACCGGATTTTGGAAAATGTTTTGAAATACTCGCCTCCGTTTTGAAAATTGCGGGAAAATCCATGGGATGGGGCTCGACCTGTCGGTACGAGGTTCGACCGTTCCTGCCGCCTTTAACAGGGGTAATCGAACCAAGGACCAAAATTGTGCTTGACTTAGCGAAATTATTGAAGTTATGTTCTATCCTAAATGCACAGAGAATTCAGGCATGTGCTATGAGGTTTTGGGAAAATGCAGCTTGGGAAAACATGATGTATGCTTGGAAAATATTTGGAGTTGAAAAGATTCTCTCAGGAAAAAGCTGAAAGTCAATTTCTCAGGAAAACTCATGTGAAAAAGGGTTTTTGAAATCACGGGAAAGTTCATGAAGTTGTGGGAAAATCATGAATGGTTGAAAATCCTGGGAAAATGGAAGTGATTCTTGAGAAAAAGGTGAACCTTTGAAAAGGGAAACACTTCTTAGGAAAACTTGGACTTTGAGAGTTTTCTTAGGAAAATGATGGAAAATTTATAGGAAAACTCATTGGAGAAGGAAATTCAAAACTTGGGAAATCGAAATCCTGAGAATTTTACCTTTGAAATACTTGGAAATCGATTTTTGATCTTGGAGAAATATTGAAAAACTCCTTTGAAGCTCTTAAGAAAATAACATTTTCCAAGGAAAACTGTGAAAAACTTGACTTGGGGAAAGCCGATTTTGGAAAATTCTTAGAGTTTCTTGAGAAATCGATTTCTTAAGAATGCCACTTTCTTAAGAAAATCATGAGAAAACCAATGATTTCATGATGCAAATGATATGAGTGAATGAATGCACTTTGAAAGATTTTCTAAGAAAATTTGTTGGAAAAATGTGTTTTAAGTCAAAGTAAATCCTTCACATATTCTGACTGTGGCCATGAATATGTTCAGAGTTTATTTGATTTAATGCACATGATTTTGAAAACTTTGGAAATATGATGTGCATTTTAAGATAGCCTAAGAGTGTAGGCTCAAATGTGACTAGTAGAAAGATGATGGATCTGGGTCTCGTCCATATTCCGACTAGGGCCGTAAATATGGATTCCACCGAGTTCATCAACTCCCTAAGAGTTGGTGCACGTGCCATTCGTGAACATCCATAGTGCTTTTGAAATAACAATGCATGAATCATATAAGCAGGATATTGCATAAATTCAAACTATATGATATGCATCCTAGTCTAAGCAGGAAATTAAATATCTTATTCCAAAATTTACATTATTACATCAGTAATAAATGAAATAAAAGGAAATTGCAGACTTCAGCCCCTTCTTTTGAATATCCTTGCCAAACTTGAAATAAGGTTAGCTCAAATATGTGGGTTTTTCGAAGATTTTCCAATATTATTAGGGAATTATTGGATTTAATTGGATCTAAACCCTATTCTCATGCTTCCTTGGTATTTGAAATGATGAAAATGCAAGAAATTCAGTAGAAAATAGTTTGAAATTCGGAATTGGGGTTAAAATGACCAAAATACCCCTAAAATCAAAGTTATACCTTTAAAATCAGGGTTTTTTGAAGGAAAACTTGGTAAAATTGAGATTTCGAAATTCAAATTGAATCAAATGATGATGAAATGCAGTAAGAGACATGATGACATGCTGCTAAACACATTAGGACTGTAAAATCAGAATTTGACATTTTGCAACTTATCCAAAATAATGAATTTCGCTTGTTTTTCACTTGGATCCGGGTCCTGCGGGACCCTGTTTTGGTATTATGGTTAATCCGAACCTCAAATGGATTCCAAATTGCACCAAATTCGGTATGAAGCATCTACTTACTCTGATAAACAGCCTAGAATGCTAAAAATCATGAAATGATATGATTTAAATGCTAAAATTTAAAGAAAGTCCTAAAATGGTGGATTTTGCATATGGATCCGAACCAAATGCAATGCTTAATATGATAATGCAAGATTTACACCATGAAAACTTCTAATATTTTGCAGAATGTTAAAGGACTCGAAATGGAACATTTTTGGTTTTTACAGTCTCGGGATTTGAGCCATGGTGAGTTCAATAACAGAGATTTAGTTCTGACAGAGGTAAAAATCACCCTAATCTGATGTAAAATGCTAAAAAAATATAAAACAGCCATGGAAATTTATAAAATTAATCAGAGATACTCAAGACACCTACATGACCAACTTTTATGTTCATGACTTTGGCATTTGATCAACAGAAACATAGATAAAAATATAACTTTGTGTTCCTAAATTGACAGAACAGACCAATGTGACCAAACAGAGGACTGACAATAAAAATCCGAAGCAGGTTCTAAAAATCACAGTCTTTCAGATGCAAACAGAGGACACCTTGTACATAACTTTCACTTTTTACATTTTTGGATTTGAAGCAATACCTAAAGAGAACCCATAGACCCAAGTCGATCCAAAGTCTCAGAGGTCCAAATCAGGCTCTGACACGTGTCCCGAACTCTCGGATTTTTGTCAGATATACAAAAACATCAGAAAAATCTGAGAAAATTAGGTTAAAAACTAGACATTCTCCCGAGTTCATAACATCTTTCGGATTGAAAATTGGATATCCCATGAGGGATATCTAGATTTTACAAATCGGCAAATGATTTTCAAAATGCCTCCCGGGTAACAAAACCCGACTTGCCATTTTGAGTGTTTACCGCAGTAAACAAATTCAAATGATTCCGAATTTTTGGCACAATTTTAGGGACACCTAAAGGCGCATTCCGTGATTTTTTTGGGATTTTTAATAAAAAAAAATGCATAAAATGACGTGTGGACTGACTGACAAAAACAGAGACCTACTGAAAATGAGCAGAATTGAAATAAATGCTAAATTAATCCTAATTAATTCATGAAATGTGCTAAATGAATGAAATAAAATGAAAATTAAACCTAGCTAAATGCATGAATGTTAAAAATCATCAAAGAAGCATAATTGAGTATTTTTATGTATGTCGTTTTATGAGAATAGCTCAATCCATCTCTCGGATGAGCTCTTTCTTCAAACGACTCTCGAATTGAACTATGACATCAAATCAAGCGAAAAAGAGGTTCACCTTGCTTCGTTAGGCAGCGTAGGAACTCTTGAAAGGGGCGGCTATCACGAGCTTCGTTCGTCCTTCGCTCCGGGCTTCGGATGGTTCACCAAAATCAACCCACCGTCTTCTTCACTGAGCCACAGGGGGCGTGAATTCCAAAGTGCAAAATTCGGATTCTCAAGAGGATAGGTCGAATTTTTAAGTCCAACAAGAGTTCTCAAAAGATGGTCTTCTCTCAAAAAAATGGTCTCCTTCTGCTGGGCGTGGAGCCTTGTTTTTATAAACTTTCTGAAAAAAATTTGAATTTCAAACAGGCTCAATCTGAGCCCTCCATGTGGCGCCATCCCAGGGGTGCTGTTTTGATTTTTGAGAAAATAAAAAAGAGAATTTTGTGGGTGAGACACCTCAGCAGGATTTGAAATTTTTCAAAAATTGGTTTGCTTGATTTTCTCTGCAGAAAGCTCCCAGATGGCGCCACCTCAGAGGGTGCTCTCTTGGAGTTTGAATTTCAAAATCACCTTTTGTAGGGAGTCCTCAGGTGGCGCCACCTCATGGTGGGCTGCTTTTACTAAAAATAAAATTAAAATAAAAATGGAGCCAAGTGGGAGCTCTGGAATGGTGCCACCTCAGAAGGTGTTTGACACATGTCAGAAGAACAGAGCAGTGGGCTCAGAAGGCGCCACCTCAGAGGAGTTTGAATTCTACCTTTTCTGATGAAAGGAGATCTGGACATGTGGTAGTCCAGGATGGTTCCATACCTGACAAGTGTCAGCCTGCTAGAGGAGGTTCTTCAGATGGCGCCACCTCATGGGGGATTTGAATTTTAAATGGAGGTTGGCCCTGGAGGAATGGGGGGTGGACATGTGGCGCCACCTCAGGGTGGCTCCTACAATGCCATGTGGCAGGAGGGATAGGCAAGGGACATGTGGCGCCCTCACAGGCCATCTGGAAAAATCAGAGCTCAGGATTTGCGCCACCTAGGCCTTGTTTGAATTTTTGAATGGTTTGCTTTTTCTGAAGAAAGCCAGGAGTGACATGTGTCTCCTACTTTTCTGAGAAAAGTAGGGAGAAGACATGTGTCCTCTACTTTTTCTGAAGGAGGTAGAAGGAGACATGTGTCACCTGCTTTTTCTGAAAGAAGCAGAGAATGACACGTGGCAGAGGGGAGAGAAGGAGGGCCAAGCCATGTGGCGCCATCTCAGACAATATGGAAAAGGTGAAGTTCAGGATCTGCGCCACCTATGAGGAGATTTGAATATTTGAATTCTAGCTTTTCTGAAGAGAGCAGGAAATGACACATGGCATCTACTTTTTCTGAGAAGAGCAGAGAATGACATGTGTCCTCTGCAGGAGACACACTCCAAGTGGCGCCACCTCAGAGGAGACAAGCCTACCTTTTCTGGAGGAAGCTAGGAGTGACACGTGTCTCCTACTTTTCTAAGAAAGGTAGGGAGAGACATGTGTCAGGCTGCTTTTCTAGAAGGAGGGAGAGGTTGACACGTGTCCTTTGCAGGAGACACACTTTAAGTGGCGCCACCTCAGAGGAGACAAGCTCCACTTTTTCTAGACAGGACAACCTATGACACTTGGCATCTCCTGGTAATCTTGGAATGACACATGGCGCAGGATGGATAGGGTGACACATGGCAGATAAATGGGATGACATGTGGCGGCTTCTTAAGGTAGCCCCACACTGACACTTGGCATGTAGATGAGAGGAGAGAGAAAAGACAAGTGGCGCCAATCCAGGGGACAAGGCTCCTATATTTTTGGGTTTTTTAAAATTCAAAATTTCAAAAGAAAAGCTTGTGTGACACCACCTCAGTGTGGGTCCCACATTGCTTCTTTATTGAAATAAGGATAAAACAACAACTTCTTTTTGGAATTTTCATAAAATCTAGACTAATTGGTAAAACAGGAATTTTTGGAAAGAGTTGGCCCCTGTAGGGCAATTTTGTAAAAGGAAGATATTTGAAATTGTCAAAAGGGCAAAATCTGAGGTGAAGTGGCTGAAATCCATATTGAAAACTATCCAGATCGTTTTCCTGAGAAAATATTTTGAAATTCAGAGTCCTGGGGGTAAAATGGGAAGAATTGATAATTTTGAAGACCCAGGGTTTTGAAATCAATTTTGAAAAGAGTTGAAATTCTAATCTGGATTGAAAATTTTGAAATCAAGAGTTCTGGACCTCGAAATGACATGTTGTGCAGTGCAGTGATTTGAAATGCTCATGCAATGATATGCAATGTCATGTCTTATGCAATAGAATCTTGAACCAAGACTTTGGAGATTCCTGTCTTCTGTCAGGAGTAAAATTTCGAACATCTGAGACAAAATAGAGAAATTTTGAGAGTTGCAGATGAAATTTGGACTTTTGCAAGGTCCGAGCTCAGAAAATGACCATTTTGCCCTCTGGCGATTCAAAAGCTGAATGATGATGTTTGGTGGAAATGCTGGGGAGGTGAGTGAAAATTTGGGGTGTTTACAATTGGTTCTGCAGGGGTTCAACCTATGAACTATCAATTCCTTAGGGATTTTACCTAAGGATCACAGTCTAAGAAGAAAGGATTCAACTTGTGAGCTTTGAATGGACCAGGTGCTAAACTGGGTTTTGAGGAAAGATTCGAATCAAAATTCAAATCTTCAAGGAAAAACTAAATGAATTGGGTTTTGAAAGAAAATTTGAGTCAGAACTCTAATTTTCTAGACCAATTCTAGACATTTGAATTGGATTTGGAAGAAAATTTGAGTCGGAACTCTAATTTTCTAGACCAATTCAGAAGGAAAAGAAAATTCAGGTCGGAACTCGAATCTTTGAAGGAAAACTAGATCCATTGGAAGGAAAGAAAATTTGAGTCGGAACTCGAATCCTGAAGGAAAACTAGACCGGTTAAAAGGAAAGGAAATTCGAGTCGAAACTCGAATCCCGAAGGAAAACTAGACTAATTAGAAGAAAAGAAAATTCGAGTCAGAACTCGAATCCCGAAGGAGAACTAGACCGGTTAGATGGAAAGAAAATTCGAGTCGGAACTTGAATCCCGAAGGAAAACTAGACTAATTAGAAGGAAAGAAAATTCGAGTCGGAACTCGAATCCCGAAGGAGAACTAGACCGGTTAGACGGATAGAAAATTTGAGTCAAAACTCGAATCCCAAAAGAAAACTAGACTAATTAGAAGGAAAGAAAATTTGAGTCAGAACTCAAATCCCGAAGGAAAACTAGACCGGTTAGACGGAAAAGAAATTCGAGTCGGAACTCGAATCCCGAAGAAAAACTAGACTAATATGGATTAGGCTTGAAAACATTAACCAGTAAACCAGATTTAGAAAGTTTGACCAATAAAAATTGGATTTTGAAAGTCTGACCAATAACAATTGGATTTTGAAAGATGTACTAGTGTGAATACCGGATTTTTGAAATAAACCAGTATAAGTACTGGATTTTAAAAATGGATCAGTACGAATAATGTTTTTGGAAGAATTACCAGCACGAACACTGGATTTTGAAGATTTATCAGCATAAACACTGGATTTAAAAAATTTTACCAGCACAAACACTGGTTTTTGAAAATCTTACCAGCACGAACACTATATTTTGAAAATTTACCTGCACGAACACTAGATTTAGAAAATTTTACCAACACGAATACTGGTTTTTTGAAAATCTTACTAGCACGAACACTGGATTTTTGAAAATTTACCCAACTGATTCTGATGAGAGATTTTCAATCTTCATCCTCACGATGACTTAGACAACTGTCGGGGTCTCAGGATTTATCCCTTATCCTGAATGAGTAGTTCAGGTTTATCCCTTAACCTGAAGGAGAAATGAATTTGATGCAAATGAATGTAAATGGATACGAATGAATGCATGTAAATGCAAATGTATGCAAAATGATGTAAATGAAGGGACATGCATGCAAAATAAGAGATTTGTTTGATCATGCCTGCATACATAATGTTTTGAAAATAATTTTCAAAATAATGCCCCAGCGTAACTGGGAAAGAAGAATTTGACCATTATTGAAGAAAATATATTAAGGACTTACAAAGGATGGAATAGAGGATTTAAGTATAGAAAATTTTCAAATGTTGAACATTGATGGGTTTTGATAATTCCACTCCGTCGGCATTGATGAGCAGATATGAATTGCGGGGTAATGCTTCCTTGACAACATAGGGCCATTCCCAATTCGGCAACCATTTTCCACCTGAGCGGTGCTTGAGATAAGCCATGGATCTGAGCCCTAGATCATTGACTCAAAATTTCCTTTCAATGACAAATTTTGCATATTGTCTCGCTACCCTCTGTCGATATGATTGAGCGTGCTCTGCTGCTTTGAGCCTCTTTTCATTGAGCAAATCAAGCTATACTAGCCGATGTTGCTGATATTGATCAAGTGGCAGCTCCAGAAGTGATGCAAACTTCAGGGCAGGTTTCTGAACATGTAGAGGCAGTACTACTTCAGTTCCGTAAACAAGTTCTGAGGGAGTAGCATTAGTTGGAGTTCGAATGGTGGTTTTGTACGCCCACAACGCATCATGAATCTTTTCATGCTAGTCATGGCCTGTTTCCAAAGTTCGCTCCAGGATTCGAATCAGAATCTTATTGGTGGCCTCTGCCAGACCATTCCCTTGAGAATAATAAGAAGCGGAGAAATGATGATGGATTCTTAAAAACGTCCTCATTCTCTTATTCTTGAAATGACTGCCATTATCTGACACAATGTCATGCGGTATGCCAAAATGACATAGGATATTCTTGTGGATGAATGAGACCACATGTCGACCTTCTACTGTGCGTAGGGTGACTGCTTCTACCCATTTAGTAAAATATTCTGTTGCGGCAAAAAAATATTTGTGATCATTCGAAGCAAAAGGAGTAATGGGGCCTACAACATCAAAAGCCCACATAGAAAATGGCCATGGCGAGACGACAGATTGCAAATATGTCGTTGGCGCATGAATGGAAGGTGCATGCATCTGGCATTCAACACACTTCTTCACAAAATGATAGCAATCTTGTTGCATAGTTCTCCAGTAATATCCTTCTCGGATGATTTGTTTGATAAGAGTTTCGTAGCCGACCACTGCAAATGCCTTAGTGTACCTCCCGCACGACTTCTTTGGCTTCATCTTCATCTAGGCATCTGGAATATTTAGAACTAAATCCACGATGATAGATGACATCAACAAGAATAAAATATCGGGCAGACACACGCCAAATCGCTCGTTACTCTTACCAGTGATATTCTAAGAGAAGGAGACAAATGTCTTCTCCTTGATGTGAGCCTTTCTGAGACTATCTTCAGCTTGCTCAGACATCATCATTTTCTTGAACATCTGATATGCAACAGGATCAATGTCATCCCTATCATTCGGACTACGTCTTCTAACCGTTCTTGGAAAATTCATCTCTTTTTACTTGATGCTTTAAAAATCATTGGTGCACTTGATATAGTAGCATCTTCTTATCTGATCTGGACCACTTGGGAATACCGATATTCTCTGCAGAATGTGATAGATGATTAAATTTTGATAATGAAGATTCAGGATAGAAATGAATATAGGAAAAACATTTGATGAGAATTTGGTAGATAATTGAAAGAATATCCCATTACTAGGGATTGAGTCGTCGTTGGGATTACGACAATTGCGTTGTCATTCCTTTGCAAAGAAAATAAACAACTAAAAATTATGCCTTGTTACCTAGGCGAGGTCGTCAAACCAAGAATTGAAAAATTTGCAAGATTTTTATTTATTGAAAGGAAAACATGATTGCATCAATAATAAACTTGGGAAAGAGGGGGTGGACAGACAATTTGCCACCACTCCTTATAACTAGCAGAGACACGAGGGCCGGGAAAAAGTGGAAGAGTAACAAAAGAGTCCCAGCCATATCTGGCAGAATGGTATGTTCTGGACCACTGTGCTGCTGTAAGGTCGAACTCTGGCATGACTCCTGATAGCAGTCACATTTCTATGTGCTTCTGTCTCTGAGAAAACTTTCAAACACACCGCTCCGGATGATAGTAAGCACAGAAGAGTGGACCAAGCAACTTGAATCTCTTGCCATATGCATAGCTGTATATGGGAGGCGATAATTCTCGATCAAAATAGTCTCATACCACTTCTTCTTCCTGCAGATAATCGATCACGAATCGGTATCACACAACCAGAAGGAGCTCCTTACCGTTGTATCTAAACGAACTAGCTATGGTCGGCACATGCTGAAGGAACCAAGACTGAAGAGCATAGGTACATCCCTCGACTAGGATAGACTCTCCAAGTGTGAAGCAAGTCAGTCCTTTGTATAGAAAAGCAAGTGCGGCCATGGCTATCGAGAGACGTCTCTCGACTTCCCCATCTTCTCAAAAGCTGAACTATTCTGACATCCACATAATTTTGTCCATCTGAAAAGAAAGCAAGTCCCATAGTACACAGAACCATCGCATGCTGAATTCTCTCTCGAGTTGTCCTGGACAACGAGCTGACTTCTGCGAATTCTCCATACTGCTGGTAGATCTCGATCAGGCTCACATATTCATTCCCGTTTTCTTCAATCAGTGGCCACGACTTACGTCCTGTCATGCGAGCCACAACATCTTTAGGGTCCAAACCCTTGACATTGATCAAGAACTGCTGCTCTAACGGATCTCCAGGCTGACCGACTGGCTCAAGCAGTGCCATGATCTCTGAAAATTCATCCATCAGTAGTGTCATCTCGCCCCACAGAAACCAGAATGTGCAAGTGTGCGGATTCCACCGCTCTGGCAGTGCATGGATCAGATTGCCATTAACTGTCAACTTCCCCACTGCAGATGCCAGTTCCAACCCACAATTGCTCAAGTGGTCCGAAAATATACGAGAGAAGTTTTTGAACCAAATGTAGTACCACCGGGGGAAGAAGAGTCTGGTGCTGAGAGCTCGATGCTCGGGAAGACTTTGTCGCATCTCGTAGGAGATGTGACCCTCAGGAAAAACAGAATCAAGTTGACTGGATGCCATTGGACTTTGTCGCATCTCGTAGGGTTCTTCACGATGAAATGGCATAGTACGAAATTATGGTCACAAGGAAAGCGAACTTTCGTCGAAGCTCTCCCTGAACTAAGAGTTCCTCGTATGAAATTGGAATTTTGTTTTGCAAACGGTTCACATAGACACGAGTCCCTTTAAACTCTCCCTGAAAAGGGGCTAGGTATACAAAGGAAAGCATTAAAAAAGAACGAGCTCCCTTGAACTTTCCCTGTAAAAAGGGTCTCTCGCAAGAGGAAATGACTGAAATTGGTATTGGGTGACCAAAAGGGTCGAAATTGGAAATTGAAATTTTGAAATTTGATATTTGAAATTTGAAATTGGAAATTGGAAATTGGAAATTGGAAATTGGAAATTGGAAATTGGAAATTGGAAATTGGAAATTGGAAATTGGAAATTGGAAATTGGAAATTGGAAATTTGGAATTTGGAAATTGATATTTGGAAATTAGAAATTGATTGACCCGAAGGTCGAAATTGGAATCTATTGACCCAAAAGTCGAATTTGAAAATTTGACAATTGGTTGACCTGGAGGTCGAAATTGGAAATTTGGAAATTGATTGACCCGAAGGTCAAAATTAGAAATTTGGAAATTGGTTGACCTTGAGGTCTGAAATTGGAAATTTGGAAATTGATTGACCCGAAGGTCAAAATTAGAAATTTGGAAATTGGTTGACCTGGAGGTCTGAAATTGGAAATTTGGAAATTGATTGGCCCGAAGGTCAAAATTAGAAATTTGGAAATTGGTTGACCCGGAGGTCTCAAATTGGTAATTGGGTGGCCCAAGGGCTGAAATTGGAATTGGAAATTGGAATTTTGAATTTAGAAATTGGAAATTGGAAATTGGAAATTTTGAAATTGATTGACCCAAAGGCCGAAATTGGAAATTAGTTTATTGGGAACAACATGGGTTCAATAGGAATTCAGTCTAAGAATGACACTGGTTCAATTGAGAACGACATTGGATCATTGGGAACGGCATGAATTCAATAGGAATTCAGCCTAAGAACGTGGATCAGGAGGACTTTAACCTACAGATCAAATATCTAAAAAATACCAATCCAAAAAGAGTTTGACCTAAGGACTGTAAAGAATATTGGATTAGGAGGACTTCAACCTACAGATCAAATTTTTGGCATTGGGATTAGTTCCGAAGGGGTTCAACCTAAGATTCGGGGATCAATAGGAATTCAACCTACAGATCGAATTTTTGAGGATGAGACTGGTTTGAAAGGGGTTCAACCTACAAATCACATTGGTGTGATCGTCGCGAAATTTTTTCCGTCTTCCCTTCCTTGCGGAAGAGAAAGAGGGAAATGCTTTCGCGATTCAAACTTGACCGGATTTTGGAAAATGTTTTGAAATACTCGCCTCCGTTTTGAAAATTGCGGGAAAATCCATGGGATGGGGCTCGACCTGTCGGTACGAGGTTCGACCGTTCTTGCCGCCTTTAACAGGGGTAATCGAACCAAGGACCAAAATTGTGCTTGACTTAGCGAAATTATTGAAGTTATGTTCTATCCTAAATGCACAGAGAATTCAGGCATGTGCTATGAGGTTTTGGGAAAATGCAGCTTGGGAAAACATGATGTATGCTTGGAAAATATTTGGAGTTGAAAAGATTCTCTCAGGAAAAAGCTGAAAGTCAATTTCTCAGGAAAACTCATGTGAAAAAGGGTTTTTGAAATCACGGGAAAGTTCATGAAGTTGTGGGAAAATCATGAATGGTTGAAAATCCTGGGAAAATGGAAGTGATTCTTGAGAAAAAGGTGAACCTTTGAAAAGGGAAACACTTCTTAGGAAAACTTGGACTTTGAGAGTTTTCTTAGGAAAATGATGGAAAATTTATAGGAAAACTCATTGGAGAAGGAAATTCAAAACTTGGGAAATCGAAATCCTGAGAATTTTACCTTTGAAATACTTGGAAATCGATTTTTGATCTTGGAGAAATATTGAAAAACTCCTTTGAAGCTCTTAAGAAAATAACATTTTCCAAGGAAAACTGTGAAAAACTTGACTTGGGGAAAGCCGATTTTGGAAAATTCTTAGAGTTTCTTGAGAAATCGATTTCTTAAGAATGCCACTTTCTTAAGAAAATCATGAGAAAACCAATGATTTCATGATGCAAATGATATGAGTGAATGAATGCACTTTGAAAGATTTTCTAAGAAAATTTGTTGGAAAAATGTGTTTTAAGTCAAAGTAAATCCTTCACATATTCTGACTGTGGCCATGAATATGTTCAGAGTTTATTTGATTTAATGCACATGATTTTGAAAACTTTGGAAATATGATGTGCATTTTAAGATAGCCTAAGAGTGTAGGCTCAAATGTGACTAGTAGAAAGATGATGGATCTGGGTCTCGTCCATATTCCGACTAGGGCCGTAAATATGGATTCCACCGAGTTCATCAACTCCCTAAGAGTTGGTGCACGTGCCATTCGTGAACATCCATAGTGCTTTTGAAATAACAATGCATGAATCATATAAGCAGGATATTGCATAAATTCAAACTATATGATATGCATCCTAGTCTAAGCAGGAAATTAAATATCTTATTCCAAAATTTACATTATTACATCACTAAATAAATGAAATAAAAGGAAATTGCAGACTTCAGCCCCTTCTTTTGAATATCCTTGCCAAACTTGAAATAAGGTTAGCTCAAATATGTGGGTTTTTCGAAGATTTTCCAATATTATTAGGGAATTATTGGATTTAATTGGATCTAAACCCTATTCTCATGCTTCCTTGGTATTTGAAATGATGAAAATGCAAGAAATTCAGTAGAAAATAGTTTGAAATTCGGAATTGGGGTTAAAATGACCAAAATACCCCTAAAATCAAAGTTATACCTTTAAAAACAGGGTTTTTTGAAGGAAAACTTGGTAAAATTGAGATTTCGAAATTCAAATTGAATCAAATGATGATGAAATGCAGTAAGAGACATGATGACATGCTGCTAAACACATTAGGACTGTAAAATCAGAATTTGACATTTTGCAACTTATCCAAAATAACGAATTTCGCTTGTTTTTCACTTGGATCCGGGTCCTGCGGGACCCTGTTTTGGTATTATGGTTAATCCGAACCTCAAATGGATTCCAAATTGCACCAAATTCGGTATGAAGCATCTACTTAGCCTAGAATGCTAAAAATCACGAAATGATATGATTTAAATGCTAAAATTTAAAGAAAGTCTTAAAATGGTGGATTTTGCATATGGATCCGAACCAAATGCAATGCTTAATATGATAATGCAAGATTTACACCATGAAAACTTCTAATATTTTGCAGAATGTTAAAGGACCCGAAATGGAACATTTTTGGTTTTTACAGTCTCGGGATTTGAGCCATGGTGAGTTCAATAACAGAGATTTAGTTCTGACAGAGGTAAAAATCACCCTAATCTGATGTAAAATGCTAAAAAAATATAAAACAGCCATAGAAATTTATGAAATTAATCAGAGATACTCAAGACACCTACATGAACAACTTTTATGTTCATGACTTTGGCATTTGATCAACAGAAACATGGATAAAAATATAACTTTGTGTTCCTAAATTGACAGAACAGACCAATGTGACCAAACAGAGGACTGACAATAAAAATCCGAAGCAGGTTCTAAAAATCACAGTCTTTCAGATGCAAACAGAAGACACCTTGTACATAACTTTCACTTTTTACATTTTTGGATTTGGAGCAATACCCAAAGAGAACCCATAGACCCAAGTCGATCCAAAGTCTCAGAGGTCCAAATCAGGCTCTGACACGTGTCCCGAACTCTCGGATTTTTGTCAGACATACAAAAACATCAGAAAAATCTGAGAAAATTAGGTTAAAAACTAGACATTCTCCCGAGTTCATAACATCTTTCGGATCGAAAATTGGATATCCCATGAGGGATATATAGATTTTACAAATCGGCAAATGATTTTCAAAATGCCTCCCGGGTAACAAAACCCGACTTGCCATTTTGAGTGTTTACCGCAGTAAACAAATTCAAATGATTCCGAATTTTTGGCACAATTTTAGGGACACCTAAAGGCGCATTCCGTGATTTTTTTGGGATTTTTAATAAAAAAAAATGCATAAAATGACGTGTGGACTGACTGACAAAAACAGAGACCCACAGGGGGCGTGAATTCCAAAGTGCAAAAATCGGATTCTCAAGAGGATAGGTCGAATTTTTAAGTCCAACAAGAGTTCTCAAAAGATGGTCTTCTCTCAAAAAAATGGTCTCCTTCTGCTGGGCGTGGAGCCTTGTTTTTATAAACTTTCTGAAAAAAATTTGAATTTCAAACAGGCTCAATCTGAGCCCTCCATGTGGCGCCATCCCAGGGGTGCTGTTTTGATTTTTGAGAAAATAAAAAAGAGAATTTTGTGGGTGAGACACCTCAGCAGGATTTGAAATTTTTCAAAAATTGGTTTGCTTGATTTTCTCTGCAGAAAGCTCCCAGATGGCGCCACCTCAGAGGGTGCTCTCTTGGAGTTTGAATTTCAAAATCACCTTTTGTAGGGAGTCCTCAGGTGGCGCCACCTCATGGTGGGCTGCTTTTACTAAAAATAAAATTAAAATAAAAATGGAGCCAAGTGGGAGCTCTGGAATGGTGCCACCTCAGAAGGTGTTTGACACATGTCAGAAGAACAGAGCAGTGGGCTCAGAAGGCGCCACCTCAGAGGAGTTTGAATTCTACCTTTTCTGATGAAAGGAGATCTGGACATGTGGTAGTCCAGGATGGTTCCATACCTGACAAGTGTCAGCCTGCTGGAGGAGGTTCTTCAGATGGCGGCACCTCATGGGGGATTTGAATTTTAAATGGAGGTTGGCCCTGGAGGAATGGGGGGTGGACATGTGGCGCCACCTCAGGGTGGCTCCTACAATGCCATGTGGCAGGAGGGATAGGCAAGGGACATGTGGCGCCCTCACAGGCCATCTGGAAAAATCAGAGCTCAGGATTTGCGCCACCTAGGCCTTGTTTGAATTTTTGAATGGTTTGCTTTTTCTGAAGAAAGCCAGGAGTGACATGTGTCTCCTACTTTTCTGAGAAAAGTAGGGAGAAGACATGTGTCCTCTACTTTTTCTGAAGGAGGTAGAAGGAGACATGTGTCACCTGCTTTTTCTGAAAGAAGCAGAGAATGACACGTGGCAGAGGGGAGAGAAGGAGGGCCAAGCCATGTGGCGCCATCTCAGACAATATGGAAAAGGTGAAGTTCAGGATCTGCGCCACCTATGAGGAGATTTGAATATTTGAATTCTAGCTTTTCTGAAGAGAGCAGGAAATGACACATGGCATCTACTTTTTCTGAGAAGAGCAGAGAATGACATGTGTCCTCTGCAGGAGACACACTCCAAGTGGCGCCACCTCAGAGGAGACAAGCCTACCTTTTCTGGAGGAAGCTAGGAGTGACACGTGTCTCCTACTTTTCTAAGAAAGGTAGGGAGAGACATGTGTCAGGCTGCTTTTCTAGAAGGAGGGAGAGGTTGACACGTGTCCTTTGCAGGAGACACACTTTAAGTGGCGCCACCTCAGAGGAGACAAGCTCCACTTTTTCTAGACAGGACAACCTATGACACTTGGCATCTCCTGGTAATCTTGGAATGACACATGGCGCAGGATGGATAGGGTGACACATGGCAGATAAATGGGATGACATGTGGCGGCTTCTTAAGGTAGCCCCACACTGACACTTGGCATGTAGATGAGAGGAGAGAGAAAAGACAAGTGGCGCCAATCCAGGGGACAAGGCTCCTATATTTTTGGGTTTTTTAAAATTCAAAATTTCAAAAGAAAAGCTTGTGTGACACCACCTCAGTGTGGGTCCCACATTGCTTCTTTATTGAAATAAGGATAAAACAACAACTTCTTTTTGGAATTTTCATAAAATCTAGACTAATTGGTAAAACAGGAATTTTTGGAAAGAGTTGGCCCCTGTAGGGCAATTTTGTAAAAGGAAGATATTTGAAATTGTCAAAAGGGCAAAATCTGAGGTGAAGTGGCTGAAATCCATATTGAAAACTATCCAGATCGTTTTCCTGAGAAAATATTTTGAAATTCAGAGTCCTGGGGGTAAAATGGGAAGAATTGATAATTTTGAAGACCCAGGGTTTTGAAATCAATTTTGAAAAGAGTTGAAATTCTAATCTGGATTGAAAATTTTGAAATCAAGAGTTCTGGACCTCGAAATGACATGTTGTGCAGTGCAGTGATTTGAAATGCTCATGCAATGATATGCAATGTCATGTCTTATGCAATAGAATCTTGAACCAAGACTTTGGAGATTCCTGTCTTCTGTCAGGAGTAAAATTTCGAACATCTGAGACAAAATAGAGAAATTTTGAGAGTTGCAGATGAAATTTGGACTTTTGCAAGGTCCGAGCTCAGAAAATGACCATTTTGCCCTCTGGCGATTCAAAAGCTGAATGATGATGTTTGGTGGAAATGCTGGGGAGGTGAGTGAAAATTTGGGGTGTTTACAATTGGTTCTGCAGGGGTTCAACCTATGAACTATCAATTCCTTAGGGATTTTACCTAAGGATCACAGTCTAAGAAGAAAGGATTCAACTTGTGAGCTTTGAATGGACCAGGTGCTAAACTGGGTTTTGAGGGAAGATTCGAATCAAAATTCAAATCTTCAAGGAAAAACTAAATGAATTGGGTTTTGAAAGAAAATTTGAGTCAGAACTCTAATTTTCTAGACCAATTCTAGACATTTGAATTGGATTTGGAAGAAAATTCGAGTCGGAACTCTAATTTTCTAGACCAATTCAGAAGGAAAAGAAAATTCAGGTCGGAACTCGAATCTTTGAAGGAAAACTAGATCCATTGGAAGGAAAGAAAATTTGAGTCGGAACTCGAATCCTGAAGGAAAACTAGACCGGTTAAAAGGAAAGGAAATTCGAGTCGAAACTCGAATCCCGAAGGAAAACTAGACTAATTAGAAGAAAAGAAAATTCGAGTCAGAACTCGAATCCCGAAGGAGAACTAGACCGGTTAAATGGAAAGAAAATTCGAGTCGGAACTTGAATCCCGAAGGAAAACTAGACTAATTAGAAGGAAAGAAAATTCGAGTCGGAACTCGAATCCCGAAGGAGAACTAGACCGGTTAGACGGATAGAAAATTTGAGTCAAAACTCGAATCCCAAAGGAAAACTAGACTAATTAGAAGGAAAGAAAATTCGAGTCGGAACTCGAATCCCGAAGGAAAACTAGACCGGTTAGACGGAAAAGAAATTTGAGTCGGAACTCGAATCCCGAAGAAAAACTAGACTAATATGGATTAGGTTTGAAAACATTAACCAGTAAACCAGATTTAGAAAGTTTGACCAATAAAAATTGGATTTTGAAAGTCTGACCAATAACAATTGGATTTTGAAAGATGTACTAGTGTGAATACCGGATTTTTGAAATAAACCAGTATAAGTACTGGATTTTAAAAATGGATCAGTACGAATAATGTTTTTGGAAGAATTACCAGCACGAACACTGGATTTTGAAGATTTACCAGCACAAACACTGGATTTAAAAAATTTTACCAGCACAAACACTGGTTTTTGAAAATCTTACCAGCACAAACACTATATTTTGAAAATTTACCTGCACGAACACTAGATTTAGAAAATTTTACCAACACGAATACTGGTTTTTTGAAAATCTTACTAGCACGAACACTAGATTTTTGAAAATTTACCCAACTGATTCTGATGAGAGATTTTCAATCTTCATCCTCACGATGACTTAGACAACTGTCGGGGTCTCAGGATTTATCCCTTATCCTGAATGAGTAGTTCAGGTTTATCCCTTAACCTGAAGGAGAAATGAATTTGATGCAAATGAATGTAAATGGATACGAATGAATGCATGTAAATGCAAATGAATGCAAATGTATGCAAAATGATGTAAATGAAGGGACATGCATGCAAAATAAGAGATTTGTTTGATTATGCCTGCATATATAATGTTTTGAAAATAATTTTCAAAATAATGCCCCAGCGTAACTGGGAAAGAAGAATTTGACCATTATTGAAGAAAATATATTAAGGACTTACAAAGGATGGAATAGAGGATTTAAGTATAGAAAATTTTCAAATGTTGAACATTGATGGGTTTTGATAATTCCACTCCGTCGGCATTGATGAGCAAATATGAATTGCGGGGTAATGCTTCCTTGACAACATAGGGCCATTCCCAATTCGGCAACCATTTTCCACCTGAGCGGTAGTTGAGATAAGCCATGGATCTGAGCCCTAGATCATTGACTCAAAATTTCCTTTCAATGACAAATTTTGCATATTGTCTCGCTACCCTCTGTCGATATGATTGAGCGTGCTCTGCTGCTTTGAGCCTCTTTTCATTGAGCAAATCAAGCTATACTAGCCGATGTTGCTGATATTGATCAAGTGGCAGCTCCAGAAGTGATGCAAACTTCAGGGCAGGTTTCTGAACATGTAGAGGCAGTACTACTTCAGTTCCGTAAACAAGTTCTGAGGGAGTAGCATTAGTTGGAGTTCGAATGGTGGTTTTGTACGCCCACAACGCATCATGAATCTTTTCATGCTAGTCACGGCCTGTTTCCAAAGTTCGCTCCAGGATTCGAATCAGAATCTTATTGGTGGCCTCTGCCAGACCATTCCCTTGAGAATAATAAGAAGCGGAGAAATGATGATGGATTCTTAAAAACGTCCTCATTCTCTCATTCTTGAAATGACTGCCATTATCTGACACAATGTCATGCGGTATGCCAAAATGACATAGGATATTCTTGTGGATGAATGAGACCACATGTCGACCTTCTACTGTGCGTAGGGTGACTGCTTCTACCCATTTAGTAAAATATTCTGTTGCGGCAAAAAAATATTTGTGATCATTCGAAGCAGAAGGAGTAATGGGGCCTACAACATCAAAAGCCCACATAGAAAATGGCCATGGCGAGACGACAGATTGCAAATATGTCGTTGGCGCATGAATGGAAGGTGCATGCATCTGGCATTGAACACACTTCTTCACAAAATGATAGCAATCTTGTTGCATAGTTCTCCAGTAATATCCTTCTCGGATGATTTGTTTGATAAGAGTTTCGTTGCCGACCACTGCAAATGCCTTAGTGTACCTCCCGCACGACTTCTTTGGCTTCATCTTCATCTAGGCATCTGGAATATTTAGAACTAAATCCACGATGATAGATGACATCAACAAGAATAAAATATCGGGCAGACACACGCCAAATCGCTCGTTACTCTTACCAGTGATATTCTAAGAGAAGGAGACAAATGTCTTCTCCTTGATGTGAGCCTTTCTGAGACTATCTTCAGCTTGCTCAGACATCATCATTTTCTTGAACATCTGATATGCAGCAGGATCAATGTCATCCCTATCATTCGGACTACGTCTTCTAACCGTTCTTGGAAAATTCATCTCTTTTTACTTGATGCTTTAAAAATCATTGGTGCACTTGATATAGTAGCATCTTCTTATCTGATCTGGACCACTTGGGAATACCGATATTCTCTGCAGAATGTGATAGATGATTAAATTTTGATAATGAAGATTCAGGATAGAAATGAATATAGGAAAAACATTTGATGAGAATTTGGTAGATAATTGAAAGAATATCCCATTACTAGAAATTGAGTCGTCGTTGGGATTACGACAATTGCGTTGTCATTCCTTTGCAAAGAAAATAAACAACTAAAAATTATGCCTTGTTACCTAGGCGAGGTCGTCAAACCAAGAATTGAAAAATTTGCAAGATTTTTATTTATTGAAAGGAAAACATGATTGCATCAATAATAAACTTGGGAAAGAGGGGGTGGACAGACAATTTGCCACCACTCCTTATAACTAGCAGAGACACGAGGGCCGGGAAAAAGTGGAAGAGTAACAAAAGAGTCCCAGCCATATCTGGCAGAATGGTATGTTCTGGACCACTGTGCTGCTGTAAGGTCGAACTCTGGCATGACTCCTGATAGCAGTCGCATTTCTATGTGCTTCTGTCTCTGAGAAAACTTTCAAACACACCGCTCCGGATGATAGTAAGCACAGAAGAGTGGACCAAGCAACTTGAATCTCTTGCCATATGCATAGCTGTATATGGGAGGCGATAATTCTCGATCAAAATAGTCTCATACCACTTCTTCTTCCTGCAGATAATCGATCACGAATCGGTATCACACAACCGGAAGGAGCTCCTTATCATTGTATCTAAACGAACTAGCTATGGTCGGCACATGCTGAAGGAACCAAGACTGAAGAGCATAGGTACATCCCTCGACTAGGATAGACTCTCCAAGTGTGAAGCAAGTCAGTCCTTTGTATAGAAAAGCAAGTGCGGCCATGGCTATCGAGAGACGTCTCTCGACTTCCCCATCTTCTCAAAAGCTGAACTATTCTGACATCCACATAATTTTGTCCATCTGGAAAGAAAGCAAGTCCCATAGTACACAGAACCATCGCATGCTGAATTCTCTCTCGAGTTGTCCTGGACAACGAGCTGACTTCTGCGAATTCTCCATACTGCTGGTAGATCTCGATCAGGCTCACATATTCATTCCTGTTTTCTTCAATCAGTGGCCACGACTTACGTCCTGTCATGCGAGCCACAACATCTTTAGGGTCCAAACCCTTGACATTGATCAAGAACTGCTGCTCTAACGGATCTCCAGGCTGACCGACTGGCTCAAGCAGTGCCATGATCTCTGAAAATTCATCCATCAGTAGTGTCATCTCGCCCCACAGAAACCAGAATGTGCAAGTGTGCGGATTCCACCGCTCTGGCAGTGCATGGATCAGATTGCCATTAACTGTCAACTTCCCCACTGCAGATGCCAGTTCCAACCCACAATTGCTCAAGTGGTCCGAAAAAATACGAGAGAAGTTTTTGAACCAAATGTAGTACCACCGGGGGAAGAAGAGTCTAGTGCTGAGAGCTCGATGCTCGGGAAGACTTTGTCGCATCTCGTAGGAGATGTGACCCTCAGGAAAAACAGAATCAAGCTGACTGGATGCCATTGGACTTTGTCGCATCTCGTAGGGTTCTTCACGATGAAATGGCATAGTACGAAATTATGGTCACAAGGAAAGCGAACTTTTGTCGAAGCTCTCCCTGAACTAAGAGTTCCTCGTATGAAATTGGAATTATGTTTTGCAAACGGTTCACATAGACACGAGTCCCTTCAAACTCTCCCTAAAAAGGGGCTAGGTATACAAAGGAAAGCATTAAAAAAGAACGAGCTCCCTTGAACTTTCCCTGTAAAAAGGGTCTCTCGCAAGAGGAAATGACTGAAATTGGTATTGGGTGACCAAAAGGGTCGAAATTGGAAATTGAAATTTTGAAATTTGATATTTGATATTTGAAATTTGAAATTGGAAATTGGAAATTGGAAATTGGAAATTGGAAATTGGAAATTGGAAATTGGAAATTGGAAATTGGAAATTGGAAATTTGGAATTTGGAAATTGATATTTGGAAATTAGAAATTGATTGACCCGAAGGTCGAAATTGGAATCTATTGACCCAAAGGTCGAATTTGAAAATTTGACAATTGGTTGACCTGGAGGTCGAAATTGGAAATTTGGAAATTGATTGACCCGGAGGTCAAAATTAGAAATTTGGAAATTGGTTGACCTGGAGGTCTGAAATTGGAAATTTGGAAATTGATTGACCCGAAGGTCAAAATTAGAAATTTGGAAATTGGTTGACCTAGAGGTCTGAAATTGGAAATTTGGAAATTGATTGGCCCGAAGGTCAAAATTAGAAATTTGGAAATTGGTTGACCCGGAGGTCTCAAATTGGTAATTGGGTGGCCCAAGGGCTGAAATTGGAATTGGAAATTGGAAATTGGAATTTTGAATTTAGAAATTGGAAATTTTGAAATTGATTGACCCGAAGGCCGAAATTGGAAATTAGTTTATTGGGAACAACATGGGTTCAATAGGAATTCAGTCTAAGAATGACACTGGTTCAATTGAGAACGACATTGGATCACTGGGAACGGCATGAATTCAATAGGAATTCAGCCTAAGAACGTGGATCAGGAGGACTTTAACCTACAGATCAAATATCTAAAAAATACCAATCCAAAAAGAGTTTGACCTAAGGACTGTAAAGAATATTGGATTAGGAGGACTTCAACCTACAGATCAAATTTTTGGCATTGGGATTAGTTCCGAAGGGGTTCAACCTAAGATTCGGGGATCAATAGGAATTCAACCTACAGATCGAATTTTTGAGGATGAGACTGGTTTGAAAGGGGTTCAACCTACAAATCACATTGGTGTGATCGTCGCGAAATTTTTTCCGTCTTCCCTTCCTTGCGGAAGAGAAAGAGGGAAATGCTTTCGCGATTCAAACTTGACCGGATTTTGGAAAATGTTTTGAAATACTCGCCTCCGTTTTGAAAATTGCGGGAAAATCCATGGGATGGGGCTCGACCTGTCGGTACGAGGTTCGACCGTTCCTGCCGCCTTTAACAGGGGTAATCGAACCAAGGACCAAAATTGTGCTTGACTTAGCGAAATTGTTGAAGTTATGTTCTATCCTAAATGCACAGAGAATTCAGGCATGTGCTATGAGGTTTTGGGAAAATGCAGCTTGGGAAAACATGATGTATGCTTGGAAAATATTTGGAGTTGAAAAGATTCTCTCAGGAAAAAGCTGAAAGTCAATTTCTCAGGAAAACTCATGTGAAAAAGGGTTTTTGAAATCACGGGAAAGTTCATGAAGTTGTGGGAAAATCATGAATGGTTGAAAATCCTGGGAAAATGGAAGTGATTCTTGAGAAAAAGGTGAACCTTTGAAAAGGGAAACACTTCTTAGGAAAACTTGGACTTTGAGAGTTTTCTTAGGAAAATGATGGAAAATTTATAGGAAAACTCATTGGAGAAGGAAATTCAAAACTTGGGAAATCGAAATCCTGAGAATTTTACCTTTGAAATACTTGGAAATCGATTTTTGATCTTGGAGAAATATTGAAAAACTCCTTTGAAGCTCTTAAGAAAATAACATTTTCCAAGGAAAACTGTGAAAAACTTGACTTGGGGAAAGCCGATTTTGGAAAATTCTTAGAGTTTCTTGAGAAATCGATTTCTTAAGAATGCCACTTTCTTAAGAAAATCATGAGAAAACCAATGATTTCATGATGCAAATGATATGAGTGAATGAATGCACTTTGAAAGATTTTCTAAGAAAATTTGTTGGAAAAATGTGTTTTAAGTCAAAGTAAATCCTTCACATATTCTGACTGTGGCCATGAATATGTTCAGAGTTTATTTGATTTAATGCACATGATTTTGAAAACTTTGGAAATATGATGTGCATTTTAAGATAGCCTAAGAGTGTAGGCTCAAATGTGACTAGTAGAAAGATGATGGATCTGGGTCTCGTCCATATTCCGACTAGGGCCGTAAATATGGATTCCACCGAGTTCATCAACTCCCTAAGAGTTGGTGCACGTGCCATTCGTGAACATCCATAGTGCTTTTGAAATAACAATGCATGAATCATATAAGCAGGATATTGCATAAATTCAAACTATATGATATGCATCCTAGTCTAAGCAGGAAATTAAATATCTTATTCCAAAATTTACATTATTACATCACTAAATAAATGAAATAAAAGGAAATTGCAGACTTCAGCCCCTTCTTTTGAATATCCTTGCCAAACTTGAAATAAGGTTAGCTCAAATATGTGGGTTTTTCGAAGATTTTCCAATATTATTAGGGAATTATTGGATTTAATTGGATCTAAACCCTATTCTCATGCTTCCTTGGTATTTGAAATGATGAAAATGCAAGAAATTCAGTAGAAAATAGTTTGAAATTCGGAATTGGGGTTAAAATGACCAAAATACCCCTAAAATCAAAGTTAAACCTTTAAAAACAGGGTTTTTTGAAGGAAAACTTGGTAAAATTGAGATTTCGAAATTCAAATTGAATCAAATGATGATGAAATGCAGTAAGAGACATGATGACATGCTGCTAAACACATTAGGACTGTAAAATCAGAATTTGACATTTTGCAACTTATCCAAAATAACGAATTTCGCTTGTTTTTCACTTGGATCCGGGTCCTGCGGGACCCTGTTTTGGTATTATGGTTAATCCGAACCTCAAATGGATTCCAAATTGCACCAAATTCGGTATGAAGCATCTACTTAGCCTAGAATGCTAAAAATCACGAAATGATATGATTTAAATGCTAAAATTTAAAGAAAGTCTTAAAATGGTGGATTTTGCATATGGATCCGAACCAAATGCAATGCTTAATATGATAATGCAAGATTTACACCATGAAAACTTCTAATATTTTGCAGAATGTTAAAGGACCCGAAATGGAACATTTTTGGTTTTTACAGTCTCGGGATTTGAGCCATGGTGAGTTCAATAACAGAGATTTAGTTCTGACAGAGGTAAAAATCACCCTAATCTGATGTAAAATGCTAAAAAAATATAAAACAGCCATAGAAATTTATGAAATTAATCAGAGATACTCAAGACACCTACATGAACAACTTTTATGTTCATGACTTTGGCATTTGATCAACAGAAACATGGATAAAAATATAACTTTGTGTTCCTAAATTGACAGAACAGACCAATGTGACCAAACAGAGGACTGACAATAAAAATCCGAAGCAGGTTCTAAAAATCACAGTCTTTCAGATGCAAACAGAGGACACCTTGTACATAACTTTCACTTTTTACATTTTTGGATTTGGAGCAATACCCAAAGAGAACCCATAGACCCAAGTCGATCCAAAGTCTCAGAGGTCCAAATCAGGCTCTGACACGTGTCCCGAACTCTCGGATTTTTGTCAGACATACAAAAACATCATGATTTTTTTGGGATTTTTAATAAAAAAAAATGCATAAAATGACGTGTGGACTGACTGACAAAAACAGAGACCTACTGAAAATGAGCAGAATTGAAATAAATGCTAAATTAATCCTAATTAATTCATGAAATGTGCTAAATGAATGAAATAAAATGAAAATTAAACCTAGCTAAATGCATGAATGTTAAAAATCATCAAAGAAGCATAATTGAGTATTTTTATGTATGTCGTTTTATGAGAATAGCTCAATCCATCTCTCGGATGAGCTCTTTCTTCAAACGACTCTCGAATTGAACTATGACATCAAATCAAGCGAAAAAGAGGTTCACCTTGCTTCGTTAGGCAGCGTAGGAACTCTTGAAAGGGGCGGCTATCACGAGCTTCGTTCGTCTTTCGCTCCGGGCTTCGGATGGTTCACCAAAATCAACCCACCGTCTTCTTCACTGAGCCACAGAGGGCGTGAATTCCAAAGTGCAAAAATCGGATTCTCAAGAGGATAGGTCGAATTTTTAAGTCCAACAAGAGTTCTCAAAAGATGGTCTTCTCTCAAAAAAATGGTCTCCTTCTGCTGGGCGTGGAGCCTTGTTTTTATAAACTTTCTAAAAAAAATTCGAATTTCAAACAGGCTCAATCTGAGCCCTCCATGTGGCGCCATCCCAAGGGTGCTGTTTTGATTTTTGAGAAAATAAAAATGAGAATTTTGTGGGTGAGACACCTCAGCAGGATTTGAAATTTTTCAAAAATTGGTTTGCTTGATTTTCTCTGCAGGAAGCTCCCAGATGGCGCCACCTCAGAGGGTGCTCTCTTGGAGTTTGAATTTCAAAATCACCTTTTGTAGGGAGTCCTCAGGTGGCGCCACCTCATGGTGGGCTGCTTTTACTAAAAATAAAATAAAAATAAAAATGGAGCCAAGTGGGAGCTCTGGAATGGTGCCACCTCAGAAGGTGTTTGACACATGTCAGAAGAACAGAGCAGTGGGCTCAGAAGGCGCCACCTCAGAGGAGTTTGAATTCTACCTTTTCTGATGAAAGGAGATCTGGACATGTGGTAGTCCAGGATGGTTCCATACCTGACAAGTGTCAGCCTGCTGGAGGAGGTTCTTCAGATGGCGCCACCTCATGGGGGATTTGAATTTTAAATGGAGGTTGGCCCTGGAGGAATGGGGGGTGGACATGTGGCGCCACCTCAGGGTGGCTCCTACAATGCCATGTGGCAGGAGGGATAGGCAAGGGACATGTGGCGCCCTCACAGGCCATCTGGAAAAATCAGAGCTCAGGATTTGCGCCACCTAGGCCTTGTTTGAATTTTTGAATGGTTTGCTTTTTCTGAAGAAAGCCAGGAGTGACATGTGTCTCCTACTTTTCTGAGAAAAGTAGGGAGAAGACATGTGTCCTCTACTTTTTCTGAAGGAGGTAGAAGGAGACATGTGTCACCTGCTTTTTCTGAAAGAAGCAGAGAATGACACGTGGCAGAGGGGAGAGAAGGAGGGCCAAGCCATGTGGCGCCATCTCAGACAATATGGAAAAGGTGAAGTTCAGGATCTGCGCCACCTATGAGGAGATTTGAATATTTGAATTCTAGCTTTTCTGAAGAGAGCAGGAAATGACACATGGCATCTACTTTTTCTGAGAAGAGCAGAGAATGACATGTGTCCTCTACAGGAGACACACTCCAAGTGACGCCACCTCAGAGGGGACAAGCCTACCTTTTCTGGAGGAAGCTAGGAGTGACACGTGTCTCCTACTTTTTTGAGAAAGGTAGGGAGAGACATGTGTCAGGCTGCTTTTCTAGAAGGAGGGAGAGGTTGACACGTGTCCTTTGCAGGAGACACACTTTTAGTGGCGCCACCTCAGAGGAGACAAGCTCCACTTTTTCTAGACAGGACAACCTATGACACTTGGCATCTCCTGGTAATCTTGGAATGACACATGGCGCAGGATGGATAGGGTGACACATGGCAGATAAATGGGATGACATGTGGCGGCTTCTTAAGGTAGCCCCACACTGACACTTGTCATGTAGATGAGAGGAGAGAGAAAAGACAAGTGGCGCCAATCCAGGGGACAAGGCTCCTATATTTTTTGGTTTTTCAAAATTCAAAATTTCAAAAGAAAAGCTTGTGTGACACCACCTCAGTGTGGGTCCCACATTGCTTCTTTATTGAAATAAGGATAAAACAACAACTTCTTCTTGGAATTTTCATAAAATCTAGACTAATTTGTAAAACATGAATTTTTGGAAAGAGTTGGCCCCTGTAGGGCAATTTTGTAAAAGGAAGATATTTGAAATTGTCAAAAGGGCAAAATCTGAGGTGAAATGGCTGAAATCCATATTGAAAACTATCCAGATCGTTTTTCTGAGAAAATATTTTGAAATTCAGAGTCCTGGGGGTAAAATGGGAAGAATTGATAATTTTGAAGACCCAGGGTTTTGAAATCAATTTTGAAAAGAGTTGAAATTCTAATCTGGATTGAAAATTTTGAAATCAAGAGTTCTGGACCTCGAAATGACATGTTGTGCAGTGCAGTGATTTGAAATGCTCATGCAATGATATGCAATGTCATGTCTTATGCAATAGAATCTTGAACCAAGACTTTGGAGATTCCTGTCTTCTGTCAGGAGTAAAATTTTGAACATCTGAGACAAAATAGAGAAATTTTGAGAGTTGCAGATGAAATTTGGACTTTTGCAAGGTCCGAGCTCAGAAAATGACCATTTTGCCCTCTGGCGATTCAAAAGCTGAATGATGATGTTTGGTGGAAATGCTGGGGAGGTGAGTGAAAATTTGGGGTGTTTACAATTGGTTCCGCAGGGGTTCAACCTATGAACTATCAATTCCTTAGGGATTTTACCTAAGGATCACAGTCTAAGAAGAAAGGATTCAACTTGTGAGATTTGAATGGACCAGGTGCTAAACTGGGTTTTGAGGGAAGATTCGAATCAAAATTCAAATCTTCAAGGAAAAACTAAATGAATTGGGTTTTGAAAGAAAATTTGAGTCAGAACTCTAATTTTCTAGACCAATTCTAGACATTTGAATTGGATTTGGAAGAAAATTCGAGTCGGAACTCTAATTTTCTAGACCAATTCAGAAGGAAAAGAAAATTCAGGTCGGAACTCGAATCTTTGAAGGAAAACTAGATCCATTGGAAGGAAATAAAATTTGAGTCGGAACTCGAATCCTGAAGGAAAACTAGACCGGTTAAAAGGAAAGGAAATTCGAGTCGAAACTCGAATCCCGAAGGAAAACTAGACTAATTAGAAGAAAAGAAAATTCGAGTCAGAACTCGAATCCCGAAGGAGAACTAGACCGGTTAGATGGAAAGAAAATTCGAGTCGGAACTTGAATCCCGAAGAAAAACTAGACTAATTAGAAGGAAAGAAAATTCGAGTCGGAACTCGAATCCCGAAGGAGAACTAGACCGGTTAGACGGATAGAAAATTTGAGTCAAAACTCGAATCCCAAAGGAAAACTAGGCTAACTAGAAGGAAAGAAAATTCGAGTCGGAACTCGAATCCCGAAGGAAAACTAGACCGGTTAGACGGAAAAGAAATTTGAGTCGGAACTCGAATCCCGAAGAAAAACTAGACTAATATGGATTAGGTTTGAAAACATTAACCAGTAAACCAGATTTAGAAAGTTTGACCAATAAAAATTGGATTTTGAAAGTCTGACCAATAACAATTGGATTTTGAAAGATGTACTAGTGTGAATACCGGATTTTTGAAATAAACCAGTATAAGTACTGGATTTTAAAAATGGATCAGTACGAATAATGTTTTTGGAAGAATTACCAGCACGAACACTGGATTTTGAAGATTTATCAGCACAAACACTGGATTTAAAAAATTTTACCAGCACAAACACTGGTTTTTGAAAATCTTACCAGCACGAACACTATATTTTGAAAATTTACCTGCACGAACACTAGATTTAGAAAATTTTACCAACACGAATACTGGTTTTTTGAAAATCTTACTAGCACGAACACTGGATTTTTGAAAATTTACCCAACTGATTCTGATGAGAGATTTTCAATCTTCATCCTCACGATGACTTAGACAACTGTCGGGGTCTCAGAATTTATCCCTTATCCTGAATGAGTAGTTCAGGTTTATCCCTTAACCTGAAGGAGAAATGAATTTGATGCAAATGAATGTAAATGGATACGAATGAATGCATGTAAATGCAAATGAATGCAAATGTATGCAAAATGATGTAAATGAAGGGACATGCATGCAAAATAAGAGATTTGTTTGATCATGCCTGCATACATAATGTTTTGAAAATAATTTTCAAAATAATGCCCCAGCGTAACTGGGAAAGAAGAATTTGACCATTATTGAAGAAAATATATTAAGGACTTACAAAGGATGGAATAGAGGATTTAAGTATAGAAAATTTTCAAATGTTGAACATTGATGGGTTTTGATAATTCCACTCCGTCGGCATTGATGAGCAAATATGAATTGCGGGGTAATGCTTCCTTGACAACATAGGGCCATTCCCAATTCGGCAACCATTTTCCACCTGAGCGGTGCTTGAGATAAGCCATGGATCTGAGCCCTAGATCATTGACTCAAAATTTCCTTTCAATGACAAATTTTGCATATTGTCTCGCTACCCTCTGTCGATATGATTGAGCGTGCTCTGCTGCTTTGAGCCTCTTTTCATTGAGCAAATCAAGCTATACTAGCCGATGTTGCTGATATTGATCAAGTCGCAGCTCCAGAAGTGATGCAAACTTCAGGGCAGGTTTCTGAACATGTAGAGGCAGTACTACTTCAGTTCCGTAAACAAGTTCTCAGGGAGTAGCATTAGTTGGAGTTCGAATGGTGGTTTTGTACGCCCACAACGCATCATGAATCTTTTCATGCTAGTCACGGCCTGTTTCCAAAGTTCGCTCCAGGATTCGAATCAGAATCTTATTGGTGGCCTCTGCCAGACCATTCCCTTGAGAATAATAAGAAGCGGAGAAATGATGATGGATTCTTAAAAATGTCCTCATTCTCTCATTCTTAAAATGACTGCCATTATCTGACACAATGTCATGTGGTATGCCAAAATGACATAGGATATTCTTGTGGATGAATGAGACCACATGTCGACCTTCTACTGTGCGTAGGGTGACTGCTTCTACCCATTTAGTAAAATATTCTGTTGTGGCAAAAAAATATTTGTGATCATTCGAAGCAGAAGGAGTAATGGGGCCTACAACATCAAAAGCCCACATAGAAAATGGCCATGGCGAGACGACAGATTGCAAATATGTCGTTGGCGCATGAATGGAAGGTGCATGCATCTGGCATTGAACACACTTCTTCACAAAATGATAGCAATCATGTTGCATAGTTCTCCAGTAATATCCTTCTCGGATGATTTGTTTGATAAGAGTTTCGTTGCCGACCACTGCAAATGCCTTAGTGTACCTCCCGCACGACTTCTTTGGCTTCATCTTCATCTAGGCATCTGGAATATTTAGAACTAAATCCACGATGATAGATGACATCAACAAGAATAAAATATCGGGCAAACACACGCCAAATCGCTCGTTACTCTTACCAGTGATATTCTAAGAGAAGGAGACAAATGTTTTCTCCTTGATGTGAGCCTTTCTGAGACTATCTTCAGCTTGCTCAGACATCATCATTTTCTTGAACATCTGATATGCAGCAGGATCAATGTCATCCCTATCATTCGGACTACGTCTTCTAACCGTTCTTGGAAAATTCATCTCTTTTTACTTGATGCTTTAAAAATCATTGGTGCACTTGATATAGTAGCATCTTCTTATCTGATCTGGACCACTTGGGAATACCGATATTCTCTGCAGAATGTGATAGATGATTAAATTTTGATAATGAAGATTCAGGATAGAAATGAATATAGGAAAAACATTTGATGAGAATTTGGTAGATAATTGAAAGAATATCCCATTACTAGGGATTGAGTCGTCGTTGGGATTACGACAATTGCGTTGTCATTCCTTTGCAAAGAAAATAAACAACTAAAAATTATGCCTTGTTACCTAGGCGAGGTCGTCAAACCAAGAATTGAAAAATTTGCAAGATTTTTATTTATTGAAAGGAAAACATGATTGCATCAATAATAAACTTGGGAAAGAGGGGGTGGACAGACAATTTGCCACCACTCCTTATAACTAGCAGAGACACGAGGGCCGGGAAAAAGTGGAAGAGTAACAAAAGAGTCCCAGCCATATCTGGCAGAATGGTATGTTCTGGACCACTGTGCTGCTGTAAGGTCGAACTCTGGCATGACTCCTGATAGCAGTCACATTTCTATGTGCTTCTGTCTCTGAGAAAACTTTCAAACACACCGCTCCGGATGATAGTAAGCACAGAAGAGTGGACCAAGCAACTTGAATCTCTTGCCATATGCATAGCTGTATATGGGAGGCGATAATTCTCGATCAAAATAGTCTCATACCACTTCTTCTTCCTGCAGATAATCGATCACGAATCGGTATCACACAACCGGAAGGAGCTCCTTATCGTTGTATCTAAACGAACTAGCTATGGTCGGCACATGCTGAAGGAACCAAGACTGAAGAGCATAGGTACATCCCTCGACTAGGATAGACTCTCCAAGTGTGAAGCAAGTCAGTCCTTTGTATAGAAAAGCAAGTGCGGCCATGGCTATCGAGAGACGTCTCTCGACTTCCCCATCTTCTCAAAAGCTGAACTATTCTGACATCCACATAATTTTGTCCATCTGGAAAGAAAGCAAGTCCCATAGTACACAGAACCATCGCATGCTGAATTCTCTCTCGAGTTGTCCTGGACAACGAGCTGACTTATGCGAATTCTCCATACTGCTGGTAGATCTCGATCAGGCTCACATATTCATTCCCGTTTTCTTCAATCAGTGGCCACGACTTACGTCCTGTCATGCGAGCCACAACATCTTTAGGGTCCAAACCCTTGACATTGATCAAGAACTGCTGCTCTAACGGATCTCCAGGCTGACCGACTGGCTCAAGCAGTGCCATGATCTCTGAAAATTCATCCATCAGTAGTGTCATCTCGCCCCACAGAAACCAGAATGTGCAAGTGTGCGGATTCCACCGCTCTGGCAGTGCATGGATCAGATTGCCATTAACTGTCAACTTCCCCACTGCAGATGCCAGTTCCAACCCACAATTGCTCAAGTGGTCCGAAAATATACGAGAGAAGTTTTTGAACCAAATGTAGTACCACCGGGGGAAGAAGAGTCTGGTGCTGAGAGCTCGATGCTCGGGAAGACTTTGTCGCATCTCGTAGGAGATGTGACCCTCAGGAAAAACAGAATCAAGTTGACTGGATGCCATTGGACTTTGTCGCATCTCGTAGGGTTCTTCACGATGAAATGGCATAGTACGAAATTATGGTCACAAGGAAAGCGAACTTTCGTCGAAGCTCTCCCTGAACTAAGAGTTCCTCGTATGAAATTGGAATTTTGTTTTGCAAACGGTTCACATAGACACGAGTCCCTTTAAACTCTCCCTGAAAAGGGGCTAGGTATACAAAGGAAAGCATTAAAAAAGAACGAGCTCCCTTGAACTTTCCCTGTAAAAAGGGTCTCTCGCAAGAGGAAATGACTGAAATTGGTATTGGGTGACCAAAAGGGTCGAAATTGGAAATTGAAATTTTGAAATTTGATATTTGAAATTTGAAATTGGAAATTGGAAATTGGAAATTGGAAATTGGAAATTGGAAATTGGAAATTGGAAATTGGAAATTGGAAATTGGAAATTGGAAATTGGAAATTGGAAATTGGAAATTTGGAATTTGGAAATTGATATTTGGAAATTAGAAATTGATTGACCCGAAGGTCGAAATTGGAATCTATTGACCCAAAAGTCGAATTTGAAAATTTGACAATTGGTTGACCTGGAGGTCGAAATTGGAAATTTGGAAATTGATTGACCCGAAGGTCAAAATTAGAAATTTGGAAATTGGTTGACCTGGAGGTCTGAAATTGGAAATTTGGAAATTGATTGACCCGAAGGTCAAAATTAGAAATTTGGAAATTGGTTGACCTGGAGGTCTGAAATTGGAAATTTGGAAATTGATTGGCCCGAAGGTCAAAATTAGAAATTTGGAAATTGGTTGACCCGGAGGTCTCAAATTGGTAATTGGGTGGCCCAAGGGCTGAAATTGGAATTGGAAATTGGAATTTTGAATTTAGAAATTGGAAATTGGAAATTGGAAATTTTGAAATTGATTGACCCAAAGGCCGAAATTGGAAATTAGTTTATTGGGAACAACATGGGTTCAATAGGAATTCAGTCTAAGAATGACACTGGTTCAATTGAGAACGACATTGGATCATTGGGAACGGCATGAATTCAATAGGAATTCAGCCTAAGAACGTGGATCAGGAGGACTTTAACCTACAGATCAAATATCTAAAAAATACCAATCCAAAAAGAGTTTGACCTAAGGACTGTAAAGAATATTGGATTAGGAGGACTTCAACCTACAGATCAAATTTTTGGCATTGGGATTAGTTCCGAAGGGGTTCAACCTAAGATTCGGGGATCAATAGGAATTCAACCTACAGATCGAATTTTTGAGGATGAGACTGGTTTGAAAGGGGTTCAACCTACAAATCACATTGGTGTGATCGTCGCGAAATTTTTTCTGTCTTCCCTTCCTTGCGGAAGAGAAAGAGGGAAATGCTTTCGCGATTCAAACTTGACCGGATTTTGGAAAATGTTTTGAAATACTCGCCTCCGTTTTGAAAATTGCGGGAAAATCCATGGGATGGGGCTCGACCTGTCGGTACGAGGTTCGACCGTTCCTGCCGCCTTTAACAGGGGTAATCGAACCAAGGACCAAAATTGTGCTTGACTTAGCGAAATTATTGAAGTTATGTTCTATCCTAAATGCACAGAGAATTCAGGCATGTGCTATGAGGTTTTGGGAAAATGCAGCTTGGGAAAACATGATGTATGCTTGGAAAATATTTGGAGTTGAAAAGATTCTCTCAGGAAAAAGCTGAAAGTCAATTTCTCAGGAAAACTAATGTGAAAAAGGGTTTTTGAAATCACGGGAAAGTTCATGAAGTTGTGGGAAAATCATGAATGGTTGAAAATCCTGGGAAAATGGAAGTGATTCTTGAGAAAAAGGTGAACCTTTGAAAAGGGAAACACTTCTTAGGAAAACTTGGACTTTGAGAGTTTTCTTAGGAAAATGATGGAAAATTTATAGGAAAACTCATTGGAGAAGGAAATTCAAAACTTGGGAAATCGAAATCCTGAGAATTTTACCTTTGAAATACTTGGAAATCGATTTTTGATCTTGGAGAAATATTGAAAAACTCCTTTGAAGCTCTTAAGAAAATAACATTTTCCAAGGAAAACTGTGAAAAACTTGACTTGGGGAAAGCCGATTTTGGAAAATTCTTAGAGTTTCTTGAGAAATCGATTTCTTAAGAATGCCACTTTCTTAAGAAAATCATGAGAAAACCAATGATTTCATGATGCAAATGATATGAGTGAATGAATGCACTTTGAAAGATTTTCTAAGAAAATTTGTTGGAAAAATGTGTTTTAAGTCAAAGTAAATCCTTCACATATTCTGACTGTGGCCATGAATATGTTCAGAGTTTATTTGATTTAATGCACATGATTTTGAAAACTTTGGAAATATGATGTGCATTTTAAGATAGCCTAAGAGTGTAGGCTCAAATGTGACTAGTAGAAAGATGATGGATCTGGGTCTCGTCCATATTCCGACTAGGGCCGTAAATATGGATTCCACCGAGTTCATCAACTCCCTAAGAGTTGGTGCACGTGCCATTCGTGAACATCCATAGTGCTTTTGAAATAACAATGCATGAATCATATAAGCAGGATATTGCATAAATTCAAACTATATGATATGCATCCTAGTCTAAGCAGGAAATTAAATATCTTATTCCAAAATTTACATTATTACATCACTAAATAAATGAAATAAAAGGAAATTGCAGACTTCAGCCCCTTCTTTTGAATATCCTTGCCAAACTTGAAATAAGGTTAGCTCAAATATGTGGGTTTTTCGAAGATTTTCCAATATTATTAGGGAATTATTGGATTTAATTGGATCTAAACCCTATTCTCATGCTTCCTTGGTATTTGAAATGATGAAAATGCAAGAAATTCAGTAGAAAATAGTTTGAAATTCGGAATTGGGGTTAAAATGACCAAAATACCCCTAAAATCAAAGTTATACCTTTAAAAACAGGGTTTTTTGAAGGAAAACTTGGTAAAATTGAGATTTCGAAATTCAAATTGAATCAAATGATGATGAAATGCAGTAAGAGACATGATGACATGCTGCTAAACACATTAGGACTGTAAAATCAGAATTTGACATTTTGCAACTTATCCAAAATAATGAATTTCGCTTGTTTTTCACTTGGATCCGGGTCCTGCGGGACCCTGTTTTGGTATTATGGTTAATCCGAACCTCAAATGGATTCCAAATTGCACCAAATTCGGTATGAAGCATCTACTTAGCCTAGAATGCTAAAAATCACGAAATGATATGATTTAAATGCTAAAATTTAAAGAAAGTCTTAAAATGGTGGATTTTGCATATGGATCCGAACCAAATGCAATGCTTAATATGATAATGCAAGATTTACACCATGAAAACTTCTAATATTTTGCAGAATGTTAAAGGACCCGAAATGGAACATTTTTGGTTTTTACAGTCTCAGGATTTGAGCCATGGTGAGTTCAATAACAGAGATTTAGTTCTGACAGAGGTAAAAATCACCCTAATCTGATGTAAAATGCTAAAAAAATATAAAACAGCCATAGAAATTTATGAAATTAATCAGAGATACTCAAGACACCTACATGAACAACTTTTATGTTCATGACTTTGGCATTTGATCAACAGAAACATGGATAAAAATATAACTTTGTGTTCCTAAATTGACAGAACAGACCAATGTGACCAAACAGAGGACTGACAATAAAAATCCGAAGCAGGTTCTAAAAATCACAGTCTTTGAGATGCAAACAGAGGACACCTTGTACATAACTTTCACTTTTTACATTTTTGGATTTGGAGCAATACCCAAAGAGAACCCATAGACCCAAGTCGATCCAAAGTCTCAGAGGTCCAAATCAGGCTCTGACACGTGTCCCGAACTCTCGGATTTTTGTCAGACATACAAAAACATCATGAAAGGGGCGGCTATCACAAGAAAATTTGTCAGACATACAAATGATATGAGTGAATGAATGCACTTTGAAAGATTTTCTAAGAAAATTTGTTGGAAAAATGTGTTTTAAGTCAAAGTAAATCCTTCACATATTCTGACTGTGGCCATGAATATGTTCAGAGTTTATTTGATTTAATGCACATGATTTTGAAAACTTTGGAAATATGATGTGCATTTTAAGATAGCCTAAGAGTGTAGGCTCAAATGTGACTAGTAGAAAGATGATGGATCTGGGTCTCGTCCATATTCCGACTAGGGCCGTAAATATGGATTCCACCGAGTTCATCAACTCCCTAAGAGTTGGTGCACGTGCCATTCGTGAACATCCATAGTGCTTTTGAAATAACAATGCATGAATCATATAAGCAGGATATTGCATAAATTCAAACTATATGATATGCATCCTAGTCTAAGCAGGAAATTAAATATCTTATTCCAAAATTTACATTATTACATCACTAAATAAATGAAATAAAAGGAAATTGCAGACTTCAGCCCCTTCTTTTGAATATCCTTGCCAAACTTGAAATAAGGTTAGCTCAAATATGTGGGTTTTTCGAAGATTTTCCAATATTATTAGGGAATTATTGGATTTAATTGGATCTAAACCCTATTCTCATGCTTCCTTGGTATTTGAAATGATGAAAATGCAAGAAATTCAGTAGAAAATAGTTTGAAATTCGGAATTGGGGTTAAAATGACCAAAATACCCCTAAAATCAAAGTTATACCTTTAAAATCAGGGTTTTTTGAAGGAAAACTTGGTAAAATTGAGATTTCGAATTTCAAATTGAATAAAATGATGATGAAATGCAGTAAGAGACATGATGACATGCTGCTAAACACATTAGGACTGTAAAATCAGAATTTGACATTTTGCAACTTATCCAAAATAACGAATTTTGCTTGTTTTTCACTTGGATCCGGGTCTTGCGGGACCCTGTTTTGGTATTATGGTTAATCCGAACCTCAAATGGATTCCAAATTGCACCAAATTCGGTATGAAGCATCTACTTACTCTGATAAACAGCCTAGAATGCTAAAAATCACGAAATGATATGATTTAAATGCTAAAATTTAAAGAAAGTCTTAAAATGGTGGATTTTGCATATGGATCCGAACCAAATGCAATGCTTAATATGATAATGCAAGATTTACACCATGAAAACTTTTAATATTTTGCAGAATGTTAAAGGACCCGAAATGGAACATTTTTGGTTTTTACAGTCTCGGGATTTGAGCCATGGTGAGTTCAATAACAGAGATTTAGTTCTGACAGAGGTAAAAATCACCCTAATCTGATGTAAAATGCTAAAAAAATATAAAACAGCCATGGAAATTTATGAAATTAATCAGAGATACTCAAGACACCTACATGAACAACTTTTATGTTCATGACTTTGGCATTTGATCAACAGAAACATGGATAAAAATATAACTTTGTGTTCCTAAATTGACAGAACAGACCAATGTGACCAAACAGAGGATTGACAATAAAAATCCGAAGCAGGTTCTAAAAATCACAGTCTTTCAGATGCAAACAGAGGACACCTTGTACATAACTTTCACTTTTTACATTTTTGGATTTGGAGCAATACCCAAAGAGAACCCATAGACCCAAGTCGATCCAAAGTCTCAGAGGTCCAAATCAGGCTCTGACACGTGTCCCGAACTCTCGGATTTTTGTCAGACATACAAAAACATCAGAAAAATCTAAGAAAATTAGGTTAAAAACTAGATATTCTCCCGAGTTCATAACATCTTTCGGATCGAAAATTAGATATCTCATGAGGGATATATAGATTTTACAAATCGGAAAATGATTTTCAAAATGCCTCCCGGGTAACAAAACCCGACTTGCCATTTTGAGTGTTTACCGCAGTAAACAAATTCAAATGATTCTGAATTTTTGGCACAATTTTAGGGACACCTAAAGGCGCATTCCGTGATTTTTTGGGGATTTTTAATAAAAAAAAATGCATAAAATGACGTGTGGACTGACTGACAAAAATAGAGACCTACTGAAAATGAGCAGAATTGAAATAAATGCTAAATTAATCCTAATTAATTCATGAAATGTGCTAAATGAATGAAATAAAATGAAAATTAAACCTAGCTAAATGCATGAATGTTAAAAATCATCAAAGAAGCATAATTGAGTATTTTTATGTATGTCGTTTTATGAGAATAGCTCAATCCATCTCTCGGATGAGCTCTTTCTTCAAACGACTCTCGAATTGAACTATGACATCAAATCAAGCGAAAAAGAGGTTCACCTTGCTTCGTTAGGCAGCGTAGGAACTCTTGAAAGGGGCGGCTATCACGAGCTTCGTTCGTCCTTCGCTCCGGGCTTCGGATGGTTCACCAAAATCAACCCACCGTCTTCTTCACTGTGCCACAGGGGGCGTGAATTCCAAAGTGCAAAAATCGGATTCTCAAGAGGATAGGTCGAATTTTTAAGTCCAACAAGAGTTCTCAAAAGATGGTCTTCTCTCAAAAAAATGGTCTCCTTCTGCTGGGCGTGGAGCCTTGTTTTTATAAACTTTCTGAAAAAAATTCGAATTTCAAACAGGCTCAATCTGAGCCCTCCATGTGGCGCCATCCCAGGGGTGCTGTTTTGATTTTTGAGAAAATAAAAATGAGAATTTTGTGGGTGAGACACCTCAGCAGGATTTGAAATTTTTCAAAAATTGGTTTGCTTGATTTTCTCTGCAGGAAGCTCCCAGATGGCGCCACCTCAGAGGGTGCTCTCTTGGAGTTTGAATTTCAAAATCACCTTTTGTAGGGAGTCCTCAGGTGGCGCCACCTCATGGTGGGCTGCTTTTACTAAAAATAAAATAAAAATAAAAATGGAGCCAAGTGGGAGCTCTGGAATGGTGCCACCTCAGAAGGTGTTTGACACATGTCAGAAGAACAGAGCAGTGGGCTCAGAAGGCGCCACCTCAGAGGAGTTTGAATTCTACCTTTTCTGATGAAAGGAGATCTGGACATGTGGTAGTCCAGGATGGTTCCATACCTGACAAGTGTCAGCCTGCTGGAGGAGGTTCTTCAGATGGCGCCACCTCATGGGGGATTTGAATTTTAAATGGAGGTTGGCCCTGGAGGAATGGGTGTGGACATGTGGCGCCACCTCAGGGTGGCTCCTACAATGCCATGTGGCAGGAGGGATAGGCAAGGGACATGTGGCGCCCTCACAGGCCATCTGGAAAAATCAGAGCTCAGGATTTGCGCCACCTAGGCCTTGTTTGAATTTTTGAATGGTTTGCTTTTTCTGAAGAAAGCCAGGAGTGACATGTGTCTCCTACTTTTCTGAGAAAAGTAGGGAGAAGACATGTGTCCTCTACTTTTTCTGAAGGAGGTAGAAGGAGACATGTGTCACCTGCTTTTTCTGAAAGAAGCAGAGAATGACACGTGGCAGAGGGGAGAGAAGGAGGGCCAAGCCATGTGGCGCCATCTCAGACAATATGGAAAAGGTGAAGTTCAGGATCTGCGCCACCTATGAGGAGATTTGAATATTTGAATTCTAGCTTTTCTGAAGAGAGCAGGAAATGACACATGGCATCTACTTTTTCTGAGAAGAGCAGAGAATGACATGTGTCCTCTGCAGGAGACACACTCCAAGTGACGCCACCTCAGAGGGGACAAGCCTACCTTTTCTGGAGGAAGCTAGGAGTGACACGTGTCTCCTACTTTTCTGAGAAAGGTAGGGAGAGACATGTGTCAGGCTGCTTTTCTAGAAGGAGGGAGAGGTTGACACGTGTCCTTTGCAGGAGACACACTTTAAGTGGCGCCACCTCAGAGGAGACAAGCTCCACTTTTTCTAGACAGGACAACCTATGACACTTGGCATCTCCTGGTAATCTTGGAATGACACATGGCGCAGGATGGATAGGGTGACACATGGCAGATAAATGGGATGACATGTGGCGGCTTCTTAAGGTAGCCCCACACTGACACTTGGCATGTAGATGAGAGGAGAGAGAAAAGACAAGTGGCGCCAATCCAGGGGACAAGGCTCCTATATTTTTGGGTTTTTTAAAATTCAAAATTTCAAAAGAAAAGCTTGTGTGACACCACCTCAGTGTGGGTCCCACATTGCTTCTTTATTGAAATAAGGATAAAACAACAACTTCTTTTTGGAATTTTCATAAAATCTAGACTAATTTGTAAAACAGGAATTTTTGGAAAGAGTTGGCCCCTGTAGGGCAATTTTGTAAAAGGAAGATATTTGAAATTGTCAAAAGGGCAAAATCTGAGGTGAAGTGGCTGAAATCCATATTGAAAACTATCCAGATCGTTTTTCTGAGAAAATATTTTGAAATTCAGAGTCCTGGGGGTAAAATGGGAAGAATTGATAATTTTGAAGACCCAGGGTGTTGAAATCAATTTTGAAAAGAGTTGAAATTCTAATCTGGATTGAAAATTTTGAAATCAAGAGTTCTGGACCTCGAAATGACATGTTGTGCAGTGCAGTGATTTGAAATGCTCATGCAATGATATGCAATGTCATGTCTTATGCAATAGAATCTTGAACCAAGACTTTGGAGATTCCTGTCTTCTGTCAGGAGTAAAATTTTGAACATCTGAGACAAAATAGAGAAATTTTGAGAGTTGCAGATGAAATTTGGACTTTTGCAAGGTCCGAGCTCAGAAAATGACCATTTTGCCCTCTGGCGATTCAAAAGCTGAATGATGATGTTTGGTGGAAATGCTGGGAAGGTGAGTGAAAATTTGGGGTGTTTACAATTGGTTCCGCAGGGGTTCAACCTATGAACTATCAATTCCTTAGGGATTTTACCTAAGGATCACAGTCTAAGAAGAAAGGATTCAACTTGTGAGCTTTGAATGGACCAGGTGCTAAACTGGGTTTTGAGGGAAGATTCGAATCAAAATTCAAATCTTCAAGGAAAAACTAAATGAATTGGGTTTTGAAAGAAAATTTGAGTCAGAACTCTAATTTTCTAGACAGATTCTAGACATTTGAATTGGATTTGGAAGAAAATTTGAGTCGGAACTCTAATTTTCTAGACCAATTCAGAAGGAAAAGAAAATTCAGGTCGGAACTCGAATCTTTGAAGGAAAACTAGATCCATTGGAAGGAAAGAAAATTTGAGTCGGAACTCGAATCCTGAAGGAAAACTAGACCGGTTAAAAGGAAAGGAAATTCGAGTCGAAACTCGAATCCCGAAGGAAAACTAGACTAATTAGAAGAAAAGAAAATTCGAGTCAGAACTCGAATCCCGAAGGAGAACTAGACCGGTTAGATGGAAAGAAAATTCGAGTCGGAACTTGAATCCCGAAGGAAAACTAGACTAATTAGAAGGAAAGAAAATTCGAGTCGGAACTCGAATCCCGAAGGAGAACTAGACCGGTTAGACGGATAGAAAATTTGAGTCAAAACTCGAATCCCAAAGGAAAACTAGACTAATTAGAAGGAAAGAAAATTCGAGCGGAACTCGAATCCCGAAGGAAAACTAGACCGGTTAGACGGAAAAGAAATTTGAGTCGGAACTCGAATCCCGAAGAAAAACTAGACTAATATGGATTAGGTTTAAAAACATTAACCAGTAAACCAGATTTAGAAAGTTTGACCAATAAAAATTGGATTTTGAAAGTCTGACCAATAACAATTGGATTTTGAAAGATGTACTAGTGTGAATACCGGATTTTTGAAATAAACCAGTATAAGTACTGGATTTTAAAAATGGATCAGTACGAATAATGTTTTTGGAAGAATTACCAGCACGAACACTGGATTTTGAAGATTTACCAGCACAAACACTGGATTTAAAAAATTTTACCAGCACAAACACTGGTTTTTGAAAATCTTACCAGCACAAACACTATATTTTGAAAATTTACCTGCACGAACACTAGATTTAGAAAATTTTACCAACACGAATACTGGTTTTTTGAAAATCTTACTAGCACGAACACTGGATTTTTGAAAATTTACCCAACTGATTCTGATGAGAGATTTTCAATCTTCATCCTCATGATGACTTAGACAACTGTCGGGGTCTCAGGATTTATCCCTTATCCTGAATGAGTAGTTCAGGTTTATCCCTTAACCTGAAGGAGAAATGAATTTGATGCAAATGAATGTAAATGGATACGAATGAATGCATGTAAATGCAAATGAATGCAAATGTATGCAAAATGATGTAAATGAAGGGACATGCATGCAAAATAAGAGATTTGTTTGATCATGCCTGCATACATAATGTTTTGAAAATAATTTTCAAAATAATGCCCCAGCGTAACTGGGAAAGAAGAATTTGACCATTATTGAAGAAAATATATTAAGGACTTACAAAGGATGGAATAGAGGATTTAAGTATAGAAAATTTTCAAATGTTGAACATTGATGGGTTTTGATAATTCCACTCCGTCGGCATTGATGAGCAGATATGAATTGCGGGGTAATGCTTCCTTGACAACATAGGGTCATTCCCAATTCGGCAACCATTTTCCACCTGAGCGGTGCTTGAGATAAGCCATGGATCTGAGCCCTAGATCATTGACTCAAAATTTCCTTTCAATGACAAATTTTGCATATTGTCTCGCTACCCTCTGTCGATATGATTGAGCGTGCTCTGCTGCTTTGAGCCTCTTTTCATTGAGCAAATCAAGCTATACTAGCCGATGTTGCTGATATTGATCAAGTGGCAGCTCCAGAAGTGATGCAAACTTCAGGGCAGGTTTCTGAACATGTAGAGGCAGTACTACTTCAGTTCCGTAAACAAGTTCTGAGGGAGTAGCATTAGTTGGAGTTCGAATGGTGGTTTTGTACGCCCACAACGCATCATGAATCTTTTCATGCTAGTCACGGCCTGTTTCCAAAGTTCGCTCCAGGATTCGAATCAGAATCTTATTGGTGGCCTCTGCCAGACCATTCCCTTGAGAATAATAAGAAGCGGAGAAATGATGATGGATTCTTAAAAACGTCCTCATTCTCTCATTCTTGAAATGACTGCCATTATCTGACACAATGTCATGCGGTATGCCAAAATGACATAGGATATTCTTGTGGATGAATGAGACCACATGTCGACCTTCTACTGTGCGTAGGGTGACTGCTTCTACCCATTTAGTAAAATATTCTGTTGCGGCAAAAAAATATTTGTGATCATTCGAAGCAGAAGGAGTAATGGGGCCTACAACATCAAAAGCCCACATAGAAAATGGCCATGGCGAGACGACAGATTGCAAATATGTCGTTGGCGCATGAATGGAAGGTGCATGCATCTGGCATTGAACACACTTCTTCACAAAATGATAGCAATCTTGTTGCATAGTTCTCCAGTAATATCCTTCTCGGATGATTTGTTTGATAAGAGTTTCGTTGCCGACCACTGCAAATGCCTTAGTGTACCTCCCGCACGACTTCTTTGGCTTCATCTTCATCTAGGCATCTGGAATATTTAGAACTAAATCCACGATGATAGATGACATCAACAAGAATAAAATATCGGGCAGACACACGCCAAATCGCTCGTTACTCTTACCAGTGATATTCTAAGAGAAGGAGACAAATGTCTTCTCCTTGATGTGAGTCTTTCTGAGACTATCTTCAGCTTGCTCAGACATCATCATTTTCTTGAACATCTGATATGCAGCAGGATCAATGTCATCCCTATCATTCGGACTACGTCTTCTAACCGTTCTTGGAAAATTCATCTCTTTTTACTTGATGCTTTAAAAATCATTGGTGCACTTGATATAGTAGCATCTTCTTATCTGATCTGGACCACTTGGGAATACCGATATTCTCTGCAGAATGTGATAGATGATTAAATTTTGATAATGAAGATTCAGGATAGAAATGAATATAGGAAAAACATTTGATGAGAATTTGGTAGATAATTGAAAGAATATCCCATTACTAGGGATTGAGTCGTCGTTGGGATTACGACAATTGCGTTGTCATTCCTTTGCAAAGAAAATAAACAACTAAAAATTATGCCTTGTTACCTAGGCGAGGTCGTCAAACCAAGAATTGAAAAATTTGCAAGATTTTTATTTATTGAAAGGAAAACATGATTGCATCAATAATAAACTTGGGAAAGAGGGGTTGGACAGACAATTTGCCACCACTCCTTATAACTAGCAGAGACACGAGGGCCGGGAAAAAGTCGAAGAGTAACAAAAGAGTCCCAGCCATATCTGGCAGAATGGTATGTTCCGGACCACTGTGCTGTTGTAAGGTCGAACTCTGGCATGACTCCTGATAGCAGTCACATTTCTATGTGCTTCTGTCTCTGAGAAAACTTTCAAACACACCGCTCCGGATGATAGTAAGCACAGAAGAGTGGACCAAGCAACTTGAATCTCTTGCCATATGCATAGCTGTATATGGGAGGCGATAATTCTCGATCAAAATAGTCTCATACCACTTCTTCTTCCTGCAGATAATCGATCACGAATCGGTATCACACAACCGGAAGGAGCTCCTTACCGTTGTATCTAAACGAACTAGCTATGGTCGGCACATGCTGAAGGAACCAAGACTGAAGAGCATAGGTACATCCCTCGACTAGGATAGACTCTCCAAGTGTGAAGCAAGTCAGTCCTTTGTATAGAAAAGCAAGTGCGGCCATGGCTATCGAGAGACGTCTCTCGACTTCCCCATCTTCTCAAAAGCTGAACTATTCTGACATCCACATAATTTTGTCCATCTGGAAAGAAAGCAAGTCCCATAGTACACAGAACCATCGCATGCTGAATTCTTTCTCGAGTTGTCCTGGACAACGAGCTGACTTCTGCGAATTCTCCATACTGCTGGTAGATCTCGATCAGGCTCACATATTCATTCCTGTTTTCTTCAATCAGTGGCCACGACTTACGTCCTGTCATGCGAGCCACAACATCTTTAGGGTCCAAACCCTTGACATTGATCAAGAACTGCTGCTCTAACGGATCTCCAGGCTGACCGACTGGCTCAAGCAGTGCCATGATCTCTGAAAATTCATCCATCAGTAGTGTCATCTCGCCCCACAGAAACCAGAATGTGCAAGTGTGCGGATTCCACCGCTCTGGCAGTGCATGGATCAGATTGCCATTAACTGTCAACTTCCCCACTGCAGATGCCAGTTCCAACCCACAATTGCTCAAGTGGTCCGAAAACATACGAGAGAAGTTTTTGAACCAAATGTAGTACCACCGGGGGAAGAAGAGTCTGGTGCTGAGAGCTCGATGCTCGGGAAGACTTTGTCGCATCTTGTAGGATATGTGACCCTCAGGAAAAACAGAATCAAGCTGACTGGATGCCATTGGACTGAAAGATAGGAAGATTAGAAATTAGACTTTTGGAAAAATACAAGAATTTTGAAAATTGCAGGCAGGATAAAATAAAAAGCTGAAAATTTGAAGTCCAGAGGAATGAAAGAATGGAAAATAACCTGGAGTTTTGAAGAAAAAGTGGATAATTTGGGAAAAATCAACTAGGGTTTTTGAGAAAAAGGAGATATTTCATAAAAGATGAAAAATGAGGTATTTTGGAAAATTGTTCGGTATTTTGGAAAAAATGGGAAAATATGAGAAAATAAGGCAAAAATGAATATCATACATTCAATTACAAACAATTATGCACATACAGCAATCCCTAAGAAGCCAACTCTAAATGCATTGATTTTGAAAGAGCTTTAGGACCCTAATCCTGACTCTAGGCTCAGATCAACTGTGTCCAATCCAGTTATGCCGATATACCCGAGCCGAGGCTCGATGTACGTGGCATAAAAAATTATCTCCGGTTCTAAGCTTGTGTTTTCCCAACATCCTTGAGCACCTGCCGATATACGTTGGACTATGGCCCTTGGTACGTGGCAAAGGGGGTTAGCCAAAATAAGTGGCCCAGTTGTGAGGCTCTGTCCTGAACTATGGTTCTGGAAAAGAGCCCAGCAACGTGAAGACCAGGTAGACATAGGTGGGGTGGTTTTTGAAAATATGAGCACATGCAGGCAAACAGAAGGCTCTAAGTCCTAAAGAGATAGAGATTTTGAAAATTTTGAAGAAACAAACATTGTTTCTACACAAATCCTAGATTGAGGAGTGTTGTATTTTAGACCTAAGTCTAAGTGAGCATGAATAATTCTCCTCAATATGGTCCTACCAAACCATGCCTAGTCTACATGCAATCCATATCAGCTGGGTTCAGATCTAGGCTCCTAGGTTCACATGATATCAGAAGTTAAAAGCTGACAGTTTATAGAGCATGATTTTGATAATTGAACTAAGTCAAGCACACGATTGATCAGGCGAAGACAGGTCCCATCACGGTCGACAAACCTGTTATCATCGCAAATTTTTTCCCCTCCCTTGCGAGAGAGAAACGAATTTCGCGAGTCAAACTCGACCAAAGTTTTGAAAATGGTTTTTGAAAATTAACTCGCCTCCGTTTTGAAAATTTGCTGGAAAATTCCGTGGAATGGGATCCGCCTGTCGGTACGAGGTTCAATCGTTCCTGGCGCCTTTACCAGGGGTAATTGAACCAATGACCAGTTATGTGCTTTAACTCGACTCAATATAGCTAAATTATGCTCTATTTTTCATAGAATGCACAAAGAATCAGGCTTGTGCTATGAAATTTTGAAAATAATGCATGTTTGAGAAAATATGATGTTTGCTTTGGAAAATTGAAATATGCTTGAAAATTGATTGGAAAAGTACTTGAAAATTGAATTCTTGAGAAAATCATTAAATTTCATTGGAAATCAGAAATTTGCATTGGAAAGTGATTTCTCAAAAAAAATTGAACTTTAGAAAATTGATTTTGAAATTTGGAATTGCTTTTCTGAGGAAATGGATTTGAAAATTCTGAGAAAATCAGGAAGTTCATTGGAAAAGGGATTTCTGAAAGGAAAAATGAATTCTTAGGAAAATGGGAATTCTGAGAAAAATTGATTTCTGAAAACTTGGGATTTTGAAATTTGAGAATGTTAAAACATAGAAAAATCTTGATTTGAACTTGGGAAATACTTTGAAATCTCATTTGAAAATTTAGAATTTTGGGAAAATCAGATCCTGAGAAAGGCTTGGAAATTCTTGAGAAAACTGAGTTTTTTTTTTAAATTGAAATTGGAAAATGAATTTGAATTTGAAAAGGGAATTTCATTAAGAAATTGAAAAATTCTTTTGAAGTTTTAAAAAATGCAGTGCATTTTTTAAGTTAGCCTAAGTGTGTAGGCTGAATGTGGCTATTATGAAGATCATAAATCTTGGTTTTCTTCGTATTCTGACTATGACCATAAATACGAATCTCACCGAGTTTATAAACTCTATAAGAGCTTGTGCATGTGCCATTCGTGTAAACCATAGTGAATTTGAAAGAAATGCACATGGATCATACATCAGATATTGGAATTTTGCAGAAATTAAACTATATGCAATGCAACCCTATTCTAAGCAGAAAAGTAACTCTTATTCCAAATATTACATTGATTTTTACATTGAATTTAAATAAAAGAAATAAAAGCTAAATCTTCTTCTTGAATGTTCCTGCAAAACTAGAAAACAAGGTTAGCACAAAAATGTAGGTATTTCTGAATTTATCCGAAAATATGGGAAATTATCGGATATTATTCAGATATAAACCCAAAATCATACCCCCTTTGATATAAACATGATAAATAATGAATAAATTTCGAAAATAAACTTGAAAATTCGAAATTTGGGTCAAAATAACCAAAATACTCCTCATGACCTTGAAATCAGGGTTTTCTGAAAGAATTTTTGTAAATTTTGGAATTTTGAAAATCAAATGAAATAAATCAAACATAATATGATAAAATATGATGATATGCATGAAATTTTGGAGAATTAGAAATTAAAATTTCGAAATTTAGGTCAAAATGACCAAAATACCCCTGATAACAATACTATGGCCTTGAAACCAGGGTTTTCTGAAATAAATTCTGCAAAATTAAAGAATGTGAAATGCAAATGACATTGAAATTAACCCTAATATATATCTATATGCTCATGTACATGATAAAAACCTTGAAATGACGAAAATATCCTAAAATATCAAATTTAACCTTATTTTCGTCTGATTTTCGCTTCTGAACTTAAAGATAAACTAACACATGGAGCAAATGGACTTGGAATTAATCAAAATTTGGCATGGACACCTAAAATATCCTTAAAAACAGAATGAAGCTCTAAAATCTATTTTTTTTGTAATTTTAAATATGGAAATTGAAGTAAAAACCCTAAATTTTGTGATTTTTGCCTAAAATGTTGATTGTAAACGGGATTTAGGATATCAAACTTCCATAAAAATTTCCCAAATTTTATGGGGTGACAGAGGACAGTAAGGCAAGGATTGTTTCCTTTTACACTTTCTGTTTTTGACATATGGTCGAAGCTGTGACACTCTGGCAAGTCGGATCGGAATCCGGCGACTATAGGATTTGGGGAAACAGACAGGTTTCAGTAAACAAATGTGGGAAAAATAGTAAACAGATGGAAAAAAGGTTGAAATTGTGGGAAAATATCCATGACAAACAGGGGAAAGTTTTATCTTTTTACACAATTGGGATTCGGGTTACGGTTTGGAAAATGTCACACTGTTATCAGAGACCTAAATTTCTGGAATTTCTGGACATTGGAATCTGTTAGACAGAAAGAGAAAATCCAGGAAAAATAATGAAACAGATCACAAAATTCCCAAATTTTGGAAAATTACAGGAAATAATGTTAGGAATAACTTTTGTGTTGAAAGTTTTTGCAAACAAGCTACATATTGGGCGGAATTGATGCATTAGGGTCTGTCTATAACCTGACGAAGGAAAATTGAGATTTTCCCAGGGTTCTGGGAAATCCGATTTTTTACAGAGAACAAAACTAACTTGAAAAACCTAAAAATTTCCAGATCATTAGTAGATTTAATTATAAATCCACTGTGATTTTTGGAGGATAATCCAAATCTCCCACGAGGGTGGTGTCGGAGGTTCTTGTCTGCTAAAGCGCAAACTGGAAATTCTGAGAGACAGAAAACCCGATTTAGGGTTTGATCACTTTAGATGGGTTCCGAAACCCAAATCGAATCAAATTTTTGAAAAGAACACAAAAACAGACAGAAGTATCCACGAATAATTTTTTTAGACATTTTGAACTGAAATAATTATATGAAATATTAATTGGACTGATGCTTAAAATCAAAACAATGTGCCATTAATGGTATTTCAATGAAACAATACTAAATAGCATAAAACGATGAAATAAACTGAATGTAATATAAAAAAAAAATATGAAATCCATCTAAAACTATACATAAAACTAGAAAAAGATTAGGGAGATACATACTCATTAATGTTTGCTATTAAAAGGAGGGATTCTATCCACCGAACGGATGAATCGCCTCTCTTGTATAACATTGACATGAAAGAGCTTATCAAAATTAAAAAAAATCAGTAAGGTAATGGAACATGTGGGCTCACCTTGAGTTTGAAGGAGGGTTGAAGGTAGTGGGGCTCGTTGTAGATGGCGTCAAGGGCTGCTGGATGCTTCTTGGAGGTTACACTGCCTTTGGCTGAACCGAAGAAGAGGGATGCTTCAACGTGGACAGACTGGCTGGAAGTGGTGGTGTTGGAGCAAAGGTGGCTGCACCGGCTGAAGGTGGCTGTGCTGTGATAGCTGCTGAAACAAAGGAATCTGCCCTGCTGGAGGTGACTGCGTGATGCTTCAATGAGAGGCTGGAGGAGGTGCCTTCAAGGTTGGTAGATCGGCTGCAAGCAATGATGGTGGCTTGAACCGGCTGGAACTAACTGAAGATGGAAGTGCCTTGTTGAAGCTGCTATTGATGGAGGAAGAGTGTTGTAACCTCCATGGCTGTAGCAACAAAGGAGAGGAAAAAAAAAAGAGCTAAAGGGAGAGAGAGAGAGAGAGAGAGGCGTTAAGGGGAAGAGGAGCCGTAGGTTTTTTCTCTTGTTTCTTTTTTTTCTTTTGATAACTTAGGGTCTAATTCCTTCCATACTTAGGTCTTCCTTGGCTTAATGAAAAGAAATCCCAAAAGAAGTTTACGTGAATGGTTGGGCAAGAGGGAAAGGAAGGAAGGAAGAAAGGGAAGAAGGAAAGAAAGGGAAGAAAAGAAAGGAAAGAAAGAAAAAAAAGAAAAGGAAAGGAAGGAAGAAGAAAGGGAAAAAGAAAAAGGGAAGGAAGGAAGGGAGAGGGGGCTGGAGGTTTGGGTGACCACCTTGTGGGTCACACCTCTCTAAAAGAAAATAAATAAAAATCCAATAAAACAAAACAAACAAATAAAAAGAAACATCTTTTTTTTTAATAAAATAGAAATGTAAATGAATGGGCCATCTCAGAGCAGGTCCAAATTCCACTTTTGAAATTCATTTTGACGATTAGAGGGGTAAAATAGTCTTTTCAGAAAATTTCCAGACGAAACGAGCTATTTTTGGCAGTTTTTGAAACGAACTCGGATTTTGAAGTTCAATACCTCGTTGCAAAGCAAATCCAGTGTAGATTTTAAAAATTTAATTTTGAAAGAAATCCATATTGTTTTTCTCGAGAAAATATTTCCAAACGAAACGAGCTATTTTTGGCAGTTTTTGAAACAAGCTCAGATTTTGAAGTTCAATACCCCGTTGCGAAGCAAATCCAGTATAGAATTCAAAAATTTGAGTTTGAAATAAATCCATATTATTTTCCTTGACAAAATATTTCCAAATTTAGACTCCTAGGGGTAAAAAATGTCAATTTTGGAAACCCAGGGTTTAAAATTGATTTCTGAAAGCTTTTAAAACTCGATTTAAATTGAAATTTATAAAACTGAAGTTCTGGACTTCGAAAATGAAATGAAATGTGATGAAATGTTATGAAATGCTAAGAAATGATATGAAATGACATGAAATGTTATGCGAAATGCTAACCTTGAATAAAGAATTTTGGATGTTAGACCCTGATTGACACTTGTATCAGTTTAAAAAGCATTAAAATTGATAAAATTTGCAAAATAGCTCAAGAAATGGTTTTCAGGACTCTACTGGGTCAGAGTGACACTGAAAATTGGGGTTCGAGCTGGATTGAACTGAGATGAGCTAGATTGAGCTGGGTTTTAGAGTTTCAGAACTCAAATGAACTGATTAAGCACTGACTCAACTGAACTTTCCGACTGAATTTTCAAGAAAAGCTGCCATTTTTAGAGAAATGGTACGGAATGGTCACTGGAGTGAAGTGAATTACGAACTTGAGCTAGCTTTGAGCTAAAAAAAGGTCAATAATACTGACATGAACTAAAATCGAAGCAAGAACACTAGCTCAATTGGCTGAACTCAGTTCAATTTCAGCTGAAAGAGCTGAAATGGACTAAAATGGGCTCTTGGACACTTGGAAATGGTTATTAACTGAAACTGGAGTGCTTGGACACTTCTGGTGAGCTCAAGTTAGACTCTGGGGAGTATGACTGACTATGAATGACTGACTCGAAGACAATTGGCTTGGATTTGAGCAAGAAATGAGCTCATTTCTAAAAAAATGATCCCATTTTGGCAGGAATGATCAAAAATGAAAATGACTTTCTCACTGTGAGCTCAAATGAATTTGAAATGACTGATATTCTAAATGTTCTGAACTGACCAGTGAGATTTGTTGACTCGGACTGACTAGGGTTCGGGATGACCTAGGGGTAAAATGGTAATTTTCCTAATAAAAGTGGGTAAAATGGTAATTTTCTGAAACTAACTCAGGGTTTGACTCCTACACTGACCTAACAGGGTTCGCACTACACGAGGAGTGTTATTTGAGAATGCATGAGGAAAAATTGGGGTGTTTACAGATGCCCCTCTTTGCTACTAAGCCGGCTTGAAGACGAGCTTAGTGACAGAAAAACACACCAAATTTTGGCTATAAAAATGCCCTAGTTTGAAGGATCTGACTAGGTATGAAGAAATTAGCTCTAATGAAAATGGTAGATATGAAGTGAAGAATAAAGAAGAAAATTTTACTTCAAAAGGAAGTGAGATTCAGGTTTTTCCCTTAACCTGGATGGGATGGAAAATACCTCGTCTAGAAACAAAGCTCAGGTTTGTCCCTTAACCTGGCTGGGGAATGAAATACCTCATCAAAGGAGGCTCAGGTTTGTACCCTTATCCTGATTGGGAGGAAAATGAAATACCTCATCAAAGGAGGCTCAAGTTTGTACCCTTATCCTGATTGAGCGGAAAATGAATGGAATCCTCGAAGGAAGAAACCATGATGGAACCTTCAGATTTCCGCACAATGAATCCGATAGGAGTTTTGCAAAAGGATGAAATTGGTGTCCCTAAAGCTTGAAAAGGGGTTTGATTTTGGGCGTCTCATTGCTGAGACTAAATAACTTTTGAAATTGGTGACCTTTTGCGAGAAAATGATTGGTGGCTTAACCTCAAGCCGAAATTGAACTGTCTATGGTGAGACAATGGGGACACAGGGAAGTGTGCGAATCTGAGAGCCCATGCGCTCAGATTATACCAACAGAAGGGAAGGAATCTTGAAAACTCCCGTTATCAAGTCCTTAAAAGGGATAACAACTGATGTCAGGATGCGCCAAAGATGAACCTCAAGCTCTCGCTTCACGTCAGGATAGCTAGAAAATATTGTCAAAATGTTGAAAATTATTGTTGATTCAAAATAATTTAAAATGATGCACATTGTTTTGAAAATATTCCCTCTTTTCTACCTGAAGTATTACCTTCGACTGAGCTTAACTTCGTAGAATCAAGATTCGAATTCAAATTTCTTGCAATTGACTTTCTTTCAAGGAGGCTATCAATTTCCTTGATATGAATAGAAAAGCGAGTATTCTTGATATTGTGAAAGCAATTGGTGAAGGAATATTGATAATAGAATTTCACAAATTTTAAAAAAGATTCTTGACAGATTCGGCAGTCTGATATCCTGGGATTCTTTTCTCATGATGATCTTTCTGCCCACTTTTTTTTCTTTTTTGGCAGAATTAGAGCTTTCTTAGGCTTTTGGGGATTTTATTACATCATCCTTCATTTTGAAGATGTCCTAACTTTTCTCTCTCTTTTTTTTGGAAGGGTACGTCACAAACTCCTTTATCTTGGAGATGTTCTGATCCTTCTTTTTCTCTCAGGGATTATATTGACGGTTATTGGCTCATGGGTTGGAAATCTCTTGGTGATAGCAGAAATTAAATATCTTTTAGGGTTTGTCGGGAGGCTCATCGCAGTCGCCTTCATCTTGGCGGTGCTCTAAACTTTTTCTGGAAGGATCCGTCACAAACTCTGTCATCTTGGAGATGATTCAAATCTTCTTTGGCCCCAGGGGTCTACTCGCCTAATTCGCCTTCATCTTGACGACAATTGAGAGATCCCTTTTGGAGATATTTAATTGCAGCTTAGGTGATTGAGGAGATATAGGGATTTAATGGATTTTTCTGTATCACCCAGGATATTTCGACTGTTTATTTTCCAAGAATGATCTTTAAAAATGCGCCATTGACTGCGATCAATACCGATCACTTATGGCTTTGCAACAACATTGAATTTCCTTTTGCTGGCCATATCGAGGATTTATTCTTCATTCTTTTGGTTGGCCAATTGAAAGATTTTGAATTTTGAATCCTTTTTCGCGAAAGCTTTGTTCTTTCGGAAGTAATACTAAAGGTATTCTGAGGTAATGTTTTTGTGCAATAAAGATTTTTGAAATCAACAAGTATTTAATGACAAATTGGCAAAATTTTCTTGAAATTCTTTGTGACAGCGAGCATTTGAAGCACAACGCAACGCATCCATGACAAAAAAATTCTTCTCCTTTCCCCAAAGGAGAAGATTCAGAAATGGGAAATAAAAATTACTCCTCTCTTCTCTGAAGAGGAGGTGTTTGCAAAATGAACTTTCGAAGAGAAATTAAGCTTTCGTCAAAACTTCCTAACATTAGGCTTCTCTTATGGAAAGGGGGCCGGTAATGGTGAGGTCGGTGAATTGGTCATGAAGGAGCGAGTCCATCACACTCTCCCCGAAAAGAGGGTTCTTCACGATGAAATAGCCTAGTACGAAATTATGGTCACAAGGAAAGCGAACTTCCGTCGAAGCTCTCCCTGAACTAAGAGTTCCTTGTATGAAATTGGAATTTTATTTTGCAAACGGTTCACATAGACACGAGTCCCTTCAAACTCTCCCTGAAAAGGGGCTAGGTATATAAAGGATAGCATGCAAAAAGAACGAGCTCCCTTGAACTCTCCCTGTAAAAAGGGTTTCTCGCAAGAGGAAATGACTGAAATTGGTATTGGGTGACCAAAAGGGTCGAATTTGGAAATTGAAATTTTGAAATTTTGAAATTTTGAAATTTGATATTTGAAATTGGAAATTGGAAATTGGAAATTGGAAATTGGAAATTGGAAATTGGAAATTGGAAATTGGAAATTGGAAATTGGAAATTGGAAATTGGAAATTGGAAATTTGGAATTTAGAAATTGATAATTGGAAATTAGAAATTGATTGATCCGAAGGTCGAAATTGGAATCTATTGACCCAAAGGTCGAATTTGAAAATTTGACAATTGGTTGACCTGGAGGTCAAAATTGGAAATTTGGAAATTGATTGACCCGAAGGTCAAAAATAGAAAGTTGGAAAATGGTTGACCCGCAGGTCTCAAATTGGTAATTGGGTGGCCCAAAGGGAGAAATTGGAATTTTGAATTTAGAAATTGGAAATTGGAAATTGGAAATTGGAAATTGGAAATTTTGAAATTGATTGACCCGAAGGCCGAAATTGGAAATTAGTTTATTGGGAACAACATGGGTTCAATAGGAATTCAGCCTAAGAATGACACTGGTTCAATTGAGAACGACATGAATTCAATAGGAATTCAGCCTAAGAACGTGGATCAGGAGGACTTCAACCTACAGATCAAATATCTGAAAAATACCAATCCAAAAGGAGTTTGACCTAAGGACTGTAAAGAATATTGGATTGGGAGGACTTCAACCTACAGATCAAATTTTTGGCATTGGGATTAGTTCCGAAGGGGTTCAACCTAAGATTTGGAGATCAATAGGAATTCAACCTACAGATCGAAATTTTGAGGATTGGACTGGTTTGAAAGGGGTTCAACCTACAAATCACATTGGTTCCGCAGAGGTTCAACCTACGAACTATCAATTCCTTAGGGATTTAACCTAAGGATCACAGTCTAAGAAGGAAGGATTCAACTTGTGAGCTTTGAATGGACCAGATGCTAAACTGGGTTTTGAGGGAAGATTCGAATCAAAATTCAAATCTTCAAGGAAAAACTAAATGAATTGGGTTTTGAAAGAAAATTTGAGTCAGAACTCTAATTTTCTAGACCAATTCTACACATTTGAATTGGATTTGGAAGAAAATTTGAGTCAGAACTCTAATTTTCTAGACCAATTTAGAAGGAAAAGAAAATTCAGGTCGGAACTCGAATCTTTGAAGGAAAACTAGATCCATTGGAAGGAAAGAAAATTTGAGTCGGAACTCGAATCCTGAAGGAAAACTAGACCGGTTAGAAGGAAAGGAAATTCAAGTCGAAACTCGAATCCGGAAGGAAAACTAGACTAATTAGAAGGAAAGAAAATTCGAGTCGGAACTCGAATCCTGAAGGAGAACTAGACCGGTTCGACGGAAAGAAAATTTGAGTCGGAACTCGAATCCCGAAGGAAAACTAGACTAATTAGAAGGAAAGAAAATTCGAGTCGAAACTCGAATCCCGAAGGAGAACTAGACCGGTTAGATGGAAAGAAAATTCGAGTCGGAACCTGAATCCCGAAGAAAAACTAGACTAATTAGAAGGAAAGAAAATTCGAGTCGGAACTCGAATCCCGAAGGAGAACTAGACCGGTTAGACGGATAGAAAATTTGAGTCGAAACTCGAATCCCAAAGGAAAACTAGACTAATTAGAAGGAAAGAAAATTCGAGTCGGAACTCGAATCCCGAAGGAAAACTAGACCGGTTAGACGGAAAAGAAATTTGAGTCGGAACTCGAATCCCGAAGAAAAACTAGACTAATATGGATTAGGTTTGAAAACATTAACCAGTAAACCAGATTTAGAAACTTTGACCAATAAAAATTGGATTTTGAAAGTCTGACCAATAACAATTGGATTTTGAAAGATGTACCAATGTGAATACCGGATTTTTGAAATAAACCAGTATAAGTACTGGATTTTAAAAATGGATCAGTACGAATAATGTTTTTGGAAGAATTACCAGCACGAACACTGGATTTTGAAGATTTACCAGCACAAACACTGGATTTAAAAAATTTTACCAGCACAAACACTGGTTTTTGAAAATCTTACCAGCACGAACACTATATTTTGAAAATTTACCTGCACGAACACTAGATTTAGAAAATTTTACCAGCACGAACACTGGTTTTTTTGAAAATCTTACCAGAACGAACACTGGATTTTTGAAAATTTACCCAACTGATTCTGATGAGAGATTTTCAATCTTCATCTTCACGATGACTTAGACAACTGTCGGGGTCTCAGGATTTATTCCTTATCCTGAATGAGTAGTTCAGGTTTATCCCTTAACCTGAAGGAGAAATGAATTTGATGCAAATGAATGTAAATGGATACGAATGAATGCATGTAAATGCAAATGTATGCAAAATGATGTAAATGAATGCACATGCATGCAAAATAAGAGATTTGTTTGATCTTGCCTGCATACAGAATGTTTTGAAAATAATTTTCAAAATAATGCCCCAGTGTAACTGGGAAAGAAGAATTTGACCATTATTGAAGAAAATATATTAAGGACTTACAAAGGATGGAATAAAGGATTTAAGTATAGAAAATTTTCAAATGTTGAACATTGATGGGTTTTGATAATTCCACTCCGTCGGCATTGATGAGCAGATATGAATTGCGGGGTAATGCTTCCTTGACAACATAGGGTCATTCCCAATTCGGCAACCATTTGCCACCTGGGCGGTGCTTGAGATAAGCCATGGATCTGAGCCCTAGATCATTGACTCAAAATTTCCTGTCAATGACAAATTTTGCATATTGTCTCGCTACCCTCTATCGATATGATTGAGCGTGCTCTGCTGCTTTGAGCCTCCTTTCATTGAGCAAATCAAGCTATACTAGCCGATGTTGCTGATATTGATCAAGTGGCAGCACCAGAAGTGATGCAAACTTCAGAGCAGGTTTCTGAACATGTAGAGGCAGTACTACTTCAGTTCCGTAAACAAGTTCTGACGGAGTAGCATTAGTTGGAGTTCGAATGGTGGTTTTGTACGCCCACAACGCATCATGAATCTTTTCATGCCAGTCATGGCCAGTTTCCAAAGTTCGCTCCAGGATTCGAATCAGAATCTTATTGGTGGCCTCTGCCTGACCATTCCCTTGAGAATAATAAGAAGCGGAGAAATGATGATGGATTCTTAAAAACGTCCTCATTCTCTCATTCTTGAAATGACTGCCATTATCTGACACAATATCATGCGGTATGCCAAAATGACATAGGATATTCTTGTGGATGAATGAGACCACATGTCGACCTTCTACTATGCGTAGGGTGACTGCTTCTACCCATTTAGTAAAATATTCTGTTGCGGCAAGAAAATATTTGTGACCATTCGAACAGAAAGAGTAATGGGGCCTACAATATCAAAAGCCCACATAGAAAATGGCCATGGCGAGACGACAGATTGCAAATATGTCGCTGGCGCATGAATGGAAGGTGCATGCATCTGGCATTGAACGCACTTCTTCACAAAATGATAGCAATCTTGTTGCATAGTTCTCCAGTAATATCATTCTCGGATGATTTGTTTGATAAGAATTTGGTAGCCGACGTGACCACCGCAAATGCCTTAGTGTACCTCCCGCACGACTTCTTTGGCTTCATCTTCATCTAGGCATCTGGAATATTTAGAACTGAATCCACGATGATAGAGGACATCAGCAAGAATAAAATATCGGGCAGACACACGCCAAATCGCTCGTTACTCTTACCAGTTATATTCTAAGAGAAGGAGACAAATGTCTTCTCCTTGATGCGAGCCTTTCTGAGACTATCTTCAGCTTGCTCAGACATCATCATTTTCTTGAACATCTGATATGCAGCAGGATCAATGTCATCCCTATCATTCAGACTCTGTCTTCTAACAGTTCTTGGAGAATTCATCTCTTTTTACTTGATGCTTTAAAAATCACTGGTGCACTTGATATAGTAGCATCTTCTTATCTGATCTGGACCACTTGGGAATACCGATATTCTCTGTAGAATGTGATAGATGATTAAATTTTGATGATGAAGATTCAGGATAGAAATGAATATAGGAAAAACATTTGATGAGAATTTGGTAGATAATTGAAAGAATATCCCATTACTAGGGATTGAGTCGTCATTAAGATTACGACAATTGCGTTGTCATTCCTTTGCAAAGAAAATAAACAACTAAAAATTATGCCTTGTTACCTAGGTGAGGTCGTCAAACCAAGAATTGAAGAATTTGCAAGATTTTTATTTATTGAAAGGAAAACATGATTGTATCAATAATAAACTTGGGAAAGAGGGGGTGGACAGACAATTTGCCACCACTCCTTATAACTAGCAGAGACACGAGGGCGGGGAAAAAGTGGAAGAGTAACAAAAGAGTCCCAGCCATATCTGGCAGAATGGTATGTTCTGGACCACTGTGCTGATGTAATGTCAAACTCTGGCACGACTCCTGATAGCAGCCACATCTATATGTGCTTCTGTCTCTGAGAAAACTGTCAAACACACCGCTCCGGATGATAGTAAGCACAGAAGAATGGACCAAGCAACTTGAATCTCTTGCCATATGCATAGGTGTATCTGGGAGGCGATAATTCTCGATCAAAATAGTCCCATACCACTTCTTCTTCATGCAGATAATCGATCATGAATCGGTATCACGCAACCGGAAGGAGCTCCTTACCGTTGTATCTAAACAAACTAGCTCTGGTCGACACATGCTGAAGGAACCAAGACTGAAGAGCATAGGTACATCCCTCGACTTGGATGGACTCTCCAAGTGTGAAGCAAGTCAGTCCTTTGTATAGAAAAGCAAGTGCGGCCATGGCTATCGAGAGACGTCTGTCGACTTCCCCATCTTCTCAAAAGCTCAACTATTCTGACATCCACATAATTTTGTCCATCTGGAAAGAAAGCAAGTCCCACAGTATACAGAACCATCGCATGCTGAATTCTCTCTCGAGAGGTCCTGGACAACGAGCTGACTTCTGCGAATTCTCCATACTGTCGGTAGATCTCGATCAGGCTCACATATTCATTCCCGTTTTCTTCAATCAGTGGCCACGACTTATGTCCTGTCATGCAAGTCACAACATCTTTAGGGTTCAAACCCTTGACATTGATCAAGAACTGCTGATCTAAGATTCATAAATGCTTATGTAATCCCATGATCTCTGAAAATTCATCCATCAGTAGTGTCATCTCGCCCCACAAAAACCAGAATGTGCAAGTGCGCGGATTTCATCGCTCTGCCAGTGCATGGATCAGATTGCCATTAACTGTCAACTTCCCCACTGCAGATGCCAGTTCCAACCCACAATTGCTCAAGTGGTCCGAAAACATACGAGAGAAGTTTTTGAACCAAATGTAGTACCACCGGGGGAAGAAGGGTCCGGTGCTGAGAGCTCGATGCTCGGAAAGACTTTGTCGCATCTCGTAGGAGATGTGACCCTCAGGAAAAACAGAATCAAGCTGACTGGATGCCATTGGACTGAAAGATAGGAAGATTAGAAATTAGACTTTTGGAAAAATACAAAAATTTTGAAAATTGCAGGCAGGATAAAATAAAAAGTTGGAAATTCGAAGTCCAGAGGAACGAAAGAATGGAAAATAACCTGGAGTTTTGAAGAAAAAGTGGATAATTTGGGAAAAATCGTCCAGGGTTTTTGAGAAAAAGGAGATATTTCATAAAAGATGAAAAATGAGGTATTTTGGAAAATTGTTCGGTATTTTGGAAAAAATGGGAAAAATATGAGAAAATAAGGCGAAAATGAATATCCTATATTCAATTACAAACAATTATGCACATACAACAATCCCTAAGAAACCAACTCTAAATGCATTGATTTTGAAAGAGCTTTAGGACCCTAATCCTTACTCTAGGCTCAGATCAACTGTGTCCAATCCAGTTATGCCGATATACCCGAGCCGAGGCTCGATGTACGTGGCATAAAAATTTATCTCTGGTTCTAAGCTTGTGTTTTCCCAACTTCTTTGAGCACCTGCCGATATACGTTGGACTATGGCCCTTGGTACGTGGCAGGGGGGGTTAGCTCAAATAAGTGGCCCAGTTGTGAGGCTCTGTCCCGAACTATGGTTCTGGAAAAGAGCCCAGCAACGTGAAGACCGGGTAGACATAGGTGGGGTGGTTTTTGAAAATATGAGCACATGCAGGCAAACAGAAGGCTCTAAGTCCTAAAGAGATAGAGATTTTGAAAATTTTGAAGAAGCAAACATTGTTTCCACACAAATCCTAGATTGAGGAGTGTTGTATTTTAGACCTAAGTCTAAGTGAGCATGAATAATTCTCCTCAATATGGTCCTACCAAACCATGCCTAGTCTACATGCAATCCATATCAGTTGGGTTCAGATCTAGGCTCCTAGGTTAACATGATATCAGAAGTTAAAAGCTGACAGTTTATAGAGCATGATTTTGATAATTGAACTAAGTCAAGCACACGATTGATCAGGCGAAGACAGGTCCCATCACGGTCGCCAAACCTGTTATCATCACAAAAAATTTCCCCTCCCTTGCGAGAGAGAAACGAATTTCGCGAGTCAAACTCGATCAAAGTTTTGAAAATGGTTTTTGAAAATTAACTCGCCTCCGTTTTGAAAATTTGCTGGAAAATTCCGTGGAATGGGATTCGCCTGTCGGTACGAGGTTCAATCGTTCCTGGCGCCTTTACCAGGGGTAATTGAACCAATGACCAATTATGTGCTTTAACTCGACTCAATATAGCTAAATTATGCTCTATTTTTCCTAGAATGCCCAAAGAATCAGGCTTGTGCTATGAAATTTTGAAAATAATGCAAATTTGAGAAAATATGATGTTTGCTTTGGAAAATTGAAATACGCTTGATAATTGATTGGAAAAGTACTTGAAAATTGAATTCTTGAGAAAATCATTAAATTTCATTAGAAATCAGAAATTTGCATTGGAAAGTGATTTCTCAAAAAAAATTGAACTTTAGAAAATTGATTTTGAAATTTGGAATTGCTTTTCTGAGGAAATGGATTTGAAAATTCTGAGAAAATCAGGAAGTTCATTGGAAAAGGGATTTCTGAAAGGAAAAATGAATTCTTAGGAAAACGGGAATTCTGAGAAAATGGGGGATTTTGAAATTTGAGAATGTTAAAACATAGAAAAATCTTGATTTGAACTTGGGAAATACTTTGAAATCTCATTTGAAAATTTAGAATTTTGAGAAAATCAGATCCTGAGAAAGACTTGGAAATTCTCGAGAAAACTAAGTTTTTTTTTAAATTGAAATTAGAAAATGAATTTGAAAATAATGCAATTTGAATGATATGAATGAATGAATATGAATTTGAAAAGGGAATTTCATTGAGAAATTGAAAAATTCTTTTGAAGTTTTAAAAAATGCAGTGCATTTTTTAAGTTAGTCTAAGTGTGTAGGCTGAATGTGGCTAATATGAAGATCATAAATCTTGGTTTTCTTCGTATTCTGACTATGACCATAAATACGAATCCCACCGAGTTTATAAACTTCATAAGAGCTTGTGCATGTGCCATTCGTGTAAACCATAGTGAATTTGAAAGAAATGCACATGGATCATCAGATATTGGAATTTTACAGAAATTAAACTATATGCAATGCAACCCTATTCTAAGCAGAAAAGTAACTCTTATTCCAAATATTACATTGATTTTTACATTGAATTTAAATAAAAGAAATAAAGCTAAATCTTCTTCTTGAATGTTCCTGCAAAACTAGAAAACAAGGTTAGCACAAAAATGTAGGTATTTCTGAATTTATCCAAAAATATGGGAAATTATCAGATATTATTCAGATATAAACCCAAAATCATACCCCCTTTGATATAAACATGATAAATAATGAATGAATTTCGAAAATAAACTTGAAAATTTGAAATTTGGGTCAAAATGACCAAAATACCCCTGATGACCTTGAAATCAGGGTTTTTTGAAAGAATTTTTGTAAATTTTGGAATTTTGAAAATCAAATGAAATAAATCAAACATAATATGATAAAATATGATGATATGCATGAAATTTTGGAGAATTAGAAATTGAAATTTCAAAATTTAGGTCAAAATGACCAAAATACCCCTGATAACAAGACTATGGCCTTGAAACCAGGGTTTTCTGAAATAAATTTTGCAAAATTAAAGAATGTGAAATGCAAATGACATTGAAATTAACCCTAATATAAAAATTTCCCAAATTTTATGGGGTGACAGATGACAGTAAGGCAAGGATTTTTTCCTTTTACACTTTTTGGTTTTGACCTATGGTCGAAGCTGTGACACTCCGGCAAGTCGGATCGGAATCCGGCGACTATAGGATTTGGGGAAACAGACAGATTTCAGTAAAAAAATGTGGGAAAAATAGTAAACAGATGGAAAAAAGGTTGAAATTGTGGGAAAATATCCATGACAAACAGGGAAAAGTTTTATCTTTTGACACAATTGGGATTCGGGTTACGGTTTGGAAAATGCCACACTGTTATCAGAGACCTAAATTTCTGGAATTTCTGGACATTGGAATCTGTTAGACAGAAAGAGAAAATCCAGGAAAAATACTGAAATAGATCCAAAAATTCCCAAATTTTGGAAAATTACAGGAAATAATGTTAGGAATAACTTTTGTGTTGAAAGTTTTTGCAAACAAGCTACATATTGGGCGAACTTGATGCATTAGAGTCTGTCTATACCCTGACAAAGGAAAATTGAGATTTTCCCAAGGGTCTGGGAAATCCGATTTTTTACAGAGAGCATAACTAACTTAAAAAACCTAAAAATTTCCAGATCATTAGTAGATTCAATTATGAATCCACTGTGATTTTTGGAGGATAATCCGAATCTCCCACGAGGGTGGTGTCGGAGGTTCTTGTCTGCTAAAGCGCAAACTGGAAATTCTGAGAGACAGAAAACCCGATTTAGGGTTTGATCACTTTAGATGGGTTCCGAAACCCAAATCGAATCAAATTTTTGAAAAGAACACAAAAACAGACAGAAGTATCCACGAATATTTTTTTTAGACATTTTGAACTGAAATAATTATATGAAATATTAATTGGACTGATGCTTAAAATCAAAACAATGTGCCATTAATGGCATTTCAATGAAACAATACTAAATAGCATAAAACGATGAAATAAACTGAATGTAATATAAAAAAAATATGGAATCCATCTAAAACTATACATAAAACTAGAAAAGGATTAGGGAGATACATACTCATTAATGTTTGCTATTAAAAGGAGGGATTCTATCCACCGAACGGATGAATCGCCTCTCTTGTATAACATTGACATGAAAGAGCTTATCAAAATTAAAAAAAATCAGTAAGGTAATGGAACATGTGGGCTCACCTTGAGTTTGAAGGAGGGTTGAAGGTAGTGGGGCTCGTTGTAGATGGCGTCAAGGGCTGCTGGATGCTTCTTGGAGGTCACACTGCCTTTGGCTGAACCGAAGAAGAGGGATGCTTCAACGTGGACAGACTGGCTGGAAGTGGTGGTGTTGGAGCAAAGGTGGCTGCACCGGCTGAAGGTGGCTGTGCTGTGATAGCTGCTGAAACAAAGGAAGCCGCCCTGCTGGAGGTGACTGTGTGATGCTTCAATGAGAGGCTGGAGGAGGTGCCTTCAAGGTTGGTAGATCGGCTGCAAGCAATGATGGTGGCTTGAACTGGCTGGAACTAACTGAAGATGGAAGTGCCTTGTTGAAGCTGCTATTGATGGAGGAAGAGTGTTGTAACCTCCATGGCAGTAGCAACAAAGGAGAGGAAAAAAAAAAGAGCTAAAGGGAGAGAGAGAGAGAGAGAGAGAGAGAGAGAGGCGTTAAGGGGAAGAGGAGCCGTAGGTTTTTTCTCTTGTTTCTTTTTTTTCTTTTGATAACTTAGTGTCTAATTCATTCCATACTTAGGTCTTCCTAGGCTTAATGAAAAGAAATCCCAAAAGAAGTTTACGTGAATGGCCGGGCAAGAGGGAAAGGAAGGAAGGAAGAAAGGGAAGAAGGAAAGAAAGGAAAGAAAGAAGAAAAAGAATAGGAAAGGAAGGAAGAAGAAAGGGAAAGAGAAAGGGAAAAAGAAAAAGGGAAGGAAGGAAGGGAGAGGGGGCTGGATGTTTGGGTGACCACCTTGTGGGTCACACCTCTCTAAAATAAAATAAATAAAAATCCAATAAAACAAAACAAACAAATAAAAAGAAACATCTTTTTTTTTAATAAAATAGAAATGTAAATGAATGGGCCATCTCAGAGCAGGTCCAAAATCCACTTTTGAAATTCATTTTGACGATTAGAGGGGTAAAATAGTCTTTTCAGAAAATTTTCAGATGAAATGAGCTATTTTTGACAGTTTTTTAAACGAGCTCGGATTTTGAAGTTCAATACCTCATTGCAAAGCAAATCCAGTGTAGAATTTAAAAATTTGATTTTGAAAGAAATCCAGATTGTTTTTCTCGAGAAAATATTTCCAAACGAAACGAGCTATTTTTGACAGTTTTTGAAACAAGCTCAGATTTTGAAGTTCAATACCCCGTTGCGAAGCAAATCCAGTGTAGAATTCAAAAATTTGAGTTTGAAATAAATCCAGATTATTTTCCTTGAGAAAATATTTCCAAATTTAGACTCCTGGGGGTAAAAAATGTCAATTTTGGAAACCCAGGGTTTGAAATTGATTTCTAAAAGCTTTTAAAACTCGATCTGGATTGAAATTTATAAAACTGGAGTTCTGGACTTCGAAAATGAAATGAAATGTGATGATATGTTATGAAATGCTGAGAAATGATATGAAATGACATGAAATGTTATGCAAAATGCTAACCTTGAATAAAGAATTTTGGATGTTAGACCCCGATTGACACTTGTATCAGTTTAAAAAGCATTAAAATTGATAAAATTTGCAAAAATAGCTCAAGAAATGGTTTTCGGGACTCTACTGGGTCAGAGTGACACTGAAAATTGGGGTTCGAGCTGGATTGAACTGAGATGAGCTAGATTGAGCTGGGTTTTAGAGTTTCAGAACTCAAATGAACTGATCAGGCACTGACTCAACTGACCTTTCCGACTGAATTTTCAAGAAAAGCTGTCATTTTTAGAGAAATGGTACGGAATGGTCACTGGAGTGAAGTGAATTACGAACTTGAGCTGGCTTTGAGCTAAAAAAAGGTCAATAATACTGACATGAACTAAAATCGAAGCTCGAACACTAGCTCAATTGGCTGAACTCAGCTCAATTTTAGCTGAAAGAGCTGAAATGGACTAAAATGGGCTCCTGGACACTTGGAAATGGTTTTGAACTGAAACTGGAGTGCTTGAACTTCTGGTGAGCTCAAGTTAGACTCTGGGGATTATGACTGACTATGAATGACTAACTCAAAGACAATTGGCTTGGATTTGAGCAAGAAATGAGCTCATTTCTGAAGAAATGATCCCATTTTGGCAGGAATGATCAGAAATGAAAATGACTTTCTCATTGTGAGCTCAAATGAATTTGAAATGACTAATATTCTAAATGTTCTGAACTAACCAGTGAGCTTTGTTGACTCCGACTGACTAGAGTCCGGGATGACCTAGGGGTAAAATGGTAATTTTCCTAATGAAAGTGGGTAAAATGATAATTTTCTGAAACTGACTCGGGGTTTGACTCCTACACTGACCTAACAAGGTTGGCACTACACGAGGAGGGTTATTTGAGAATGGATGAGGAAAATTTGGGGTGTTTACAATTTCCAAAATCCAGATCCATCTCCAAAGTCCCATTTGGATTTTCAAAATCCAATTTCATCTTGGATTCTAGATTTAGAACCCAATTCCACCTTAGATTCAGATTTTCAAAACCAATCTTACCTTAGATTCCAGATTTCGGATTCAACTTCATCTTGGATTCCAGACTTCAGATCCAGTTCCATTTAGGATTCCAGATTTCGGATTCAAATCCATCTTGGATTCAAACTTCGGATCCAATTCCATCTAGGATTCCAGATTTTGGATCAAATTCCATCTAGGATTCTAGATTTCAAATCCAGTTCCATTTCTAATTCCTATTTCCAAAACCATTTTCAAATCTATTTTTTAAGTCTAAATCCAAATTCAATTCCTCTTTCAGGTTCTAAAATTAAGAATTTCTTTTTCAGAATCGATCCATTCAAGTTCAAAGTCCATTTTGACTTTGAAACTCCATTTTTTTCCAGATTCTATCTCAAGTTCCAAAAATCTCCTTTTCTCTTTATTTCTTCAAATAAAAATCCATTTTCCAAACTCTGATTATTCCAAGACTTGAATTTCAAGTCTTTTCTTCCAGATCTATTTCAAATTCTGAGTTAGATTCAAAAATCTAACTTTTCAAACCAATTTTCAACCCTTCGAATAATTTTCTTCAAGTATCTTCAAAATTTATTTCAAAAATCACTTGGAAAATCTCAAAAATTTCTGAATTATTCTTCTCAAGAGAGCATACATCATTCGCGTTGCACAAACATGATTCTTTGTGCATTTTAGACTTAGAATAATTTGTAAGACAATATTTTAGCAAAGCAAAAGGCATAAATTCGATCCTTGGTTCGATTACCTCTAGTAAGGCGCCAAGAATGGTCGAACCTTGTACCGACGAGCGAATCTCGTCTCTCCTTTTTTTCTTCGCAAATATTTCAAAATGGTGGTGAGTAATTTTCAAAACATTTTTTTTTAAATTAAGGTCAAGTGAGACCTTTGCAAAAGAGTTTCTCTCTCTTCTTTCTTTTCTTTTCTCTCTTCTTTTCTATTTTCTTATTCCCCTTCAAAAAGGAAAATAGAGGCTAGAAAGGGAAAAGAGAAGGAAAAAGAGGGAACACAAGAGAGGAAAAATTTTGCAATGATCGCAGATATGCAAGCTAAGGGTAAAGACAAGAAGACCTATACTGGCGAAGACTTCTATGATGACCTCAAAGGAAATGATAATCTGAAAAATTTTCCTCGCAGATTTATCAAGTTTGAAGGAACTGGCAATCCTAAGGCTCATCTAGCCACATTCTATGTAGAATACAATCGTTTCAAAAGAGACAACAAAGCCCTATTCATCTATTTTCCGCGCAGTCTAGAGGGTACAGCGGCATAATGGTATGCTGAGCACTGAAATTCCACTAGAGGGGGGGGTGAATAGTGAAATATGATGCAGATCGATAAAATAAAAAATAAGGCAATAAGGCACAACACAATAAACACAAGATTTATACTGGTTCGGCCGAGTTACTGACCTACATCCAGTCCCCAAGTAAAACACTTGAGCCTTCCACTATAACATCCGAGTTACCGGATAAATAGTACAACACCCTCTTCCTCAGAGGTCTTCTTCTCTCAACAAAGAAGGGGCACACCCTCTTCCACAGAGGTCTTCTTCTCTCAACAGAGAAGGGGAACACCCTCTTTCATAGAGGTCTTCTTCTCTCAACAGAGAAGGACAACACCCTCTTTCTCAGAGGTCTACTTCTTTCAACAAAGAAGGAAAACACCCTCTTTCCCAGAGGTCTACTTCTCTCAACAGAGAAGGAATACAGTGAATAACAGAAAGATACAATACTTCCTATAGAACCTTCAGAATGATATGAATGCACGAATGAAGGATTCTCAGAATGTTCTGTTCTTTTCACTCAAACAATACTCTTTGTCAAAGAGCTATTCTTGACTTTTTCTCTTTCTTTTCTTTTTCTTTTTCTTTTCTCTTCCTTTTTCAAGGCTCTCTTTCAAATATCAAATAGGAATTTTTCTCGTTGTACGCTCACATGTCCATGTCGTATAAATTATTTGATTGTGTTTATATAGCCTTAAAAAAATAGTCATTGGCTTTTTGAAATGATGGTCTTTTTGGGATGTGAGATGTCAAGTCATTTTAAACAACACTTTATGGTTTTACGAAAAAGACTTCTTTCTAAAAAAGTAGTGTGTGGGGTACACTAGTCGTTGTAGTATTTTAAGTATGATATATTTTATGTAAAAAATCTATTTCTCATAATAAATGACTTATAGTACATTGAACGTTGGATTATAAACTATCATGTAGTTTTGTTTTTGTTCACATTAATGATTTGTAGTACTTTAGTATTTTATTTAGAAATTGTCACTTCTTTACTTAAATGAGTGTAAGCACAATAAATGCTTTGAGATCTTTATTTGTAAATAGTCATATCAAGAATTGCTTTATGATGTGCTATTTAATGTCTACAGAGAGAATGAAGACTTTAAGCAAGTCGACATTCTTGAGTGGGATTAAAATAGTTATTTCTAAAATGCTTTTGAGGTGGCTTTTAATGCTTGCAGAAAGAATGCTGACTTTAAGTAAGTCAACATTCTTGAATGTGGATTTTAAAATAAATAAAGTCTTTTTCAAACACAATTGTATTGTATATAAAATAATATTTGTTTTCTCAAATTGTCAATTCAAGATGAATGGTTGTGAAGTACACTAAATGCTTGAGTAATACTTATATTACAAATAGTCATTTCTCAAATAAATGTTTGTGTATTATCTTTTCATAATTTGTCTTTTCTTACATAAATGTTTATGTATTATGAACCAAAATTTCTTACGTAAATATTTGTGTATTATGAACTAATGCATTTTGTCTTTTCTTACATAAATGCTTATGTATTATGAACCAATACATCTTTTTACATTTTATCTTTTCTTACATAAATGCTTATGTATTATGAACCAATACATCTTTTCACATTTTGTCTTTTCTTCATAAATGCTTATGTATTATGAACCAATACATCTTTTCACATTTTGTCTTTTCTTACATAAATGCTTATGTATTATGAACCAATACATCTTTTCACATTTTGTCTTTTCTTCATAAATGCTTATGTATTATGAACCAATATTTCTTACGTAAATGTTTGTGTATTATAAATTAATTCATTTTGTCTTTTTCTTTCATATTTGAAATCATTAGCTTTTATATCTTTTCAAGTTGTCTTTTTCATAAATGCATGTTAGAAGGTACAATTAATGCTTTTGAAATCATGAGTTATTATATCTTGTCAAAATGTCTTTTTCATAAATGCTTGTAAGAAAGTACAATTAATGCTTTTGAAATCATGAGCTATTATATCTTGTCAAAATGTCTTTTTCATAAATGCTTGTAGGAAGTACAATGATTTGTTTCAAAAAGGTGTTTTTGAAATGCTACAATATACATAACGTATCCTTTTATGAAAGCTTAACTTTTTGTAAATAAATGGTTTATATGATTTCAAAGCATATAGTCTAATATGAAATATGCATGCTTCTAAAGGTTCTGTTACATATGACTCCAAAGAATAAAAAAATCTTCATCTTGAGGTAGCCGATCTTCATAGATAATCTTTATGAATGTATGGCCCATCAAGCTTTTTCTTCAGAGAGTATGATTGCATCAAATAGTTGCACTTGATCAAGTTGTCTTCACTCTTCTTAAGTGAAATAACCTTGCATCAAATACTCATTAAATACATAGCATATCATATCCAGTCATAATATAACATATTCAGTTTCACATATGAAAGCATATCATATTTATCATGTATCATATATATGCATCATGAAAGCATATCATATTTATCATGTATCATCAAAACATAGTTTCTCAACAAGCACATTAATCCTATCGAACTACGAGAGTTTGATAAAGTTGTCAATTTGTTTATTGAGCACTTCCTGTTCAATACTGAAGTACTGCCTACTCTCTATAATTTAAGGCCGAAAGAAAATGGAAAAGCTGAAGAATTCATCCAAAGGTGGAGAAGCACCTATAATAAGATGAAGACCCTCATTCCAGAAGAACATGCGCTTTAGATAATTCTCAACAATTTCTCCCAACCCTTGAGGAGTCTCATATCCACCTATCCCCCGAAGTCTTTCATCAAATTGATTGAGCGAGCCGAATGGCTCGAGCTGGGAATGGAGAATGAAGTGTACGAGGGCATTACTCTTGTCAAGAATGCTCAGGATCAGAAGAAAAATGCACACTTCACTTACTCGGCTGATACCTCTGGCAGCAGTCACAGCAGTAGCAGTAAAGGGAATAAAAATAACAGTGGCAGTGGCCTGAAGGCAGATCAGAACAAGGGACAGAAAGGAAAGTCCTTCAGAAACAATGACAAACCTCTCCTAACTGGGTCACAACAGAAAGGGGATCTTCAAGAAAAGCCCAAATACATCAAATAGAGTAAGGATCGTGTGTTTACTCCTTTAGATCAACCTTTGGAGAAAGTCCTGGAATACATGTTGGCCTAGGGAATGATCAAGCTCCCCAAGATCGCAGATCCTCCCATAATCTTGGGAAAATTTAAAGAACAATTATGCAAATTCCACAAAACGATAGGGCATGATACAGAGCACTGCTTTGTTCTCAACCATATTATACAAGACTGTTTTGATAAAAACCTCCTTGTAGAAAATGAAGAAGAGAACAAGCTGAAAATATTGTCGGCTTCATTCCCGAATCATTCTGCAGCAACCATCTCAAAATGTTCTTTCTTACTACAAGACCATATATGCCCATGCTCCAATGAGGACATAAGTCTCCAACATCAGGTCATGGTTCTTCATCAAGCCCAGCTTACCCCAAAGAAAATGAACATCATCTTGATTCTGAGTTGGATAAACTCACCAATAGAGGCCAAGAAAATCTATGCTTTTCCCAAGGAATTTATCAAGAAACTGATCCATGCAGAGAAGGTAGAAACTTCCAAAGCAGCGGAAGAAAGAACTAACCTGCTCCAGAAGCCACTCACAGCACTTTCCAATTTCTCAATCTTGGAGTTGACTCATGATTCCCCAAAACATCAAGAGATGCTAGATGATCTGTTGAGAAAGGTCAAGGTGAAGCTAGGTACCACTCCAGAAGATATGGCACAAATTATAAATCAGGCGATGACCAATGTGCCTATCACCTTTTCTGATGAGGATTTGTCAAAACCTCATGCTTTTCATAACAACACACTATATATTGTGGTGAGGACCAGGGGCATGATTGTCCCACATGTGCTCATTGATGGAGGCAGCAGCCTCAACATTTGCATGGAGATGACAGCCAAGGCTTTGGGCCTGAAAGAAGAAGAGTATGTGCCGGATCTGATCATAATCTATGGTTTTGACAACCACGGGCAGACAACAAAGTGAAAGATTTTCCTTGATATTTTTATCAATTACTCGGTGCATGGAGTTCTATTCCATGTTGTTAATATGCTGCCCACATACAATCTTCTGTTGGGACGAACATGGATTCACAATGTCAATGTCATTCCTTCGACCCTCCACCAATGCATCAAATGGTCTAAAGGAGGAATAATCACCACAATTCTGGGCGAAGATCCCGAAGAAAGGCTTCCACAACCCATGATCCCCCATCCTACTTTTACTGCAGACATCTCCAACATCCAAGAAAGTGATGAAATCAACCTCAGCGAAAGTTTGAAGATGTTCAAGCTGAAGGATGTTCAGGCAGAGGAAAATGTTGCAGCCATGGTTCAACGATAAGGACCTCATTTCTTTAAGCTGGGAGGACGTATCAACTGCACTTCCTTCAAAGATCATCCCTTATTCTCTCAGTTTTCCAAAGCTAAAAGGGGATTCGATCTTCTGTTGAAACATGGATATCAGCCATTCCGAAGCATGGGTATAAATGAAGACGGCATATTGGAGCCGATCATCCCTGCCCAACATGCAGCCAATTCAGGATTGGGGTTCACAAGTCGAGCCTCCAACAAAGGAACTGTTTTCATTAAAGAAACCAAATGAGAAGGATAATGCCATGTTTTTTCTCCTTTCTTTTCTTTCGTTTTCAGTCATCTTGTATGGACAACATAGTCTCAGTCTTTTCTGTCCTTGTCAATCTCTGTAAATATTCACTCGTTGTTCTCAGCTTCATTCAAATCAATGAAAATTTTGATTTTCGCATCTGGGCACCTATCATCCTTGTTCATATTTTTGTATATGCCATTATTCTTTGCTTCCGTACAAAAGGTTGTTTTTGGGATTTTACAATTTTTCCTTAAAAGCCTTTCTTTACATTTTTCAGGACTGTCAAATCATGACTCCTAATCCAATCAAAAGACTCATTATCAATCCTTAATGACCTAGTACTCAGACCAATAGCTCATCTTAAGCATCGTCCGCATGGAAAATGGTCACCCAATTGGGAAGGACCCTATGTGGTCAAAGAAGAATTACCCCACAATGCATATCGTCTGATCAATGCCGATGGGGTGGAATTATCAGATCCTATCAATGCTCTACATTTAAAGAAGTTTTATACTTAAAATGTTCATTCTAGTCTTTGTATTCTTCAAAGAGTCTTTTCAATAACAATGAATCTTCTGTTATCCTAACATTCTTCTCCATAATACTGGGGCATTTTATTTTTTATATACATTCATCTTACTTCAAAATTTCCATATGCAAGCAAAATCAAATCAATTCTTCCATCAAACATCTTCAAATTCTTTTTATACCCGTTCAGGATAAGGGGATAATTCTGAAAACGGACCACATACAATTACCTATGATGGTCTGTTGAAATTCAAAATCTTCATTTTCCAAAATTGGTTCACAAGTGGAATCCTTCGCAAAACCCAATCTTCAAACTGGTTATTTTTAAATTGTCAATCCTAAGTCGAACCATTGTCAGAACCCAATCCTTGAATTGGTCATTTTCAAAATTGTCGATCCTAGATCGAACCATTTTTCGGAACTCAGTCTTCGAACTGGTCATTTTTAAAAATTTTGATCCTAGATTGAATCATTGTCAGAACCCAGTCCTCGAACTGGTTCATTTTTGAAATTTTTGATCCTAGATCGAATCATTGTCAGAACCCAGTACTCAAACTGGTTCATTTTCAAAAATTTTGATCCTAGATCAAACCATTGTTAGAACCCAGTCCTCGAACTGGTCATTTTCAAAATTGTCGATCCTAGATCAAACTATTTTCGGAACCCAGTCCTCGAACTGGTCATTTTCAAAATTTTTAATCCTAGATCGAATCATTGTCAGAACCCAGTCCTCGAACTGGTTCATTTTCGAAATTTTTTATCCTAGATTGAATCATTGTCAGAACCCAGTCCTCGAACTGGTTCATTTTTAAAAAATTTGATCCTAGATCGAATCATTGTCAGAACCCAGTCCTCGAACTGGTTCATTTTCAAAAATTTTGATCCTAGATCGAATCATTGTCAGAATCCAATCCTCGAACTGGTTCATTTTTGAAATTTTTGATCCTAGATCGAACCATTGTCAGAACCTAGTCCTCGAATTGGTTCATTTTTTAAATTTTCAATCCTAGATCGAATCATTGTCAGAACCCAGTCCTTGAACTGGTTCATTTTTAAAATTTTCGATCCTAGATCGAACCACTGTTGGAGCCCAGTCCTCAAACTGGCCATGTTCAAAATTCTCAATCTTAGATCGAACTGTTTTTTGAAATCCAGTCCTTGCACTGGTTATTTCTCAAAAATTTCAAATTAAATCGTTTGCAAAACCCAGTCCTCGCATTGGTTATCTCTCAAAATTCTCAAAATTGTTAGTCTCAGGGTAAATCCTTTTCTGGGACCAATTTCTCTTTTAAATTTGCGGTTCTTGGGTTGGATTCTCTTTCGAACCAAATTCTCCCTCAAAAACATGATCTCTAAGTTGAACTCCGTTTGAACTCAGTCTTTCATTAAGATCCTAGTCAACCAATGCTTGCGATCAAACCTTCGGGTTACGATCTTGTCAAATACCAGTCCTCTTAAATCCAACTTTTAAATTAGTCGGTTCTTCTCGAAAGTTTTGAGTTCTAACTCGAGCTTCTTAGAAGTTTCCAGTTTCGGGCCATTAATTCAAAGGTCCCAACTCTTTTGCTGGTTAGTAAATCAAAGGTCCCAGCTCTTTCGTTGGTTGGTAAATCAAAGGTTCCAACTTTTGTTGGTCGTTAAATCAAAGATCCCAGCTCCTTCTCTTGTCAGTAAATCAAAGGTTCCAACTTTAGTTGGTCATTAAATCAAAGGTTCCAACTTTTGTTGGTCATTAAATCAAAGGTCCCAGCTCTTTCGCTGGTCAGTAAATCAAAGGTTTCAACTTTTGCTGGTCGTTAAATCAAAGGTCTCAGCTCTCTCGCTGGTCATTAAATCAAAGGTCCTAGTTTTCACTGGTCCTTAAATCAAAGGTCCTAGCTCTTTCGTTGGTCATCAAATCAAAGATCTCAGCTCCTTCGTTGGTCAGTAAATCAAAGGTTCCAACTTTGGTTGGTCATTAAATCAAAGGTTTCAACTTTTGTTGGTCGTTAAATAAAAGGTCTCAGCTCTCTCGCTGGTCATTAAATCAAAGGTCCCAGTTCTCACTGGTCGTTAAATCAAAGGTTCCAACTTTCGTTCGTCATTAAATCAAAGGTTCCAGCTCTTTCATTGGTCATTAAATCAAAGGTTCCAGCTTCTTCGCTGGTCAGTAAATCAAAGGTTTCAACTTTTGTTGGTCGTTAAATCAAAGGTCCCAGCTCTCTCGCTGGTCATTAAATCAAAGGCCCCAATTCTCACTGGTCGTTAAATCAAAGGTTCTAACTTTCATTGGTCATTAAATCAAAGGTCCCTGCTCTTTCGCTGGTCATTAAATTAAAGGTCCCAGCTCCTTTGCTGGTCAGTAAATCAAAGGTTCCAACTTTTGTTGGTCGTTAAATCAAAGGTCCCAACTCTCTCGCTGGTCATTAAATCAAAGGTCTCAGCTTTCACTGGTCGTTAAATCAAAGGTCCCAGCTCTTTCACTGGTCATTAAATCAAAGGTCCCAGTTTTCACTAGTCATTAAATCAAAAGTTCCAACTTTCGTTGGTCGTTAAATTAAAGGTTCCAGCTTTCGCTGGTCGTTAAATAAAAGGTTCTCGTTTTTCACTGGTTGACAAGTCAAAAGTTCTAGCTCTCGCTGGTCAGTCTTTTCAAAGGTTCCAGTTTTTCAACTGGTCATTAAATCAAAGGTTCCAGCTTTCGATGGTCGTTAAATAAAAGGTTCCAGTTTTTTACTGGTCGACAAGTAAAAAGTTCCAGCTCTCGCTGGTTAATCTTTTTAAAGGTTCCATTTTTTCAACTGGTTGTTAAATCAAAGGTTCCAGCTTTCGTTGGTCATTAAATAAAAGGTTTCAGTTTTTCACTGGTCAGTAAATCAAAAGTTCCAGCTTTCGCTGGTCAGTCTTTCAAAATCCAATTTTACTAGTCGGGATTTCCAAAATCAAAGTTTCAACCCAAGGCCCATCAAAATTGATATTGAGTGATTATTTTACAAAGAATTCTTGAATATTTTGCCAATTTGCTAAAAATGTTTGTTGATTCCAATATTTTACCGCACAAAAGAATCACCTCATATTACCTCTAGTATTCTTTTCAAAAAAGTGAAGCTTGCTGAGAAAAAAGAGCAAAATTCAAAACTTTTTCCCTGTTGATCAACCAAAAGGATGAAAGAAATATCCTTTGTATGATTAGTGAAGAAATTTCGATGATGTCAAAAAGCCAGAAGCGAATTGATATTGATCATAGCTATGGTGCATTTTTAAAGATGATTGTTCTGGCAAGAAAGCAATAGAAATATTCCGAGCGATATAGAATCCGCTCAAAGTTCTTAACAAAGCAAAGTATAATTAACTATCTACAAAAAGGATCTCTCAACTATTTTCAAGTTGAAGACGGATATGCGAGTGAGATCCCTAGGGATAAAAAAGATTTGAATCACCTCAGAGTTGAAGGAGTGTGTGACGTATCCTTCTAGGGAAAGTTCAAATCGTTGCCAAGTTGAAGGCTGATGCGATGAACCTCCCGACAAGCCCTCAAAGATATTTGATTCATACTATCAAAAGATTTCGCTCAACAGAGACATCTTTATCAAATTCTGGGAACAAGAAAGACCCTGATCATCTCCAAGTTGAAGGAGTGTGTGAAGTGCTCTTCTAGGGAAAATCAGAACATCTCCAAGTTGAAGGATGATGAGATGAAGTTCTCGCCAAACCCCAACAAAAGAAGTCATTCTATGTCTTAGAGAGTGCAAAAGGCATATCAAATTGCCAAGAATCATCTTTTCTCATAAAAAATCCTTTTTATCAATATCCTTTCACTACTTGCTTTTATGAAATTGAGAATATTTCTTTACTTTTCCTATCAAGGGAATGGATAGCTTCCTTGAAGAAAATCATCAACGTAGAATTTGAATTTGACTCTTGAATCTATGGGGTTAACCTTGTTGGAGGAAATACTCTAGGTAAAAGAGGGAATATCTTTTGCACATATGTGCACATTTTCGAGCATTTGAATCAACTACAATTTTACCTCATTGGCAAATATTTTGGCTATCCAAACATGAAATAAATACTCAATGTCTATTTTGATGCAACCTAGCATAGTTTACATCTTCAAAAAGAGTTGCCTCATTTTAATGAGGTATTTCTTCTAGTCCCATCATAGTTTTTTCCCATCCTGGCGAGGAATCCATACTTTTTCTTATCCATTCAGGTAAGGACTGTACCTGAACCTCGTCTCATGAGGCATTTTTAAAAAAATGTCCCATCATGGTTTTTCATATATTTTCGTCCCCATTCAGGTAAGGGTTAAACCTGAAATTCATTTTGAAATATTTTTGTGCCCATTCAGGTAAGGGTTAAACCTGAAATTCATTTTGAAATATTTTTGTCCCCATTCAGGTAAGGGTTAAACCAGAAATTCATTTTTGAAATATTTTCGTCCCCATTCAGGTAAGGGCTAAACTTGAAATTCATTTTGAGATATCTTCATCCCCATTCAGGTAAGGGCTAAACCTGAAATTCATTTTGAAATATCTTCGTCCCATCCAGGTTAAGGGCTAAACCCGAGTCTTTCCACAAAGCTTATTTTTGTCTCAGCCATGAGACTTCTTCAAAATCTCTCCTTTTCACCATTTCGAGATCTTCATCCTGAAGTCCCATCACGATTTTCTCATTTCCTTTTTTGTCCAATTATTTCATTCTCGAGGATTTCATCTTTTTTCAAGCCATTCAGGATGAGGTGCTAAACCTGCGAATAATGTTTCACAAAACAATTCTTCCACACCCAGTTCAGATTCTTTGACTAGGGCATTTCAAAATTTGGTGTATTGTCTTTGCCACTAAGCTCAGCTTTCAACCGGCTTAGCAGCAAAGAGGGGCATCTGTGAACACCCCAAATTTTCCAAAAAAATCAAAAAATTCCCTTTTTGCCCCTGGCCTCATCCTTTGAATAAATTGGGTCAACTTTTGATCAAATTTCATTCATTTCTCGAATTCACTGGTTAAAGATCCAAAATCCAAATCCAAATCCAATTTTCGTATCAGACCCCATTTCAGATCCAGATCAAATATTCAAATGCAATTTTGAGACCTATTATCCAATTTTCAATTCAAAATCTAAAAATACAAAAATAATTTTCAGAATGGCTCAGATAGTTCATCCAGTATCCATTTGGATCCCCTCATTTCATTCCCTAAATTTTGATATCCAAACGCGAATGTTTTACTAAAAACTCTGGATCCAGATCCATTTTTAGAAAATTTCTGAAATTAACCATGTACTTTCCCAAAAACCTCATTTCAGAACATCTTAAGATTTTAAAAACAAATATTTTACAAAAATACTTCAAAAACCTCATCTGGATCCCACCTTTTAAAATTCTCGTGTTTTCTGCATCTTTTCTTAAATTTCTCCTTCAATATATATATATATATATATATATATATATATATATATATATATATATATATATATATATATAAAAGATTTTTTTTTAGAAAAAGCAAGCTTTAATCTTTTTGAAAATCTTCATAAACTTGGAGCCTTCTTTTTTAAAAGTTTTAAAACAAGGAGGGACCCGTTTTAAAATTTTTCTAACAGTTTCCTCCTATTTAAACAACCGTCGAGAGGCTCTTTGATCCATCGCTTCTTCAACCTGCCATCGACACTTCTTCCTCTCGATCCTTCTTCTTCCTCTCTTCTCCCCTTTTTCCTTCTTTTTCTCCTCTCTTCACTATTTTCCTCCCTTCCGATCGACTGAAGGATGCCCTCCAAAGCTCCAGCAATGCGGTAAGAATCCATTGCTTTTCCTCTCTGTTTGAGTTTCATTTTCTTGATTCTTACTCCATTAACGCACCTCTTGCAATATCAATTTGCTCATGGAAATTTTGATTGGCATGCATGCAATATTAATAGAATGATCTGATTCCGACAATTTTTTTTGTTTTGAAACTTCTTTAGCTTAGGCAACTTGAATATTAGTTCGTTCAATCCCCACTAATCCATTTCATCGATTGATTTTATTTGTTTGTCTTGCTTGATTATAGTTTTCTCATTGTGTGTGATCATTTTATTTTATCCCATTTTCTTCCCTGTTTATTTTGGACATAATTGTTTGCTATAAAAATCATCCAAAACCGATTTGATTGAAAATCTCTGCGTTCGACTCTTGCGGTTCTATTTATGGTTTATCATGCATTGACTATTCATTGAGTTTTGATTTGTTTCACCGATATCATTTCATCAATTTTTTATCCTGCCACCCGCTACTCTGAAATCCAACATCATCTGTTTATCAATCGCATTTGTGTTTGCTGAGTGTTAATCGTTGAATATTTTAGCATTTTTGTTTTACATCCATCTATTCAATCATTTCGGTATTTGGATAACATATACAATTGGTTTGCTTATAATGTTTTTGCTGCAATGATTTTATCGTGAATCAACTCTGATTAATGATGAAATCTACTGTGGGCTTTGCTGCAATCTTCACTACGAATCGAAATAGCTTTTCCGGAAATCCTTCTATTAATCCATTAAGAATCGGGTGTTAAACTCTCTGTGAAATTTGGGTAACAAGATAAGATCGTTTGTTAAATTGAAAATCAGACCGATCTGCCGTGAACCCATGATTCACCGTAGCAGATCGGTCCAGTGGAGATTTTGTGCAAATCACCAGATTCATTTCCAAAGGCAAGGCAGATCTTCCGTATTCACTCTGGCACCTGCCAGATAAGTCATTTTCATTTGACGGAATTAAGTTCACGATGAGTTTCTACTTCACTGTGAACTCCTTGAATCTGTCAAACTCCATTGGGTTATTGGATGAACTAGAGTCATTGTCGATATAAGATTGTTGAAACATCAAAGGTTTGCCTGCCTCTGCAGGACAATTGAAAGGCCTAGTAAAGGTAAACTTGTTAGGAACTGATCTTGCAGAAGTTCCTATAGACTATGGAAGTTTTACAATGTTGAAATCCCTATCTGTGAGTGGGCTCACCATGATTTCTTCATTTTTCTTTCATATAAATTCCTTGGAAGATTTGATGATCAGTAAATGCACATGGCTTGAGGACACTCTCTGTGATTTTGGGGAGCCATCACCTCTGAAAACCTTGAATATGGATCATGGAAATTTCTAAAAGTTACTATCCAATATGTTACACCTTTCCACTTACCACTTACACCTGTGTATACATTCACTAACACCACAACAATCTCCTGCACTTATACATAAACCACCTGTATAATCTCTCATGGGAGCCATGTGTTAGTTTTCACATCTCCATCCTCTTGGTAACATATTGTTTGTTTGTTTGTTTTTTTAGAAGTGTTTACATAACCACGCACATGATGTGTGTTCTTTTCATGCATATTCTGGTTATATAAGTCCTCATCTGTCACCACAAATGAGGATATATAAGCTGCATTTTATTGTCCAACTGTAAGCAACACAGATGAATCAGTAAGAAATTTGATCTCTGAAGGTTGTCTGAAATTCCTATAATTCACCTCAAGAGGTTTTCACATGACCGTTTCATAAGAGACCAGCTGGAGTCTTTCATAAAGTTTACAATTCATGATTCGGATCCATCAAGCATATCATTAAAAGGCAGCAAAATCATTGCACAGACAATGGTCTTTCTGCAGCAACTCAGGAAGTCCCTGGAAGAGATGGGTGGTTAGAGGAAAGCACAATCACTCCTCCAGCTAATGGTGGTGTTCAAAATGTTAAATCCATGGGGATTGATATTGCCAGCCTAAATTCCATCAATAGTATGGCAAAAACAAAATGCAGGTAGGTTGTTGGATCCTTGTGCTCTAGAGTGGAATCTGATATCATTCACAACAAAGCGGGGAGGTCGTTGGATCCCAACTCTTGCCAAAAATCTTCACTCTACCTACAACACATGTCAACACCCATTTACTTGCTGCACAGCAACAATGCACCTACATTGCACATTATCCCCTACGGCCATTTTTTTCACCTCACATCAGCCCCCCTGTTTCACCTGTTGCATTAGCCTTCACCCACACACAACACATTTCCTGCAACCACCATCTCTCACACACACTTCTTATCTTCATCATCACTTGCTGCCAACAAATTTTCACTCAGCACCATACCTGTGTGCTGCACAACATCTCCATTACCTGCATCTTGCCATTTTCACACCATATATACACTTCACTATCACTCCCATCTCGCAGCATATGCACCCTCCACTCAACATCACTATCATTTATCTCCACCAACAGTACAACATCTTTCCACCTGCACTCCACTGCTTATCACTCACTCCTTTCATAGCACCATACATACTTCACACTTTCAGCACTCACCTCACCTGCTGTACTATGTAGCATATCACTCCAGCAACACCTAGGCACCAGCTATTGTTTGTATTGCTGCTGTAATTTCACCTTAACCATTCATTACATCTGCTTCTATCATCCGTGCATTCTGCTTATTTCTTGTGGCATCTTGTTCCATTGCAGTTCTCTATTTTATACACCCTCTTCATAGCATACCATACCAGATCACTTGTGCATCAATCACTAGCATAATGCATATTTTCTATTCATTACACATATTGCCATCACATATGCATTATAACATGCATTCTCTCACTAGCTCAATGCATCACATATACATTTTAACATTCATTTTCTCGTTAGCTTAGGATATAATACATGCATTTTTATATCCATTTCCTCATTTGCTTAGCATATTACATATGCATTCCAATGAGTATTTTCTTATCACCATATGCACTTTTAATTTCAATATAACATCTTAATTTCTTTCCATATTTTATACTTTGCTTTATGCTAACCCAGTTTTGCAGGAATACATGGAAAATTTAGACTTCCTTTCTTAAATTAGAGACTTTGATATTTTCAAATTCAATTCAAGGTTGTAATAATTAGATGTTAATAAGAATTCTAGCTTTTCAGCTTAGAATAGAATGTATGAGCATATGGATTCTCATAATTGCTTGTTTCATCTCATTTTTACTTTTATTTCAAAATCTACAATGGTGAAACATGAATGGCATGTGCACCTTTCTAATAAGAGGTAAATAATTATAAGTAAATGATTCACATTTATGGCCATAGTCAAAATGTGAACAATACTTAGGATTTTTATCTTTTATGGAATAACATTTGACCTTCACTTAGGTCTCTTTTGAAAATCATCATATTTTTCTGAAATATTCTTTCCTTTATCAGAATTTAATTTGTGAATTAACTTAAGATATATTTGTGGCTATAGTCATGGATATATTAAAAGTTAATTTCATTTTAAATCCTATAAAGGCACAAAAATTTATTTTATTCTTTATTAGAATTTAAATACATATTATATTATAATACATTTGTGACCATAGTCATGAATGTATTATGATTTAATCTTATTTCAATTCTATTAAAGAATGAGATCTGCTTTTAAAATCCCAATCTTTAAATAAATTTCAAGGCATTCATCATTTAGGATAGAATTGCATTCTTTTTCATATTATTTCAAATCATCTTCCAAAATCCAAGTGATTTTGAAATAAACTTTCAAAAACTCAGTTTTATTTTCTGAATTCAAAATCATTTTCAACTTTTATTTACAAATTCAACTTTTATTCTCAAATCTTATTTCAAAATTCTTATTCCAATTATGAATTCAACTTCAAAATCCAATTTCCATTTCAGATTCTAAATTCAATTTCAATTTCCAAATTCACTTCCAAGTTCAAAATTCAAATTCAAGATCAATTCAATATTCCAATTTCAAAGTTCAATTCAACTTTGAAATTCCATTCTGATTTCAAATTCTATTTTTAATTCCAATTTCCAATTTCCAATTTCCAATTTCCAATTTCCAATTTCCAATTTCCAATTTCCAATTTCCAATTTCCAATTTCCAATTTCCAATTTCCAATTTCCAATTTCCAATTTCATTTTAAAGTTTAAATCTCAATTCCAGTATCAATTCCAAATTCAACTCTTATTTTCAACTTCCATTTCACTTCAAGTTCCAAATTTTATTTTCTTCAAATCTTCTTTCTTCAATTTAAATTCTAATCTATTTCAAATCTTTGATTATTTCAACCTCAGAATTGTAAATCTCTCTTTTCAAAATCTCAAATTCACTTCAACTTCCAAGTTTGGATTCAAATTCTAGTTTTCCAAATCAAGTTCAGCTTTTTGAACCATGTCTTTAAAGATATTTTCTGACTTATTTCAAAATCACTTTGAAAAATCCTAAAATTTCTGAAGCATTTCTTAAAAGCATACATCTTCGCATTTTCATTGCACAAGCATGATTCAATGTGCATTTAGGATTTCAGAATAATCATTTGGACAAATTTAGGCAAAACAAAAGGCATTAATTTGATCCTTGGTTCAATTACCTCTGGTAAAGGCGCTAGGAACGGTTGAACCTCGTACCGATGAGCGAATCCCGTCTCTCCATCATTTTCTCACAAATATTTCAAAAACAGTGGCGAGTAAATTTTTTAAATCTTTTTCAAATAAGGGTCAAGTGAGACCTTGCAAAAGAGTTTCCTTTCTTTCTTTCTTTCTTTCTTTCTTTCTTTCTTTCTCTTCTCACTTTTTTCTTTCTTTTTCCCATTTAAAAAGGGAAAAGGGCGAGAAAGGAAAAAGAAGAGAAAAGAGAGAAAAAGGAAAAGGAAACAAAAAATTGCAACGATCACAAAGGGGCGTATGGCCCTATGAAATATTTTTATAATGCAATCTAAACCTAAGTGATGCATGAATGTAATTTGAAAAAATATTTTCTGAAGAATTTTTGTGCCTTATAGAACTTAGATGGAATAGATTCAGCACATATCCCTGACTATGACCACGAATATGCATTGAATTATATCTCATTTGGTTCTAAAAGGAGAAAAATACTTAGAAATCCTTGAAATTTGCAACGGTTTTTTAAGATAGCCTAAGAGTGTAGGTTGATTGTGGATTAAAAGAAGATGATAAATCTGGATTTTGTTCGTATTCTGACTATGACCATAAATACGAACTCGATCGAGTTTATTAACTTCTTATAAGCTAGTGCATGTGTCATTTGTGTAGACCATGGTGAGTTTGAATATGCATGAATCATCATCCATCACTCATTGATATTCATAAAAATAATAAACTATATGCAATGCAGCCTAAGCTAAGTAGGAAATAAACTCTTATTCCAAAGTATACAATTACATTTTTACATCAATTGAATTGAAAAAAAATAAAGGAAAATAAAGAAAATATAGTCTTGGATATCCCTGCAAAACTAGCAAACTTTTTAGTGGCAAAAATGTCAGCTTTTCAGGATTTATCCAATAATATCTAGAAATTGATGGATTTATCCAGATATAAGCCTTTTCAAAGCTCCCATAAATACAAATTTATAAAATATATTATTGAATGCATGTATGATTAAATATATTATGAAAATTAACTTTATTTGAAAGATTGAATTTCAAAATTTAGGTAAAATGACCAAAATACCCTTGAAAACAAGACTATGGCCTTGAAATCAGGGTTTTTCAAAACAAATTTGAAATATCTCTAATTTGGGCATTCAAAATTTGATAAAATTGATCATGAAGGATATTGACATGTTGGAGAACATGTATGAAGTATTGAAATAAAGAAATATTGTCCGAAATTAGAAATATTAAATAAAAATAATGATTTTACCCTTGTTTTAGGGTTTTTCAAGAACTAGTTTTGATAAGCTGCATGCAAATCGACTTTAGAAAAATCTCAAAATTGTTTTTAAGACTCCTAATGGCCTTAGGGATATACTAGAATCTAAAAATCAAGAAGACTTTTGAAAAAAATCAGGAAAATAGAATATTGTATGAAAATAATTGAATTTTTTATAAAAATAAAGAAAGGGGAAAACCGGTTTTGGTGCTTTGGCCAAAAGAGGTTTAAAAAGAGCTCAAATTAAGACTAAAGATCCCAGACATCCCTGGGAATCAGATGGAATTTACACAATTGAAAAATTAATTATGAAACATGATTTATGACTAAAACATTGAAGTTGAAAATTTTTTAAATAGGAAATAGGCTTTTTGAATAGACTCTGGTATTTTTGATGTTTTAGAGTCTAAAAGTCTTTAATATTTTCCCAAATTTTGGGGAAAGATTCTTGACATTTCAATGGATCTATCAAGACTTAAAATACTAAAAAACATCTCGGGGTTAGGGTTGTTGTGAACACCCCAAATTTTTCAAAATTTTGTGAATATTCACTTTTTGCCCCTAGCCCCCATTTTCTGATTAATTGAGTCAATTTCTATCAAAATTCCAGTTTATCTCTCAGATTTTACTGGAATCAAATCCATTTTCTATATCTGACTCAATTACGGAACCAGATCCAGTACCAAAATTTAAATCTGAGCCTTGTTATCCAATTTTAAATTTGAAATTTGCAAAAATACCAAAAATAATTTTTGAAAGGCTCAGACAGTCCTCCGGTATCCATTTAGATCCACTGCTCTGTATTTCTCAAATCGAGGTTCAAAACTTGAATATTTTCTCAAAACCTGGATCAAAAATCTATTTTCTGAAGAAATTTCCAAAATTCAAACCTGAATTCTCAGAAAACCCTTCTTTTGTAAATATTTCTAAAAAAAAATACAAAATGGTTTTAAAATCCCTTATTTTCCCCCACAATTTCAAAGTTTTATTTTGAAAATACAAAAAAATGCAAAAATCCAAAGAAAATACAAAAATATATATAGCCTAAAAACCTCTTTTTGAAAACATTCTCGTAGTTAAAACCCTTTTTTTTAGAAAGCTTTTGAAAAAACGCTATTGTGAAAATATTGAAAACTAAGGGGATCATTTTTGTAAATTTTCTTTTACGACTTTCTCTTACAGAAAGACGCCCTCTCTCTCTCTCTCTCGATGACTCTCGATCTTTCTCGAACTTTCCCTTGCCTACTTAACAAAACCCCTTTGCCCTCTTTTCGGAGAGGGTCTTCACCCCTCCTGGCTCATGCATCGCTCCCCCTTTTCCTTCTCACTTCATTCAGTTTCTCATCCATCCTGATTGAAGGAAGCCTGCCCCTGTAGCAGGATCACACGCCTTCTCCTTTTCGTGATCGAACAATCGCCATTGACCATCATCCCTTGGGATCCATCGTTCCCGAATCGTCCTCTGAGCTGATCCGTTCTCATCTCCCCACGATTCACGCATCTGCTTCCCCATCTTCTTCTCGATCCTCCTTCTTCCCCTCTGCGTTCTTTTCATCTCTTCTTCTGGTTCTGCCCCAATGACCTTAAGAAGATCAATCCCACAACAGCAAAAGGTAAGTGTCTCATCTTCTTCCATTTTTTTTTGTACCGCTTGCCCCTTTCTACTGCTTTATCGTACTCTTTATGATTTTATATAAGCCCCTTTTCTTATTTTTATTTTTTTCTAAAGAAATCTTTCGTTATGATTTTATTCTTCTGCATTTCTCTGTCATCGTAAGGCATTAGAGGCATGATTGACCTGCATATAGCAGGATCAATCTACCTCTTGCTACAATCTTCGGTTTATGGTTTATTTTTCTCCTTTGATTCCTTTGATTTGCTTTTATTTCTCTCGTCTTGTTCCCATTGACGCACATCTTGTAAACTCGATTCACATATAGCAAATCGGATTACACAGTGCAACAGTAAGGGAACAAATGGTTCCAACAATTTTCCTCCTGCTTCTGTAAATTCTATATTCATATGCTTTATATTTGCGTTACAATTCTATGATTATGCTCTACAATCATTTTTTTTAGTTGTCTCGTATCTTTACATTTCTCATTTTTCTGCAACTTGTACAAGATTTATCATCTTGGATTAATGTTTATCTTGCTTCTTCTACTTCCATTATTACCATTTGATCAAACAGTAGATTTGTAAACTCACTAGTTTCAGATCTGTTCATTTTTATGTATCCTTTTAGTTATTTCGTTTGATTAAAGTTGTTTAATCCCTTCTCGTCTCATGATTTTCTTAGTTGATTTTGCCCTGGTTAGGGTATCACCTGCAAAATCATGTTTATTCAGATATGATTTCCCTTTTAAAACTCCCTTTGGTTTAATCTTTGATGCTTGCATTCATGCTTGGTCATCTCATATCCCATTTTACTATTTTTTCAATCTGCATCGTTTCAGCATCTCTTTTTGGTTTTAAGTCATATTTGTCGTTTAATTTATGTTACATTTATATTCTGTTCACTTTTTTTTTTTGAGAAAAGGGGGGGGGGGGTATGACAGTGTTTCATCCCTGCATTGGTTCTCTCTCTGATCAATTGGTCATTTAATCCTGAGATTTGAGTTTTGTTTTTGTGTGACTTTCTCTTGAAAGTCAGTTCATGGCTTTACTTCCCCTGACCACTGTTGAATCCTCTAAACAAGAGGATCTCCTTACTGTTATTGAGGTGAGGTATTATAAAGGCGATAGAGGTTTTGATCAGTTGCCTCTGAAAGCAATTTGATGCTTATCCAATTGAAAAATCCCATGTATCCCCCTTTGCATTCAGCTTCTTTGCTTTTGCTATGTCACTACAGTCACGAGCACTTGCACAGTTCATTTTCCATTTAATTGGATTCTATCAGCATACCATTTCCCATGCAACAGTCTAGATGTCGATCCCGACCAGCGATACATAACGTTGTTGGCAATCTCCTCAAAATTTTCCAGTCACTAAATTCTCATATCTATGAGAGGAAGATGCCCTTTGATGATCTTGCTAGGTTCCTTGTGAGATACCAGTACTTTGCGCTTTATCCTGTGATGTGTTTTTGGTAGGCTCAATCTCTTTGCAGAAGGCACTTGCATTCATTCTGTCCAAGAAAATGGTGCTCAACGGGGCGGGGAGCTCTTGGAGATCATGTTGTTCTAGATTTGGTACCTTTGTCTGATCTCATAATCACCAAGTTAGAAGCAAGAGATGCCAATGGGGCTCCTGGAAATCTCTGGTGGGAAGCTTTTAACATCCATGGCTGGGAGTTGGTAAGGTTTTCATATCTGGCTGGTACTGTCCTTTTCTGCTCTGTTACTTTTTTTTTTTACCAGGAGTTTTGAATGATGAAATGTTTGTAGGTAAAATATGCCAAGGGATGTTTTTCTTAAAAGATTTTGTGAATGGAATCCAGGAATGATAAGTTATAAAGTTTGGTAGAGAATACGTTAAGTTGCAATTGCCCTTGTTTGCTGAATTAGAACTTCATGTTTTGGTACCTTTGATAATGAGCATATTGCCATCTTAAGTTTAAGCATGTAACTTGTTATAATACAGACTGGGTTCCTTTCATTTTGTCTTGTAATTTTCCTTCTCGTAAATATTTATTTCGTTATTTTAAAGTCATCCAAGGTAATTAATTTTCATATGAAGGCCATACATAGGTATGTCTGGCACCTTTATCCGGTTAGAAGTCAAGGAACAAGATGTGAATAATTGGTAGTTCTCATTGCATGCCATCTGTAGGATATACATTTCACTATAGGCAGGTAGGCAATATATAGTAAGGAATTATACCCAGATCCCATCCACCAATGAAGCATCAGTGTACAAGCCTATGAGAAAAGATGATTTTTTGCAAAAACTGTGAATAAAGCATTAGTTGATGGATACAGACCATATCCAAACTCTGGTGCTTTTTGAAATCAACATGGATCGATTTTCTCAATTTACTGAAAGGACAAGATCTACACTATTCATACCCTTGCCATCTACCTATATACCCCTTTCACTTACCTCTTGATTCCACAGCAACCCTCCTGCTAACACCTTGCTACATGGCACATCATTACAATACTGTTGCACCTTTCTTCACAGTACAACCTCCCTTCACATTAACCCAATATATACCTTGCTACATCCACCTTACATATGTATATTTTCCTGCAAATACTTCCAGTCACTGTGTGTCATACTACCACATTGCTACAGCCTCATTACAGCCACATTATTCCACCCCACTACATTTCTACTATGCATTTCCCCATATTCTGCATATATAACCCCTATGCCACACCTTCAGATACACTATGCACCTATGCACACTCCACCACTCACTAGGTATAAATTTCTCCATTAGCTCAGGTACATCATTTTAGTATTACACTTCCATTTAGAGGGTACATGTATATTCTAACTAACTCAGGATATCATTCATACCTTTCAAACAAGCCTACTTCAGGTTCATTATTACTTTAGGATATTACATTTAGGATGTTACATGCATATTGTAATACTCACTCAACATATGATTTGTCATTTACATTGCATTTTCATTAGTATAAGATATATGATTGAGTATTTCATTAGTTACATCTTAGGTCCAATGTGATATATGTGAATTGTTTTCTATATATATCTTGTGCTAACTTGAATTTTACAGGGATTAGATAGAAATTGTTTTCTTCTTCTTAGTTTTAGAATTTGAATTTCAATCCAAGTCAAAACTTGTAATAACTCGATATTAATGAGAACCTTACATGTCTAGCTTAAATTAGAATGTATGAGCATCGTAGATATCATAAATTGCTTGTTTTATACTATTTTCCTCTTTTATTTCAAAAATTCACGAAGGGAAACACGAATGGCATGTGCACCATTTTAATAAAAGGTGATTAAATCCTAAGTTGACAATTTGCATCAATGGTCATAGTTAAGATGTGAACAAAACTTAGGATTTTCATCTTTTATGGAATAACATTGGATCCACGCTGGATCTCTTTTTCAAAAATCATCATATTTTTCCAAATATTTTCCTCCTTTATCAGAGTTTAACTTAAAATCAACTCAAAATATATATCAATGGCCATAGTCAGGATATATTGAGAGTTAATTTCATTTTAAACTCTATAAAGGCACCAAAATGTATTTTATTCTTCAAATGAATTTAAATACGATTATTATATAATACATTTTATGACCATTGTCAAGGATGTATTATATTTTCAATCTTATTTCAATTTATTTAAAGAATGAAATATGTTTTTCAAAAACCAAAATTTCAAAAATCTTTAATTCATTCATCATTTAGGATAAAATTACATCATATTTTCAAAAAAAAAAAATTTCAAAATTCAAATGATTCTGAGATGATTCTTCAAATATCTTCTTCACTTCTCAAATCAATCTTCAATTCTTATAAATTCAAATTCATCTTTCTATTCTCAATTCTATCTCATTTCAAAATTCAAACTTCAAATTTCAAAAGTCCAATTTGACTTTGAAATTTCAAATTCACTTTTATATTCAAAATTCAATTTTCAATTCAAATTCAATTTCAAAGTTCAATTCAACTTTGAAAATTCAAATTCATTTTTCATTTTCAGGATTCAATTTCAAATTCAATTTAACACTCTAGATCAAATTTCAAAGTTCAATTTAACTTTCAAATTCCCAGATTCATCACCTAATTTCAAAAATTCAAGTTTTAAAGTCAAGTTTTATTCTTTATTCTTCAATTCAGGTTCCCAAATCTTCCGGATCATCTTATGATTTTAGAATTCAAGCCTGAATGCAAGATTTATTCTTTATTTCTCAAAATTCCAAAATTCTAAGTCTTAAATCAGACTTTAAAAAATCAAAACTTGGTATTCACTCTGAAAATCGATTTTTTTCTAAATTTCATCTCCCTTTCAAAATCGAGTTAGGATTTCACAGATCCAATTCCGAATTTCATCTGAATTTTCAAAAATCCAAATCCCATTTTTTGAAATCCATTTCCCATTCCAGATTTCGGATCCAATTTCATATTGGATTCCGAATTTTAAATCCCATTCCACCTTGGATTCAAATTTTAAAATCCAATTCCATTTAGGATTCCAGATTTCGGATTCAATTCCATCTTATATTCCAGACTTTGGATCCAATTCCATCTAGGATTCTAGATTTCAAATCCAGTTCCATTTCTAATTCCAAACCCAATTCCATTTCCAAATCTCACATTGTTTTTTCAAATCTAGATTCTGATTCCAACTCTATTTTCAAAATTCACTTTTCCCAAGTCTAAATTTAACCTCCAAATTCAGTTCTTTTTTCAGGTTCTGAATTTAAATTCAAGATCAAAAATCTCTTTTCAAAATCGATTCTTGAAAATTGATTAAAATTCAAAGTTCATTTTAAAACATTGAAATTTCATTCTTACTTCAAATTTTACCTTAGTTCCTAATTCTCATTTTTCTCTTCATTTCTTTAAATCTAAGAGCTATTTTCCAATCTTTGATCATTCCAAAACTTAGAATTTCAAGTCTCTTCTTCTAGATCTATTTCAAATTCTGAGTTAGATTCAAAATCTAACTTTTTCAAACCAATTTTCAACCCTTTGAATCATTTCTTCACTACATTATCAAATTTATTTCAGAATCACTTGAAAAATCCCAGAATTTCTAAACTATTTTCTCAAAAGCATACATTTCTGCATTTGCATTGCACAAGCATGATTCTCTGTGCATCTTTAGACTTAGAATAAATTCTTAGACAATATTTAGGCAAAGCAAAAAGGCATAAATTTGATCCTTGGTTCGATTACCCGTGGTAAAGGCGCCAGGAATGGTCGAACCTCGTACCGACTAGCGAATCCTGTTTCTCCATTTTCCTGCAAATTTTCCAAATGGAGGCGAGTAATTTTCAAATATTTTCAAAATTAAGGTCAAGTGAGACCTTTGCAAAAGAGTTCCACTCTCTTGTTTCTTTTTTTCTCTCCCTTCTTTTTTATCTTTTATTCTCCTTCAAAAAGGGAATAGAGGCTAGAAAGGCAAAGAGAAGGAAAAGAGGAAACAAGAGAAAAAATTTTGCAATGATCACAGATTTGGCGACCGTGATGGGACTCGTCTTCGTCCGGTTGGATTTATGCCTTTGCTTTGATTTTATCTAAGTCTTTATTCTACAAATGTCAACTTCATTTTCATGCAAACCTTAGGAGCCTAGACTCTGTCCTAGCTGACATAATGCATATAGGATCCAAGTATGGTTTGGTAGGACCATATTGAGGAGATTATTGCATGTTCACTTAGACTTAGGTTTGAAATACAACTCTCCTCAATTCTAGGGATTGAATGCAAACAATATATGCAAGTGTGTGATTCTCTTCATTTAAATTCTCTCTCTTTAGGACTTTCATTAGAGCCATTTGATTTATTGCATGTTGAACATGTTTTCGAAAACATCCCTACCTATATTGTCTCGGTCTTCACATTGCTGGGTTGTCTCACTAAACCATAGTTCGGGAGAGAGCCTCACAACTAGACCACTTATTTGGGTTAACGCCCCCCTACCACGTACTTAAGGGCCATAGTCCGAAGTATATCGGTAGGTTCTCAAGGATGTTGGGAAGCCATTACCTTAGAACCGAAGAAATATTTTCTATGCCACGTACTTCGAGCTTCGGCTTGAGTATATCGGCCTACCTTGATTGGAATCAGATGACCTGAACCATAGAGTTAGGATTAGGGGTCTTACAAGCCATTTTCAAATATTGCATTTAGAGTCAGCTTTAGGGAGTGTTGTTTGTGCATCCTTGTTTGTACGACTATGATTATGTGATGTCTTGTATTTCTCTATATATCATTTTTTTTCGAAACCCTGGGTATATTATTCAAAATTCCCACTTATTTTTAGAAACCCAGGTGTATATTTCCTTTCCTTCTTCTGATTTCTTCAATTCTTTTTTATCCTGTTTGCAATTTTTTAAATTTTCGAAATTTACCATCTATTTTCAAAATTTTCTTCTATGTATCTTCTAATTCTATTCCATGCCTTTTTTTTCAATAAAAATCTCTTTTCAAGAGATGTCCTTTTCAGTTGGTTATATTCTAAATTGTTTATTTCTTCTCACGGAGAAACAATACGATTGTCGTACCTACCGTGCAGACTCAATCCCTAATAATGGGATATCTTTTTGTCAATTTGATTTCTTCTTTTATCAAAATTTCCCCCAAAATCTTTCTAAAAAGTCCCACTCTGTCCTACAAAGAGCATTTGGCATTGTCGGATGGTTTAGACAAGATCAAAGACCACACCACTCTAGCACCTCAGTTACAAGCAAAAAGTGAAAAATGGATTCTCAAAAGTTTGCCAGAGAAGAAGTTCAGGATAGCAAGAATGAGATTGATCCCGCTATATATCGGTTGTTCAAAAAGATTATGGTTGAGATATTATCTGAGCAAGCTGAAGCCAGTTTCGGAAAAGCTCCCACCAAAGAAGAGGCATCTGTCGCCTTCCCAATGAACAAACACAGCAATAGCAGTGCAGGAAGTTCCAAACCCAGCAGGGCCAACAGTAAAGACAACCCGAGCAATCAAAGCAGCAATTTGGAGGAATCTAGAGGCTAGAAGGGAAAGTTCGGCAAAACCCAGGACAGACCGCTTCAATCTAGTCCTCAGCAAAATGGCAAGAATCAGGAGAAGCCGAAGCGCAAAGACTGGAGCAGGGATCGAGACTTCACTCCTTTAGATAAGCCGCTCGACAAAATTCTAGAGTACATGCTGACCATGGGATTAGTCAGGCTCCCAAAAGCCACGAGTCCTCCCATGATCATGGGAAGATTCAGCGACTAGTCCTGCAAATTCTATCGAGCAGTGGGGCATGACATTGATCATTGTTTCGTCCTCAAAAATATTGTCCAAGATTGCATTGATAAAAATCTCTTTCTTGAAGACGAAGAAAAAGAGCATCCGGTGGTCTTAACTGAGCAAAGTCAGTCCAACTCCCAGAAAGGGGTCAGCACCCAACAGAAGTCAAGCAAGCCAAAGAAAATAAAGCATGATGGTTGGGGTTATGATCGCAAGTTTACCCCTTTAGGTCAGCCAATCGAGAAAGTTCTCGGATACCTGCTTGTGAAGGATATGATCGAACTCCCAAGAATTGTTGATCCTTCTGTCACTATGGGAAAATGGAAAGAGTGTTTCTGCAAATTTCATCGAGCAAGGGGGCACGATACAGCGCGTTGCTTTGTCCTCAAAAACATCATACAGGATTACATCAACAAAGAAATTTTGGTACCAGAGGAAGAAGAGGAGCAACCTGCAGTTCTGACCAAGACTTTTCCGGACCACTCAGAAAATTGATGTTGCCAAAGTTTTTTGTTTTCTTCCTTTTTTTACAGTCACCTTGTAGAGGCAAGTCAGCCCCAGTCTTTTGTGACCTTTGGTCAAGTGCTTGTAAATATACAATCTCTTGTTATTAGCTTTGCTTATCACAAGCAATGTCAATTTTCTTCATATCTTTGATATCAAATGCTTCTCTCTTTTGCCATACTGGGCATTTATTTTTAAAAATTATATTTTCATTTCAAGAATCTTCCTTGCCATCGGCTTCTAGTAGGCCACATTAAACTCTTATTCTTTTCAGAATGAAGAACAATCCCAACATCATTCATGAGAGAAATAAAATTACCTATGAGGGTTTTTCAAAATTGTGAAATTTTGAAAATTTTCTGCAAAATCTTTGTTATGATCACCAAGGGTTCAATATTTTGGTTCAATCTTTTTCAAAATCAAACATCGCGGTGTTCTTCTTTCCCTAAATTGGTTTTGAACCATTGTCTTTGAAGGGGGCTTAGGTTTATACCCTTATCCTGATTGGGAGGAAAATGGAATACTTCTTTGAATGAGGCTCAGGTTTATACCCTTATCCTGATTGGGCAAAAAATGAATGGAATGATGGAACCTTCGAATTTTGCACAATAACTTCGATAGGGGTTTTGCAAAAGGAAGGAAAATGGGGTCCCTAAAGCTTGAAAATGGATTGATTTTGGGTGTCTCATTGCTGAGACTAAATAGCTTTTGAAATTGCCTTTTGCGAGAAAATGATTGGTGGTTCGACCTCGAACCGAAATGGGACTGTCTATGGTGGGACAGTGGGGAAACAGGGAAGTGTGCAAATTTGAGAGCTCACACTCTCAAAGAAGGGAAAAAATCAAGTCCTTAAGAGGGATTTAAAATTAGTGTCAGGATGTATCAAAAACGGACATCAAGCTCTCACTTTACGCCAGGATAGCTAGAAAATATCATCAAAATGTTGACAATTTTGTTGTTGATTCAAAATATTTGAAAATGATGCATATCGTTGCAAAGGTATTCCTTCTTTTCTACCTGAAGCATAACCTCCAAACGAGCTTCACTTCGTAGAATCAAGATTTTGGAATCCAAATTGCTTGCAATTGACCTTCTTTAAGGAAGCCATCCATTTCCTTGATATGAACAGGAAAGAGAATTTGATATTATGAAAAGCAATTGATGATAGGATATTGATAATAGAATTTCACAAATTTAAAGAGGATTCTTGATAGATTTGGTAGCTTTGATATCCTGAGTGCTTCTCTCATGATAATCTTTCTGCACTCTTTTGGCTTTCTTGGGTTTTGGTCATATTCTCCTTCATTTTGAAGATGTTCTGACTTTTTCTCTCTTTCTTTTTCCTCTCCTGCTCTCTTTTGGAAGGGTACGTCACAAACTCCTTCAACTTGGAGATGTTTTGATCCTTCTTGGACGATGTTGGCTCATGGGTTTAGAGATCTTTGGATGATAGCTGAAATTAAATATCTTTTAGGGATTGTCAAGAGGTTCATCGCAGATGCCTTCATCTCGACAGTGCTTTGGACTTTTCCTGAAAGGATCCGTCACAAACTCTGTCATCTTCGAGATGTTTCAAATCTTCTTTGGCCCTGGGGGTCTACTCGCTTAATTCACCTTCATCTTGGCGACAATTGAGAGATCCCTTTTGCGGATATTTAATGGCAACTTGGGTGATTTTGAGGAGACAGGGCTTGGGTGAATTCTCTCTTTTTCTAACGCTCAGGATATTTCCACTGTCTCATCTTTACAAGAATAATCTTTAGAGATGTGTCATAATTGCGATCAATATCAATCATCTATGGTCTTGCGATAACGTTGAATCTTCTTTTGTGACCATATCGAGGATTTATCCTTCATCCTTTGTTTGGCCAATAGAAAGAATTTGAATTTCGAATCTTTTTTCGCAAAAGCTTCACTCTTTTGGAAGTAATGCTAAAGGTAAACCGAGATAGAGATTTGTGCAAAAAAGACACTGAAATCAACGAATAATTTGATTGACGAATTGACAACATGTTCTTGAAATCCTGGGTGAAAGAGAGCGTTTGAGGTCCGGCTCGACACATCCGTGACGAAAATTCTCCTCTCTTTTTCCCCAAAAAGAGAGACTCAGGCTTAGCCCTTACCTGAATGGGAAATAGGAAATAATCCTCTCTTCCCTGAAGAGGAGGTGTTTGCAAAACGAACTTTCGAAGAGAAATTAAGCTTTCGTCAAAGCTCCCTAATATTAGGCTTCTCTTATGAAAGGGGGCCGATAATAGTGAGGTCTGAAAATTGGGTCATGAAAGGATCGAGTCCGTCACACTCTCCCTGGAAAGCGGGTCCTTCATGAGGAAAAATGGCCCAGTAGAAAATTGGGTGGGCCACAAGAAAAGCAAGTCTTCGTTGAGCCTCTCCCTATAAAAGGGTTCCTTGTGTGAAATTGGAAATTGTTTTGCAAACGGTTCACGAAGACGCGAGTTCCTTCAAACTCTTCCTGAAAAGAGGCTAAGTGAACGAATTGGATAGCATGCGAAAAGAACGAGCTCCCTCGAACTCTCCCTAAAAAGGGTCTCTCGCAAGAGAAAATGATTGAAATTAGATATTGAAATTGATTGACCCAAAGGTTGAAATTGGAAATTGGAAAATTGATTGTTTGGAAATTAGATGACCCGAAGGTCAAAATTGGATGACCTGACGGTCGAAATTGAGAATTTGGTTGACCAAAAGGTCAAAATTGTGTGACCCGAAGGTCAAAATTGAGAATTGGTTGACCAAAAGGTCGAAATTGTGTGACCCAAAGGTCAAAATTGAAAATTGGTTGACCAAAAGGTCGAAATTGTGTGACCCAAAGGTCGAAATTGAGAATTGAGTGACCTGAAGGTCGAAAATTGGAATTTGAATGACCTGGAGGTCAAAATTGAGAATTTGGTAATTGGAATTGAGAATTGAAATTTTGAAATTGGAAATTGGAAATTGGGTGACCCAGGGGTCAAGATTGGAGAATTGAATGATCCGAAGATTTGAATTGAAAATTGGTGGGCAAAATATCAAATTTGAGCAATTGACAAACCCTAAGGATCGAAATGACTTGGATTAACAAAGGAGAATAAATGGCTCGAGTCGGAGCTCGAATAAAGTAGAGAGATCACGAGTCGGAACCCGGATCAGTAAAGGAGATTGAAGAGCTCGGGTCAGAGCTCAAATAAGGTAAAGAGATCACGAGTCGGAACCTAGATCAGCAAAGAAACATGAAGAGCTCGAATCAGAGCTTGAATAAATAAAGAGATCTTGAGTCGGAACCCGGATCAACAAAAGAAAGTGAAGAGTTCGAGTCAGGGCTCGAATAAATAAAGGGATCTCGAGTCGGAACCCGGATCAACAAAAGAAAATGAAGAGCTCGAGTTAGGGCTCGAATAAATAAAGAGATCTTGAGTCGGAACCCGGATCAACAAAAGAAAATAAAGAGCTTGAATCTGAGCTCGAATAGGGTAGAGAGATCACGAGTCGAAACTCGGATCAACAGAGGAAAATGATTTAAGATAACACCCGAGTCAGAATTCGGATCAGCAAAGGAAAAAGTAATTTAAAGGAAAACCCGGGTCGGAACTTGGTTTTTTGAAAGAAAACATAGACTTACTTGGAAATTGGATTTGAAATGATGTCAGTTCGAGCACTGGATTTTGAAATAATACCAGTTCGAGCACTGGATCTTGGTTCAGTATTAATTATTGTTTTTCGATTTTGAATAACAATTAAGAGTTGTGATGGGAGTGTTTGTTGAAATCCCAATACTAACCAAATTGTTATTAATGCAGTTGAATGCAAATTGATGCACATGAATGCACAAGTGTGTGTAAATGAGGAATTTTTCTTCTGCTTGCATACAGACTAAAATTTTAAAAATGCCCCAGTGTAACTGGGAAAAGAAAGTTTGATCATTATTTGAAGAAAATAGGAAGATTACAAAGGAAGAATAGATGCTTCAAGTATAGAACTTTTTCAAATGTCGAGCATTAATGGGATCTGGTAATTCTACTCCATCGGCGTTGATGAGTTGATATGAGTTGCGAGGTAATGCTTCTTTGACGACATATGGACCTTCCCAATTTGGCGACCATTTGCCGCCAGGATGATGCTTGAGATAAGCAGTGGATCGAAGCACTAAATCATTGACTTTGAATCTCCTTTCGATAACCGACTTCGTGTACTGCCTGGCTACTCTCTGGCGATAGGATTGGGCATGCTCTGCTGCTTTTAGCCTTCTCTCATTGAGCAAATCTAGTTGTACCAGTCGCTATTGCTGGTACTGATCAAGAGGTAATTCTAAAAGTGATGCAAATTTCAAAGCGGGCTTCTGAACATGTAGCAGCAATACTACTTCTGTTCCATAGACCAATTCTGATGGAGTAGCATTCGTTGGTGTACGAATGGTGGTCCGGTAGGCCCATAGTGCATCGTGAATCTTCCCATGCCAGTCACAGCCTGTTTCCATAGTTCGCTCCAAGATACGAATTAAGATCTTGTTGGTGGCCTCTGTCTGACCATTCCCTTGAGGATAATATGGAGCGAAAAAATGATGATAGATCTTGAACTTTGAGCAGAATGTCTTCATCTTTTCATTCTTAAAATGACTGCCATTATCTGACACGATGTCATGCGGGATGCCGAAGCAGCAAAGGATGCTCTTGTGAATAAAAGAGACCACGTGTCGGCCTTCTACTGTGCGCAGAGTGATAGCTTCTACCCATTTGGTGAAATATTCTGTTGTGGCAAGGAAGTATTTGCGGTCATTTGAAGCAGAAGGAGTGATGGGACCTACGACATCGAAGACCCACATAGAGAACGGCCATGGAGAAACAACAGATTGCAAATATGTTGCTGGAGCATGAATAGAAGGTGCGTGTATCTGACATTGAACACAATTCTTCACAAAATAATAGCAGTCTTGCTGCATGGTCTTCCAATAATAACCTGCTTTGACGATCTGCTTGACAAGGGTTTGGTAGCCGACGTGGCCACCACAAATGCCTTCGTGTGCTTCTCGCACGACTTCTTTGGCTTCGTCTTCGTCTAAGCATCTGGAATACTCTGCATTGAATCCACGACGATAAAGAACGTTGGCCAGGAAGAAATATCAAGTAGACATACGCTGGATTGCTCACTGCTCTTTCTTTAAGAGTTCTGGAGGAAATTCGCCGGTTTCTATGAAAGTTTTGATGTTGTAATACCAAGGCTTTTTCTTTTGCTCAGCTTGGTTTACTTGTTCTGTTGGAAGGAAGGCAGGTTGGTCAAGTCTGCCAATTTCGAAGGAACGACAAGATTCTCCATTCTTGAATGCCATAATAGAGCCTAAGCTGGCTAGACTATCAGCCACTTGATTAAAATCTCTCTTGATATGAAAGAGCTGAAATTCTTTAAACTTGCTGACAAGAGCTGAAACGATTTTCTGATAGGGAAAAAGCTTTTGATCTTTGACTTGCCATTCGGCTCGAACTTGATTGACAACGAGTAATGAGTCATCGTAAGCATGCACTCTCTTGACATTGAAGTCTAGTAGAATCTTTAGACCTTGAATCAGGGCTTGATACTCAGCCATATTATGGGTGCATCGAAAATCTAATTTGAGGAAAAATGAAATCATCTCTTTCTCAGGAGTGATTAATAAGATTCCAATGCCTATTCCAGCCATATTTTTTGAACCATCGAAAAATAAATTCCAGATAGGATACTGCTGGATATTGCATATTTGTTCATCAGGGAGGTCATCTTCGGCTTTCACTTCTTCTGCCAAAGGGAAGTCAGCCAACTGATCTGCAATTGCTTGTCCTTTTATTGATTGCTGCGAGACATATTCTAAGTCATACTGCATCAGTAAGACTTGCCATTTGGCAACTCGTACACTGAGGAAAGGTTGCTCTAAAATGTACTTTAGAGGATTGAGTTTGGACAAGATTTTGACTTCAGATGCTAGCAGGTAGTATCTTAGCTTCTGACACATCCATACTAGAGCTAGGCGGGTCTTCTCTATTTGAGAATATTTCTTTTCATAGTCTATGAAAGTCTTACTCACATAATAAATGGTGTGCTCTATCAAGCTGCTTTCTTTATATTGTGTCAAGAATCTGCCGCATGCGACTTAATTTACTGAGATATATAGCAAAAGAGGTTTTCCCAATTCTGGTGGCTTTAAGATAGGAGGATTGAGGAGATACTTCTTGATCCGATCGAACGATTGCTAACACTTTGGTCCCCATTCGAACTTCACTCATTTTCTGAGCAAGTGATTGAAAGGCTCTCATCTCATTGCCAAGTTGGAAATAAATCGCTGGATCGATTGCATGCATCCCTGAAGGCTACGCAGTTCTTTGAGATTCTTCGGGGGTGGCATATCAATGATAGCCTTTGCTTTGGCTGGGTCAACTTCAATTCTCTTTTTGCTGACCAGAAAACCCAACAATTTGCCTGATACAACTCCAAAGACACACTTTTGCGGGTTAAGCCTTAATTTATAAAGGATGAGTCGCTTGAACACTTGGTCAAGAGCTTCGAGGTGATCTTCTTCCTCTTTAGATTTCATGAGGATATCATCAACATACGCATCCATGATTTTGCGCATCTGATCGTGAAAGATAACAGTCATTGCTCGTTGATATGTTGCTCTAGCATTCTTGAGCCCAAAGGGCATAACTGTATAGCAGAAAGTGCCCCAAGGCGTAGTGAAGAAAGTTTTGGATTGGTCGCGGGCGGACAACTTAATCTGATTGTAGCCGGAATATCCATCCATGAAAGATAACATGGCATGTCCTGCCGTGTTGTCGACTAGAAGATCGATGCTTGGAAGTGGATAATCATCCTTTGGAGTCGCTTTATTGAGGTCTCTGAAGTCTACGCAAATCCTTACTTTGCCACTTTTCTTTGGAACAACTACAATATTGGTTAACCAATCTGGGTAATCAATAGTCCGAATGAATCCTGCTTTAAGCAAATCTTCAAGTCCTTCCTTGACTTGTTGTTCTATTCTAGGATCCGTTTTTCTCAATTTCTGCTTAACTGGCTTAGCATCTGGCTTCAAAACGAGGCGGTGTTCGACCAATTTGGGGTCTAAGCCTGGCATATCTTCATATGTCCATGCGAACACTTCTTCATGTTGTTTGAGGAAATTTGTGAGCCTTTCCTTCTCTTTCGGGCTCAAACTGGTTCCGATCTGGAGAATTTTGGGATTCTCCTCTGAACCGATATTGACGTCTTCAGTTGGATCTTGTACTAAAGGAGATGGTTCATTCTGCTTCTGAACTGAGGCGAACTCTGATAATTCCTGAAGAGACCGATCATATTCTGCATAATCGTCTGACTGCTTTGCAACCTTGCATTCTTCGGTGCTTGCTTTGACTCGATGAATTGCTGCCGACTTCTGGAAAGCCTTTGGATTGAGAACGAGCTTCTTGATTGCTCGGGAAGACATTCTGAAATTTTGGATAAGAAATTGGATTCAGGAAAACTCGTCCATCATACGACAAACAATCATTTGAAAAGAATCATGCATAAAATGACATTGAATTATAAAATGAAGAGATAGACGGAGAGGAGACAGATGGCATCCAGATAGACAAAGGAACTTGAAATGTTATTGATTTTTTAATGGATCCAGAACATTAATAAAATGAGACATTTATTGAAAAGAGTGGAAAGAAAATAATGAATGGCTCTCAATGTGCTCCTTTGACAAAACAGTCTTCTTTGGTGAGCTTCCGCCGGAAAACTGTAAACACCATAAATTTTCATTCACCTCTCCAACATTTCCACCAAGCATCAGCATCCAGCATCTGAAATCGTAGATGGCAAAATGGTCATTTTCTGAGCCCGAACCTTGCAAAAGTCTAAATTTCATCTGCAACTCTCAAAATTTCTCTATTTTTAGCTCAGATGTTCAAAATTTTATTCCTGACAGAAGACAGGAATCTCCAAGTCTTGGTTCAAGATTATATTGCAGAAGACATGGTATTGCATATCATTGCATGAGCATCTCATAGCACTGCACTGCACAGCATGTCATTTCGAGGTCCAGAACTCTTGATTTCAAAATTTTCAATCCAAATTCGAGTTTCAACTCTTTTCAAAATTGATTTCAAAACCCTGGGTCTTCAAAATTATCAATTCTTTCCATTTTACCCCCATGACTCTAAATTTCAAAATAGTTTCTCAAGAAAACAATCTGGATAGTTTTCAATATGGATTTCAATCACTTCACCTCAGATTTTGCCCCTTTGTCAAACTATTTCAACTATCATTCTTTTACAAAATCGCCCTACAGGGGCCAACTCTTTTTAAAAAAAATAATTTTTTTTGTTTTATCAATTAGTCCAGATTTTATGAAAATTCCAAAAAGCGGTTGTTGTCTTGTCCTTATTTCAATAAAGAAGCAATGTGGGACCCACACTGAGGTGGTGTCACACAGGCTTTTTCTTTTGAAAAACCTGAATTTTGGAAAACCCAAAAAATATAGGAGCCTTGTCCTCTGGATTGGCGCCACTTGTCTTTTCTCTTTCCTCCCATTTATCTGCCAAGTGTCAGTGTGGGGCTACCTTAAGAAGCCGCCACATGTCATTAGACATCCTCCTCATTCCATGCCACGTGTCAGTATCCACCCTGCGCCATGTGTCATTCCAAGGTCACCCTGAGAGGCCAAGTGTCATGTGTTGTCCTATCCAGAAAAAGTAAAACTTGTCTCCTCTGAGGTGGCGCCATTTGAAGTGTGTCTCCTGCAGATGACACGTGTCAATCTCTCCCTCCTTCAGAAAAGTAGACTGACACATGTCTCTCCCTACTTTTCTCAGAAAAGTAGGAGACACGTGTCGCTCCTAGCTTCCTCTAGAAAAGTAGGGTTGTCTCCTTCTGAGGTGGCGCCATCTGAGGTATTCTCTCCTGTAGCAAATGACACATGTCATTCTCTGCCCTTCTCAGAAAAAGCAAATGACACATGTCATTCTCTGCTCTTCTCAGAAAAAGCAAATGACACATGTCATTCTCTGCTCTTCTCAGAAAAAGCAAATGACACATGTCATTCTCTGCTCTTCTCAGAAAAAGTAAATGACACATGTCATTCTCTGCTCTTCTCAAAAAAAGCAAATGACACATGTCATTTTCTGCTCTTTTCAGAAAAAGCTAAAATTCAAATATTCAAATCCTCCCAGAGGTGGCGCAAATCCTGAACTTCACCTTTTCTATTTTGTCTGAGATGGCGCCACATGGCTTGGAACTCCTTTTCCTCCCTCTTGCCACATGGCACTGTAGGAGCCACCCAGGAGAGGCGCCACATGTCCACCCTCCATTCCTCCAAAGCCAACCCCATTTGAATTTCAAATCTCCCTCTAAGGTGGCGCCATTTGAGAAGACTCCTCCAGACAGCTGACACTTGTCAAAAGCATAATCATCCTGAACTGCCACATGTCCAGACCTCCCTACAGCAGAAAAAGCAGAAATTTGAACTCCTCTGAGGTGGCGCATTCTGCTTCTTTCATTCCTGTCCTTCTGACACGTGTCAAGAGCTCCTCAGAGTTGGCGCCACATGGCATGCTCCTACTATTTCCAACTTTACACCTCAGAATCTCTTTGAGGTGGCGTCATTCCATAGCCCCACTTGGCTTCATTTCTTTTTATTTACTTTATTTTTTTAATAAAAGTAGCCTCTGAGGTGGCGCCATAGGAGGACCTTCAGAAAAGTAGGAGTTTGAATTTCAAACTCCAAGATGACACCCTCTGAGGTGGCGCAATTTGGGAGCTTCCTGCAAAGAAAATCAAGCAAACCCCAATTTTGAAAATTTTCAAATTCTGCTGAGGTGTCTCACCCACAAATTTCCCATTTTATTTTCTCAAAAAAATCAAAATAGCACCCTCTGAGATGGCGCCACATGGAGGGCTCAGATTGAGCCTGTTTGAAATTCAAAATTTTCAAAGAATGCTACAAATACAAGTGCTCACGCCCAGCTTGGGGAATCCAATTTTGGATTTTGAACTTCAGCCTAGATCCCTTTTAGAACTCAAGGGTATTCTTGGAATTCATGCCCCCCTTGGGCTCAGTGGAGAAGGTGTAGTGAAGCACATACATTGCTCGTGCCGTGGCCGATTTGACCCAAGCATAGGTCGATCTTCGTGAATCATTTGAAGCTCGGATCGAAGGATGAAAGAAGCCGTGGGTAGCCATCCATTTCAAGAGTTTCAAAGCTGCATAAAAACACAAGGTGCACCTCCTTTCCTCTTTATTTCATAATATCATGATTTGATGTGTATTGTCGCTTGAAGAAAGAGCTCATCCGAGGGATGGATTGAGCTATTCTCACAAAACGACGTATATCAAAAAAATATAATTATGATTCCTTGATGATTTTTAGCATGCATGCATTTAGCTAAATTTAATTTGTATTTTATTTCATTAATTTAGCATGTTTCATAAGTTAATTAGGTTTAGTTTGGCATTTATTTTAATTCTGCTCAGTTTCAGTAACTCTCTGTTTTTGTCAGTCAATCCACACGTCATTTCATGCATTTAATTTTCGTTAAAAATTTTAAACAAATTGTGGTATGCGCCCTTGGGTGTCCCTAGAAATGTTCCAAAAATTCGAAAGGATTTGAATTTGTTTATTGTGATAAACATTCAAAATGATAAGTCGGGTTTTGTTACCCGGGATGCGTTTTAAAAACTCATTTCTGACTTGTAAAATCGAGATCGCTCTCGTTGAAGGTCTGCTTTTCGATCCGAAAGATGTTCTGAACTCGAGATGATGTCTAGTTTTTAACATGATTTTCTCAGATTTTTCAGATTTTTTTTTATGTTAGACAAAAATCCGAGAGTTCGGGACACGTGTCAGAGCCTGATTTGGGCCTCTGAGATTTTGGATCGACTTAAGGAGATGGGTTCGCTTTGGGTATTGCTCCAAATCCAAATCTGTAAAAAATGAATGTTATGTTCGAGATGTTCTCTCTTTTCATCTGAAAGCTTCTGATTTTTAGAACAGTTTTAAGATCTGTTTCGGATTTTTCTTGTCAGTCCTATGTTTTGTCACATTTGTCTGTTTTGTTGCTTCAGGCATGAAAAGTTGTAGTTTTTATTCATGTTTCTGTTGATCAAATTCTGAAGTCATAAACATGAAAGTTGTCCCTGTATGTGTTGTGAGTAGCTCAGTTAAATATCAGAAATTTTTATGACTGTTTTCTATTGTTTTAGCATTTTATATTAGATTAGGTCAATTTTACCTCCGTCAGTACCAAATGCCCGTTACCGAACTCACCGTAGTTCAAATCCCAAGGTTGTAAAAACCAAAAATGTTCAATTTCGGGTCCTTTAGCAGTCTGCAAAATATCCGAGGTTTCTATGGTGTAATGTTTGCATTATCATATTAAGCATTGTATTTAGTTCGGGTCCATAGGCGAAATTCGTCCATTTTAGGATTTTCTTTAAATTCTAGTATCTAAACCATGTCATTTCGTGAGTTTTAGCATTTTAGGCTGTTTGTCAGGATAGGTAGATGCTCTATACTGAATTTGACAGCATTTGGAATTTATTTGAGGCTTGGTTTAGCCATAATATCAAAACAGGGCCCCGCGGGACCCAAATCCAAGCGAAAAACAAGCGAAATTCGTTATTTTGGATAAATTGCAAAATGTCAAATTCTGATTTTACAGTCTTAATGTGTTTAGCAGCATGTCATAATGTCTCATACTGCATTTCATCATCATTTGATTCAATTTGAATTTCAAAATCTCAATTTTACCAAAATTTCCTTCAAAAACCCTGATTTTAAAGGTATAACTTTAATATTAGGGGTATTTTGGTAATTTTGACCCCAATTTCGAATTTCAAACTATTTTCTACTGAATTTCTTGCATTTTCATCATTTCAAATATCAAGGAAGCATGAGAATAGAGTTTACATCCAATTAAGTCCAATAATTTTACAATATTATTGGAAAATCTTGGAAAAACTCACATATTTGAGCTAACCTTGTTTCAAGTTTGGCAGAGACATTCAAAAGAAGGAGCTGAAGTCTGCAATTTCTATTTATTTCATTTATTTAGTGATGTAATAATGTAAATTTTGGAATAAGAGATTTAATTTTCTGCTTAGACTATGATGCATATCATATAGTTTGAATTTATGCAATATCCTGTTTATGTGATTCATGCACATTATTTCAAAAGTACTATGGATGTACACGAATGGCACGTGCACCAACTCTTAGGGAGTTGATGAACTCGGTGGAATCCATATTTACGGCCCTAGTCGGAATATGGACGAGACCCAGATCCATTATCTTTCTACTAGTCACATTGAGCCTACACTCTTAGGCTATCTTAAAATGCACATCATATTTCTAATATTTTTAAAGTATTGTGCATTAAATCAATTAAACTCTGAACATATTCATGGCCACAGTCAGAATATGTGAAGGATTTATTTTGACTTAATACACATTTTTCCAACAAATTTCTTAGAAAATCTTTCAAAGTGCATTCATTCACTCATATCATTTGCATCATGAAATCATTGGTTTTCTCGTGATTTTCTTAAAAAAGTTTCATTCTCAAGAAATCGATTTCTCAAGAAACTCTAAGAATTTTTCAAAATCGGTTTTTCAAAGTCAAGTTTTTTCACAGTTTTCCATGGAAAAGGTTATTTTCTCAAGATTTTCAAAAGAAGTCTCTCACCTTTCTCAAAGATCAAAATCGATTTCCAAGTATTTCAAGGCTAAGATTCTCAAGATTTCAGTTTCCCGAGTTTCAATTCTCCCTCTCCAAAGAATTTTCCAATGAATTTCAATCATTTTCCAAAGAAAGCTTTCAAAACTTGAAGCTTTTCCTGACAAGCATTTTTCCTTCAAACGTTTACCTTTTTCTCAAGAATTCTTTCCATTTTCTCAGGATTTCCATCATTTTCCTAAGAAAAATCTCAAAGTCTGAGTTTTTCTGAGAAGTGTTTCCCTTTTCAAATGTTCACCTTTTCTCAAGAATCACTTCTATTTTCTCAGGATTTTCATCCATTCATGATTTTCCCACATCTTCATGAACTTTCTCGTGATTTCAAAACCTCTTTCACATGAGTTTTCCTGAGAAATTGATTTCCATCATTTGCCTTAGAACTATTTCCAACTCCAAAACCTTTTCTGAGCATACATCATGTCTTTTCAAGTTACATTTTACAAAACTTCATAGTATATGCCTGAATTCTTTGTGCATTTAGGATAGAACATGATTTTGGTAATTTAGCTAAGTCAAGCACAATTTTGGTCCTTGGTTTGATTACCCCTGTTAAAGGCGGCAGGAACGGTCGAACCTCATACCGACAGGTCGAGCCCCATCCCATGGATTTTCCCACAAATTTTCAAAAACGGAGGCGAGTATTTCAAAACAAATTTCCAAAATCCGGTCAAGTTTGAATCGCGAAAGCATTTCCCTCTCCCTTTCGCAAGGTAGGGAAGACGGGAAAAATTTTGCGAGGATAACAGGTTTGGCGACCGTGATGGGACCTGTCCATGTCTGGTCAAAATTGTGCTTGACTTAGTTTAATTATCAAAACTGTGTTCTCAAAATGTCAGCTCTTTACTTTCTAATATCATGCGAACCTAGGAGCCTAGATTCTGACCTAGCTGACATTGACTGCATATAGTTTAGGCATGGTTTGGTAGGACCAGATTGTGGAGATATTTTCATATTCACATAGACTTAGGTCTAAATACAACTCTTCTCAATTTAGGATCTGAATGCAAACAATGTATGCTTCTTCAAAGATTTTCAAAATCTATCTCTCTAGGATTTAGAGCCCTCTATTTCTTGCATGTGATCATTTTTTTCAAACCTCCCTTACCTATCTTTACCCAGTCTTCACGTTGTTGGGCTCTCTTCCAGAACCCTAATTCGGGACAGAGCCTCACAACTGGGCCAATTATTTGGGTTAACATCCCCCTACCACGTATCGCGGGCCACAGTCCGAAGTATATCGGTAGGCGCTCAAGGATGTTGGAAAACCTTACCTTAAAACCGGAGTTGAGATTATATTGCACGTACCTCGGATTTCGATTCGGGTATATCGGCATAACTGGATTGGACAAAGATGATCTGAACCTAGAGTTAGGATTAAGGTCCTACAACTGTTTTCAAAATGATGCATCTAGAGTCAGCCTTTAGGGAGTGCTGAATGTGCATAAATGTTTGTGCAGGATGTGATTGTTTGTATGCTACCTCTATTTTCTTATATTTTTCCAAAATATTTTTAAATACCCATATTCTCATCTTTTTCCCTTTATTTTCTCAAACCCTGGATGATTTTCCCAAATGTCCAATTTCTTTCAAAACTCCAGGTGGTTTCCATTCTCCCGTTCTACTGGATCTCGGATTTCCAGCCTTATTCTGTTCCTGCCTGCAAATTTTTGAAATTTTAGATTTTGCTCATGTCTTCAAAAACTTCTTTTTTGGTACATCTTCCAAATTTTATCCAAAATTTTGTTTGTCATTTGCTTCCAAGATTGCCTGATCCCATCATTTGTTTTTCTCTCAAGATTGTTGCTTTCAAAATTCTTTTTTCCATCATGCTAAACATCCCACGTGGTTCTGCAGAGGGCATTGGCGTGGTTGTGTGATCCAGACGAGATCAAAGACCGCGCTACTTCAGCATATTAGTTACAGACAGTGAGTGAGAAATGGATTCTATAAAGTCTGTCAAAGATGGAGCTCAGACCATCAAGGAGGAGATTGATCCCGCTATATATCGGTTGTTCAAAAGAATGATGATTGAGATATTATCCGAGCAAGTTGAAGCCAATTTCAAAAAAGTTTCTGTTAAAGAAGAGGCGTCTATTACCATCCCTATGAGCATCATTGGCGACCATAATAGCGGAAAAGGTTCTAAACCCAGCAACAACAAAAACAGAGGCAATCAAAGCAGCAATTTGGAAGAGCCTAAGGGTCAGAAGGGAAAGTATTCCAAAATCCAGGATAGACCTTTTCAATCCAGCCCTCAGCAAAAGAAAAAAAATAAAGAAAAACCAAAGCATGGAAACTGGAGCGGCGATCGAGATTTCACTCCTATAGACGAACCACTCGACGAAGTCCTTGAATACATGTTGATCAAGGGATTAGTCCGACTCCCAAAAGCCACAGATCCTCCCACCATCATGGGAAGATTCTTGAACCAGTTTTGCAAATTCCATCGGGCAGTAGGGCATGACAATGATCATTGTTTTGTCCTCAAAAACATTGTGCAAGATTGTATTAATAAGAACCTCTTTGTTGAAGGTAGAGAAGAAGAACATCCAGTAGCCCTAACCAAGCAAGTTCAGTCCAGTTCCGAGAAAGAAGTCAACATTCAACAGAAATCCAGCAATCCGAAGAAGATAAAGCATGACGGTTGGAGTTATGATCGCGAGTTTACTCCTTTAGGTCAGCCAATCGAAGAAATTCTTGGATATCTGCTCGCGAAGAATATGATCAAACTTCCAAGGATTGTGGATCCTCCCATCACCATGGGGAAATGAAAAGATTGTTTCTGTAAGTTCCATCGAGCAATGGGGCACGATATTGAACGCTGCTTCGTTGTCAAAAATATTGTACAGGACTACATCAATAAAGAATTTTTGGTGCCGGAAGAAAGAGAGGGACGCTTTGCAGTCCTGACCAAGCCTTTCCCAGATCACTCGAAAGGATGACAATGACAATGCCAATGCCTTCTCATTTTGTCATATTTATTTTTGTCAGGACAATATAGTCCTAGTTGTTTTCCTTTTTCAAGTTGTCATCCCTTTTAAGGCATCAATAAAATCATCAACTTTTCTTATTTAATTATGACATTCTTCTTTTGGTTGTTCTATTTTTTTTATTATTCTCTCTTCCCCATTACACTGGGGCATCTTTTTGAAAATTTGTTTTCAAACGTTCTGTATGCAGGCAGGATCAAAATAAAATCCTTCACCATTCATTTGCACTTCATTTGCATTTCATGTGCACGTGCATTGCATTTGCATTAACTATGCATTTCCCATTCAGGATAAGGGATAAATCCTGAGACTATGAATGATTTCCCATCTTAATCATCAATCTCTGACTCCAATTTACAATCTCTGTTGATTTTTCCTCAAAATTCTTCAGATAGAATCCTCTTTTCAAAAATCCAGTCCCCGCACTGACAATTTGCAAAAGTTTGATCCCCTAATCGGGTTCTCTTCTGAAGATCTGAATTCAGATCCAAGCTCCTTTTCTTTTAAACTCCAACTTTCGAGTTGGTCCATATTTTTCTTTTATTCATTCGGGTTTCGACTCGAGATCTCTCTATTCATTTGAGCTCAGATTCGAGCTCTTTATTTTCTTTTGTTGATCCGGGTTCCGACTCGAGATCTCTCTATTCATTCGAGCTCAGATTCGAGCTCTTCATTTTCTTTTGTTGATCCGGGTTCCGACTCGAGATCTCTCTATTCATTCGAGCTCAGATTCGAGCTCTTCATTTTCTTTTGTTGATCCGGGTTCCGACTCGAGATCTCTCTATTCATTCGAGCTCTGACTCGAGCTATTTATTTTCTTTTGTTGATCCGGGTTCTGACTCGAGATCTCTCTATTCATTCGAGCTCTAACTCGAGCTCTTCATTTTCTTTTGTTGATCCGGGTTCCGACTCGAGATCTCTCTATTCATTCGAGCTCATATTCGAGCTCTTCATTTTCTTTTGTTAATCCGGGTTCCGACTCGAGATCTTTCTATTCATTCGAGCTCAGATGCGAGCTCTTCATCTTCTTTTGTTGATCCAGGTTCCGACTCGAGATCTCTCTCTTCATTCGAGCTCAGATGCGAGCTCTTTATTTTCTTTTGTTGATATGGGTTCCGACTCGAGATCTCTTTATTCATTCGAGCTCAGATTCGAGCTCTTCATTTTCTTTTGTTGATCCGGGTTCCGACTCGAGATCTCTCTATTTATTTGAGCTCAGATGCGAGCTCTTCATTTTCTTTTGTTGATCCGGGTTCCGACTCGTGATCTTTGTATTTTATTCGAGCTCTGACTCGAACTCATTATTCTCCTTTGATGATCCAAGCCATTTCGATCCTCAGAGTCTGTCAATTGCTCAAATTTGATATTTTGCCCTCCAAATTTCAATTTAAATCTTCAAATCAGGCAATTCTTCAATTCCGACCTTCGGGTCACCCAATTTCCCATTCTCAATTTCAATTATCAATTTCCAAATTTTCGACCTTTGGGTCACTCAATTTTCGACCTTCGAGTCACTCAAATTCCAATTTTCGACCTTCGGGTCACTCAATTTCCAAATTCTGACCTTCGGGTCACTCAATTCTCAATTTCGACCTTCAGGGCACACAATTCTGACCTTTTGGTCAACCAATTCTCAATTTCGACCTCCGGGTCATTCAAATTTCCAACAATCAATTTTCCAATTTTTAATTTTGACCTTTGGGTCAATCAATTTCAATATCCAATTTCAATCATTTTCTCTTGCGAGAGACCCTTTTTAGGGAGAGTTTGAGGGAGCTCGTTCTTTTCGCATGCTATCCAATTCGTTCACTTAGCCCCTTTTCAGGGAGAGTTTGAAGGGACTCGCGTCTTTGTGAACCGTTTGCAAAACAATTTCCAATTTCACACAAGGAACCCCTTTAAAGGGAGAGGCTCGACGGAGACTCGCTTTTCTTGTGACCCCCCCAATTTCAGTAAGACTACAACCTTCAACGAGCTTAGTCTACAAGTACTAAATATGTAATAAATAAATACATGAACAAATGTCCAAAACCCCCCGACGGTTTTCGTACCCTTACTCGCACGGTAAAGTTGATTGTGCAAGTGTGTGAGCATAACAACACCCCATGCCCAGTTGTCAACTTCAGCTAAGTCTTCCAGGAACTGCAGCCACAAGTAACTTATTATCGAACCAGAACAATAAAAAAATAAAGTCCAAAAAGATAAAGAAGAAAGTCGCGCAACTCTTGGTCAGCCGCTTCAGATACACATGCAGCGGACCGACCTTCCCATTTATTATGGAAAAAATGAACTTTCATCGATGAGGAATTGCTTCAACCAGAAATACACTCACGTTATTCCTCCATCGACTATCCTAGAAGAGTCGTGCACTTGTCCCTTGGGTTATAGTTTGAATCTCGTGTTAGGACAACACTTTCATGGCACTTAAGACCTGTAATCCGTGCCACATCTTCTAAGGTCATGGTGATCTCAAAATCCCCAAACTGGAACGTGTTCGTCTTATGGTTCCACTTATTGACCAGGTGGGTCATGGTGTTCCTGTAATTTTCAAAATAATGTTGGTCCAGAAGGCCGTCGAAGTGCATTTTTCGTAATCAGTCCTTTTGATATTCACTCAGCTTTCTGTACCACGACAGAACTACAGGCCACTAACACCGACCTTTCAGTTTTTCACCTACTGCTTTGCTTCTCTTCTGACCTGCTTGTAACATAAAATATCAAATCAAAATTAGTCTCATTATATATAGTAATCGCTATAAATAATAATCGCTATATATAATAATACCTATCACAGTAAATCGGGCCGAGTGGAGCGATTTGCGTATCAAATCACTTTTAACAAACATCATTTCATTTGCTCGTATCATCGCTATACGATTTAGCAAACTTAAGTATAAATCGTGGTAACCTCATAATCGCTATATATCGTAATCGTTGTCATCATAATCGCTATCATAGTAATCGTTGTCATAATAATCGCTATCACAGTAATCACTATACATAGTAATCACTATACATAATAATCGCTATATAAAGTAAACGCTATCGCAGTAATCGCTATACATAGTAATCACTATACATAATAATCACTATCACAGTAATCGCTATACAGAGTAATTGTTATTCTAGTAATCGCTATACATAATAATACATACAATAGTACATCGCGATATACAGTAGCGATTAACGTACCTTGGTTACACTTTTCTCCTCTTCATTCCCTCCCTTCCTCTGCTTTTGTACTTCTTCCTTCCTTCGCTTATTCACATCCATCATCTGCTTTTTCCTTTCCCTTTTCTTCTCTTCCTCCTCCTGCTTCTTCCTTTCTTTTTCCTTCTCTACCTCATCCTCCTTCTTCTTCCTTTGTCTTTCCTTCTCTTCCTCGTCCTCCTTCCTCTTTGTAAACAACCCAAATTTTTCTCATTCATTTTCAAATACACCCCTCATGCAGTGCCAACTCTGGTAGGTCAGTGTAGGAGTCCAACCCCAAGTTTGTGTCAGAAAACTATCATTTTACCCACTTTCATTAGGAAAATTATCATTTTACCCCTAGGTCATTCCAGACCCCAGTCAGTCGGAGTCAACCAAGCTCATTGGTCAGCTTAGAACAGTTAGAATGTCAGTCATTTTAAGCCCATCTAAGCTCACGATGAACCAATCATTTCCATTTCTGACCATTTCTGCCAAAATGGGATCATTTCTTCATAAATGAGCTCATTTCTCACTTAAATCCAAGCCAATTATCTCTGAATCAGTCATTCCCAGTTAGTCATATTCCCTCGAGTCTAGCTTAAGTTCACCAGGAGTTCAAGTGCTCCAGTTTCAGTTCAAAACCATTTCCAAGTGTCTAGGAGCCCATTTCAGCTCTTTCAGCTGAAATTGAGCTGAGTCTAGTCAGTTGAGATAGTATTCGAGCTTCAATTTTTGTTATCTCAGTATTACCGATCTTTATCCCAACTCAAACCCAGCTCTAGTCTGTAATTCATTTCACTCCAGCGACCATTCTGCACCATTTCTCTAAAAATGGTAGCTTTTCTTGAAAATTTATTCGGGGAGTTCAGTTGAGTCAGTGTCTTGACAGTCCAGTTGAGTTTTGAAACTCTAAAACCCAGCTTAACCTAGTTCATTTTAGTTTAAATCAGTTCAAACCCAAATTTTCAGTGTCACTCTGGCCAGGTAGAGCCCGAAAACCATTTCTTGAACCATTTTGCAAATTTTATCAATTTTAACACTTTTTGAACTAGTACGAGTGTCAATCAAAGTCCAAAATCCAAAATTCTTCATTCAGGGTCTGCATTTTGCATAGCATTTCATGTCATTTCTCATCATTTCATATCATTTTTCAGCATTTCATAACATTTCATTTCATTTTCCAGATCTAGAACTCCAGTTTTATAAATTCCAATCCATATTGAGTTTTAAAAGTTTTCATAAATCAATTTCAAACCTTGGATTTCCAAAATTGATAGTTTTACCCCCAAGATTCTAAATTTAGAAATATTTTCTCTAGAAAAACAATCCGGATTTCTTTCAAACTTAATTTTTTAAATTCTACACTGAATTTGCTTCGCAACAGGGTATGAAACTTTAAATTCTGAGCTCGTTTCAAAAACTGTCAAAAATATCTCATTTTATCTGGAAACTTTCTAAAAAGACTATTCTACCCCTATGATTCTCAAAACGAATTTCAAATTTAGAAAGTGAGCCCACTCTGTGATGGCTCCTTCATTTTCATTTTAAAATAAAAATAAATAAATATCTTTTCCTTTTTTCTGTTTTCTTTTCTTTTCTTTTCTTTTCTTTTCTTTTTTTTAAATTTGTTTATTTTTTTATGAGAGGAGGTGGGACCCACAAGGGGGTCGACCCCCCTTTCCCCCTTCTTTCCTTTTTCTTTCTCTCTTTCTCTTTCCTTCTTCTTATTCCTTTCTTTTCTTTCTTCTTCTTCCCTTTCTTTCCTTCTTCCCTTCCCTTCCTTCCTTTCCCTCTTTGGTCCAGCCCATTCACGTACACTCATTCCCCTTTTCATTATCCTTTAAAAACCCTAAGTCTATTCCAATTAAAACCTAAGTTTCCTGGTGAAAAAAAAAAGAAAAAAAAGAGAGGAAGACCTCATAGTGGGCTCTCATTCTCTCTCTCCCAAGGCACATACGGTGGAGTCTCCTCTCTCAACCCCTTTAGCTCTCTCTCTCTCTCTCTACCTCTCTCATTCTCTCTCCCTCACCATAGTAGAAACACCTTCAGCCTCCTTCTCCATTGCTTCAACCACCACTTCAACTATCACTTCAACACCACACCACACAGCTAAGGTTCAGCCTTTACCACCGACCTCCTCCTTGGCAGCATCTTGGCCCAGCCGGTCCAACCGTGGAGCAGCCCGTCTCCTACGGTCAGCATAGCCTCCAGTAACATCAAGGTTGCAGCCCTCCACCGGTAGCAGTCGTCAACCACCAAAGCTTGCACCATAGCAGCTCCTTTGTTGCAGCCATCAGCACTTCCAGCCATTGTTGCAGCAACTTCAACTACAGCTACAGCCTCACCACGTGCAATAGCCGTTCCCCTTCAACTGTTGCAGCGCCACCTCTAAGACCCCCTTTTCCAAGGTAAATACAAGATGAAGTTAAATAAAACTGCATTCATGATGGGAAAGGATTTTGCTTTATGGATCCAAACAATAGGAAATCTCAGTTTTGTCGTGGCAAGGCATTGCAAATGAGGCGATCCATCCGCTGAATGGATCGAATCCCTCATTTCAATAGCCAACATTAAATAAAGGTTATATTTCCCTAGTCATTTTGATTTTAGCATTATCTCATGTAGAGTGCATGTCTTAAGTTTTGTATTTGGCTTTATTTTCATTCATAGTTATAGGTTTTTATCTCGTATGCACAGTTTAGTCATTATTTCATGTTTAATTTTTTGTTAATAAATCCTGAAATTTTTGTTATGGATGCATTTGTTTGTCTGTGATTTACAGCTAAAAACTTAGTTTAATTTGGGTCCTATATCTTCATTAGAAAATTCATAGATAAAATTGAGTCTTGAACACTCCAAAAATTCCCTATTCTATTTTAGCAGACTTGAACACCCGAAATCTCCCAAATGGACAATCTAAATTTTCCTCTAAAAAATACAATGGATCCCTTTTAAAATCTATTGTTTTTTAGTATTTTTTTAGATTTTTATAATAAGGTTTAGTTTTTGCTAAAAATCGAGTTTTTTCAAAACCTGTAAAAATCTCAATTTTTCCTTGTCAAGGTCTACACCGACCCTAACCCACTGTGATGCTTCAACCTGTAGGTTAGATGTCAAAACTTATAATAGTGAACTTATTCCTCACTGTTCCCTCTATCATTTCCTAAATTTTGAGAATTTTAAGAGCATCTCAAGTATTTTTCCTAGAATTAATTTCCCTGTCTGTTAAATTCCAATGTCTGAGAATTACAGAGATCAAGATCTCTGATAATCCTCTGCTCTCTCCCAAACCATAACCTGAATTCTAATACTGTAAAAAAAGGAAATTTTCCTCTATTTGTTAGAGACATTTTTTCAGAATTTAAGTCATTTTCTTCACTGTTTTCTATTTTTTCCATAATTTTTTTCGAAGTCTGTCAATCTGCCCTAGATCCTAGAGTCGTCGGATTCCGATCCGACTTGCTGGAGCTGTCAAGCTCCGACCATAGGTCAAAACCAGAATCTAGAAAAGGAAAAAAAAATTGCCTAACTGTCCTCTGTCACCCCATAAAGTTTGGAAATTTTTATGGTAGTTTAGTACCCAAAATTTAGTTTAGAGTTAGCATTTTAGGCAAAATCTTGATTTTTAGGATTTCTAGCTAATTTTCCATATTAAAAAATATCAAAAAAATATATTTTCAAGTTCCATTCTGTTTTATGGTTAGTATAGGTGTCTATGCCAAATTTGGCTCAATTCCAAGTTTATTTATCTTGTATGTTAGTTTACTTTTAAATTCAGAAGAAAAAATCAGGCGAAAATCAAGTTAAATTCAATAATTTGTGATATTTTTGCCATTTTAAGGTTTTTATCATGTAAATAAGCATGTCATGTCATATTAAGGTTAATTGCAGCCTCATTTGCATTTTAATTTCCTATTTTTGCAAAATTTATTTCAGAAAACCCTAGTTTCAAGGCCATAGTCTTGTTATCAGGGGCATTTTGGTCATTTTGACCTAAATTTCTAAATTTTAATTTTTAATTCTCTAAATTTTCATGTGTATCATCATATTGCATCATCTTATGTTTAATTTTATTTCATTTGATTTTCAAATTTTCAAATTTTACAAAAATTCTTTCAAAAAAACCCTGATTTCAAGGTCATCAAGGGTATTTTAGTCATTTTTACTCTAATTTCGATTTTTCAAGTTTATTTTCAAATTTAATTACTTATTTCTCATGTTTATATCAAAGGGAGGTATGAATTTGGGTTTATATCTGAATAATATCTGATAATTTCCTTTTTGGGTAAATTCAGATAAACCTACATTTATGTGCTAACATGTTTTCTTGTTTTGCAGAAATATCCAGGAAGAAGACTTTTATTTTCTTTTATTTCAATTCAATGTAATGTCAGAAGTAATAATTTGGAATAAGAGTTATTTTTTAGCTTAGAATAGGACTGCATTGCATATAGTTTAATTTCTGAAAATTTCAATATCTGATGTATCATTCATGCACATTTTTCTCAAAATCACTATGGTTGACATGAACCGTATACAAGTTCTTAGGGAGTTCACGAACTTGGTGGAATTCGTATTTTTGGCCATAGTCAGAATATGAAGGAAACCCAGATTTGTGATCTTCGTATTAGCCACATTTAGCCTCCACTCTTAGGCTAACTTAAAAAATGCACTGCATTTCTCAAAATTCCAAAAGGATTTTCTCAATTCCTCAATGAAATATCTTTTAAATTCATATTCATTCATTCAATTTGCATCATTTTTAAACTCTTTTCCCAATTCCATTTTAGAGAAATTGATTTTCCCAAAAATTTCCTAGTCTTTCTCAGGATTTGATTTTCTCAGAACTCTGAATTTTCAAATGTTATTTCAAAGTATTTCCCAAGTTTAAATCATGATTTCCCAAGGTTTTCACATTCTCAATTTCATTTTAAAATCCCAAAATTGATTTTCCCAAAAACTTTGAATTACTTCTGAAATTGATTTTCCCAGAATTCTCAAATCCTATTCAGAAACCGATTATCTTAGAAAAAGCAATTCCAATCTCAAAAATCGATTTTCTCAGAGTTTCCATTTTCCTTAGAATCCATTTTCCAATACAAAGTCTGATTTTCAATGAAATTCAATGATTTTCTCAAGAATTCCATTTTCAAGCACTTTTTCAGTCATTCTCCAAGTACATCTCAATTTTTTAAAGCAAACATTATATTTCTCAAACTTGCTTCTTCTCAAAATTCTATAGCACATGCTTGATTCTTTGTGCATTCTAGGAAAATAGAACATGATTTAGATATTTGAGTCAAGTCAAAACACATAATTGATCCTTGGTTCAATTACCCATGGTAAAGGCGCCAGGAACGGTTGAACCTCGTACCGACAGGCGGATCTCATTCCACAGAATTTTCTCGCAAATTTTTAAAATGGAGGTGAGTAATTTTCAAAACCAATTTTCAAAACTTTGGTCGAGTTTGACTCGCAGAATCATTTCTCTCTCTCTCACAAAGGGAGGGGGGAAATTTTGCGATGATAACACTCTTCCTTTGCCATTTCTTCTCTTCCTCGTCCTCCTTCTTCTTTCTTTGTCTTTTCTTCTTCTTCCTTTGTCTTTTCTTCTCTTCTTCGTCCTCCTTTTTCTTCCTTTGCCTTTCCTTCACTTCCTCATCCTGAATCTGCTTCCTTTACCTTTCTTCTTCCTTCTTCTTCAATTGTCTTTGCTTCTCTTCCTCCTCTCCTTATTTTTAATTGTCTTTGCTTCTCTTCCTCCTCCTTCTTCTTCTTCAATTGCCTTCGCTTCTTTTCCTCCTTCTTCTTATTCTTCCTTTACTTTTTCCTCTCCTCCTCCTACTCCTCTTTCTTTTGCCTTCGCTTTTCTTTCTTTTTCTCCTTATTCTTCCTTTGCTTTTCCCTCTCCTTCTTCTCCTTTTGCCTTAGCTTCTCTTCCTCCTCCTTATTCTTCCTTTGCTTTTCCTTATCCTCCTCCTTCTTTTGCCTTGATTTCCTTTGCTTTTTTTCATTATCCTCCTCCTTCATTTGCTTTTGCTTCTCTTCATCATCCTTCTTCTTTTTCATCTTTACTTCTTTCTCATCATTCTCCGTTGGATTATCATCTTCAATATCTCACGGATTAGGCTTTGCTTTATACTTTACCAGCAATTGCTCCCTTTCTTTATCAATCTCAAGTGTCATTATTCTGTAGTATGCTTTTAATTGCTCATAGAAATCATATTGTTCGACAATTTCATCGAGTCATCCCCTCTAACATCAAAGTGTTTTGCTCTTACGAATGTAAGCCATTGGTAACCTGCTGTAGGACCCGCGGATTTTTCTAAGAAATTCACTGTTTGCATAGAGTTGAGGTGTATACCTTCGTATGTTTACAAGGTTGTAGCACGCATAATTAAATATTAATCGAACTAGGCTTTGAATTTCGGATCATAATGAGCGAGACCCGAAATCGCGTAAGTACAATATATGAGTAAGAAGAGCCCAATTCTGGATGAATTAACCTCTGAAAACTTAAGGGTAAGTGCATAATATATGTATTTAGTTTGTCCTCGAATTTGGGACCTATACGATGAAAAAACACCGTCAGTGCATGTGAATTACTGAAAATTACATATCGATAATACGTGAATCGTAACGAGAGTATTTATCGCAAATGATAGAAAATTTCTTAAAGGAGCTTTGAGCATTTCATGTCAATCAAGAATTTGAAAATGAGTATATGATGTGTTGAAGTCAAATTTTATTTTAAAATCATTAAATGAGCATTTGTTTTTACAATATTACATTATCGTTTTTGGATCTAGAGATGACCCAGACCCATGGACAACCCAGACCCTTTCTCCGCCCTTATAGGTGGACGCTTGTGGCCATGAGGACCAGCTGGTCAATGGTTGACCAGTTGGGCGGTGGCAGGGGTGTAAAAACCCCAACTTTGATTTGAATCCCAGCCATGGGTTAGCCAAGTGGGCGGCAACCCATGGCAGTTTTGAAAAGTTTTTAGTGCAGCCAAAAGGGTGCACATGCACTGGTTGTAGGGGGCGGCAACCCTAGTACATCCCCTATAATTTAGCCAAAACGTTAATGGCATTTTAAAACCTCAAGGAGTGGCATTTTTGAAAGATCTTTTTAAAGTTTTGAAAGGAGGTTTTTGATAGGAGGAGTGAAAGGCTATGGGGGCATGGATCACCCCAGCCCTCCATCTTATCTAGGCTAATCCTAGCCACCCATTTGTTTAACGTAGGTATTTATACCTTTAAGAAAGAGAGAGACCCATTTTTGGCGATTTTCTTGGAGTCCATCTCTCTCTCTTCTCTTGCTCTCCACTCTCTTCTCCTCTCATTCTCTCAACCGTGGGACTCCACCATTGGAGTCGTGCTCCTCCCTTGAGCTTAGGTGTAGTGGTGGGTACCAAGCCGAGACTCCCTTCTACACCACGAGCTAAGGAGCGTGTTTCCTTCTCTCCCGTTTTGGCACGCAACGAATGTGAGATTTCCTCCTTCTTCCACTAGCTCATTGGTATTTCATTTTAAAAATATAAGTGCGGTCATGTTTTGCATATGAGTATAGCATTTGTTTCTGCAATCTTTTCTTGGGTTTATGTTTTTATACTTATTTATGTTGGAAGGGTTGGACATAGGCGTGGTCTGCTGGTTTTTTTGCAACTACCCCACTCAGCGGAAGGGTGGCAGCAACGCTGCCATCTTTCGCTGTTGTGTTCGGGTGGTGGTTCGGGCTTGCACCTAGCCGAACCTTCCATCTCTCTTTCTCTTTCGGTCTGTCTCAGTCTGAACCAAGTTACCTTGGGCACCCTGGTTTGTGCACAGGGCCCAGTCAGGTTGGAGTGACTATTGGAGTGCCCAGATCGACGACCGAGTGATGGACGCACTCGGTTGACCCTGTAGCGCTGGTGCTTATACACTAGGCGTTGGCACTTTGTGGCAGGCGCTGGCTGCAGTGCCCTGCCCCTTTCTGTTTGGTGCGACCAGCACCCTAGCTGGTCTGGACACCTTTGTCCAGACCAGTGCTCAGGGCCTGAGCATGGGCTCAGGTATGTACCAGACCTGAGCCAGACGCTGCAACACCTGAACCGAGCCCAGTTCAGGTGGTGCATGTCGAATGCGGATTCGAGTAAGTCTGGACCGAAAGTCCAGACTTGCTGCCAGTTTTTCTAGGGACCATCAGGTCCATTGGGTGGGTCTGGATCTTTGTCCAGACCAGCAACTGCGGGACCCAAGGGTGTGGTAGCCCCCTTGCGCAGGTCAGTTGGGAGGTGTCTCTCCCAAAAACCTTGCTAGGTTAGCCAGCTGTGGTGTTTTGGTTGGCGGCCTGGGCTATGGATGTTCAGTTCACTGCCGGAGCATGGCCTTGGGGCAAACCTTTTTGGATTATTATTACAGCTATTTGGGGCAGCATGCTGCTGGCCTCCCTCCTCGTTATCTTTGTGGTTTTCCCATGTTGTTGCCTCAATAGCCAGTTTATGCATCCCCAAGCATTGCTCCTTTTTGCATCAACTTAATTTAGCATACGTTTTCTCCTGTCGTCATGGAAACGTGTATATACATATATATATATATATATATATATATATATATATATATATATATATATATATATATATATATATATATATATATATATGTATAATTCTCGTGTGCACATTATGCCACTTGCGTGCATCATAGTTAGCACTTTACGCAAATATGTGGTTCGCGAAATATGTAAAGCAAATTAACCTTTATGAAATGATATGATTCAAGAAAACGAGGAAGCCATTGGCTTAATGATCTCGCACTTAATTGGAATTATTTGAATGCACTGGTTTGACAATTCAGACACTATGTTTCCCATTAGGTGTCTATGCCACTTGACACTTACACATTTTCTCAGTGCGCATTAGTTTGGTTTCGTGTTTATGGTAAATGCTCGATTGCATGATAACATGAGATAATGACTTGTGATGATCATCGATGTCGTATTTGCTATGTCGATGCGGTTGTTGTACTCATGTCTTTGAAGACTTATAGGAAGTTGGAACTCCTTGGCGAGTTATCTTGGGCAACTGACCCACCCAGTGAGACGAGCTCACTAAAGATAACAACGTAATGTTACTTACACTTTTCTTGCTAAGTGAACCTCGTGCAATGTATGTTCTAGAGAGGCTTTGCCTTAGATTGTTAGTTCTTATTGCGATTAAAGACTATCACAACTACACTTAGTTCCTCTCTTTAGATATGCTAAATGGCATCACTACAATGCACATATATGTATGCACACACTGTTTAAGTTATTCTACCTGCTTCAGTTATGGTTAAGTTCCCTTAACTCGTTAATTACAATAATACGTTTCTAATGCCTATTGTGATCAAGATGTTAGTGTTGTATACTACCGTGGCTAAATGTTTCTAATTGTCTTATCATAACGCACATTGTTTCATAGGGTTACATTATTGGTTCTCATACTTGTCACAACATGCACATATATGTCCACTTGTATCTATGCACAGTTCACAATACCTTATCTCTTCTGCATGACAAATTCCATTGGGTTCTTACATTGGTCGATTATGTTCTATGATGCATGTCTTGTTATAAATGCTATGAATTGTGCAAATGGATTGTTGTGTCTTTTCTCACCAGCTCGCAAGAGTACTGACCCCGTTTTATGGGGATACAGGTGTTTGCTTCTAGGTGTGCGATGGAGCTCGATGTGCGGCGAAAGATTTGAACCCACACTTCTAGAACCTCAAGATCTTGGCAATGTTTTTGTAAAGGGAATTGTTGTACTATTTGTGAAATGTGATAAATAAAAGATGTTTCATATCCTTCTTGTTTACCCTGTGATCCACCCAGAGTTTTCCACTTGTTTTTTCCTTTCTGGTCTTTTTCCCGCTTTGCGCAATGTGTTTCAAAAAAAAATTACTTTGAAAATCTAAAGGATTTTTCGAGTTGGAAATTCTGGGGCGTCACATTTGGTATCAGAGCCATGTTTTAGAAGTGTGGTTCAAGTCTCTGCACGCATCGACCATCGCACTGTAAGTATGCTTAATTTAGTAGAATTGTATTTTTGTTGTTTAATTGCTTCTCCTGCACGTTTAGATCAAATTCTATGATATTTCGGGTGTCATCCGATGTGAGACACAATTTCGTGTTTAGGCCTTGTATATCTGGCATAAGGTATTGGATATCGGAACCAAGGGGTTTATTTACGCTTATAGATATAGTTTCCCAAGCTAATTTGAGTTGACTCCTGCGAGAGTTGAAGTTCTTGACTGAGACCTAGGGAACTACTTGCGTAAGTTTGCCCTTCTCGTTCCACATTGTGTTGATATAGACGATTGAATAATCGTAGCGACGATCAAAACTTTTACACTAATCGTGTTAAAAACTATGTAATTTGATATAAATTATCGTGTAAGGCTCTAAGCGAGTGTTTTCCCTCTTTTCCAACTTGTTGGAATTGTTCGTGACTCTGCCTTTGATGAAGGGTATCTTTTTGGATATGACCTTTTTGGACAGAAGGCTAAAGCCTTGTCTGTATCAGTTGTGCCTCTGTGTCTCCCATTGGAGGATACTGTTGATCCCCAGTTGGTCTTAGTAATGAGAACACATACGATGTTTTGCCCGTAGCATGTTGCTATGTGTTGTCGGTGATGGCATTTGACTCCTGAGAGGGTCGTATTTTGGGGATAGCGTAACATCGATCTTCAGAGTGTTGTTGCTCTTGAGAGAGCGTTGCGGGGATTTTTGTTTTCCCAACCACTGTCGGGAGGATTGTGATAAGTTGGCTCGGGTGGTGATTTCTGGTAGTGCCAACAATGCCGTTAGAGTGGTGATTTTCTGACGATGCTATTGGGGTGATGATTCCCTAATGATGCTACTGAAGTGGTGATTCTTCAGTAATGCCGTTAGGGTGGTGATTCTCTAACGATGCCATTAGGGTGGTGATGCTCTAATGATGCTACTGGAGTGGTGATTCTTTAGTAATGCCACTAGGGTGGTGATTCTCTAGCGATGCCATTAGAGTGGTGATTCTCTAATGAAGGTCGTTGGAGTGGTGATTCTCCAGTGACATCGTTGGAGTGATGACTCTTCAGTGATGCCGTTAGAGTGGTGATTCTCTAACGATGTCGTCAGGGTGGTGATTCTCTGACGATGCCATTAGGGTGATGATGCTCTAATGATGTTGTTGGGGTGGTGATTCTCCAGTAATGTCGTCAGGGTGGTGATTCTCTAACGATGCCATTAGGGTGGTGATTCCCTAATGTTGTTGTTGAAGTGGTGACTCTTCAACAATGCCGTTAGAGTGGTGATTATTTAATGATGTCGTCAGGGTGGTGATTCTCTGACAATGCCATTAGGGTGGTGATTCCCAAATGATGTTGTTGAAGTGGTGACTCTTCAACAATGCCGTCAGGGTGATGATTATCTGACAATGCCGTTAGGGTGGTGATTCTCTAATGGTGCCATTAGAGTAGTGATTCTCTAACGATGCCGCTAGGGTGGTGATTCCCTAACGATGTCTTTTGTGTAACGATTCTTTTTGTTTTGTTGTGTTAGAGTGGTGATTCTCTAACGTTGGTTGTCTAGAATGGTAACTTTCTAGTGATAGCGACCTCGTGTGTGTCACTTGAGGTTGTTCGAGGAACGTGTTTATATGTCGTGTTGTTGCACGATTAAGTTATAGTGTATTTTGCTTGAATTATGTGTAGTGTGCCCGATGATTTTTGAATGATTGTTGCGATTATCATTTAACAAGCATGGTTGTCAGACCTATCGATTAATTATTATTATGTCTTTTTGTCATGATAGATGACTTGGAAGACCAGATGCAACAATATTATGGGCACTGTGAGCAACCTTGCAGAGATTGTGCAACAACAAGTGGTTGCGATGCAACAGATGGGTGCGAACCTTCAACACGTAGCCCAAGGTGGGCAGAACATAAGTACGGTTACCTATAAGTGTTTCATGGAATTGGATCCTCCTGCTTTTGTAGGCAAGACGGACCCTGAAACTGCGGAGTCATGGATACGTGAGATAGAACGTATTTTTCGCGTTTTGGATGTACCAGAGGAACTGAAGGTGAACTTCGGTACCTATCGTTTGAAAGACCACGCTGAAAAGTGGTGGGACACGATCTCATCAGTTAAGTTCAAAGACACGAATGTTACGTGGGATGAATTTGTCAAAGTTTTTAACTCGACATATTTCCTAAGCATGAACGAAGTAAGAAGATGCAAGAATTTTTGGACCTGCAACAGGGGACGACGACCCTGTCTGACTATATTACTAAGTTTCGTTGTTTGGAGCGATATTGTCCAAATGTTTACGTTGTAGAGAAAGAACGAGCAATGAAGTTTGCTTCTTGGTTTGAGGCCTACTCTGAGAACCAAAGTGTTCACTAGCGAGCCAAAGTCGCTCGAGGCGGCTATTGAGGTAGCTACTCTATTGGAAGAAGACCAAGCCGAACAACAGACTAAGGTTTTTGCGATTGTGAGTGAGAAGAATCCTAGTAGGAAGGAGCCCTCGCCACCTATTAGAGAGCGGAAGTGTCGAAAAGTGCATCAGAACCGCCAACAAAGGCAATCCCAGCGACCGAATGTTCAGCGGAGGTGTCGACGATGCGTTAAAGATCATCCTCTTGGAGCTTGTCCTCTCTATGATGGCAAGTGTTTCAAGTGTGGACAACCGGGGCATATTGCCAAGTTTTGCCCAAGAAAGTCTATTAAAGACTTAGTTGTTGCCGATTAGGCGCCGTCAGAGGAGCTCTGACCATTTTTGTCGTTGTTTGATGTTTTGTGATTTCGCGGATGAAATCCTTTTTAAGGACAAATTTTTCTAAGAAATTCACTGTTTGCATAGAGTTGAGGTGTAGCACGCATAATTAAATATAAATCGAACTAATCTTTGAATTTCGGATCATAATGAGTGAGACCCGAAATCGTGTAAGTACAATATATGAGTAAGAAGAGCCCAATTCTGGATGAATTAACCTCTAAAAATTTAAGGGTAACTGCATAATATATGTATTTAGGTTGTCCCCGAATTTGGGACCTATATAATGAAAAAACACCATCATTGCATGTGAATCACTGAAAATTACATATCGATAATACGTGAATCGTAACAAGAGTATTTCTCGCAAACGATGGGAAATTTCTCTAAGGAGCATTGAGCATTTCATGTCAATCAAGAATTTGAAAATGAGTATATGATGTGTTGAAGTCGAATTTTATTTTAAAATCATTAAATGAGCATTTGTTTTTACAATATTACATTATCGTTTTTGGATCTGAAGATGACCCAGACCCTTTCTGCACCCCTATAGGTGGACGCTTGTGGCCATGAGGACCAGCTGGTCAATGGTTGACCAGCTAGGCAGTGGCAGGGGTGTAAAAACCCCAAGTTTGATTTGAATCCCAGCCATGGGTTGGCCAAGTGGGCGGCAACCCATGGCAGTTTTGAAAAGTTTTTAGTGCAGCCAAAAGGCCGCACATGCACTGGTTGTAGGGGGCGGCAACCCTAGAACATCCCCTCTAATTTAGCCAAAACGTTAATGGCATTTTAAAACCTCAAGGAGTGGCATTTTTTAAAGATCTTTTTAAAGTTTTGAAAGGAGGTTTTTGATAGAAGGAGTGGGCGGCTATGGGGGGCGTGGAGCACCCCATCCTTCCATCTTCTCTAGGCTAATCCTAACCACCCATTTGTTTAACCTAGGTATTTATACCTTCAAGAAAAAGAGAGACCCATTTTTGGCAATTTTCTTGGAGTCCATCTCTCTCTCTCTTCTCTTGCTCTCCACTCTCTTCTCCTCTCATTCTCCCAACCATGGGACTCCGCCACCAATTGGAGTCGTGCTCCTCCCTTGAGCTTAGGTGTAGTGGTGGGTACCAAGTCGGGACTCCCTTCTACACCACGAGCTAAGGAGCGTGTTTCCTTCTCTCCCGTTTTAGCATGCAACGAATGTGAGATTTCCTCCTTCTTCCACTAGCTCATTGGTATTTCATTTTAAAAATATAAGTACGTTCATGTTTTGCATATGAGTATAGCATTTGTTTCGATTCATGCCTTGCATGTAGCATGATCTTTTATTTCGGTATTTCTTCCTCATATGCTGCGATCTTTTCTTGGGTTTATGCTTTTATACTTATTTCTGTTGGAAGGGTTGGACCTGGGCATGGTCTGCTGGTTTTTTTGCAACTACCCCACTTGGTGGAAGGGTGGCAGCAACGCTGCCATCTTTCGCTGTTGTGTTCGGGTGGTGGTTCGGGCTTGCACCTAGCCAAACCCGCCATCTCTCTTTCTCTTTCGGTCTGTCTCAGTCTGAACAAAGTTGGTTCAGACTGGACCTTGGGCACCCTGGTCTGTGCACAGGGCCTAGTCAGGTTGGAGTGGCCATCGGAGTGCCCAGGCCGACGACCGAGTGTTGGATGCACTCGGTTGACCCTGTGGCGCTGGTGCTCATGTGCTAGGCGCTGGCACTTTGTGGTAGGCACTGGCTGCAGTGCCCTGCCCCTTTCTGTTTGGTGCGACCATCACCCTAGCTGGTCTGGACACCTTTGTCCAGACCAGTGCTCAGGGCCTGAACATGGGCTCAAGTCTGTACTAGACCTGAGCCACCCAGTTCAAGTGGTGCATGTCGAATGCGAATTCGGGAAAGTCTGGACCGAAAATCCAAACTTGCTGCCAGTTTTTCTAGGGACCATCAGGTCCATTGGGTGGGTTTGGATCTCTGTCCAGACCAGCAACTTCAGGACCCAAGGGTGTGGTAGCCCCCTTGCGCAGGTCAGTTGGGAGGTGTCGCTCCCAAAAACCTTGCTAGGTTAGCCAGTTGTGGTGTTTTGGTTGGCGGCCTGGGCTATGGACGTTCAGTTCACTGTCGGAGCATGGCCTTGGGGCAAACCTTTTTGGATTATTGCTACAACTATTGGGGGCAGCATGCTGCTGGCCTCCCTGCTCGTTATCTTTGTGGTTTTCCCATGTTGTTGCCTCAATAGCCAGTTTATGCATCCCCAAGCATTGCTCATTTTTGCATCAACTTAATTTAGCATATGTTTTCCCCTGTCATCATGGAAACGTGTGTATATATATATATATATATATATATATATATATATATATATATATATATATATATATATATATATATGTATGTATATGTATGTATAATTCTCGTGTGCACATTATGCCACTTGCGTGCATCCTAGTTAGCACTTTACGCAAATATGTGGTTCGCGAAATATGTAAAGCAAATTAACCTTTATGAAATGATATGATTCAAGAAAGCGAGGAAGCCACTGGCTTACTTATCTAGCACTTAATCGGAATTATTTGAATGCACTGGTTCGACAATTCATACACTATGTTTCCCATTAGGTGTCTATGCCACTTGACACTTACACATTTTCTCAGTGCGCATTAGTTTGGTTTCGTGTTTATGGTAAATGCTCGATTGCATGATAACATGAGATAATGACTTGTGATGATCATCGATGTCGTATTTGCTATGTCGATGCGGTTGTTGTACTCATGTCTTTGAAGACTTATAGGAAGTTGGAACTCCTTGGCGAGTTATCTTGGGCAACTGACCCACCCAGTGAGACGAGCTCACTAAAGATAACAACGTAATGTTACTTACACTTTTCTTGCTAAGTGAACCTCGTGCAATGTATGTTCTAGAGAGGCTTTGCCTTAGATTGTTAGTTCTTATTGCGATTAAAGACTATCACAACTACACTTAGTTCCTCTCTTTAGATATGCTAAATGGCATCACTACAATGCACATATATGTATGCACACACTGTTTAAGTTATTCTACCTGCTTCAGTTATGGTTAAGTTCCCTTAACTCGTTAATTACAATAATACGTTTCTAATGCCTATTGTGATCAAGATGTTAGTGTTGTATACTACCGTGGCTAAATGTTTCTAATTGTCTTATCATAACGCACATTGTTTCATAGGGTTACATTATTGGTTCTCATACTTGTCACAACATGCACATATATGTCCACTTGTATCTATGCACAGTTCACAATACCTTATCTCTTCTGCATGACAAATTCCATTGGGTTCTTACATTGGTCGATTATGTTCTATGATGCATGTCTTGTTATAAATGCTATGAATTGTGCAAATGGATTGTTGTGGTTGTTTTCTCACCAGCTCGCAAGAGTACTGACCCCGTTTTATGGGGATATAGGTGTTTGCTTCTAGGTGTGCGATGGAGCTCGATGTGCGGCAGAAGATATGAACCCACACTTTTACAACCTCAAGATCTTGACAATGTTTCTGTAAAGGGAATTGTTGTACTATTTGTGAAATGTGATAAATAAAAGATGTTTCATATCCTTGTTGTTCACCCTGCGATCCACTCAGAGTTTTCCACTTGTTTTCTCCTTTCTGGTCTTTTTTCCGCTTTGCGCAATGTGTTTCAAAAAAAAATTTACACTGAAAATCTAAAGGATTTTTCGAGTCGGAAATTCTAGGGCGTCACACCTGCACAACACAAAAACATTGTTGTAAGATTTAGCAAACCTATGTACAAATCATGGTAACTTCATAAATCATAAAAACACATAGTTACACGAAACTCACCAAGACGGCAAAGGGTGCTTCAATGAAAGCAAACACCGATAACGATTTTTTGTGGAACGTTTTGGGGGAAATATTGCGAGGAGCTCCTTTTGTTGCAGAGGAGTTTAATGCTTATGGGACCCACCAAAGATTTTATAATAAAATAACATATACCTTTAAGTGGTTTAACAAACCGAGGAGTTTAATGTCATAGTATAACGCAAATCGATGATCAAATATCATACAAATCGATATGAAATTCATGTTGATAGCTTATAAATCAATATACACAATCAGCATACAAATCGAGGGTTTAGGGTTAGGGTTTAGGTTTAGGGTTTACAATTGAGGTCTAGGGTTTAGGGTTTTAGGGTTTTAGGGTTTGGGGTTAGGGTTGTGGTTTAGGTTTAGGTTTAGGTTTAGGGTTTAGGGTTTAGATTTTAGGGGTTAGGGTTTAGGGTTAGGGTTTAAGTTTAGGGCTTAGGTTTAGGGTTTAGGTTTTAGGATTAGGGTTTAAGGTTGGGGTTTAGGGTTTAGTAATATATTAAGGGTTTAGGGTTTAGCGTTAGGGTTTAGTAAGATATTAAGGGTTTAGGTTTAGGGTTTAGGGTTTAGGGTTTAGGATTTAGGTTTAGGGTTTAGGGTTTAGGTTTAGGGTTTAGGGTTAAATTCATGTTCTTAGATATTTGTAGTATGTAATTAAAACTTGTGCGTGAGGAATTTACACTATAGCGACATGATGTGACCATTTGTGTATTCAAATAGTTGTTCATTTAGCAAATTTTATGGAAATTGCTTCAAAGCGTCGTACCTGTAATTAAATAATTGTCACATGAATCGCTGTTGTCAACAAGTATAAATCGCTATTGCATCAAATGTATAAATCATTCCTGCTTTAAACGTACAAATTGATGCTTCGAATGTACAAAACAATGTAGAAATCACATCCTTCATAAGTACATATCGGTGTAACGTTTAGGCTTCAACAGTAAACATCATTGTACGATTTAGCAAGCTTGAGTACAAATCTTAGTAACTTTATAAATCATAAATCACTATTGTATTAAATGTATAAATTGTTGTTGCTTTAAATGTATAAAACATAAATCGCCTCAACGATTTGCCTTTGTTACGAAAATATGTGTCATTCATTTAGAAAGGAAACGTCATTTCACATCTCGCTTATTGTAAAAAATCAATATACCTTGTGAGACCTGGATTCCGATTGACGATTTATGCGATTTACGCAGTGACCTTTATGTCGGCCACAATGATTTGCCTTTGTATAGAAAATATTGGAATAATATAACGCAAATTGCGGTTATAGTAATATATCATCAATTTGCGAGATATTGTTTTATTTGTTAATATTGATTTGTAAGCTATTATGCTGAATTTTCGTATCGATTTGTAATATATTATGCGATATGTATATCGATTTGTAACATATTATGTGTTTGCTAGTGTCGATTTGTAAGATATTTGTATTATGATATTGAAACATGTGCGTACGGCATTTACATTGTTGCGTGATTGCGATAGTGATTTGCGTATTCAAATTGTTGTTCATCTAGCGATTAAAATTGAAATCACTTCACAGCGTTGTAGTTGTCATTAAATCGCTATCACGTGAATCACTATCGTCAACACACATATACGATAAGTCATTTCTTTATTTGGTACGGTAAATAACAACTCGATGCATAGTATAGTGCGATGCAACTGACGATCATGACATATAACATGAAGAATGATGTGCATGTAGATTTAATTTTGCATGGTCGTCAAGAAGAAATCCATTTGCCACATAAGTGCACGTAGTTTTCATTCTCCTCCTCCTCCTTCCTTTGCTTTACCTTCTCTTCGTCATTCTTCTTCTTCTTCATCTTTAGTTATTTCTCATCTTTCTTCGTTTTCTTTTCATCTTCAATATATGATGGATCAGACTCCGCATAATAAATATCCAACAATTTGTTCTTGTCTTTTTCATTCTTAATGTTCATTATATTTTGGTACTTTATATAACCCTCATATATATCGGATTTCCATATAATTTTTCCAAGAGTCATCCCCTCCAACGATACAGGTTTTTTTGTCTTACGAATTGCAGTCATTGCTAACCTGCACAACACATAAATTTAACTGCATCATTATATGTTGCAACCGCCTCCCCAAGTATATATTATTATAAATTATCGCATTCGTTACACAATCACCAACATTACAAATTGTCGCAATATTTGGCTTCATAAGTAAACATCGTAGTACGATTTAGCAAAATTAAGTATAAATCGAGGTAACTTCATAATTACACATCGCTATTGCATCAAACGTATAAATCGTTGCGGCTTCAAACGTACAAATCGTTATACAAATCACACCCTTCATAAGTATATATCATTGTAAATCGTAAAACATAAATGTATAAATCGTGAATCATAAATCGCTACTGCTTTAAACGTATAAATCATTGCAGCATCGAACAAATCGCTACTGCATTAAATGTATAAATCATTGTTAAATTCAAACTTACAAATTGTTGTAGAAATTTAGCCTCTATAAGAATATATCGTTATAATGTTTGACCTTTATAAGAATAAATCGTGCTAACTATTTTTCGATGCCCAGAAAGTGGATAGGTACAAATCGATTTGTTTCAGTATGAAAATATGTGTTATTTAGCATGAATAGTACAACCAATTGTAAGATTTAACATTCAGATTTACAAATCGATTTATTTATATAACGAATCCTTACATAAAACTCAACGAAAGACACAAGTTTTGCTAATCCGACAGTGAAGGAGAAACACCTAGAAGGTAGATGCAATCGATGGTGGCAACAATGCTCCAATTATGCTTCGACGACAGTAGATGACAAAAAGGGGTGCTCCAACGGCAACAGACGATGACAAAGGGTGCTCCTGCGGCAGCAGACGACGTCAAAGGTTGCGTCGTCAAAGAAAGCTCCTGTTACAACAGATGGTGCATCGTCAAAGGGTGATCCAGAACATTTAGGGTGACATAATGCGAGGAGTTTCTGTTAAAGCAAATGAGTTTACTCCTTAGGGTGAAAACGATGATGATTTTATCCTTTACTCAAAATGTCATTTTATTGTGCTGATGGCGAAAAAAGGGTACTTAAGTCTTTGCAAATACACCGGACTTTGATGCTAAGTGATGCTGACACATATGGGGAAACGAGCTCCACATGCTTACATAGGTGGCGCTATATAACCTGTTTCTACGTTGTATAACTGGTGTGTCTGCCTAACCCCAGCAGTGAAAAGATCAGGTACAAACAAATATTTGTGCATTAAACACCTGATCACCCTCCATCTTGAAGACAGGGGTGGGGCCCAAGACCTGATGGAGGGAGTCGGGTGCTTAATGCACAATTATTGTGCAATCATATTGCACCCGATCCGGACTCACCCCAGCTGGCCTTTAAATAAAAAAAACCCCACTGTATCAAACATATATCCATAGATCTAGAGATAGCTTCGTTAGTCGTGGGCACGAGGACGATGGCTTCTGCTGCGAGATTCAGCGTTTCACATCAGGGGTTCACTGCCACTCACTCAAATGGCGCTCGTCTCCCACTCAGGCTTCCCAAGCCACCACCCTCCTTCATCTCGACGCACCATAGGGCGAACAGATTGGTTGTGGTTCCCCATCGCCTCGGATCGTCGTCGCAAGGTCTGCCATTTGCTTACGCTCTTGCTCTTCTCATACATAACTTGCTTATACTATTGCTCTTATCATACATGGCCACCTCCATGGTTTCGCACCTCTCTCTCTCTCTCTCTCTCTCTCTCTCTCTCTCTCTCTCTCTCTCTATCTCGCGCTCGCGCGCGCGCTGTAGTTCGGCGTCGAATTTTACATTTTGAAACAATGACAATTTCGTGTGGAGAGGATGGTGGTCTTCTTTAAAACAGTTAACCGTTGTCTTGTTCTTCTTTTGTATGAGCCATCGAAACCATTCAAGAAGCTCTAAGGCTCTGTTTGGGAGACTTGCGCGGTTGAGATGGAAACACCAATTTCATTTGTTGCCAAGATATGGTTTTGCGAAAAATGTGGTGTTGAGGATGGAGTTGCCAAAAACGTCCTCTTGTGAATGGTGTTGAAATGTGGTGTTGGGTATGTCAACTCCATTCCCAATGCAGCGTTTTGGCAACACCACTTCTCCCAAACAGCAGAGAGCACGAGAGCGTGAGATTAACAAGGAAAAACCTGATATATTCTATATTCATTACCTTTCTGAGTGCCTAACTCTTGCACCTGATGAAATATAAGGAACGTCAAGTCCAATGTTGGAAACCATTTATAACCTGCAGAAAAAATTGAGCCGTTTCGATGGTTTGGGCAGAAAGTTTCCTCTATCCATCACTAGATGAAAAACTAAAGTTATACTTTTAATATTCTAAAAGACCCAAATCATTAGAGAGCGAGAGATATTGGGTTCTTCCATTTTCTAGAGACAAAAAATTAACTTGAGCAGAAAGTTTCCTGCCAATACATCACTAGATGAAAAGCTAAAGTTATATTTTTAATATTCTAAAAGGTCCAAATCATTCCTGTCCTTTAATTTAAATACTCCATTAGGAGCTACAGTTTGGCTAGTGTGTATATGTATATAGAGGTAAAACATACACGTGAGAAGACCCAATAACTCATTTGTTAAAATCATATAAGCTCTCTCTTTCTCTCATGGAGTTGATATTGCACAATCTGTTGTACTTTGCTAGAAAATTTATCCTTCTATTTCTCATTAGTAGTTTATGTTCAATGTTTCAGAGCTTTCAAGTGAGCTGATTGAAGACCCGAAGTTTGTTCCATTGAATGCTGATGATCCAATATATGGTCCACCTGTAAGCAGAATTTCACCATTTTGATCTACATAACTTTATAGTAGATCCGTCATATTGATTTAGTGTAGAATGTTTGCAAACTAGTTTTGGTAATCTAGGATTTTTTGCAAAGCCACAGGGCAAGTGTCATATGAAAATCACATTAGTGGAAACATAAGGTTTTATGCATTTTTTTACTTCTGTTTTTGTCTTATTGTTGAATAGTGTTTTACCATCTCCCCAATTTGTGCACATCTTTTTATGCACTTGATCAAACAAAATGCTTTATTTTGAATTCTCTACATGATTGATGGCTGTAATATTAATGTGATTCTTTATCTGATATCTAGCATTGCTTCTTTATCTGATACTTGGGGCTTCTAGTCTTCTGATTTGCAATTCCTTTCAGCGTCAACTACATCCACTCCATCCCAGCAACTTTCAAGAAATGGTTAGAATTTATCTAAATCCGTTGCGATCATAGGTTGCTAGATAAAATTCTATTTTAATTTGTCCAGCTTGACTTTGTTTTTCTTGAATTTTTTTTATCTTTTGGGCTCATGATCCACATGATTGGGAGTTGTTTCATTTGCATTTACAAACCTTTGCTAAATCATGATTCATCATGTTTGTGACTCTTGTCTTTATTTCTAGTGCTTCATTTGTTCTTTTTAGGACTTAATATTATTTTTTCTGCCTTCACATGTTTCAATTTGTTGGATTTTTTATATGCCATCATCGTAATTGTGAAGTGTCACCTCATCTGCATAGTTTCAGCTTTCCAAGTTATGCTGTTTCATTTAATTCCTGACTAATGCTACACCATGTGTAACTTTCTCGTCTCTGTTGCCATACCCACTGTCTTCCATCCCACTCCGCCTTTTCTTGGCACCCTGGACTTGTATCATCCTGGGTTGCATGTTTTGCTAGGCTATCCTCTCCCCCATTAACTGGAAGTCCAGAATCATGGTTGCAGCACAAAATTGATCAAGCTCTTGAAGAGTTGCATAAGAAGGTAGAATACGGGAAAAACAGTGTCTAGTGGTTTGAGAGGTTTTTCTCTTGGAAGACAACAAATCTGGCAGTTCATATGAGTGTCTCAAATAAATGATTCATAACAATGAGGTTTATGTAAAATTCTAATAGCCTTATTCACCTCCCATTCACATGCTATTCAATTTTTTGACAAGAAAAGTCTAGAATGAAATGGTTGTGCTGTTAAGAGATTTCAAATACCAATCATCAATAAAGCAAAAGAAAACATTGTTATGCACTGTAGTTAAAGTGCTAGGTGGTGTCTAGTTGTCAAACCCCATAAAGCCTAGTTGGCACCCAGGTGACATCTAAGCATCAACTAAGAACCCAAACATTTTTTAAAATAATAATGCAATGAAACTAAGATGATAGCATCAAGTTAGATGCTATTTGAAATATGCAAGAAACTGAGTTTTAGGGCACTGGAATGTGGTGGTGAAAGAAGGTGGGAGAGAGAGTAGGCACCTCCAAACCAACTTCCAAAATTCTCATTCATTATTCTTCTATTACAACTTCATTAGGTTTATATCCCCCCCCCCCCCCCCCCCCCCCCCCGCCCTAAGACTGATCTACACATTATGCCCAAAACATGGACTTTTTCCAAATTCCTTAAGATTCCCTTCATTGTGGGTGTCAAATGTCTGTTTCCCATACATTTCAACCCATGCCCGAGATCGAACTTAAAACCATTATACATTTTCATTATCTACTGCTGTCAACTCCACCCCCCTTGAGACACACCTTGTCCTCAAGGTGTGTAGAAGCAAAACATTGCTGATGCAATGAGTCAGCTACAGCGAGGGTTACTTGCACACATCTTATTCTTTGCAGCACATCTCTCTTGAAGGAGACCAGGAACATGAAGGGCATGGTGTTGCTGGGTTCCACGAGAAGTGGGGGAAGCCAATCCTGCAATAGGGAAGTGTGAGTGAGGAAAGACTCCAACCTGAGCACCATATGCCCTTGCTACACTACCCATTCTTGGTAATTGCATGTGGTCCACGAGTTGGCCATTTGCAATTGCTGCTGACCACACATGGTCACTGTTTTGATGCTTACAACTTCATCAGTACTACTGTCAGCTTTACCTCCCGGTTGTTGCTTCACCCAGGTGAGAACTTTTTGGGTAAAATCAATTGATGGGAACAATATTGTGCATCTTGTAGCACCTTGGAGCCATGTAAGGCTTGAACATAGCAAATTTAGAAATAATTTCCTTTGCTTCTCAACACACAAATGGTAAGTTAGAGTCATAGCAACATTTAATGAAGTATAAATTGTTTTAGCACATTTGAGGTCAATATCTGAAGTTAGCAGAGAATCATAAATTGATGTAGAAATTTCTGTTAGGTATCCCTTCCTGGTATATTTATCTTTTCATCAGGAAAAAGCCTCAATTGCCAATCTGTAGTTTGGTATTCCTTGTCAGTAGTTACTCCATAGAAGTGGCTTAACACATACTCCAGACTGTTCCTCTCCAGCTGCAAAACCTTTGAAGTTTTACACCAATACATATCCATGAGACTTTAAGATAAGGAGTGTCTGAATGACAAGAATGGGCCCATTGATTCCTGAGAGTACAACACCTAAAAAGACATTCATCTACATCTCTACCTCCGTGATTGTGTAAAGGAAGAAGAAATCTTCTAGCATGAACCAAATGTCCACCAACAATTCCAAAGTGGACTAGAACAAATGCCAACAACGGCACACTCACAAAATGCTCTAAAGAGAACACACTTCACAAATGCCTCTAAGGGCTTGCACAAAAGATAAAAAATATTAATTTATTGGATCATAAACATGCAAGATGTATAACATTGAATGAGGGGGATAACCCCTTTTTATATACACATGAGGGTCTCAAATAGACACGTTGGAGCTACTCCAATAGCTCTATTTGTAGCCGTTAGACTAGCTCCAACGGCTATTTAAATCTGGTCAACATTGTGTTGACCAGTCAAACCTAATAAAAAGAAAGGGAAAATATATTTACAAAAATGTATATTTAAAAAAAAATATATATATATATATATATAATGTAAAATCCAAGAATTTTCTAAGCATTTCCATGATTATTTATAAACAAAAGTGGAATTTCTACCTAAATATGGTTGACAATTTAATTGATATTTAAAGTGCATTTAAGTTATTTTTGTGGCATTTAATTGTTGAATATATTTAAATTGACATTATTGGTTAATTATTGGTATAATGCCATTTACTAGTTGATTATATTTAAATTAACATTTGACTTGTTAATTATATTGGCATTTAAGTGTAAATAGTTGTTAATTTGCCATTTTCTCGCTAATTATGATTTAAGTGGCATTTATTAGTTAATTGGCAATTATTTTGCTAATTTTATTTAATTACTATTTGTTTTATTATATTTAATTGGCATTTAATTGTTAATTAGATTTAATCATCATCTAAGTATTAAGCATATTTAATTGACATGGGTGGTACATTTATTTAAATTGACATTTTAAAATTTGTTAGGGAAATTAACAATTTTAAATTGAGGATTTATTTGCCCAATTGGGGTTTTTGGACCCACTTGGACTTGGACCACTTGAAATGGGTCCAAGTGGGGGTCTGATTTTTTTAGAACTCTATAAAAGGTTATAGAGAGAATCAAGGGATGGAGAGGGACATGGTAGTGGCCAAGTGGGCCAAGTATTGGGGGAATATGCCAAGAATATTTTTTCTACTACCTCCACTATCTCATTTCCCTTGGCCGACCTCTCTTCTCTCCCTCCATTGTGTAGAACCTTCTAGAAAATTATAGAAGATTCCCTCCTCCACTCACATGGGCTATAAATAGCTCCTCACCCCCCTTACTCTCTCTCTCTCCATGAGTTTTGGAAGGAGGCCCTCCCTCCTTCTCCCAAGTTTCTCTCTACCTCACCTTGTTCAAAAGTTGAAGTAGGAGGACTCTCTCAAGCTCCCTCCCTAGATCGGTTTTGGAGAAGAGGACTTCCATTGCCCTCTCTCTCTCCCATTGTTCATCTCTTTTCTCTCTCTTGGTTTTGAGAAAAGACTCCATTAGAGCTTGGCTCTCAAGCTCACACTCTCTCTCTCGCTCAAGGTGGTGAAGGAGGCTCTCACGAATTAGAGAAAGGCCTTATCTCACGAAAATTGGGGATTTCTCTCTGTTAAAAATCCACCTGTACCTGCATTGAGAAAGAGAGAGAGGGAGAGACGAAGAGAAGAAAGCAAGAAGGGGTCTGTGCCTGTCACGATTTCTATATTGAAATCGTGACCTAAAATAATTCATTTATAACTTTACTTTACACAGGTATGGATCCGGGTCTGGTGTATTTAGACCCAATTAAAAAGAAGAGAGGTATAACGTATACTGTACACAATCTTTACATGGATCGGGTCAGATCCTTTTGCACCTTTTTCACCCCCCTCAAGTTGATCATGGTTTTGGATCATGAACAACTTGCCTTTAAGCATCCAAAAATGATCCTTTGTTAACTCTTTGGTAAATATGTCTACAACTTGTCTTTCAGTACTGATGAATTCAGGCTCAATCTCTTTTTCTTCAACCTTCTGTCTCACAAAGTGTTGGTCAATCTCAATGTGCTTAGCACGACTGTGATGTACTGGATTGAATGACATGTTGATAGCACTTTGGTTGTCACATAGCAAGGTAGTGTGGGAGATCTTTTCTCCTACTTCAGTTAGTAGATGCCTGATCCATGTGACTTCGGCGGTAGCAACAACCATAGATCTATACTCAGCCTCAGTGCTTGATCTAACGATAGCCTTTTGTTTTCTACTGCTCCAAGAGACTAAATTTTTTCCAATGAAGACACAATATCCTGATGTAGATCTTCGTTCGTCAGGATCTCCTGCCCAGTCTGCATCATAATATATAGTAAGTTCGTGCTCATCTTTGCCATATGACTGTGGTGAATATATCAATCCATCCCCAATAGTCCCTTTCAGATATCTAAGGATCCTCTTGACCGCTTCCATATGTCCAGTACGTGGCGCATGCATAAATTGAGACACTTGATTGACTGAATAAACGATGACAGGTCTAGTGAATGTGAGGTACTGTAACATTCCTATTATGCTTCGATACCTGGTGGGGTCATCACATAGATCTCCATCATCAGCGCTAAGTTTTTGACGAAGCACATTGGAGTTCCTAGAGGTTTGCAGTCTTTCATGCCTGCCTTGCTGAGAACGTCTACGATGTACTTATGCTGAGTGAGTGTCAAGCCATGAGCCTGGTTATTAACTTCTACACCAAGAAAATAACGTAGAACTCCAAGATCTTTCATTTTGAACCTCTGACCTAGTAAGTCTTTTACTTCTTGAATATGGGCTCAAGAGTTTCCTGTGATGATAATATCATCGACATAAATTAATAATAGAGTGGTCACAGTCTGACTTTTAAAAATAAATAATGAGTGGTCCAGCATGGAACGTAAAAATCCATGTTTCTGAATCTCTAGCGAGAAGCTATCAAACCAAGAGCGAGATCCTTGCTTCGGACCATAGATAGCTCTGTTTAACCTGCACACATGGGTTTTACAATTTTGCTCTTGATATCCAGGGGGTTGCTCCATGTATACTTCCTCCTTTAAATCTCCATGTAAGAATGCATTTTTCACATCAAGCTGACTCAACTTCCATCCATGTTCAACAGTTAGAGAAATAATAATTCGAATTGTTCCCATTCTTACAACCGGACTAAAGGTCTCATCATAGTCTTGCCCTGCTTCTTGAGTGAATCCTTTTGCCACAAGCCTTGCCTTATATCGTTCAGTGGTTTCATCTGGCTTGTACTTTATTTTGTAGACCCATTTGCATCCGACAACATTTTTGTCAGGTGGTCTGGGAACAACTTCCCAGGTTCCACATTCATGCAAGGCTTGCATTTCATCATTCATGGCTTCTACCCATTTGGTAGAAGTGGTTGCCTGATAGTACATAATGGGCTTATCTTCCTTATTGAGGGCAGTTAAAAAGAGTTGAAGATCCAAGGAGAAGTTGTTATAGCTAGCCCACCTGTCAATAGGATGTCGTATGCGGTTTGATTTTCTAACCTCAAGAGTATAAGAAGGTGCCAGATTGGCGACTGAGACATGATCTGAATGGCTTGATGCTATCGGTCTTTGTCTAGAATAGACAATGCCTTTGTATCTGCCCGGTACTTCCTCTGCATTCTGTGATCTCGACGTCCCAGGGTTCTCAAACATTTCTTCTTCTTGTTGCACGCAATCTGAGGAACATGCTTCATTGGAGCCAACAAAAAGTTCTGAACTCAGCCAAGGATAATAAACTTCAGTTGGCATGTTCATTGCGTCAGCTTCGTGATCAAAATTTTGTTCATCGAAGACAACATTTCTTGAGGTTCTGATGCGTTTGTTGGTGGGATCATAACACCTATGTCCTTTGTAGTCATCTGTATATCCCACAAACCTACATTTCTGGGCCTTGTCCTGAAACTTATTTCTTAGGGACTGATCAATATGCACATAGCAAACACATCAAAAAACACGCAGATCATGATAACTAGGATGAGCTCCAAAAAGACCTATAAGGAGACTTATTTTCCAGAACAACCATAGGCAGTCTATTTATCACATGTACGGCAGAATGGAAAGCTTCTGTTCATAGGTTGATGTGAAGATTACTGTCATGAAGCATACTCATGGCACTTTCAACGATATGCCTATGTTTTCATTCAACAATCCCATTTTGTTGAGAGGTGTGAGGGCAGGACACCCTTCTTCCTATTCCGTTATTTCGGAGAAAAGAAATAAAATCACGGGATGAGAATTCTCCACCTCAATCACATTGGAAAAATTGAATGGACTCAGAAAATTGATTTTTGACCAAGGAAAGAAAATTTTGAAACAAAGAAAAGACTTTCGACTTATTTTTTATGAAATATATCCAAGTGTATCGAGAATAATTATCAACAAAGATTAGATAGTATCTGCTCCCAGATCCAGAGGCAATCGGGGCGGGTCCCCATACATCAAAACAAATTATTTCAAAAGGTTTTGAAGCTCTCTTATTAATGGAATGGAAAGACAATACATGACTCTTGCATGAAAGACAACTGGAACACTTATGACTGCTCTCATCCCCATTGAGACTTTCTTTTGGAATGAGATTATTAGAGACAAGTTTTTCAATAAAATGACTCCCACAATGAGAAACAAGATGGTGGGATCCATCTCCCATGACAATCTTACTTTTTCCAAAATAAGGAATAGGGTTAGAAATTTTACCTACATCGCCTGTCACATGAGTCGCTGCCCCTGAGTCGACAAACCAAGTGCCTTCGTTACTCTGCTTCAATTTCAACTCTGACAAGGCAGATATCAACAGATCTTTAATCTCTCCACTGTCTCTGGTATTTGTGAATCTTCTTTTAGTTTCTGTCTGTGGACCCTTTTCTTTATTCTCTAAATTATGCCAACAGTTCGCCTTGATATGCCTCTTTTTGTTACAAAGGCAGCAAGTCGGGATGAATCTTGGTCCCTGCGCATGGGTTAACATGTTTGGAGTGAGAAGCAGACTACGCCCTCCATATCCACTTCGCCCTTGTCCTCCTCATCCCAGTCCTCTACCATAAATCAGGCCTGTGGCAAAAACTTCTTGAGAATTTGGGTGAATGTGCGTTTCTTCATAGAATCCCTTCAGAGTCATTTCATACTAAGAAGACCACATGGAGCACTTGAGGCTAGTTTTTAAGGTACAACGAGAGACTCTACGTAAAGAGGTCAAAGTGCTCATTTGCCCAACCAAAAAGACTTTTCTTAGGGCATTGGATCAATTTGGCTCGTAACTCATCAAAGGTAGGAAGAACAGGAAGGCACAATAGTGAAGTGACTATCATATTGTAGTCACATCCCAATCCACTAAGAGTTTGTTGCACCATGTCATTGTCACTTATGGCACATCCTATAACTGCAAGCTGATCTGTGATGATCTTTATCTTGTTTAAATATTCCATGATGGTCATGGAGTCTTTTCTTAACAACTGAAATTCCTTTTTCAGAAAAACCATCCTTGCTTGAGAAACCTGCGAATACGTCTGAACCAGTCGTTCCCAGAGTTGTAGTGCCGTATAATTGTCGGGAATGGCAACAAGGACCTCTTGAGACAGAGTTGAGGTGATGTATGCAACAACTGATTGATCTTTCCTTTCCCAATTGAGAAATTCTATATTTTTGACATACACGATCAAACTCGCTCCTTGATCATCTTTCTCTTCTCTCAGAACAAATTCTGGTGGGACTGGGGTGGTTCCATCCAGGTGACCTAAGAAACCTTGGCTCCTTATAAAAGGAATGATTTGTCTCTTCCAAATCAAGAAGTTTGAGGTATTCAACTTTTCAGAAATGAGTTGGTTGAGAAAACTTAAAGAAATATTTGATTGAGAGGAATAAGGATCCATAGAGAGTGAAATTCATTAAGAGTGTTCACGAAGTGCAAGAGTTTTTACGAAATGCTCAACCTTTTTTTTTGCGGTTGTCAGATTCAGAGAATAGAGAGACTGAACCTTTTTCTATGCACTCCAGAAAACTGATATTGACGTAAAAAAAATCATATCATGTAATGATAAAAAATCAGTTTAATAGTGACTTAAAGATATTTAGAACTGATTTCGGAGGAGAGTATCTCTTAAATGAATTCAAGAAGTATCTTGAAGATAGTGATATTGTTCATCAAAGGTCATGTCCTAAAACTCCTCAAAAAAATGGGTTGGTCGAAAGAAAACATAGGCATATCATTGAAACCACTCGAACTCTTCTTCTAGCTCAAAATATTCCAAAAAACTTTTGGGCCGAAGCAGCTCTTGCATCCTTCTATCTTATCAATCGTTTGCTATCTAGAAATTTGGGTAAAATCTCTCTTTTTGAAACACTATATAAAAGGAAACCAAATTCTAACAGTTTGTGAATTTTTGGTTGCAAATGTTTTGTTGACGTTTTTGGAAAATGAGAGTGGTTTTGAAAAGAATGATTCTCATCACGAAAATGTTGACTATTCTTTCCTACTTGACCTATTATCTAGTAATGATGATATGTCTAGTGATGATGAAATATCATCAAACCATGATAATGATAATGATAATGATAATGATAATGATAATGATAATGATAATGATAATGATAATGATAATGATAATGATAATGATAATGATAATGATATTAATGGCTTCAACTCACCTAGTACTCAAGAAGACAGAACAACAAATGACCCTATAACCTATTCGCGTAGAGATAGAAATACTTTCAGAAGTGTAATTGAGCAATATATTGATTCTATTCCCACACATGATCCCAGACGATCTGAAAGAAATAGGAAGCCTCCAACAAGATTTGTCTCTTTTGACTCATTTTCTTCTAAATATAAAGCTTGTCTTAGTACCATTCATTCTTATTTTGAACCAAGAAATTTTGAGGAAGCCAAAAACTGTGTCGAATGACAAGAAGCTATGGAAAACGAACTCAAAGCTCTTAGGAAAGCTAACACATGAGAATTTCAAACTCTAATTTCTGGAAAGAAAACTATAGGTTGTCGTTGGGTGTTTAAAGTTAAGACTAAGAGCGATGGATCTCTGGAGAGGTATAAAGCTCGCTTAGTTGCGAAATGATATTGTTAAGAATATAGAATTGATTATAAAGAGACATTTGCACCCGTAGCACGGATGGTTATAGTCAGATGTCTCATCACTATTGCGTCTATTAAAAAATAAAATATTTTTCAAATGGATGTTAAAAATGCTTTTTTAAATGGTGATCTTAATGAAGAAGTTTATATGGATGCCTCACTAGGTATGAAAGTTCCTAAAGATAAAGTTCTCCGTCTTCGGAAAACTATCTATGGTTTGAAACAGGCACCCAAACCTGGTATGACAGATTTAACAATGTTATGTTAGAAAATGAATTCTCTTCTTGTTATACAGACACTGTATTATTTATTAGAAAATCCAATGCAGGTATTGTGATATTACTGTTATATGTTGATGATATGTTAATAACAGGTGATGATGTCAAAGGAGTCAAGGATATCAAATCTATCTTGATTTCGAAATTTAAAATGTCAGACTTAGGGTTTTTGACATATTTCCTAGGAATTGAGATTGTTTACTCCCAACGTGGTTATTTTCTATCTCAAACTAAACTGACTTGTGAGATTATTGACAGGTCAGGAATCTCAGATGAAAAAATTTGCGAAACTTCTGAAATAGTGGGATAAAAATTAAAGATCGATGGCAGAATTCTTCTAACCGATCCTACTCCTTATAGACAACTGGTAGGCTTGCTAATGTATCTTAGCATCACTTGGCCTGATTTGTCACATGCGATCCATATTGCCAGTCATTTTCAACATGCTCCCACAACGGTTCACATGAGTGTCGTTCTTCGCATCATCAAATACTTAAAGAGAACTGCAAATAAGGGAGTATTTTGGTCTTCATCTTCTGAATTAAAGTTAATTGCCTAGACTGATTCTGATTGGGGAGGTGACCCGAATAACCGTCACTCCACCACAGGTTTCTGTGTTTTCTTAGGTGAATCGTTGGTTTCTTGGAGGTGCAAGAAACAACAAAAGGTCTCTTTGTTCTCCACCGAAGCTGAATATTGAGTCATGACATCCACAACCATGAAGATTGTATAGATTCGCCGTCTTCTCAAAGACATGGGAGTCTATATTAAATAACCAATAAAGTTATGCTACGACAACAAAAGTGCAATATATATTGCCAAGAATCATACTTTTCATGAACGCACGAAGCATATAGAGATGGATTGTCACTATTTCAGGGAAGAATATTTGAAGAAGGTCATTGATCTTCCATATGTGACGTCTGAGTACCGACTAACTGATTTCTTCACTAAGGCTCTTTGTTCGCCTAGATTTCATTTCCTTCTTGGCAAACTTGCGGTTATCGCACTGTAAGTTTGAGGGGGGGTGTTAAAATGTAATCCTTAATTTCGTAATATGTACGTGTATATATATACATATACATATATACTATGTATATATGCATACATCTCTCTCTCTCTCTCTCTATATATATATATATATATCTTTTTTTCTCTTTATTACCCGAAAAGGTATTTTTGTAATTTCCTATTTTATGCATATTCCATTTGGAATATGATTGTATTTTTTTATTCTTTTATTTTTCTCTTTTCTTTTTTTTCTTTTTCGTGGTTTGTGTCGCCTAGGAAGGCTCCCCAAAAAGTCGTTGGGGAGCCTCCAACGGTCACAAATGTGATCGTTGGGGGCTCCCAACGACTCCTTTGGGAGCCCCCTAGGTGGCTCCTCTTGTGTTGTATAAATAGGGGACTTCCCCTTGTATTTTGTTAAAGCTTGTGAGCTCAAGCTCTTGTCACATTTTCAATATATTTTCCTTTTCATGCCTTTGTGCATGATTATATATTTTTATGCCTTTGTGCGTATTTGTTCAAGTGTTATTTGAGTGCCTTTATGCACATCTCTTGTGAGGTATTTGTGCTTGTATGCGTATTGTCTTTTCGTAGACATTTTTACAAGATGCTCAAATGGTTAAAGGCACCAGATCATACTGAATGGGTTAGGAACATATCTAAATAATGAATAATGTATCTACTTGGAATGGGTAGTGTGTGTGGCCTACTAGTATTGGGCACGCTTGGTGGAATATAAACCCTATAATAAAGAGGTCTTAATAACTCATTCAGAACACAATCTACTTGGAGATAGCATGTGGTACAAACTCTGAGAGTCAGCGTTGTTAATATGTTAAGTGAGAATATTGCTGAATCGCGACTCACTTGGTCTTTAGTTCTCGGGTGTTAGGAGACCTGAGACTATCGAATATTATCTTGGGTAGTAGATTCCCATGACTACTGAAGGTAGTATACGATGCATCCTAGTTTGTATGATATCTATGCGAGGATTCTCTTCGATCACTGCCCCCCCCCCCCCCGCGCATTTAGTTTTTGATTCAGTTAAACACTCGAGAAATATAAGAGACATAGCATAATAAACACCCTTGTCTCTTCTGTCTCGAGTAGTTCCATGAGAGCCCGATGAAATGAGTAATAAAGAAATACAAAGACCTTATATATGATTTGTTTTATTTTTCTTAAACTAAAAACATATTTTGAAAAGCTTCTGTCCATAGATTAATGGGAAGATTACTGTTATGAAGCATACTCATGGCACTTTCAATGATATGTCTATGTTTTCGCTCAGCAATCCCATTTTGTTGAGGGGTGTGTGAACATGACACCCTTCTTCCTATCCCATTATTTTGAAGAAAGGAAATAAAGTCACTAGAGCTGAACTCCCCACCTCCATCACATTGGAAAAATTGGATAGACTCATAGAATTGAACTTTTACTAAGGAAAGAAAATTTTGAAACAAAAAGAAAACTTTCGACTTATTTTTTTATGAAATATATCCAGGTGTATCGAGAATAGCTGTCAACAAAGATTAGGTAGTATCTGCTTCCAGATCCAGAGGCAACTGGGGCGGGTCCCCATACATCAGAACATATTATCTCAAAAGGTTTTGAAGCTCTCTTATTAATGAAATGAAAAGGCAATACATGACTTTTGCATAAAAGACAATTGAAACACTTCTGACTGTTTTCATCCCCATTGAGACTTTCTTTTGGGATGAGATTATTCGAGACAAGTTTCTCAATAAAATGACTCCCACAATGTCCTAATCGACTATGCCATAAGAAAGACTTATTACATTCAGAAATACTAAAAACATTTGCAAAAGAGGAAGAACATGACTCTAATGAAGACTTCGAATCTAGATGAGCAGGGGAGACAGAGCTTATTCAAAGACATACATATTGCCTCGTCTCTTTCCTTCAGCGAGTGTTTCTTTCGTGCGAAGGTCCTTGACCTGCACAAAGAAGGGAGTGAATTCAACTGAAGCATGATTATCATCAATAAGTTTGGAAACAACGACAATATTTTTCTTGATGTTGGGAGCATGAAGAACATCAGAAAGTTCAAGGGTGAAATATGACATGGGAATGACAGTTTTTCCAACATGAGAAACAAGATGGTGGGATCCATCGCCAGTGACAATTTTACTTTTGCCAAAATAAGCAATAGGGTTGGAGAGTTTACCTGCATCACCAGTCACGTGAGTTGCTGCCCCTGAGTCAACAAACCAAGCACCTTGATCATTCTGCTTCAATTTCAATTCTGACAAGGCGGATATCAACAGATCTTTAATCTCTCCACTGTCTCTGATATTGGTGAAATTTCTTTTGGGTGTTGTCTGTGAAGCCTTTCCTTTATTTTCTGGATTGTGCCAACAATTCGCCTTGATATGCCCCCTTTTGTTACAAAGGAAGCAAGTGGGGATGGATCTTTGTCCCTGTGCATGAGTCATCATGTTCGGAGTGGAGAGCAAACCACGTCCTCCGTGTCCACTTCGCCCTTGTCCTCCTCGTCCTCTTCCTCGACCGTAAGTCACCCCTGTGGCAAGAATTTCTTGGGAATTTGTATGAACATGAGTTTCTTCAGAAAAACCGTTCAGAGTCATTTCGTACTGAATTAATTTAGCTCGTAACTCATCAAAGGTAGGAAGGGCAGGTAGACACAGTAGTGAAATAACGATCATATGGTAGTCAGATCCCAATCCACTCAGAGTTTGTTGCACCATATCACTGTCACTTACGGCACATCCTATAACTGCAAGTTGGTCTGTGATAGTCTTCATCTTGTTCAGATATTCCATGATGGTCATGGAATCCTTTTTTTAGCAACTAAAATTCTCTCTTGAGAAAAACCATCCTCGCCTGTGAAACCTGTGAATACGTCTGAACCAATCTTTCCCAGAGTTGCAGGGCTGTACAATTGTCGGGAATGACAACAAGAACCTCTTGGGACAGTGTAGAAGTGATATATGCAACTACTGTCTGATCTTTCTTTTCCCAGTTGAGATACTCCATATTTTTAACATACACAATTGAACTTACCCCTTTGTCATCTTTCTCTTCTCTCGTAACAAACTCTAGTGGTACTGGAGTGGCTCCATCCAGGTGGCCTAAGAGTCCTTGGCTCCTTATAAAAGGGATGATTTGTCTCTTCCAGATCAAGAAGTTTGAGGTGTTTAGCTTTTCGAAGACAAGCTGATTTAGAAAACTCGAAGAGATGCTCGATTGAGAGGAATGAGAATCCATGAAGAGAAAGGAGGGAGGAGAAAATTAGCAATAATAATCACGAATTGAAATGCTCAATTTGTTGCCAAGAAGGGTACTGGTCACCATTTTTTTTTGCTTGGCTGTCACTTTTCAAGAGATTGACGATCTGACTCTGTCAGATCCAAAAAAAAATTTTCCTTTCCTCCTTTTTATAAGGCTTATGTTTGAAGTAATAAAAAAATGAACAAATAGCCGACTGTTTTCTGAATACCAAATGAGACAGTGAGAAAAGAAAAGATAGAGACGCTGGTTAGTAATGAAAAATGCCTCAGATCTGCTGTAAAGATGCGATCAGATCTGGATATATCAGACGAAAAAGGAGGAGAGCTGAATATTTGAGATATTTCCAAGTACAAACAATCAGACCAAAACAGATCGACTTTAGGGACTCATGTGAAACGTGAGTCCACCAGAAAATCAGGGAGAGAAACGAGGGATGAGGGAACTGATCCTTTTGGATGTTCCAAAATTTCACGTTACCGTGATGAAATTAGGGATTTCACGTGAAACGTGAATCTACAGAGAGGAGATAAAGGAGAGAAACACGGTTCACGTTACCGTGATGAAATTAGGGATTTCACGTGAAGCGTGAATCCACAGAGAGGAGAAAAATACGAGAAATGAAGAACACGAGAGAGATAAAACCTCAAATCTCTAGTTCTGGTTAAACCCTTCTTTGAAGCCCCTTCGATCTTCGATCCTGGATCTCGGCTCTGATACCATGAAAGTTCGAGAGGCACCTGTGAAAAGAAGAAAAAGGAGAACAAAGGGTGCGGCTGTCATGATTTCAATCAATGAAATCGTGACCTAAACATTCTATTAATAAGTGTAAATGAATCAGTATGGGTCTGGGTCTGGTGTAATGTCCAGACCCGAAAGACCCAAAATAAATAAAACATACAGACTGTACATACAATGGACTCGGACCCGGGTCTTACTATTCAGAATACATTTTTTCAGACTAGTCCAAAAAGAACCCAACAACTTTATTGGGTTTTTGACCAAATAGTCCCTATAAAATTAGAAAAGGACAAAAAGAACAAAATAAAGTAAAAGTACTAATGTACCCTTCATGGGCACACTCTATTACAAGGATTAAAATGACTAAAATACCCCTAATGAGTATTTACCTATTACATCATTATAAATATATATATATATATATATATATATATATATGTGTGTGTGTGTGTGTGTGTGAATACATACAAAGCATATATATACGTATAACTTAACACTCTCCCTCAAACTTACAGTGTGATATACCAGAAGTTTGAAAAAAAAAAAAATCAGTAGGAAGGATCCAAGTCTTCAAGTGTCTTCAATGAAAATCTCTATCTTTATGACATTATTGAATTTCGCAAATACATGTCTTCAAATGTCTTCATTGGTGATCATCCCCAAACGCCTTCATCGACTATCTCCATCTTCATGATGCATCAAAGATATTCATTTCTCAATCCATCACATCTTTAAGAACATGTAGAGAGAACAAAACAAAGGTCCCAACTACACAAAAAAAGGTATTTTAACCAAATAGTTTGAAGTTTCAAAACAAATATATATATATATATATATATATATATATATATTTTGAATAAGAATAACACTCACGTAGAATTTTTCAAACAAAGTAGCAATAATTTTTAGACAATCATTAAGAAAGATAAGATGAGCATACCTCAAAGAGAATTTTTTATGAAATCAATTTTAGACAATCATAAACTCAAAATCAACATATTTTTTAAGAAAACATAAATATTGATCATAAGAAAATTTAATCACTAAAGAACATATAAATTATCAAGAAGAGATAAACAATCATGTATTAATAATATCTCAATTTTTTTTAGAAAAACACTTCAAATAAAACAAATCATCAATTTATACTAAAAACAATATGCATATAAAGTCTAACACTTCAAAAAAAGAACCCGAAAAGAAGAGTTAATTAAATTTATGCATACAACAATGCGAACAAGATAATCAATATGAAACATATATATACAAATTTTTTTAATGCACATAATAATGAATGAGAGCAATCTCATAAATCACAACCCATTAGAATTCACTCACATAGCAAGAAAAATGAATAATGTGCAAAAGAAAACCCCAAATAATATATCCGAGAAGAAGTCCTCTAATCTCTCTAATACAATAAGGAATGACGAGAGACAATCTTTTACCAACGTTCCTAATCTTTTAGCATTCAACACATTAACAAACAGTATTGGCTTCTTAACCCATGAGGGAAACGAAGACAATTGTATTGTAACAAGACTCAAGGTCAAAATGATCAGCTCTTAATGATGGTTTTCCATAAGTGTTATCAAGACCAATCAACTTTTTACATAGAAAATTTGCATCTTAATGGTTTTATGAAAACAAATGGAATGGTAAGGAGCACATTAGATATCTATCACAAGTCATCTAATGCTCATAACCATTAGTGCAAAGACATCTGAAAAATCATAGCAACGAAAGGGAATAAATGTTCTAGAACTATGGAAATTTGATTAATGGGTTTAAGTACATGGAACCAAATAATAATCTTTAAAACATATATATGTATGTTATCAATAAAATGCATGGAATTTTTATCAATAAACATTTTTTTTATACAAGGAAAAAACAAGTAGTAAAAGTTCGGAAATTTCATGGAGAGATTTTAAAAATCCCACAAATATCAAGAAATAATATTTTGCAAATCTCAACAATAGTTCGACCACCGCAAACAATTACTTCACTAGATGTCCAAACCTCAAAATTAAAGTGTATCAGCTACTAGAACAAGTGCACAATCAAAATGCCATTTATGGGCTTAACAAACACACAAAAGGTGTGAATAACCAATAGGTGCACATAAGTGACATAACTCACCACATTAACAAAACATCTCGTCTACATAAAATGATACTTAAATAAGAGACAAACCTCAACATTTAAGTGTAGCAGCTATTAGAACAAGAGCATAATACAAACATACAAAAAGTATGAATAACCAATGGGTGTACGTAACTCACCACAAAATAACATCTCTTGTCTACATAAAATGACACTTAAATAAGAGACAAACCTCAATATTGAAGTGTATCAACTACTAGAACAAGAGTATATAATACATACAAAAAAGTGTAAATAACCAATGGGTGCACATAACTCACCACAAAATAACATCTCTTGTCTACATAAAACGATATTTAAATAAGAGGCATAATAAGAGAGAACACACAAGGTAAGAGAGCTTGTAATGAAAACAAACTAATGTCACTAAAAATAATAAGGATATCAATTTTAACAATCTTTCGAAACACCATAGTTTCAAAAATAGATAGCCATTACAGATAAACATGATTATAAGCATCCAACATAATAATAATGGCCAAGTAAACAAATGAGTAATACAATACACTCATAGAACCAGAGATCAAACAACCGTCAGTTAGATTCGAACTATAAGCCAACAATCTAAACTAACAAAAATGAGGTGCACACAACTCACCCCAACAAACATGTCTAGTTCAACAAAGTCAACATGGATCCAGAGGCCAATCAACTATCAATCAGATTCAAGACAAATGACAACATGTCACTCATAAACCTTGAGAATCTAGACTGATAAGATGACATGAGGTGCACACATAACTCACCTCAGCTGCTAACCCTGATTCAATAACAAGGCAAAACAGAAATGAAATCTGTGATGGACAAACAAATGTCATAAAAAGACAATACATACTCACAAAAATCAATTTCCAAATAATAGTAACCAATTTAAAAAAATAAATTTTCAAATCAAATCTAATAAAAGTAGATAAAACCTTAGAACGAATATAATACAATCATATGTACAACAATATGTCAATCGATGCAATCATATGCATGGTCAATACGAGCAAGTCTACTGTCTACTATGAGACAACAAAGACATACAACATTAAAGAGGGCCAAAACATATATAAAGATTTTCAAAGAACCATATAGGAAACCAAGAGCATACACAAGTACAACTAATCATGGATACTCATAAAAATAAGAAAATTCATGTATATGTAATAATCTTAATAACTTAAAGCCGTATATCATATACAAAAGCTACGAAGAATCACCTAAGATATGTATAAGAACACATTTAAGCATATATGCAAGTAATATATTTCTCTAATGCAAGATATATATGAAAAGTAACATATGATACATGGCATAATTATCCACAAGGGCCACAAAAGAAGGACCAATAATAACATAACTATTTTTAATAATTTTAAAAACATTCATAAAAGTGAATAACTCCCATAAGAAGAATTCATGCTCAATACCTTATGTATAAGGATCATATATCAATATCAAAAAAATATTTCTTCAAATTTAAAAAATAATAAAGTATCCATGATCACTAAGATCCTAACCACATAATTTTTTTTTAATATTTCATAAAATATTTTATGTTTCACATAATAATACATCAAAGCAAAATCTCATAAAACATACTTGTGAAAAACACAACAAACCATTTTAAAATAAATATTTTAAATTATTTTAAAGTACTTGACAATTTAAAAACAAATAAATTTCAATATAACAATAAATACGAACATGGTTTCACATTTATAACCATGAAGTATTCGAATAAAGCATCTAAATGCCAACAACACATGCTTAAGAATACTAGATTTATAGATCATATGTATACATATAAAACAAGTTCAGGAATCTATGATTCAAACTAGATCTCATAAAAGCATGCGCATATATCATTTCATAAGATCAAACAAATTTTATAAACCTTATAAAACATTTAATAAGAATAAATCCAACAATAATTTTGAAAAACATTTAAAGATTAGTTTTTAACAAAAATAACCAATAACTTTTCAAAGATAAGAAAAAAAAGTGTTTTCTCATGCATAATGCATGAGATAGATAACTCAAGTAACACTAAAGATTTAAGATATATACCGGGTCAAGATTTTCCTTGAATCCAAGCCACATAACGATCACAAACCTTCACAAAGCATAAACTTGAACCAAAGAATCTCAAGACCCAAAAGGCAAAATGCCAAGAAAGATTTATTGGCTCTCATACCATGTAATGAAATATGTGAAAATACAAAACAAAGGTCTCTAAGGGCTTACAAGATCATAAACACAAAGTGCACATGCACAACACAAGTCCAACTAAGGGACAATACAAGAGCACAAAGGCACTACACAAGCACTAAGTGCATTCAAGACAACAAAAAATTTAAAAGAGGAACACACAAACATAAAATATATATATATATATTATTGAGCATGAATGCTTAAGAGAAGCATTAAAGAACAAGAGGGGGGTTCACCCCTATTTACACACAACAGGTAGTCTCAACTCTATTGACTAGTCAACTCTATGTTGACTAGTCCAAAAAGAACCCAACAACTGTATAAAAACAGAAAAGGACAAAAAGAACAAAATAAAGTAAAAGTACTGATGTACCCTTAATTGGCACACCCTATTACAAGGACTGAAATGACTAAAATACCCTTAATAAGTATTTACCTATTACATCATTATATATATATATATATATATATATATATATATATATACATACAAAGCATATATATGCATACAACTTAACAGTCCTATTGCATGGTGCCTCTATAAAAGCATATCTTTCAACATCAGCATTCTGTTTCTCCTTGTTGTCATGCAAAAACTTCGATTTTTGATTTCTGTGATAATTTGATGCTATGAGAAGCAACATAGATGATGAAACCTTAGTTAATGTTTTCAGTGTGATTATCTCCATGCATCGAATCTGAAACATTATGATTATATTGAGCATTCTTGGTAGTTCTTTTACCAAAACGATGTACACTGGAAGTAGTTGGATTTGAAGAACAGCACCCTGCAACATTACCAACACTAATTTTTGTTGCTTGAAATATTTGCTCCACTGGTTCTACTGAAGTTTGATACTCCCTTCTCAATCTATGGCTTTGCTTCTTTATATTTTTCCTTGAATCATATAAATTCCTAATGATCAAACCAGATTTGGACTAAGTCATGCCTTGCACTTTTGAGTAGCAATTATCAAACTCCGAAAGTTCTATAGCATTGGTAGTACTATTGAACACATCTGATAACTCTTTTGCTTTCAGGCATAATTGGAAACTTCTTTTTTGGACATTACTGTCAATTGCTGGCGTTTTTTCTCATTCTTACCACCTTGTACTTTTGTCTTTCTCCCTACTTTACTGCCATTTTCCCTTTCTGTTTTTTGTTTTTCAGATGTTGGGTGTATAATCCAAGACTCTAGGCTCCTGTCTATTTTTTACAGGTGTCACTTGCACATAGGTTGCACACCTTTATGAGTGCAAAATATGTGAAATGCTTTTTCTAAATGCATTTGTTGCTGATCATTCTACATCTCCAAATTAGGGATGTATTCATGATGGTGCTGTTTTAGTGGATTCATGCTTTCTCTACTAAGGTCTGGTCTAGCATCAACTGACTAGAAGATGACATTGTGCGTCAAAATAAGCTTAATTTAGTCTTCTTAGTTCCATTGGATGGGCAAAAGATTGTTTTTTTTCCCCCACAGTTTTCCAATCTTCTTTTGTCTTGCAAGTACTTTCTTGTAGGTATGAATATTTTTCACTCTTTCGGGGAGAAATGGTGCTTATTAATGAAAAGACATGGAATCTGAATTCTCTCAGTCACAACTAAGTTTCAGAAATCATGATTTTGAGATGCATTATTTCAAGTTGTTAGAATTTAAAGCTTCCTTTTCAGTGTTTCTTTTAACTTGCACGACAAAGAGGAACTTCCAATTTGCTAAAATAGATGCTAAAATGAGAATGCCTGATCGATCGGCCTGGTCACCCGTCCTCACCTCCCTTTGCTTCCATTCAAGCATTCAGTTTATTTGTGGTTATTCAAGAATTACTATTATATGTCAATTCAATGTCAGTTTATAAATTTTCAGTGACACATCATTTTGTTGTCTTACAGGCTTTGTTACTGCTTGGATTTGAACTTGAGGAAACAGATAAGGTAATGCTTTTCCCAATATTTTGTGTGTGTGCATGTGTGTGTGTGCATGCATATATCTATATATCTATATATAACAGTGGATGGGTAGATCGTACACTGTTAGTCGGACGCATGCAATCAGCGGTGGGCATTTTTTTAAAGTAAAAAAGACATTTAGCGGCGGTCAATGACTGCACTAATTCCCCTTTTTTGTGCAAAATCAATGCGCAGGGGCGCGTTCGACAATAAACCTGTAATAACCACGATTTTTAAAAACTTTTGTGTTATGGGCCTGGGATCCACCTTTCGGATCCAGGATCCATATGTAAATTATATCATATTTGAAATATATATATATATGTAATTTAATAAATTAATAAAAAGATTTATAAGAATATGCAAGGGATCCATAGTTGGATCCATTTGGACCCAGCTTATGGATCCACTTCGCAATGGGTTGCGGGTCCAAACTTGTGGACCCTAATAATCAGGTGAACATGCAGCGGGTCCCGGGTTCGGACCCGAGTCATGTCCCCTGTAGCAGGTAGGTAACGAAAAAATAAATAAATAAAAGTTAATTTAAAAGCAAGGAAAGCCCTTAGACCCAGGTCGGACCCGACTCGGATCCGTAACTCGGTAGGGTTTTTAAAACCCGATATCGGGTTACTGTTTTTTTTTTTTTTAAAAAAGGGGAGTAAGGCAAGAATCGTGCCCTAGGCACGATTCCTGCTGTTTCCAGGAAGGAAGGAAGGGGGGGTCGGCAGGCGTAACCGAAACCCCACGCCTCTCGGCAAGAGGGGGGTTTCGGAGATAAAAGGAAGGTGGAAGAGGGGGGCCTCACCCTCTTCCCTCGTTTTTCTCTCTCTCTCTCTCGTGTGGGCGAGCATTGGGGAGGTGGAGGTCGCCGAAAAACCGCAGCCACCAGCAGCCACCAACAGCCACCGCAGCCACGGTAGGTACCCCTGTCACAACAGCCGCAAGGGACGACTTCAGCCGGCCCTACCCACGCGACTGCATCTTTCGATCGCCGGAGAGTTCGCCGGAAAATTCTTCAAGAGGTACGGGTTTCCCTCTTGATTTCGAGTGAGAAAGAGGGTGCAGATTTGCCTTCCATGGAATATTTTAGGAAAATCGTTAGAGGGGCAGATTTGGGGGTTTGAGGCGTCGGAACCCCAAATCGTCAGATTTGTGAAATTTGATGCTATGGGTTTTATTGGCACCTGTTTGGGTGGGTTGAGGAGGCTATTGAAATCAGTTTTGTGGCTGATAGGCTTGTCTAGCAAAAGTTTTCTCCAGGACCGATAGTCTAGTAATCTGATTTTCAGTTTTCTGTGGTATCGAGTTGCATATGTTGAGATTGTGTGGCTGATTTTAGCATTGTTTTAGCATAAGTGGTGCTATTACTGTGTTTTGTAACTATGTGCAACACTTGGTTGAGGCATCTTTCGTTTCATGTATGCTTCTTGATACCGACTGTTCATACCTGTACTACAAAAAGGTTCTCTGTTGTGTGCACAATTTGTTATATGTTTTCTATTATGTTGGGAGGCCTTTCATGATGTGTGATGGAGAAACCTTTCCAGATTTTGGTTTTGCTGGGGCAGAGGAGTTTGAGGTGTCTATCGTTTGCTTATGAGAATTGGTAACTTGCCCTCAGCATAGTAGGTTGCTATCTGGAGTGCTTTAGTCCATCGTACATAAAATACCTTGATAAGTACAGAGAACATATACCTCAGTTGAATAGTAACTAAAAGTTCATGACTCCACTATGCATTTGAGATGTCGAAAAAAAAAATATATATATATATATATATATATATATATATATATATATGATAACACTCAAAAAGATAATGTGCATTGACCCAATAATCAGTTTATGTTTGTGCATATTGCGTGCCATCTTCTGGCCACATATCAGCATGATTGAATTAGTCTTGGTGTTCCAGGACATAAGATGATGCAGCATGATCTGTAATATTCACTAGGTGTTGGAGAACAAAGCAGACCTTGACACTTTTTCTTCATGAGTCAATGGCAAATCCCCTTAACTATCCATTTGAGATGCACAACAGATACATCATGTAACACCTTTTCTGGTAAGACCAGACCAGAAGACCTTAAAAGAAGTGTCTTGGAAATTTTTGTTTTTCATGGGTTTGTTTGTCCTATTAACAGATTTTCTTTTCACAAACTGTTGAAGTCTGTCTCTAATGGCTAACAGTAGCTGCCTCTGACACATTCAATTTTCCAAATGCCTAATGAATGCTTCGATTCAAGTGGTTTTCATGAGGAGTTTCAGTGCTTCACTCATTTCAGGGAATATTACTAGAAAAATAAAGGTGTTCATGTATATTTACCAATGATTTTCTATGCCCATACTTCATATTTACAAAGGAAAACCTCACTTATAGGTATTATCCACTACAAGCCAAGCACCAACTCTTCTACAGGTAATTGAGATTCTTTGCATGACATGTCATTAAGGAATTGGTTTGGGTGCATGAATAAAATGTTACACGAAAAAAAATAAATCATTTATCTATCTCTATCAAAGTTCACCAGCCTGATCTGAACCCCCAACCGAGTTTTTGCTGAACTCTAGCCAACAGGGTTGGCTAGGCTTGGTAAGAAAAAAAAAATATTACGTGTATACTTTAACACTTAGTGTTATTTTGATTCTAGAGCTAGATCTTTAAAATTGCAAGTTAAATTTCCAGATTTAGTTATATGCATGTAGGGTAATTTTAATACATGTTATGAATGAGATTGTCCATGTGCTTTGATTTGAGCTGACATGCCCAAGTATTATGTTATCGAAAAATTTGTTTAAGTGCATATATATACATGAAATCGATGTGTGTGTAACAGGTACAATACTGCTTGAATGTCCACATGTACTTATGAATCATAAATGAATGCATGTGTATGAAATGATTTCATAAAAGCACATGCACATGAATAGTGAACTCATGCTCATCTTTAAAATTTGTCATACATATGCATCAAAAAGCAGGTGCAAAATTAGGAAGAGAGGCATGTGATTGATGATTTTTGCTTATGAATGCATTGATGGTCAATTGGATCATCAGGGGCTGGGTGAGCCTCGAGAACCAGTTGTTCTCTGTTTTAGTTATTTTGATGCATTGCAACAAATCTGATGTGATAGTATTGTTACCGCACTGTTCTATGTTGTCACGGGCTGTGGTCCCGTGAAAAGCTTAGCATGCTGATGTGCAAGCTTATATTATTAATTCTGCATGTAAATTGCAAATGTAAAAGAGATGAATTAATAATCAGATAAAAGAAAGTAAAAGAACAGTGTAATTCACTTTCTCCTTGATGTCCCTGCTTTAGCGTGGGAATCTTGGATGTTGCGGTTTGGGGAAAACCGTGAGGATACAAAAAAACTCCGTGTGCATTGTTGCCCCTGAACCCGATATTGAGGTTCTTCTCCTGGCCAAGGTTTTAGGGAGAGTCCGCCACTTTTCCTGGGGGTGGTGTGTTTTGACACAGCTGTTGTTATTTGGTATACCAATAAAGTGGCGCCAGTGGATGCTGTTTAACATGGTGTCCCCGACTTTGGATGCTGTTTTCCAAGGTTCCGATAGATGGTGCTGTTTCCTGATATCGGTCGAGGGCTAAGTGTGGAACCCGGTAATAAAATACAAATTGTGTGTTAAGCTACCCCGGGAACCCTACTTCACCTCGGGGACTGTACCCGTTTGGTGTATCCGCGGGCAATGATAAATTAAAAAGAGGAACTTAAAGATTGTGTGCATTTAATAGGACATGCATATGGAAAGAGGGGAGCTTAAATGAAAGATAATATGGGTTCATGCATTATACATAAATCATGCATATTCTTGCTCTGCATTAGTTCATGCATGTTTACCCGTGCACTTGGTTGTTATATATTAATCATTGCATGATGTTGATCTCTTTTGCCTTCAAATGCCTTTATTGATTAAATTATAATCACTGTTACTTACTTAGTGTTCCCTCATGCTTAATGTTTAATTTATTGTTGCATAACTGGTTAATTGCCTTATAATTTGGTTATAATTGTATCCTTCTAAAATATCACATGGATCTTATTTATACTCTTTTTCTTATTTGATTTATTAGGGAAACCTGTACGCAGAATTCTTCGGATTTCTGACCATCTTCTTTTATTGGTTTTTCCCAGACGCAGGTGATCAGTGAAATGGACTCCCTTCTAAGGGGATACGAGGGCCACATTTGTTTCAGACGACTTCACTTACGGACATAGTGGCTCTACTTTTGTTTTCTTTTAGTTCTTATTATTTCCTGCAATTTGTTATTTCACTTTTAACCTTGAATATAAGACTCTTATTGATTAATTAATAAAAGAGTACAGTTGGTTGGTTATGGATGATAAATGTAAGTTTGGTTGTGGTGTTTAGTTATCCAATTAAAATTGGAAGTGTAAGGACCCCAGGTCTCTGGGAAGTTTTCCGCAACTCTTAGAAAATTTTTTTTTTTTCGCATTTTTCAAAGGTATGAGTTGGGGTCGTTACAAAACCCGTTCAACATTATGGGTTTTCCTATATATATATATATATATATATATATATAAGGTGGCAGCTGCTAACCACTTTTCTAGCTAACCGGCCTAATCGGGCTTTTGAAGTTTTTATCATGTTTTCCTTAAATTTGACCGTACATATGTGTTTTAAATGCTTGATATATAGGAATCAACTCTTGGATCATCCTATTCCAATACGGTTTAAAAATCGACAGTCTAAGAATTTCATAAATATTCAAGGCTTAAAAATCATGGTATTAATGAAAAAAACATTGTCAAAGGGTCGTTCCCTAGTAAATTATCCATGTTGAACACATCTATACAATCCGGTTAAAGGAAACATGGGAAAACCTTTTAAAACCTGGTTAGTTGGGTGGTTGCCTAGAAAAGTGGTTAATTGCTACCACCTTCTCTCTCTATCTCTCTCTATATATATTGGTCTTTGTGTATGTATTGTGTATACATACTTACATATGTAGATGCGTGTAACGACCCAAACTGACCCTCGAAAAATAGTGATTTTTTTTAAACAATTGCGAAAAACCTCCCAAGGACCAGAGGTACATCACAAATTTAATATATCCATTTCATAAATCATTCCATGCATAAAGTCAATTAAAAACAATAATTGAACTTCAATTATTTAATCAATAAATCAAAAAGTTCTAAATTTAAAATTGGCTCAATCTAATCCTGCACACATGTCAGAACTTAAGCCACCAAGTCACAAAACCTCGAGTGTAACGACCCCAATCCATACCCTTTGAAAATGATGAATAATTTTTTTTTTCAATGCAGAAACCTTCCCAGAGATCCGGGGTCCTCACAGTTCCAATTTCCATTGGATAGCTCAACCATTACAAACGAAGTTGCAACCATTATCCATAAGAACCAAACTAATTCCTTTATTAATGAACCAATAAGAGTCTCATACACAACTCAAAAGTGAAGTAACAACTGCAAAAATTAAAAGAACTAAAAGAAGCAAAAATAGAGCCACTCTGTCCCTTGCTGAAACTGACAAGCGCAAGTATGACTCTCATCCATCCCCAGTAGCCAGTCCGGCCTCACTGTTCACCATGTCCTGTGAAAAACCAACAAAGTAGGGTGTCAGAACCGAAATTCTGAGCACAACTACTTCTAAAGAAACCAGGTGAGACAAAAAACATGGATAAGATTCCATGCAATGATTTGAGTGAGTGCAAATATAAAATTTGCAGCATTCAAATATCCATACCTACCAACAATTACATATGCTCACCAGTCAAGAACAATAAAGCAGTACCATATATCAAGAACTAAATGACCAAACCTTGCAACATGATTTCAAGCAAGTAAATCATATGCTACCACCAAATCATGTCATGATATAGAGAATGATTCGAACATGCATGATCTAATGCATAACAAGAAAATGCATGATTCTGTGCAATGCATGATTCCTTTTTTGTTATCTTTCTTTTAAGTTCCATCTTTTCATATGCATGCCCTATTAAATGCACACAACTTTAAGTTCTTTTTTTTAATTACCGTTGCCCGCGAATACACCAAACGGGTACAATCTTCGAGGTCAGGTAGGTTCCCAGGGTAGTTTAACACACAATTTGTATTTTATTACTTGGTTCCAACTTAGCCCTCGACCGAATTACCTTCGGAACATTAGACCTCGACATCTAATGTCGGGGACACAAGGGACACCCCACGCCAACAAGTGCCACTTCCTTGGTACCATAACAAACTCACAGCTGTGGCCAACACACCACTTCCGGGTAAAGTGACGGACTCTCTCTAAAACCGTGGTTAGGAGAAAGAACCTCAATATCGTGTTTAGGGGACAAAATTACAGCACACAGAGTTTTTGTATCCTCACAGTCTCCCCAAGACCGGATCTCTAAGATTCTCATACTCTAGATGAGATATCCCAGAATGTATATTACACTGTTCTTATTATATTTGTATTAAAGTTAATTCTTTAAGTTTGCAACACCATATGCAAAAGTAAAGTGAAAACCCGCATCCTCCCTTGCGGGGGCCTTTTCGGGACTCCAGCCCGTATAAACCAGTAGAACAGTGTAGTAATGTGCCAAACCATCTTATGTGGTTTTAGTCATGCAGTTAAAAACATATGAGAAAGAAAACCAATCCCACGGCTATCCATGCCGGTGATGTTCCATTTTAGGCCATCGATGCACCACATAATAAAACCAAATTAGTGTTTCATTCGTAACACTAGGCCAAAGAGCCAAAAGCATGTGCACTTATGCAATCATAAACCCAAACATATGCATGTCATTGCTCATTCATATGCATTTCCACTATGTTGTGTTACCTACATCACATACGAGTATTAACCAATCCATAGTTTCTTTAAGTGTGAGTGCACAATTCAAGTATTCTTACCTAAGAAGAATTATCAATAACTGGATCATGCTCACATTTATGAGTACCATAATCATAACAATAACAATTACATAACCTTCTTAGAAATGACATTCCAACCTGTTCTTGACACCGATATATAGGTGTGCATATGTTCTAAGATTTCCCTTTATTCATATCAAGACTTATATCATACACAATATTTATAAAAATTTGGAACATATTTTCATTAAATCTGATTCATAACAGTCAAGTGAAAGCATAAACCTCCATGGCAAGTGTTTACATACAATCCAATACACAAGCTTTTAAATAACACATGGACTCTAGACAAAAGTATAACGTTCAGTTAGAGACGACAAAGCAATTTACATTACATATAAAATTTCAATTTTATGTGTCCATCCTCCCTAAAGAGTGTAACATGAACACTATTATACACATCTGAAAATTTTCAGGTTATGTTTCAATGATCTCACGCTGCATCTTACAAATTTTGAGCTTAACCACACTCAAGCACCAACTTATGCCAATAGACAACCTACAACAAACATTAGGTAATGCATGCAAGATCCTGTCAGACCTTAATAGTTCATGAACCTAGCAGCAATGTGTCACACTATTCATGCTTTAATGGTTTAGGATTTTGTATATTCATTTATGAAAATAGGAAATCCGATTAACGTCATTCAGCTAACTACGAAAACATATGGAAATCAGCCATGCTAATAGAAATCAGGACATGTGTATATATATAGCTGGAACACAGTCAGCTGGAACACATACTGACTTTTAGTAATTCAAACATCGAATGGTGCTGCATCATCAAACCCATCTATTCCCTGTTTCAGTATACACAACAGTGTTCCATTTTGAGGATAGCAAGATTTCAAAAATCAATTAACAAGAAATTGCCTATATGCATATCATCACATTGTCCCTTTTGATATCAAAATAACCAATATCAAACCGAAATTATGACTTCAAATTTTGGAAATCCAACATTCAGTCCAGCATACAATGCTACATTATGGAAACAACACATTAAGATTTTTGCAGTAAATTTATGAGACCAACTTACTCCATTATCAACAACAACTACAAATCCCAAACATTCTTTATGAACTTGATTTCCAAGATTTCAAGTACTCAGATTCAATTACAGCACATTTCAGGTAAGTAATGATATCAAGACTTAACTCCATACACAAGATCAACTGATTGCATGACTTTAAAGTATCGTTACCCTAGCATATCCAAGCATAGAACACTTGGCAGAGAAAACAATGGAAAATCTCATGGTATATTCTACAATCTGCCATTAATGGGTTATATAATTTTTTTTAAAATCTCCATATTCGAATATATCCCCTCATCCTACCTGTGTTCGTCAATTCATAGCTAGGAAACCCCCCATCCGTGATCCTTTAGGCAACCGAAACCCCCAATCAGTCGATGTGGGTTTTTTGGAAGCCATAACCCCCACCCCACTTTCAGGTTAGGGTTATACACGAGAACCCCCAAAATCTGGGTCGCAGCCACAGAAAAACCCGATACCGTACCATCTGAGGCTTTCCGGCAGCCAAAAACCCCACCTCTTAAATCACTACCCGAAATCGAACTCAGGTTCGATCCCTCACCCAAAATCCAAGAAGCACCGTACCTTTTTGAAGCTTTTCCGGCGATTGGTGGCTGCAATCGCGTGGGTAGGGCCGCGGCTGACGCTTCTTGCTGCTGCCGTGACAGGAGTACTCGCTGCAGTCGATGATGGCTGTTGGTTGCCGCAACTCGCCGGCGACTTCCTTTCCTCCGGCGCGCGCACAGAGACAGAGAGAGAGAGACGGGGGAAGAGAGAGTGCCACTGAGTGAAGAGGGCAAAACCCTCTCTCCACTCCCCTTTATCGCGAGACACGGGGTTGGTTACGCCCTGCGTAACCCCCCTGCCCCTTCTGTTTCCAATTCTTGAAAACAAGAATCGTGCTCTAAGCACGATTCTGTTTTATGCCCCCCCTTTATAAATGAAATCCGGTCTGGGTCCAAACCCGCGACCCGCGACGCTGGGTCCATTTTAAAAATGGACCCGGTTTGCCTACAAGTGACAGATCCTCGGTTGGATCCGTTTGGATCCAACTGTGGGTCTGACCTTATATACTAAAATTTATTTATTTTTTTCTTATAAATACTATTAATTATTTATTTAATTAATAATTAATATTATAAGTAAAATTTAACACCCCCATTGGTGGGTTAGTTACGGATTCTTTTATGGATCCGATTAGGGTAACAGATCCAAGGCCCAAATTTAGAAAAATGCCCATTATTTTCAAATAAATTTAATCAAATGAATTTTTAAAAATTAAGGTTATTACATCCCTACCCCCTTAAAAGAATTTCGTCCGCAAAATTAAAAAGTACTAAATGTGAGTAGTACCAAAATCAATTATCACACGAGTCCTAATGATTGATAACGAAGAAGATACCTTAGACCAGATCAGTCTGATCGTCCTGTGTAGTAGTCGTAACAGGATAAACCCTCCAGTTAGTCCTCCGCTGACCTTGTTGTGGCTGAGGTATCTGTTGCTGCTGCAGTGGTTGTTGTCCTTCCTGAGCCGCTGGCTTGTTAGGACAAAAAGGAACAATGTGTCATGGTTGCCGACACTGATAGCAAATTCCCTTGAACAACGGGCAAAAACCTAGTTGATGGTTCTTGCCGTATTTACGACATGTTAGCGGGGCCTTTCCTTGTTGTTGCCCATTATAGGTCCGCTGCTTCTTGCCACCCTGAGTCCTTCCGCCTGTAGGTGGGTCCCTCTTTCCGCCCGAAGCATCTCCTCCATTTGTGTCTCCCTTTTGTGATACATTCCTAGACATCTTCCAGTCCTTGGTTAGACCAGTAGCCGACTCAATCGCATCGGCCAAAGTAGTAGGTCGACTCGTTAGGACGCGAGTCCGTAGCCCATCCTTTAGTCCATGCACAAACTTCGCCGCCCTCGCTTTCTCATTCTTGAAGAGGTTCGGACAGTACCTCTCGAGATTCCGAAACTTGGTAGTCTACTCTACCAGACTCATGGTTTCCTGAGTCAGATCAAGGAACTCTCGTTGCATCTGTTCCTCGGCGTAAGAAGAAAAATATGCATCCAGAAACTCTTCCCTGAACGTCTCCCAAGGGATCTCGTCCCAATCGGCGAACTTCACCCTTCGCAGGGTGTCCCACTACTTCTTGGCATCGCCCTTCAGACGCTACGTGCCAAAAGGTGTCTTTCTGTCTTCAGGAACAGATAGGACGTCGAACGCCCGCTCAATCTCCTCAACCCAGTTCTCTGCTGCCTCTGGGTCTGCCTTTTCTGAAAAAGTTGGCAGATCCAACTTCAGGAACCTTTCAAATGAAACGCCGCCCGTGTTTGAACCAACTTCAACAGGAGGATCACGCGCAGCTGCCTGCGCCGCCTGCGCTGCTTGGGCTGCCTGAGACACCTGTGCCGCCCGCATAGCTTGTGCAACCTGCAGAGCCTGAGCAGTTTGAGTTGCCAAGGCCGTCATAGTCTCGGTCAAGGTGTGTATGGCCTCCATCATAAAGTCCTGTTCATGCCAGTTTGCGGGAGCAGTAGTAGAGGACGAAGCACCTCTGCGGGTATAATGCGACATCTACAACACACATCCTTTCTACAAATTAGACTCCTACTGATCCTACCCCCTTAAGGTTGATCACGAACAATAATCGTTCATGTAATCACACCAAAGAATATTAAACCATAATCGCAATCAATCACACAAAATTCACATACTTTAAGTAAAAGTATTAAATAGCCATACCAGTGAAGAAGACTGCTCTGGAGGACGAGTCACACTCGTCGACGCTTCAGGACAGGGCTCATATACCAAAAATAAAAATTTAATAATCAAAAGATGACAAAATTGCAAGTCTTTGTGGTGGGCTCTGATACCAAACCTGTAACGACCCCAATCCATACCCTTTGAAAATGATGAATATTTTTTTTTCAATGCGGAAACCTTCCCAGAGATCCGGGGTCCTCAAAATTCCAATTTCTATTGGATAGCCCAACCATTACAAACGAAGTTGCAACCATCATCCATAAGAACCAAACTAATTCCTTTATTAATGAACCAATAAGAGTCTCATACACAACTCAAAAGTGAAGTAACAACTGCAGAAATTAAAAGAACTAAAAGAAGCAAAAATAGAGCCACTCTGTCCCCTGTTGAAACTGACAAGCGCAAGTATGACTCTCATTCATCCTCAGTAGCCAGTCCAGCCTCACTGTTTACCATGTTCTGTGAAAAACCAACAAAGTAGGGTGTCAGAACCGAAATTCTGAGCACAACTACTTCTAAAGAAATCAGGTGAGACAAAGAACATAGATAAGATTCCATGCAATGATTTGAGTGAGTGCAGATATAAAATTTGCAGCATTCAAATATCCATACCTACCAACAATTACATATGCTCACCAGTCAAGAACAGTAAAGCAATACCATATATCAAGAACTAAATGACCAAACCTTGCAACATGATTTCAAGAATTAAATCATATGCTACCACCAAATCATGTCATGATATAGAGAATGATTCGAACATGCATGATCTAATGCATAACTGAAAAATGCATGATTATGTGCAATGCATGATTTCTTTTTTGTTATCTTTCTTTTAAGTTCCATCTTTCCATATGCATGCCCTATTAAATGCACACGGCTTTAAGTTCACCTTTTTAATTACCGTTGCCCGCAGATACACCAAACGAGTACAATCTCCGAGGTCAAGTAGGTTCCCAGGGTAGTTTAACACACAATTTGTATTTTATTACTGGGTTCCAACTTAGCCTTCGACCGAATCACCTTCGGAACATTAGACCTCGACATCTAATATCGGGGACACAAGGGACATCCCACGCCCACAAGTGCCACTTCCTTGGTACCATAACAAACTCACAGCTGTGGTCAACACACCACTCCCAGGTAAAGTTACGGACTCTCTCTAAAACCGTGGCCATGAGAAAGAACCTCAATATCGTGTTTACGGGACAAAAGTACAACACACAGAGTTTTTGTATCCTCACTGTCTCCCCAAGACCGAATCTCTAAGATTCCCATACTCTAGATGAGATATCCCAGAATGTATATTACACTGTTCTTATGATATTTGTATTAAAGTTAATTCTTTAAGTTTGCAACACCATATGCAAAAGTAAAGTGAAAACCCGCATCCTCCCTTGCTGGGGCCTTTTCGGGACTCCAGCCCGTATAAACCAGTAGAACAGTGTAGTAATGTGCCAAACCATCTTATGTGGTTTTAGTCATGCAGTTAAAAACATATGAGAAAGAAAACCAATCCCACGACTATCCAGGCCGGTGATGTTCCATTTTAGGCCATCGATGCACCACATAATAAAACCAAATTAGTGTTTCATTCGTAACACTAGGCCAAAGAGCCAAAAGCATGTGCACTTATGCAATCATAAACCCAAACATATGCATGTCATTGCTCATTCATATGCATTTCCACTATGTGTGTGTTACCTACATCACATACGGGTATTAACCAATCCATGGTTTCTTTAAGTGTGTGAGTGGACAATTCAAGTATTCTTACCCAAGAAGAATTATCAATAACTGGATCATGCTCACATTCATGAGTACCATAATCATAACAATAACAATTACATAACCTTCTTAGAAATGACATTCCAACCTGTTTTGACACCGATATATAGGTGTGCATATGTTCTAAGATTTCCCTTTATTCATATCAGGACTTATATCATACACAATATTTATAAAAATTTGGAACATATTTCCATTAAAACTGATTCATAACAGTCAAGTGAAAGCATAAACCTCCATGGCAAGTGTTTCGATACAATCCAATACACAAACTTTTAAATAACACATGGACTCTAGACAAAAGTATAACGTTCAGTTAGAGACGACAACGCAAGATACATTACATATAAAATTTCACTTTTATGTGTCCATCCTCCCTAAAGAGTGTAACATGAGCACTATTATACACAACTGAAAATTTTCAGGTTATGTTTCAATGATCCCACGCAGCATCTTACAAATTTTGAGCTTAACCATACTCAAGCACCAACTTATGCCAATAGACAACCTACAACAAACATTAGGTAATGCATGCAAGATCCTGTCGGACCTTAATAGTTCATGAACCTAGCAGCAGTGTATCACACTATTCATTCTTTAATGGTTTAGGATTTTGTATATTCATTTATGAAAATAGGAAATCCGATTAACATCATTCAGCTAACTACGAAAACATATGGAAATCAGCCCTGCTAATAGAAATCAGGACATGTGTATATATATATATATAAATATATATATATATATATATACACAGTCAGCTGGAACACATACTGACTTTTAGTAATTCAAACATCGAATGGTGCTGCATCATCAAACCCATCTATTCCCTGTTTCAGTATACACAACAGTGTTCCATTTTGAGGATAGCATGATTTCAAAAATCAATTAACAAGAAATTGCCTATATGCATATCATCACACTGTCCCTTTTGATATCAAAATAACCAATATCAAACCGAAATTATTACTTCAAATTTTGGAAATCTAACATTCACTCCAGCATACAATGCTACATTATGGAAACAACACATTAAGATTTTTGCAGTAAATTTATGAGACCAACTTACTCCATTATCAACAACAACTACAAATCCCTAACATTCTTTATGAACTTGATTTCCAAGATTTCAAGTACTCAGATTCAATTACAACACACATTTCAGGTAAGTAATGATATCAAGACTTAACTCCATACACAAGATCAACTGTTTGCATGACTTTAAGGTATCATTACCCTAGCATATCCAAGCATAGAACACTTGGCAGAGAAAACAAAGGAAAATCTCATGGTATATGCTACAATCTGCCATTAATGGGTTATATAAATTTTTTTAAAATCTCCAGATTCGAATATATCCCCTCATCCTACCTGTGTTCGTCGATTCCCAGCTAGGAAACCCCCCATCTGTGATCCTTTAGGCAGCCGAAACCACCAATCAGTCGATGTGGGGTTTTTGGAAGCCATAACCCCCACCCCACTTTCAGGTTAGGGTTATACACGAGAACCCTAAAATCTGGGTCGCAGCCATCGAAAAACCCGATACCGTACCATCTGAGGCTTTCCGACTGCCAAGAACCCCACCTCTCAAATCACTACCCGAAATCGAACTCAGGTTCGATCCCTCACCCAAAATCCAAGAAGCACCGTACCTTTTTGAAGCTTTTCCGGCGATCGGTGGATGCAATCGCGTGGGTAGGGCCGCGGCTGACGCTCCTTGCTGCTGCCGTGACAGGAGTACTCGCTGCAGTCGATGATGGCTGTTGGTTGCCGCAACTCGCCGGCAAATTCCTTTCCTCTGGCGCGCGCACAGAGACAGAGAGAGAGACGGGGGGAAGAGAGAGAGCCACTGAGTGAAGAGGGCAAAACCCTCTCTTCACTCCCCTTTATCGCGAGACGCGGGGTTGGTTACGCCCTGCGTAACCCCCCTCCCCCTTCTGTTTCCAATTCTTAAAAACAAGAATCGTGCTCTAAGCACGATTCTGTTTTACGCCCCACCTTTATAAATGAAATCGGGTCCGGGTCCAAACCCGCGACGCTGGGTCCATTTTAAAAATGGACCCGGTTTGCCTACAAGTGACGGATCCTCGGTTGGATCCAACTGTGGGTCCGGCCTTATATACTAAAATTTATTTATTTTTTTCTTATAAATACTATTAATTATTTATTTAATTAATAATTAATATTATAAGTAAAATTTAACACCCCCATTGGTGGGTTAGTTAGGGATTCTTTTATGGATCCGATTAGGGTAACAGATCCGAGGCCCCAATTTAGAAAAATACCTATTATTTTCAAATAAATTTAAACAAATAAATTATCAAAAATTGAGGTTATTACATCGAGTCCTCCAACCAGCCAGTCCCACGCATCAGTGAGCCTCTGTGCTTGTAAAACAATTTTACAAAAACGGGTAAGAACCGAAGTCCTCATATGAATTCCTCTAAAAATCCAACAGTAAAGAAAATAACATAAATTGAATCATGTATAAATTTAACAAGAAATCACAAGCAATAATTTACCAAAACTAACATATCTTTCAAGCATTCAACAATATCATACTAAATCAAATATTAAAAAATGCATGGAACTAATGCTGAAGAGTAAATGATGCATGATTCAATACACATAAATGAATAACTTCTTAAGTTATTTATCAGAGTTGCTTTTGCTTGCATGTCCCTATTAAATGCACACAAATTTAATTTTTACTTTTCCTTATAAACCCACGAATACTCAAAATGGGCACAGTTCTCGATGTTCAAGGTAGTTTTCAATTATATCTTAATACACAATTTGTATTTTAATTACTGAATTTCACACTTGTACCCCGACCAATATTAGGAATTCTCACATTCTATCGGAACATTAGGAATCCTCACCTAATGTCGAAACATCAATGAAAATCTTCAACCATTGATGCCACTTTCTTGGTATACCAATAACTACAGCTGAGTCAACAACATCACCCCTAGGCAAAGTAGCTGAAAGCTCCACAAAACCATAGTCGGGAACATGAACCTCACATCGGGTTCTTGGGGCTACAGTTGCACACAGAGTTTTAGTATCTTCACTGTCCCTCATGACCGTTTTCCAAGATTTTCACACTATAAAAGGGACATCAAGGAAAAACAATATTACACTGTTTTGGTCTCTTTTACCATTTTAATCAATTTTAAGTTTTTTACTCAAGAACAATTATGCAAATCCATATGCAATAACAAAGTTTAGGGCCCTTGCCTTAACAATTCAACAATGTAATTAATTTTGGAAAAACAATAATTTGTAGAAATCATTTTACAATATATAAACAGTTTCAATAGCACATGAGCAACACATGCTCCTGGCTTACATAGGCCCCACAGTGGTTCACACATAACCACTAACATCTCAAAATAATTCATGCCATTGCAAAATTTTATTGAACATAAACACACACAAATGTACAAATTTATGTTCACAATGCACATTCACAACACAAAAAGAACCCACATTTGACCAAGCACATACACATGCATATAGAAAGCTTGCAGACCTATCTATTTATAATCAGATTTATGCATATGATTAGCAAACATGCAAACAGTCTACTCAAGATCAGATTTATGCATATGATCAGCAGTCATGCAAGCATCTATTTATGGTCAGTTTTATGCATATGATCAGTTGACAACAACCTGACCTATTTATGATAAGATTTATATAAATGATCAACAGACTGCAAACATGCATATGATCCGATTCATGCATATAATCAACTGACAACAAAGTATCAACTACCTATGATCAGATTCATGTACAGGATCGATTGACAAAAAAGTCAACCACTCATGACCAAATTCATGTACATGATCGGCTGATAGAAAAGTCAGCTACTGCGACCAGATTCATGTACATGATCGGCTGACAAAAAAGTTAGCTACTACAATTAGATTCATGTACATGATCGATTGACAGAAAAGTCAGCTACTGCGATCAGATTCATGTACATGATCTGCTGACAGTAAAATGAATATATTTATGATCAACTTCATGCACATGATCAGTGAACTAAAAAATACATATGTTATTGCTCAGGTTCATGCACATAATCAGCTAACAACAAATAATATATGCTTATGGTCAGATTCATGCACATGATCAACTAACTGCAGAATACATATTTATGTACAGATCCATGCACATGATCGACTACTGAAAAATACATATATATGCACCAAGTTCATGCACATGATCGACTACTGAAAGATATATATGATATCAGATTCAAACACATGATCGTCAGACTGATAACCATATATATATATATATCATATTCAAACATATGAATCAGTAGACTGATTCAACCTGAATTTCGCTAGAATTTAAAAGTTAAAAATAAAAAAATTCTCAAACTATAATTGGCTCATCTAGGTCTTTTCAGTGGGCTCTAGGCCATGCCCAGACCCAACTGACATCACCTATAAAATAAGATATTTTCCCATGATTTTATCAATTAAATTAAATATATAATTTAAAAATTATATTTTTTGAATTTAAAAGTCATTAAAAAATACACGATATTACACCTATGAGATCTATGTTCTGAAATGGATCTAACTATGGTCTTAGATCAATTTCGCTTCCAAATTTTGCTTGAATTTAACCTAAATTTAAAGTAATTTTTGCTCGAATTTAAAGGTTAAAAACAAATAAATTCACAGATTTTTTTCTTAAAATATTTAGATCTTGTCAGTGGGCTCTGGACAATGCCCAAACCCATGTTGACGTCAACCCATATTTAATTATTTTCCATAATTTTGTCTTATTAAATATAAATATTTAATTTAAAATTATATTTTCAGGCTTAAAAATTATGAGATATTACAATGCTTATTCTTTAGAATGTATTTTAGGCTTCTTGTAATTTTTGTATTTTTTATTTTCCTTTTATTTGTTAGTTGAATTTTCTTTAAGGGTTCATTTTTATCTTTTTGTTCTAGCCATTGGGCTAGTCCAACCGCTATCTCAACTAGCCATTGGACTAGCCCAACAGCTAGTTGAGCTCTCTTCTTTCCCTCTCTCTATTGTATAAATATGGGGTGTTTTCCCCCCTTTTATGCCATGCTTCTCTTTATTAGCACATGGAACAAATATGGGGATATGGATCCAGTAAAAGATCCATATCCGATACAACACATGCATGTTTTGTAGTTTAATGTAATATGAATTACTAATACAGGGCAGTTTCGTCCTTGTAAAATATTGTAACCCTATTAAGTTAATGATGTATTAGTGCTGCAGTAACCAAGAAAGTTTTGGGCTGCCGATTTCCCATGAAGAGCTCTTTCTCTCTCTCTCACTCTCTCTTCCCCATCGTTTCCTTCACCAAACACGACTGCTCAAGGCAGTTTTCACATGGTATCAGAGCACACTGTATATCTGGGCATAAAAGGACCTTCCTCAGGGACGTGAAAAGCTAAGTTCTCTTCCTCGACATCAGTCCACGTGAACTAGCCAAGATCTGCTGCAGCAAAAGCCGAGTTCTCCGCGTTCTCTTCAGAATACGTGAATAAGGTATTTCTCAGGGACGTGAATCAGATCTTCTCCTCATTACTGCAGAAAAATGCCAAGTTCTCCTCGTTCTTTTCAGAACACGTGAATCTGGTCTTCCTCAACAACGTGAATTAGTCCACGTGAATCAGGTTGTCTTCCTATTCCCCTATTCCTTTTCTGTCATCGTCGGCTACATGATTTGTCCCCTGCACCTTTTCTTTTCCAGTAACGATTAGCTATCTATATCGTAGATTTGAAAGACATTCAGATCTACTGTGTGTGTTCCAACTATTCTGAAATAAATTCAGATCTTCACTCGTTTCTTGTATTACACCTTGTTTCATGCACAACAGTTTTTTTTTCTCTCCTAGTTCACGCAAAAAAAAGGGGCCAAGTTCTTATTCCTCGTGACTTCATCACCTTTTCTTAATTCACACACAACAACTGCTGGTCACGTTTTCTTCTCCATTCATTCACAATTTACACAAAAGGCTGAGTTCATTTCTTTTGGTACCACTTTCTGTCATAGATCATAAGCTGCATCATTTTATGATAGCAGTCTGGATTGTTTCTGTCATAAGATGCGTCACTTTATTCTTTATTTTCAGCCACATTTCTCTGTCTGTCATAAGCCTACAAATGGATACTTCAGGAAATTCTGGTCTTTCTTCTAATTTCCTAGGGCAGCTAGTTTCTTAAAACTGAATACAAATAACTATTTGACTTGGAAAAGGCAGATTACCCCCTTTATTCGCAGTCAAGATCTTTCAGGTCACTTGGATGGCTCCACTCCAATGCCTCCAGAATTTGTCACAACCGAAGCAAAAGAGGATGAAGGAATGTCAAGCATCATTCACAATCTTGTTTTTATTGCTTGGATGAAACGTGATCAGGCTCTTGTCGCGTACATCACTTCCACACTGTCGCAAGAAGTTTTGGTTTCTATTCCTGATGATTGCACATCTAAAGTATTGTGGGAGACTTTAACTCAGACCTACTCTCAGATATCAGAGGCTAAGGTGTTGTTTCTCAAGCGTGAATTTCAGCTTTTAAAGAAGGGAGCAATGACCATTATTGAATTTTTAAACCAAGTCAAAAGCATCACAGATCAATTAGCCATTGTTGGATATCCAGTGTCAGATAAAGAAAAGGTGCAACAAACACTGAATGCCCTGGGATCAGAGTATCATGTACTTGTCACTTCTTTATTATGCTTGCTTTCGTTGCCCAGTTTTGAGGAATTACGTGCTAAACTCTTCCAGTACGAGATGTCTTTGAAAAGCATATTTGATGCTTCAGCAGAGCAATCATCTACGCATGAGATTCTTGTCATAGGGACATTTGCTAATCGTGCACGAGGAGGGCGTGGTAGAGGCAGGGGAGCCCAAATCCAGGGAGGATGTAGATTGCTACCTACTCCAAATTCCACTGCCAGCTTTTCAAAGAATGTTCCCACATGCTACCAGTGTAACAAACGAGGTCACATCAAAGCCAACTGCTGGTTCAACCCACAAAATTGTAATAGAAAACAAAATAATAGAAATGTTGCTACATCAGGAACTGCAGGTACTTTTCAGGTCAGTGATGATGCTAAGGATCTTCTCTTATCTGTTATGGCCAACTTGAATCTGAAACAAAACGATGATGGAATATGGTATGTAGACTCTGGGGCAACAACTCATGTCATTGGCAATGCAGGTAAGTTTTCTACTTTGACTCCCTATTTTGGCAAATCTAATATTGTAACTGGAGATGGGACTCACCACCCTATTTCAAACATAGTCAACGTCCTCATCCCTTTGTCCGAGTCTTCCTACATTCCTTTATCTGATGTTGTTCATGTACCAAACATTAAGAAAAACATTGTTTCTGTTTCTAAGCTTGTTGACTCTACCAATTCATCTGTGAAATTTACTCTTACTTCTGTCTTTGTCAAGGATCTTCAAACGAAGGAGATGTTCGCTAAAGGAGAGCGACGTGGCAACATGTATATCTTCAATGAAGATCCATCCGCCAGTGTTCTGAAGCTCAAGTCTGATCATGTCTCCAAAACCATTCTAAGTATATCCAAATGTAATAAGCCAGATCTTTGACATTCTCGTCTTGGTCATTGTAGTCAAGTCTTTATTGAAAAATTAGTGTCTAACGGTTTCCTTTCAGAGTCTATTTCACCTTTGTTAAAAGACAAAGTATGTCCCCGTTGTCAGGTCTGCAAACGTCATGTACTTCCTTTTCATCAAATAAATAAAAGAGCTTCCATGCCTTTTGAGATAATATGTTCTGATGTTTGGGGCCCAACTCCCAATCCTTCTTCTTCTGGAAGTAAATATTATGTATCCTTTATTGACAATTTCTCTTGTTTTACCTAGATATTCTTTATGAAGCACAAATCAAAGGTTTTCCTTATTTTTCGTCATTTTTATGCCTATGTCAAAACCCAATTCTCTCAAAATATTCGAACTCTCCAATGTGATGGAGGTGGTGAGTATTCCTCAAAAGAATTTTTAGATTTTCTCCAAGATAATGGGATACATCGTAGAATTTCTTGCCCGTATACTCTACAACAAAATGGAATTGCTGAACGCAAACACAGACACATTGTGGAAAGTGCAATGAGTATGATGCATGGTTGTAACTTGCCTATTGGACTTTGGACAAAAGCTTTTCATACTGCCACTCATGTGATAAATCGCCTTCCTATGCCTATCGTTGAAAATCAATCTCCCTATTATGTTCTCTTTGGTGTACATTCTGATTATGATGAATTACGAGTTTTTGGATGCACATGTTATGTACATATCGATAAATCCATGAGAACTAAATTTCAGGACAAAGCCTCTATATGCCAATTTGTAGGCTATGTAGATGAACACAAGGGTTACAAATGCTATGATCCTGCCAGTAAGAAGATCATAATCTCCAGAATTGTTGTTTTTGATGAAAATAGTTTTCTGGGAAATAAAGCTGATCACAATCGTAATCATATTGATGCAGCTGCTAATTGGTATGATCCATGGCTCAACGCTGAGCTCATTTCACACGTTGTAGAACATACTATTCTGGCTCCTGAAAGCATACATGATGAGACGACTTCAGATAAGGCATCGGAAATAGGATGTCTGAGATACAAAAGAAACGTTTATACCCGGACATCCAAAGAGCAGATAAATATACCTGCTAGAGAACATTTGGCGTTGGCTAGGGTTGGCAATCGGGTCGGGTTGGCGGGTCAACCTGACGGCTTGGCAGGTCAGCTTACCTCAACTTGAACCCGACCCGTTTATTAAATGTGTCGGCTGTGGCAAACACGAACTCGACCTGTTTATTAAACGGGTAACCCGACACGACCCGCCAACCCATTTAATAAACAGGTTGGGTCGGGTAAACGAGTTGGCGGGTTGGCGGGTCGGGTTGGTGGGTTGACCCGCCCGCCTAACCCGTTTATTAAACGGGTCAGCCGGGTTGGCGGGTTGGCATACCTCTAACACGAACCGGACCCATTTAATAAACGGGTTAGGCAGGTCAACCCATTTATTAAACGAGTTAGTTTAAGTCCAACCCGAACCCGCCTAAGAGACGGGTTGGCGGGTCGTGTCAGGTTTTGCCACCCCTAGCGTTGGCCAATGACAGAGAGGCACCTAGAAGATCAGGCAGGATAATGCATCCTATTGAAAAATGGGTAAGTTATGACAACTTTTCTATGGATTTTCAGATCTTTCTATCCAAGATTGAAAAACACGAGGAATCACTTGGATTTTGTCAAGCTATTCAATCTAATAAATGGATTGAAGCGATGAATGAGGAGATCGAGGCACTTCATGAGTGTCAAACATGGGAGATAGTTGGTCGTCCTCCAGATAAGAATGTTGTTGGCTCAAAATGAGTATATAAGATTAAATACAAACCGGATGGTAGCATTGAACGATACAAGGCACACCTTGTTGCCAAAGGTTTCACTCAAGAATATGGCCAGGATTATGATGAGACATTCAACTCAGTGGTGAAAATGGGAACTATTCGTATTGTTCTTGGCCTTGCAATTGAACATGGATGGACCCTTAGTCAGCTTGATGTTAAAAATGCATTCCTTCATGGGGATTTAAAGGAAGAGGTCTACATGGAGCAACCTCAAGGTTATGCAGAAGGGAACCCAAAAAAATATGTATGCAAATTAACCAGAGCATTGTATGGTTTGAAGCAAGCCTCCAGGTCATGGTTTGAAAGCTTCTCTTTAGAAATTCAGAAGTCAGAACCATGATTTCTTTTGTTCCCAACAAATCATTCTATATTCATAAACAGGGATGAAACCACTATGGTTTTCTTACTTATATATGTTGATGATATCGTGATCACTGGTAATGCTCCAGATCATATTCAACAAATCAAAATTTTACTAAGTATGCGATTTAAAATGAAAGTTCTGGGGGAACTAAGATATTTTCTTGGTGTAGAGGTGGACAGACAGGATGAAAAAATGCTATTAATTCAACACAAATACACTCTTGACCTTCTGGACAAAGTAGGAATGACAAATTGCAAACCTCTGCCCACACCCAGTGTTGTCAATCAAAAACTCAGTCTTTGTGATGGTGAATTATATCCTGATGCAAGCAAGTATCGCAGTTTAGTGGGCATGCTACAATACCTCACTTTCACTAGACCAGACATTGTCTATTCTGTAAATCAAGTATCTCAGTTCATGCATGAACCGAAAAATGGACATATGGATGCTGTCAAACGCATTCTTCGTTACTTAAAAGGCACGGTCGGTGATGGACTTACATATGTACAATCTTTATGGGGAACAACAAAACATGACATATTGGCCTATACAGATGCAGACTGGGCGGGGGATCCAGATGAGAGGAGGTCTGTTTCAGGATACTGTGTTTTTATTGGAGGAAATCTTGTTTCATGAAATAGCAGAAAACAGAAGGCAGTGGCGAGATCTAGCATAGAGGCAGAGTATAGATCCATGCCAGCCACCACTGCAGAAGTGACCTGGATTAGGCATTTACTTTCAGAGATGGGAGAGAATATCTCAAGTTCAACTCTTATGTGTGACAACAAAAGTGCTATACAAATTGCGTTCAATTCTATTCATCACAGTCGGACTAAGCATATTGAGATTGATCAACATTTCATCAGACAAAAGATAGCAGACAAAGAAATTGAATCGATCTATATGTCTTTAGAAGATCAAGTCGCTGATATGTTCATAAAGGGCCTCACAAGTAACCGTTTCTGGTATCTGAAGAACAAGTTACACATGGTTCACTCCCATGCGCAACTTGAGGGAGGGTATTAGAACATGGAACAAATATGGGGATATGGATCCAGTAAAGGATCCATATCTGATACTGCACATACATGTTTTGTAGTTTAATGTAATATGAATTACTAATACAGGGCAGTTTCGTCCTTGTAAAATATTGTAACCCTATTAAGTTAATGATGTATTAGTGCTGCAGTAACCAAGAAAGTTTTTGGGCTGCCGATTTCCCAAGAAGAGCTCTCTCTCTCTCTCTTCCCTATCGTTTCCTTCACCAAACACAACTGCTCAAGGCAATTTTCACACTCTTAAGCATTTTCTATCATTAAAATTAATATTCTTTTATATATTTTATGCTCTTGTCTGTGCTTTTAGTGGCCCTTGTGATATTGTGATACTTTTTGTATTTACCCATAGTGGCTTGTGTATTTTGCCCATAGTGGCTTTTGTATTATTCTGCTCTTTGATTTCATTACATGACATCAGAGCAAATAAGATTCTTTAATCCTATTTGCTTTGTATTTTGAGGAGTCTCTTTTTCTTTATGTTCACTCTTGCATCTTCCTTTCTGGTTCATGAGAATGCTTTTGTGTCCTCCATCATCATCTTCATGGTCGAAGGTGAATCAAAGATCGAGCTCTCATTCAAGTTGAATGATTTAAACTACTTAATGTGGGCTGCCGCAATTGAGAACCATCTTAAGTGCCAAAAGTTATTGGGATATGTAAGTGGAACTACTTTTGAACCCAAACTCAAGCTCACAAAGATTAGAAGGTGACCAAGTCAAGGCGATTGATGGTGAAGAAAGAGAAAAGGCGATTCAAGAATATCAATAAAAAAATGAGAGATTGGAAAAGTGAACACTCTAAAATCTTGGCGTGGTTCATAAACAATGTTGAACTTAAAATTTATGCTGATCTTGCCAAATTCAAAAAGGAAAGTGAAGCATGGGTATTCTTGAAGGGGATGTACAAATGAAAAAACCATTCCTGCCAATATTTTGTACCAGAGAAGGTCCGGTCAACAAGGCAAGGAGATGTGAGTGTATGTAATTACTATAATGTTTTATCTCCTTTATGGGATGAACTTACTCTTCTTGAACCTCAATGGGAAGGAACCACTATTGAATTAAGACAAAGACAAATAAAAAAAATACTTTTTCCAATTTTTTTATGGACTTTGACCAAAATTTGAATAAGTTCAGGCATATTTACTTTATCGATCCTCTCCTCTTCCTCTAAATGATGCTTTTGTGGGGATTTGCCAAGAGACTCGTCTTGGCATGACTAAGGGGATGAGGTGCACGTGGTATCAAGACGGGGCAGTAACATGAAGGCTTACAAGCCTCCACACTTTGGTAGGCAAAACAATGGAGGAACAAGGGAGATCATTTTTCAATTTTATAATGAGCTATGACATATCAAACTGGATTGTCTTAAGCTAAAGAAGAAGGTGGCCTCCGTTGGAGAGAAATCTACCAAATCGAGTGATGATGCAAGCAAGAAAGGCATTGCTCAATTGGAAGAAGCTCTACGACACTTCATGAAGGCAAATACTTCATCCACATCTGGTGTTATGGTTTCATCCTCTTCTCCCTCCGATATATCCTCTTGAATACTTGATTCGGGTGATTCTTTTCACGACACCTAATTCATTCATTCTATTCAACAAATGCACCAATTCTCACTCATCTTTTGTTTTAACCAGGGTTACCGGAAGCGCCTAGCTAAAAGGGGAAGTGCGCTTCCCCGAAGCGCGAAACGTCGCGCTTCCGAAGCGTGGGGGGAAGCGTCCCCCTTTTTTGGGAAGCGTGCTTCCCTTTAATGGGGGACGCGTTTCCCTTTAATGGGGGACATGCTTCCCTTTAATGGGAAGCGCGCTTCCCATCACGCTTCCCCCTCGCTTCCCCCACGCTTCCCCTGTTTTTTTCAATTTTTTTGTATTTTTTATTTTTTATTTTTATTTTTTTCGCTTCCCCCTCGCTTTCGAGACGCTTCCTAGGTCGCTTTCGAGACGCTTCCCGAATCGGTCCTAAGTGGTCCCACGCTTCCTAAAATTTTGAAAGTGCCTCGCTTCCCGCTCCCGCTTCCCGTATCGCTTCCCGCTCCCGCTTCCTCAACTGGCAACCATGGTTTTAACAATAGATGAAACTTCTTTAGAAATCAAAGAAATTGAAAATTTGGAAAAGGTTTTAAAAGATTCTAAAAAAAAATTATGCCTAAAATTGAATTTAAATCTTTTTTCAGTTTCTCGAATTTTCAATTATGGATATGGATTTTCCTTCTCATCTAAGGATTGTTTTGTGCAAGATGGGTGAGGCTATAGGAGAAGAGATCTCTATTACATGGAATTTTTGTTTTTTCCTCTAAATATGTGTAACTATGTTCAAGTTAAAAATATTGTTACTTGGCACAAACTTTGATGGGCATCCAAGCCCTTCAAAGTTGTTTTTCTTTTTTTTGGAAAAAAATTGTAATAAAAGGGAGTCTATTTGTAATAATTGCATCCTTGGTAAAATGCAAGCTTTTCCATCTTCAAATAGAACTTTTGTTTCAAAAAGTCCCTTTGAGTTGGTGCACTTGAATATATGGGGATTGGGGTGTCCATGGGTTTGGTTTGGTTCGGATCTCGGTGAAACCAGGCTTGGACCAGATTTTCGGGTATGGTATCGGGTCTACTATAAGAGAAACCATACCCGAACCCAATAAGAACTACATGAACCAGACCCGGACAATACCCAGTAAAATAATATTTTTTATCATTTTCACATTGAAAAATTGCGGGTCTTAATCAGAACTCGGGTCGGGCCCGAGTCTGGTATAAAATTTCACAAACTATACCGGGGTCCATGTATTAATCAGACCTTCAGGTCCGGACCCGGGTCTTAATCAGGTCTTCTTATTTGTTACCATACCCGGACCCTATAGGGTTTGGTCCGGGTTGAGTCCGGGTAAACCAGGCCCATTGACACCCATAATGGGGACTCACTTTCATCATGTCAACAGGAGGATATTCTTATTATGTTATTTTTATTGATGACTACTCTAGATATGTGTGAATCTACTTGGGTTTAAATCAGATTTTTTTTTTCATTTTAAGGAATTTCACGTGCTTGTTAAAAATCAATTTCAAACCGATACTTCCATTCTTCGTTCCGATTCGGGTGGAAAATATATGTAAAATGATTTTCAAAACTATTTGAAATAAAATGAGATTTTACACCAAAAGTCTTGTAAAAAACTCTTCAACAAAATAGTCTTGCAAATAGAAAACATAGGCACATAATTGAGACAACTAGAACCCTACTTGTTTCAAAAAATGTTCCTATGAATTTTTGGGTTGAAGTTGCGCTTACCACTATTTATTCAATAAATAGGATGCCTTCCTCTTCACTAAAGAATATTTTACCTATGGAAAAATTGTTCAACATAAAAGATTAAAAGTTTTTTTATATAAGTGCTTCTTGAGTTTTCAAGAAAATGACAAAGTCTCATCAAAGTGATTGAATGTGCATTTATTGGTTATAGAGAAAACCAAAAGAGCTATAGATGTTATGACCTAAAAAATGATAAATTGTATGTTTCTAGAAATGTAACATTTTTTTAAGACGAAAATGGATTTGATAAAGATAAACCTAAGGAGGAAGTAAATTACTCTTTCTTATTTGATCTTTTACCTAAGGAAATGAAGCATCTAGTTCAAATGCTTGTGAAAATGTTGAATGTGTTGATGATGATATTTCTAGTGATATGATTAACAATGTTTCTCTTTATAATTTTAATAATGAGGCATCTAATGTGAACTTCATTGTTTATACCCAATGTGAAAGTGAGGATTAACCATGTGCATTGGAAAAATAATCACAAGATCAATCCTTAGAAAAACCTACACCTATAGAAGGGTCTAACCTTAGAAAATCATGGTGCATTCCTAGACCACCTAATAGGTTTGTATCATATAAATCTTTTTCTCCAAATTATAGAGCTTGTTTAATGGCAATTCATGCCTACCATGAACCATCAAACTATTGTGAAACCAAGAACGATCTCCAATGGATAGATACAATGAAATTAAAGCTAGATTCCCTTTATAGCGCTAACACTTGGGAAATTGTAACTTTGCTCATAGGAAAAAAGGCCATAGGTTGTAGGTGGGAATTCAGTGTTAAAACCAAGAGTGATGACTCCCTAGAAAGATATAAAGCTAGATTAGTTGTTAAAGGTTACTCACAAGAATATGAGATTGACTATGAAGAGACTTGTGCTCCCATATCTAGGATGACTAGTGTTAGAACCTTGATAGTATTTGCCATTATTAAGTAGTGACCCTTGTAAGAATACAAGTTCTTTCAAAGATGTTCACTAAATCACCAACAATGGACACTCAAAGAGTTCCACTAAAAATACCGAAATGAACACTCAAAAGAACCACAAAAAGGGTTCACACACAAATACCCACTAAATGGGTTTAAGAACAAGAGAAAAATAATAAGTTTATTAATTATAATCCACACAAAAAACATACATTGAGTGGGGGCAATGCCCCATATTTATACACAAAAGAAAAGGGGCATATAGAAAGTTGTTGGGCTCCCAACGACTCTATTTTAGAGCCATTGGGAGTCCAACGACTCTTTTTGTATTGACTAGTCAACACTTTGACTAGTTTAATACAAACAAAAAACAAACTAAAAAAACTAAAAAATAAAAAACCTAGTTACTAAGTTATATTTATATTTTTAACACTCTCCCTCAAACTTATGGTTGGATAACCGAAAGTTTGTCCAAGAGAAAGTAAAATCTAGGAGCTGTGAGAGGTTTGGTGAAGAAATCTTTCAATTGATATTCTAAAGTAACATAGGGAAGATCAATAATGTCGTGTAGGAATTCCTCTCGTGCATAGTGACAATCTATCTCAATGAGTTTAGTTCGTTTGTGAAAGGTCTAGTTGCTGGCAATGTAAATGGAACTTTTGTTGTCACAGCATAGTCGTGATGATCCTTTACTCTGAACACCCATGTGATCCAAAAATCTCCTTATTCAGACTACTTCCATAGTGGTTGTAGCCATGACTGTATTTTGCTTGTTGATGAGAGATAGACTTTTTGTTGCTTCTTGCACCTCTAAGAAATCAACGATTCACCTAAAAATACATAAAAACAAGTAGTTGAGTGTCGGTTATTTGGATCTCCTTCCCAGTTGGCATCAATGTATGCAATTAAATCTAAAGAAGAAAAAGCAGACAAGAAAAGTTCTTGAAAAACAAAAGTTTTAATATATCTAATAATGCGCAAAACAACTCCCATATGAACAGTGGTAGGAGCATGCTGAAATTGGCTTGTTGTGTGAGCTGCATGCGCAATATTAGGTTTCGTAATTGAGAGATATGACAGTGGCTCAACAAGTTGTTTGTAAGGTGTTAGATTTTTAAGCGGTTCTCCATCATCAATCTTCATTTTGACATTGACAACTTCAGGAGTATCGATTTTCTTATCATCTGAGATACCAGACCTGTCAACAATATCTAAATTCAATTTAGATTGAGTCTGCAGATAACCTCTAGAAAAATAAGCAACTTCTATACACAACAACAACAACAACAACTACGCCTTCATCCCAAAACCATTGGGGTCAGCGATATGAACCAAAAAAGAAATTCATTTGGGGTCTTCCACATGAATCCTTTTCCTCCAATCATTTCTATCCAATGCCATGTCCTCGGTGAGGTTCAAAGCATTCATATCTTTTCCTATCATCTCCATCCAAGTCTTCCTAGTCCTACCCCGACCTCTTTTAACTAATATATTTTCCCATTTCTCCAACCTTCTAACTGGAGCATCATTAGGCCTTCGCAACTTCTATACCAAGAATTTTTTTTAAAAAACCCAAATTAGTCATTTCAAAATGTGTTTTGAGAAGCCTTTTAATGTTTTTAATTCCATGTTTATCACTTCTAGTGATAATCATATCGTCCACGTAGAGGAGAAGGATAATAATACCTGCATCAGAAATCTTAACAAGAAAAGTTGTGTCAGTCAGACTAGATTGAAAACCAAATTCAAGCATAACTTGACTAAACTTGTCATATCAAGCCTTTGATGCTCATTTAAGACCATACATGGCCTTATCTAAATGAAGAACTTTTTCTTTAGGAATAACTATGCCAGATGACGGTTCCATATAAACTTCTTTAGCCAAGCTTCCATTAAGAAACACATTTTTAACATCCATTTGATATATAGGCCATTTCTTTACAGAGGTAAGAGCTACTAAGGTTCTAACTTTAGTCATTCTAGCAACTAGAATAAAGGTTTTCTCATAGTCTATTCCATACTCTTGAGAATATCTCTTGGCAACTAATTTAACTTGTACCTTTTAAGTGTTCCGTCACTCTTAGTTTTTACTTTATACACCCATCGACAACCTATAGGCTTCTTTTCTGGTGGAATGTCTTGAATAGTCCAAGTATTCGCCTTTTCTAAGGCATTTAATTCCACTCTCATATCTTCTACCCACTCAAGATGTTCCTTTGCTTCAGCATAGTTGGAAGGTTCTATGTAGGAATGTATTAATGCAATATAGGCTTGATACTTAGGTGGAAAAGGCTTATAGGATACAATTTTTTTAGGGATTTTTGACACTCTAGATGACCTTGTTTGTATCTCCTCCTGTTTTTTATTACTGGTATATTTTTCGAGAGCACATAGATCTTCTAAATTACCACGCCTAGAATATTGAATACAATCTTGATCTTTATGGGATGATTCTTCACTTATCACATCATTTTTAACTTCTTGGTCTTTATCAATATCACACTCACCAATCTTTGGAATTAAATCCAACAGAAAAAAATACTCATTTATTAACTTGGTTTTCTTAGTTTCAAAAATACTTTCCTTTAAAAAAAAAACATTCCTTGACACATATAACCTTTTATTTTAATTATTTGCATATCTTAGAAAAACACACGAGAGGAGAATGAAACATTACATCCATGGTCAAATAATTGAGAAACAAATAAAAGATTCAAGTTAAGTTTATGAATATATCTAATTTGTAGAATATAAAATCTTTTTGAGTTTTGAGAGATGTTTTCAAAATTTTCTATTCTTTTTATCTCAAGAGATGTTCCATTGGCGGTGAAAACATTTGACCTTCTTGAATTATAACATTCAGATAACATATCACTATTTGATGTCATATGAAAAGAGGCACCTGTGTCAAGAAGCCAAAGAGATTTATCAGGATCGAAGACGCCAAAGGAAGAGACCGCGACTCCAGTGGATGAAGATGCTCCTTTGAGTAGAGGTTGAAGAGCGTTCATTAATTGTGTTAAGGGCATGTTTCCAATGGATGCTTCTCTTTGTTAAAAATGTAATTTTTATGTACATATATATTAGTATATATATACATATATATTATATATATATGTATACATATCTCTATACATACATATACATATATATATATTTATTTATTTTGATCATAATATCCGAAAAGGGTATTTCTATATTTTCCCATTTTACATAAATACAACTTAGGAATATGATTGTATTCTTTTTATTTTTTATTTTTTCTCTTTTACCTTTTTTCTTTTTTGTGGTTTTCGTGCCACCTTAGAAGGATCCTTAAGTCACAAATGTTATCGTTGGGGGCTCCCAACGATTCCTTTGGGAGCCCCTAAGGTGGCTCCCCTTTGTGTGTATATATAGGGGTGATCCCCCTCTAGCCTTGGTGATGCAGCGAGGAGTGTGATATTTTCACAATAACGGGTACCCACGCTGCTACTCATCGATCGACTGTCAAAACACCTTTGATGCAGTGGGAGGATCGGTTTGCACGCCCCCTGGTGATGGCTGACGAGACACGACTCTGTCTGGGCTTTGACGCGATCAGGGAACCGCGATGTTGTGTTTTCGATGAGCACCGCTTGTAGTCGCTGGGTCGGTGAAGAAATATTTGATGTCTCGTTAAGGGCTGCCTTTGGCAGCACTCTGATGCAGTGGGCAGGAATTGGCAGTACAACACTCGAGTGAGGGATGGAGAGTCACTATCTTCACGTCGTGCCACGCACAACAACGACCAATTGAATACCACCGACCCAACACTGTAAACTTTATTTCAATGTAAGTTTGATTGAACAAATAGCTGAATTGAAATGATGATTAAACAAACTAACGACAATGCAAAGAATCTAATAAAATTAAACTATGACAGGAAGAAGACAAAGAGGAAAAACAAAAGACTGCAGGGGAAAACAACTATTAACTAACAAAAAATAAAGAATGACAGTGCGTTGGGAAGGAGGAAGAATAAAATGAAACTGACAGCAATAGGCGTCAGACTGTAAAGGAGAACAATAAAAAAAGGAAAAGAAAACTGTTGAAGAAATGAAGAAAGGAAAACTGCGGCTATGCTTTTTTGAAAAATTCTCTCCCCTGCGCACGCAACCCTAGAGAGGTTTTAAAGGCTTCAATTGGGTCTGGGTCTTGGGTCTGATTCTCGGACCCAGAACTACTCCTAGGCACTGCTGGATCGTGGATGTCTCGAACCTGCTCTGCATCATTCTCCTCTGGTTGGAAAAAAGTCGACTTGTTATCACCACAATATGCATATAACTCTGACACATTGACGATAGGTAATATATTTCGATATTCTTGGACGATTCCAAATTAAAGCCTGTAGATTGGTTTTGAAATTGATCATCTATACCATCTCTTATGGCACCCCACGAAAGCACAAGCTGAATTTTTGTCCCTCCAGCACGCAGTCTTAAGGGTTTGGCTAGAATCCCAACAATACAAGCATGCTTACCAAAAACTAGACCACCTTGTGAAAACTTCACCATATCTGCCCCGAATGCATAGTGGCTCTGCTCACCGTCCATAGAGAAATCCCCGTTCAGGATCTTGTTCCCAAAAGCAAACCCAAACGGCTTCAAAAGATCAATTATTGCTGGAGTGTTCAATGTATCGTTAAGAGGCCCGTCATTCCCAATTGTCGAAACCATAATAATATTATTTGCAGTTAACTCCCAACCCGTTTCGACCAATGGAAGTTCTAAATAATCAGGTCCACCAATACACAAATTTAAGACGTCCATATTTGTTGAAATGGCATAATTGAATGCATCAAGAAACCATGATGGATATGACACCACCTGCTGGATGGTCGCGCGACCGACATCCCTGCGCAGGCCTGCCTCAATGTCATCTGGTTGCACATCGGGACCCTGCAGGCCCGACCCACCTTGTGGCGCGAGCTCCCCGGCGCGAGGCCATGAGCCCAGGCCTGGGACAAGACCCAGCGTAACGCTGTGGTCCTGCAGCTCGGGCCCAACCTGCGAAGCAGTCGCAGGGGCTCGCTGCCATTGCTGGGGTGCATTCGCACCTCGATAGTTCAGTTGGAGGGTACTTGGACATGGGCGACCTAGGGTCGCTGCTGATTTGAGATGGAGGGAAGGTACCGGATGGGTAGAACTGCCGCAACCTGTATCCCCGTGCACGGTTTCCTCAACGCCTTCTCGTCACGCCGTGTGTTGGAGCGTCATCGGGGCTGGATCGATGACAGTAGTATCAACAGGGTTAACCGCGCGCGCGCCTAACTGGTTCAATTGCACTGCGTGCACATCTACCTTGGATTCCAACACATCCATCCGTGCTTCGACCCCATCCATGCGCTTCGACAGACTGACTACCTCCTTTTCTAGGGATATCATATCTTCCTGCATCTCTGTCAACTTGTTGAGCATCCGCTTCATGATCTCCTCTTGCGCCTTTTCGCTCATAGGACCGTTTCTCGCTTCTTGCGTCATGCCGTTGACGAAGGAGGAGGGGCTGGGATCTGATACCATTTTGATGCAGCGAGGAGTGGTATTTTCACGATAACGGGTACCCACGCTGCTGCTTGTCGATTGGCTGCCAAAACACTTTTGATGCAGTGGGAGGATTGGTTTGCACGGCCCCTGGTGATGGCTGACGAGACACGACTCTGTCTGGGCTTTGACGCGGTCAGGGAACCACGATGTTGTGTTTTCGATGAGCACCACTTATAGTCGCTGGGTCGGTGAAGAAATATTTGATGTCTCGTTAAGGGCTGCCTTTGGCAGCACTCTGATGCAGTGGGCAGGAATTGGCAGTACAACACTCGAGTGAGGGATGGAGAGTCACTATCTTCACGTCGTGCCACGCACAACAACGACCAATTGAATACCACCGACCCAACACTGTAAACTTTATTTCAATGTAAGTTTGATTGAACAAATAGCTGAATTGAAATGATGATTAAACAAACTAACGACAATGCAAAGAATCTAATAAAATTAAACTATGACAGGAAGAAGACAAAGAGGAAAAACAAAAGACTGCAGGGGAAAACAACTATTAACTAACAAAAAATAAAGAATGACAGTGCATTGGGAAGGAGGAAGAATAAAATAAAACTGACAACAATAGGCGTCAGACTGTAAAGGAGAACAATAAAAAAAGGAAAATAAAACTGCTGAAGAAATGAAGAAAGGAAAACTGCGGCTGTGCTTTTCTGAAAAATTCTCTCCCCTGCGCATGCAACCCTAGAGGGGTTTTAAAGGCTTCAGCCGGGTCTTGGGTCTGGTTCCCGGACCCAGAACTACTCCTAGGCACTGCTGGATCGTGGATGTCCTGAACCTGCTCTGCATCACTTGGTATGATTTTGTAAAGTCCCTCTTGGGATCCAATATAATGAAGTTGATATTTTTTATGCTCTTGTGCGTTTGTATGCGTGCCTTTGTGCACTTGTGAGAGTTCTCTTTTGTGCCTTTCTGCACACTTCGTGTTTCTAGCATTGTGTTTATACACAAAATCTCTTTTTATAGAGATTTTCACATGGCATCGAAGCTTGGTTTGAAAAAGGAAGGATGTGTGTTTGAGTGTCTCGAAAAGCGTGCCTTCAAGTTTTTTGTGATTGACGTGGAGACTTATCTTCATCCAATATTTTAGAAGCTTCCTACAACAAGTAAGATCTAAAATCTTATTGCGGTACGTGATTTTTTCTCTATTCTCTTCTCTCTAATCGGCGAAAAAGACTCATTTCTCTCTTGGCTTCAAGTTGAATGACTCAAACTATCATCTTTGGGCCGAAAACATGGAAGCTCATATGAATGGTAAAGGTCTTTGGGGATACGTTCTTGGTTCTATACCGGAACCCGAACCAAAGATTACTTTGGTAGAGAAAGGTGAAATTAAAATCCTCGAAGGAGAAGAAAGAAATAGAGCTCTTGAAGAATATTCCAAGAGACATGAGGAATGGAAAATGAAAAATTTCAAGATTCTTTCTTTGATTTTTTCATCGGTTGAAACTAAGATCAATGCCAATATTCTTAAATTCAAGAAAACATCGGAAGCTTGGCATTATCTTGAGAAAATGTACACGTCAAGAGACTTGTCTCACAAGTACTATTTTTAAAAAAGGGCTTTGAGCCTTTGACCCCTCAACAAAATGAAATGTCTATAAGGGAATATTTTGCGGAATTATCATCTATATGGGATGAACTCGCTACGCTTGAGCCTAAATGGAGTGAAGCCATTGAGCTTAGATACAAACAATTGGAAGAAGACCATTTTTTCAATTTTTTGAATGGGCTTAGACCCGAGTTCGAGCAAATTTGGTCCGCTCTTCTCTCCTCTTTTGTTTCCCCCTCGCTTGAACATGTCATTACAAAGCTAAGTGGGGATGAAACGCGTATGAATACTAGCTAAAACAATCCTAGTGTTCTTGCAACTTCAACTAATGAAGAAAGTGATGCCGTTTCAAGACCGAGGAACAATGTTCGAACTTATAAGCCTCACTTCAAAAATCAAAATCAAGGATCAAGTGGTCAAGGAGGGAGAAAGGACTACAACAAAATTATGTCATTTTTGTAAGGAACCAGGACACATCAAACCTATTTGCCCTAAATGGAAGAAGCTGCTTGCCATGGTCACCACATCTCAAAAGGAAGAAAATGTGACTCCCTCGATTGGAGCCCTTTCTCTACATCAGATTGTGGAAGCGCTTCAACCACTTCTTAAGGGAGCTGTTTCTGGAGCAGCTATATCTACCTATTCTTCTCCTGGTAAGACCTCTTGGCTCTTAGATTCAGGTGCCTTTTTTCATATGTCCCCCAACATATTTCTTTATCCGATTTTTTAAAGAATTCATCACCATCTTTTGTTTCAAGTGCCGATGGCATTTCTCTTGAAATTAAAGGAACTGGAAATTTTGAAGAAAAATGTTTTTTTATTCTTAAAATTACATTTATTCCAAAACTAAATTTAAACTTGCTTTCTGTCTCTCAACTCTCGGACCATGGATGTGATAAAATTCTCATCTGATAAATGTTGGATACTGGATCGCCGGTCTGGGAAATTGATTGGAGAAGGCTCTAGAAAAGGAAATCTTTACTATGTGGACTTTCTTTGAATTTCAAAAGATTCTTTTTGTAATATGCTGTATCACAAAGACATTAATGTATGGCACAAAAGACTTGGCCACCCAAATGTAACAAAAATTTTGTATCTTCCGTTTGCTAAACACTTATCTAAAGAAAATTTTGTTTGTAATGATTGCACACTTGAAAAAATGAGAAGTTTGCCATATTATCAAAGATTCATGTTTACTACAAAACCTTTTGAATTTGTTCATTCAGATGTTTGGGGACCGACACCCATTATTTCAAAAAGGAGGGTTCTCTTATTATGTTATATTTATAGATGATCTCTCTAGATTTACTTGGATATATTTCTTCAAATATAAACACGAGGTTTTTGCAACATTTAAATCTTATCATATGATGATTAAGAATCAATTTGACGAAAATTTAAAAATTCTTAGAACCGATTCTGGGGGAGAATATATTTCGAATGATTTTAAAAGTTATCTTGAGAAATATGGGATAATTCATCAAAAATCCTGCCCCAAAACACCCCAACAAAATGGTTTGGCCGAAAGGAAACATAGGCACATTATTGAGACAACTAGAACCCTGCTCATTTTCCAAAATATCCCTAAACGATTTTGGGCCGAAGCCGCCCTTGCATTTGTCTATCTTATCAACTGTCTTCCATCTAAAAAATTGGATAAAATTTCACCATTTGAAATTTTGTATAAAAGAGACTCTGATTATAGTAGGTTAAGGGTTTTTGGGTGTATCTCCTAAAGCCATTCCATGTGCCTTGGGTATTCCAAGACTCAAAAAGGATTTCGGTGTTACGATATCAAGAATGATAAATTATGTATCTAGAAATGTAAAATTTCTATAAAATGTTAGTGGGTTTGAAAAATATGAATCTCATGAGGAGAATATAGATTATTCCTTCTTATTTGATCTATTGTCAAGAGATGATGACATCAGTGATGAGGAATTCACATCAAGTGAAAATGAAGTAGAAGAGAATGACAATCCTCCTCAGCCTTTTATCTATCATGAGGCTGATGATAGATCTTCTAGGGAGCCTGTTGTTTACAGACATAGAGACCAAAACAATTTTAAAAGTACTATAGAGAAATATAGTGAGCCTAGTGAAACAATCATTTTGGGTGAAAGTTCTCAAAGAACTGAGAGAAATAAGAGACCTTCTAGATTCATATCTTATGACTCATTTTATCCCAAACATAAAGCGTGCCTTAGTGCCATACACTCATACGTTGAGCCCAAAATTTTTGAAGAAACCTAAAAGATGAATGAATGGGTAGAAGCCATGGAAAATGAACTAAGGGCTCTTAGGAAAGCTAGAACATGGGAGTTTCAGGATCTTCTTAAAGGAAAGAAAAGTATAGGATCTAGGTGGGTTTTTAAAGTCAAAACCAAGAGTGATCGAAGTCTTGAGAGATATAAGGCGTGTCTAGTTGCTAAGGGATATGGACAAGAATATGGGGTAGATTATGATGAAACGTTTGCCTCTGTTGCTCGAATGGTTACAGTTAGATGCCTTATTACCATCACATAGAACATTTATCAAATGGACGTTAAAAATACTTTCTTAAATGGAGATTTAAATGAAGAAGTTTATATGACTGATCCTCTTGGAATGGATTGGCCTAATGGTAAAGTTCTCCGTTTACGAAAAGCTCTTTATGATCTAAAGGAAGCTCCCAAAGCTTGGTATGACCGATTTAACCGTTTAATGATAGAAAATGGATTTGTCTCATGCTATACTGACACTGCCTTATTTGTAAAGAAATCTGATGCAGGAATTGTAATCTTGCTGCTATATGTTGATGACATGTTAATTACAGGTGATGATATCAAGGGAATTAAAAAAATTAAGTCTGCACTAACTGAAAAATTTAAAATGTCAGACTTAGGTTTTCTGACATACTTTCTGGGCATTGAAGCTGTCTTCTCTCGTAGAGGATATTTTTTATCCCAAACTAAGCTTGCTTGTGAGATAATTGACAGGTCAGGCATTACTGATGACAAAATTTGTGAAACACCTGAAGTTGTTGGATCCAAGATGAGGATCAATGATGGGATTATCTTGGACAATCCTACTCCTTACTGACAGATGGTTGGGTCATTGATGTATCTTAGCATCACTAGGCCTGATATATCTCATGCCGTTCACATTGCAAGTCAATTCCAATATGCTCCTACATCGGTTCACATGGGTACAGTACTTCGAATCATCAGATATATAAAGGGAACAACAAATAAGGGAGTATTTCTTTCTTCATCCTCTGAATTAGATTTAATTGCATATACTGACTCTGATTGGAGAGGTGACCCTAATAATCGTCACTCCACCACTGGTTACTGTATCTTTTTAGGTGAATCGCTGGTCTCTTGGAGGTGTAAGAAGCAACAGAAGGTCTCTTTGTCCTCCACCGAAGCTGAGTATAGCGCCATGACATCCACAACCATGAAAATAGTATGGATTCGGCGTCTGCTAGAAGATATGGGAGTTCATATTCTAGAATCGACAAAGTTATGCTGTGACAATAAGAGTGCGATATACATTGCCAAAAATCATATATTCCATGAGCGCACGAAGCACATAAAGATGGACTGCCATTATGTTCAGGAAGAATATTTGAAAAAAATCATCGACCTTCCATATGTGACATCGAAGTATCAACTAGCGGACTTCTTCACTAAGGCGCTTTGCTCCCCTCGGTTTCATTTTCTTTTGGGCAAACTTGCGGTTATCGCACCGTAAGTTTGAGGGGGGGTGTTAAAAATGTAATTCTTATGTATGTATATATATTAATATATATATATATATAAATTAGTATATATGTATACATATATATTATATATATGTATACATATCTCTATACATATATACTAATTTATATATATATATATATATATATATATATATATATATATATTTTGATCATAATACCCGAAAAGGGTATTTTTGTATTTTCCCATTTTATGCATATTCCACTTCAGAATATGATTGTATTCTTTTTATTTTTTATTTTTTCTCTTTTTCCTTTTTTCCTTTTTCTTTGATTTTTTTTGTGGTTTTCGTGCCACCTTGGAAGGCTCCCCAAAAGAGTCGTTGGGGAGCCCCCAACGGTCACAAATGTGACCGTTGGGGGCTCCCAACGACTCCTTTGGGAGCCCCCAAGGTGGCTCCCCTTTGTGTGTATATATAGGGGTGATCCTCCTCTAGCCTTGGTATGCTTTTGTAAAGCCCCTCTTGAGACCCAATATATTGAAGTTGATATTTTTTATGCTCTTGTGCATTTGTATCCGTGCCTTTTTGCACTTGTGAGAGTTTTTTTTTGTCTTTGTGCACACTTCGTGTTTCTAGCATTGTGTTTATACACAAAATCTCTTTTTATAGAGTTTTTCACACACTTAACTCCTGTGGAGGTCCAACAGAGGCAACCTTCTTCTCCTAGGGTTTCTTCAATTTAGGACAATATGTTTTTACATATCCCGGTTCACGACAATAGTAGCAAATAACTTTTTTTCATACTCATTGTCTTGCTTCTCATCATTTGGCCTTCCATAGTGTGGGGCTTTGTAGGTACGAATATAGTTTTCCGCTCTAGATACGTCTAGAACCGAGTCATCATCACACTTTGAGATTATCTTTTTAAGCCTATTTTCCTCCATACTTAATTCTTCTATCGTATCTTCTATCAAAGGGACTTTCCCTTAATGAAGAAGAGCAGATTCGGTGGAAAAAAATGCTTTGTATCTATTTGATTTTGACGAAGTTCTATGTCTTCCGAACAATGTCACTTTGGTTCAAGAAGAGCCAACTCTTCCCATAATTCGGACAAACTATTATAGTATTCTCTAATGCTTTTGTCCCCTTGAACCATATTCCGTATTTTATCTTGTAAGTTGCACACAACTGCAATATCTTTAAGAGAGTACATTCTCTTAAGATAATCCCATGCATTGTTTGCATGTTCGAATTTAGCAAGACTTGAACACTTCTTGATGTCGATGCTACAAATGAGCCAAAACATAATCTTGGCATGTCCCATTCTCCATTCCTTCAACTTTTTCTCATAAGTGGTTATTGCCTTATTTTTCTCAATCTATGTAAGAGGTACCTCTTTCTTACCTTCTACTTTGGTAAGGATTAGTTTAGGTTCCGGATCAGTCCCATCTACTAATTCTCATAACCCTTTTCCCCATATAAGATGCTTTATAATTGAAGCCCATGTTACATAGTTAGAATCGTTGAGCCTAATGGGTTTTATGGTGACATTATCGTTGTCATTCATTTTCACAAGGGTGAAAAAAGAAAGGAGAAGAATAGAGAAGGAGAAGAGAAAAGAATAAGAGTAATAGTGGAAGTCACGAGCACTTTACCATCACGCAAATGCTACCAATCACGAACACTTCGAATAGAAAATATAAGAGAGCTCTAATACTTTCGAATTTGGAGTGACACACTTCTCAATGTTCTGAATACAATTTCAGCTTGATCTCCACACTCTGATACCATATAAGAATACGAGTTTCTTCAAAGATGTTCACTAAATCACCAACAATGGACACTTAAAGAGTTCCACTAAAAATACTTAAATGAACACTAAAAAGAACTACAAAAAGGGTGCACACACAAATACCCACTAAATGAGTTTAAGAACAAGAGAAAATTAATAAGTTTATTAATTGTAATCCACACAAAAAGCATACATTGAGATTGAGTGGGGGAAATGCCCCATATTTATACACAAAAGAAAAGGGGCATATACAGAGTCATTGGGCGCCGTTGGGAGTCCAATGACTCTCTTTGTATTGACTAGTCAACACTTTGACTAGTTCAATACAAACCAAAAACAAACTAAAAAAACTAAAAAATAAAAAACCTAGTTACTATGTTATATTTATATTATTAACAACCCCATTTATTAGTTAGATGTTATAATGCATTTCTTAACGACGACCTTAGTAAAGACGGTTTTATAATGAGAAAGGTAAGGTTCTAAAACTTAGAAAGCTTTATGTAGCTTTAAACAAACTCCCAATGTTTAGTATGATCGTTTTAGTAAGATAATGAATGATATATATGTTTCTTGCTATATTGACACCGCTCTCTTTGTTAAGAATGCAAGATCTGATATAATTATTTTATTATTATATGTTGATGATATGATTATCACTTGAAGTGATAAGAAGAGTATTAATGATATTAAAAGTATTCTTAAAAGGAATTTTAATATGTTTAACCTTGAGTTTCTAAGCTATTTTTTAGGTATTGAGATTGCCTATTCTCCAAGATGATATGTGTTGTCTCAAATGAAATTGGCATATGAAATTATTGCTAGATCAGGTCTATAAGATGATAAGTTAAGGACAATGATGGTGAAGAAAGAGAAAATGTGATTCAAGAATACCAATAAAAAATGAAAGATTTGGAAAGTGGACACGCTAAAATCTTGGCATGGTTCATAAACGATGTTGAACTTAAAATTTATATTAATCTTGCCAAATTCAAAAGGAAAGCGAAGCATGGATATTCTTGAAGGAGATGTACACACAAAAGACCTTTCCTGCCAATATTTTCTCCAAGAGAAGGTCCAGTCAACAAGGCAAGGAGATGTGAGTGTATGTAATTACTATAATGCTTTATCTTCTTTATGGGATGAGCTTACTCTTCTTGAACCTCAATGATAAGGAACTACTATTGAATTAAGACAAGGACAAATAAAAAGAACACATTTTCCAATTTCTTCATGGATTTCACCCGAAATTTGAACAAGTTCAAGCATCTTTACTTTATCGATCCTCTCTTCATCTAAATGACGCTTTTGAGTAGAAACTCATCTTGGCATGACCAAGGGGACGAGGTGCACGCAATGTCAAGACTGAAAAAGGTGCAAAGGATCTGACCCGATCCATGCAACTCTTTTTACATTAATTGGGTCTGGATACACCAGACCCGGACCCATATTGTAATGTAAACTTAAATACACAAGTTTAGGTCACGATTTCGTATTACTGAAATCGTGACAGCCATAATCGATCTCTCTCTCTCTCCCTCTCTCTCTCTCTTCTCTTTCTCAACGCAGGTGCAGAGGAAAACTTTCATGGTATCAGAGCGTAGATCTATCTAGGGGTTGAAGAAGATTCCAAAGGTGCGACAGATCAAAGGTTTGAGGATTCGTTCATCTCCCATCTTCTTTTCTCCTTCAGATTTCTTTTTCTCTACCTCCATTCCCAATCTCCATCTCTCGTTTTCTCCCTTTTTTGTTTTTTTCAGTCTTTTCTTTTCTTTTTAGTGGATTCACGCCTCACGTGAATCCCTAAGCTGTTCACGAAGAGTTCACGTGAATCCTGGTTCACGATAACCCTGTACATCAAAGAAAGGGAAAAGCTCGTTTCACGTGAATGTCCTGTTTCACGTGAAACACTAAGATTAAATCATAACCCATTCAATTTTTTTTCTACGTATCCCTTCTTCTACTGGGCTGGATATCCAAGTATGATCGTGCATTTCGGGCAGACCTGCGACATCAAATCTGGGATTCTAAACCCTTTTGATGTCCAGCCTGCTGTGTCACATTCTCTTTTGATTCGATTCTCATTCCTTTTGCTCTCTTTTGTCATTTCTCGTATCATATTTCTTTTGACTGTTACGAGTGGGATCCACATTGAAAATAGAGTCTGAATTTTTTCCTTTTCTCATTGCTTCCACATTGAAAATACAGTCTGAATTTTTTTTTCTCATTGCTTAAATATCCGACCTTACAAAAGGTAGAAGATATTTTCAATGTGGATCCCACTCGTAACAGTCTGAATTTTTTCCTTTTCTCATTGCTTCCACATTGAAAATACAGTCTGAATTTTTTTTTCTCATTGCTTAAATATCCGACCTTACAAAAGGTAGAAGAGGAAACTTAGTCCTTCTGACAGCCTTTGGTCGCCAAATTTTTTTTGAGTTTCTCAGTCGTCAAAAAAAAAAAAAGACGATCAACAAACCTCTCTGGCTGCAGACTGAGCACTCTGTGGATACTCTGGTAACACAAAAAGGGGTTCTTTTTTTTTTCTTGTTAAAACTCTTTTCTTCGTGGATCTTCATTCCTCTTTATCCAATCTTTCTTCAAGTTTTCTCACTCAACTCGTTTCTGAAAAGTTAACTACCTCAAACTTCTTGATTTGGAAGAGACAAATCATTCCTTTTATAAGGAGTCAAGGTCTCTTAGGTCACTTTGATGGAACCACTCCCGCTCCACTCGAATTTGTTACGAGAGAGGAAAAAGACGACAAAGGAGTAAGTTCAATTGTGTATGTCAAGAATGTAGAGTACCTCAATTGGGAAATGAAAGATCAGTCGGTGGTTGCATATATCACTTCCACCTTGTCCCAAGAGGTCCTTGTTGCAATTCCCGACAATTGTACTGCTCTGCAACTTTGGGAAAATTTGGTTCAAACATATTCACAAGTTTCGCAGGCACGACTGGTTTTTCTCAAGAGGGAATTTCAAATGCTGAGAAAAGATTCCATGACCATCATGGAATATCTAAACAAGATGAAGACTATCACAGACCAACTTGCAGTTATAGGATGCGCGGCGAGTGACAATGATATGGTACAACAGACTCTGAGTGGATTGGGATCCGACTACAATATGATCGTCACTTCACTATTGTGTCTCCCTGCCCTTCCTACCTTTGATGAGTTGCGAGCAAAATTGATTCAGTATGAGATGACTCTGAAAGGGTTCTCTGAGGAATCTCACATTCACACAAATTCTCAGGAAGTTTTTGCCACAGGAGTGACTTATGGTAGAGGACGAGGACGAGGAGGACAAGGGCGAAGTGGACACGGTGGGCGTGGTCTGCTTCCCACTCCAAATACGTTAGCTCATGCGCAGGGATCAAGATCCATTCCTACTTGCTTCCTTTGTAATAAAAATGGGCATATCAAGGCGAATTGTTGGCATAATCCAGAGAATAAAGGAAAGGGTCCACAGACAGAAAACAAAAGGAAGTTCTCAAATAGTGGAGACATTAAATATCTGCTGATATCTGCCTTGTCAGAGTTGAAATTGAAGCAGAGTGATGAAGGCACTTGGTTTGTCGACTCAGGGGCAGCGACTCATGTGACAGGTGATGCAGGTAAGATTTCTAATCCCATTCCTTATTTTGGAAAAAATAAGATTGTCACTGGAGATGGATCCCACTATCCTGTTTCTCATGTTGGAAAAACTGTCATTCCCATGTCATATTCCACTCTTACTCTTTATGACGTTCTTCATGCTCCTGACATTAAGAAAAATATTGTCTCCGTTTCCAAACTTATTGATGATAATAATGCTTCAGTTGAATTAACTCCCATCTCTGTGCAGGTCAAGGACCTACGCACGAGGGAAACATTCGCTGAAGGAAAGAGACGAGGCAATATGTATGTCTTTGAAGAAGCTCCTTGTCATGTTGTTCGCCCTGTCCACCTGAATTCAAAGCCCTCATTAGAGTCGTGTTCATTCTCTTCTGCTAATGTTTTTAGTATTTCTGAATGTAATAAGCCATTCTTATGGCATAGTGGGTTAGCACATTGTGGGAGTCATTTTATTGAGAAACTTGTATCTAATAATCTCATTCCAAAAGAAAGTCTCAATAGGGATGAGAACAGTCACAAATGTTCCAGTTGTCTTTCCTGCAAGAGTCATGTATTGCCTTTTCATTCCATTAATAAGAGAGCTTCAAAACCTTTTGAGATAATCTGTTCTGATGTATGGGGACCCGCCCCAATTGCCTTTGGATCTGGAAGCAAATACTATATAATATTTGTTGATAACTATTCTCGATACACTTGGATATATTTCATAAAAAATAATTCGGAAGTCTTCTCTTTGTTTCAAAATTTTCTTTCCTTTGTCAAAAATCAATTTTCTGAGTCCATTCAATTTTTCCAATGTGATGGAGGTGGGGAATTCTCATCCCGTGATTTTATTTCTTTTCTTCAAAATAACGGAATAGGAAGAAGGGTGTTCTGTCCTCACACCCCTCAACAAAATGGAATTGCTGAACGAAAACACAGGCATATCGTTGAAAGTGCCATGAGTATGTTTCATGACAACAATCTTCCCATCAACCTATGGACAAGAGCTTTCCATTCTGTCGTGCATGTGATAAATAGACTGCCTGTGGTTGTTCTTGAAAATAAGTCTCCTTATCACTGTCTTTTTGGAACTCATCCTAGTTATTATAATTTGCGTGTTTTTGGATGTGTCTGCTATGTGCATATCGATCAGTCCCTGAGGAACATGTTTCAAGACAAGGCCCAAAAGTGCAGGTTTGTGGGATATGCAAATGACTACAAAGGATATAGGTGTTATGATCCAACCAACAAACGCACCAGAACCTCAAGAAACATTGTCTTTGATGAACAAAATTTTGATCACGGAGCTGACACAACGAATATGCCAATTGAAATTTACTATCCTTGGCTGAGCTCAGAACTTTTTGCTGGCTCCAATGAAGCATGTTCCTCAGATTGTGTGCAACAAGAAGGAGAGGTGTTTGAGAACACTGGGACGTCGGGGTCACAAAATGCAGAAGAAGTACCGGCCAGATACAAAGGCATTGTCTATTCTAGACAGAGACCGACAACATCAAGCCATTCAGATCATGTCTCAGTCGCCAATCCTGCGCCTTCTAATACTCTTGCAGCCAGAAAATCAAACCGCATACGACATCCTATTGACAGGTGGGTTAGTTATAACAACTTCGCCTTGGATCTTCAACTGTTTTTAACTGCCATCAATAAGGACGAAGAGCCTATCATGTATTATCAGACAACCGCTTCTATGAAATGGGTAGAAGCCATGAATGATGAAATGCAAGCCTTGCATGAATGTGGAACATGGGAAGTTGTTCCCAGACTACCTGATAAAAATGTTGTCGGATGCAAATGGGTCTACAAAATCAAGTACAAGCCAAATAGAACCATTGAATGATGTAAGGCAAGGCTTGTCGCAAAATGATTCACTCAAGAAGCAGGGCAAGACTATGATGAGACTTTTAGTCCGGTTGTAAGAATGGGAACGATTCGAATAATCATTTCCCTGGCTGTTGAACATGGATAGAAGTTGAGTCAGCTTGATGTAAAAAATGCATTCTTACATGGGAATTTGAAGGAGGAAGTATACATGGAACAATCTCCTGGATATCAAGAACAAAATTGTAAAACCCATGTATGCAAGCTAAAAAGAGCCATCTACGGCCTGAAGCAAGCATCTCGCTCTTGGTTTGATAGCTTCTCGCTAGAGATTCATAAACATGGATTTCCACGTTCCATGCTGGACCACTCATTATTTATTTTTAAAAGCCCACCTGCGACCACTCTATTATTAATTTATGTCGATGATATTATCATCACAGGAAACTCTGCGGACCACATCCAAGAAATAAAAGACTTATTAGGTCAAAGGTTCAAAATGAAAGATCTTGGAGTTCTACGCTATTTCCTTGTTGTAGAAGTTGATAACCAGGCTCATGGCTTGACACTCACTCAACACAAGTACACCGTAGATATTCTCAGCAAGGCAGGCATGAAAGACTGCAAACCTCTGGGAACTCCGAGTGTGCTTCATCAAAAACTTAGCGCTCATGATGGAGATATGTGTGATGACCCCACCAGGTATCGTAGCATAATAGTAATGTTACAATACCTCACATTTACTAGACCTGATATTGTTTATTCAGTCAATCAAGTGTCTCAATTTATGTATGCGCCACGTACTGGACATATGGAAGCAATCAAGAGGATCCTTAGATATCTGAAAAGGACTATTGGGGATGGATTGATATATTTACCACAGTCATATGGCCAAGACGAGCACAAAATTACTGTATATTGTGATGCAGACTGGACAAGAGATCCTGACGAACGAAGATCTACATCAGGATATTGTGTCTTCATTGGAAGAAATGTAGTCTCTTGGAGCATTAGAAAACAAAAAGTTATCGCTAGATCAAGCACTGAGGCTGAATATAGATCCATGGCTGCTGCCACTGCCGAAGTCACATGGATCAGGCATCTTCTAAATGAAGTAGGAGAAAAGATCTCCCACACTGCCTTGCTCTGTGACAATCAAAGTCCTATCAACATGTCATTCAATCCAGTACTTCACAGTCGTGCCAAGCACATTGAGATCGACCAACACTTTGTGAGACAGAAGGTTGAAGAAAAAGAGATTGAGCCTGAGTTTGTCAGCACTGAAAGACAGGTTGCAAACATATTTACCAAAGGGTTAACCAAGGACCACTTTTGGATGCTTAAAAGCAAGTTGTTCATGGTCCAAAACCATAATCAACTTGAGGGGGGGTGAAAAAGGTGCAAAGGAACTGACCCGATCCATGTAACTCTTTTTACATTTATCGGGTCTGGATACACCAGATCCGAACCCATACTGTAATGTAAACTTAAATACACAAGTTTAGGTCACGATTTCGTATTACTGAAATCGTGACAGCCATAATCGATCTCTCTCCCCCTCTCTCTCTCTCTTCTCTTTCTCAACGCAGGTGCAGAGGAAAACTTTCAAAGACGTTGGAGTAGCATAACACTTACAAGCCTCTACACTTTGGTAGATACTACTTTCATATAGATGGAGGTTCTCTGACCCTCAAATGATTGTCATTTGACGTCTATGAATTGCTTATAGGGGTAGGCATCGGGCCGACTCGGCCCAGCCCGCTAATGGACAGGGCTGATCGGGCTGTTGACCAGCCTGGCCCGGTCATTGGCTCGGCCCATCAATGCTGGGCCGGGCCAAAGGATCGGTTCAGGCCGGGCCCGTTGGCCCACGGCCCGCCCATTAGCCCATGGGCCTAATCGGGCCAGGCCGGGCCTATTGTGTAATATATAATATTATATATAATATAATGTATATTATTTATATAATGTATTATATTATATATTATGTATATTATGTTATATATATAATGCATTATAAATTATGTTATATATATTGTATATAATATATAATAACGGGCTGGCATGTGTCGGCCCGCTTTGGGCCGAGCCATGGCGGGCTGGGCCGGCCAGTGCCCACCTCTAATTGCATAAGTAATGACTTGTATTTGACATAGTATCACTGTATGCCATTTTTGATGAACTCTTTGTTAAAATATATCTCTAAAACCAATGTTGTAAGTATATATATATATTTATATATATATTTATATATATATTTATATACATAGAGATACATATACATATTCTAAACATATGTATACATCTCTCTCTCTCTCTATATATATATCTTTTTATTATTTTACACGAAAAGGGTATTATTGTAATTTCACATCTTGCACATATTCCACTTGGAATATGTTGTAATCTTCTTTTTCTTTCTTTTCCCTTTATTCTTATTTTTTATTTTCTTTATTTAATGTCACATTGGGGGTTCCCCCAATAGAGTCGTTGGGGGCTCCCCAACGACTCCTTTGGGAGCCCCCCCATGTGGCCTTTTGCATTTGTATAAATAGGGGTGTTCCCTCCTTTGTTTTGTAAGCTTGAGAGCCTCAAGCAATTTTTTTTTATTGAAGTGCATGCCTTAAGTGCATGTTTGCTCTCTTTTGTGTATTTTAGGTATTTGTGCAAGTGTCGTGTAAGTGCATTTGTGCACTTTTTCAAGGATTTGTGCTTGTAGCCTCTTAGTAGGCAATTTTACACTCTTAGCAGGCAATTTTACACTCTTAGCAGGCGTGATTTGTAAAGGGCTAAAACATGTAGGTTTTTGTCTATTTCATTGCTGCCTTGCAGATAAAAAAGCTTCTACATGAATTAGATGGTGAATTTCTGAAGGTAACTAGATAAAACTTTTACTTGCATGTTTATGTCATTCAATGTTTGTACATGGTTCCTTCATACTGTTGCATTTCAATTTGATAAAATATAGCAGCTTCATGTTGGTAATTTTGAGAAACAAAAACAAAAAGAAGAAACTAACTATGCATAATTCTAATGACAAGTGTTGAAGTATATTTTCTAACTATATTATTTTACACACACATATATATATATATTTATATATGTATATATGTATATGTATATACGAAGGCTAGATTTATCCACTTGGGCAGAGAAAGACATTTATGTCCAGGATGCATAAGATTTAGACAATGTTCCAACCCATGGTATAACAATTATTTTGTAACTTTTATCAATGATTGCTCTATAATACTATATGCATGTGTTTGTTTTATGAACAGAAAATATGAATCTTATTGGAACATCCACCATGAAAGCAAGAGAACACAAAAGCACAATAAAAAAAAAATTAGGAGGAATTATGCCAAAACTTCATTAGCAAGAAAGAAGGAAAAGATACAACATTCAGGGGTCAACTGTAATAACCTCAATTTTTGATAATTTATTTGTTTAAATTTATTTGAAAATAATGGGTATTTTTCTAAATTTGGGCCTCGGATCCGTTACCGTGATCGGATCCATAAAAGAATCCGTAACTAACCCACCAATGGGGGTGTTAAATTTTACTTATAATATTAATTATTAATTAAATAAATAATTAATAGTATTTATAAGAAAAAATAAATAAATTTTAGTATATAAGGTCGGACCCACAGTTGAATCCAAACGGATCCAACTGAGGATCCGTCACTTGTAGGCAAACCGGGTCCATTTTTAAAATGGACCCAGCGTCGCGGGTCACGGATTTGGACCCAGAACCGATTTCATTTATAAAGGGGGGGGCGTAAAACAGAATCGTGCTTAGGGCACGATTCTTGTTTTCAAGAATTGGAAACAGAAGGGGGAGGGGGGTTACGCAGGGCGTAACCAACCCCGCGTCTCGCGATAAAGGGGAGTGAAGAGAGGGTTTTGCCCTCTTCACTCAGTGGCTCTCTCTCTTCCCCCGTCTCTCTCTCTTTGTCTGTGTGCGCGCGCCGGAGGAAAGGAAGTCGCCGGCGAGTTGCGGCAACCAACAACCATCATCGACTGCAGCGGGTACTCCCTGTCACGGCAGCAGCAAGGAGCGTCAGCCGCGGCCCTACCCACGCGATTGCAGCCACCGATCGCCGGAAAAGCTTAAAAAAGGTACGGTGCTTCTTGGATTTTGGGTGAGGGATCGAACCTGAGTTCAATTTCGGGTAGTGATTTGAGAGGTGGGGTTCTTGGCTGCCAGAAAGCCTCAGATGGTACGGTATCGGTTTTTTCGGTGGCTGCGACCCAAATTTTGGGGGTTCTCGTGTATAACCCTAACCTGAAAGTGGCGTGGGGGTTATGGCTTCCAAAAACCCCACATCGACTGATTGGGGGTTTCGGATGCCTAAAGGATCACAGATGGGGGGGTTTCTAGCTGGGAATCGACGAACACAGGTAGGATGAGGGGATATATTCGAATCTGGAGATTTTAAAAAAATTTATATAACCCATTAATGGCAGATTGTAGCATATACCATGAGATTTTCCTTTGTTTTCTCTGCCAAGTGTTCTATGCTTGGATATGCTAGGGTAACGATACATTAAAGTCATGCAAACAGTTGATCTTGTGTATGGAGTTAAGTCTTTATATTATTACTTACCTGAAATGTGTGTTGTCATAAAGAATGTTTGGGATTTGTAGTTGTTGTTGATAATGGAGTAAGTTGGTCTCATAAATTTACTGCAAAAATCTTAATGTGTTGTTTCCATAATGTAGCATTGTATGCTGGACTGAATGTTAGATTTCCAGAATTTGAAGTCATAATTTCGGTTTGATATTGGTTATTTTGATATCAAAAGGGACAGTGTGATGATATGCATATAGGCAATTTCTTGTTAATTGATTTTTGAAATCTTGCTATCCTCAAAATGGAACACTGTTGTGTATACTGAAACATGGAATAGCTGGGTTTGATGATGCAACACCATTCGATGTTTGAATTACTAAAAGTCAGTATGTGTTCCAGCTGACTGTGTATATATATATATATATATATTTATATATATATATACACATGTCTTGATTTCTATTAGCAGGGCTGATTTCCATATGTTTTCGTAGTTAGCTGAATGATGTTAATCGGATTTCCTATTTTCATAAATGAATATACAAAATCCTAAACCATTAAAGAATGAATAGTGTGATACACTGTTGCTAGGTTCATGAACTATTAAGGTTCGACAGGATCTTGCATGCATTACCTAATGTTTGTTGTAGGTTGTCTATTGGCATAAGTTGGTGCTTGAGTGTGGTTAAGCTCAAAATTTGTAAGATGCAGCGTGGGATCATTGAAACATAACCTGAAAATTTTCAGTTGTGTATAATAGTGTTCATGTTACACTCTTTCGGGAGGATGGACACATAAAAGTGGAATTTTATATGTAATGTATCTTGCTTTGTCGTCTCTAACTGAACGTTATACTTTTGTCTAGAGTCCATGTGTTATTTAAAAGTTTGTGTATTGGATTGTATGGAAACACTTGCCATGGAGGTTTATGCTTTCACTTGACTGTTATGAATCAGATTTAATGGAAATATGTTCCAAATTTTTATAAATATTATGTATGATATAAGTCTTGATATGAATAAAGGAAAATCTTGGAACATATGCACACCTATATATCGGTGTCAAGAACAGGTTGGAATGTCATTTCTAAGAAGGTTATGTAATTGTTATTGTTATGATTATGGTACTCATGAATGTGAGCATGATCCAGTTATTGATAATTCTTCTTGGGTAAGAATACTTGAATTGTGCACTCACACACTTAAAGAAACCATGGATTGGTTAATACCCGTATGTGATGTAGGTAACACACACATAGTGGAAATGCATATGAATGAGCAATGACATGCATATGTTTGGGTTTATGATTGCATAAGTGCACATGCTTTTGGCTCTTTGGCCTAGTATTACGAATGAAACACTAATTTGGTTTTATTATGTGGTGCACCGATGGCCTAAAATGGACCATCACCGGCCTGGAGAGTCGTGGGATTGGTTTTCTTTCTCATATGTTTTTAACTGCATCACTAAAACAACATAAGATGGCTTGGCACATTACTACACTGTTTTACTGGTTTATACGGGCTAGAGTCCCGAAAAGGCCCCCGCAAGGGAGGATGCGCGTTTTCACTTTACTTTTGCATATGGTGTTGCAAACTTAAAAAATTATCTTTAATACAAATATAATAAGAACAATGTAATATACATTCTGGGATATCTCATCTGGAGTATGAAAATCTTAGAGATCCGGTCTTGGGGAGACTGTGAGGATACAAAAACTCCGTGTGCTGTAATTTTGTCCCCTGAACCCGATATTGAGGTTCTTTCTCCTGGCCACGGTTTTAGGGAGAGTCCGCCACTTTACCCGGGAGTGGTGTATTGGTCACAACTGTGAGTTTGTTATGGTACGAAGAAAGTGACACTTGTGGGCGTGGGGTGTCCCTTGTGTGCCCGACATTAGATGTGGAGGTCTAATGTTCCGAAGGTGATTCAGTCGATGACTAAGTTGAAACCCAGTAATAAAATACAAATTGTGTGCTAAACTACTTTGAGAACCTACGTGACCTCGGGGTTTGTACCCGTTTGGTGTATCCGCGGGCAACAGTAATTAAAAAGAGGAACTTAAAGCTGCGTGCATTTAATATGGCATACATATGGAAAGATGAAACTTAAATGAAAGATAACAAAAAAGGAATCATGCATTGCACAAAATCATGCATTTTCCTGTTATGCATTAGATCATGCATGTTTGAATCATTCTCTATATCATGACATGATTTGGTGGTAGCATATGATTTACTTATTGAAATCATGCTGCAAGGTTTGATTATTTTCAAAGGGTATGGATTGGGGTCGTTACATCTACCCTCTTTATGTACTAAAATACAAAAATTGTTGACCTCTAACCTCTTGATAGATTACATTGATACCTCTGATAAACAATAATATGTACACTTAATGCGGGATAGCACATAGCTAGTAATACACATGATACATCTATATTACACTATTCAACACTCCCCTTCAAACTTGAGATTATGAAAGAGGAACCATCCCAAGTTTAGAAAGGAAAGATTAAAAGTGTAACAAGGTCAACTTCTTGGTGAACGTATCTCCAACTTGCTCTTTTGTGCCAACATGCTCTAGAGCTATAACTCTATCGTCATAAGCTCTTTTGGTAAAGTGACAGTCAATCTCAATGTGCTTTGTTCTTTCATGAAATTCTAGATTCTTGGCAATATAAATAGCATTCATATTGTTATAATACAGAGGTGTCCTCTCAAAAACTTTCATTCCAAGTTCTTTCAAAAGCCATTTGATCCATATGTTTTCAGTAATAGCTTGTGTCATAGCTCTATATTCTGCCTCTGCAATAGACAAAGCAACTTGTTATTGTTTTCTATCCTTCTAGGAAATCAAAGAGTTCCCAATGAACACATAAAAGCTAGTAGTAGAGAGACAATCCCTAGTCGATTCTCCAACTGAATTAGAAGGCTCTAACATCTGTAGAGGACAAGGAAGAGAAGAACATCTCGAAATGCATAGTGTTTCTCACATACCGAAAAATCCTAAGCACAGGTGCAATATGTACTTGTGTAAGTGAACTCATAAACTGACTAACAACATGCACCACATAAGTGATGTCTAGTCTAGTGATGGTCAAATATATCAAGCTGCCCACCAATTTCTCGTATACCACAAGATGTTCAAGCTTCTCTCCATCTGAACTTCTCAACTTGTATTCATTTTCATAGGAGTATAAACCCTTTTGGAGTCATCTACCGACCTCGCCCTACTTAGAAGATCTATTGCATATTTATGTTGTGACAAGAAGAGTCCTCTTCTGGAATACACAACCTCAAGACCCAAGAAATATTTCAAATATCCTATATCTTTCATCTTATGTATACCAGTTAGCCTGTTTTTGGTATCAACTATTTTCTGCACATCATTTCCTCTATGGCCAATCCCAATCCACTTTCCGAAATAGCTGATCCTGTAACGCCCCAAAATTTCAACTTGTGATTTCGAAAACAATATCGAAAAACCTTTCAAAGATTTAAAGTTTTCACTTTTAAAAGCGATAGCGGAAGACATTTAGAAAGGACCAAAAGTTAACAAATCCTGTGTACGTTAGCTGAAAAACCATCATTTTACATGAACAACTACTTAAAGGAATTGAGGAAATAAAACAATAGATCATTAATAAAATCTGCAGTTTATTACAAAATGAGCAATTTTCCAATGTCCAATAATCTAAAGAAAAAATCCAAAAACTCAGAGCCAAGACGCCAGCAGAAAGAAGAGAAATCTTGAGCCATGTTGCACCACGCCATCGGCCGCTTGTGAAGTCCTACTAATCACCTGCCCATGAAATGGGTCAGTTTCATAACAAACCAGTAGGTGCACGAATAGATAAAGTAAAATAAAATAAAGCAGGACATTCATGAGATAAGCAGTTTATCAAAACGACAAGTATACTTGTAATCTATTCTATCAAGTGTAACATATGTAAAGAGCTATTGTTTGAAACAGGTATACCGACAACATTTCAAGCAGTATAAGTCTTAGTCATCTACAACTATTTCAAAAGAAATATTCTTTAAGTTCTGATATTAACTGGCCTGTGGGTACACACAGACGCGAAACGTAGAAACAACCGAGTCCGATCCGGGAGTTTATTATGTCAGGTGTTTTCGTTAACCCGGATGGCTGACTGAGTCCGCTCCTAAGAGGACGGTCAGTGACCAAGAGAGCAAATCCCTAAAGGCATTCATGGCCTATGGATGCATCCAACTTCTGCAGAAGTACCTGAGAGTTACCACCTATGATAATTTATGGTAATCTCAATTCCCCTCACTCCGATGACTGGGGAAGCCGAGTCTTTTGTCCCCGTGGGGTGGTTGTTAACAACCTGTCCATCAGAGTTTTTCTACCATCCATCCTCTTCCTTGATGAACCGTGAAGGTCGAATGGGCACGACGGGGGTTTCTTAACCACCGCTTCATTCTACATGCTCTGGTCTGTTAGGCCCACTCGAGCATCTTGCCTGTGAAGGCGAGTTGTCAACTTTTATGTGATCTCAACATTGTGCTATATGTACACTTCGAGGTTGCCACAACCTCATTTTCCAAACATCGTAACACCCAGGGACGTACTTGTGCAAAAGTACGATCGTACCTACCTGAAGGCACGACTACGATGAGAGGGCAACATATAAGGTCCTGTGATTCTTTTATTCCATACATGACATGTATTGCTCTTTGAGCATTTAGTCTCTGGAGGTCGAAATTATTTCATTTATATCAATAAAGTCTTGATTGTCCACTTTGAAGTACTCAATGACCTCTCGCACTATTTGTACCGTACCTTTCTTAAGGTTCGGTTACGATAGCGATTTTCGTGGGTTTCTCGATGGATAACCCATCACAATATTTTATAAAATCAGTAATATACTTGGCATGTTCAACTACTAAGAAACAAGAAGTCTCAGACAAGTCCTCGGATCGCTGTGGATCCAATCATTTCTTCCGAGTAACCAACTCGGGATACACTTAGTTGCATCTAGCAACGCATAACTAGCTCGCAAGCTTTATAAGCAAACATTCATTCTCGAGGAGTCAGCCTTGCACGAGGAAACACCTCCTCTCAAGCTTTTAGTGTTTGTACCCCATTTTACACCTTTCCAAAAGGACAACATGTGGCACGTACACCTGCACACCCTACGAGGCTTTCTTGGGGGCGGCTACAAGTTTCACCATGTAATAACAATACGACATCTATAGTAAAATCATAACTGTGAGCAAGTACATAGACACAATCATAGGCATTTTTGTAAAAATGAGTCCACCCGTATTCTATACATTAAGCATGAAATTCCAGAGGAATAAGAACGAGGAAAACACTAACCAGACAATCATAAGTTAAATAATTCTTCAAGTAAGTAGGTATGTAAAATAACAATTCTATCTCAGAAGTCTTATATTTTATTTCTTTCATCCAAAATCCTCGTGCGACTTTCACCTACCTCGGGATGTTGTGTAGCTGCATGCGTCTACGAGTGTAGATAATACGAGGGTCGGGCCGCGGAGCACGTACGGGACCCGTTGAGTAAATCTGCAAGAGTGTGAGAGTTATTATGACATATTTGTGAAAAAGAACAGAAGGGCAATGGTAAGACCTGACTTGTCGGCAGAATCTGATGAGTGGCAGGGTCAAGGCTCCTGCTCAATAGGGAAAATAGAACGGTAGTGGCCCAAGACCTCTGCCCGACCAAACGGCGAACAACAGGGGCATCGGCCCCTGCCTGACCAAACAACGAATGACAGGACAACGAAGAACAGGGGCCTTAGCCCCTGCCAGACAGAGCAGCAAATGGTAGGGGCTTCGGCCCTTGCCTGCCAAAACAAACGAAAGCAATAAATGGCAGGGGCCTCGGCCCCTGCCTCACGAGAGTAACAAATGGCACAAAACTGGATGACAGGGGCCTCGGCCCCTGCTTGACGAAAACACCGAATGGCAGGGGTCTTCGCCCCTGCCTGAAAAAATGGTGAATGGCGCGGACCTTGGCCCTTGCCTGATAAAACAACAATGACAAGGGGCCTCGACCCCTGCCTAACAACAAAGAATGGCAGGGGCTCGACCCCTGTCTAATAAAACAACTAATCGGCAGGGGCTTCGGCCCCTGCCTGACGAAAACAACAATTGGAAGGGGCCTCGACCCCTGCCTGATAAAGCAACAAAGAGTAGGGGCCTCGGCCCCTGCTCGAAGAGACGACATTATGCAGGGGTCCGAGCCCCCGCCTGTCATTCAACGAGTAAGAAGGGGGGCAGCCGACCTTCCGCCGATAGCCCACAAGGGAGAGAAGGTGTCGCAGGGGCCGCCGCTCCACCCCCTCCCCCTCCTACCGGCTCGCCTGACAGGGAAACCCCAGGAGAGAAGGGGAGACGACAGGGGCCCCATAGGCCACCTGTCGGGCCTCTGACCTACACAGAGGGAGTGGGAGGGCATGGCAGGTGCCGTGCGCCGCCTGTCGACCTTCCGACAAGCCCTTATGGAGAGGGAAAAGAAGGAGGGCACAAGAGGGGCCATTGGCCTCCCACCGAGATGACAGAGAGGGAGGTGAAGGGAGAATAAGGGCGGAAAAGGGCGTACCTGGGGGAAGGATCGATGGCATTGGACGGCGTCGTCGGTCGGCGATGCTGCCGCGCTTCGGGAACGAGGGGATGGTCGGCACGAGGAGAGCGAGGAGGAGGCTCAAGAGGGAGGCGTGCCTCCCCTTGCCCTCCTGCAGTGCTCTTAAAGAGCTTAAGGGGGGTGAAAATCGGGGAAACCTCGATTGGTTTCCCTTATCCGGTCGAAGGCGCGGGTGGGGTGCGACGCTCGGGAATAGGATTTCTTAAAATCCTCTTCCTGAGTCGGCTTTTGAAACCCTAACGACACGGGCCTGGGTCGGGTCCAGACCTGACCCGGCCGGGGTCCAGACCTGACCCGGGTCCAGACCCGAACGGCCAGGGTCAGTTAACTTTTTTTTTTAAACCGTGGGTTTTACATCCTACCCCTCTTAAAAGAATTCCGTTCGCGAAATATTTATTGCCTTCAAGAATCAAAATACGAGTCAGGATATTTTTCCCTGATATCGTTCTCAGGTTTCCAAGTACATTCGTCAATTCCATGATGTTTCCACCGAACCTTTAATGGTCTTTGATCTAAGCACTTGGTCACGACGATCGACGATCTCCACTGGCCTTTCTTCAAATGTCAAGTCCCCTCTAATGTTCACATTATCATAATGAATGATGTGCGATGGATCGTGAACATACTTTCTTAACATGGATACATGAAAAACATTATGGATCTGAGCGTATTGAGGAGGTAACGCCACGCGATAAGTTGCTTCTCCATTCCGCTTCAGGATTTCAAACGCTCCGACGTATCTAGGACTTAGCTTTCCCTTTTTCCCGAACCGAAATACGCTCTTCGTCAGAGATACCTTAACAAAAACCATCTAACAAATTTCGAAGGTAAGCTCTCGTCGGCGTCTATCTGCACAACTTTTCTGCCGACTCTGAGCGGTACAGAGTCATTCTCGAATCATCTGCACCTGCTGAGTATAATGTTGCAAGACTATAGGTGCCTCCAATCTTCGTTCGCCAACCTCGTCCCAGTAGACAGGTGATCGGCAGAGCCTCCCATACAAGGCTTCGTATGGGGCCATCCCGATGCTGGCGTGATAACTGTTGTTATACGCGAACTCCGCCAAACTAATATGGGAATCCCACTCTCCCTTCCAGTTCATTATACAAGCTCGAAGCATGTCTTCCAAGGTCTGAATCGTACGTTCTAACTGCTCGTCTGTCTGAGGGTGAAACACAATACTGAATTTCAACTTTGTGCCCAAAGCCAGCTGAAGTTGTCCCCAAAACCTCGAAGAGAATCTAGGATCACGATCGGAGATAATCAAGACCGGAACACAATACAGTCTTATAATCTCTCTAACATAGAGATCAACGAGACTATCTAATGACTGGTTGAGACGGATAGGTAGGAAGTGAGCAAACTTGGTGAGTCTATCGAGAATCACCTAAATTGTGTCATGCTTCCTCCGCGTCCTCGGTAGACCGACTACGAAGTCCATGGTGATATCCTCCCACTTCCATAGAGGGATCTCCATCTGCTGCATGACCCCACCGGGTCTCTAGTGTTCGATCTTGATCTGCTGGCACGTCAAACATTTCGAGACATACTCAGCCACGTCTCGTTTCATACCGTTCCACCAATAACTCCGTTATAGGTCCTTGAACATCTTCATGCCGCCAAGGTGAATGGTGTATCTAGACTTGTGGCCTTTCGCAAGAATTTCATCTCGTAAGACCGGGTCATCAGGAACCCAAATGCGCTCCTTTAGACAAAAAGGTGTATCTGCCAGTATCGCTTGAGCCTTCAACTTCTCGTAGCGTGCATCCGTCTTCTGCCCATTGATGATCCTAGCTAATAGTTCAGGTTGAGCAACAAGATGGGATAAACCGATTGAACCTTTAGTGATTGCGAAAGGTTCCCAAGAGGCTAGGTCTTCGACCAACCTCCATCTAGCAAATAAGGCATTAATCAAAACTTCAGGTGCTTTGCGGCTGAGGGCGTCATCTATGACATTCGTCTTTCCTGGGTGGTAGGAGAGGGTGATGTCATAATCTTTGAGGAATTCTAGCCAACGTCGCTGCCTCATGTTTAATTCTTTCTACGAAAATATATACTTAAGGCTCTTATGATCGGTGAATGCCTCGAACTGCTCCCCATACAAGTAGTGTCGCCATATCTTCAGTGCGAACACCACCGCAGCTAACTCTAAATCTTGAGTTGGGTAATTCTTCTCATGGGTTTTAAGTTGCCGAGAGGCGTAAGCGATCACTTTCCCATTCTGCATCAGCACGACCCCTAGGCTTGACCAAGAGGCATCAGTATAAATCACGAATCCGCCTTTACCCGAAGGTAAGATCAAAATAGGAGCACTGGTAAGTCGCTCCTTAAATATCTAAAAACTCGCCTCGCACTTCTCGTCCCATAAGAATCTAGCCTCTTTCTTCAGCAACTTCGTCAGGGGTAATACAATTTTTGAAAAATCTTGAATAAATCGTCTGTAATAACCAGCTAATCCAAGAAAACTCCTGATATCACGTGCGTTCTTCGGTTGCTGCCAACTGAGTACCGCCTCAACCTTTGCAGGGTCCACAAACACTCCTTCCTTAGAAATAACGTATCCCAAAAACATAACTTCTTCGAGCCAGAATTAATATTTAGAGAACTTAGCATACAAACGTTCATTTCGCAGGGTCTCCATCACAATGATTAGGTGTTCCCGATGTTATCAACTTTTTGAGTACACCAAGATGTCGTCGATGAACACGATCACGAAGGTGTCCAAAAATGGCTTGAACACCCTATTCATTAAGTCCATGAAAGCTGTAGGGGCATTGGTCAGTCTGAAAGGCATGACTGTGAACTCATAATGTCCGTATCTCATCCGAAAGGCCGTCTTAGAAATATCTTCATACCTAATTCTGAGTTGATGGTATCCAGACCTAAGGTCGTTTTTTGAGAAAACTTTAGCCTTTTGTAACTGATCGAACAAGTCTTCGATACGCGGCAGTGGCTACTTGTTTTTTATCGTGGCCTGGTTGAGCATTTGATAGTCGATGCACAATCGCAAGGTCTCGTCCTTCTTCTTCACAAAAAACACAAGAGCTCCCCAAGGAGATATGCTCGGGTGAATGAATCCCTGATCCAACAACTCCTACAACTGCTTCTTGAGCTCTTCAAGCTCAGCTGACGTCATCCTGTAAGGTACTTTAGAGATTGGCGTCGTACCTGGTAGCAATTCAATATTGAATTCTACCTCAGGAGACGACAGAAGTCCCGATAGCTCTTTTGAAAATACGTCAGGATAATCGCGAACAACATCCAACTCACTGATGGGAATAGGCATTGAATCCGATTGGATAACACTGACCAAAAAGGCAGTGCTTCCCTTCCACAAGAAGTTATGCACCTTTAACGCCGAGTTCATCCGACTCGCTCGCACCGATCTCGGAATTCTGAATTCTACTCTCGGAGAGCCTGGAGGTGATAAAACAATCTTGCCGTTACGGCAAAAGATCTTGGCATGATACTTGTGCAACCAATCCATGCTTAGGATGACGTCAAATTCTGTCATCTCAAGCAGGATGGCACAAGCAGGCAAGTGTGGCGCTGCCATAACTACGTCCAACTCAGGTATATAAGTGGTGCAAACTGTGTTCTTTCCCATAGGGTTATACACGTCTAACACATTGTTAAGTGGTTTTACAGTTATATGCAATTGTTCTAGAGATTTTTCTAAAACAAACGAGTGTGTGGCATCACAATAAAAAAATGCAAAGGCTGCTTGACCAGCAAGAAGAATTGTAATGCCCCAAAATTTCAAACTTGTAAATATTTCAGAAAAACAGACAAGAGACTAAAAAGAAATCTCTTTATCTCAAACATGGTTTATGAAATCAACGGAAGACTATTCCTTTGTTAATTTCAGAAAGGCAAACTGACAACTTTGGGCGCGTTAGTTAAAAGAACCAAAGCGCACAACTCATGCTACTTACAAACACTTGGAAAAGCCATTTTCATTTAAGAAGTTCTCTAAATAGTACAAAATTCAGATATCCCAAGGAAAATCCGTTACAAAACCCAAAACATCCAGGACGCGAGCTAAGAGCAGGAAGAAGAACGTCTTGGAGCCATCTTGCCATCGCGCCATCGCCTGTGGTGTACTTAATCATCACCTGTACCCATAGAATGAGTTAGTTTTGCGAAAAACTAGTAGGTGCACAAGAGAGACTACAGGAAACTGAATTATGTACATTTAATTCAGCAGCTTACACAGTTTAAAGCATATATGCAGTCAAACATGTAAGCAATGCACGAGGTAAAATAGTGCAAGCGCGTAAGTAGTACAAGCGAATAAGTAGTGCAAGTGAATAAGTAGTGCAAGCGAGTCAGTAGTGCAAGCGAATTAGTAGTGCAAGCGAGTCCGTAGTGCAAGCGAATAAGTAGTGCAAGCGAGTCAGTAGTGCAAGCGAATTAGTAGTGCAAGCGAGTCAGTAGTGCAAGCGAATCTCACGACCCAACGACCCGTGTGAACAAACTTTATGTTTCGATATTACTAGCCTACGGGTATGCGCAGGCAAAACGTTGAAACAACTTAGACTAGTTCAGGCGTCTGTTATTCTATGTATTTTTCAATAACCCGAATAGCTAGTTGAGTCCGCTCCAAAGGGGCGGCTTTAGCCGAGAGAGGATTCCCCAGAGGAGGCAGTGTCGAAGATGCATCCAACTTCTGCAGAAGTGTTGAGATAACTATTGTAGCCCCTTTCCCCTTAACTCTAATGACTGGGGATGCCAGATCATTGCCCGTGGGGTGGTTGTTAACAACCTGTCCATTGGAGTTTTATACCGCTATGTCCTCTCCCTTGACAGAACAAGTAGAAGCAAATGGGTGCGTTAGGGGTTGCTTAACTAATGACCCATTCTATGCTGTGGTCTTTAAACCACTCGAGCATCTTGCCTGTGAAGGCGAATGTGAGGCCATTTATGTGATTACAACATTGTGCATTTACACTGTTCGAGGTCGCACACACGTCTCATCCGATCATCTTAGTACTAGACGTGTCGTGCATGACTACAAATACTCTAGGATGAACGGGGTATAGCTTCTCAATAGAAGCCTCAACAGGAGTGTTTCACAAAGATGTAAAGTTTATCAACTTTACTTTATCTTTTGAAACAACAGTACCTTGTGCCAACATTATGCATGCGATTTTCTAGAACCTCATCCGCTATCAGGGTATCTACATACCTCGCATGACTCGATACCGGCCTCGATAGACGGGATACAGGTTTCTTAACAGAACCCCTGCTAAGTAGCTCGCTCGAACCCCAACTCGTCTGCAGGACTGCATACTCGAAGAGTCAGGATCCTTGCAAGGTATCCCTCTCCTTAGACGAGGATGTAACGCTAGCTCCCAACTCAACTCTCGTCGCAAGAGAGAGAGTGGTAAATGCCTCCTTGCATCCTCCACGAGAATGCCTTTAAGGCATACGAAAAGAGCAAGAACCTGCACGTCATCTACAATAGCAATATATAACCGTGAATTTTATCAGATAAACAAACTTGAATTTCATATTCAGAAGCTGCTACACAGATACTTTCATTGTTTTATTTTTATATCTAATTGGATCTTGGATGTCCTGCTCGGTAGGATCTTCGATGTCGGATCCTTAAAATACTATTTGGATCTTCGATAATTGGATCCTGACAAATACCTAATAGTAGATTTTAATTTTTGGTTCAGATCCTTGATATTGGAATCTCGATATCATGGTTAAATTTGATAATGGTTCCAAAACTTATGATGTGGATCTGCAAATTTATAATCAGATCTTAAAGGAGAAAACTTTATATAAGATCCATAATAGTTTATTTTGGAGCCATATTCATCTATTGAAGATTTGGATCCAAATTATATCATTTGGATCCATAGTTTCAATTGTGTAATGAAGAGAAAAGTTTCAAGATTCTGGATCCATAAAGGGTCCATATTTATGTATAATATCATAAAAATAAAATAAAATAATAATTAACATAACTTATATATATATACCAAAGTTAATAAATGGATCCACAGTTGGATCCATCTGGATCCAACATGCGGATCCATATTTCGGGCAAGTTGTGGATCCGCACCATAGGTGAGTCGCAGATCCAACTCTTGGTTGGATATCGGGTCTTGGACCCGGACTCGAGCCCGCTCCACATACGTAAGGAAAAAAAAAATATATATCGTAATATAAGGCAACTCGATTGCCCGATAAAATGAAGGTGGTTAGGGTTCAGAGTGAACCCTAACCCTCGTAAGGGGGAAATCACAAAGGGGCAACGGAGGGGGGGGTGCGCAGCTGCCGCAGGTGAGGGTAACGGCCCTCCCTTTTCGGGCAATTTTCTACAAAGGCCCTCCCGTTTCTCTCTTCCTCTCACGCTCTCTCTTTCCCTCTCAGCTGTGCCCTCGCTTGTTGCGGTATCCCACCCATCCCGTCGCCGACTCCTTATTATTCTAATCGCCGTCGCCAGCAACCTCACAGGGCAGCCCAACATCGACGACGTTGACCCCTCTTTCAGAGGAGCGAGTGTAGCCGATGGCAATTCCGAAATCAGGGCTGTTGGAGGAAAGGGTGGTCGGCAACACCTCCATCCATGGCATCTCCGAGGAGAAACACCGAATTAGGTAGGATTTCTGTAGCTTTTCCTGTAGCTATACATATGCTCGGGTGTGTGCGTGGGAAACCAAAAAGGAAAACCCCAAAATCAAACCCTTGGGATTTAGGAAAAGGGTTTCAGTGTTTTTCATGCGTGGATGTCCCGTATGCACGATATTGCGATGTGAAAAGTTTCTTTATGAGATCTCGATTTTCCTGTCGATGTTTCCATGATTCAGTAGAATGATTGTCTCAAGTACTTTATGAGAAGTTACTCAGTTATTCGGGTGGACTTAGTTTTGAACAATAGTCTAGAAAATATGCCATAAGGCTTGCTGATATGCTTGCTCACATATAATACGAAATCTGTATCATACACATAGGTTGAATCTGTAGAGTGACACTGAAAAAAAAATATATATATATATACATTTATTTATTTATTTATTCAGTGTTCTTAACATGGATTGTGGGGGGTATGGAATTTTGACAGAAACTGGTATGGATGGGGTTTGATGACAACGAAGTTTGTATGCACTGATTGAAATCGAATTCTGTTTGAACTCCAAGATCCAGGAAGTATTGTTCTGTTGGGTACAGGGCAGCTACCATTCCGTTGTTGTTCCTCTTGTCAAAAATCAATAACTGCATTATTGTAAGTAGCCAGAAAGATGTGGTACGGTCTTATCATAAACTGAATATAATGTCAATTTCTGTTCATGGGTGTTTATATATATGATTGGCAATATGAGAAGTCTGTCTTCATTTTTCACATACAAAGTCTCAGTAAACTTGCATATTCAAAAACACATACAAGGTATTATTGAAGTATTCAATTGCATTAGGTATGTTTAGTTTTTCTGCATTTGATGAAGCACCAAATATGTTCGGATAACGAGTGAGAACTTGGGCTTAGTTGCTAAATGACCATACAAACTCTTTAAATGCTTTTAGCAAACCTATTATTTCATAGGATGGCCTCCTCACATTGTTTCCTTCCTCGTTCGATTAAGTGGTGATCCTTGGTTCTCATTGATTAATTATGTGTTTGTTTTCCCTATGGAATTTCTGAATTTCTCATTAGTAAAGAAGTGATGTTTTAGATGTAGAGGTCAGAAGTTCTTGCTTGCTTTGCTATGCATGTAAGATTTATAATAAATGTCGGTTGCGGTTTGTGTTCTGAAAAGGGGGTTGCATAATCCCCTCGATATCATGATGTTGTAATAGCAAAGAAATAGTTGCATTTATATCCTATGTGGTTCTTGATAATATAGACAATATATAGATGTATCAGCGTTATGACTTAATTAAGATTTCCTTTTCAATTGAGTTCTGAAAATCAGTCTTGACTAACCCTGTTAGAGGATGTCAAGCACTCGGTTACAATATACATAATCTGAGTATTGGTCCGAAAAGTAGTCCTCGTTGGCTGAATGAAAACTATTGTTCAGGTTCTAATATGGTATGACACAGGTCAGTATTCCAAATTCTTAAATTTTTATACTTGTCACATGTTCTGAAAGTGTTAATACTCGGAGTTTGTACGATTATTTCTCCGTTTAAGTACCACAGATTATGAAATTGTAATATTCAAAGCATGGCATGTTCGGAATAGTTTCTCTATGATTAATGCAATTGCATATTATGATGCTATTATGTTTTATATGAAATTGCATAGTAACCTGATGCTCATTGCCTAGTTAGCTGCCTAATTGATGATAATATTCTGTTTCGTAGGAAGTTGCTTACTAAGCTGATACTTAGTACCTTTTTAGATGCATATTAAATTGTTAGTCGAGTTGATATGAGTTGCATATGAAATTGATATATGAAAATGATTTATAACACTTTTGAGATTACATGGCATGGTCCGTATATGAATAAGGTCTGCATAACTAAATGGATACCCGATATGGGTACTCGGACTATTAGCTTGTATGCTATGGCAATACAACTGATGAAAAACTTAATATTAAAGGTTGAGTGCCTGACTGGTTTAAAGGTATCGGGGCATCGGTGCTTGACGGTTTAAAGGTACCGAAACACTTTGAGTAATAACCATAACATTGATGAGAAACTTAAATTTAAATCCTGTGGCCTGACCGGTTTAAAGGCACCGGGGCATTCGTGCTTGACTAGTTTAAAGGCACCGGAGCACTTCGAATGGGTTATGCAATTAATATGACAAAGGATTGGGACTGTTCTATACACCTTGGTAAAATGACTAAGGTTGGGAATTCTACTGCTGTGGTAGTAGAAGGAAGTTGGGGAAATGCCCTGTACTTCGGGAAACAAATTAAATGAAAAAGATTAACCCACTCAGATTCGGGCTTACCTTGGAGAGGGTAGGTGGTACAAAACTCTGGGGACATGTGTTTGTTTTCAAGCGTAAAGTGACTCGTTGGTCCCAGTCCTCAGAGTTGGGGGACCCGGACTACCAAATGTGTCCTAGGTGGTAGCTTTATGTTCTTCTACAGAAGTTAGGGATGCATCCTGTTTTGGTTTTGGTCTTTGGGAGTTTCTCTCGGTCACTGGCCGCTCCCTTGGGATTTCAGTCACAGTTAGAATGTTCGGGTTAATAAAACAACTTGGAATAATATACCCCCAAACGTTCTCTTCTGTGATGGTTGCCTCGGCCCGTGTGTACCCGCGGGATAAGAAAAGATAAACATCAATTAGAACATGTTAGGTATCACAGTGAGAGGAGTTACTAGGGAGACATATTTATATTCTCCCAGCATGTTCTGAGCTTGTGATAAAATGACATCCTGCAATATGTAGATATGAGATAATCAAATGCATATTACGATTACTACATGTATGTTATGCATGACTGTTATTGTTGTTGTAGAATATGTTTTAATTGCTTAATGCCTTACTTGCTTAATTGTTGTCTTTGCGTAAAATGCTTTAATTGCTGCATAATCTGCTTACTTGCTTAGATATATGTCTGTTACTGCTGTTACATAGCCTTCTTTGTGTGAGTCTTAATAGGCTGAAAATTCACACACGACAACCACATCACATACTTGACACATGATATACCTGTAAGAAAAATTACAGTTTTCCTACTTAGACGTGGTAGTCTAATTCCAATCAATTTACTATTTTTCAGGTAAAGACTAGGGTTTATGAGCGGCTGCGGGATGAGGCATCGGATCGAGATTTTTGGATTTATTGTTCCAGGGATCGCTTGAGTTTATTGTAATTTTTAACTGTTCATATCATTTAAAACTCTAATGTTATTTTTCATTGATATTAAAATAAAATGAATGTTTTGGGTTTTATCTCCACGGTAATGTTCCAGAATGTTTAACCCCATAATATTACTTGGAAACCACTGTTATATAAAAAAAAGTCCTCTTAAATTTGGGTTAAAAATTTGGGGCGTTACAAGCAAGGCAATACCAATACATATGCAAAAGCAAGAGCCTAGGCGCAGAGCGCGACGTAAGGTAAAGGCAGTAAGCAGAAGTGCAACGCTAAACCTCGACGCGATGCGTGACGGCAAGTAAAAATTGATAGAAGGTAAAGGGCAAGGATTGCGAAACCGCATCCTTGAGTGAAGTGCATACTCGTATAAATATATATATATATATTTGTATATATATATATTCATTTAATGATCGTTTTTAGTTTAATTGAACTTAATTCAATTATCTAAGTCTTCCGTGCAATCTTCCCCTACCTTGGAGAGTTACGAGCTTGCTGGCGTCTGCGGATGTACACGATTGACGGCTCGGGTCGCGGAGCGCGAGTGAGATCCGTCGTAGCTGCAAATATGCGATATTAACATGCAAACCCAGACAAAAGCAAAAGCAAGGCGAAGACTCGACTTCTCCAATACATAGGGCTGGGGCCAACCGTTCCAATTGACTCAAAAAAAGGATGGGGCAGGGCCAAATGACCCTTGTCGCTAAAGAACAGGTGCAGGGGCCATCGGCCCCCGCTGGTTATTTTTAAAAAGACAGGGGCCTTCGGCTCTTGTTGGAAATCTTAAACAAAAAAGAAAAAGAAAAGCAGGGGACCATCAGCCCCTGCTGGAAAAGTACAAAGGTAGGGGCCGATGGCCCCTGCTGGAACAACAAAAAGGGCAGGGGCCGATGGCCCCTGCTGGATCAGTAAAAGGGGCAGGGGGCTTCGGCCCCTGCTGGAATAGCAACAACAACAAAAAAAAGGGCAGGAGCCGATGTCCCCTCCCAGGAAAATGAGCAACGAGAGAGAGACGCAGGGGCCAATAGCCCCCCTGCGACCTTTGGGAGAGGAGGGGCCAAAGGCCCCTATCGATTTGCTTAACAGGATAGGAGACAGGGACCAAGGGTCCCAGTCGGTGTTAAAATACATATGTAATCTATATATATATATATTTATATATATATATATATTTATATATATATATATATATATTGTCTAAATATACCCACTAGGGGTATTTTAGACATTTCACAAGTACCCGATATGGGTACTTGTTATTTTGCTTTTCTTTTTGTAATTATTTTGCACCTTATTTTTATATTTTTTGTTTTTTTATTTTTAGCCACATAAGGGGCCCCACCATGGAGTTGATGGGGCCCCCCAACGGTCACATTTGTGACCGTTGGGGGCTCCCAACGACTCCATGGGGAGCTCCCTAGGTGGCTCTCCTTTTAAGGCCTAAGGCCACCCCTCCTCTCCTTTTTTTGTGTATATATAGGGGTGAACCCCTCTTGTATTCTTCACTCTTGAGAGCTCTCTCTCTTTTCAATAAGAGACATTTATATTTTTATGTTGTGTTGTCTCTTGTGGGTTTGGGTGTTAGCCCTTTTATTTGTTCATTAGTGGATATTGCAAGTGCTTAACACACTCTTTGTTTTTCCGCATATTTCATTACATGGTATCAGAGCCTTGTGTATACTCTTCTTCTTAATATAGCTTGTTGTGTAGCTATATTTTTTTCTTGTTATATCTCTCTTCGTTTTTCCTCTTGTGAGTGATTAAATGGAAGAAGAACAAAAGATTGATCTTTCCTTCAAGCTCAATGGTTCCAACTACATGATGTGGGCCGCCGCCATGGAGAACAACCTCAAAGGTAAAAAACTTTGGGGATACGTTATGGGCATCATTCCGGAACCACAACTCCAACTAACTAAGATGGATGGTGATCAAGAAAAAGCTCTTGAAGGAAATGCTCGCATGAAGGCCATTGAAGATCACCAAAGTAGAAGATTGGGAAAGTAAGCATGCCAAGATTCTTGCTTGGTTCATGAACAATGTAGAGCTTAAGATTTGCGCCAACATTGCTAAATATCGGATAGCTAACGAAGCATGATTCTTTATGAAAGATATGTTTACTCAAAAAGACCTTGCTCGTCAATTCTTTCTTCAAGAAAAAATCCGGACTATCAAGCAAGGGGAAATGAGTCTAAGGGATTACTTTAGCACTCTTGGACCTTTATGGGATGAACTATCCTTACTAGAACCAAAGTGGGTTTCTAGTGTGGATGTAGAATTAAGGAGAGAACAAATGCAAAAATAGCACTTTTCCAATTTTTACATGGGCTTAGGCTCGAATATGAACAAGTTAGATCTTCCCTTCTTCATATATCTAAGCCTCTTCCCTTAGAAGATGCCATAGCCGAAATATGCCAAGAAGAAACTCGTCTTGGCATGATTAAAGGAGGAGATGAAGTTTTGGCCGTATCAAAACCTGGCAACCATATGAAACCTTACAAACCTCCACATTTTGGAAGGCAAAATAATTTTAATGGCAACTATAGAAAAGCCATTTGCCATCATTGTCAAGAACCGGGTCATATAAGACCTAATTGCTCTAAGTTGAATGAAGCACCTAAAAATAAGGTTGCTTCCGTTGAAGAAGCTACTCAAAAGAAAGAGGAAACCATCAAAGGGAAGGAATCTTTTTCTCTTGCTCAACTATCGGAAGCACTACAAACTCTACTCAAGATACCATCAACGTCGGGTGCCGCCATAGCTTCTTCCTCTCTTCCAGGTATGTCTTCTTGGATCCTTGACTCTCGAGCTTCCTTTCATATGACCCCGCTTGAAAATGAGCTTTCCGATTTGTGTAATAACTATAAAAACTCCTATGTTTCAACTGCCGATGGTACATCTTTACAAGTAAAAAGTTTTGGAACTTTAAACTTTTCCAAAGATTTCTTTGTACCAAACGTGAGAGTTGTGCCTCAACTTAATTTAAATCTCCTCTCTGTTGCTCAAATATGTGATCATGGATGTGAAATCTCTTTCTCAATTGATGATTGCTCTATACAGGATCTCCGGTCTGGGAAGCAGATTGGGCAAGGCCATAGGAGGGGAGATTTCTATTATATGAGCAACTTAAAACTCCTCACCAACTCTTTTTGTAACCATGTCCAAGATAAAAATATTGAAATTTGGCATCAAAGACTTGGACATCTAAGTTTCTCAAAAATGTACTCCTTTCCATTTGGAAAGAAATTTTGTAATGAGAAACATTTTGTTTGCAAGAGTTGTATTTTTGACAAAATGAAATCCACTCCTTTTCCAAACCGAACTTTTGTGTCCAAAAGACCTATTGAGTTAGTCCATTCGGACGTTTGGGGTCCTTCCCCGGTCATGTCTAAAGGAGGGTACTCCTATTACGTTACTTTCATTGATGACTACACTAGGTATGTGTGGATCTACTTTCTCAATTTAAAATCCGAAGTCTTTGACTTCTTCAAAAAATTTCATATGATAGTTAAAAATCAATTTTCAAGTAATATCTCTACTCTTAGATCCGATTCGGGTGGAGAATATTTATCAAATGAATTTCAAAATTATTTAGAAGTGAATGAAATTTGTCATCAAAGATCGTGTCCTAGGACTCCCCAACAAAACGGCTTGGCCGAAAGAAAGCATAGACACATCATGAAAACCACTAGAACACTCCTTATTTCCAAAGGAATTCCAAAGAGTTTTTGGGCCGAAGCGGCCTTAACCTCAACTTACTTAATAAATAGAATGATATCTTCATCCTTACAAAATACATCTCCATATGAAAAACTATTTGAAAGAACACCCGATTTCAATAGATTAAGAATTTTTGGGTGTAAATGTTTTGTCCTTACACATAAAAGGGACAAATTATCTCCTAAAGCGATTGAATGTGTTTTCTTGGGATATGGAGAAAATCAAAAGGGTTTTAGATGTTTTGACTTGAAAAATAACAAACTCTATGTATCCAAAGATGTAACCTTTTTGGAAAATGAAAATGGTTTTGTGAAAACTAAAGATATTGACGAAAGTGAATATGCTTTTTTATTTGATCTTCTCTCTCAAGAAGATGAGACTCCTCAAGAAGAGGAAATCTCTAATGAGTCTTTGAATGACCTAGAGGATATTCCTCTTGACAATGTTGTAGATGAAAGTGATAGACCAATCCAAACCTATGTTAGGCGTGGTCAACAAGCTCAAATGAGCGCCTTAGAAAAATACTCTCAAGGATCCAACATAGAAGAAACCTCTTTAAGGAGATCCGGTCGAATCTCCAATCCTCCTAATATGTTTGTTTCCTATGAGTCCCTAACTCCTAGGTATAGAGCGTGTCTAATTGCATTGCACTCTTTTCATGAACCTTCACACTATAATGAGGCCAAAAACATTCCCCAATGGGTTGAAGCCATGAACTTAGAGCTTAGTGCCCTTGAAAAGGCAAAAACTTGTGAAATAACTTCGTTACCCACTAGAAAGAAATCAATTGGATGTAGATGGGTCTTCAAAATTAAAACTAAAAGTGATGGTTCATTAGAACGTTATAAGGCCCGGTTAGTAGCTAAAGGATATGCTCAAGAATATGGTATAGATTATGAAGAAACCTTCGCACCTGTAGCTAGGATGACTAGTGTTAGGACTCTTATCGCCATTGCGTCAGTCAAAAAATGGCCTATCTATCAACTAGATGTTAAGAATGCTTTCCTAAATGGCGAATTAAATGAAGAAGTTTACATGGATCCCCCACCAGGAGTATGTATTGGTAAAGATAAAATTCTCAAACTTAAAAAAGCATTATATGGTTTAAAACAAGCCCAAAGGCTTGGCATGATAGATTTAGTAATGCAATGACAAGTTTGAATTTTCGTTCATGTTATACTGACACTGCTTTGTTTGTGAAAAATACAGGGTTTTCAATATTTATTTTACTACTTTATGTTGATGATATGATCATCACTGGAAGTGATGAGCAAGGAATTAATGATATTAAGAAAGTTTTAAAAGAAAATTTTGACATGTCTGACCTTGGTTTCTTAAGATATTTTTTAGGAATTGAAGTGGCGTACTCTCCTCGAGGGTACATTCTCTCTCAGATGAAACTTGTTGCTGACATTTGTTCCAAGTCTGGTATCTCCGATGATAAGAAGATAGAAACCCCTGAAGTCATCAATGCGAAGTTAAGATTGGAAGATGGAACACCTCTCGAGGATCCTACTCCCTATCGGCAACTTGTTGGATCGCTAACCTACTTATCCATCACTCGGCCAAACATAGCTCATGTCGTCCACTCAGTCAGTCAGTTTTAACATGCACCTACAACCGTGCACATGAGTGCAGTCTTAAGGATCGTCAGATACATCAAAAACACCATAAAAACACCATAACTAAGGGAGTTTTTCTTTCCTCCTCCTCATCACTTGATTTAATTGCTTATACTGATGCGGATTGGGGAGGAAATCCCAATGACCGAGTCTCAACTATGGGTTTCTGTGTTTTCTTAGGTGACTATGATTTCTTGGAAATGCAAGAAGCAGCACAAAGTATCCTTGTCCTCAACGGAAGCGGAATATCGTGCTATGGCCACTACAACCATGAAACTTGTATGGCAAAGAAGTCTTCTCAGTGATATGGGCATTGTCATCTCTACTCCTTCGAAGATGTGTTGTGACAACAAAAGCGCAATTTATATCGCAAGCAATCACACATTCCACGAGCGTACTAAGCATATTGAGATGGACTGCCATTACGTACGTGATGAATTTCTAAGAGGAACCATAACACTTCCTTACATCACATCCGAGTACCAGTTGGCGGACTTCTTCACTAAAGCCCTTGCTACTCCTCGTTTCTTGTTTCTTCTTAACAAGCTTTCGGTCATATCCTCGTAAAGCTTGAGGGAGGGTATTAAAATACATATGTAATCTATATATATATATATTTATATATATATATTGTCTAAATATACCCACTAGGGGTATTTTAGACATTTCACAAGTACCCGATAGGGGTACTTGTTATTTTGCTTTTCTTTTTGTAATTATTTTGCACCTTATTTTTATATTTTTTGTTTTTTTATTTTTAGCCACATAAGGGTTCCCACCATGGAGTCGATGGGGCCCCCCAACGACTCCATGGGGAGCCCCCTAGGTGGCTCTCCTTTTAAGGCCTAAGGCCACCCCTCCTTTCCTTTTTTTGTGTATATATAGGGGTGAACCCCTCTTGTATTCTTCACTCTTGAGAGCTCTCTCTCTTTTCAATAAGAGACATTTATATTTTTATGTTGTGTTGTCTCTTGTGGGTTTGGGTGTTAGCCCTTTTATTTGTTCATTAGTGGATATTGCAAGTGCTTAACACACTCTTTGTTTTTCCGCATATTTCATTACAGCCGGTTCCTTAGAGGAATAGGAGGCAGGTAGGGGTCTCGACCCTCCCTGGTAAAGTCAAAAGGGCAGGTAGGGGCCCCAAAACCCCCTGTCGGAACGCTCCTCATAGGCGGCAGGGGTTTTACCCCTGCCGACTTGTCGGCAACAGGTGGGGTTAAAACCCCTGTCGCACGACCCTTCTCCGTCGTAAACAACCGACGGGAAGGGGCTTTGCCCCCGCCTGTCGATGACAGGGAAAAAAGGAGAAAAGAGGGAGAAGAGGCGACGAAAGGGAAGAGAAAAGGGGGAGAAAGGCGTACCTGGTGGTCGCCGGCAGGAAGAGGGTCGATGATGTCAGTGGCTGTAATAACCTCAATTTTTGACAACTAATTGTTTAAGTTTATTGGAAAATAACAGGTATTTTTCTAAATTTGGGCCTCGGATCCAAATTTCAGATTCAGGACCCATAAAGAGATTTTTTGAATAAATTTACCTCGTAAATTTGATATGTATGTATAAGTACAATAATTTTTAATTAATTAAATAATTCAGAGAATAATTATTTAATAGGGGTGCGTAGATGGGTATGGGATCCATATACCGGATCCATATACATATATATATATATTAATATATCTATATATATATGTATAATAATAAATAAATAAAATTTTAATTTTTAAAAGTTAATCCGAGGATCCACAGTTGGATCCAACTTGTGAATCCATATGGTTTGGAGTCGGGTTACGGGTCTCGGGTCCGGATCTGAGCCCCACCCTGTGTAACAACCTTTTAAAGAAAAAAAGGGCAACCCGATAAGGGTTGCCCGATAAAGCCATAACAGAACAAGAAAGGGGGGCAAGGGGGGGGGGGGGGGGGTTACGCAGGGCGTAACCGACCCCACACCTCTCGGTAGAGGAGGGGTTTTGGAGCCGATAAAAGGAGGAGTGGAGAGAGGGTTTTGCCCTCTTCTCTTGAGCTCTCCCTCTTCCCCCGTCTCTCTCTCTCTCTGTCAGTGTACGCACGTCGGAGGAAGGTCCTGTCGCCGACAAAGCTCCGGCCATCCTCAACCAACAGGGGCTTCGTCTGTCACGGCAGTGAGTGGAGCAACACCAATCGACCCTACCCACGCGATTGCAGCCTCCGATCACCTGAAAACCAGCGAAATAAGGTACGGTGCTTCTTGGATTTTGGGTGAGGGATCGAACCTGAGTTCGATTTCGGGTAGTGATTTGAGAGGAGGGGTTCATGCTGTCGGAAATCCCTAACCCTTAGAGTTTGGGGATTTCAGAACCCTAGTTGATTTGTTCGGGGTCTAAATTTTTGTCGATTAAGGGTTTTCGATTTGGGGATTCTCAGTTTTCCTGATAGAAGGGGAGGTATGATGCATGTTAATCTCTGTTTGGGGATCTCGTTTGGGGTGAAATCCCAAACCCAGAATCACAGTAAGACCTTACTGCAAATTTGTCACTGTGCTACTGTGCTCCTAAAAACTGATTCTTTGCTAAGTGGGACTTTAAATGAGAACTCTCTGGCATGTGTAAATCTAAAGTTTTGCAATTTAACATAATGGATTTTTTGTTATTATATATCCTTTATCGAGTAAAATCTGTGAGTATATCTGTCTGTTTTAGAATCATGTTAGCTGAAATCGTGATGATATATGATGAACTGCAAATTTATGGTTTAGAGTCCGATCCAGAGACTAATATGCATGAATGGAACTCACATGCTTGTTTTGAATTTCTTTATGAAATGTTTTTGTTGGTGCGATAATGTAAACCCCACGTTTCTTTAAAAAAAAATATTGTATTGGACCCGGGCCTGGTCGGGTCGGGTCCAGACCTGACCCGGGCCTCTTTTCATTAGGGTTTTAATAACCGACTCAGGAAGAGGATTTTAAATCCTCTTCCCGAGCCCCCCCCCCCCCCTTCCACCTTCGTTTTCGGAAGGATTAGGGAAACCCATCGGGGTTTCCCCTTTCATCGCCCCCTGGAGCCTTTAAGTTCAACGTGGGAGGGCGAGGGGAGGCACGTCTCCCTCTCGAAGCCCTTCGCTCCCCCCGTGCCGACTTCCTCCTTCCCTGCGCACGCCTCCAACGCTGCCGTCGCTGCGACCCACGCCGACGCCGGCCACCGCCTCCCAGGTACGCCGTTCTCCTCCCTCTTCTCCTCTTCACCCCCCCTCTCTGTCACCTCGCCGAGAGGCCGACAGGCGGCGCGCGGCCCCTGCCGAGCCCTCCCGCCTCTCTTGTGCTCATCGAAGGCCCGACAGGTGGCCTGCGAGGCCCCTGTCGTCCCCTCTTCCCTTCGGGGGTGCGCCGGAGTGCCGACAGGGGACCAATGGCCCCTGCGACACCCCTCACCCCTGTGGGTGATAGGGAAACTGACGGGAGGTCGGTTGCCCCTGTCACCCCCGTCCCGAACCCTCTCTTTCTCTCTGGCAGGGGTTAGTCCCCCTGCCGCCTCTCGATCACCAGTAGGCAGGGGCAATGCCCCTGCCGCTTCCTGTTTCCCGGCAGGTAGGGGCTCGCCCCCGCTACCTCTGGGGTTTTGGCACGCAGGGGTAATGCCCCTGCCGCCTTTCTGTCTCGGCTGACAGGGGCAATGCTCCTGTCGCCCTTTGTTTTGCTGGACAGGCAGGGGCAATGCCCCTGTCGCCCTTTGTTTTGCTGGGCAGGCAGGGGCTAGCCCCCTGTCGCCCTTTGTTTTGCTGGGCAGGCAAGGGCTTGCCCTTTGTCGCCCTTTTGTTTTCCCGGGCTAGGGATATCCCCCTGCTGCCCCTTGGTTCTCAGCGCGCAGGGGCTTGTCCCCTTGTCATTCTCTGTTCCGCCTGGCGGGGGCCGAAGCCCCCCGCTGTTTATTAATTTGTTTGGCAGGGGCCGAGACCCCTGCCTTTCAGTGTTGGCAAGCAAGGGGGCCGAGACCCCTGCCATTTGTTGTTCTGTAGGAAGGGGCCGAAATCCCCGGTCGCCTAATCCTACCCTGGTCCCCGTTGCATCATAAAATTTTATTTATCATAATTGAATACTCACACCTTTGCAAGACTTTGCATCGAACCCCGCTCTAGCTCCGCGACCTGAGCCTCGTATCATCTACACTCGTAGACGCACGCAGTTGCACGACATCCCGAAGTAGGGGAAAGTCGCACGAAGATTTTGGATGAATAAAATAAAATAAGACTCCTGAGATAAAATAGTTATTTTACATACCTGCTTATCTGAAGAAGTATTTAATTTATGAATTGCTAGTTAGTGTTTTACTCGTTCTGTTTCTTTTGAAACTACATGCTTAGAGTAAACTCTATGGGTAGACTCATTCTAGAGAGAATCGAGTAGTTTAATTGGTATACCTGTTCACCTGTAGGACTTCTTGACTTGTGATTGTCTGTCCTGCATGCTTATCCTTTTAAAATTACATACTTAATGTAAACTTTGTGAATAGACTCATTTCTGGAGAGAAACCCACTGCAATTACTATTATAACCGAACTTTAAGGCAGGTATGGTATAAATTTGACCAGAGGTCATGGAGTACCTTGAAGTGGGAACTCAACACTTAATATAGATGAGATAATGTCGGCCTCTACAGGCCAATTGCTCAAAGAGCAATACATGTCATGTATGAACCAAAAGAATCATAAAACATTATATGATACCCTCTCATCGTAGTTGTACCTCTAGGAAGGTACAATCGTACTTTTGGACAAGTACGCCCCATGTGGGTTACGATGGTTGGATGATGAGGTTGTAGGAATCTTGATGCGTGCATTTAGCACAATGCTGTGATCACATAAATGGTGACCATTCGCCTTCACAGGCAAGATGCTCGAGTGGGTTTGATAGACTAGAGCATGTAGGATGGGGCGGCGGTTAAGAAATCCCCGTCGTACCCATTCGACCTTCACGGTTCATCAAGGGAGATGATAGATGGTACAAAAACTCCGATGAACAGGCTCTTAACAACCACCCCACGGGCAAAAGACTCGGCTTCCCCAGTCATCGGAGTTAGGGGAATTGAGAATACCATAAATTATCCTAGGTGGCAACTCCCAGGTACTTCTGCAGAAGTTGGATGCATCCATGGGCCACGCATGCCTTTGGGGATTTACTCTCTTGGTCACTGACCGTCCCCTTAGGAGCGGACTCAGTCAGCCATCCAGGTTAATGAAAACACCTGACATAATAAACCCCTGGATCGGTCTCGGCTGTTTCTACGTTTTGCGTCTGTGCGTAGCTACATACCAGTTAATATCAGAACTTAAAGAATATCTTCTTGAATAGTTGTAGATGATTGAGACTTACACTGCTTGAAATGATTCAAACAATAGCTCTTTGCACATGTTACACTTGTTAGAATAAATTATAATTGTATTGATTGTTTTAATATAATAACTGCTTATCTCATGAATGTCCTGCTTTATTTTCATTCTACTTATCTGTTCATGCACCTACTGGTTTGTTATGAAACTGACCAATTTCATGGGCAGGTGAGGAGTAGGACTTCACAGACGGCCGATGACATGGTGCAATATGGCTCAAGTTTATATTCTTTCTGCTGGCGGCTTGGCTCTGAGTCCTTTTGAGTTTTCTTTAAATTATTGAACTTTGGAAAGATGCTCATTTTCTAATAAACTGCAAATTTTTAATCTATTGCCTTATTTCCTCAATTCCTTTAAGTTGTGGTTTATGTGAATGATGGTTTTTCAGCTAACGAACCCAGGATTTGTTGACTTGTGCTCCTTTCTAAATGTCTTCCGCTGTCGATTTTAAAAGTAAAAACTTTAAATCTTTGAAAGGTTTTCGATAATGTTTTCGAAATCACAAGTCGAAATTTTGGGGCGTTACAACTTGGAATTAGAGCCAGATCAGAAATAGGTGAATCTTGACTATTGAGCATCCCATCGCGCTGTAAGTAAGTCTTTGATATTTTATAGCATGTTTAGACTAAATTATATTCTTGCTTCTATTCGTAGTACCGTCCGAGAGATGGATCCATTTGCTGGTTCTAGTAGTAGTCACGGTAGGGGCACGCGTAGGTTGCGTGGCCGTTCCGTAAGGGAAAGGGGCGGACATGGGATGTTCGGGGCTGGTTACTGGGCTAACCGCCCTCCTCTACCCATTTTTACGGATGATCAAGGCTTCCCACTACCGATCGCCTACCAAATACCCTTGGCAGCAACGTGGGCTGAGGTATACGCTCGGGAAGGTGGATTCGCACCTTCGCATGTTCGGGTGCACCATCAGACACCACAAGAGTCATCGGGAGATTTTGTTCCCCCTGAGTTAGCAGAGGAGTGCATATTCTGTGAAGAATTAGGGCACACCATGGATGCTTGTCTCCACAAGGCCGAGCATGACGGCGAGATCGCAATTTCGACTGCAGGCGACCAACCGCCACCTTCAGCAGATCCTGTGGGCGGTGTATCACCCACATACACGCCTGCAACTGATTTGTCAAGTTATAGTCTTGGCTCACCGGAATATACTCCGGCGACGCCCCTCTACGGACAGGAGACCTCCTACGGGGAGCCACTTTCCTTCACCCCTAAGCGCAGATTCAGGTGCATAGGCAATAAAAGGGAATATCTTAGGAAGTACTCTAGTCGTCCCTAAGGGGAGGTAGCACCTACCCAGTTTTGTTGGAGTCTGTGAACTCATTTATAATTACGGAATAGAACTTTTGTTTATGTACCAGCACAACTGGATTCTAAATAAATGACTTTCGTAATAAAGATCTATATTTTTTGCCTTTGCTTCTATACTTATGTCTGCCTGTGCGTCTTCAGTATTTTTGACTCTTAACCTTGGTTGCTTTTTAAGGATGACGGGAAACTCAGGCAACAACATGGCTGATGAGTTGCGTGAGCAGAGGGGATTCATGATGGGTACCCTCAACTCCTTGGCAGAGGCAATTCGTAACCAGGGTCGTCCCCAGCAGGATCTGGGTTCTCTTGTTGGGAATACACCAACCGCCACATATGAAAAATTTCTGAAGCTTGACCCTCCTACCTTCTCTGGCAAGGTTGACCCTGACTTGGCAGAGAGTTGGGTCAAAAAGGTGGAACGGGTGTTCCAAGTGTTGTCCGTTCCCGACGATAAGAAGGCGATGTTCGGGTCCTTCCGATTGAAGGACGACGCTCACGAATGGTGGGACACTACTCGGGAGGTGCAGTTCCCAGGTGCTGAGGTGATTCCTTGGGAGGCCTTCCGGAGAGCTTTTCTTGGAAACTATTTCCCTCCGCATGCGAGGGAAAAGAAGAAGGTGGAATTTCTGGAGCTGTGCCAAGGCAGCTTAAGTTTGAATGAGTATATCGCCAAATTTCAACGGTTGGAGCGCTACTGTCCTCACCTATTCGAGGATGATCATAAGAAGTTCATTCGCGGACTGAAGGAAGGACTCAGGCATAGGGTTCTCACCAGCATGCCCGCGACTTTTTCTGTGGCGGTGGCAGCAGCCACCCTACTGAACGAAGATTGGGAGCGTTCAGAGTGTTTAGGCGAAAAAGCCACCTGTGACAGGTGGTGATCAAAAGAGGACCTATTCCGGCGGCCCAGGGCAGCGACCACCATTACCAGTGAAGACTGAGGGAGGGAAGAAACAGTTCCCTCCGGCAAAGCTCCAACGACAGCATGGCCATCCACCGCCCAGACAACTGTCTGGAGATAACTGCCTCAGGTGCAAGAGGCCTCACGTAGGACAATCTTGTCCGCGGGACACTGGCGGATGCCTGTAGTGTGGCAAGATGGGCCACTTCATACGTGACTATCGAAAGAAAACAGCATATGACCTCAAGCGAACCAGCAACATATCTCAGCCTCCTCGACCACCTCATCAGCAGCAGCAGCGAGCACAACCAAGCAGTGTCAAGGAGCCGGGTCGAGTTTATGCAGCCACGGTCGAACAATTGACAAAAAAAATCTCGTTCAAGGTACCATTCTTGTTGCTGGTCAAGCAGTTTTTGCACTCTTTGATTGTGGTGTCACACACTCGTTTGTTTCAGAAAAAATTGTAGAGCAATTGCATATAATTGTAAAACCACTTGACAATGCTTTAGACGTGTATAACCCCGTTGGAAAGAACACGATTTGCGCCACTTACATACCTGAATTGGACGTAGTTGTGGCAGAGTGGCACTTGCCTGTTGTGTTATCCTGCTTGAGATGACAGAATTTGACGTCATCCTAGGCATGGATTGGTTGCACAAGTATCATGCCAAGATATTTTGCCGTGATGGCAAGATCGTTTGATCACCTCCAGGCTCTCCGAGAGTAGAATTCAGAATTCCCAGACCTGTGCAAGCAAGTCGGATGATCTCGGCGCTAAAGGCGCAGAACTAGTTACAGAAGGGACGCACTGCCTTTTTGGTTAGTGTTATCCAATCAGATCCAATGCCTATTCTCATCAGTGAGATGGATGTGGTTCGCGATTATCCCGACGTTTTTCCTAAAGAGCTGTCGGGACTTCCACCATCTCGTGAAGTAGAATTCAATATTGAATTGCTACCAGGTACGACGCCAATCTCTAAAGCACCTTACAGAATGGCGCCAGCTGAGCTTAAGGAGCTGAAGAAGCAGTTGCAGTAGTTGTTGGATCAGTGATTCATTCACCCAAGCGTATCTCCTTGGGGAGCTCATGTGCTTTTTGTGAAGAAGAAGGACGGGACTTTGCGTCTGTGCATCGACTATCGAATGCTCAACCAGGCCACGATAAAAAACAAGTACCCATTGCCGCGTATCGAAGACTTATTCGATCAGTTGCAGAAGGCTAAAATTTTCTCGAAAATCGATCTTAGGTCTGGATACCATCAACTCAGAATTAGGAATGATGATATTCCTAAGACGGCTTTTCAGACGAGATACGAACATTACGAGTTCACTGTCATGCCGTTCGGACTGACCAATGCCCCAACAGCTTTCATGGACTTAATGAATAGGGTGTTCAAGCCATTTTTGGATACCTTCGTGATCGTGTTCATCGACGACATCTTGGTGTACTCAGAAAGTTGAGAGCAACATCGGGAACACCTAACCATCGTGTTGGAGACCTTGCGAAAGGAACGTTTGTACGCCAAGTTCTCTAAATGTGAATTCTGGCTCGAGGAAGTCATGTTTATGGGACACGTTATTTCTAAGAAAGGAGTGTGCGTGGACCCTGCAAGGGTTGAGGCTGAACTCAGTTGGCAGCAACCAAAGAACACACGTGATATCAGGAGTTTTCTTGGACTAGCGGGTTACTACAGAAGATTCATTCAGGATTTTTCAAAAATTGCGTTACCCCTGACGAAGTTGCTGAAGAAAGAGGCTAAATTCTTATGGGACGAGAAGTGCGAGGCGAGTTTTCAGTTATTGAAAGAGCGACTTACCAGTGCTCCTATTTTGACCTTACCTTCAAGTAAAGGCGGATTCGTGATTTATACTGATGCCTCTGGGTCAGGCCTAGGGGCTGTGCTGATGCATAATGGGAAAGTGATCGCTTACACTTCTCGACAACTTAAAATTCACGAGAGGAACTAACCAACTCACGATTTAGAGTTAGCTGCGGTGGTGTTCGCACTGAAGATATGGTGGCACTACTTGTGTAACGACCCCAACTCCTACCTTTGAAAAATGCGGAATATTTTTTTTTTTTTAAGAGTCGCGGAAAACTTCTCAGAGACCTAGGGTCCCTACAGTTCCAATTTCAGTTGGATAACCACACACCACAAAGCAACTTACATTTATCAATCATAACCAATCCACTAAACTCTTTTATTAATGAATCAATAAGAGTAATATGTTCAATGTCAAAAGTGAAATATCAAATTGCAGGAAATCAGAAAAACTAAAAGAAAATAACAGTAGAGCCACTCTGTCCGTAAGTGAAGCCGTCTGAAACAAATGTGACCCTCGCATCCCTCAGAAGCGAGTCGACTTCACTGATCACCTGTGCCTGGGAAAAACCAATAAAATAAGAGGGTCAGAAATCCGAAGAATTCTGCGTACAAGTTTCCCTAATGAATCAAATAAGAAAAAGAGCATAAATAAGATCCATGTAATATTTTGAGGAATACGATTATAATCAATTCCTAAGTCAATTAATCATTCATGCATAATTAAACATTTAACAAGAGGGAACACGAAATATGTAACATTGATCACAACTTAATCAATAAGACAATTAAATGTAAAAGAGTTCAACATCATACAATGATCAACATAAACAACCAAGTGAACAGGTAAACATGCATGAACTAATGCATAGCAAGAATATGCATGATTTATGTGCAATACATGAACCATTTATTATCTTCCATTTAAGTTTTTCTCTTTCCATATGCATGTCCTATTAAATGCACACAATCCTTAAGTTCTTCTTTTTAATTTATCATTGCCCGCGGATACACCAAACAGGTACAATCCCCGAGGTCAAGTAGAGTTCCTGGGGTAGCTTTACACACAATTTGTATTTTATTACCGGGTTCCAAACTTAGTCCTCGACCGATATCAGGAAACAGCACCATCCATCGGAACCTTGGAAAACAGCATCCAAAGTCGGGGACACCATGGAAAACAGCATCCACTGGCGCCACTTTCTTGGTATACCAAAACAAACTCACAGCTGTGACTAACACACCACTCCCGGGTAAAGTGGCGGATTCTCCCTAAAACCGTGGTCAGGAGAAGAACCTCAATATCGGGTTCAGGGGCAACAAAACGCACACGGAGTTTTTGTATCCTCACGGTTTCCCCTAAACCGCAATATCCAAGATTCTCACGCTAAAGCAGGGACATCAAGGAGAAAGTGAATTACACTGTTCTTTATTTTCTTTTATCTGGTTATTAATTCATTTCTTTTACGTTTGCAAATTTACATGCAGAATTAATAACATAAGCTTGCACATCAGCATGCTAAGCTTTTCACGGGACCACCGCCCATGACAACATAGAACAGTGTGGTAAAACAACAAATCTCACATTTGATTTGTTGAAATGCATCAAAATAACTAATTCAGAGAACGACTAGTTCTCGAGGCTCACCCAACCCCTGATGATCCAATTGACCATCAATGCATCCATAAGCAAAAATCATCAATCGCATGCCTCCATGCATTATTTTTCACATGCTTTTCAGTGCACATTCGTGTATGCAAACTTTCTAGATGTGTGTGGAACAATAAACTCATAAGCATATGCACGAGTTCACATATATCCAAGCTAATTGCATGCTTCTATTTACGAATCATGTCTGCAAGGCATGATGGTTTTTGGTCTTTACATACATAAGAAACGACTACGCATTACTACCATGAACATGCATGTTATAAACAACCTAGACATGTGTGCAGTGTCATTCTCTGGCACAAATTAAACCAAGTGTAAACCCATCAACCCAATACAAACACTCATGCCATTATGATCATATAATAGCATATCAATTTCATTATATTCATGCACATGGAAATCCAATTATGCCATACAGTTCGGGTAACCCATTACATACTAAATGCAAGCAGGTGCAAATTTCATTCTGTTGCATGCATAAAGATATTTCAACCAAACTTAACGAAATCCGAAAATTTAATCCCATGACAATACACATTCCTATATATTTTTTTTTGCTACGCATGCATTTGAACCCAAATCCTGAAATAATAAAATGCTAAAGTAAATCATATAAGTTAACACATGTGAATAAAAGTATTGAATTACATGCACCTTGCAAAGTCTGTAGCTTTTAAACGCACAAAGAAACATATATATATATATATATATATATATATATATATATATATATATATATATATATATATATATCCCACTTGGCAGGTCTGTCAGGGCCGGCACCAGTCCAGCCGAGGTCTGGACTGGGCCTGACAGAACCCGACATGTCCATCCGAACCACTTGCAAAACTAATTAATCCCCCTTTTTTTTTTTCTTGTGTAGTGCCTATCTACAGCCAGCAATCGGGGTCGGCGACGGTTGGGTTTCAAGGGTTTGTGCAGAAGACTATATTAGAGACTTGGTTTATTCACAGTTAGGATCACCATAGGAAATACATGTATACTTTTGTTTTAACCTGCTTAAACCTGAAAATTTCTAAAGTGAACCCATGGTCGTCGATTTTCATTCTTGGTATCACACAGAAGCTGCTTACTATACTTTTGCTATTTTAACAGTGTGTAAGAAGAAAATACCCAAGGTACACACGTGAGTCTTGGGTTTGGCAATTGAATCATAATGAAAAAATTTCTGTTATGTACTGAACACGGATGAACACTGAATCCTTCAAAAGAAATCGAACAGACAATGCACTTAACATAGATCACAAACTGTTATTAAACTTAATACACCATTTACATATAACAAGTGGCTGTAATTACTTAACCATTAAAATTGTAACATAAAGCCTACAATCAATATTCACCATCATTTTCATCAAATCTAAGCTTGCTGCACCACCAAAAAAAAATTCCTATCTATATGAGATTCAGACGTTCCTTGGTTGATGCTAAATTCGAAAATTTGAATTTCTGTCTGAAATGGTTATTATATTTTATTTTATAATTTTTAAAGTTTCGGTAATCGAGTTGTTTATTCAAAAGGATCCTGTCAGTGTATACCTTCCTCCCTAAGGTCAGAGAGTCGTAGTTCAATAACCCGAAACTCCACCCATCAACGATCCGAAATCCCCAAAACTGTCGATTTGGGGTTTCTAACACCTCAAACCCCCAAATCTGCCTATCTCTAATGATTTCCCTAAAATATTCCATGAAAAGCAAATTTTGCACCCTCTTTCTCATTCAGAATCAAGAAGGGAACCCGTACCTTGTTCGCTGGTTTTCCGGCGATCGGAGGTTGGAGGCACAATCGGCTGGAGCTGCTCTTTGTTGCTGCCGTGACGGGGAGATCGCTGGAGGTCGGCAATGGTGGACGTGGGCTGCCGCAGCTCGCCGGCGACCTCCTCTCACCCAACTCGACAGAGAGAGCGATAGAGAGAGAGAGAGAGAGATCGAGGGAGAGAGGGATGAGGGAAGGGAGAAACGAGGGAGATGAGGGGAGAGGGTGAGACCCCCCTCTTCCACCTCCCATTTATCGCCGAACCCCCCCCCCCTTCTTGCCGAGATGGGTGGGGTTTCGGTTACGCCTGTGTAACCCCCCCTCTTTCCTGTTTTGCTAGGGTTTTATCGGGCAACACTTATCGGGTTGCCCCTTGCCTTTAAAAACTTACAGGGGCGCGGCTCGGGTCCGGACCCGAGGCCCGTAACCCGACCCCCACTATATATGGATCCATCAGTTGGATCCGAATGGATCCAACTGTGGATCCTCGGATAATTAAATAAAAATTTAAATTTTATTTATATATATTCTTATTATTATTATTATTATTATAGATATGGATATAAAGACCATTTTATGGATCTTAGATCCATATGCTGGATCCATTTGGATCCAAACACGGATCCAACCTTAAATACTTGGTTTTTCTTTTCTTTTCTTTTCTTTTCTTTTATACTATTAATTATTTATTTAACTATTATAAGTATAGTTTTAATACCCCATTGTGGGTTATTTACACGTTCTTTTATGGATCCGGTAACAGATCCGAGGCCCAAATTTAGAAAAATACTCGTTATTTTCAAATAAATTTAAATAAATAAATTACAAAATTTGAGGTTATTACAACTTGTATGGGGAGCAGTTTGAAGCATTCACCGATCATAAGAGCCTTAAGTATCTATTTTCGTAGAAAGAATTGAACATGAGACAACGACGTTGGCTAGAATTCCTCAAGGATTACGACTTTACCCTCTCCTACCACCCAGGAAAGGCGAACGTCGTGGCTGACGTCCTCAGCCGCAAAGCACCAGAAGTTTCGATTAATGCCTTATTTGCTAGATGGAGGTTGGTCGAAGACCTAGCCTCTTGGGAACCTTTCGCAATCACTCAAGGTTCAATCGGTTTATCCCATCTTGTTGCTCAACCTGAGCTACTTGCGAGGACCATCAATGGGCAGAAAACGGATGCACACTACGAGAAGTTGAAGGCCCAAGCGATTCTGGCAGATACACCGTTTCGTCTGAAGGAGGATGGAAGTATATGGTTGAAGGCGCGCCTTTGGGTTCCTGATGACCCGGTCTTACGAGATGAAATTCTTGCGGAAGCCCACAAGTCTAGATACACAATTCACCCTGGTGGCACGAAGATGTTCAAGGACCTACAACGCAGTTATTGGTGGAACGGTATGAAGCGAGACGTGACTGAGTATGTCTCAAAGTGTTTAACGTGTCAGCAAATCAAGATCGAGCACCAGAGACCTGATGGGGTCATGCAGTAGATAGAGATCCCTCCATGGAAGTGGGAAGATGTTACTATGGACTTCATAGTCGGCCTACCGAGAACGCGGAGGAAGCATGACGCGATTTGGGTGATTGTCGATAAACTCACCAAGTCTGCTCAGTTCCTACCTATCCGTCTCAACCAATCGTTGGATAGTCTCGCTGATCTCTATGTTAGAGAGATTGTGAGACTGCACAGGCAAAATACCGAAGAAGCACAACAAGACATAAGCATACAGGGCAAAATATAGATCTTTATTATGAAAGTCATTTATTTCGAATCCAGTAGTGCTGGTATACAAGCAAAAAGTTCTATTCCATAATGATAAAAGAGTTCACAGACTCCAACAAAACTTGGTAGGTGCTACCTCCCCTTAGGAACGACTAGAGTACTGCCTAAGATATTCCCTTTTATTGCCTGTGCGTCTGAATCTACGCTTAGGGGTGAAGGGAGGTGGCACCTCATAGGAGGTCTCCTTCCCGTAGAGGGGCGTCGCCGGAGTATATTCCGGTGAGCCGAGACTATAACTTGACGAATCAGTTGCAGGCGTATATGTGGGCGATACACCGCCCACTAGGTCTGCTGGAGGTGGTGGTTGCTCACCTGCAGTCGAAATTGCGATCTTGTCATCGTGCTCGGCCTTACGGAGGCAGACATCCATGGTGTGCCCTGATTCTCCACAGAAAACGCACTCCTCTGCTAACTTAGGGGGAACATAATCTCTCGATGACTCTTGTAGTGCCTGCTAGCGCACCAGAACATGCGAAGGCGCAAATCCACTTTCTCGAGCATAAACTTCAGCCCATGTTGTTGCCAAGGGTATCTGGTAGGCGGCCGGTAATGGAAAGCCTCTGTAAAGGTGGGTAGGGGAGGGCAGTTAGCCTAGTAACCAGCCCTGAACATCTCCTGTCTGTCCCTTATAGAACGGCCACGCAACCTACGCGTGCCCCTTCTGTGACTACCACTAGAACCAGTAAATAAATCCATTTTCGGACTGTGCTACTAATAGAAATAAGAATATAATTTAGACTAAACATGTTGTAAAATGTCAAAGACTTACAACGTAATGGGATGCTCAATGGTCAAGATTCGCCTCTTTCTGATCTGACTCTGATACCAAGTTGTAACCCCCCAAAATTTCAACTTGTGATTTCGAAAACATTATCGAAAAACCTTTCAAAGATTTAAAGTTTTCACTTTTAAAAGCGACAACGGAAGACATTTAGAAAAGACCAAAAGTTAACAAATCCTGGGTACGTTAGCTGAAAAACCATCATTTCACATGAACAACTACTTAAAGGAATTGAGGAAATAAAACAATAGATCATTAATAAAATCTGCAGTTTATTACAAAATGAACAATTTTTCAATGTCCAATAATCTAAAGAAAAAATCCAAAAACTCAGAGCCAAGACGCTTGTGTCATTTCCAGAGTTGCTAGTTGAGGAAGCGGGAGCGGGAGCGGGAGCGGGAGCGGGAAGCGGGAGCGGGAAGCAAGGCACTTTAAAAAAAGTAGGAAGCGGGGAAGCGTTGGACCACTTAGAAGAAAATTATCAACCGTCTCAGAAGCGACTTAGGAAGCGAACCGGAAGCGAGGGGGAAGCGAAAAAACAAAAAAATAGGGAAGCGAGGGGGAAGCGTGGGAGAAGCGCGCTTCCCATAAATGGGAAGCGCATTTCCCATAAATGGGAAGCGCATTTCCCATAAAAGGGAAACACGCTTCCCATAAAAGGGAAGCGCGCTTCCCAAAAAAGGGGGACGCTTCGGAAGCGTGACGTTTCGCGCTTCCCTTTTACCCTAGGCGCTTCCGGTAACTCTGGTCATAGCTCTATATTTTGCCTCTGCAATAGACAAAGCAACTTGTTATTGTTTTCTACCCTTCTAGGAAATCAAAGAGTTCCCAATGAACACAAAAAAGCTAGTAGTAGAGAGACAATCCCTAGTCGATTCTCCAACTGAATTAGAAGGCTCTAACATTTGTAGAGGACAAGGAAGAGAAGAACATCTCGAAATGCATAGTGTTTCTCACATACCGAATAATCCGAAGCACAGGTGCAATATGCACTTGTGTAAGTGAACTCATAAACTGACTAACAACATGCACCACATAAGTGATGTCTAGTCTAGTGATGGTCAAATATATCAAGCTGCCCACCAATTGCTCGTATACCACAAGATGTTCAAGCTTCTCTCCATCTAAACTTCTCAACTTGTATTCATTTTCATAGGAGTATAAACCCTTTTGGAGTCATCTACCGACCTCGCCCTACTTACAAGATCTATTGCATATTTATGTTGTGACAAGAAGAGTCCTCTTCTGGAATACACAACCTCAAGACCCAAGAAATATTTCAAATATCCTATATCTTTCATCTTATGTATACCAGCTAGCCTATTTTTGGTATCAACTATTTTCTGCACATCATTTCCTCTATGGCCAATCCCAATCCACTTTCCGAAATAGTTGATCCTGTAACGCCCCAAAATTTCAACTTGTGATTTCGAAAACATTATCGAAAAACCTTTCAAAGATTTAAAGTTTTCACTTTTAAAAGCGACAACGGAAGACATTTAGAAAAGACCAAAAGTTAACAAATCCTGGGTACGTTAGCTGAAAAACCATCATTTCACATGAACAACTACTTAAAGGAATTGAGGAAATAAAACAATAGATCATTAATAAAATCTGCAGTTTATTACAAAATGAGCAATTTTCCAATGTCCAATAATCTAAAGAAAAAATCCAAAAACTCAGAGCCAAGACGCCAGCAGAAAGAAGAGAAATCTTGAGCCATGTTGCACCACGCCATCGGCCGCTTGTGAAGTCCTACTAATCACCTGCCCATGAAATGGGTCAGTTTCATAACAAATCAGTAGGTGCACGAATAGATAAAGTAAAATAAAATAAAGCAGGACATTCATGAGATAAGCAGTTTATCAAAACGACAAGTATACTTGTAATCTATTCTATCAAGTGTAACATATGCAAAGAGCTATTGTTTGAAACAGGTATACCGACAACATTTCAAGCAGTATAAGTCTCAGTCATCTACAACTATTTCAAAAGAAATATTCTTTAAGTTCTGATATTAACTGGCCTGTGGGTACGCACAGACGCGAAACGTAGAAACAACCGAGTCCGATCCGAGAGTTTATTATGTCAGGTGTTTTCGTTAACCCGGATGGCTGACTGAGTCCGCTCCTAAGAGGACGGTCAGTGACCAAGAGAGCAAATCCCTAAAGGCATTCATGGCCTATGGATGCATCCAACTTCTGCAGAAGTACCTGAGAGTTACCACCTATGATAATTTATGGTAATCCCAATTCCCCTCACTCCGATGACTGGGGAAGCCGAGTCTTTTGTCCCCGTGGGGTGGTTGTTAACAACCTGTCCATCAGAGTTTTTCTACCATCCATCCTCTTCCTTGATGAACCGTGAAGGTCGAATGGGCACGACGGGAGTTTCTTAACCGCCGCCCCATTCTACATGCTCTGGTCTATTAAGCCCACTCGAGCATCTTGCTTGTGAAGGCGAGTTGTCACCATTTATGTGTTCTCAGCATTGTGCTTAATGCACGTTCGAGGTTGCAACAACCTCATCATCCAAGCATCGTAACACACATGGGACGTACTTGTCCAAAAGTACGGTTGTACCTAGCTAGAGGTACGACTACGATGAGAGGGAAACATATAAGGTCCTGTGATTCTTTTAATCAACACATGACATGTATTGCTCTTTGAGCATTTAGTCTCTAGAGGTCGATATTATTTCATTTATATCAATAAAGTGTTGATTGTCCACTTTGAGGTACTCAATGACCTCTCACACTATTTGTACCGTACCTTTCTCAAGGTCCGGTTACGATAGCAATTTTCATGGGTTTCTCAATGGATTCATCACAATATTTCATAAAATCAATAATATACTTGGCATGTTCAAATACTAAGAAACAAGAAGTCTCAGACAAGTCCGGGGATCGCTGTGGATCCAATCATTTCTTCTGAGTAACCAACTCGGGATATACTTAGTTGCATCTAGCAACACATAACTAGCTCGCAAGCTTTATAAGCAGACATTCATTCTTGAGGAGTCAGCTTTGCACGAGAAAACACCTCCTCTCAAGCTTTTAGTGTTTGTACCCCATTTCACACTTTTCCAAATGGACAAAATGTGGCACGTACACCTGCACACCCTACGAGGCTTGGCTGGGGGCGGCTACAAGTTTCACCATGTAATAACAATACGACATCTATAGTAAAATCATAACTGTGAGCAAGTACATAGACACAATCATAGGCATTTATGTAAAAATGAGTCCACCCGTATTGTATACATTAAGCATGAAATTCCAGAGGAATAAGAACGAGAAAAACACTAACCAGACAATCATAAGTTAAATAATTCTTCAGGTAAGCAGGTATGTAAAATAACAATTCCATCTCAAAAGTCTTATATTTTATTTCATTTATCCAAAATCCTCGCGCGACTTTCCCCTACCTCGGGATGTTGTGTAGCTGCGTGCGTCTACGAGTGTAGATAATACGACGGTCGGGCCGTAAAGCACGTACGGGACCCGTTGCGTAAATCTGCCAGAGTGTGAGAGTTATTATGACATAGTTGTCAAAAAGAACAGAAAAACATTGGTAAGACCTACCCTGTCGGCGGAATCTGATGAGTGACAGGGTCAAGGCTCCTGCTTAACAGGGAAAATAGAACGGTAGTGGCCCAAGACCTCTGCCCGACCAAACGGCGAATAGTAGGGGCATCGGCCCCTCCCTCACCAAACAACGAATGACAGGACAACGGATGGCAGGGGCCTCAGCCCCTGCCGGATAGAGCAGCAAATGGTAGGGGCTTCGGCCCTTGCTTGCCAAAACAACAGACGATAGGGGCCTCGGCCCCTGCCTGACGAAAGCAATAAATGGCAGGGGCCTCGGCCCCTGCCTGACACAACAGCCAACGGTAGGGGCCTCGACCCCTGCCTCACGAGAGTAACAAATGACAGGGACTTCGGTCCCTGCCTGACCAAACCGGTTCACAAGGGCCTCGGCCCTTGCTTGATGAAAACACCGAATGGCAGGGGTCTTGGCCCCTGCCTAACAAAATGGTGAATGCCAGTGACCTTGGCCCTTGCCTAATAAAACAACAATGAAGGGGTCTCCACCTCTGCCTAACAACAAAGAATGGCAGGGGCTCGACCCCTGTCTGATAAAACAACTAATCGGCAGGGGCTTCGGCCCCTGCCTGACGAAAACAACAATTGGCTGGGGCCTCGGCCTCTGCCTGATAAAGCAACAAACGGCAGGGGCCTCGGCCCCTGCCTGACGAAACCAAGAATGGCAGGGGCCTCGGCCCTTGCCCGAAGAGACGACATTATGCAGGGGTCCGAGCCCCCGTCTGTCATTCAACGGCTAAGATGGGGGGCAACCGACCTCTCGTCGATCGGCCGATAGCCCACAAGGGAGGGAAGGTGCCGCAGGGGCCGCAGCTCCCTCCCCTCCCCCTCTTACCTGCTCGGCTGACCGGGAAACCTCAAGAGAGAAGGGGAGACGACAGGGGCCCCGTAGGCCACCTGTCGGGCCTCCAATCTACACAAAGGGAGTGGGAGGGCGCGGCAGGTGCCGTGCGCTGCCTGTCGACCTCCCGACAAACCCTCAAGGAGAGGGAAAAGAGGGAGGGAACGACAGGGGCCATCGGCCTTGTGCCGGCCTCCCGGCGAGATGACAGAGAGGGAGGTGAAGGGAGAATAAGGGGGGAAAAGGGCGTACCTGGGGGAAGGATCGACGGCGGTGGTCGTCGGTCGGCGGTGCTGCCGCGCTTCCGGAACGAGGGGATGGTCGGCACGAGAAGAGCGAAGAGGAGGCTCGAGAGGGAGGCATGCCTCCCCTTGCCCTCCTGCGGTGCTCTTAAAGAGCTTGAGGGGGGCGAAAATCGGGGAAACCCCGATTGGTTTCCCTTATCCGGTCGAAGGCGCGGGTGGGGTGCGGCACTCGGGAAGAGGATTTCTTAAAATCCTCTTCCTGAGTCGGGTTTTAAAACCCTAACGGCACGGGCCTGGGTCAGGTCCAGACCCGACCCGGCCCGGGTCCAATAATTTTTTTTAAACATTGGTTTTACAGATCCTGCATAACACAGTCAAATGGAGAAAATATGACATTACAATTATATTAGTGATTTGGCTAATAGAAATAAGATTCATGGCTAACTAGGAGACATGATAGACTTGTTAGATGTTCAATTTGCAATTATGGTAGGAATTTGAAGAAATACAACTTATTTTTGAAGCTGGCATAGAGGAAGCATTTACAGTGCGAAAAACATCATTGCGAGGTTGACAATTGGTTAGAACATACTCATGAGCCATCATATGACGAGACACCTGAGTCTATCAACCACTCTAATGCACAATCTGAGATACCTGCAAAGGCAGCACCAGAGGAAGAGGGGGCAATAGCTGACTGAGCGAGGAGTTGCAGTTAAATAATATGTTGCTTTTCTAAAAGTTGGAGCTGACTACCACCTGACTACTCTCAGGATCTCTCAGCAGGAGAAACAACAGGTTGAACACCAACATCAACATGGTCATCCTTGGGCTTAGTACCCTTACTATTAGGGGATTGTGGATAAGCTCCACCTCTCTTTTTCTTTAGAACTGGACAAGAACTTTTCATGTGACTAAAGCTCTTGCAATAGTGATATTAAATAGAGCTTAAGTCACCTCTACTTCCAGCTCTATCACCAGATCTACTATCTGACTATGGAAGAATAATTATTACTAAATCACCAAGAGGATATGTGCCAAGAGACTTCATCTCAGTCTCTTCATCAATCAACTCTGCCAATGCATGAGTCACCGAGGGCAAAAGTGGCTTATGAAGTATGACACTTCTCACCCCATCAAACTCAGGGCAAAGGGCCATAAGAAACTCTATCAATCTGCTCTTTGCTAATCAACCACATCTACACAGGCTTAGAAACCGTTGCACTTCTCGTACTTTATACACTTTTTCACATTTACTATGCCCTTTCATAAGAGCAAGAGTATCCCAAACTCTTTGCATTTCTGAATAGAATTCTTCTACATATTTGTTCCATTGCCTCATTGCTCCAACTTATTGCACGAGTTGCTATTGTTTGGCACAATTTTCTTGTTTGTATACTTTCTTGAGATGCCCCCAAGTTTCTTTAGCTTCTTGGAATTTGGACAAATTCACTCTGAGTCTTTGCTCAACCGACCCTACTATCCATGCCTTGACCTTTGCATTATTTACAATCCACTCTTCTGTCAACTTGTCGTAGTTAGGGTCAATTGTCTTGGGTTTCATTTTTTAGTCATCCAAGTATCCTCCAAGCCCTTTTCCTACAATTATTGCAGTCATGAAGTTAGCCCAATATACATAGTTTGTCCCATCAAGCTTCACCGGGACGAGTTGATGTCCTTCCCCCCTTCTCCATATCTCACTACAACCCCCAAAGTACAATTATGTTGCACACAAACACCAAAATGCCAATCAACATAGAGAATACTGAACAAGCACAACTATGCAGTCCAAAGATGCAAGTCTATGCAAATCAAGTAGTCACAACAAAAGAACCAATTCACCAATTGCCAAAAGCACCCAAATAATGCTTATCTCATATGCAATAACTTCTATGCTTCTATTTGATCAGGCTAAAGAGACAAAAAGCATGATAGAAGTAAACTTCACAAAATCCATGAAGCCAAAGAAGGGACTACAACTATCACCTATGAGAAATCCCTAAAAAATGCCTCAAATCTCACCTAAACACTAAAGTATCTGCTTAAAATTGCTTTTATCACATCTCTATGTAACGACCACAACTCATCCCCGTTGAAAAGTATTTTTTTTTAAAACAATTGCGGAAACCATACTTGGAGATCCGGGGCCTTATAGACATAACACAATCCAAACCACAAGGGTTCTTATATTAACCCAACAATCAACTAATTAACTTTATTCATTAATAATTAAAGTTTAAGAACATAATCAAATAAATGTCAATAATAATTGAGCCACACTGTCCCAAAGAAAATGTCAAAAAGTAGTCACGCAGCCTTGTAAGCCCCATATAGCAGGCGTCCTCATCACTGGGCTTCAGGGCCTATGAAAAACATAAAGAGCACAGGATCAGAATCAAAGATCCTGAGTATGAATTTCTATAAAGATACAAATTGGCAAGAAAAACATAAATCAAATTCATGTAACATTTTTAGAGGAACACGACTATAACTATCTCATCATCCAAATAACCAATCATGCATTTAATAACAATTAGCATGTAATAACGATATCTCACATGGAATGAAAACAAGTAAAGATTCATGAACTAATTGCAGAACAGTAGATATGCATGATAGCAATGCACATGCATGAGTAGCTTATTAAATTCTTATCAGAGTTTTCTTTTGTATGCATGTCTCTATTAAATGCACACAATTTTAGTTTCACCTTTCATTAAAACCCGTGGATATTAAAAAAATGGGCACAACAATTCTCGAAGTTCAAGATAGGTTTTCAGTTGTAGCTTAATACACAATTTGTATTTTATTACTACGTTCTACATTTGACCCTCAATCGATATCAGGAATCAACATCATTCATCAATACATTAAAAATCATCTAATCTCGGGACACCAGTAAAATCAACATCCACTGATGCCATTTTCTTGGTATACCAATAACAACAATTGTGTCTACACACCACCCACAAGCAAAGTGGTGGAAAGTCTCTAAAATCGTAGCCGGTAGGCCACCGACCATATCGGGTTCGGGGGCACAATCGCACACAAAGTTTTAGTATCCTCACGGTTCTCCAAAACCACCATCCATGATTCCTACATTGTGGAAGGGACATCCAGGAAGAAACATTAATTACACTGTTTTGTCTCTTTTATCTTTTTATCAAAAGACATATTCTTTTCAAAAGATTAGTTTTGCAAATCAATATGTAAAACACAACACGGAACCTTTGCCCGTTACAAAATTTAACAGTGCAATTAATTTAAAAATCAATAGTTTCAAATGAAGTTTGCAATGCATAAAATAAAAATTAGAGCAACACCTGCTCGTGACCCTCATGGCCTACAGTGGTTCACATCTGACCACTGGTGCATCTTATGCAAAAACCACAGTGAACATATGCTCACACAATTATCCAAACATGTCCATAAATGCACAATACAAATGTACATGAATAAACAATTTACATATACATATAAACACATGCTTTTAATATACATTTTTTTTTCATGATTCATCTCATGTATAATATGCAGACGTGCACATGATCATGCCGATGCAACAACAATGTAATTTCAAAATTCACGTGTTCACTATATGCATTTTTAAGCTAGCACAAAACTCAAGTTCATGAGCATATGTAAACAACCACATCTTTATCAAATTCGGGCATAGTCGGGTTACTAATCAAAACATACCGAGCTCGAAGCTATGCTGCCCGTACACGGGACAACACTAAGACCTCATTGGCAATCGGCTGGGCTTAGGCAAAACCATCCTAGCCTCAACCGATAACCAAATGCAGTATCATATTGATTTCTGCACATATGTAGTGTCTATTTACGACACTTAACCATATAAAAATTTTGTGACATTTTATGACACATGAACAATCACATAAAAGCATAATCAGTCACATAACATGTTTTTAGTAACATTCATAAGGCATGACAGTCCTGTAAAAGTGTGCATAACAGTCATATAGAAGCATGCATTATGTAACATTTTATAAAGCATGAATAGTCTTATCATGACATACATGAACAGTCACATGATTATGTATTTAACCAGTCCGATAATTTGTCATGTAACGGGCTGAAAATCAACTATATGACAGGATGAAATTTTTGTTATGAAACAGGCCATAAATTGACTAGCTGAAATTTTTGTTATATAACATGCCATAAATTGGCTAGATGACAGGCTAAAAATCTGCCATATATCAGGCTAAGAATTTGGTCATGTACAGGTCAAAAAATCAGCTATATAATAAGCCAAAAAAAATCAAACTTACGACAATTCGTGTGGCAGCAACAAAACAAGTCACATTCAATCTAACCGTGGCAGCATACATAATCTTAACTTAAAGTTCAAGATGAAACTTTAAAGGTGGTTTTGATGCTGGCTTGAATGGCAACATCAAACAATCGGCTGGCCAAAAACCCACTGACATCAGCCCCATTTCATCATATTTTTGTTTGTTTGTGTTTGAGTCTATCCCAGCTGACTGCAGTCGGCTGGGGTGTAACACATGAGATCTGCCCAGGGCTTGACAGGCTTATAAACTGCTCAGCCGACTGCAGTCGGTTGGGCATGACAGATTATAAAATATGCTCAACTGCTTGCAGTCGGATGGGGCTAGGCATATCAATGTCTCGTATTTTTTTTTGAACCCTGCCCAGCTGACAACAGCGGAAATCTTAATGACACTTTAAAAAAAAAATTGTTCCAGACGTAAGGGTTATTCCAAAATTAGATTTAAACCTTTTTTCAATTTCTCAAATTTCCGATGATGGGTGTAAAGTCTTCTTCTCATCTAAGGCATGTTGGGTGCAGGATCTCTAGTCAGAGAAGCTGATTGAGCAAGACCATAAAAGAGGAGATCTCTATTATATGGACTTTTTATGTTTACCCAAAAAATCTTTTGTAATCATGTCAAAGATATGGATTTAGATCTCTGGCATAAAAGATTAAGACATCCAAGTATATCCAAATTATCTCATTTTCCATTTTTGGAAAAATTTTGTATAGATAAAGATTTTGTATGTGAAGATTGTATACTTGGTAAAATGAAAATGATACCTTTTGGATCAATAACTTCCTCATCTAGTGAAATCTTTGAATTGGTGCACTCGGATGTATGGGGTCCCGCTCCTGTTATGTCAAAAGGGGGGTATTCATATTATGTTACATTCATATATGATTTCAGTAGACATACTTGGATTTTCTTCCTTAAACTTAAATCTGAAGTTTTTACGTGTTTTAAAAAATTTCATAACCTTGTTGTAAACCAATTTAAAACAAATATTAAAGTCTTCCGCTCTGACTCAGGGGGAGAGTTTCTCTTAAATGAATTTTAATCATATCTAAAAACTCATGGAATTTTACACCAACGATCTTGTCCAAGGACTCCTCAACAAAATGAAATTTCTGAAAGAAAGCATCGTCACATTATTGAGACTGCTAGAACTCTTCTTATCTCAAAGAATATTCCAAAACAATTTTGGGCCGAAGCTGCATTTACCGCAGTATACCTAATAAATAGAATGCCTTCTCAAGTCTTGGAAAACAACTCTCCAATGGAAAAACTTTTTAAAATCTCTCTCGACTTGAAAAGACTAAGAGTATTTGGATGTAAGTGTTTTGTACTTCTAGAAAAATATGACAAACTCTCCCCCAAAGCCATAAAATGTGCCTTTCTTGGATATGCCGAGAATAAAAAAGGCTATCGATGCTATGATCAAACAAATGATAAACTTTATGTGTCCAGAAATATCACTTTTCTTGAAAAAGAAAACATATTTGATTTTGAAAAACCCAAGGAAAAAGCAGAGTATGCCTTTTTATTTGATTTACTACCTAAATCAAATAATGAAATTGTTAATGATGTTGAAAATATCGAGTCTATTAATGACTCTAGTGAAGATAGAGAACCATGCCAAAATCTCTTACAGTATTCTAGACGAAGTATTGGGGAGCATCCGTGTGCCTTAGAAAGATATAATCAATTAACAAATATCGAGGAAACTAGTGTTTGGAGATCTAAACGGATCCATAGGCCTCCAGATAGATTTGTATCATATGAATCTTTTACTCCAAATTATAGAGTTTATCTTCTAGCTGTCCATGCATATCATGAACCATCTAACTACAATGAAGCTAAAAACATAGACGAGTGGGTAGAAGCCATGAAGATAGAGTTAGATGCTCTACATAAAGCCTATACCTGGACTATTCAACCTCTTCCCAAGGGTAAGAAGACTATAGGGTGTAGATGGTTCTTTAAAATCAAAACAAAAAGTGATCGGTCCTTAGAAAGGTATAAAGCACGATTAGTTGCAAAAAGATACTCCCAAGAATATGGAATAGATTATGAGGAGACATTTGCTCCAGTAGCTCGTATGACCATAATTAGGACTTTAGTTGCAGTAGTGTCCATTAGAAAATGGCTTATTTATCAATTAGATGTTAAAAATGCATTCCTGAATAAAATTTAACTGAAGAAGTGTACATAGATCCTCTCTCCGGTTTGACTATTGAAAAGGGCATGCTTCTTCGACTTCAAAAGGCTTTGTATGGGCTTAAGCAAGCTCCTAAAGCATGGTATGATCGGTTTAGTAATACCATATTGAAATTTGGTTTTAAATCTTATTACACTGACACTGCTTTGTTTATAAGATCTACAGGTACCTCTCTTATTATTCTTCTCTTGTACGTTGATGACATGATCTTTACTGGCAATGATCAAAAGGAAATTAAAGAAATTAAAGTTATGCTTAAAAAATCTTTTGATATGACTCATCTTGTTTTTTTGAGATATTTCCTAGGCATTGAAGTGGCTTACTCGCCAAGGGGATACATTTTATCTCAAATCAAGTTTGCAGCAGATATAGTTGCACGTTCGGGAATCACTGATACAAAGTGTGCGGATACACCTGAGATGATAAATGCAAAAATGAGAGCTGAAGATGCAGTACTATTAGATGATCCAACACCTTATAGACAACTTATCGGATCACTAATGTACCTTTCTATTTCTAGACCTGCTATTGCACATGCTGTACACAATGCCAGCCAGTTTCAACATGCGCCCACATCAGTTCACATGAGTGCCGTGTTGAGAATAGTTCGATACATCCAGAAAACTATTTCTAAAGGGATATTCCTATCATCTTTCTCATCTTTAAATCTTATTGCTTATATTGATTCTGACTGGGGAGGAGATCCCAATAACCGTCACTCAACAACTGGTTTTTGTGTTTTTTTAGGTGATTCTCTTATTTCTTGGCGATGCAAGAAACAACAAAATGTGTCTTTATCTTTCATTGAAGCTGAGTATAGGGCAATGGCTACAACAACCACTGAAGTTGTTTGGATGCGAGCATTACTCTCAGATATGGGAGTTGATATTTCAGAGCCTTATGCTGCGACAACAAAAGTGCCATATACATTGCCAACAATCATACCTTTCATGAGTGAACAAAACACATTAAGATGGATTGTCACTATGTTCGCGAAGAACATTTGAAGGGGACTATTACATTGCCATATGTTCAATTTGAATTTCAGATTGCAGACTTCTTCACCAAAGCTCTTCCTTTGCCTAGATTTTTGTATCTTTTTAGCAAACTTTCGATGATTTCACCGTAAGTTTGAGGGGGAGTGTAAAAATTAAGTGTATACAAATACCTGACAAGGGTATTTCTGTCCTTTTATTTAGAACAATCCACTAGGGACTGAAATGTAATTTTTTTATTTTCTGTTCACTTTTTACTTTTTCTGTTTTTTGTCTGTACATGTCAAATTTTTTTACTGTTGGCGTTGGACTGCCTCCCAACAGTCATAAAAATGACTCTTGGAAGGCAATCCAACGTCTGTTGGACTGCCTCCCATTCATTAGGTGAGGCTCTATAAATAGAGCCTCACCTCTCATTCTTGTATGCAATGCTTTTCAAAAGCATTTTTGTGTTTATAAAACTCTCCTTTGGCTTTAAGCCTTGTGAGATTGTTATTGGTCCATTAGTGACCATTTTATATTCATGCACTTGTGTACCCTTTCATTGGCGTTGTAATAGTGCTATCTTGTTTGATTACAGGTTTGCACAATTAAATGGATAAAGTTTGGTTAATATACCTTTTAAGGTATGAATGGTTGGGGATCTACTACTCCAGTAGTAGGAATCAAATTTTGGGGAAACTTCAGTGTCTTTTAACGATTGGGTTCAAACCGGGGAAAACCCGGATACATCGGGAAATATAAATTAATAAGTAGAGCAACCCATTCAGACTCGGGCAGGGTAGGTGGTACACAACTTCGAGGACCTGTGCTTTTAGCTTCGAGCGACAATGGCTCTTTGGTCTTCAGTCCTTGGAGTTAGGGGACCCGGACTACCAAATTTTGTCCTAGGCGATAGCTCCATGTTCTTCTGCAGAAGTTAGGGATGCATCCTATTGTTTGGGCTTTTGGGAGATTCTCTCGGTTACTGACCGCTCCCTTAGGATTACAACCTCAGTTAGAAAGTTCGGGTTAATAAAGCACCAATGCATAATAAACCTCTGAATGTTCTCTTCTCTTACAGTTGCCTTGGTCCGCATATACCCGCTGGATAATTCAAGAAAAACATTAAATTAGAACATCTTAGGTATCACATTTGAATAGGTAATGACAGGTTTGCAATTTTACGCTTAAACCGTTACTTTTAATATGTAGTCATTTACATTACCATGCAATAACTTTGTATGACTGTGAGATATTGAATTCTGCTATTGATTATACCTGTTAGTTAACATTTTATAATTGTTGTTGTCGTAACGTAGATCTTTACTATTTTTCTTTGTATATGTTGAAAATCTCGCACGGCACCCACATCACATACTTGACACATGATATACCTGCAAGAAAAATTGCAGTATTTACCTACTTAAACAATTGTAGTCTAATTTCAATTATCTTACCCTTTTTCAGGTGAAGAATAGAGTGTCAAGAGCGATTGCGGGATGGGGTGCTGATCAAAATATTGATTTATTGTGTTCCTGGAATATCTTAGATTAAATTTCAATTTATTAAGCATTAATGTTATTTGAAACTTTGATGTCATAAATCTAATTGGAATAAAATGAATGATGTTGCTTGATCACTTCTGTAATGCGCTTGAATGCTTAACCCAATGAAATGGTTGTTTCCGCTGTGATAAAAAAAATCCTCTAAAAATTTGAGTTAAATTTTGGGGTGTTATAAATCTACTAGGGACTTTGGATATTTTATCAGACCTCCTAAGGTATATCTCACTTATGGATTGATTTTGCATATACTTATCAAGTGCACATGAGTGTTCCTCATTGTTTCATTGGGAATAAGCTTTAATCTCACCAACATCTTTGGGTTTGTTAATATCACTATCACTACCAACAATGTCTAGAGAAACAAAAATATCATTATGATCATTTTCATTAGTATCGGGTTTATTAGTGATGCAATCAATATTACTCTCACACAATTCATCAATACTTGATGATTCATTTACTTCCTTAGGAAAAGAATCAAATAAGAAAGAATAATCATTTTCTTTCTTCATTATTTCTTTCTTAAAACCATTCTCATCTTCAAGGAAAATCACATTTCTCGAGATATATAATCTCATTTTTCAAATCAAAATATTAATAACCATTTTGTTGTTCCCCCTAACCAAGAAATACACATTCATGTAAAAGTATCTTCAACAAGATACTATGATCAAGACCTTAATATTCTTGATGATAAACACGTGCACATAAGAACTCTTATAACACTTGTGCACAAAAGCACAACCCACTAAATCTAACAAATGCACAAAGGAATAAAAGAATAAAAAAACACTTTATTAATCACTTGGGCTTTGACCCAAAGCATTCCCATAATATAATAGAGGGAGGCCCTTTATATAGGGCAAGAGAAGACCCTTGGAGGGGCTCCCACATAGTCGTTGGAGCTCCTCCAACGGTCACAAATATGACCGCTGGGCGGCCCAACGACTAGTGGTGGGCCCCCCAAGGTACTTGAGTACATTGAAAAGAAAAAAAGAAAAATAGGAAAAATAAAGAAAAGAAAAAGGAAATTACAAAAAGCATAATCAAGAATTGAATATGCGTAAAATGTGTGAAAAGACTAAACTACCCCTACGACTAATAATAAATAAATATATATTATATATATAATAGGTAGATACATATACATATATTATATATATATATGTATTACCTTATATATATAAAATATATATTGGACTACAAGATTCGATTACATAATTTAACACCCCCCTCAAACTTAGGGCAAGATGATCGAAAGTTTGCCAAGGAGGAAATTGAACCGCGGAGCACACAAAGCTTTGGTGAAGAAATCTGCCAACTGATATTCTGATGTTACATACGGAAGATCTATAACTTCTTTCAGATACGCTTCCTGAATATAGTGACAGTCCATCTTAATGTGTTTAGTCCGCTTATGAAAAGTATGATTTTTGGCAATGTATATTGCACTCTTGTTATCACAACATAGCTTGGTGGGCCCTTCTATTGTGATCCCCGTGTCTTCTAATAGCTGATGAATCCATACAATTTTCATGGTAGTAGTCGTCATGGCATGATATTCAGCTTTTTTTCAGGATAGAGACACTTTTTGCTGCTTCTTACATCTCCATGAGATCAACAAGTCTCCTAAAAACACACAAAAACCAGTGGTGGAGTGACGGTTATTTGGGTCACCTCCCCCGTCATAGTCAGTATAAGCAATTAATTTTAATTTAAAAGAAGAGGATAAGAACACTCTATTGTTTAGTGTACCCTTTATATATCTCACAATCCGCAAAATGGCACTCATGTGAACTAATGTTTATGTATGTTGGAACTGACTTGCAGTATAAACTGCATGAGAAATATCTGCTCTAGTAATACTCAGATACATCAATGATCCCACAAGCTGTCTGTAAAGGGTGAGATCGGAGAGAGAAATGTCATGATCAATCTTCATTTTAGCTCCTACTATAGCAAAAGTTTCACAAATTTTATCATCCGTAATACTTGACCTGTCAATAACCTCAGATGCAAGCTTAGTTTGAGACAAAAAATACCCCCTATGAGAGTATGCCACTTCAATACCCAAAAAATAAGTTAGAAATCCCAAATCAGACATTTCAAATCTATCATTTAAATTTGATTTTATACTTTTCCTTTTTAGTATCACTTTCGGTTATTAGCATATCATCTACATACAAAAGCAAAATGACAATTCCTGCATTGTTTTTTCTAACGAACAAAACAATGTCAGTGAAATAAGATGAAAACCCATTTTCTAATATTACAGAGTTAAACCTATCATACCAAGCCTTGGGGGCTTGTTTTAAACCATAAAGGGCTTTTCGAAGGTGAAGCACTTTCCTTTTGGGAGTCTCCATTCCTGGTGGAGCATCCATATATCTCTTCATTTAAATCACCATTTAGGAAGGCATTTTTAACATCCCTTTGATAAATGTTCTATTTGTTAATTGAGGCAACGACGATGAGGCATCGGACACTGACCATTTGGGCCACAGGGGCAAACGTTTCTTCATTGTCAATCCCGTATTCTTGACTATATCCCTTTGCAACTAACCGAGCTTTATATCTCTCAAGAGATCCATCACTCTTAGTCTTTACCTTAAATACCCATCTGCACCCTATTGCTTTCTTACCCTTAAGAAGAGCTTGAAATTCCGAAGTTTTTGCTCTGTTGAGAGCTGAAAACTCACATTACATTGCTTTCAGCCACTCATCATTTTTTTTTGCTTTTTCGAAGTTCTTTGGTTCTACATAGGAATGAATGACGCTAAGACAGACTCTAGGTTTAGGAGTAAAGGAATCATATGAGATGAACCTAGAAGGCATTTTTCTATTTCTCTTAGTTCTTCATAGATTTTCATCATTTGTTGAATTGGAACCACTAGGTTCAGTGCATTTTTCAATCGCACTCCTAAAACTGTTTCTATCTCTATGGGTATATGTTATAGGGTCTCTCGATGCCCCTTCATCACTATGTTGGGAGATAGGAGGATGGAAGGGAATATCTTCTTCACCTTCTTTATCATTGGCCTCATTAGGAGTGAGTTCATCATCACTATCATCATCATGAGCTAATAATTCAAATAAAAAGGAGTAATCCATGTTTTCTTTAAAAGGTTCACTTTTTTCAAAACCATTAACATTTTCCAGAAAACTCACATTTTTGAAAACATATAATTTATCATTCTTAATATCATAACAACGAAACTCTTTTTGGGTTTCGGAATATCCAAGAAAGGCGCAGGCAATGGCTTTCGGTGAAAGCTTGTCGTTTTTGTCAGTAAGAACAAAGCATTTGCAACCGAAAATTCTCAACCGACTATAGTCGAGTTCTTTGGTATATAACTTTTCAAAAAGCGAGATATTATTCAAGTTTTTCGAAGGTAGCCGATTTATTAGATAGACAGACGCTAAAGCAGCTTCAGCCCAAAAACCTTTTGGAATGTTTTGAGAAATAAGTAGAATTTGAGTTGTCTCTATTATGTGGCTATGCTTTCTTTCGACTAATCCATTTTGTTGAGGGGTTTTCAGATAAGATCTTTGGTGAAGAATACCATGACTTTCAAGATAATTTTTGAATTCACTTGAAACGTATTCTCTACCTGAGTTGGTTCTAAAAATTTTTAGATCCCCATTGAATTGATTTTTAATCATCATATGATAGGTTTTAAAAGTCGAAAAAACTTCATATTTGTGTTTAAGAAAATAAATCCAACAATATCTCGTGCAATTGTAAAAAAAAATGACATAATATGCAAAACCTCCTTTTGACAAAACAGGTGCCGGTCTCCATACATCCGAATGGACAATTTCAAAAGGTCTTGTTGTAAACATAGATCTTTGACAAAAAAGTAATTTTTTCATTTTCCCAAGTATACAATCGTTACAATTGAAATCACTTTTACATAGACTTTTAACAAAAGGTAAATGAGATATTTTTACAATATTTGGATGTCCAAGTCTCTTGTGCCACACATTAATATCTTTCTGTTGGACAACATTACAAAATCAGTTCTTTGGAATTTGAAGAGAATCGACGTAGTAAAGATCACCCTTCCTAGAGCCTTTCCCAATCAACCTTTCGGACCGACGATCCTGTATCCAACATTTGTTAGATGAAAATTTTATATCACACCCATGATTCGAGAGTAGAGAAACCAAAAGTAAATTTAAGTTTAATTTAGTTATAAATCTAATTTTTAGAATAAAAAAACCTTGTTTTTTAAAATTTTCAATTCCTTTTACTTCTAGAGATGTTCCATCCGCGGTTGAAAGAAAGGATGGGGAGCGATTATTTGAGTAATCGGAAAAAGAACTCGTACTTGGGGTCATGTGAAATGAAGCACCCGAATCTAAAAGCTACAATGTCTTACCAAGAGGAGAAGAGGTTGACATGGCGGCACCGAAAATAGCCCCTTTGAGAAGAGGTTGAAGAGCATCCACAATTTGTTGCAATGAGAGAGCTCCATTTGAAGATGATGTGCACTCTTCCTTTTGAGGTTGAGATGTGGTAGCCATGGTTAGCAACTTCTTCCATTTTGGACATATTGGCTTGATGTGCCCCAGTTTCTTATAAAAGTGGCACAAGAGCTTGCTATAATCCCTCTTTCCTCCTTGACCGCTTGAACTTTGGTTATGATTTTTGAAATGAGGAGGCTTGCAGGTTCTTAAATTGCTCTTCGGTCTTGAAACGACATTAACACCTTCATTTTCTTCATTATTGGAGGTGTTGCTAGAACACTTGGGTTATTCTTACTTATACCCATACGTGTCTCTTCCCCACTTAGTTTAATAATTACATCTTCAAGATAGGGGAAAGTGAAGGCGGATAGGAGAGACGATCGGATTTGTTCAAATTTGGGCTTAAGCCCATTCAAAAAATTGAAAAAACAATCTTCTTCTAATTGCTTATGCCTAAGCTCAATAGCCTCTCTGCTCCATTTGTTAAAATATATATATATAAATATATATATATATATATATATATATATGTGAAATACCGATAGGGGTATTTTGGTTATTTCACATAGTTGTTTTAGAAACAACTATTTTCATTAAATAGGATATTTTTATCCATTTAATTTTTTTCTTTTTTCTTTTTTAAATTGCTTTTTTATCTAAGCATTGGGGGTCCCACATGTAGTCGTTGGACCCCCCAACGGTCATAAATATGATCGTTGGGGGCTCCAACGACCATATATGGGAGCCCCCAATGGCTCCCACTTCTCCTTTTTTTGTATAAATAAGGGGTTCCCCCTCTCTTGTATTTTATGGCTTTTAAAGCCCTCACTCAATAAAGGTCCATATTTTTTAAGTGTTGCCTCTTTGAAGGCTTTTTGTGTTGTCCCTTAGTGGACCATTTCGATATTCCCCATTGTGGGTTCTTGGTTGACCACTATTGGACCGTGTGAATGCATTAAGCATTCTTATTATACATTTTCGCATACTTTCTAACACCATTTGGGTTCAAGCATGGCAAGCTCATCCCAAATGGAAGACAACTCCGCGAAATACTCTCTAATAGTCTTTTCGTTTTGTTGAAGGGTCAATGCCCTTTTTTGAAGATAGTATTTGTGGGACAAATCCCTTGAAGTGTACATTTTTTCAAGGTATTCTCACGCTTGAGAAGCTTTCTTGAACTTTATAATGTTGGCATTGATTCTTGTCTCCACGGACGAGAAAATCCATAAGAGGATTTTGAAGTTACTCGTCTCCCATTCTTCATGTTTTTTGCTATAATCTTCAAGAGCCTTGGCTCTTTCTACTCCTTCAAGAATTTTTATTTCTCCTCTGTCTATCAAGGTGATCTTAGGCTCCGGTTCGGGAATAGAGCCTTGTACATAGCCCCAAAGCCCTTTTCCTTTAATATGCGCCTCCATATTTTCGATCCAAATGTCATAGTTGGAGCCATTAAGTTTAAAGCCGAGAGAGAAATGGAAGTCTTTTTCACCCATTGAAGAGGAGAAATGAGAAAAAAAATACGTACCTCAAGAGATTTTTAAATCTTTCTTGGTGGAAGAATCTTCTAAAGTATTGGATGAACGAAAGGATCCACTCCAATCACCAAATATTTGATGACACGTTTTTCAAGGCACCAGAAAAATGTAAGAATCCGCACGATCTTTCTTTCTCCAACCTCGCTCTGATACCATATAAAGGTATCTTCAACAAGATACTATGATCAAGACCTTAATATTATTGATGATAAACACGTGCATTGTAATGCCCCAAAATTTCAACTTGTGATTTCGAAAACATTATCGAAAAACCTTTCAAAGATTTAGAGTTTTCACTTTTAAAATCGACAGCGGAAGACAATTAGAAAGTAGCACAAGTTAACAATTCCTCGGTATGTTAGCGGAAAAGTTTCATTTCACATGAACAACTACTTAAAGGAAGTAAGGAAATAAAACAATAGATTATTAATACAATCTGTAGTTTATTACAAAATGAGCACTTTCCCAAAGTCCAAAAATCTAAAGAAAACTCAGAGCCAAAACGCCAGCAGAAAGAAGAGAAATTTTAAGCCATGTTGCACCACGCCATCGGCCGCTTGTGAAGTCCTACTCATCACCTGCCCATGAAATGAGCCAGTTTCATAACAAACCAGTAGGTGCACGAATAGATAAAGTAGAATAAAATAAAGCAGAACATTCATGAGATAAACAATTTATTACATTAAAACAACAAGTACAATTGTAATATATTCTAGCAAGTGTAACATATGCAAAGGGCTATTGTTTGAAACAGGTATACCCACAACATTTCAATTAGTATAAGTCTCAATCATCTACAACCATCTAAAAAGATATTCTTTAAGTTCTGATATTAACTGGCCTGTGAGTACGCACAGACGCGAAACGTAGAAATAGCCGAGTCCGATCCGGGGGTTTATTATGTTAGGTGTTTTTCATTAATCCGGATGACTGACTGAGTCTGCTCCTAAGGGGACGATCAGTGACCAAGCGAGTAAATTCCCAAAGGCATTCATGGCCCATGGATGCAATTAACTTATGCGGAAGTACCTGGGAGTTACCACTTAGGATAATTTATAGTAATCCCAATTCCCCAAACTTCGATGACTGGGGAAGCCGAGTCTTTTGCCCGTGGGGTGGTTGTTAACAACCTATCCATCGGAGTTTTTGTACCATCCATCCTCTCCCTTGATGAACCGTGAAGGTCGAATGGGCACGACAGTGGTTTCTTAACCGCCGCCCCATTCTACATGCTCTGGTCTGTTAGGCCTACTCGAGCATCTTGCCTGTGAATGCGAGTTGTCACCATTTATGTGATCTCAGCATTGTGCTTAATGCACGTTCGAGGTTGCTACAACCTCATCATCCAAGCATCGTAACACACATGGGACGTACTTGTCCAAAAGTACGGTCGTACCTAGCTAGATGTACGACTACGATGAGAGGGCAACATTTAATGTCTTGTGATTCTTTTAGTTCATACATGACATGTATTGCTCTTTGAGCATTTGGTTTGTGGAGGCCGATATTATTTCATTTTTATCAATCAAGTGTTGATTGCCCCCCTCGAGGTACTCACTGACCTCTCGTAATATTTGTACCATACCTGTCTCAAGGTCTGGTTACGATAGCAATTTTGTGTGTTTCACGATGGATAACCCATCACAGTATTACATAGAACAATAATATACTTTGGCATGCTCAATTACTAAGGAACAAGACATCTCAGACAAGTCCTGTGATCGCTGTGGATCCAAACATTTCTTTCGAGTAACCGCTTCGGGGTACCAATAATTGCATCTAGCAACACATACTAAATCATAAGCTTTATAAGCAGGAATTCATTCTCGGGGAGTCAACCTTGCACAAGAAAACACTTCCTCTCGAACTTTTAGTGCTTGTACACAATTTCGCACCTTTCCAAAAAGGGCAAAATATGGTACGTGCACCTGCACACCCTATATGGCCTGCCTGAGGGTGGCAACCAACAAGGCATCTACAGTAACTTACAACAATGAGCAAGTACAAAGACACAATCATAGGCATTTCTATAAAAATGAGTCCACCCGTATCGCATACATCAAGCATTAAATTCCAAGGGAATATGAACAAGGAAAACCCAAAACAGACAATTACAAATTAGATAATTCTACAGGTAAGCAGGTATGTAAAATAAACCATTCTATCTCAGAATCCTTATATTTTATTTCATTCATCCAAAATCCTCGTGCGATTTTCCCTTACCTCAGGATGCTGTTTAGCTGCGTGCGTTTATGAGTGTAGATAATACGAGGGTCGGGCCGCGGAGCGCGAACATGACCCGTTGCGTAAATCTGCAAGAGTGTAAAATATTCAATTATGCTAATATAATTAATGGTGCGACGAAGGCATGGGTAGGATCCCTACCAAACGAGTAAGCCTAGGCAACAGATATATCACCCCTATTGGCCTCTTAGAAGGACCAAGGATGGCAGGGGCTCGACCCCCGTCGATCCACAAGGGTAGGTTTAGGCGATAGGGGACCTCGGCTCTTGCCTGCCAAAATAGCGAATGGCAGAGGCCTCGGCCCCTGCCTGACAAAGAAGCGAAGGGCAGGGGCCTCAGCCCCTGCCTGACACAGTAACGTATGGGAGGGGCCTCGGCCCCTGCCTGACAAACATTGAATGATAGGGGCCTCGGCCCCTACCTGAAAAAATAGCCGACAGCGGCCTCGGCCGCTGCCTCACGAAAGCGACAAGTGGCAGGGACCTCGCCCCCTGCTTGTCAACACTGAATGGCAGGGTTCTCGTCCCCTGCCTGACAAAATAATAAATGGCAGGGGCCTCGACCCCTTGCCTGACAAACAAGTAATGGTAGGGGCCTCGGCCCCTGCCTGGCACAATAGTAAACGGCAGGGGCCTTGGCCCATACTCGACCAAATAAGGAATGGCAGGGGCCTTAGCCCCTACCTGACAAAACAATAGATGGCAGGTGCCTCGGCCTCTGCCTGAAGAACCGACGAATGGCAGGGGACTCGGCCCCTGCCTGACAGAGTCACGGTGACAAAAAGGGAAAAAGAAATGCATGGCACAAGGGGAGCGGAAGGGTGAGACAAGGGAACAACTGACCTCTCATCGATCGTCCGATAGCCCACTGGGAAGAGAGTGTGCCGTAGGGGCCACTGGCTCTCCGGCAACCTCAAGAGAGAGAGGGAGACGACAGGGGCCCATAGGCCACATATCAGCCCTCTGATGGACACTGAGGAAGAGGGATTAGAAGACGGGGGAGGAGAAGCGGGAGAAGACGTACCTGGGGAAGGATCGTCGGCGGTGGCCGGCATCGTCGGTCGGCGTCAGCATTGGTGTCGTGCATAGGGAATGAGAGGATGGTCGGTACGAGGTGAGCAAGGAGGAGGAGACTCGAGGGGGGAGGCGTGCCCCCCTTGGATGCTCTTAAAGAGCTCGGGGGGGGGGGGGGAGGGGAAAAGGAGCAGTGCGGGCGGTTGCAGCGCACAGGGGAAAGGGTTTTCTCAAAACCCTTTCTCCTGTGTTGGGTTTTTAAAACTCGAATGAGGACGGGCCCGGGTCAGATAATGATTTTGTTTTTAACAGTGGGTTTTACATCCTACCCCTCTTAAAATAATTTCGTCTGCGAAATATTTATTGCATTGTAGAATCAAAATACAGGTCAAGATATTTTTCCCTGATATCGTTCTCAGGTTCCCCAAGTACATTCGTCAATTCCATGATGTTGCCACCGAACCTTTACAAAGGAATTGGTCTTTGATCTTAGCACTTGGTCACGACAATCTCCACTGGTCTTTCTTCGAATGTAGAGTCCCCTCTAATGTCCACATCATCGTAATGAATGATGTGTGATGGATCGTGAACGTATTTTCTCAACATGGATACGTGAAAAACATTTTGGATCTGAGCGTACTGAGGAGGTAACGCCACGCGATAGGTTGCTTCTCCAATTCGCTCCTGGATTTCGAACGGTCCGACGTATCTAGAACTTAGCTTTCCTTTTTTTTCGAACCGAAATACGCTCTTTGTCGGAGATACCTTAACAAAAACCATTTCTTAAATTTCGAAGGTAAGCTCTCGTCGGCGTCTATTTGCATAGCTTTTCTGTCGACTCTCAGCGGTACGGAGTCATTCTTGAATCATTTGCACTTGTTGAGTATAGTGTTGTAGAACTATAGGTGCCTCCAATCTTCGTTCGCCAACCTCGTCCCAGTAGACAGGTGATTGGCAGAGCCTCCCATACAAGGCTTCGTATGGGACCATCCCGATGCTGGCGTGGTAACTGTTGTTATACGCGAACTCCGCCAAACTAATATGAGAATCCCACTCTCCCTTTCAGTCCATTATACAAGCTCGAAGCATGTCTTCCAAGGTCTGAATCGTACGTTCTAACTGCCCGCCAGTTTGAAGGTGAAACACAATACTGAATTTCAACTTTGTGCCCAAAGCCAGCTGAAGTTGTCCCCAAAACCTCGAAGTGAATCTAGAATCACGATCGGAGATAATCAAGATCGGAACACCATGCAGTCTTACAATCTCTCTAACATAGAGATCAGCGAGGCTATCTAATGACTGGTTGAGACAGATAGGTAGGAAGTGAGCAGACTTGGTGAGTCTATCGACAATCACCTAAATTGCGTCATGCTTCCTCCGCGTCCTCGGTAGACCGACTATGAAGTCGATGGTGATATCCTCCCACTTTCATAGAGGGATCTCCATCTGCTGCATGACCCCACCGGGTCTCTGGTGTTCGATCTTGATCTGCTGGCACGTCAAACACTTCGAGACATACTCAGCCACGTCTCGTTTCATATCGTTCCACCAATAACTCCGTTGTAGGTCCTTGAACATCTTCGTGCCGCCAGGGTGAATGGTGTATCTAGACTTGTGGCCTTTCGCAAGAATTTCATCTCGTAAGACCGGGTCATCAGGAACCCAAAGGCGCTCCTTCAACCATATACTTCCATCCTCCTTCAGACGAAAAGGTGTATCTGCCAGTATCGCTTGAGCCTTCAACTTCTCGTAGAGTGCATCCGTCTTCTGCCCATTGATGATCCTAGCTAGTAGTTTAGGTTGAGCAACAAGATGGGATAAACCGATTGAACCTTTAGTGATTGCGAAAGGTTCCCAAGAGGCTAGGTCTTCGACCAACCTCCATCTAGAAAATAAGGCATTAATCAAAACTTCAAGTGCTTTGCGGCTGAGGCGTGAGCCATGACATTCGCCTTTCATGGGTGGTAGGAGAGGGTGAAGTCGTAATCTTTGAGGAATTCTAGCCAACGTCGTTGCCTCATGTTCAATTCTTTCTGCGAAAATAGATACTTAAGGCTCTTATGATCGGTGAATGCCTCAAACTGCTCCCCATACAAGTAGTGTCGCCATATCTTCAGTGCGAAAACAACCGTAGCTAACTCTAAATCATAAGTTGGGTAATTCTTCTTGTGCATTTTAAGTTGCCGAGAGGCATAAGCGATCACTTTCCCATTCTGCATCAGCACGACCCCTAGGCCTGACCCAGAGGCATCAGTATAAATCACGAATCCGCCTTTATCAGAAGGTAAGGTCAAAATAGGAGCACTAGTAAGTCGCTCCTTCAATAACTGAAAACTCGCGTCTCACTTTTCGTCCCATAAGAATCTAGCAGCTTTCTTCAGTAACTTCGTCAGGGGTAACGCAATTTTTGAAAAATCCTAAATGAATCGTCTGTAGTAACCAGCTAATCCAAGAAAACTTTTGATATCACGTGCGTTCTTCGGTTGCTGCCAACTGAGTACTGCCTCAACATTTAGAGGGTCCACGAACACTCCTTCCTTAGAAATAACGTGTCCCAAAAACATAATTTCTTCGAGCCAGAATTCACATTTAGAGAACTTGGCATACAAACGTTCCTTTGGTAGGGTCTCCAACACGATGATTAGGTGTTCCTGCTATTGTTCTCGACTTTCTGAGTATACCAAGATGTCGTTGATGAACACAATCACGAAGGTGTCCAAAAATGGCTTGAACACCCTATGCATTAAGTCCATGAAAGCTGCAGGGGCATTGGTCAGTCCGAAAGGCATGACCGTGAACTGATAATGTCCGTATCTCGTCCGAAAGGCCGTCTTAGGAATATCATCATTCCTAATTCTGAGTTGATGGTATCCAGACCTAAGGTCGATTTTCGAGAAAACTTTAGCCTTTTGTAACTGATCGAACAAGTCTTTGATACGAGGCAGTCGGTACTTGTTTTTTATCGTGGCCTGGTTGAGCATTTGATAATCAATGCACAATCGCAAGGTCTCGTCTTTCTTCTTCACGAAAAGCACAGGAGCTCCCCAAGGAGATACGTTGTGGCGAATGAATCCTTGATCTAACAACTCCTGCAACTGTTTCTTGAGCTCCTCACGCTCAGCTGGCGCCATCCTGTAAGGTGCTTTAGAGATTGGCGTCGTACCTGGTAGCAATTCAATATTGAATTCTACCTCACGAGACGACAGAAGTCCCGATAACTCTTTAGGAAATACGTTGGGATAATTGTGAACAACATCCAGCTCACTGATGGGGGTAGGCATCAGATCCGATTGGATGACACTAGCCAGAACGACAATGCATCCCTTCCGTAACTAGTTCTGCGCCTTAAGCGCCGAGATCATCCGACTTGCTTGCACAGGTCTGGGAATTCTGAATTCTACTCTCGGAGAGCCTGGAGGTGATCAAACGATCTTGCCATCACGGCAAAATATCTTGGCATGATACTTGTGCAACCAATCCATGCCTAGGATGACGTCAAATTCTGTCATCTCAAGCAGGATAACACAACAGGCAAGTGCCACTCTGCCACAACTACGTCCAATTCAGGTATGTAAGTGGCGCAAATCGTGTTCTTTCCAACGGGGTTATACACGTCTAAAGCATTGTCAAGTGGTTTTACAATTATATACAATTGTTCTACAATTTTTTCTGAAACAAACGAGTGTGTGACACCACAATCAAAGAGTGCAAAAACTGCTTGACCAGCAACAAGAATGGTACCTTGAACGAGATTTTTTTTTGTCAATTGTTCGACCGTGGCTACATAAACTCGACCCGGCTCCTTGACACTGCTTGGTTGTGCTCGCTGCTGCTGCTGATGAGGTGGTCGAGGAGGCTGAGATATGTTGCTGGTTCGCTTGAGGTCATATGCTGTTTTCTTTCGATAGTCAAGTATGAAGTGGCCCATCTTGCCACACTACAGGCATCCGCCAGTGTCCCGCGGACAAGATTGTCCTACGTGAGGCCTCTTGCACTTGGGGCAGCTATCTCCAGACGGTTGCCTGGGCTGTGGATGGCCCTACTGTCGTTGGCGCTTTGCCGGAGCGAACTATTTCTTCCCTCCATCGATGTTCACAGATAGTGGTGGCCGCTACCCTGGGCCACCGGAATGGGTCCTCTTCTGATCACCACCTGTTGCAGGTGGCTTTTTCGCCTGTACACTCTTTGAACGCTCCCAATTCTCGTTCAGTAGGGTGGCTACTGCTACAGCCACAGAAAAGGTTGCGGGCATACTGGTGAGAACCCTATGCTTGAGTCCTTCCTTCAATCCACGAATGAACTTCTCAGCCCGCTCATGATCATCCTCGAATAGGTGGGGACAGTAGCGCTCCAACCGTTGAAATTTGGCGATATATTCGTTCAAACTTAAGTTGCCTTGGCACAGTTCCAGAAATTCCACTTTCTTCTTTTCCCTCGCATGAGGAGGGAAATAGTTTTCGAGGAAAGCCCTCCGGAAGGCCTTCCAAGGAATCACCTCAGCACCCTGAAACTCAACTTCCCGAGTAGTGTCCCACCATTCACAAGCGTCGTCCTTCAGACGAAAAGACCCGAACATCGTCTTCTTATCATTAGGGACAAACAACACTTGGAACACTCGTTCCACCTCTTTGACCTAACTCTCCGCCAAGTCAGGGTCAACCTTGCTAGAGAAGGTAGGAGGGTCAAGCTTCAAAAATTTCTCATAAGTGGCGGTTGGTGTATTCCCAATAAGGGAACCCAAAGCCTGTTGTGGGCGACCTTGGCTTCAAATCGCCTCTGCCAAGGAGTTGAGGGTATCCATCATGAATCCTCTCTGCTCTCGCAACTCATCAGCCATGTTGTTGCTTGAGTTTCCCGTCATCCTTAAAAAGTAACCAAGGTTAAGAGTCAATATACCGAAAAAGCACAAGAAGACATAAGCATAGGAGCAAAGGCAAAAATATAGGTTTTTATTACGAAGGTCATTTATTTCGAATCCAGCAGTACTGGTACACAAGCAAAAAGTTCTGTTCCGCAATGATAAAAGAAGTTCACGAACTCCAACAAAACTTGGTAGGTGCTACCTCCCCTTAGGACCGGCTAGAGTACTGCCTAAGATATTCCCTTTTATTGCCTGTGCACCTGAATTTGCGCTTAAGGGTGAAGGGAGGTGACTCCTCATAGGAGGTCTCCTGCCCGTAGAGGGGCATCGCCGGAGTATATTCCGGTGGGCCAAGACTATAACTTGATGAATCAGTTGTAGGCGTGTATGTGGGTGATACACCGCCCACTGGTTCTGCTGGAGGTGGTGGTTGCTCGCCTGCAGTTGAAATTGCGATCTTGTCATCGTGCTCGGCCTTGCGGAGACAGACATCTATGGTGTGCCCTGATTCCCTACAGAAAACACATTCCTCTGCTAACTCAAGGGGAACATAATCTCCCGATGACTCTTGTGATGCCTGCTGGCGTACCAAAACATGCGAAGGCGCGAATCCACCTTCTCGAGCATACACCTCAGCCCACGTTGTTGCCAAGGGTATTTGGTAGGCAGCCGATAGTGGGAAGCCCTGCTCATCCGTAAAGGTGGGTAGAGGAGGGCGGTTAGCCTAGTAACCAGCCCTGAACATCCTCTCTTTGCCCCTTCCCCTTACAGAACGGCCACGCAACCTATGCGCGCTCCTACCGTGACTACCACTAAAACCAGCAAACAAATTCATCTTTCAGACTGTACTACGAATAAAAATAAGAATATAATTTAGTCTAAACATGCTATAAAATATCAAAGACTTACTTACAGCGCGATGAGATGCTCAATGGTCGCGATTCACCTCTTTCTGATCTGGCTCTGATACCAAGTTGTAACGCCCCAAAATTTCAACTTATGATTTCGAAAACATTATCGAAAAACCTTTCAAAAATTTAGAGTTTTCACTTTTAAAATCGACAGAGGGAGACAATTAGAAATGAGCACAAGTTAACAATTCCTGGGTACGCTAGCAGAAAAACTTCATTTCACATGAACAACTACTTAAAGGAAGTAAGAAAATAAAACGTTTATTACAAAATGAGCACTTTCGCAAAGTCCAAAAATCTAAAGAAAACTCCTAAACTCAGAGCCAAAACGCCAGCAGAAAGAAGAGAAATTTTAAGCCATGTTGCACCACGCCATCGGCCGCTTGTGAAGTCCTACTCATCACCTGCCCATGAAATGAGCCAGTTTCATAACAAACCAGTAGGTGCACGAATAGATAAAGTAGAATAAAATAAAGCAGAACATTCATGAGATAAACAATTTATTACATTAAAACAACAAGTACAATTGTAATATATTCTAGCAAGTGTAACATATGCAAAGGGCTATTGTTTGAAACAGGTATACCCACAACATTTCAATTAGTATAAGTCTCAATCATCTACAACCATCTAAAAAGATATTCTTTAAGTTCTGATATTAACTGGCCTGTGGGTACGCACAGACGCGAAACGTAGAAATAGCCGAGTCCGATCCAGGGGTTTATTATGTTAGGTGTTTTTCATTAATCCGGATGACTGACTGAGTCTGCTCCTAAGGGGACGATCAGTGACCAAGCGAGTAAATCCCCAAAGGCATTCATGACCCATGGATACAATTAACTTATGTGGAAGTACCTGGGAGTTACCACTTAGGATAATTTATAGTAATCCCAATTCCCCAAACTTCGATGACTGGGGAAGCCGAGTCTTTTGCCCGTGGGGTGGTTGTTAACAACCTATCCATCGGAGTTTTTGTACCATCCATCCTCTCCCTTGATGAACCGTGAAGGTCGAATGGGCACGACGGGGGTTTCTTAACCGCTGCTCCATTCTACATGCTTTGGTCTGTTAGGCCCACTCGGGCATCTTGCTTGTGAAGGCGAGTTGTCACCATTTATGTGATCTTAGCATTGTTCTTAATGCACGTTCGAGGTTGCTACAACCTCATCATCAAAACATCGTAACACACATAGGACGTACTTGTCCAAAAGTACGGTCGTACCTACCTAGAGGTACGACTACGATGAGAGGGCGACATTTAATGTCTTGTGATTCATTTAGTTCATACATGAAATGTATTGCTTTTTGAGCATTTGGCCTGTGGAGGCCGACATTATTTCATTTATATCAATAAAGTGTTGATTGCCCACCTCGAGGTACTCACTGACCTCTCGTAATATTTGTATCGTACCTGTCTCAAGGTCTGGTTACGATAGCAATTTCGTGTGTTTCACGATGGATAACCCATCACAGTATTACATAGAACAATAATATACTTGGCCTGCTCAATTACTAACGAACAGGACGTCTCAGACAAGTCCTGGGATCACTCTGGATCCAAACATTTCTTTTGAGTAATCGCCTTGGGGTACCAATAATTGTATCTAGCAATGCATACTAAATCATAAGCTTTATACGCAGGAATTCATTCTCGAGGAGTCAGCCTTGCATAAGAAAACACCTCGTCTCAAACTTTTAGTGCTTGTATACAATTTTGCACCTTTCCAAAAAGGGCAAAATGTGGTACGTGCACCTGCACACCCTACAAGGCCTGCCTGAGGGTGGCAACCAGCAAGGCATTTACAATAACTTACAACAATGAGCAAGTACAAAGACACAATCATAGGCATTTTTGTAAAAATGAGTCCACTCGTATCGCATACATTAAGCATTAAATTCCAAAAGAATATGAACGAGGAAAACCCAAATCAGACAATCACAAATTAAATAATTCTACAGTTAAGTAGGTATGCAAAATAAACCATTCTATCTCAGAATCCTTATATTTTATTTCATTCATCCAAAATCCTCGTGCGATTTTCCCCTACCTCGATATGTTATGTAGCTGCGTGCGTCTATGAGTGTAGATAATACGAGGGTCGGTCCGCGGAGCGCGAACGAGACCCGTTGCGTAAATCTGCAAGAGTGTGAAATATTCAATTATGCTAATATAATTAATGGTGCGACGGGGGCATGGGTCGGATCCCTACCAAACGAGTAAGCCTAGGCAACAGAGGTATCACCCCTGTTGGCTTGCTAAAAGGATCGAGGATGGCAGGGGCTCCACCCCCGTCGATCCACAAGGGTAGGTTTAGGCGATAGGGGACCTCGGCCCCTTCCTGACCGAACAACAAATGGCAGGGGCCTTGGCCCCTGCCTGCCAAAATAGTGAGTGGCAGGGGCCGGCAGGCAGGGGCCGAGGCCCCTGCCTGACACAGTAACATATGGCAGGGGCCTCGGCCCCTGCCTGACAAACATTGAATGATAGGGGCTTCGACCCCTACCTGACAAAACAGCCGATAGGGGCCTCAGCCCCTGCCTCACGAAAGCGACAAGTGGCAAGGACCTCGACCCCTGCTTGTCAACACTGAATGGTAGGGGCCTCGGCCCCTGCCTGGCACAATATTAAACGGCACGGGCCTTGGCCCCTGCTCGACCAAATAAGGAATGGCAGGGGCCTCAGTCGCTGTCTGACAAAACAAGGGATGACAGGGGCCTCAGTCGCTGTCTGACAAAACAAGGGATGGCAGGGGCCTCGACCCTTACCTGAAGAACCGACGAATGGCAGGGGCCTCGGCCCCTGCCTGACAGAGTCACGACGACAAAAAGGGAAAAAGAAATGCATGGCACAGGGGGAGCAGAAGGGTGAGACAGGGGGACGGCCGACGTCTCGTCGGTCGTTCGATAGCCCACTGGGAAGAGAGGGTGCCGCAGTTGCCACTGGTTCTCCGACAACCTCAAGAGAGAGAGGGAGACGACAGGGGCCCGTAGGCCACATATCAACCCTCTGATGGACACAGAGGAAGAGGGATTAGAAGACGGGGGAGGAGAAGGGGGAAAAGACGTACCTGAGGAAGGATCGTCGGCGGTGGCCGACGTCGTTGATCGGCGTCAACATTGTTGTCGTGCACAGGGAACGAGAGGATGGTCGGCGCGAGGAGAGCGAGGAGGAGACTCGAGGGGGAGGCATGCCCCCCTTGCCTTCCTGCGATGCTCTTAAAGAGCTCGGGGGGGGGGGGGGGGGGCGATAATCGGGGAAACCCTCAAGGGTCCAGTGGAGGAGGGGGAAAAGGAGCGGCGCGGGCGGTTGCGGCGCACAATGGAAAGGGTTTTCTCAAAACCCTTTCTCTTGTGTCGGGTTTTTAAAACCCGAACGAGGACGGGCCCGGGTCGGGTCCGGACCCGGCCCGGGTCCGATAATGATTTTTTTTTAACCGTGGGTTTTACATGCACACATGCACAATAAGAACTCTTAGAACACTTGTGCACAAAAGCACAACCCACTAAATCTTACAAATGCACAAAGGCATAAAAGAATAAAAAAACACTTTATTAATCACTTGGGCTTTGACCCAAAGCATTCCCAAAATATAATAGAGGGAGGCCCTTTATATAGGGCAAGGGAAGACCCTTGGAGGGGCTCCCACATAGTCGTTGGAGCCCCTCCAACGGTCACCAATGTGATCGTTGGAGGGGCCCAACGACTAGTGGTGGCCCTTCCAAGGTACTTGAGTACATTGAAAAGAAAAAAAGAAAAATGAGAAAAATAAAGAAAAGAAAAAGGAAATTACAAAAAACATATTCAAGAATTGAATATGCGTAAAATGTGTGACAAGACTGAATTACCCCTATGACTAATAATAAATAAATATATATTTTATATATATAATATGTAGATACATATACATATATTATATATATGTATATGTATTACCTTATATATATAAAATATATATTGGATTACAAGATTCAATTATATAATTTAACAATTCAATGGCCTTTAGAGACAACTTATCATTTCTTTCACAAAGTACAAATCATTTGCAACCAAAATCCTTTAGTCTTTTAAAATCTGGTTCAATTTCAAGAAGTTTTTTTAAGGAAGAGATGTTTTTCAAAGTGGAAGATGACATTCTATTTACTAAATAGACCACACTTAGAGCAACTTCGGCCCAAAATTTTTTTAGAACATTTTTGGAAATGAGTAAGGGTCTAGTGGTTTCTATGATGTGTTTATGTTTTCTTTCGGCAAGCCCATTTTGTTGAAGGGTTCTTGGACACGATTTTTGTTGTGAAATTCTATTTTCTTTCAAATAACATTTGAACTTATTCATTTAACAAAAATTCACCTCTACTAGTGATCCTTCTCCAAGTAACTTTTAGATGAGAAAAAGATTTCATACCCATGATCGGATATTTGATAAACAAAAAACAAATTTAAATTTAGTTTGAGAATAACTCTTACTTTTGGAACAAAAAGATTTTTGGAATTATTTTTTAAATCCCCACTAGTAATTTCAAGAGGAGTGCCATCAACGACACTAGAAAAATTCCCGTTGCTACGACAATCGGATAATGGGGATGCATTAGGTGTCATGTGAAAAGAGGCTCCTCTGAGTCAAGTATCCAAAGTGACATACCTGGAGGTTGCGAAGATGAAACCGCAACACCCGATGTTTAAGTAGAAGTAGAAGTCTTCAAATATTATTGTAAAGCCGCAACCAATTGTGCAATAGAATGATCTTTAAGTTCTCCTTTGTTGGCATCACTACTTGTTTTGGAGGAGTCTCCAACAAAAGCTACTCACTTTGGTGCAAGCCGACTTTATGTGTTCCGGCTCATTGTAAAAGTGACAAATGATTTTTCTACCACTTTCATAGTTTTGCTTTTCAAAGTGATGAAGCCTATATATTTTAGAGGTTTCCTTAGGTTTAAAAGGGGCAAGAACGGTGTCACTAATTATTTCTTTGTTTTTCTCATTTAGTCTTTCCTCTTCTATACTTAACTCCGTAAGAGTCTCGTAAAGAGATGGCATCTTGGATTTGTGAAGCAACATCATCCTTACCCCGTCAAATTCGTGCCTTAGACCATTGAAAAACATAAAGAATTGTTCTCTTTTTAATTGTTCTTGTCTAAAGCATAAATCCGCATAGGTTTCACACTTAGGCTCTAGGTGAGTTTCCTCCATAATAGGGTCATCTTGTTGTAGTAATCACGGATGGTTTTATTGCCTTGTTTTATTGACATCATCTTCTTGTGGAGATTCCACCAATGAGCCATGTTTTTCATAGTATACATGTCTCTTAGGAATTCCCACACTTCCTTGACCACTTTAAATTGGGTCACACTATATAGAATGGAGGGGACAACCCTACTTACAATCCATGCGAGAATCTTTGCATTGTCCATATGTCTTTTTTCAAACTCAAAAGTGGCAACAATCTTTTCGTTTTCTTCAAGGAACTTCACATTCCCATCCACAATCTTTGTGAATGAGAGTTGAGGCTCCGGTCCATCTCCCTCAACGTACTTGATGAGGCCTTTGGATATAATATGATTTTCTATGGTAGGGGTCCACATATGATAGTTGGAATCATTCAAATTGATAGGCACGATGACACGGACTCCTCCATAATGAGCAAGAAAGTAGATGAGAGAGAGTTGATGAAGATTGGAAGCTTTGGCACATTTCCAAAGACAAAGCTCGATCACTGCATAGGTCTCCAATAGAATCAAGAGCCTACTGTCTTTGATACCATGTAATGAAATAAAAATAGGTGTGCACACATACACAAGTCCACTATGGGACACACACATAAGCCACTAAGGGCTAGATAGCAACACTCAAGAGCACACACAAGTCACTAAAGGGCTACACTCACAAAATCTAAAATATAATTTGATTAAATCTAAAAATGCTCAAGAGAAGCATGTATTAGTGGAGGGGTTTCACCCCATATATATATATATATATATATATATATATATATATAAGGGGAAGAGTGAGAGACAGCTAGCCATTGGGGCTAGTCCCATCGGCTAGCTAGTTATCCATTGGGCTGTTCCCAATGGCTAGCACTAACTAAAATGCCCCATATAAAAGGGGAAAAATACAAAGAATAAAATATAAAAAAAAGAAAAAAGAAAATCACATGATATCCTAAAATACATTCTAAATATATATATAACAAATCTCAGTTTATTTTAGGCTTTCCTAATATCAGAAAAAATATCAAAGATCAAATGACTATCCGGGAAAGAAATCATGCAAGAAATTTACTTTTGAGGGAAAGAAATCATGTAAGAAATTTACTTTTCTTATTTTCGCAGCATAGATCGTCTCTGCTTATTTATTCACCAAAAATATGTCCAGTTCAAATATTTTTGCCTCGTTTACAAGTGGATGTTTGTTGCCTTGCTACTTTATCGTAAGATATATAAAATTCTGTTTTGTGGATATTTTACATCATTTTTGTTCTCAAATAACCTTTGTTTGAGTAGCATGGCTTCCCATGATACTGTTTACTCTTGTTTTCTTCTTTTAGTAATTGGAAAGACACTTTTCCTAGGCCATGAAATATGGAAGTCATCACTTCTCTTTACAAAGAAATGTTTTGTTAGAATCTTCAAGTGTATATTTAGCAGCTAAGGTAGACTTCTCTTTTTTTCCTTTAGAAAAGGGAATAAGTTTTTTCTCTTCGGGCATTGGGACATGTTAAATTACACCCTGTCTTTTGCCTGATTCATCTTTTGAAATTTTGTTGTTTTCATTATTGCTAGTATTTATCTGCATCCCTCTTCATGCACGATAGTTTGATTCTTAATGTGTGATAGCTTGAATACTTGTATTGTCTTTTGTTATAGGTAATTCATTGTACAACAGATATGATCAGTTGCTCATTATGGGAAGCAATGAATATGGAACAACCCATATTAGAGAATGTGAAGGTGATGTCCTATTTTTTGTAGTTGGTGCATCTTTGAGTAGTGACATACAAGTAGTAAGTTTTTTTGTCAACTTTTATTTATAATCTTAGTCATTGGTGCCCACTCTAAGTTTGCGGCAGATAATTTAATTCTTGTTATATTAGGTAGATACATTTGGTGGCTTGTATTGTATTCTGTGATTTAGTTGAACTGGTTGATTTGGGAACAACTTCACTTGCTGCAGTGTGTTTTTATGTTTTGATGCCTAAACATTATTATGTGTTGTATGCACACACGTGCATCATGCTCTTAGACAACCAACACATCAACAGTTCATCAAGATTCTAAATAAATGAAGATGCAGAATGAAGAGCTTCTAAGAATAATGTGTCTATGTTTAACTTTGCGGAAACCTTGAAAGATTCAAATGTATATTACTATTAGAAAACATTAATGATGAACTTAGATTAAAAGCAATTATTTAAACCAGGAAAACACAAAAATTCTCATAAATGTCCTGCATTCTATTGCCTAAGACTGGATGGGACTTTGTAAATTTACTGGATGTTAGGTAGCCTCTGAAAGGATGAACATCCTTTCTAGTCATAATAATTAAGCACTTTATTCCCAGGTGGAATGATTACATGATCTTTATGAATATGAATTCACTCAAACCAATTTAGTGTAGAAAAGGATATCCTCCTAAATATGTAACGTTCCTAAAAAATCCAACCTTTTAAAACTTTCCCAAACTCTAAATTTTGATAAAAATTTAAAACTTTTTATTTATATAAACAATTCACATGGTCCCTAAAAGTAATATGCCAACAAGTTCATCTATGGCCATATTTCAACCGTTCTAAATACTAGACGGCTTACCTGAGCGCAAGCGCGAGTGTATATTAGCCTTCTAGTATCAGATCCAGTACGAAATTATCCATATACACAACTTGATTGGGACTATTACTTTAAAGGTTTTTCACATGTGAAAAAGGAAATGCGGAAGGCAAAATGTATCAAGATTTAAGATAATTGAGGAGTTACATCAAAATCTAAAATTCTAAACCATATGCAAGACATACTAGGAATGAAATGACAGAATTTTAAAATGCTCTCATTCCAAAAAGATTACACTTCTTTAAATGTAAGGTTTCAGACAAAAAGTAAAATTTACACAAGTTTTTAACTTTGAACTTTTGCCTGATCCCTCCAGGAATCATACTAGGTAAGAGTGGAGCCTTCAGCCACGCAGCAACCCGCGCTTTGCTTCAATCCTCCACAAGGTTATCTGAAAATATTATAGGGCATCAAACACATGCCCATAGGAAACCAAAACTAAACTTGAAGAATGCAATTCAAGTTAAAATAATACAATCAAGTGAAATTTCCATCATTAGAAATGAGAGTCAAGGGAATCCACATCATAATAAGAACATGATATTCAATCACATAAACCATCATTCATTGCATGGCATTCATAATCACATTGCTCGTATGCATGGAAACATCAAAGTCATTCTCATTTTAATTCATGGCATTCAATTTCATATTCATTCCTATACATGATAATCATTTGCATAAATGAATGAAACTAACACTTTATAGCATACTCTAAATTGAAGTAGAAGTGCAATATATCATGTAATGCTATCATTCACTTTCTTTATGCTCAAAAGAAAACATGCTCATGTCTAACTTATGACTAAGGCATGCATTAACTCAAATACATATTCACATGTCATTTATCAGAATATTTATGAACTTTGTAATTCAAATATCAAAATGGAACAGGTCCTATCTTGACTCTTTCTGTGTGCCTCGCACACACAAGCACCTCACGTGCATCAACCAAGCTATCGGCTTGTCATAACAGGTCAAATCATATGACCAAGCATACATATCTTTTTTATTCACATGTAACAAAATTCATATGCGATAATCATGTCAACTTAAAACTCTTTGCATGTTTACAAATGATTGTGCATATGGAAGCAGTTATCGTAAAAATCTAATTAATTGTTTCTCTTGTTATTCAAACCCATCTGGTACAAAAGAGGGTATAGACATCCAGAAACAACCATAGGAGTATTCATTATTCAATGTATTTTTTATTACCCTCCTATGGCTTAACTGGGTCTTTCCCTAGCGATTCAACCCTACAGTGCAACGGTTGAGAGAACAGACTCATGGTCCCAGGTCTTGGCCTACGCCAAACTAAAATCGCCGACGAAAAATTGGGCATGCATCCCTAACTCTACAGAGCTGTGGTACTACCACCTATGACTCACTAGTAGACCTATCCTCTAACCTCCGTGGGACGGGGACAAGAGACACCTTTAGCCCTCAAAACACATGTCCCACGAGGCTTGTACCGCCCTTCCGTCTCCCTGGAGGACACGAGATCAGAATGATTCCAGCCATCTCAGAGAACCCAGCCTTGCCAGCGCCTCAAAATGGACCCATGGTTCTTGTTAAATTATGTAATCAAATCATGTAATGTTATATATATTTTATATATATAAGGTAATACATATACATATATTAATATATATGTATATGTATCTACTTATTATATATATAAAATATATATTTCTATTATTTAGCTGTAGGGGTAATTTAGTCTTTTTTCATTTTTGCGCATATTCATTTCTTTAATATGTATTGTATTTTTTCCTTTTTATTTTTTCTCTTTTTTCTTTTTATAATCAATGTACTTTGTACCTTGGGGGCCCCACCACTAGTCGTTGGGCCCCTCCAACGGTCACATTTGTGACCGTTGGAGGGGCTCCAACGACTATGTGGGAGCCCCTCCAAGCCCTATATAAAGGTCCCTCCTCCATTGTATTTTCTAAGGCTTTGGGATTATAGCCCAAGCTTGTGTTAGTGGAACTTATGACTTTTGGGTTCGTATTTGTGCATTGCGTGCACAAGTATTTCAAGTATTCTTGTTGGGTGTTTGTATACACATTTATTTTCAAGAATACTGTAATATTGTTCGTAGTATCTTGTTGGAGATAATTTCACTATGTCACACGGACTCGGCTAAGGAGGTGCCGCACCCGAGTCGACACGCCCCGACACGGGTGCAGACTCGGGTGCGGCTTCGGACTCGGCCCGGATTCGGTCAACGCCGAGTCGGACTCGGTCAACGAGTCCAGGCCGAGTCCGTCCACATTTTGGACTCTGTCAACTTTGACCGAGTCCAAAAATGTGCTTAAAAAACCAATTTTTTATATTTTTTATTTAAAAATATATATATATATATAAACTATGACAGTGCTGCAGTCACATACTGTGACTGTGCTGCAGTCACAGACTGTGACTGTGCACAGTCACACTGTACAGTGTGCACAGTCACAGTGCTGTGGACTGTGCACAGTCACAGTCTGTGACTGTGCACAGTCACACAGACTGTGCTGTGGCATTTTAAAAATAAAATAAAATTTTATATATATATTTTGCCGAGTCCCCGTGTCCAAAAATTTTAAAATTGTGCCGCACCCGTGTCGCACCCGCACCCGCACCCATGTGACATAGTAATTTCACATGGTATCAAAACCTCGTTTGAAGGAGGATCGTGTGTTTCTTCTCTTTTGAAGTGCCTCGAAAAAAGTGCCTTCAAGCTATTGGAGTTTGGAGTGGATCATCTCCTTCGGGCAATATTTTAGAAGCCTCTTTTATCAAGAAAGAGTTGAAAAGCCTTCAAGGTACGTATTGTTTCTCATAATCTCTCATCTCTAATGGGTGAAAAAGACTCCCATTTCTCTCTTGGGTTCAAACTCAATGAGTCCAACTATCATGTTTGGGCCGGTAACATGGAAGCTCACATCAAAGGAAAAGGGCTTTCGGGCTATGTCCAAGGCTCGATTCCCGAACCGGAACCCAAGATAACTTTCATAGAAGGAGGAGAGATAAAAATTCTTGAAGGAGATGAAAGAACCAAGGCCCTTGAAAAATATACGAAAAAACATAAAGAATTGAAAATGAGGAATTTTAAAATCCTCTCTTGGATATTTTCATCTGTAAAAACGAGAATCAATGCAAATATCATAAAGTTCAAGAAGGCTTCTTAAGCCTGGGGTTATCTTGAGAAGATGTATACTTCTAGGGATTTATCCCATAAATACTATCTCCAAAAGAGGGGGCTAACGCTTCAACAAGGAGAAATGTCTATTAGAGAGTACTTTGCCGAGCTCTATTGTATTTGGGATGGGCTTGCTATGCTCGAACCCAAATGGAGTGGTGAAGCCATAGAGCTTCGTCACAAACAATTGGAAGAAGATAGATTTTTTAATTTTTTGAATGGGCTTAGGCACGAATTCGAACAAATCCGATCTTCTCTTTTATCCGCCTTTTCTTCTCCCCCTCTTGAAGATGTATTAACTGAGTTAAGTGGGTAAGAAACTCGGATGTGTATAAGCAAGAATACCCCAAGAGTATAAGCATGATAAAATCACATATACAGTTTTTTTACTGCCTTTGAACACATGCGCACGATAGAATCACATATACAATTTTTTTACTGCCTTAGAACACATATGAGCATGGTAGAATCACATATACAGTTTTTTGACTGCCTTAGAGCACATATGAGCATGGTAGAATCACATATACAGTTTTTTTGACTGCCTTAGAGTACACATGAGTATGATATAATCACATATACAATTTTTTGCCTCCCTTAGAACACATATGAGCATGATAGAATCACATATACAGTTTTTTGACTGCCTTAGAGCACATATGAGCATGGTAGAATCACATATACAGTTTTTTTGACTGCCTTAGAATACACATGAGCATGATATAGCCACACCTTCAAATAATGAAAATAATGAAGGTGTAAATGCCGTTTCAAGACCGAAAAAAAACTTAAAGACATACAAGCCTCCTCATTTCAAAAACCAAAATCCAAGTGGACAAGGAGGAAGGAGGGACTATAGCAAGCTTACTTGCTACTTTTGTAAGGAACCAGGGCACATCAAACCCATGTGTCCAAAGTTAAAAAAGCTTCTTGCCATGGCCACTACATCTTAAGAGGGCCCGTCATCTTCAAATGAAGCCCTCTCTCTTCAACAAATCGTAATTGCTCTTCAACCCCTTATAAAAGGGGTCACTTCCTGTGCGGCCATGTCAACCTCCTCTCCCCCCGGTAAGACTTCTTGGCTTTTGGATTCGGGTGCTTCCTTTCATATGACTCAAAGTTTTAATTCTTTTTCCGAGTATACAAAAAATCCCCTTCCATCATTTGTTTCAACCGCGGATGGAGTCTCTTGAAGTAAAAGAAATGGGTAACTTTGAAAAACAAGGATTCTTTATTCCAAAAATTAGATTTATACCCAAATTAAACTTAAATTTACTTTCTGTTTCTCAACTTTCGGATCATGGGTGTGATATAAAATTCTCATCTAACAAATGTTGGATACATGATCGCCAGTCCGGGAGATTGATTGGGGAAGACTCTAGGAAGGGTGATCTTTACTATGTCGATTCCCTTCAAGTTCAAAAGAATCATTTTTGTAATGTTGTCCAAAAAGATATTAATGCATGACACACAAGACTTGGACATCCAAATATTGTAAAAAATTTCCATTTGTCTTTTGTCAAAAGTTTATGCAAAAGTGATTTCACTTGTAATGATTGTACACTTGGGAAAGTGAAAAAATTACCTTTCTTTCAAAGATTTATGTTTACAACCAGACCGTTTGAAATTGTCCATTCTGATGTATGGGGTCCGACACCAGTTTTATCAAAAGGTGGATTCGCTTATTATGTTATTTTTGTTGACGATTATACGAGATATTATTGGATTTATTTTCTTAAACACAAATATGAAGTTTTTTCAACTTTTAAAACCTATCATATAATGATTAAGAATCAATTTAATGGGAATCTCAAAATTTTTAGAACTGACTTAGGTGGAGAATACCTGTCAAATGATTTCAAAAACTACCTTTGAAATTATGGTATTCTCCACCAAAGATGTAACGACCCTAATCTAGACCCTTTAAAAATGCGGAATATATATATATATTTTTTTCTAAGACTTGCGGAAACCTTCCCAGAGATCTGGGGTCCTCACAGTTCCACTTTCCATTGGATAGCCCATCCACCACAAACGAAGTTGCAATTATCATCCATATAATCCAACTAAAACTCTTTTATTAATGAGTAAGAAAATTTCAAAGACAAGGTTTTCTTCAACTGAAAGTAAAGTAACAATTGCAGAAAATAAAAGAACTGAATGACAAAAGAACAAGCCAATCTATCCTCTACTGAAGCTGACAAGCCCAAGTGTAACTCATCCATCCCCAGATGCATGTCCAACTTCACTGTGCACCATTTCCTGCGAAAAACCAACAAAGTAGGGTGTCAGAACCGAAATTCTGAGCACAGCTACTTCTAAAGAAACCAGGTGAGAGAAAGAACATGGATTAGATTTCATGCAGTGATTTGAGTGAGTGCAGATATAAAATTTGCAACATTTAAATATCTATAACTGCCAACAGTTGCATATACTTACCAGTCAAGAACAGTAAACAGTGTCATAGATCAATAACTAAAAAATCAAACCTTTCAGTATGATTTCACAAAGTAAGTCATATGCTACCACCAAATGATATCAAGAATGATTCAAACATGCATGATCTAATGCATAACAGAAAAATGCATGATTATGTGCAATGCATGATTTCTTCTGTTATCTTTCATTTAAGTTCCATCTTTCCATATGCATGCCCTATTAAATGCACACATCTTTAAGTTCCTCTTTTTAATTACCGTGGCCCGCGGATACACCAAACGGGTACAAACCCCGAGGTCAAGTAGGTTCCTAGGGTAGCTTAACACACAATTTGTATTTTATTACTGGGTTCCAACTTAGCCCTCGACCGATATCAGGAAACAACACCATCCATCGGAACATTAGACCTCAACATCTAATGTCGGGGACACAAGGGACACACCACGCCCACAAGTGCCACTTCCTTGGTTCCATAAACTCACAGCTGTGACTAACACACCACTCCCGGGTAAAGTGGCGGGCTCTCCCTAAAACCGTGGCCAGGAGAAGAACCTCAATATCGGGTTCAGGGGCAACAACGCACACGGAGTTTTTGTATCCTCACAGTCTCCCCAAGACCGGATATCCAGGATTCTCATACTCCAGATGAGATATCCCAGAATGTAAATTACACTGTTCTTATTCATTATATTTTTAATTAAGTCCATTTCTTTAAGTTTGCAACACATATGCAAAAGTAAAGTGAAAACCCCGCTTCCTCCCTTGCAGAGACCCATTCGGGACTCCAGCCCGTACAAATCACTAGAACAGTGTAGTGAAGTGCCAAACCATCTTATGTGGTTTCAGTGATGCAGTTAAAAACATATATAAAAGAAAACCCAACCCACGGCTCTCCAGGCCGATGATGGTCTAATTTGGCCATCGGTGTATCGTATGCAAAAATCATAACTTGCAATGTATGCAATTATACCAACATAATTCCAAATGCACATTCATTCATACCATTTTAACAATGTACATGAGCTTTCGCAGTCATATGCATGTGTAACCATTCATGTGTAAGTGCTTTCATGTAATCACTTAACACACATACATTCATCCATAGTTCATAAGTACATGCGAACGTTTATGCACGATTGTGCATGCCAAACACACATCAATTTCATGTATGTACACGTATTTGGAAACTGATTCATAAATGCACGAAAATCAAACATGTCGCATAAATGTAGGCACAAGACTTTTCATTCATAACATATGTTAACATCCACACACCTGAACATAACCCGAATCTAGAAATTGAGTTTTTTTTTTTTTTAAAGAAACTTGCACCCAAGTTGACAGTCCAAGTACCCGCATCAGGTACCCAACCCATATGATATGCAGAAGATAACATCACAAAGTATATTTAACTATGGATCCATCCTTAAGAACATCAATTTGTTCAATTATACCTATCAATTTATTTTACATGAGGCAACCGTCATGCATCAAACACGAAACTGATCATTAGGGAATAGGCCACTCCATGGACATTTTATCATAGCTAATGTGCAACTTAATCCAACATTTGAACATTCCATAAGGTACGCACTTTGAATATAAGAAACAGTGCATTTTAATATGCACTTGAACCCAAACAATTATGAAAATATGCAGTTTAAGAAAGATGCAGACCCTTCACATGGAAATAAACCCATTTTCTTTATGAACAAATCAACTAACATAAGCTTCAAGCATAAGGTTGAAAATCGGTAAAGATTACCACAATTTAGACAGAGCCCTATTTTCATCACCGTATTGATATATGTAGAAAAAACAAGAGAGTAATATGTATGAACACGAGTTTGAAATTAGAACTCCAAATCCTCCTGCACAGATTAGATATAAATAAACAACCAATCGAATTATGGCTGTGATTTCTTTCCCTTTTTTTTTTTTTTCTTTCACATCTCAACCAATACCCTGTATACCAATTGTATAAATGGATTTGACAACTATATGTTCTTTCACAACAATAGGATAGACTCATATCCTGGCACCATCGATTTCACAAGGAGGATATAGGTAAACAAAATGTAGTAATATAACCCAAAAAAAATATTAATCTCATTCATCTAATCATGAATTCTGGGTGAAACGTAACACAGAACCCTTTTCAAAAACCATGGTTTCTGCACAGATCAAAGCCTCAAGCACGAGAATAGAATGCAGCAGAAAAATCATATTCTAACAATCCGCAGTGAAACTCCTACCTTGAACCGAAAATCCCAAAAATTTATTTGATTTCTTTACACGAAAGCACCATCGTTGTATCCTTAGGAAAACTCCTCAAGATTTTTGAAACTCCTTGATTTGAGACCGATACAAACTTTGGAACAAGATACACACACAAAATCATAGTAAAACCCTACTATCCGAAACCCGGATCCATTTAGATTTAATAAACCCCAAATCCCCCTTTCATTATTCGAAAACCCCCTTTCATTTCAATCGATTTGGAGCCTCACCGTAACCCCCTCAATGCTTGGACACCGGACACACCAAAACAAGAAAAGTAACAGTAACCCCTACAAATCGACTAATTTGGGGTTTTAGGTTTAGGGTTGATGTAAACCCCAAATCCTACCCTCAAACCCCCACATGGGATCGAACCTATGTTCGATCCCTCACCCGAAATCCCAGAAGCACCGTAGCTCTTGAAGAGTTTTCCGGCGATCGGAGGCTGGAGACGTGAAGGTCGAGCTGCTGGTGTCGCTCCACGCGGCTGCCGTGACCGAGGAGCCTCGTCGGAGGTCAGTGATGGCTGCTAGTTGCCGCAGCCCGTCGGCGACCTCTTCTTCCTCCGGTGCGCGCAGGCAGACAGGGAGAGCGAGAGAGACGAGGGAGAGAGACGAGGGAGAGAGATGAGGCTGAGTGAAGAGGGCGAGACCCCCTCTCCACTCCCCTCCTTTATCGGCCCCAGGCCCCTCCTTTTTTGCCGAGATGGGGGAGGTCGGTTACGGCCTGCGTAACCCCCCTGCCCCCCCCTTCCATGTCCTGCAAGGGTTCTATCGGGCAACCCTTATTGGGTTGCCCTCATCACTTAACAGGGTATTAATATGGGGTGGGGCTCGGGTCCGAACCCGAGACCCGCAACCCGCAACCCGGCCCCAAGTCAAAATGGGTCCACAAGTGGATCCAAATGGATCCACTGTGGATCCTCGAATTAAATTAAAATTTTAAAATTGATTTTTTTTATTTATCTATTATTATCATTAAATCGAGGTTTCAACTAAATAAATCCTAATTACCCCCCCTTTATGGGTCCTAGATCCGTACTGTGGATCTAGGCCCAAATTGCAAAATTTGAAATATTTTCTAATAAAAATCTCGGGTTTTACAAAAGATCTTGTCCAAAAACCCCTCAACAAAACGGGTTAGCCGAAAGAAAGCATAGACATATAATAGAGACAACCCGAACTTTGTTGGTCTCTCAAAATATCTCAAAAGGTTTTTGGGCTGAAGCTGCTCTTGCATCTGTTTATCTGATAAATTAGCTACCCTCTAAAAACTTGAACAATATCTCGCCTTTTGAAAAACTCTATACTAAAGAACCTGACTATAGTCGATTAAGAATATTTGGTTGTAAATGCTTTGTTCTTATTGATAAAAACGATAAGCTCTCACCTAAAGAAATTCCCTGTGCCTTTCTTGGATATTCCGAAACCCATAAGGGGTTTCGTTGTTATGATATCAAGAATAACAAGTTGTATGTCTGCAGAAATGTGAGTTTTGTGGAAAATGTTAATGGTTTTGAAAAAGGTGAATCCTGTGAAGATAACATGGATTATTCTTTCCTATTTGAAATGTAAGCTCATGATGATGACAATGAGGATAGTGATGATGGTTTTACTCCTAATGACATCAACGAAAATGAAGATAGTTCCCCTCCTCTTCCCTTGGTACCTCAACATAGTAATGAAGAAGATTTAAGAGAACCTATAACATATATCCATAGAGATAGAAGTAATTTCAGGAGTGCTATTGAAAAATACAGTGAACCTAGTAGTTCTAGTTCAACAAATGATGATCTACGAAGAATTGAGAGAAGTAGAAGAGTACCCTCTAGGTTTCTCATTTGATTCTTTTTCACCCAGATATAGGGCTTGTCTTAGCGCTATTCAATCTTATTTTGAACCAAGGAATTTTGAGGAAGCTAAAAAATGTATAGAATGGCAAGAAGCTATGCAAAATGAACTCACTGCTCTTTGGAAAGCAGAGACATGGGAATTCCAAACTCTACCTATTGGAAAGAAAACCATAGGTTGTCGTTGGGTATTTAAGATTAAGACTAAGAGCGATGGATCTCTGGAGAGATACAAAGCTCGATTAGTTGCTAAAGGGTATTGTAACAGCAAAAAAAAAAATGTTTTGATTCGGGCCGGATCCGGATCCGACCCGAACAACCGCCTCTCGCTGTCTTTTAAGACAACGAGGCAGGCGGGAGGAGGGTTACGAAACCCCCCTCACCGCCTTTCCCCTCTGCTCTCTCGTCTCTCTCCCTTACCCTCCACCGTCACCGACGCCGGCGACCCCCGACAACCCGCCGCCACCGACATCGGCGATCCCCTTCCTTCCGGCGAGCTTCTCTCCGGCGACCACCAGGTACGCTTTTCTCTTCCCTTTCGCCGCCTCTTCTCTCTCTTTTCTCCTCTTCTCCCTGTCATCGACAGACGGGGGCAAAGCCCCTTTCTGTCGGTTGCTTACGACGGGTTTTTTAGCCCCACCTATTGCCGATAGGTCGGCATGGGTAAAACCCCTGCCGCTTGTGAGGAGGGTTTCGGCAGGGGGTTTGGGGCCCCTGCCTGCGCTTTTGTCTCTACCAGGGGTAGGGGGTCGAGACCCCTCCCTGCCTCCTGTTCCTCTAAGGAAACCGACAGGGGCCTTTGGTCTCTGTCCCGTTTCCCTGTTAAGCGAATCAACATGGGCTTTTGGCCCCTGCCTCCTCTCCCAAGGGTCGCAGGGGGGCCATTGGCCCCTGCGTCTCTCTCTCTCGTTGCTCATTTTCCTGGCAAGGGCCATCGACCCCTGCCCTTTTTTCATTTTCCAGCAAGGGCCGAAGGCCCCTGCCTTTTTTTTTTGTTGTTGTTGCTATTCCAGCAGGGGCCGAAGGCCCCTGCCCTTTTTACTGTTTCAGCAAGGGCCATCAGCCCCTGCCTTTGTACTTTTCCAGCAGGGGCCGATGGTCCCCCGCTTTTCTTTTTCTTTTAAGATTTCCAACAGGGGCCGACCCCTGTCTTTTAAAAAAATAACCAGCGGGGGCCGATGGCCCCTACACCTGTTCTTTAGCGGCAAGGGTCATTTAACCCTGCCCCATCCTCTTTTCGAGTCAATTGGGACGGTTGGCCCCAGCCCTATGTATCGGAGAAGTCAAGTCTTCTCCTTGCTTTTGTCTGGGTTGCATGTTAATACCACATATTTGTAGCTACGACGGATCTCACTCGCGCTCCGCAACCCGAGCCATCAGTCATGTACATTCTCAGACGCCAGCAAGCTCGTAACTCTCCAAGGTAGGGGAAGATTGCACGGAAGACTTGGATAATTGAATTAAGTTCAATTAAACTAAAAACGATCACTAAATGAATATATATACAAATATATATATATTTATACGAGTATGCACTTCACTCAAGCACGCGGTTTCGCGATCCTTTCCCTTTACCTTCTTATAGTTTTTACTTGTCGTCGCGCATCGCGTCGAGATCTTGCGTTGAACTCCTTCTTGCAGTTTTTACTTGCCGTCACGCATCGCGTCGAGATTTAGCATTGCACTTCTGCTTACTGCCTTTACCTTGCCGTCGCGCTCTGCGTCTAGGCTCTTGCTTTTGCATATGTGTTGGTATTGCCTTGCTATTGCAGATGACGTGCAGGTTCCTGCTCTTTGAGTATGCCTTAAAGGCATCCTCGTGGATGATGCAAGGGGCGTTTACCACTCTCTCTCTTGCGACGAGAGTTGAGTTGGGAGCTAGCGTTACATCTTCGTCTAAGGAGAGAGATACCTTGTAAGAATCCTGACTCTTCGAGTATGCAGTCCTGCAGACGAGTTGGGGTTCGAGCGAACTACTTAGCAGGGGTTCTGTTGAGAAACCTGTATCTCGTCTATCGAGGCCAGTATCGAGTCATGCGAGGCATATAGATACCCCGATAGCGGATGAGATTCTAGAAAATCGCATGCATAATGTTGGCACATGGTACTGCTGTTTCAAAAGATAAACATTACGTCTTTATAAAACACTCTTGTTGAGGCTTCTATTAAGGAGCTATACCCTCTTTCATCCTAGAGTATTTGTAGTCGTGCACGACACGTCTAGTACTACGATGATCGCATGAGACGGTCGTGCGACCTCGAACAATGCTAAATGCACAATGTTGTAATCACATAAATGGCCTCACATTCGCCTTCACATGCAAGATGCTCGAGTGGTTTAAAGACCACAACATAGGATGGGTCGTTAGTTAAGCAACCCCTAACGCACCCATTCGTTTCTGACTGTTCTGTCAAGGGAGATGTCAGCGGTACAAAACTCCAATAGACAGGTTGTTAACAACCACCCCATGGGCAATGATCCGGCCTTCCCAGTCATTGGAGTTAAGGGGAAAGGGGCTACAATAGTTAGCTCGACACTGCAGAAGTTGAATGCATTTGTGGCACTGCTTTTGAGCCTCTAGGAAATCCTCTCTCGGCTAAAGCCGTTTCCTTTGGAGCAGACTCAACTAGCTATTCGGGTTATTGAAAATACATAGAATAACAGACGCCCGAACTAGTCTCAGTTGTTTTTACGTTTTGCCTGCGCGTACCCGTAGGCCAATAAAGTAACGCCCGTGAAAAAACAAAAAAAATCTCGTCCGACTCGTGTCAGACACGTGCCCTGCACGTGTCGGACACGTGTCAGGGTCTGGACCGTTGTGTCAGGCTCAGATCCGGGTCCGAACCAGACCCGAGCCTGACCCGACCCTGGTTTCTCGAACCTTCGAGCGGCTGCATCTTTAAAAAGATGCAGGCTCAGTCAGGCGAGGGGTAAAACCCCCCCTCGCCACTCTCTCTCCTCTCCCATCTCCGTTCCTCCCTGCGGCCACCGACGCCGACGACTCGTCGCCGGCCACCACCCTTGTCTCGGCTGCTGCAGGCATCGACGGCAGCCGTCGGCCATCTCCCCCTTCGATCTGACATCGGTGACTCGTTGTCGGCCACCGCCTTCATCCCGATTGCGGCAGACATCGACGACGACCTTCGACAACCGGCAACCTCAGCTACCGACGACCTCTAAAGCTTCGGTTTCCCTTCTCTCTTCATCGTCTCACACCCTCTGAGCGAGTGTCGGTGATCGAAGCCGCCGACCACCACTGTCTCCCCTTCTGCCGCCATCGACGATCGAGGCTGCCAACAGTCGTGTCGGCGATCTTCACTTGCGGCAACCCTCATCGGAACTCCGGTGAGCCCCTCCCCGATCATTGCCTTTCTCTCCTTTTGCCGCTGCCGACGACCACCTTCTTCTCCCTCTTTTTGCTGTGAGCGGTGACCTCCGACGACCTGCCGGCCATTGACGTTGCCACCTTTGCCGAGGCAGCTCTGTCGACAGTGGCCCTCGACCCTCGGCGACCTCCGACTGTCGGTGATCGTCACCTTCTTCGCCTCTCAGCGATCGTCGCCACTCTCCTCTAGCCATCGACCTGCTGCTGCCGCCTCCGGCCTCCATCGTGCTGACAACCTCGTTCCTCGACGACTCCTCCATTGCGGTCTTTCGAGGTATAAACCTCTTCTCCCCTCTCCTTCTCTTATGTGTTAGGGTTGATCGACAGGGGGGGGGCTGAGCCCCTGTCGTCACCTCTTGTCGGCAGGGGATTAACCCCCCTGCCTTCCTTTTGGGAGTCAGTCGGCAGGGGGCTCCACCCACTGCCTCTTTCTGTCTCGGCAGGGGGCTCTGTCCCCCCCTGTCCTTGTGCCTGCCTGCAGGGGGCGAAGATCCCCCTGCATTTGCGTCCCAGTAGGGGGCGATGCCCCCTGCTTTTGTTGTTTCCCGGTAAGGGGAGAGGCTCCCCCTGCCCTCTTTTGTTTCGCTGCAGGGGAGGGGGGTATCCTATTGCTTCTCGGCAGGGGGTTCGGCACCTTGTCTCTTGCGTTTTGCCGGCAGGGGGCTCTATCCCCTTGCCATTCCTTTTGTTGGTAGGGGGCTCTGTCCCCCTACCATTTGCCTTGTCGACAGGGGGTTCCTCCCCCCTGTCCCTTTTTGTGCTTTTGGGCAGGGGGTGAGGCTCTCCCTGCTCTTGATGTCACAGCAGGGGGCGGAGCCCCCCTGCTCTCTTGTTCCTTCTCGGCAGGGGGTTCTGTCCCCCTGCCTCTTGCGTTTTGCCGGCAGGGGGCGAGGCCCCCTGCCTCCTGCGTTTTGCCGACAAGGGGCGAAGCCCCCCCTGCTTTCCTGTTTTCGAGCAGGGGCTTGCCCCCTGCGTTTCATTGTTCTCCGACAAGGGGCTTTGCCCCCTTGCCTTGTTCTTGTTGTCGTTCCCAGCACGGGGCTGCACCCCTTGTTAAAATATGTATATATATATATATACATATACTTATATATATATACATTCGTATATATATAAGTATATATATACATATATGTATATATATACAGTTTCCCTTTTCTTGAAATACCTGATAGGGGTATTTTTGTAAAACCACAATGTAACCTTTTCTTTTTTACTTTTTTCTTTTTTTCTCTTTTTTCTTTTTCCTTTTTTCTTTTTTATTTTCTCCTTTTTGTAAGACTACAAGGGCCCCGCACATGTAGTCGTTGGGGCCCCAACGGTCAGATTTATGACTGTTGGGGCTCCCAACGACTACATGGGAGCCCCTTGTGGTCCCTTCCTTTAGACTCCCTCCTCCATAAATAGAGGAGGTATTCTTCTCTTGTATGCAATGGGTTTTCACCCTTGTCTTCCTTTCTTTAATAAATCCAACTTATGACTTTAAGTCATTTTCTACTTTTGAAAGTTTTGTGTGTGCACTTTTAGTGTTTGTGTTTTTGGCTCTTGAGGTCACTCTTAAAGAGTGCTTTTTACTCCATTGGTGCTTCCGCCTCTTTTCATTACATGGTATCAGAGCTCGGTTGGTGATTGAGCCTCTCTTTATTATGTTGGAACGTGTGCCTCTCAAATTTTAAGAAGAAAGGAAGGATATTTGGTGCCGATGGAACATGATTCTAAAGTGGAGCTTTCTTTTAAGCTAAATGGGTCCAACTATCTCATGTGGGCCTCTGCGATGGAAAATCATCTAAGAGGTAAGAAACTTTGGGGTTTTGTTATGGGAACTACTGCCGAACCCTCTCTTGTTCTCACTAAAATCGAAAATGAGGTTGAAAAAGCTTTAGATGGCGATGAGCGCATCAAAGCTATCAATGACCATCAATCCAAAGTTGAGGATTGGGAAAGTAACCATGTCAAAATTTTGGCATGGTTTATGAACAATGTAGACGTTAAAAATTGTGCTAATATTGCCAAATTTAGAAGGGCCAATGAGGCATGGTTTTTGCTTAAGGGTATGTATACCCAAAAGGATCTTGCTCGACAATTTTTTTGTCAAGAAAAAATCCGTTCTACCAAACAAATGGATATGAGTGTCCGGGACTATTTTAGCTCTCTAACCCCTCTTTGGGATGAACTTGCTCTTCTTGAGCCTAAATGGGTGGCTCCAGAAGATATTCAGTTAAGAAGGGAACAAATTGAAAAAGAGCACTTCTTTCAATTTCTTCATGGTCTTCGCCCAGAATTTGAACAAGTTAGGGCATCTCTTCTCCATAGAAGCAAAGCCATACCTATTGAAGACGCCCTTGCCGAAATATGCTAAGAGGAAACTCGACTTGGCTTAAGCATTAAGAATGATGAAGTTTTGGCCGTTACTAGGCCCGGATCAAATGTTAAAGCTTATAGACCTCCTCACTTTAACAAAAGTAGTAATGGGCCTAGAAAGGGAATAATATGCCATTATTGTAATGAACCGGGACACATTAGACCGGTTTGTCCCAAACTTAAAGGAAAAGTAGCCGCGGTTGGAGAAAATTCTCCAAAGAAGGAAGAAGAAAGTGCCAAAGAGGGAGATATCAAAGAGACTCTTAATCATATCTCCAAAGTTCTCCAACATCTTCTCAAGACTTCTTCCTCAACATTCGGAGCCGCCATCGCCTATTCTTCATCACCTCCAGGTATGTGGATACTAGACTTCGATGCTTCTTTTCATATGACATCTCATAAAAACTCTCTTTCAAATGTTTTTTCCGAACCCATATCCTCTTATGTTTCAACGGCCGATGCAACATCATTGAAAATTGAAAGTATTGGAACACTTGATTTTAAAAATTCTCAAAAATTTTTCGTTCCTAAAGTAAGAATCGTTCCAAAAATTAATTTAAATCTTTTTTTCGTTTCTCAAATCACCGATCATGGATGTCAAGTCTCTTTCTCACCTAAAGATTGCACCGTGCAGGATCTCTAGTCAGGGAAGCTGATTGGGCAAGGCCATAGAAGGGGTGATCTCTATTTTATGGACTTTTTGACTCTTCCATCTAAGTCATCTTGCAATCTTGTAAAAGACAAAAGTATTGGAATTTGGCATGAGAGACTTGGTCATCCAAATTTTGTAAAAATGTCTCTTTTTCCGTTTTTGAACAATACTTGTAAAGACAATCACATGACTTGTAAAGATTGCATTTTTGGGAAATCTAAAGCTAATCCATTTTCTCAAAGAAGTTACTTTACCACTCGACCATTTGAACTTGTTCATTCCGATGTGTGGGGACCTTCCCCTATTTTGTCTTAAGGAGGATTTTCGTATTATGTGGTCTTTATTGATGACTTCACTCGATTCACATGGATTTACTTCCTAAGTCGCAAATCCGAAGTTTTCTCCTTCTTTAAAGAATTCCATGCAATGGTTAAAAATCAATTTTTGGGAAATCTATCTATTCTTAGGTCCGATTCGGGAGGTGAATATATGTCCAATGATTTTCAAAGCTATTCAAAAAAAATGGAATTTGTCATCAACGTTCTTATCTCAACACTCCGCAACAAAATGGTCTTGCGGAAAGAAAGCATAGACACATAATAGAAACTACAAGAACGTTATTAATTTCAAAAAATATCCCAAAATCCTTTTGGGCTGAAGCGGTTCTAACCTCAACATATCTTATCAATAGAACCCGTTCATCCTCTTTGAAAAATCTTTCTCCATTTGAAAAATTTTACAATGTCTCCCAATTATAAAAGACTAAGGATTTTTGGATGTAAATGCTTTGTTCTAACTCATAAAAATGATAAACTCTTTCCTAGGGCTATTGAATGTATTTTCTTGGGATATGGCGAAAAACAAAAAGGTTATCGATGTTTTGACATACTAAAAAACAAACTTTATATATCAAAAGATGTCACATTCCTAGAAGAAGAAAATGGTTTTTCGCACCAACCAAATGAAAATATTGATTATTCCTTTTTATTTGACTTATTGCCTCAAGAAAACATCATAGATAATCATATTAATCCTACTGAACCTCTTAGTGAAGATCATTTTGAACATCCAAATGATGATCAAAACTTAGAAGAAAATGTTTCAAGACAAATACAAGTCTACTCTAGAAGGAATGAAAGAAATCCTCCTTGTGCCCTTGAAAAATTCTCTCAAAGTGAGTCAATCGAAGAGACCTCTCAAAGAAAATCAAATCGTATTTCCAAAATACCCAATAGATTTGTTTATTATGATTCTTTTTCTCCTAACTTTCGAGCATGCCTACTTGCTCTTCACTCCTTTCATGAACCATCTCATTACAATGATGCTAAACAATATGCTCATTGGAATGAAGCTATGGAACTAAAACTTAATGCTCTTAAAAGGGCGCAAACTTGGGAAATCATTGATCCTCCCAATGGCAAGAAACCCATTGGATGTAGATGGGTTTTTAAAGTAAAAACTAAGAGTGATGGTTCATTGGAAAGATATAAGGCTAGGTTGGTAGCCAAAGAATATGCCCAAGAGTATGGGGTAGATTATGATGAAACTTTTGCCCCAGTTGCTCGAATGACTAGTGTTCGAGCTCTTATTGCTATAGCCTCTGTTAAAAAATTGCCAATCTTTTAATTTGATGTCAAAAATGCCTTTTTGAATGGTAATTTAAATGAAGAAGTTTATATGGAACCGCCTCCAGGTATGAATTTAAATGGAAAAATTTTGAAATTAAAAAAGGCTTTATATGGACTTAAGCAAGCTCCTAAAGCTTGGTATGATAGGTTTAGTAATGTATAAATCAATTTAGGATTTTCTTCTTGCTATACTGACACTGCTCTTTTTGTTAAAAGGACAAATGACTCCATTATTATGCTTCTGCTGTATGTTGATGATATGATAATCACTGGGAATGACAAAAAGGGAGTAAATGATGTAAAGTCTATGTTAAAAGAAACTTTTGATATGTCTGATCTTGGATATTTTAGATATTTTTTAGGAATTGAAGTGGCTTATTCCGCGCGAGGATACATCCTATCTCAAATGAAATTAGCTGCAGAAATTTGTACCAAATCAGGAATATCTGATGAAAAGAAAGTTGAGACTCCCGAAGTTATCAATGCGAAACTGAGACTTGAAGATGGTGTTCTTCTTGAGGATCCAACCCCCTACCGTCAATTAATCGGATCCCTCACCTATCTATCCATCACACGTTCAGATATAGCTCATGCGGTTCATGCAGCAAGCCGGTTTCAACATGCACCTACTTCGGTTCATATGGCGGCCGTAATGAGAATTGTGCGATACATCAAAAATACTATATCCAAGGGACTGTTCTTATCCTCTTCCTCATCTCTTGACTTAACTGCTTTTACTGATGCTGACTGGGGAGAAAATCCCAATGATCGTATCTCAATAACGGGTCTTTGTATTTTTTTAGGTGAATCTCTCATTTCGTGGAGATGCAAGAAGCAGCAGAAGGTTTCACTGTCATCCACTGAAGCTGAATATCGGGTCATGGCAATGACAACTATGGAAATCGTGTGGCTCAGGAGTCTCCTTGGTGACATGGGCATCCCCATTTCCACTCCCATCAAGCTCTGCTGTGATAACAAAAGTGCGATATACATTGCCAGCAATCACACTTTTCATGAGTGGACCAAGCATATCGAAATGAATTGCCATTATGTTCGAGACGAATATCTCAAAGGGACTATCTCATTACCATATGTTACTTCAGAATATCAACTAGCTGACTTCTTTACCAAGGCGCTCCCAACTCCACGATTTATGTTTCTTCTTAGCAAACTTTCGGTCTTCTCCCCGTAAAGTTTGAGGGGGCGTGTTTAAATATGTATATATATACATATACTTATATATATACATTCGTATATATATAAGTATATATATACATATATGTATATATATACAGTTTCCCTTTTCTTGAAATACCCGATAAGGGTATTTTTGTAAAACCACAATATAACCTTTTCTTTTTTACTTTTTCCTTTTTTTCTTTTTTTTCTCTTTTTTCTTTTTTATTTTCTCCTTTTTGTAAGACCACAAGGGCCCCACACATGTAGTCGTTGGGGCCCCAACAGTCGGATTTATGACTGTTGGGGCTCCCAACGACTACATGGGATCCCCTTGTGGTCCCTTCCTTTAGACTCCCTCCTCCATAAATAGAGGAGGTATTCTTCTCTTGTATGCAATGGGTTTTCACCCTTGTCTTCCTTTCTTCAATAAATCCAACTTATGACTTTAAGTCATTTTCTACTTTTGAGAGTTTTGTGTGTGCACTTTTAGTGTTTGTGTTCTTGGCTCTTGAGGTCACTCTTAAAGAGTGCTTTTTACTCCATTGGTGCTTCCGCCTCTTTTCATTACACCCCTGTCTCGTGTTCTGACAAGGGGTGTTCCCCTCCTGCCTTGTTGCAACAGTTGTGGCAGGGAGCCTCTGCTCCCTCCCCTGCCTTTCTTTGTGCTGGCAGACAGGGAGCTCCTGCTCCCTGCCTTTGCTGTTGCTGCCAAGCAGGGCTGAGGACCTTACCTCTAGCTCTCTTGTCTGTGGGATGCAAAGTTCTTGCATCTACCTCTTGCAGGCAGGAGGTATTGCTGCGTCTGTTGCTTCTCGTTCATATTACGGCATATTCTAACGATCTAAGCTCTTCAGGTTGAACGGTGGATCCAGCTCGCCTTCGTGGCTCGAGCTTGCGCTTACCTACGCCGTTGGCGTACGAGGACTCGCAACCCCTTAAGGTAGGGGATTCTTGCTTGAAAGGACAATGAATGAATAAATGCTAAAATAAGGAAGATAACTAAAAGATGATGATATATGTATACATATAATATATATACGTACATCTTTACCTTCAAGGATGCGGTTTCGCGATCCTTGTCCTCTTTACTTTCTCGCACTTTCCTTTCTATTGCCGCCGCGTTATACGTGCCTAGGCTTTCCATTCCTATCTTTACATTTCATGTCTTTTAACTCAAGGACGCGGTTTCGCGATCCTTGTCCTCTCTACTTTCTCGCACTTTACTTTTCTGCTGCCCCGCGCTTTGCGCCATGGCATTTACTTGCTTATGTCTGCCTTGTTCTCTAGGATGCAAATCCTAGTCCTTCTTTACGTTCTTGCATTTTACTTTCTTGCATTTACTTGTTGCCTCGCGCTTTATGCGCCTTGGCCTTGCTACTTGCTTTACTCTCCGTACTTTACTTCCCTGTGCTGTCGTGCTTGCTCTTGCACTTACCTTTTGTATGTGTTCGTCTTTACCTTGTTGCCGCACTTTGTGCATATGCTTTGCTCGTGTATATATTCTATCTCTGTCGCATGCTTTTTTACTTGCTTACGCTTATCGTTTAATTGGGGTGCAACCCCATGCCTCGTGAGTCGTCCTTTACACTTGCGTAGTCAATCTAGGATCTCATACGTCACGAGTTGCTTACGTAGTTGTCTGCTTGTGCGTTACGATGATCGAGGTATGATCTCATACCTCGTGTGGAGCTCTAGCGTTCTACCCTCGCGGTGTAGCTTCGCCCATCGAGTCTTGCCCCTCGATTCGCCATTGTATTAGTATGTACACGGGTTTGTCTCTTGTCAGCTTGCACTCCCTGAGTGCAGCTTCGAGTGTATAGTGTATATCGTTTCACTTGTCTTACAAGCCACAACACACACTTATGCACTTTGGCTCTCCAAAGACATCGTCTTAGGTGCAAACCTATTTTCAAGATGTATAGCTTCGTAAAGCAGAGATAGCAGCTGGATCTCCTAAATCGATGTATTTGGGAGAGGTGTGTTACAACCTCAGTTCGCCTATCCGATACAACTCAGATAACCTTGTTTAGGAGCCTGTACATGAGTAGGGCGGGGATCCTAGCGAGGTACTTGCGCCATCGCTAGATCGGCGTTACCTCGCCTCTCATGCGAGACCTAGTTTCTAGGCTTTTTGGTTCAACCAAGATTGTAGCGCCTTCCTTCTTTCGTGAAGGTATTGTTGAATCTCTTACGAGGGATCCATGTTCCTCCTATTGTAGTTGTACCCTTAGTCACGTACGATATGTATGGACTACGAAGAGCAGGACGAAAGGTCTGTAGTAACCTCTAAGCGTATATTGACACATTAAGCTAATCCTGTTATGTTGTTTTCGCTTAATAGGCAGAATGTTTGCGATTGTCTAAAGGACCCGAGCACGATAAGTGGGAACTTGAATGAGTTCACTGTGGGTTCTGTAAAGCAGAAGTGTTGGGATTTCCTGTAAGAGATCCATGCCCCTCTCATCGTGGTTGTACTTTTGAACAGGTACGTTGCGTACTACGATGAGTAGGATGAGAGGTCTATGTCTGCCTCGAACATGCAATGGCATGTGTTTAAGATCACAAGAGTGATGTTTCTACCCTCACTATGGATTGACTTTTTTCATCGTGGTTGTACATTTGAATAGGTATGTTGCGTACGGTGGTGAGTAGGATGAGAAGTGTATGGTTGCCTCGAACGCGCAATGGCGCGTATAATTCACCTAAATAATAATCATGCGTCTTCACAGGCAAGATGGTCGATTGGGTTGAAAGACCAGAGCATATAGAATGAGACGACGATTAAGAAAACCCTCCGTCATGCTTATTCGAACTGGTTCATCAAGAGAGAGGATGAATGGTACAAAACTCCGATGGACAGTCATTAATGGCAATCTCGGGCAAAAATCCGACCTTCCCCAGTCATCGGAGGTTAGGGGAATTCCTTTAGGCCACTTCTGCAGAAGTTCGGATGCGCATCCAGTTGGGCCTTTGTTTTGGCCTTTGGGGATTTACTTGGATCCATTATAAGTCACGTGGAAACCACGATAGTGCAATTTGGATCCATAGTTCCAAATCATATGATCGAAACTTTGGATCCCTGGATCCAGATTTAGTAAGGGGACTTACAAAGCCGAATGGACTTTGGATCCATAATAAGTTAGTAGGGATCCATAATAATGTAACTGAATCCACTGAATTTTATTAGGGTTACATTTTAAAAACTTAAATATCTAATAAGTTAAACATTTTAAAACGGGTCCGGATCCTCTGGTGGATCCGGATATGCCCAAACCTGGACCCCGCTTTGATGGGTCGCCGGTCACGGGTTCGGTCAAACCAAACCCGCAACAGTGGTGCGTCAAAAAGGTAAACATGAAAAAGGGGTTTTAAGTTAAAAGGGGGTGGGGCTGCTATAGGCCCTGCCCGATAAGAAGGGGCATTAGGGTTCTCTCAGAACCCTAACGCAGGTTGTATCATGTAGAGGAGGGGGCAAAGATAGTGCGCAGCCGCCGGTGTGGGGGTAACGACCCTTCCGTTTCGGGGGCCACCATCCTACAAAATCCCCCCCGAGTCTCTTCCTCCCGCACTCTTCCTTTCTCGTCTCTCTCTCGGTTCTGCACTCCCTGCGTGCGACTGAGCCGGCGCTGGACCTTCTCTCTCTTTGCGTGCAATGTCGGTCGACGACGGTACTACCTCCCTCTCGTCATTGCTGTCGCCGCCAGCTACCTTCCTGCAACTTTCTCCCCTTTTTCGAGCTCGGGTGACATCGCCGCCATCTTCGTTTCCCTTTTTTTTTTCAGCAGCCCCACCCGACGACGACCCTCCTCTCGTTACATTCCATTCTCACACTCGTCGGTGAGCAGGAGTTCGGCTGCACCTAGATTCACTGCAGAACGAGAGGGGAAATCATCAAACAAGGTAGGATTTTGTCTCTTCTTTTGGGTATTATATGGGTCAAGCATGGGCTGGGGGTTGCTGTAAATCCATAGTGGATTGGGAGTTTGGGCGGGGGGGGGGTTGTAATGCCGGGAAATTCCATAACTCCGGATTTTCGACAGCAAGAATGGCCGCAATTTTCTTATTTTCTTGTGGGGGTCGAAAGCCCCAAATTTCTTGGATTTGGGGTTTTCGGGTTTTTAAAAGATTGGGGAAATCCATCTAGAATAAACTGTTCATCGTTTTGCTGAAGTATGGGTGATACTTCGCGTACCAGAAGAATGTGTATACCGTTTCATATCACAATCTAGGTTTAGAAAGACTGCAACTGGTTTGGATGAATCCGTTTCATTGTTATCTTTTTTCTAATTCTGAAATTAGATGGCAATGTGGTCCATATTATCTATGTAGCTGTTGAATTGTTTTACAGTAATATGTGAAGCTTGACATTTCATTTTAACTGATATCTATACAAAAGCAGTCAACGGTACTGCGTGTGTTATACAAATAGTGGTTTTGAATACATTATTCTGTAACGTATGATAAATAAGTCTAACAAATAAATACAATGCCGTCACTACTGGCAGATGCCTGTCATTATTGTCAGATGTGTATAGAAGATTAGGTTCTGTTTTGATAAAGAAAATCATTCTACGACCTTACTTGAATAGGATCTGTTCTATCGATTGTACAATTGTATCCTTAAGTCCTAAGGAGACAAAGTTCCAAGTTTGGGGGATGAAACAAACAATCTCAATGGATTGCCTGTTAGGTACATAGCATAGGTCAACCATTGTTTATACTTTAAGGACAGTGAAATGGTAGAAATTATGTTTTAAATGTATTGCAAATGCATTCTGTAGTTGACGACTGCTATATAATGAAGGTCTGGATCTTATTTGAACAACCATGGGAGTGATTGATATAGGTGTTTATTAGGTGGAATCAACCTTTTTAGTTACCATGTTATATGCTGATCAATTAATATTACTTTTATACCCTATTATATTCTGATTACTATACCCTGTGATACTTTGACTAACATTCACAACACTGATTTTAGTGCAACAATATGACCTGCTTTCACCATCTCGATTTTTATTGCACCATTACAAATTGCTTTTACAGCTCGGATTTTCTTGAAACAGTAAGAATTGACTTCACTTGATTACAGTAACATTGAGTATGGGTTTTATATTAGGTTACACCAGTCTGTTTACCTTCTCTATTTGTGAATATTTGAGTTACATTCTCTTGTATGGCTTGTTCAGTTGATATTGCAATAGGCTGTTAAATATGTTGTTCAATATGCTATAGCATATGAAGTATAGTCTAACTTAGTAGGATATTACATTGAAAACAGGTGAGTGCATGCTTATTGAAATTATATCCTACACTGAGAGTTTTATTCCAAAGTGTCTCTAAGGATAGAATCATGAAATCATGTAAACTTGAAATGTATATGACAAAAGATTATTGCTGTACCCAATTGGTGTTGGGCTTCAAATTGCATTCTTCTGGGTTACTATAGTGTTGCAACTGATTTACATGAAATACCATGTGCTTCAACTGTTTTTTTTTTTGTCAGAAAATGTATGATTTGTTTTGCTTATGCAACATGTATTCGGGGAAGTGTATATTTAAGGCTTAATCTCATGTTATCTGTGTTTGAGGAATGAGGTTGTTATATTGATTTCAAATATATGATGGCACACTTATTGACATATGAACATGTGCCTTTCCGCGAGGCAGATACTTGGAAAAACCTTGCCTAATGGACTATAGTGGATTGATCACCCGATACAGGTACTCAGACTATTAGCTTGTGTGTTATGACAATAAAACTAATGAAAAACTTAATATTAAAGGTTGAGTGCCTGACTCGTTTAAAGGTGGGGCTTGTGTGTTTGACTGGTTTAAAGGTACTGAAGCACTTTGAGTGGGTTATGCAATCAATATGACAAAGGATTGAGACTGTTCTATACACCTTGGTAAAATAACTAAGGTTGGGATCTACTGCTAAGGTAGTAGAAGGAAGTTGGGGAAATGCCTTGTACTTCGGGAAAGAAATTAATTAATGAAACCAACCCACTCAGATTCGGGCTTACCTTGGAGAGGGTAGGTGGTATAAAACTCCGAGGACGTGTTTATTTGTTTTGAGCTAAAATGACTCGTTGGTCCCCAATCCTCGGAGTTGGGGGGGACCCGGATTACCAATATGTCCTAGGTAGTAGCTCTTTGTTCTTCTGCAGAAGTTAGAGATGCATCTTGTTTTGGTTTTGGCCTTTGGGAGGTTCTCTCGGTCACTGGCCGCTCCCTTGGGATTTCAGTCTCAGTTAGAATGTTCAGATTAATAAAACACCCTTGAATAATATATCCCCGAACGTTCTCTTCTGTGATGGTTGCCTCGGCCCGTGTTGTAACGACCCAACTCATCCCCTCGAAAATGCGGATTTTTTTTTTCTAGATGTGAAAATATTCCCAGAGACCTGGGGCCTTTACAGTTCCACTCACCGCTGGATAACCACACACCACGATAGAGCTTACACTTATCTTCCAAACCAACATCAAACCATTATTCATTTATTGAAAAACTGATAAACATGTCTAGAGACATTTGCATAATGAATTTTTGAAAGTGCAACATCCATTAATTGAACAAAAAAGGAAAACAAAAGTAAAGCCATGATGTCCCTCTAAGATTTATCCAGCAAGTGCGTAGCACCTCTGACTTGCCCAGACACCAGTCACTTCACTGAGTTCCTGCTCCTGTGAAAAACCATAAAAAGGAGGGGTCAGAAATCCAAAGGATTCTGCATACAGATCCCTCTAATGAAAATAAATGAGCATAAAGAACACAAGTACAATTGTATGCAATTCTCCTTGAGGAAAAACAATTATTACATCTACTCAGTCCAACTTAAGCATCCATGCAACATCATTTAAGTATGCATAAACTTTAATCAATAACAGGTATTCACTTTGAGTAAGCAGGGTATTCTACATACATTAAAGAGTAACCATCACCCATCAACAACATATATCAGGGAAAAGAAACAGACCATGCCTGATCTAATGCATAGCAAAATTATGCATGATATATGTGTAATGTATGAACACCTTATTTTCTTTTATTTAAGTTCATGTTTCCATATGCATGCCCTATTAAATGCATACAATTTTAAGTTCCTCTTTTTTAATTCCATCGCCTGCGGATACACCAAACGGGTAAAATCCCCGAGGTCAAGTTAGGTTCCCAGGGTAGCTTAGCACACAATTTGTATTTTATTACTGGGTTCCAACTTAGCCCTCGACCGAATCACCTTCGGAACATTAGACCTCCATATCTAATGTCGGGGACACAAGGGACACCCCACGCCCACAAGTGACACTTCCTTGGTACCATAACCTCACAGCTGTGACTAACACACCACTCCCGGGTAAAGTGGCGGATTCTCCCTAAAACCGTGGCCAGGAGAAGGAACCTCAATATCGGGTTCAGGGGACCAAATTTAAGCACACGGAGTTTTTGTATCCTCACAGTCTCCCCAAGACTGGACTTCTAAGATCTCCATTCTCCAGATGGAAGATCCCAGAACATAAGTTACACTGTTCTTATTAAAGTCAATTGTTTAAGTGTACAACACCATATGCAAAGGTAAAATGAAAACCCACATCCTCCTTTGCGGGAACCCTTACGGGACTCCAGCCCGTGAGGATAACGGGAACAGTGTAGTAGTGTGCCCTACCAACTTGTGTGGTTTGAGTGATGCTATTAAACATATAGGAAAAACAACCAAGTTCACGGCTCTACAGGCCGTGATGACCCATTAGGCCATCAATGCATCACAACAATAGCAAAAATAGTGTTTTATTTATAACACTAGGCCAAAGTGTCAAAAGCATGCAACCATAAACCCAATTATAAGCATGTCATTTTTACATTCTCACTACGTGTACTACCTCCATCACATATAGGTATCCATCAAAACGTATCTCCTGCAAGTATGTGCACGTGAATAAACCCCGCAATTTCGCATACTTATGTTAAGTGAGACATCAATAGTCTAGTAGAAGCATGATTATACAGTTTACATGTATACTCATAACTTTGCTCATTTCCATCAAAATGTGCATCTATTAAAAAAACTCACACTCCTCCTGTCAAACCGAAAATATATCACTGAAGGAGGGAGGCAGGAATTAAATATATTATATATATATATATATATATATATATATATATATATATATATATATATATATATATATTTTATAACACATCCAGCCCAGCCGACCTTGTCGGCTGGGTCTGACAGCATATGCACAGGCCCGGTCTGGGCCTGTGTATGCTGTCAAGACCTAAACAGCATTGAGGAAAAATCCCCTTTTTGAAATTATGTATTTATTTTATTATATATATATATATATATTCTATGGCATCCGACAACCCCTATCTTATGCCTACACACACGACACACCCAAGTGAGAAAAACTGCATTCAATGATACTCTGCTTCCTACACCCTTATGGCTACCAGGCTCTTTATCAGCCGTAGGACATTCAACAGTTGATTTGACTACATGCCACAACCCCTTTTCAATGAATGGCATTTCTTTAATGTCTCACAACTCTTCTACAGGGAGCAGTCAAACCCAGGTAGGTATCTTCTTATGTAGTAACTAGTTTGCCACAACTATCCCATTTTAAAAGAAAACCATAGAATCTGGTTTTATCCCAACCCTGAGCACTAGACAGGTAAATCTTGCTTCCACATAATAGACCTCTCACATGCCCTTTTCCAAGTAAAACAGAAGCGATCAGTGTTCCTACTTACAGGGATTAACATAACATGTAGTATTTTAACTAGCTTGGTGGAATGAAAATGTACGTGTTACATGGTCCAAATCTAGCAGATAAAAAAAAACTGTAGATCAATCTAATCTTCCAGACTCAGTGAGCAAAATTTAGAGTGAGCAAATTTCATACCAAATCCGGTTTTCAGTTTGTACGCATAAAAATCATAAATCATTATTATCCATCTCTTCCCTGACAGCCGTTGACAACAAAGCATAAAACTACAACCTTCTCAAAACAATAGAATATGCAAGATCAAAACACAGATCAAGTAATCCATATTATGCATACCAGTCAGCCAACTTAGATCATTACAGTATATATATAACTACGCAGGATGATAAAATAACACGCCCCTTCTTAGAATTGGCAGTACATAACTACGAATCACAAACTTATACCAAATGAACTGGTCTATTAAAAAAAAACTGAATGTAGCCGAACCAACAAGGATTTTGGCGACCTTAGATTTCAGCAATCATAAGCCGAATCATCCATAACACACTGTCCAGCACTCTTCAATGGGGTGAGCAGAGGATAAAGGAATTGGGGTTCAAAAATTCAATACGTGTAAAAGAAAAGCCCTCTTTATGATAACCAGTAACCCCACCGAACCAAGGTTCTGCACAGACTTAGTCCACTCGACAATACAATCGACCCTACTCCCTTGGGTTTAATAAACCACCAAACCCTTTATTCTGTTTCCATCCAAAGAAAAAGGGCACAAAATCGAACCGGGGTTCGATTGCTCATTTATTTCCACGAGAGGAGACCCGTACCTCTTACGGTGGTTTTCCGGTGGCCGGAGACGGCTGTCGCAGAGGGGTGCCGACTGGTGACGCTCCTTCCAACTGCCGTGAAAGGGGATGCTCGAGGGGCTCTTGATGCCTACGGATGGCTGGTAATGGGCTCCTTCCTCTGGCCTGCGCACACACAGCGAAAGAGAGAGAGAGAGAGAGAGAGAGAGAGAGAGAGAGAGAGAGAGAGAGAGAGAGAGAGAGAGAGAGAGAGAGAGTTTTTTGGGGAAACAGAAAGAGCGAGAGGGGGAAACCAACCCAAGAACCCCCCCTGCTTTTGAAAGGGATAGCCCGGCAAAGTCGGGGCCGAACTTCCCGCCGGCGGCTGCGCCTCAAGGCCTCCTCCCCTTTCTCCCCCATGCGATACCGTTAGGGTTCTCTCTTAGAACCCTAACCCCTGTGTCCCTCTTTTGCTCCAGACCTATCGGGCAACCCTTATCGGGTTGCCCATTCTTCTACTCTTTTTTTTTTTTTTTTTCGTTTAAGATTTTATCGGGCAACCCTTATCGGGTTGCCCCTTACTCTTATAAGCCCTGTTACACAGGGCTCGGCTCGGGTCCGGACCCGAGACCCGCAAGCCAACCCCAATGATATGGATCCACAAGTTGGATCCAAATGGATCCAACTGTGGATCCCCAGATTTAACCTTATAATAAAAAAAAAATTCTTTTATGATTTTTATTTCCTTTTGGTTGATACTATTTATACTACTTGCCCCTTTATGGGTCCTAGATCCGAAATGTGGATCTAGGCCCAATTTGCATATTTTTTGAAATATTTTGTAAGATAAACAAAAATTTAGTAACAACATTTTTCGGTTTTTACACGTGTGTACCCGCGGGATAAGATAATAGAAACACTATTTAGAACAGTTAGGTATCACAGTGAGTGAAGTTACTAGAGAGACATTTTTATATTCTTTCAGCATGTTTTATATTCTGAGTTTGTGATGAAATGTAATCCTGAAATGTGTAGATTTGAGATAATTGAATTCATATTGTGGATGTTACATGGATGTTATGCATGTTACTGTTATTGTTGTTGCAGAATATGCTTTACTTGCTTAATTAGAACTGTTGTATAATCTACTTACCTGCTTAGATATATGTGTCTGTTATTGTTGTTATATAGTTTGCTTTACGTGCTATTGTATATGCTAAAGATTTACACTTGACACCTACATCACATACTAGACTCATGATATACCTGCATTAAGAGTTATAATTCTTCTACTTAGACGTGGTAGTCTAATTCCAATCAATTTACTATTTTTCACGTAAAGAATAAGGTTTATGAGCGGCTGCGGGATGAGGCATCGGATCGAGATTTTTGGATTTACTGTTCCAGGGATCGCTTGGATTTATTGTAATTTTTAACTGTTCATATCATTTAAAACTCTGATGATTTTCATTGATAAATGAAATGAAATAAATGTGTTGGGTTTTCTATCCACCGTAATGTCTCGAAATATTTAACTCTATATTATTTCTTGTTTCCGCTGTTATATAAAAAAAATCTTCAAATTTTGGGTTAAAATTTCGGGGCGTTATAGCTATGGTTGCCTATTTAGCACTATGATCCTTTCTGCTCTTGTAGTTAGCTGGTTGCTTTACTAGAGTTTTGCTTACTCTACAACACTTTTGGTTAGATCTGCTAGTCTTGCTTGTTTCTGCTTGAGCTAGCGTTTATCTTGCTTATTGCAGCCTTTGTTCTTTCTTGTCCTTTGCACCCGTACTAGTCTGTTGTGAGACTGACCCATTTCATGGGCAAGTGGTGAACAGGTTGAGACAACTTGCGATGGCATGATGACGCGATACATTCAAGGCAATGCTCTTTCCTGACGTGGCGCTCCTGGGGACCCTTTTGATAGATGTGGTATAAAGTTTCTTTGAAAGCATCTCTTTTGATTGGAACTCTGGATTTCTAAAACTGTATTACAAAAACGTGGTTCTTCTTTTCATTTCAATAAAATATATATTTGAACTGCAAATCGGTTTATAAGGGGCATTTGCTTCTGTGTTGTAATGCGCCCAAGGTTTAGGGACTTGCTGTTTTGAACCTGATCTTCCGCTAAACTTCTGTTTTAAACTCTGATAAATGATTGATTTCAAAGTTTCAACCTTTTTCATAAAAGGTTTCAAGTCCACGATTTTGGGGCGTTACAGCTTTTGGTATCAGAGCAACAGGGAAAGTGGTAATCCTTGATCATCCGCCATCTGCATCGCACTGTGAGTATTATTTCTTTTAAATTATTTTGCATTTATTTTTAATTAAAGAATGTGTTTTTGCTTAGATGTCGTTCAATGAACTGATCAAATCTATAGACGCATTGACCAGAGCAGTTGAGCAGCTCCAAGCGATGGTCCAGAACTTGGATCATAAGGTTGATAGGTTGGTTTGCACGAGCACCAATCTAGAGCGAGGTGTTGGCTCTCATGTTTTATCCGGTCCGATATGCCTTCGGGACCCTGATGGTTGTAACTTTTGCGGAAATGTGGGTCATTCTGCTGAAGAATGCCACTTTAAACAACATTGTGACAAAAAGTCTGCCAAAGATAGTGCTGACAACAAGCGTCGACCTGCTAAAAGACAGAAACTAAGTGAAGGAGATGAGCCTCAACGACTGTTAAACCCAAAATGTTTGAGATGCGATCGTGTTCACCGTGGGCAGGCATGTCCCCGAGACTCTGGTGGATGCTTTTATTGTGGCAAAATAGGCCACTTTATCCGTGATTGTCGCATAAAGAAGGTCGATGACCTCCAACAAATGAGCAGTACACCCCAACCTCCTCAGCAACAGTAACTAGAACACATAGAAAACCTCGAATAGACACTTCTATAGTCTTAGTTTAAGACTTTTTGTGTGTTTTGTTATGTATTTTTGTTAAGTAAAAGCTTATCAATGGAAGTTAGTATGACTTTGGTGTCTCTGTGATCTTAATGATTATGATGCTTGTGTAGGTAAATGACATGTCACGCCTACAACTGATTAGTTTTTGGGTAGTTGACTTGTTACGCCTACAGATGATTAACTTTTAGGTGGTTGATTTATATGCCTACAAATCATTAGTTTAGATTATTTAGATGTATGACACCTCACCTATAAACAGTTAGTTTTTTATGATACATCACGCCTACATAACTGTGTTGTAGGGTTTCACATTATGATTGGTTGGGTGATTATATCATCTCTGTATAGCATGATTGACGAATATCATGAATATTGGACTAAAATGTCTTGTAGAATCATGCGTGTGTTTCACGTTGAAATGGTCGAATGCGATGTGCTTCGAGGTAAGAATTGCGAATGCATATGAGGGTGGAATAATTTGAATTGTCATATTTGCACATATAACTTAAATCCTGTAAATTTATTGAACTACGTAGGAGTTACGTAAGACGAAGTCAAGTTGATTCATAATATGTTATTGGCGTGTTTTTGTGTATAGAATTCATGCTTTGCTTGCGCATGCTTTGAGGTCCTATTTGAGGATGTATTGTTCCTTGTGGCAATGATAGCTTCAGTATGATGTGATTGTCATGCCACTTGAATAGAATTGTTGAGAGCATGCGATGAATGTTTATATTCGATGTATGATTATGGTTCATGGAACCTTGTTGGAAGAATGTGTGATTCTGTGTTTTGTTCTGCCATGTGAAGTGATACGATGCATATTGCTGATATATATGCTTATGCTCATTTTGGTGGTTGCTGGCCCCGAGTGCGGTCAATTGTTCTGAGCAGTCGATTGTATTGATGCATGTATCACTGTGTATGGTATCTGTTGAGGATCTGATCCCCAATGGATTATCTGCGAGGGGGGTGTATGACCAAGATCAGGTGACCCGACTAGAGTGGTAGATTTATGTGATGATGTGCACTGTCCAAGATTGGGTAGCCGCGAAGACGGTGAACTGTGAGGAAGTGGTGTATGGTCCAAGACCAAGTATACCATCTAGGGCGGTAATTCTTTGTGAGGTCGTACATCTTCCCAGACCAGGTGATCCGGTGTGGATCTTGTTGATTATTAGTGGCTATCGACCCGGTGAACGGTCATTTGTGTTGATGCGTGTATCACAATGATTTTCATTGGATATGGCCTTTGTTAAGGATTGGGTTCCCAAAGGATTCTCTGTGACGGTAGGTATGACCAAGATCTGGTAATCCGACTAGAGTGGTAGAATCCCTGTGAGGATATACACTGTCCAAGAGCGGGTAGCCGCGTAGACGGTGAACTGTGAGGAAATGTACTTTCCAAGATCAGGTATACCATCTAGGGCGGTGATTCCTTGTGAGGTCGTACGTTTCCCAGATCAGGAGGTCCGGTGGGGAACTTGTGTGATTTTGATTTCCATGAAAAGTTATGGTGAGCCATGATGATCTTCTGATATTGATTGATATAGCCAGTTATGAATCTATAGATTTGGCTTTCTGTTTTAGCATAATTATATGCCCAACTCAAATGTGAGAATCAGATCTTTATTGATTTTAGATTGTGATTATGTTTTGGACCTTCTATGTAAGGGTGGGCTTTTATGAAAATAGATTGTGTTTATTCATGACACAGAGTCTGTTAGAAATTTCGTGTAAAAACCGAAAAAAAAATTTATTTGACTTGGATTCGGGTCGGATCCGGACCCGACCCGAACCCAACTGAGGCACCGCCTCTCTTCTACTTGTAAAAGACGAGGCCGAAGGGGAGGGGAGGTTCTCGAAGCCCCCTTCCACCCCTTCTGCTCTCGTCTCTCTCTCATTTTCGTCAGTTGCCTCGACTGCCATCGTCGGCAGGCACAGCCACTGGCAACAACATCGCCGGATCCCCCCCCCGTCGGCGAGAGTCGCTCCTCTCCCTGCTGCGACCCCCCCTCCGACGCTGCCGCCGCCGCCGCCGGCGACCACCAGGTACGCACCTCCCCCTCTTTCGTTCGCCACTCTCTCTCTCCTCTCTACCTCTCTCGTCTCTTCTCTCCCTCACCTCTCTGTGTGGCCACGGGAGGGGTCAAACCCCCCTCCCTGTGCCCCCTTTTAGCAGGGGAGGGGCACAACACCCCTCCCTGCTCTCCGTTACAGTAGGGGAGGGGGGGCTGAGCCTCCTCCCTTTTCTCGTTACGGCAGGGGAGGGGCTGAGCCCCCTCCTTTGAACTTAATTCAATCGTCCAAGTCTTCTGTGCAATCTTCTCCTACCTTGGAGAGTTGCGAGCTCGCTGGCGTCTGCGGATGTACACGATTGACGGCTCGGGTCGCGGAGCGCGAGTGAGATCCGTCGTAGCTGCAAATATGCGATATTAACATGCAACCCAGACAAAAGCAAAAGCAAGGAGAAGGCTCAACTTCTCAGATAGATAGGGTTGGGGCCAACCGTCCCAATTGCCTTGAAAAAAAAAAGAAAGGATGGGGCAGGGCCAAATGACCTTTGCTGCCAAAAGAGGGATGTAGTCAATGCGAGCAGATGACCCATGTTTACTAGGAATTCCTTGTTGGAGACCAACAATTGTAATGATTTGTCCCCATCACGATGTAACTTCCAAAGATTTCCCGGGCCTGCCGGCCAAGGGTATAGGCTCGCGCACAAAGGGCAGGGGGCCATCGGCCCCTGCTGGCAAAGAAAAAGGCAGGGGCCGATGGCCCCTGCTGGCACAAGAAAAAGGCAGGGGCCATCGGCACCTGCTGGCAGACAAAAAGGCAGGGGCCATCGGCCCTTGCTGGCACAACAAAAAGGCAGGGGCCGATGGCCCCTGCTGGACAGACAAAAAGGCAGGGGCCGATGGCCCCTGCTGGCACATCAAAAAGGCAGGGGCCATCGGCCCCTGCTGGCACATCAAAGAGGGGACAGGGAGGAGGGGCTCGGCCCCTCCCCTACCGTAACGGAAGTCGCAACTCTCCAAGGTAGGGGAAGATTGCACAGAAGACTTGGACGATTGAATTAAGTTCAATTAACTAAAAAGAGACCATTAAATAAATATATATATATATATATATTTATACGAGTACGCATTTAACTTAAGGACGCGGTTTTGCGATCCTTGTCCTTTACTTTGCCGTTGCGCATCACGAACAGGTTTTGTGTTGCACTCGTGCAAAGGTTCTGCGTTGCACTCATGAATGTTCATAACAAATTTGTATTCATTTTCATGCATGACCCTATCATGTCATGATTTACTTTACATGCTCACATGCATGATTCAATTTTTTAACATGATTGCATGCATGGTTTAATCTCAATCATATTTAACATAAAATGCAATAACTTGAACTATTATGCAATCTTCAACTTCTTACACCCATCACAAGGATATTTAGAAAGATGAAATCACATTCACAAACACGATACATTTAACGATACATTTATTTTAAGCATGTTTTCATGATACAATTTTACATGAAAAGCATAATCAAATCGAAAATAACTTCATGCAAGTATGGATAGTCATGTCAAACATAATAATACATTTGATCATTCATACCACAACAATGTCAAACATATACCTGCAACAAACACACTCTAATATCTCCCTAACTACAAACATGACTAGCATGGTCTCCGAACTACAAAAATAAGAGCACTTCTATTCATATACATTCAAATCATGCTCAGCATGATCTCCAAACTCCAGTAAAATAGTCATAAATATCCACAACTAAGTGAGTGTGTGAGCAGAACAATGTTGCATCCAAGAAAGTAAATAACCTACGGTGCGCTTGCACCACTTACTTACCACGAGTATTTACCTGATTTGCATGCTTTTGTATTTACATTGTTTTTTTTTTTTCTTTTTGCATGGCATTTTTAGCCGCATGCGATGCTTAGCACTAAGCATTGCGCAATTAACTCAGCTACGCACTTGCAATGCACATTTATATAGGCAAAATAATGCAATTCTAACATTTAGATTTCTATCACACAACATGAATAGCATTCTAAAACTGGTGCTGCAATGCCCGTGGAGCTGCACCACGCGACGAAAGGTAAAACAAAACTCAAGATCCTGAAAGTCCAGTGCAACCGTCACACAACACGATCTACTCATCCCTCTCACAAGGAAAGAACGCTACAACTGCACACATAATGATAAATTCTAAATGCGCTTTCAGTCACAAGCGATAAGAATCAAAACACAAATCAGTAAACCGATTGGCGAAAGCCTCGAAGCGACACACTAACAAGTCCAAAACAGATTTGGACGGCCGTGTGGTGCAGCTCCACGGGCTGCACGCTGCCCAATGCATCACCCCAGTGATGGCACGAACACCGAGATATTCAATTTCAACGAAATATAAATATATACTCATTGGAACCAAAACTAAACCAAAGGGACAAAACAAGAACCGATAACGCAAAGGATACCCTTTGCTGTCATGCACAACATCCCTGTGTGATTCCCAATGTTGGGAATCGGGCACACAAACCGAGAAAACAATAAAACAAAATTCTACTAGCATAAAAAAAATCAAAGACTAAGCAACTCCAATGCACAGATGCAGCTCAACCCATTATCAGCATGAGAAAACGAGATTTGAGAAAACCCTGAATAGGGTCATGCGGCGAAGGCAAAAAGTAACCCAAGGGCAGTTATACGAAGTAGGGAAAACTCCCCGATTGGGGCCATTTTTTCGGCAATGATAGAGGTTCGACCACTTATGGTGGCTCGAATTCTACCCAGATCAGTGAAATCAAACCCAAAAAAAAAGACAAAAATTACGATTCACCGGCATGCTTTGCTTAACAGAGACGAAAAAAAGAATATGGACATTCGGAAAAGGGTAGTAGTGTACCAAAAATCTCGGCGTCGGTGGTGGATACACAGGGAAACGCAACGGCAAGGGGTGGCCAACACAGTGATCGACAACAATGAGTGGTGGCTGCCTCCGGTCGATGCTCGGATAGAGGGGAATGCGACGACAGACCAGAGAGGGGAGAAGAAGAAAGAAGGGGAAGAAGAAAAAGAAGGTGAGGAAGAGGGTGTCGGTCGGCGTGGGTTGGCGACAACACCACTCCGATGGTCTGCAGACGAGCGAGGCTCTCTCAACCACGAGGTTGATCAGGCGGAGGAGATGGGGTTCACGGTGATGGCACAAATGGTGGTGTCGGTACACTGCGGCTCCAGTGATGGTTGACGGCGATGGCATCCGGTTCCGATCAACTACAGACAGGGAAGGGGAGAATGCGTCATGGCGGGTCACGATGGTGGTGACGGGAGACCCAGGTGGTGGCGACGAGACACGACACCGCTTTGGTCAGTGCTCAGACGAAAAGGGGAAAGAGAAAAAGGTGAGGAGAGGGGTCGGCTGGGGGTGTCAGCGACGATGCTGCTTCGGCGCGGCTGCAGATGGGGAAAGGCAAAAGAGAAGGAGGAGGTGGCACCACAGACGGGGCTCACGACGGTGAGAGAGATGAAGTGAGGGAAGGAGGAGGTTAAGGAGAGAACTCAGGCGGCGGGCGACTGTGTGCGAGGAATTAAACAAAAAGGGAAGGAAAGGGGCTCACATTAGGGTTTTACGGGTGAGGAGGGGTGTTTATCGGGTCCGGATCGGACCCGCCCCAAAATGGCATCCAAAAATAAATAAATAAAATTATAAAATAAAATAAATTAAATTAAAATAAAATAACAAAACTCAAAACCAAAAATAGAAGAAAAATCTAGCTAAAATTGTTTAGAAATTAATAATCTAATTTTTGACAAAAATTGTGTTCTAAAACAATAATTCATCCCGTTAAAATGTGTTTTTGTAAGAGCTTTTATTACCAAATTACCCTTTTTAAGAAGTTATTCCAAAAATCATTAAAATGGGTCTTGTTAAGTTCGAAACCCCTATAAAAATGTCCAAATGGTTTTAGGACTCGTTAAAATGATTAAACTGAATGTTTTAATAATATTTTATTGACCGCAATGGTTAAAATGACCATTTTACCCTTATTTGTTAGAATAATGGAATTAAGCATATAAAATGCATCAAACTTACCATAACTGATATAAACACATTTTTTACTCGAAATAAGGCAATTCCTTTATTTATTTTCTTCTTAAAAATTTACAGGTTTTACAGTGAATAACCAATATACTGGAAGAAATGTCCTTGAACAATCTGTTGTTCCTCTCTATCCATGTGAACCATTACGCAGAATACAGCCACCATTTCCAAATTCTTCTCCATTTGTGAGAGCTTTCAAACTTTGACTGGGGCAATTGGGGGATCTCTATTGCACAAATCACATCTGACTTCCAGTCTAAGTTCTGGCAACCCCAACTTGGGCAGCCTTTGAGAGTGAGCATTACCAAAATAAGTGGAATGAATTACTCATCACAACTTATTTAGGTTTTCTTGGGCCTTGATGTAAACCCAAGATCAGCTTTACAAGTAAAATCTACCAAAACTACAATCTATCTAATGAAAAATGAGAAATTGAGGGAAAATGCAGGAACTAAGAAACTGGAAATTAAAGGAAAGAAAGTCATTATAGCTGTTTGACTAGTCTAACGGCTAGCCTTTGGCCCTCTTTGGATATATATAGGGGACTTCTCCCCATTTGAATGTTATGCATTTTCTTATGCGCATTTGAGGTTAATAAAAATGATTGTTTTTAATATTGTGAGTGTGTGCTCTCTTGCCCTTGGTATTTTGGTTATTGCCTTTGTTGGCTTGTGAAGTTTACCCCTTTGTGGGTTTGTGATCTTTGTATTCTTGAATCCATCTCATTACAAATATTATATTCTAGAGTAAATAAAAGCATGTAAATTCTCATTTAATATTATAATAAAAAATCCCTTGAAATGATTCTTTAATTATCTTGAATTGGAGAAATTGAGGAATGCCAGCATGCCCTTAAGGAAGTCAGAATTCTCTAGATACCTTTGTTCAGATAACCCTTTTTGCCCCAACTATATTGCCTCAAGTGTAGCTTTCTTACTATAAGAATGGAACTCTCACTACCTAAGCTTACTACCTGACCATCATTACATATCTAAAGGGAGTGTTCTTGTGATGCGTCTTGGTGCAGAAACTAATTTATCTGTTTAGTGTCTCAAAAATGTACTCGTGTGATAAACTGTACAGTTTTATCAGCCTTTATTCATGTCAATATCATAGATACTTCATAGTTCAATATAGAAATTACAGTAGGTTCATATTACTTTTAGGATTTTCTTTTTGATGTCCTTCCACTGGTGCTTGAGCTTTTAACTGGTGTATTGACTTGTTATAAAATTTGACACCAATGTCTGATGGTGACCAAGGTTGCAAAGTCTCTCCCAAGGATATGCTTTTTGTCTGGACTAACTGGAGAAGAGATGATGATGTTTATTGATTCTTTCCCAGAAACAGGTAAAATATGTTGCCTTTGATCTTTCAGATATTTGTGATAGACTTTACTAGCTTGAGATCTTTATGAATCCTCAAATAATGCTGAACTGATAATTGTTTGTTTCAGGCTGTGTAAGAGATTTTGTGTTTACTAGTCATGGAGTGCATATTGTGCATCTTGCTGTCATTGATCACAATAATCATTAAAGTCTACACCACATTAATTTGTAGGCTTTGGAGAAATATGTGGGGAAGGTCATTTTGGGAGAAATTATAATAGAAATACTAGACAATCTTATCTAGAAGAAGTACTATTTTTAGAGTTCATACCATAACGTGAGCCTAGTATTAGTGCTTTTGTTACTGGATAAAATATTACATGCCAAAGCACAAAATAGACTTCCAACAAAATAAAGAACTTGTTCAATAAAAAAAGGTCTAGATTAATATAAGAAAAAGTCTATATACTTCATACAAAGCAAATGTTACTGTTTGCATATTGCTATAGATTTCCTAGTTATATGTCTTAATGTTATACCCTTCGGATTGTCCGATGTAGAAGGTTCGGAAGGATCGTACGGTAAGTTCGGATTTGAGACCGACAAATACTGTAATTTGAACCCAACGGACTCGAGAGGATCAAACCTACAATTTTTGGGTCATAGGACTTGTGGGTCTCGTGTCTGGGGTACTGAACCCTGGTTGACACGGTGGGGAAGATGTCTGAGGTTTCTTGTGTCTGCAATTGAGGTGAAACGGGGTCAAACGACTAACCGAGTAGGTGCGATTTGGGTTCAGTTAGTGATTCGGCTAGGACTTTCGGTTTAGAACTGAAAGGGCCTAGTCCACGAGTAACACCCCAAGATTTAAAACCTAGAAAACACGTAAAACTTTTTTTTTTGTATGGCAGCAGAAAGACAACCTTTTTTACTCCGATTGAAAACCTCAGACGGGTTATAGATTTGATCGATAACAGTAGGACAAAGAAACACTTATAAATGATTTAGATCAAAATCAGGATATTTTCATTCCAAAATGAACCATAAAGTTTTTACAAAATTAGTACAAACAGGTACTCAAAACTCCAATTCTTGGGAAAGGACAATGGCTGGCTCTTGGGAAAGGACAATGGCTGGCTCTCGATGCCGCCACAACTTCCCGCTACCCTCCTGCAACTATTTAGTACCTGTAATTTGTAAGGGGTTCAATATCCACAAGCCCCCAATAGGAATACAATAACATAATTGCATAGAAAGAGGCATACAAGAAATGACACTATTTTTTTTTTTATGTAAATAACAATTTTTCAGTGCAGTCAATAACTGAAACATAACAGTTCAATATCATATGCAATAATCATATTCATGTGTGATCATTCAATTCATGCATGACTTACATGTTCAAGCAAAGCGTTCTCAGAAAACATGGATAACTTACACTTCTTTCAATTATGCTTCTTTCTTAGATGATGCATGTTACTTCAATATATGCACAATACACTTTTTGTTTCTCTTTCACAATACTCTGTGGGTACAACATAGACAATGTCTGAATTAGAGGCCCGACCTAAGGGGTACATTCAATCAATTGGTAGCTTATTACCCTGACCTTGCTCATCTTTTCCTGTTTTTGGTATAGGATGACAGTATCGAAAGAGAGCTCCTACTACCCCCAACTTGATATATCAAAATTTCTTTCAACTGAAACAATCCCACTACCAACCCGCGGCACCAGTGGTAGCTATCTCCTATCTCTGTGGCTGGGGAAGCAACCCTTCATGCTTAACAATATCCCACAAAGCCTAGTGTACTACTTGTCCTCTCATTGTTACCTACAAGAGAATTTACATATACATTCTTTATTATTTAATTCTTTTAACATACATGCATAATTTACATATTTTCAAGAACATATGATTACAATTAACCAATCATAAGGTTCTCAACCCCTATCCGGGGCACTTAACACATATCGGTCCAGTTTACTATGTACAAGGTTAGAAGCCACTCGTACAAGGTCAGGAGCCACTCATTCGGGCTCGAGCCATCATAAAATAACAATAGCATAACAAGTTTTGCAATACATACATACATCATTCAATATGCATTTCATCATTCAATCATAAGCATAAATATCATGCTAACATGCGTTATAAATCCAGATTGTATTTATGCATCAAAAAACTGGTTTTCCATTTATACACAAGCTTTAAGACAAATATGATTGTGTAATAATTAAGAAATATGCATATTAAAAAGCATGAACTACATACATACATCTGTTCGTAAAATTCTAAAATACACTCGTCGGAATATGTTCATAAACTTGAACATATACATATTTTCATTTGAAACATATTTGGAATTCTTGTGTATAGAAAGTTTTGAAACTTCTTGCGCACATACATAATTTTGCTCGTAAAAATTCAATGGTTTCATAAATATACCTTTTTTTTCGTAAAACGTGCAACATCAATTTTTAAAACTATATATATATATATTTATATATATATTTGCTCGTAAAATTCAATGGTTTTGTAAATATACCATTTTCTCGTAAAGTGTGCATTATGAACAATTTTTTGAATATATATATATTCATTTAACTTCACACGTTCGGAAATCCAACATTTCAAATAACCTAAAACTATACATGTATGTAAGTTGTCGTAAACTTACCTCATGAAATGTGCGGCCTTATGAGAAATGGAGAAATCCCAAAAATACCCTTGGGGATTCTCCATGACGCGGTTCATACTTTGCCAAAGATCCGGATATGAATAGGACACATATGCTTGCCTCAGTTTTCAGTCTGATGATAGTGGTGAAGAACAAGGTCATGGCGAAGGCGGCACCAAAGCGGTTCAGCAGAACCGAAGAGGAGGAGGATCCAGCTGAGCCAAACTGTTCAATGCGGCAGCAAGTGGGAGTCTGCTGGAAACAAAGAAAGGGGAGACATGAGTGGTGTAATGGTGGAGAGACAAGCATGAAACGATAAAGTGTTTGCCCTGGCTGAAAGTGGTCGGGTTCAAATCCCACCTCATATACCAGATTTTTTTTCCAAAAGAGCTTTTGAAAATTTGCCAAGCTCGAATAGGCCAGTCTTGGCTCGAGCTTGGCTCGTCTGCAGCCCTAATGTTTGCAATACAAAGGATCCCTACCGTCTACAAAATAGTTCTCAGAATAAGAAGGAAAGCACAATAAGGTTCACCCTCTTTAGAAAATGGACTCCTGAATTGACCAACTTAATCTACATGTTGAGATCCTTTTCCCCAAGAACAAGATTTGTATAAATTCCCACCTCTTACTTTATGACAATAATCAGCATAAAATGATAACCCAAATTTAAAATTAAAACTAGAAGGCACAGTTTGTGCGTATCATCCACCACAGACAAATCACAGGAGATACCAAAGAAAGTGCATATAAGAAATTTGTCCATTAATCTATTGCAGAAACCACCACTATTTCCTTCAATCCACACAACCCACCATTCTTTCCCTAAAAACACATAATGGTTCTGTCCAACCATTTGATTCGATACAAGCATAAGCACTACAGATCTATCATTACTTCATGTGTAAACCAATAAAACAGGAACCAAAATAATAAACTAGGGACCAAAATCAATTTCAATTGTTTTGGTAGTGAGGAAAAGGATGCAACCGTTACAAAGTTTTCTGAGGAATCAGATCGATGAAGGACGAATGAACCACCGATTGAGAGAGAGAGAGAGAGAGAGAGAGAGAGAGAGAGAGAGAGAGAGAGATGGACAGTGGCTGTTTGTAGTGGAGACTGATGGTGGGTGGCACATGGTGGCCACGGTGGTCGTGAGTGAGGGAGAAGGTGGGGGAAAGCGACAGTGATGGTGGTCGGTGGTTTACCCCACCGTTAAAGGGGGCAGGCACATGGGTGAAAATCAAAAGTGCGTGGGAGGGGTTTTAAAGTTTTAAGTTTTTTCAAGAGAGGGAAATTAAGGGGAAAACCAAAATTTTCATTTTGGTTTTAAATTTTGAAAGCGATGTACGCATTTGGTTTTAGGGGAAAAATCCATGAACTTGGATTTGGATTTTGGTGAGACCCATTTGGGTCTCATCAAATCCAAATCAACCTTACTAATATTATATATATATGTGTGTATATATTATTTTAATTAGATTTATTTGGGTCCCGAGTGGACCCAAATCCTATCCATACAAGTGAGATACGTTTGGGCCTTAGGTGGATCCAAACAAGTTCATTTTACTTTCATGGGATCCATTTGGGTCTTAAATGGATTTGAAAGCCTTATTTGCGTATTGGGATCCAATTGGGTCTCCAAATGGATCCCAAATATCTTTTTCTTAGTGGGATCCATTTGAGTCTCCAAGTGGACTCAATATCTAATTTTCATAATGAGATCCATTTGGGTCTCCAAATGGATCAAAAATACTTTTTACTTAGAGGGATCCATTTGGGTCTTTAAATAGATCCAAAACTCACTTTACTTAGTGGGATCCATTTGGATCTCCAAATGGATTCAAAACACTTTCTACATTAGAGGAGATCCAAATCCCTTCTAGGTCTGGTCTAAACCCCGATATGGGTCTAAACTCTTCCCAAATCCATTTGGGTTGACCCGAATCATATGGAGATCCAAATAATTCGCCAAGATCTCATAAGTTCCTCAATTAAACATTAAATAACTCGAATAAATGTCAAAATATTACCGATAATGAATTTTGCTAATTAATCAACCAGTAATTTTCTAGAAAAGCGATATTAAACCAGAATAATTTATAAAAATTATTTTTTCATTCATTTCGCGATTCTGAAAAATTTGTGAACTTTACACCAGGGGTTCTAGGGTAGCCTAGGGACATGTATAAGGGTTTGATATACGTTCTAGGGCTCAGGGATGACAGGCTAGGTCATGGAAGAGGCTAGTGCGATCGAACAAGCCAAACTGTGCATTTGGTTTTGGTCTTTCGGCTCTGGGAAACTGGTAGGGACTTAACTAGGGCTGATATTAGTACCTAGGATGTGTTTGAAGGTTTGTAGAAGGTCCGATGAATGCCTCACATATTCAGAGGAATGAGCTCACGATCTGTAACGAGATAGCTTCGACCAGGGTGTCTCGGGCTCTCGGGGGAGATGTCGACCAAACTAGGGAGGCCCTGGCCTTCACGTCTACCAGAGAGAGATCAGATTGGGAGACGTGAGAGAGAGAGAGAGAGAGAGAGAGAGAGAGAGAGAGAGAGAGAGAGAGAGAGGCATCCAAAGATAGAGACTTGATAATCAATAAACTCCATTCATGCTTAAGGGGGGTCTCTAGGCCTCTTTATCAGTGTTTTAAAACTCGCCGAGTCAACTCGGCTGACTAGGCTCGGCTCGGCCCTCCAGCGAGTCAACCCGGCAAGGCAAACTCGGTTTGCCAAAACTCGGGCTTGACTCGGCCTGACTCGGCTTGACTCGGCATGACTCGGGCGAGTTCTGGGATGTTTGAAATTTGTTTTTTGAGTTTCAAATGGTAATGATATATATACATATATGAAGTCTACTGTTTACTGTCTGTACAATCTAGTTGAAAAATCCTAGGTGCAAGTTGTATCTAAGCAATCTGACCTCATATATGTGTTCAACATGGTTTATTTGCTAGGAATCACACCTTTATCATATTTTTTTATGTAAAAATATGTTTTTTTGAGTCATGAAATTTTGGCATATTGTAGGCCATTGATTTGTGAAGCCCTTGAGAAACTTGCTTACATGTTGACAAACTATTTAAAAAAAAAATGTGTTCTAATAGATTGTATGTACAATTGACTGTGTAAAAACATACATTGAAAAACTTACTCTATTGGCAAAACCAGGAGATTTTTGTATGCATTTGCTTTTGTCAAATAAAAATGGTCTATTTTGCAGTTTCAGACCTTGTTTACCTCAAAATTGGGATTGATATGAAAAATCAGATAAACTGTTGAAATGGAGAACCAGGTCTTGAGTAAGGCTAAAAGAGTCTAGTACTTTCTGCAAGCTGATGAAATGGTTTGGGAGTCGGGACTTAAACTAGCAAAATTAATGAATTTTTGCTTGTCGTGACCAACTGTTCTACATCTAATAAACTTTTAATCTTTAAACTCCCAGATTTCTGTGGCACATGACAAATTGACTGTCAAAGTGCTTGTATAGATATCAAATTCAATTATTCAAGCAAACCTCTATAGCTCTTTGCAGTTGTTTTTATATTCTTACAGACATTTGGAGACTATGTTTACTCAAAAACATGGTTTCAGACAAATTATATATTGTTTTTCTTTTAAAATCAAAAGTTAACAAAACCCGGTCCGAGTCACCGAGTTGACCCGCCGAGTCATGAGTCAATAAAGGACGAGTCGAGTTCCGAGTCACGGGTTTTAAAACCTTGCTCTTTATATAGATAAGAGGTATGAGGTAGAGTCTGCATTTATTTAATAAAATCAAACTAACTCATAAACCCAAAACACCCTCTAGTTTCCCAAAAATATATCCTACTAGGCAACCAGCACTAAACTAAAATAGGAGACTTAGTGGACATGTGTTTGGCTCTCTTCTCTCTTTCAAGTTGGTGCCCCCTATGGGGCCCACTGGCTAACTCTTCTTGATTCTGATGTGGACATGTGTCTGGCTCTTCTCCACCTTAGTATGGACATGTGTTCATTGATTTTTTTCTAAGAAATGAGCCATGTCACCTCCATAGGTCTCACTTTGACTTGGGATGCACCTTGGCTTGTTGAGGTGGCATATGGATCCTAGAACTGGATCTCCTCTTGAGTGTGGATCTCTAGTTGGACTTGGATCAAGAACGACTATTGAATCATGATTCATACAAACTCGACCCACTTTTTTAAATGGACCAAATACTAACATCCAATCTCATAGACCTGCTACACTTGCTCTATTGGAGTAAGAAATTGAAGCATCAAATCCAACTAGAATCAAAAGAACAACAAAGTAAATCGGGGCCGATTCTAGATCATAACAGACCACCATGCTTCACACCACTTTGCCCCCAAAGTGGAGGAGATCAAAGCCCAACTGATTTTATGCTCCACTAGGATAAAACACGAGGTTTTTATCAACCCCATGCATTCTGGAGACTCTGCGGTTGCTCTTTTGCTATTTTATAACCACTGGATCTTTGACTCATCGAGAAAGTGCATCAATGACTTTGTTCTCCATGCCCTTCTTGTATTGGATCTCGGGGTCATATTCCATGAATTTTGTGACCCACCTTTGTTGGCTGACGGTGATGGTCCTCTACCCCAACAACTACTTGAAGCTCGGTGCACACTCACATCACACTAATCTTGTCTAGATTGGCTTAAACTCCTTGGCCGTAATACGTACTGAGACCCATGCCCACCTTCAAGGGTATCTTATGGTCTTGGGACCATCTAAGTGGCAGCCCATGTGGCTCATCAAATACATCAAAAAATTCAGCCACCGACTTAGACAAATCGGTAGGGACATCCGTGAGAATCGGGGCAGTTTTTTGCTTTACCGCTTGGGCGATGAGCAAGTGGGCACATTGGGTGCCATGCAACGACTTCAAAGCCCCTCTTAGGCATGCTTTCTTTGTTGTAGGGAGTCTTATGGCAGTGAGAACAACGTCCCCTTCATCCTTTCAAAATGACATCTCCATCGCGGAGAAATCTCATGCTACTTCTCCCACCGTCCGTAGCCAAGGCACACCAATAACTACGTCCACACCACGGATAGGTAGGACGTATAGATACACAACAAACTCAGCTCCTTGGAGATGCAAACATATCTCCGGGTAGACCTCTACACACTTGAGGTGTGACCCGTTTCCAACCATCACATCAAAAATGGGATGCTCTTTGTATTTACACCTGATTTTTTGAACTACACCCTCACAAATGAGGTTATGTGTGCTCTCTGTGTCAATAAGAACTTTCACATCTTGGGTGCATAGGAAGTCGTGCATTCGCATGAAGTTGGGTGTAGGGGCGCCCGATAATATATGATAGGGGTTGTCATTAGCAAGGCTCCTCGTTTGCTTGCTCGTCTGGTAGTTCATCATCCTCGGAGTTGGTCTCTACCACTTAGAAGATGTGGTAGCGCTCGCACGTATGACCCTTAAACCACATTTCGTTGCAGTTGAAGCAAATACTCCACCTTATGGGCTGACGTGACCCCCTTGGGCGCGTCCAACTTGGATGGCCCATCCGAAGAGCGTTCATGGAAATAGTTTGACCGATTCAGCCTCCGCAATGCTTAGAGTTGCCTTTGCTTCTCATCATTGAGCTTGGCCACCTTATAGGCCTCTTCAGAACTACTCATGACTACAGCTAAAACCTCAATATGAAGGTTCTCACCCAACCTGCCGATACATGACCCGAGCAAGGTATCTTCATCGACTTAGGACAAAAGCATCCACAAATTCTCAAACTTCATTTGGTACTTGTCCAAGTTGCTCCATTGCTTGATATTTTTTAGCTTCACATGGTGATTGAGCAGTATTGTGGGCCCAAACCTCTCTATAATGAGCTCAACAAAATCAGCCCAAGAGGGATTTCCCATGTACGATGTCCAACCATTCATACCATGGAAGGGCGTCACCTTCAAGGTGGGCGACCACTTCGGCAACACGTGCATCTTCTGGTACATTGTAGCAGGTGAAGAAGTGCTTAAGTTTGAATATCCACTCACGTGTATTTTCACTAGGAAAGGGAGGAAGATCAAAATGAGGTTTCTTGCCCATACCCTGCTCGTGCTCGAGCAACGACTCCTCGAGAATCGATTCGTTTAGCTCCACCGACAAAAACGAAGCCCCACTTGCCTTGTTGCCTAGGAGTGTTGAGCGGGATAGCCTCTAAGCAGTTTCCTTGCTCCACGCTCGCTTGACATTGTAAAAAAAGTTTGGCTTGTGTCTGTTCGGCAATCGCCTGGGCTTGTTCGGCATGCTTGTGAATCTCCTATATCTTATCAATGTTAGACGTTTGTGGCTGCTCCATTTGATCAAGTTCGCTCTGATACCAACTTGTTACACCCTCTAGATTGTCCAATGCATAAGGTTCAGAAGAAGGACTGAAAGGTAAGTCCAAAGTTGAAACAGACGAATACTATAGTTTGATCCCAACGAACTTGAGAGGATCATGTAATGAAAATCATGGAGGCACCAATAATCAAAAGATCTCTTTGAAAGAGTCAAACCAAGAGCCAAGAACACAAGCACGTAAAGTGCATAAATAACCCACTAAGGGCTGAAGAGCCTAAAAGGCAAGAGGATATTATTGAAGAGAGAGACAACTTGGGCTGAAAAAGCCTATATTTACAAGTGAGAGAGCTCCTCTATTTATAGAGGAGCCAACATATTAGAGAGGGACCACAAAGGGGCTCCCTTCTAGCCGTTGGGAGCCCCAACGATCATAAATATAACCGTTGGGGCCCCAACGACTAGATGGGTTGGGCCCCTTAGTGGTCCAAGTATAATGAAATAAAAAAGAAAAAAGGAAAAAATAAAAGGATAAAAAAGAAAGAAAAAGATAAACTAAAAACAAAAAGTACAAAGTAATTTACCAAAATACCCCTATCGGGTATTTGGATGAAAAAGGAAATATATGTATATATATACATATATACATATACTTATATATATACATACATATATATATAAGTATATGTATATATATATATATATTTATATATACATATTTTAACACACCTCAAACTTTTCGGGAAGAAGACCGAAAGTTTGCCAAGAAGAAACATAAAACGCGAAGTCGGAAGAGCTTTGGTGAAGAAGTCAGCCAACTGATATTCTGAAGTAACATATGGTAGTGTGATGGTTCCTCTGAGTAATTTGTCTCGAACATAGTGACAATCCATTTTAATATGCTTGGTACGCTCGTGTAACGCCCCAAAATTTCAAACCTTTCAGAAAAACAGACAAGAGACTAAAAAGGAATCTCTTCATCTCAGAGATGGTTTACGAAATCAGCGGAAGACTATACTTTTGTTAATTTCAGAAAGGCAAGCTGACAACTTTGGGCGCATTAGCTAAAAGAACCAAAACGCACAACCCATGTTACTTGCAAACACTTGGAAAAGAACCGCTTTCATTTAAGAAGTTCTCCAAATAGTACAAAAATCGGATATCCCAAGGAAAATTCATTACAAAAACCCCAAACAACAGGACGCGAGCTAAGAGCAGAAAGAAGGACGTCTTGGAGCCATCTTGTCATCGCGCCATCGCTTGTGGTATACCTAATCATCACCTCTACCCATAGAATGGGTTAGTTTCGCGAAAAACTAGTAGGTGCACAAGAGAGACTACAAGGAACTGAATTATGTAAATTTAATTCAGTAGGTTACGCAGTTTAAAGCAGATATGCAGTTAAACAGGTAGCAATGCACGCAGATAACTAGTGCAACCGCGTAAGTAGTACAATCGAACAAGTAGTGCAAGCAAACAAGTAGTGCAAGCGAATAAGTAGTGCAAGCGAGTTAGTAGTGCAAGCGAGTCAGTAGTGCAAGCGAATCGGTAGTGCAAGCGAGTCAGTAGTGCAAGCGAATCGGTAGTGCAAGCGAGTCAGTAGTGCAAACGAATCGGTAGTGTAAGCGAATCAGTAGTGCAAACGAGTCAGTAGTGCAAACGAATCGGTAGTGCAAGCGAATCAGTAGTGCAAGCCAGTCGCACGACCCAACAACCAATGTGAACAAACTTTATGTTCTGATATAACTGGCCTGCGGGTACGCGCAGGCAAAACGTAGAAACAATTGAGACTAGTTCGGGCGTCTGTTATTCTATGTATTTTCAATAACCCTAATAGCTAGTTGAGTCCGCTCTAAAGGGGACGACTTTAGCCGAGAGAGGATTCCCCAGAGGCTAAAAAGCAGTGCCACGGATGCATCCAACTTCTGCAGAAGTGTTGAGCTAACTATTGTAGCCCCTTTCCCCTAACTCCAATGACTGAGGAAGCCGGATCATTGCCCGTAGGGTGGTTGTTAACAACCTGTCCATTGGAGTTTTTGTACCGCTCTGTCCTCTCCCTTGACAGAAAAACCAGAAGCGAATGGGTGCGTTAGGGGTTGCTTAACTAACAACCCATCCTATGCTGTGGTCTTCAAACCACTCGAGCATCTTGCCTGTGAAGGCGAATGTGAGGCCATTTATGTGATTACAGCATTGTGCCTTTAGCACTGTTCGAGGTCGCACGACCGTCTCATCCGATCATCGCAGTACTAGATGTGTCGTGCACGACTACAAGTACTCTAGGATGAAGGGGATATAGCTCCTCAGAAGCCTCAACAAGAGTGTTTCACAAAGATGTAAAGTTTATCTACTTTACTTTATCTTTTGAAACAGCAGTACCTTGTGCCAACATTATGCATGTGATTATCTCGAATCACATCCGCTATTGGGGTATCTACATGTCTCACATGACTCGATATCGGCCTCGATAGACGGGATACGGGTTTCTCAACAGAACACCCACTAAGAAGTTCGCTCGCTCCCGACTAAACTCTTGTCGCTAGAGGGAGAGTGGTAAATGCTCCTTGCATCCTCCACGAGGATGCCTTTAAGGCATACGCAAAGAGCAAGAACATGCACGTCATCTGCAATAGCAAGGCAATACCAACACATATGCAAAAGCAAGAGCCGAGGCGCAGAGCGCGACGGCAAGGTAAAGGCAGTAAGCAAAAGTGCAACGCTAAATCTTGTCGCGATGCGTGACGGCAAGTAAAAACTGATAGAAGGTAAAGAGCAAGGATTGCGAAACCGCATCCTTGAGTGAAGTGCGTACTCGTATATAAATATATATATTTGTATATATATATATTCATTTAATGGCCGTTTTTAGTTTAATTGAACTTAATTCAATTATCCAAGTCTTCCATGCAATCTTCCCCTACCTTGGAGGGTTACGTGCTTGCTGACGTCTGCGGACGTACACGATTGACGGCTCGGGTCGCGGAGCGTGAGTGAGATCCGTCGTAGCTGCAAATATGCGATATTAACATGCAAACCCAGACAAAAGCAAAAGCAAGACAAAGACTCGACTTCTCCGATATATAGGGCTGGGGCCAACTGTCCCAAATGACTCGAAAAAAACGATGGGGCAGGGCCAAAAGAGCCTTGTCGCCTAAAGAGGGATGTAGTCAATGCGAGCAGATGACTCACGTTTACTAGGAATTCTTCGCTGGAGACCAACAATTGTAATGATCTGTCCCCATTACGATGTAGCTTCCAAAGATTCCCCGGGCCTGTCGACCAAGGGTATAGGCTCGCGCACAAAGAGGCAGGGGGGCATCGGCCCCTGCTGGCAAACAAAAAGGCAGGGGCCGATGGCCCCTTTTGGCGAACAGAAAGGCAGGGGCCGATGGCTCCTGCTGGCACACAGAAAGGCAGGGGCCGATGGCCCTTGCTGGCAAAAAGAAAGGCAGGGGCCTATGGCCCCTGTTGGCAAAAAGGAAGGCAGGGGCCGATGGCCCCTGCTGGCAAACGAAAGGCAGGGGCCTGTGGCCCCTGCTGACAAGAAGAAAGGCAGGGGCCTATGGCCTCTGCTAGCAAAAAGGAAGGCAAGGGTCGATGGCCCGTGCTGGCAAACGAAAGGCAGGGGCCTATGGCCCCTGCTGACAAAAAGAAAGGCAGGGGCCATTGGCCCCTGCTGACAAAAAGAAAGGCAGGGGCCGATGGCCCCTGCTGGCGCAACTAAAAGGGGCAGGGAGGAGGGGCTCGACCCCTCCCCTGCCGCAGGGAAGAGGGCTCGGCCCCTTCCCTGCCGTACGGAAGTAGGGGGGAGGCTCCGCCCCTCCCCTGCCGTACGAAAGCCGGGAAGAGGCTCAACCCTCCCCTCCCTGCGTAACGGAGAAACGAGGGGGAAGGAATGAGAGAGAGAAAGAGAGACGGAAAGAGAAGAGGAAGAACGTACCTGGGGAGGCTGCCGAAGAGAAGCCCGTCGGAGTACGCGTGTCGCCGATGGCCGCGGGTCACCTGCGTCGGCGACAATGGACAAGCGAGAGGGAGAGAGTCGGGAAGAGACGAGAGGGTGGGAGGCTGTGAGGGGGTTTCGTAACCCCCCCCCCCCCCCCCCCTCCCCCTGCATCACTGTCTAAAAAGGTAGGCGAGAGGCGGTGGTCTGGGTCGGGTTCGGATCCGGCCCGAACCAAGACAATTTTTGTTTTTCGCTACATCCTACCCTCCTTAAAATAATTTCGTCAGCGAAATTTCTAATACATAATTTGCTCAAAATACAAGTCAGGGTATTTATCCTTGACATCAGACTCAGGCTCCCATGTACATTCATTAATTTCATAGTCTTGCCAACGTACTTTTACAAGAGAAATCGTCTTCGATCTCAGCACTTGGTCTCGACGATCAACGATTGCCACGGGTCTTTCCTCGAACGTCAAGTCTCTTTGGATATCCACATCATCATAATGAATGATGTGCGATGGGTCGTGAACGTATCTTCTCAGCATAGATACGTGAAAGACGTTGTGGATCTGAGCGTACTGAGGAGGCAGCGCAACGCGGTAAGCCGCCTCGCCGATCCGATCCAGGATCTCAAAAGGTCCGACGAATCGCAGACTCACGTTGAGAACACTCGCTCTCTACGTCGACGATCGGCATAACACTTCTGCCGACTTTGCGCGGTACACAGACGTTCCCTGATCATCTGCACTTGCTGAGTATAGTGTTGTAGCACTATAGGTGCATCTAGCATCCGTTCACCAACCTCATCCCAATACACAGGTGATCGACAAGGCTTCCCGTACAAGGCTTCGTACGGGGCCATGCCGATACTCGCATGATAACTATTATTGTACGCGAATTCTGCCTATCCGGTATGAGAGTCCCATTCTCCCTTCCAGTCTAATATGCACGCTCGCAGCATGTCCTCCAAAGTTTGAATCGTGCGTTCAGATTGTCCATCGGTCTGAGGGTGGAAGGCAGTGCTGAATTTTAGCTTTGTGCCCAAGGCCAACTGTTGCTGCCCCCAAAACCTGGAGGTGAACCTCGGGTCACGATCGAAGATGATTGACACAAGGACACCGTGCAATCTCACAATCTCCCTGACATAAAGGTCTGCCAAGCTGTCCAACGACTGACTGAGCCGTATAGGGAGGAAATGCACCGATTTAGTGAGTCGATCCACGATCACCCAAATCGCATCGTGTTTCCTCCGCGTCCTCGGCAAACCAACGATGAAGTCGATCGTGATGTCCTCCCACTTCCATTGTGGAATCTCCATCTGCTGCATCACTCCGCCTGGTCGCTGATGCTCGATCTTAACCTGTTGGCAAGTCAAGCACTTCGAAACGTACTCGGCTACGTCCCGCTTCATTCTATTCCACCAATATCTGCGTTGCAAATCTTTGAACATCTTTGTGCCGCCCGGGTGAATCGTGTACTTGGACTTGTGGGCCTCAGCGAGAATCTCATCTCTCAAAATAGGATCTTCTGGCACCCAGAGACGATCCTTACGCCATACACCTCCTTCCTCACTCAGTCGGAAGGGGGCATCGGTCCGCTGCGCTAGAGCCTTCAGCTTTTCGTACTGCGCATCGGTTTTCTGACTGACAAAGATCTTTGACAATAGCTCAGGCTGAGCTACCATGCTGGAAAGACTGATCGAAACTGGAGTGACTGCAAACGGTTCCCACGATATCAGATCCTCGATCAGCTTCCACCCCGCAAATAAAAAATTAACGGAAACGCTGGGAGACTTGCGGCTCAGTGCGTCGGTCACAACGTTCGCTTTTCCTGGGTGGTAGGACAAGGTAAAGTCGTAATCCTTGAGGAATTCTAGCCAACGTTGTTGCCTCATATTCAGCTCCTTCTGCGAGAACAAATATTTTAGGCTCTTATGATCTGTAAAAGCCTCGAACCGCTCCCCATACAAATAGTGCCGCCATATCTTCAATGCGAAGACCACCGCTGCTAACTCCAAATCATGAGTCAGATAATTCTTCTCATGTATTTTAAGTTGCCGCGATGTATAGGCGATCACTCTATCGTTCTGCATTAAGACGCAACCCAAACCTGTCCTAGAAGCGTCGGTGTAAATCACGAAGCCGCCTTGACCCGAAGGTAAGGCCAAAATAGGAGCAGTCGTAAGACGTTCCTTCAACATCTGAAAACTGCTCTCGCACATGTCATCCCACACGAACTTAGCTTCTTTCTTCAGGAGTTGCGTCAAGGGTAGAGAGATCTTAGAAAAGTCCTGGATAAATCTTCGGTAATACCCAGCTAATCCAAGAAAACTTCGAATGTCACGAACATTCCTCGATTGCTGCCAACTGAGTACAACCTCGACTTTCGCTGGATCCACGAACACACCTTCCTTGGAGATGACATATCCCAAAAACATGATCTCCTCGAGCCAAAACTCGCACTTAGAGTACTTAGCGAACAACCGCTCCTTTCGCAAGGTTTCGAGAATAACTCTCAAGTGCTCACGATGTTGCTCCCAGCTATCAGAATACACCAAGATGTCGTCGATGAACACGATCACGAAGGTGTCCAAGAAGGGTTTGAACACCCTATTCATGAGATTCATGAACGCTGCAGGAGCATTAGTGAGTCCAAAGGGCATGACCGTAAATTTGTAATGCCCATACCTGGTCCGGAAGGCCGTCTTGGAGATATCATCTCCCTTAATTCTGAGTTTATGGTACCCAGATCTAAGGTCGATCTTTGAGAAGATCTTGGCCTTCTGCAACTGATCGAACAGATCATCGATGCGTGGCAACGAGTACTTATTCTTTATTGTCGCCTGGTTAAGCATTCGATAATCGATGCACAACCGCAAAGATCCGTCCTTTTTCACGAACAAGATGGGAGCTCCCCAGGGCGAATGAATCCCTGATCCATCAACTCCTGCAATTGCTTCTTGAGCTCTCCGAGCTCGGCTGACGCCATCCGATATGGAGCCTTAGAAATTGGCGTAGTACCCGGCAACAACTCGATGCTGAACTGCACCTCGCGAGGTGGAGGAAGGCCTGGCAATTCCTCCGGGAAGACGTTTGGAAAATCTCGAACAATCTCCAAGTCTCCCATCGGGACTCGTGTCGGCTCGGACTGGATGACACTGACCAAAAAGGCAGTGCATCCCTTCCTCAGGTAGCTCTGTGCCTTCAGCGACGAAATCAACCTCCTCGCCCGGACGGGTTTCACGATCTTGAATTCCATCTTGGGCATTCCTGGTGGAGATAAGACAATCCTGCTATCTCGGCAGAAAATCTTGGCATGATACTTGTGCAGCCAATCCATGCCTAGGATGACGTCAAATTCCGTCATCACTAGCAGGATAGCACAAGCCGGTAAATGCCGATCTGCCAAGACTACGTCCAACTCTGGTACGTAGGCCGCACAAATGGTGTTTTTCCCAATCGGGTTATACACTTCAAGGGTTTTATGCAAGGGTTTTACAGGTATGTGCAAAAACTCGGCAAACTTTACTGAAATAAAAGAGTGTGTGGCACCACAATAAAAAAACACAAAAGCCGCTTGGTTAGCGACAAAAAGGGTACCTTGCACTAGGTCGCCCTTGGTCAACTGCTCGGCCTTGGCTGAGTAGACGCGTCCAGGCGCCCTCCTTTGACCGCTAGCCTGCGGTTGCGGCGTCTGATACTGCTGTTGCGACTGTGGTGGCCGAGGGAGCAAAGGTGCTCCGCTGGTCTGCCTGGAATCGTCAGTCGCCTTTTTACGGCAATCACGGACGTAGTGGCCCATCTTGCCACAATACAGGCATCCGCCTGTGTCGAGCAGGCACGCCTACCCAAAGTGAGATCGCTGGCATCTGGGGCATACACTGCCAGCCTGCTGCCTGGTTGGAGGGTTGCCTTGTGGTCGTTGACGCTTCAAAGGAGGATATTGTTTCCTTCCTCCTTCGCTCTTTACAGGAAGGAACGGTCGTTTGCCTGGGTCGCCATAAGGTGTCTTCGGCTCACCACCCGTAGCGGGTGGCCTCCTGCCCTGAGCACTCTTAGTGCGCTCCCAGGCTTCACTCAGAATGGTGGCGGCAACAACTGCCGCAGAGAAGGTCGAGGGCATGCTCGTTAGGACCCGATGCATGAGTCCCTCCTTGAGCCCCCGAACAAACTTTCCTGCTCGCTCACGATCATCCGCGAACAAGTTGGGGCAGTAGGGTTTCAAACTCTGGAATTTGGCGATGTAATCCGTCAAACTCGAATTGCCCTGGCAGAGCTCCAAGAACTCCACCTTCTTCTTCTCCCTCGCGTGAGGCGGGAAGTAGTTTTCCAAGAAAGCCTTTCTGAAAGCTTCCCAAGGAATGGGCAAAATTCCCGAAAACTGCACACCTCGGGCCATGTCCCACAAACTGCGGGCATTCCCTTTTAGCTTGAAGGTCCCGAATAACGTCTTCTTGTCATCGGGCACTGACAAGACCTCGAACACTCGTTCCACCTCCTTCACCCAGTTATCGGCCATGTCTGGGTCGGGCTTGCCGTCGAAGGTCGGGGGGTCAAGCTTCAGAAATTTCTCATACGTCACTCCAGTATGCAGGATCGGCTCAGGAACGGGCGCTGGTTCCCTTTGGGAACGAATCTGGTCTCGCATAGCCGCTGCCAGGGAACCTAGGAAATCCATCACGAATCCCCGCTGATCTGACCATTCGTCAGCAGACCCTTCGTTCGAGTTCCTTGCCATCCTTAAAGTAAACAAGGAATACCAATAATTAGAAATTTTAGGAAGCTCTAAACAAGCAAAAACATAAGTACTATTCATGTTTAACATGAGTAGTTTATGTAACCCCAGCAATGTTGGTACATAAGCAAAACGTGTAAAGCCACTTAACTTAACAATGCAATGTGCACCTACTAAGCAAGAGGAAAAATATACTCACAGCGCGATGCAGATGCTCAATGGTCAAGAATCCTTGCTTCCCTTAGCTCTGATACCAAGTTGTAACGCCCCAAAATTTCAAACTTTCAAACCTTTCAGAAAAACAGACAAGAGACTAAAAAGGAATCTCTTCATCTCAGAGATGGTTTACGAAATCAGCGGAAGACTATACTTTTATTAATTTCAGAAAGACAAGCTGACAACTTTGGGCGCATTAGCTAAAAGAACCAAAACGCACAACCCATGTTACTTGCAAACACTTGGAAAAAAACCGCTTTCATTTAAGTTCTCCAAATAGTACAAAAATCGGATATCCCAAGGAAAATTCATTACAAAAACCCCAAACAACAGGACGCGAGCTAAGAGCAGGAAGAAGGACGTCTTGGAGCCATCTTGTCATCGCGCCATCGCTTGTGGTGTACCTAATCATCACCTCTACCCATAGAATGGGTAAGTTTCGCGAAAAATTAGTAGGTGCACAAGAGAGACTACAAGGAACTGAATTATGTAAATTTAATTCAGTAGGTTACGCAGTTTAAAGCAGATATGCAGTTAAACAGGTAGCAATGCACGCAAATAACTAGTGCAACCGCGTAAGTAGTACAATCGAACAAGTAGTGCAAGCGAGTTAGTAGTGCAAGCGAATCAGTAGTGCAAACGAGTCAGTAGTGCAAGCGAGTCAGTAGTGCAAACGAATCAGTAGTGTAAGCGAATCAGTAGTGCAAACGAGTCAGTAGTGCAAACGAATCGGTAGTGCAAGCGAATCAGTAGTGCAAGCCAGTCTCACGACCCAACAACCAATGTGAACAAACTTTATTTTCTGATATTACTGGCCTGCGGGTACGTGCAGGCAAAACGTAGAAACAACTGAGACTAGTTCGGGCGTCTGTTATTCTATGTATTTTCAATAACCCGAATAGCTAGTTGAGTCCGCTCCAAAGGGGACGGCTTTAGCCGAGAGAGGATTCCCCAGAGGCTGAAAAGCAGTGCCACGGATGCATCCAACTTCTGCAGAAGTGTTGAGCTAACTATTGTAGCCCCTTTCCTCTAACTCCAATGACTGAGGAAGTCGGATCATTGCCCGTAGGGTGGTTGTTAACAACCTGTCCATTGGAGTTTTTGTACCGCTCTGTCCTCTTACTTGACAGAACAACCAGAAGCGAATGGGTGCGTTAGGGGTTGCTTAACTAACGACCCATCCTATGCTGTGGTCTTCAAACCACTCGAGCATCTTGCCTGTGAAGGCGAATGTGAGGCCATTTATGTGATTACAGCATTGTGCCTTTAGCGAGGTCGCACGACCGTCTCATCCGATCATCGCAGTACTAGACGTGTCGTGCACGACTACAAGTACTCTAGGATGAAGGGGATATAGCTCCTCAGAAGCCTCAACAGGAGTGTTTCACAAAGATGTAAAGTTTATCTACTTTACTTTATCTTTTGAAACAGCAGTACCTTGTGCCAACATTATGCATGTGATTATCTCGAATCACATCCGCTATTGGGGTATCTACATGTCTCGCATGACTCGATACCGGCTTCGATAGACGGGATATGGGTTTCTCAACAGAACACCCACTAAGAAGTTCGCTCGCTCCCGACTAAACTCTTGTCGCTAGAGGGAGAGTGGTAAATGCTCCTTGCATCCTCCACGAGGATGCCTTTAAGGCATACGCAAAGAGCAAGAACCTGCGCGTCATCTGCAATAGCAAGGCAATACCAACACATATGCAAAAGCAAGAGCCTAGGCGCAGAGCGCGACGGCAAGGTAAAGGCAGTAAGCAAAAGTGCAATGCTAAATCTCGTCGCGATGCGTGACGACAAGCAAAAACTGATAGAAGGTAAAAAGCAAGGATTGCGAAACCGCATCCTTGAGTGAAGTGCGTACTCGTATATAAATATATATATTTGTATATATATATATATATGTGTGTATATTCATTTAATGGCCGTTTTTAGTTTAATTGAACTTAATTCAATTATCCAAGTCTTCCATGCAATCTTCCTCTACCTTGGAGGGTTACGAGCTTGCTAACGTCTGCGGACGTACACGATTGACGGCTCGGGTCGCGGAGCGCGAGTGAGATCCGTCGTAGCTACAAATATGCGATATTAACATGCAAACCCCGACAAAAGCAAAAGCAAGGCAAAGACTCGACTTCTCCGATATATAGGGCTGGGGCCAACTGTCCCAAATGACTCGAAAAAAAGGATGGGGCAGGGCCAAAAGAGCCTTGTCGCCTAAAGGGGGATGTAGTCAATGCGAGCAGATGACTCACGTTTACTAGGAATTCCTCGCTGGAGACCAACAATTGTAGTGATCTGTCCCCATTACGATGTAGCTTCCAAAGATTCCCCGGGCCTGTCGACCAAGGGTATAGGCTCGTGCACAAAGGGGCCGGGGGGCATCGGCCCCTGCTGGCGAACAAAAAGGCAGGGGCCGATGGCCCCTGCTGGCGAACAAAAAGGCAGGGGCCGATGGCCCCTGTTGGCAAACAGAAAGGCAGGGGCCGATGGCCCCTGCTGGCACACAGAAAGGCAGGGGCCGATGGCCCCTGCTGGCAAAAAGAAAGGCAGGGGCCTATGGCCCCTGCTGACAAAAAGAAAGGCAAGGGCCTATGGCCCCTGCCGGCAAAAAGGAAGGCAGGGGCTATAGGCCCCTGCTGACAAGAAGAAAGGCAGGGGCCTATGGCCCCTGCTAGCAAAAAGGAAGGCAAGGGCCGATGGCCCCTGCTGGCAAACAAAAGGCAGGGGCCATAGGCCCCTGCTGAGAAAAAGAAAGGCAGGGGCCATAGGCCTCTGCTGGCAAACGAAAGGCAGAGGCCATAGGCCCCTGCTGACAAAAAGAAAGGCAGGGGCCATAGGCCCCTGCTGGCAAAAAGAAAGGCAGGGGCCGATGGCCTCTGCTGGCGCAACTAAAAGGGGCAGGGAGGAGGGGCTCGACCCCTCCCCTGCTGTAGCAGAGAGCAGGGAAGAGGGCTCGGCCCCTTCCTTGCCGTACGGAAGTAGGGGGGAGGCTTCGCCCCTCCCCTGCCGTACGAAAGCAGGGAGGAGGCTCATCCCTCCCCTCCCTGCGTAACGGAGAAACGAGGGGGAAGGAATGAGAGAGAGAAAGAGAGACGGAAAGAGGAGAAGAGGAAGAACGTACCTGGGGAGGCTGCCGAAGAGAAGCCCGCCGGAGTACGCGTGTCGCCGATGGCCGCGGGTCACCTGCGTCGGCGACAATGGACGAGCGAGAGGGAGAGAGTCAGGAAGAGACGAGAGTGTGAGAGGCGGTGAGGGGGTTTCGTAACCCCCTGCCTCGCTGTCTAAAAAGGCAGGCGAGAGGCGGTGGTCTGGGTCGGGTCCGGATCAAATTTTTGATGTAGATTGCAGAAATGAAAAACAGTTATCAGTTTTCAAGTTTAAAATCTTTAGCAAAGCTAGCAAAGATGATGGTAGCAACTCAAAAGCACATTATATTTTCTCATGTGTATCTATTGATTAAGTTGGCATTAACTTTGCCAGTTGCAACAAGTGTTGAAAGAGCATTTTCAGCTATGAACAATATCAAAAGTCGTCTACGTAATAGAATGAGAGATGAATGGATCAATGATGTTTTGGTTACTTACATAGAGAAGGAGACATTCAATACCAACAGTGATGATGCAATTATGAATTGTTTTCAAAATATGAAAAATAGAAGATGTCAGTTGTAATTTCATGAATTTAGTTGTTTGTATTTCTTAAGTGAACAATCTTTATTTTAGTTTAAAAGTACAATTTAAAGTTTTATCTTATTATGTTCATAAATTTAGTTGTTTGTGAACTGACAACTATACAAATTTTTTTTTTCGCTACAACTCGTGGAATGTATGATTGCTTGTGATGTAGATTACGCTCTTGTTATCACAACACATCTTGGTGGAAGAAGAAATGAGGATACCCATGTCACAGAGGAGACTTCTAAGCCACGCAATTTCTATAGTTGTCATCGCCATGACCCGATATTCAGCTTCAGTTGATGATTGAGAAACTTTTTGCTGCTTCTTACCTCTCCACGAAATGAGGGAATCTCCTAAAAAAATGCAAAAATCAGTAGTTGAGATTCGATAATTGGGATTTCCCCCCAATCAGCATCAATATAAGCAGTTAATTCAAGAGATGAAGAAGAGGATAAGAAAAGCCCTTTGGAGATGGAGTTCTTGATATATCGCACAATTTGCATTACGGCCGCCATGTGAACTGTAGTAGGAGCATGCTGAAATTGACTTGCAGCATGAACCGCATGAGCAATATCCGGACGGGTGATGGATAAGTAAGTAAGGGATCCAATCAATTGCTGATAGGGGGTAGAATCCTCAAGAAGAACGCCATCCTCAAGTCTTAACTTTGCATTTATAACTTCAGGAGTTTCTACTTTCTTTTCATCTGAAACTCCTGATTTGGTTCAGATGTCTGCTGCTAATTTCATTTAAGATAGAACGTATCCTCGAGGAGAATACGCCACTTCAATACTTAAAAAAGATCTCAAAAACCCCCAAGGACGCAAGGTGACCTTGCTTTTTTCAGGGTAAGAAGGGGTAGAGAAAATGCCTCGAGTCAATGCCCGAGTACCAGGCGCTACGGCGCTGAAGTAACCCATGCCATACTCCCAGGAAAAGCTCGAACGACCTTCAACAAAAGGGTACCTGTACCCGAAATCGTCACAGGTGGGTAGGTAGAGAATACCTAGGGGCGCGAGACAACTCTCTCTAAAAGTCAGACATATCAAAAGTTTTCTTTAACATAGTTTTAACATCATTTACTCCCTTTTTGTCACTTCTAGTGATGATCATATGATCAACATACAGAAGTAGAATAACAATGGAGTCACTTGTTTTCTTAACAAAAAGAGTTGTGTCAGTATAATAAGAGATAAAACCCAAATTGATTAATACATTACTAAACTTGTCATACCAAGCTTGCTTAAGATCATATAATGCCTTTTTTAATTTCAAAATTTTACCATTTAAATTCATGCCAGGAGGTGGTTTCATATAGACTTCTTCACCCAGTTCTCCATTTAAAAAGGCATTCTTGACATCAAGTTGAAAAATGAGCCATTTTTTAATAGAGGCTATTGCAATAAGGGCTCGAACACTAGTCATTCGAGCAACAGGTACAAAAGTCTCATCATAATCCACTTCATATTCTTGGGCTTATCCTTTGGCTACCAACCAAGCCTTAAATCTTTCCAAAGAACCATCACTTTTAATTTTTACTTTGAAAACCCATCTACATCCCCCAAGTTTGTGCTTTATTAAGTGCATTAAGTTCAAATTCCATTGCTTCATTCCAATGAGCATATTGTTTGACATCATTATAATGGGATGGTTCATGAAAAGAATGAAGAGCTAATAAACAAGCTCGAAAATTTGGAGAAAAAGAATCATAAGATACAAATCTATTAGTTTTTTTACAAATACGATTTGATCTTCTTTGAGAGGATTCTTCTAACGATTCGTTTTGAGGGAATTTTTCAAGGACACAAGGAAGATTATTTTTATTTCTTCTAGTATAAACTTGTGTATGACTTGTTATATTTTCATTTAGATTTTCATGTAGATCATGTTGCTCATCATTTTGAGGTTCAATATGATCCTCAATGGCAACTTCAAGAGGATTAATAGTTTCAACATGATTATCCATGCAATTTTCTTGAGGTAACAAGTCAAAAAAAAAAGAATAATCAACATTTTCATTTAGGTTATGCGAAAAACCATTTTCTTCTTCTAGAAAAGTGACGTCTTTTGAAATATAAAGTTTGTTATTAGTCAAAACAGCGGTAACCTTTTTGTTTTTCGCCATATCCTAAGAAAATACATTCAATTGCCCTTAAAGAAAGTTTATCATTTTTGTGGGTTAGAACAAAACACTTACATAAAAAAACTCTTAGTCTTTTATAGTCGGGAGGCATATTGTAAAGTTTTTCAAACGGAGACAGATTTTTCAAAGAGGACGAGGGTGTTCTATTAATTAAATATGTTGAAGTCAGAACAACTTCGGCCCAAAAAGATTTTGGAATGTTTTTAAAAACTAATAGAGTTCTTGTTGTCTCTATTATGTGTCTATGTTTTCTTTTCGCAAAACCATTTTTTTGCGGAGTGTTAGGATAAGAATGTTGATGAAAATTTCTATTTTGTCTCAAATATTTTTGAAAATCATTGGACATGTATTCTCCTCCCGTTTCAGATTTAAGAATGGACAGGTTTCCTAAAAATTGTTTTTTAACCATTGCATGAAATTCTTTAAAAAAGGAGAAAACCTCAGATTTACGGTTTAGGAAGTAAATCCATGTAAATCTAGTAAAATCGTCAATAAAGACAACGTGATATGAGAAACCTCCTTTAGATACATAGGAGAGGAACCCCATACATCGGAATGAACAAGTTCGAACGGCCGTGTTGGAACATAATTTCTTTGAGGAAATGGGATAGCTTTAGATTTCCCAAAAATGCAATCTTTATAAGTCATGTGTTTGTCTTTACAAGTATTGTCCAAAAAAGAAAAAAGAGACATCTTCAAAAGGTTTGGATGACCAAGTCTCTTATGCCAAACCTCAATACTTTTGACATTTACAAAATTACTTAGATGGAATAGTCAAAAAATTCATAAAATAAAGATCGCTCCTCCTATGGCCTTGCCCAATCAGCTTCCCTGACTGAAGATCCTGCACGGTGCAATCTTTAGGTGAGAAAGAGACTTGGCAACCATGATCGGTAATTTGGGAGATCGAAAAAAGGTTTAAGTTAACTTTTGGAACAACTCTTACTTTAGAAAAAAAAAATTGAGAGGATTTCAAGTAAAGTGTTTCAATTCTTTCAATTTTTAAAGAAGTCCCATCAACCATTGAAACATACGCAGATATAGGGTCGGAAAAAACATTTGAAAGAGATTTTTTGTGAGATATCATGGAAAAAGAAGCACCGGGGTCTAGTATCCACATACCTGGAGGTGATGATGAATAGGCTATGGCGGCTCCAGAAGTTGATGTTGAAGAAGTCTTGAGAAGATGTTGGAGGACTTCGGAAATTTGGCAAAGAGTTTTTTTGATATCTTCGCCATTGATATTTTCTTCTTCCTTCTTTGGAGTGTTTTCTCCAACCGCGGCTACCTTTCCTTTAAGTTTTGGACAAACCGGCTTAATATGTCCCGGTTCATTACAATAGTGACAAATCACTCCCTTTCTATACCCATTATTTTTTAAAAATGGGGTGGTCTATAAGCTTTTACATTGGTTCCCGATCTAGTGACGGCCAAAATTTCATCATTTTTAAGACTTATGCCAAGACGAGTTTCCTCTTGTCGGCAAAAGCATGTTCAATAGGTAAGGCTTTACTTCTATGAAGAAGAGATGCTCTAACTTGTTCAAATTTTGGCCTAAGCCCACAAAGAAATTGAAAGAAATGCTCTTTTTCAATTTGTTCTCTTCTAAGCTCAATATCTTCCGGAGCTATCCACTTGGGCTCAAGAAGAGCGAGTTCATCCTAAAGAGGGGTTAAAGCACTAAAATAATCACAGACACTCATGTTCGCTTGTCTAGTAGATCTTATCTTTTCTTGACAAAAAAATTGTCTAGCTAGATCTTTTTTGGTATATATACCCTTAAGGAAGAACCATGCTTCATTGGCTCTCCTAAATTTAGTAATGTTGGCACAATTTTTAATATCAACATTGTTCATAAACCATGCCAAAATTTTGGCATGGTTACTTTCCCAATCTTCTACCGTGGATTGATGCTCATTAATGGCTTTGATGCGGTCATCACCATCTAGAGCTTTCTCAACACCTTTTTTTTTTTAGCTTTAAGGTGGGTTCAAGAGTGGTGCCCATCACAAAGCCCCACAACTTCTTACCTTTTAGATGATTTTCCATTGCCGAAGCCCACATAACATAGTTTGCGCCATCAAGTTTGAAGGAGAGCTCAACTCTTGATTCATGCTCCATTGACGACAAAAAGGATAGAAAATGAAGAACCCCAAAGATCTTTCAAGAATATTGAAAAGGCCAAAGCTCTGATACCATGTAATGAAAATCACGGAAGCACCAATAATCAAAAGATCTCTTTGAAAGAGTCAAACTAAGAGCCAAGAACACAAGTACGTAAAGTGCACAAATAACCCACTATGGGGTGAAGAGCCTAAAAGGCAAGAGGATATTATTGAAGAGAGAGACAACTTGGGCTGAAAAAGCCTATATTTACAAGTGAGAGAGCTCCTCTATTTATAGAGGAGCCAACATATTATAGAGGGACTACAACGGGGCTCCCTTCTAGTCGTTGGGACCCAACGACTAGATGGGTGGGGCCCCATAGTGGTCCAAGTACAATGAAATAAAAAAGAAAAAAATAAAAGGATAAAAAGAAAGAAAAAGAAAAACCTAAAAACAAAAAGTACAAAGTAATTTACCAAAATACCCCTATCGGGTATTTGGATGAAAAAGGAAATATATGTATATATATATTTATATATACATATTTTAACAGATCGAACCTACAATTTTTGGGTCATGGGACTTGTGGGTAACGTGTCTGGGGTATTGAATTCTGGTTCACATGGTGGGGGACAGGTTTGAGGTTTCTCGTGGTTGCAATTGAGGCAAAATAACGAGAAATAGGGTCATACAACTAATTGGGTATGTGCGATTTGAGTTCGGTAAGTAGTTAGGCTAAGATTTTCGGTCTAGATCTAAAAGGGTCTGGTCTAGGGGTTCTAAGGTGACCTAGGGACGTGTCTAAGGGTCTGATATACGTTCTAAGGGTCAAGGTTGACAGGTTGGGTCGTGGAAGAGGTTGGTGGGATCGAACGGGTCAAACTATGCATTTTCTCGAATCGGTAGGGCACGGTTTCGGTCTTTCGGCTTTGGGAAATAGGTTGGTACTTAACTAAGGTTGAGATTAGTACCTAGGATGTGTTTGAAGGTATGAGGAGTACATCACATGTTCAAAAAAATGAGCACACGATCCGCAACGAGATTGCTTCTGTCGGTGTGCCACTGCAAAGCCGCATTGTCTGGGTGCAGGAAGAGCTCAAGCTCTTCAGCGGAAATGTCGACCAGCCTAGGGAGGCCTTGGTCTTCACATGTACCAGAGAGAGATCAGAGGGGGAGAAGTGAGAGAGAGAGAGAGAGAGAGAGAGAGAGAGAGAGAAAAAGACTTCATTCATGCTTAAGGGTCTTCACTGGGGTAGAGTCCATATTTATTTAATAAAATCAAAGTAACTCATAAACCCAAAACACCCTCTAGCTGCCCAAAAATATATCCTACTAGGCAACCAAAACTAAACTAAACCAGGAGACTGGAGTCATATCTTCAATTGGACTTTTCACACGCCTTAAGTCCTAAAATCATAAAACAATTAAGAAAACATGCCTTGGCTGGACTCTACACTCTTGTGGGACGTTTTTGGGGAGAGGGAGACGTCCCCCACTCCTTCCAAGTTGGCGCCCCCTTGTGGGCCTTGCTGGCTAACTATCTTTGATTCTGATGTGGACGTATGTCTGACTGTCCTCCACCTTGTTATGGACATGTGCCATTGATTTTTCTTCTAAGAGAAGAGTCATGTCAGCAGCCATGTCACCTCTATGAGCCTCACTTTGACTTTGGATGCCATCTTGGCTTGCTGAGGTGGCATCTGGGTCCTGGATCTCCTTTTGGGTGTGGATCTCTAATTGGACTTGGATCAAGAATGACTATTGGATCGTGATTCGTATAGACCCAACCCACTTTAAATGGACCAAATTCTAACATCCAATCGCAAAGACCCAATATAGCTGCTCGATTGGAGCAAGAAATTGAAACATCAAATCCAACTATAATAAAAAGAACACCAAAGTAAATCGGGGCCAATTATGGACTGTAACACTTAACAATATTTTGTTAAGTCTGTATCAAAATGGTCTTTGATAAATATGGGTTTTTAATCTTCACTATCCTAAGATTTCGGAAGCACCACACCTTAGCAGTTTCATTCCTATGCTCTGATGATGTTTTGTTGCCTCCTGTTTTGGAACTCAATGGATGGTAGTGCTATTTATTGTTGTAATTCTTGGTGCTTGAAACTATAAGTAATCGCATTGTGGTTGATGGTTGTTCATCCCCCTAAACTTCCTAGTGAATAAAATACATAATCTTGGCTTAGTAATCAAGAGTGGGGACTTGGGAGCATGGGAGCATTATAGGGTGCATATATGCATGCATATGTATGTCTTTTATGAGTGTTAATTACTTGTGATTATCATTTTCAGATTGGATTATCCACCTATCCCTAGTGTACAGATTTACATCTATGCACACAATAAAATTTTTATGCATATATATATATATATATATATATATATATATATATATATATATATATATATATATATATATGTCACACGGACTCGGCTAGGGAGGTGCCCCACCCGAGTCGACACGGGTGCGGCTTCGGACACGGCCCAGACTCGATCAACGCCGAGTCGGACTCGGTCAACGAGTCGAGGTCGAGTCTGTCCTTGTTTTGGACTCGGTCAACGTTTACTGAATAAAAAAATATCCATTTTTACGGCAAAAAAAAGATCTTTTTATATATTTTTTTTAAAAATATATATATCTACATATATAGCATGTCCAATTTGCAAAGTTTATAAAAACACTCATGCTGGTGCCAAACTTTACAGGACAATATCCACATATATGCACACAGGATATATTATATATATATATGGCCGAGTCCCCATGTCCAAATTTTTTAAAATTGTGCCGCACCCGTGTCGCACCCGCACCCATGTGACATAGACATACATACATATGTACATGTATATAGATGTGTTGCTAACATCTACCGTTTAGTAGATGATAACAAGTTTGCAAAAGCTTTTTGCCCCTAAGAGATCTTTAGATCCTAGTGACTTTATTTGATCATCACCCAGGGCATTTTATTGTTTTTAATAAAAAATAGACGTCATTTACATAAAAGAATCTTTACCAAGTACTGCTGCTAAAATTACTATTATTGTTTACGAAAAACACATTGTGGGATTTATTAGTACTTGATTATTATGGGATTTATTAGTACTTGATTATTAAAGTTACGTACTTGGATGTAATCATTCTTGATACGGAAGCATAGATTGAAAGTTATTTTTTTAAGGTTATATGTTCCTCTTATCTATTTCTACCTTGTCTCATCCTATTTTGTAATTAAGAAAAAACTAAAGTAATTCCTTAACTCTCTCTCTCTCTCTCTGAATTGTTAACTATAACTACTATAATTGTTTTGCTAAGTTGGCAACTATGATAAACTTATCTTAAAGCTTTCTGTTATACATTGTCTCTCTTAATCCTTTGTATCTGTTTGGCAATTGCAAACTAGAGCCCTTCCTTCAGATAGTCAAAACTTACATGATGGCTAATGGTTTTTAGTAGTAATAAAGCATTTTCATTATGACACTGACCCTAATTGAGGTAATATTTGTGGAATCTGCAACAATTTACTTCTAAGATATTTTAGTTGCACCTTGAATTGTCGGGAAAGTTCTAGGTTACCTTTGTCATCATTTTGTAGGATTGGATCCTACCTTGTTTGCAGCACTTGTGCCAAACAGTGCAAACAAACCACTGTCAGAGCTAATTGAGGAGATTGTAGGGGACCATGAAAGGCTGGTGAGCTTTCATCTTGACTATGTACTGATGCTGCAATTCTTTTCCATTTATTGACATTAATAGTTTAACTTTGATTTTGTAGAGTGCTAACCAGTCAAATCAAACTTGAGAATTTCTATTCAAGAAGTGAAGTTGCTCGTTTAGTTGTTTGACCCAAGAGCCTCCATCCACATTCATTTATACTGCACGATGGATGTATACTTGCGCTTTTTTTTCTGATAAGATATAATTGACCTTAGTTGTGTAAAAGAAAATGTAGATTCCATGATGCTCTTCTTTGGAGAAGATGTCAGATGTATTCATAAAGCTAAATAGAAATGCTGCTAGAAAATTGCTAATGTATACCATTAGAGAGAGCTCACGAGAATTTATGATCTAGAAAACATAAACAACACTCATCTACCAGTTTAACAAGTTAACGTTGAACAATGGCAATGGTTCTGTGAGAGAATGTGTCGCAGCTACTCTCTCTCTCTCTCTCTCTCTCTCTGTATATATATATATATATATATATATATATATATATATATATATATATATATATATATAACCGACTTAAAAAAAACTTGTCAAGCTTATATTCAGATTTTTGCTACTGTGAAAAATCCTTTAAAACCATGATGGCCCAACTTAGACTGCAGAGATACGCAAGCTCGATCCGGTTACAACTTTACAGTCTACACAGTGGGTCAGGTTTCAAAATTAGAATATTTGGGTGCATTTGTTCAATCTTAAACTTTGAGATCAGAGGATTAAATATATGGAAAATGACTCCTGTATGGCAAAATGACATGTTTTCTGAAATGCCCTACAATTTTTAAAATACACCCGATGTCTAAAATCGCAAATAGCCAACTTTGTTAGGACCTTTTTGCCCTTCACATGTGTGAAACTTACGAAGTTTGTGCGATATATTGCTTTACTCATCAAGTATCGCAAACTCCCACTTAAAAGATAGTCTGCATTGTTTCTTTGCGGACATCACGAAGTTCACATAATCATATTTGTGAACATTCTATTAAACCCAAACCTCAAAACTTTGTAAATGTCTGATTAAGTTCGTATATATATTATGAAATTCACATAAAAATGTGTAAACTTGTTAAAACTGAATCTCATAACCTTGCAAATATCTTACTTAATCTAGAGATACTTTACGAAGTTTGTATTAAAATCTATTTAAGTTAAACTGACTAAATGTGCATACTTTCCGTAATTGAAATCATAGAAATTTTGTAAGTATTACACTAAATTTGCATACCACATAATAATATTTGTGATTTTCTTTGTGGTGGAAACTTCGCAAACTAACTTCGCATTCGTAGTGCGAAGTTTACACAACCAAAATCTGTGAACTTAAATTGAAACCTCTTGAAACTTTACATACATATATTCATTTCATTCATTAAAAAATGAACAATCTTATACATATATTTATTCATCATTTAAAAATAAACTTGCTCATATATATATATATCATTCATTAAAAAAATGAACATGTTACAAACATTATAGTACATAGCTAAAAAAATGATTGTATTGTACAACAAAAATGATGCATTTTCAAAGATGCTTTCAATTTACCAAATTTGCCAAATAGATAATTCTATAGGTTTCCATTTTTTTTAATGCTTTTACCCCTTGCATTTGCGAATTTTTGATTTTTGCAGGTCATGATGCTAAAAGTGGATGAACCCACGAAACTCGTCAAAAAAAATCGCATATAAGGTTACGATGTTCAAAAAAAGATTATAAAATTTTAAAACACTTGCAAAACTTGTGAAATTATAAAAGATTATCACATGAGGTATTGCGAAATTACAAAAAACTTGCAAAAGGTCTTACCTTGCAAATTTTCAAATGAGTATCATCGGGGTATTGCAAATTTTTTTTCTTGCAAAATTCTTTTCTATATAAATGACGCTTTATTTTTCTACCTCTTATTTGCATATGGATGCCTTATTTTCGCAACACTAGAGTTTTTATGGTCCTTAACCCCTTATTTACATATGAATGTCCTATGCGGATGTAATTTTGTCAGAATGAATATAAACTTCGATGTCATTTGGATGTAAAGTTCATTCATGGTTGTATTTAAAAATTTTGTTGTAATTTTGCATGTAAGGTTGACCGAATTTGTAGTTATGTTATGTTTGTAGATGATTTTAGTTGTAAATTTTAGTTTTGTTTATATGTATTGTTAAATTGTTAAACAAGCAGATTTGTTCTGTAACAGTAAAATGTAAAGAAAATTATCGCATAAGTAAAAAAATTACATCTTTTGAAAGAAATTCTCATACATGCATGTGAATTTATATATGAAATATGCAGGTATATGTGACATTTTCTTTCACAAAATGAAGTCGTTCATACATTGCATTCATTTCATTCTTTCATAAAATAAAGTCACTCTTACATTTTGTATTCATTTCATTCTTTCACAAACTGAAGTTACTCATATATTAGATTCATTTCATTCTTTCACAAAATAAAGTTGCTCATACATTTTATTCATTCTATTATTTCACAAAATGAAATCACTCATACATTGCATTTATTTCATTCTTTCACAGAATGAAGTTCATACATTTTGCATTCATTCTATTTTTTCACAAAATAAAGTCGCTCATGCATTGCATTCATTACATTCTTTCACAAGAATGATGCTTCTCATTACCTCTTTAATGAGAAGAACACAAAGTATGTGCAGAAGTACCTTCATCTCTTCGGCCTCAAGAATGCCAAATTGCACCGTATCTTTGATAGGGAGAAAACACAGTATATCATCGTTGATTCTACATTCTTTGTTGTTCTCTTGATTTTTCCTATCCCACCCATACCATGTGATGGAATGAACATTGACTATGAGATGCATCGACTCTACATCATCCTTATCCAACACATCTTTTCAGCTATCATAGTTCGTTAGAGCGGATGCCTTCTTCATCATCATCCTTTATGTTCTCTATAATGAGAATGCATGACTCACGAACAACTTGTGAACTTTTGGTTTCCTATTTCACTCATACTATAAGATCTCACTGTTGATGCTTTTACCAAAAAACTCACTATCGATGAAGTGTCATCGATCCTTTTACCATCGATGCTTTTACCGTAAAAACTCATTGTCGATAAAGTGTCACTGATCTTCTCACCGTTGATGCTTTTACTGAAAAAACTCATTGTCGATGAAGTGCTTCCCATGCTTTTATCGAAAAAACTCATCGTCGATGAAGTGTTGCCCATGATTTTACTGAAAAAACTTAGCATCGATGAAGTTTCGCCCATGCTTTCAGGGTTTACCACCACTGGTGAACCGCTATTGATAAACTTTCGTTGACGAGAGATTTTCGCAAAGCCTGAATGTTGTCAAAATGTTATTGGAATGTCATTGGAAGATTGCTGGACAGATTGTTGTAATGACCCCAAATTCACCTCCCTAAAAATACATTTTTTTTTAAAAGAAGTGAATTGACTCCTGGACCAATCTATGGTCATTCTTCATCTGTACCAAGCACTAGAGGGACTGCCTGAGCGTAAGCGCGAGTGTGTCTTAGCCTCCTAGTACTAGGTCCAGTATGAAACCACCAAAGACAAGGCCCTTTGTCAACCATCTATTTCAAATTATAATTTAAAATGAAATTATTTAAATCATAATTAAACTTAATAAACTTTAACTTTAAGTTAACAAGTTTAAAAACAACCCCAAACGTTTAAAACCCAACAACCAATTCATAAATATTACTACTCCTAGCAAGCCAATTGTGCCATCATGCTGCTCAGTTAAGCCTCACCATCTAAAAAATATTAAATTAATAGATGAGAAGTCACAATTCTCGTACGAAATCTCACATTATTCAATAAGAATAAAGCATAATCGAAGGGTAGGTACGAGCATGCCAAAAATGATGATGTGATCAGGGGAACTATAGATATTGAAGATGATGTGGATGAATTGTTGGATTACATTTATATGGAGACACACATGTCTTCTAACCCCGACCAATCTTCTACTACACCAGGTGCAACAAACAATGACAACAAAGAGAGATTGTTTGACAAATTGTGTGACATGTATCAGCGTGAACTTTATTTAGGATGTAAAAAGTTCTTAAAGCTCTTTTTCATCATTAGGCTACTTCATTTAAAAACACTTTACAATTGAAGTAACAAGTCATTTGATACGTTGATTGACTTGTTAAGGAATGCGTTCCCTCAGTGGGTCAGCATGCCAAAGTCATTTTACGTAGCAAATAGATACAAAAAAGACATGGATTTTAACTATGAGAAAATACATGCTTGCAAGAATGATTGTGTGTTATTTTGAAAGAAAAATGCTAATGTTGATGAATGCTCGAAGTGCCACACTGCAAGATGATACTATGAAGAATGTCATGATGGTAAGCATAAGAGTTTACCTCAAAAGGTTTTGTGATACTTTCTGATTAAGCCCAGGTTGAAACGATTGTTTATGTTAAAAGATACTGCAAAGGCATTGAGTTGGCACAAGAAAGAATGTGTCGATGATGTGATTCACCTAAGGCATCCAGCTGATTCTATAATTTGAAAAGAGTTCGATAAAGAACATAGCTGTTTCGTGGCAGATCCCCACAATGTATGACTTGGCTTGGCAAGTGATGACTTCAACCCATTCAGAACTATGAGCATATTGTATAGCATGTGGCTTGTAGTGTTAATTCTCAATGATTTGCCCCCTGGAGGCATATGAAATCACCATTCATGATGTTGTCACTGTTTATTTCAAGACATAGGGCACCTAACAATGAAATAGATGTCTATTTGCGGCTGCTCATTGAAGATATGAAAGAATTGTGGTACCACGGGTTGCATAGTATGATGCATCCACAAATCTGACATTTTAGTTGCATGTGTCACTCTTGTGGATCATAAATGATTTCCTTGCATATGCAAACCTATATGGGTAGTCTACTAAGGGTAAACTTGTGTGTCTTTTGTATAATAAGGATACATAATACAAATAGCTCAAGTTTGGCAAAAAGACATGTTACGTGGGACATCAACAATACTTACCTCGAGATCATCCATGGCGAAGGCCAAAAAAATTATTTGATGGCATTGTTGATAGTAGGATAGCACCGAAAGAATTATTTGGATATGAGGCATAAATTATGCAATTGGCATAACTTCTATATAGACCGCTTGGAAAGGATACAAGAATGTTGAAACGTAGCGAGATCGAGTTGAATTGGACCAAGATATGTATCTTATAATAATTGCCTTACTAGTTGACATTGAAGTTAAGGCACAACTTACATGTGATGCATATTAAAAAAATGTATGCGATAATGTGTTAAGTGTACTGCTAGATCTTAGAACAAAAGACAATAAAAATACACAAAAAGATAGTCTGCCTTGGTACATGTACATATATGCCAGTGGCAACGTTCACATTGGTAGGACCCAAGAAGATAGTCTGCCTTCGTTGGCTAAAAGAGGTAAATTTTTCTGATGGCTACACATCTAACATCAGTTGTTGTGTGAACGTTAATGTAAGACCCGCAATTTTTCAGAAAATATCTGAATAAAATTCATGAGGCATTTACTGCTAAAAATGACATTTTTCTCAGAATGCGAAACGAATCAATTCCTGCGAGCCAGTTACACTTAGGATATTCGTCGAATCGCGAATATATGCTCAAACACTCTAGAAGCCATAACTTCCTATCTGAACAAAATCAAAGGATTCCTGCGAGCCAACTTTCTTAGTGGCATCAATACGAAGATAATGGCGTACTCAGAATTTTTCGTAAAAAAAATCGCCGAAAACCCGAAATTCTTGTGAGACCCACGGAAATATGGGTGGGACCCACAGAAATATTTCTCAGAAAATATTCTAGAAGATTTTAGAATATTCCAGCACCTTCCAGAGCCTTCCAGCTCCTTCCAGCACCTTCCATGGAAGGAATTTCTTAAAAGCCAAGGGGTAAAGAGGGGATTCTGAAACTTGGGGCCCAAGTTTCAGAACCTATAAATAGAGGACCCCTCTTCCTTTAGAAAATCGCCAACCCCTCTCTCTCTCCTCCTTTTCCAAACCTCCCCTACCTAGCCTAGCCCACCTGAGCCCACCTGACCTGGTCTGAGCCTGCCTGACTTAGCCTAAGCCTGCTTGACCTGGTCTCAGCCTGCCTGACCTGGTCCTAACCCACCTGACCTAGGTCTGAACCTACTCGACCTAAGTCTGAACCCAGTTGACTTGACTTGAACCTGGTTTGGTTCAAAGTCAAAGTCCAAGTCCTTTTTCGTCCGAAGTTCAAAGTTGATCCTTTTTCGAAGTCGAGCCTCGTTCGAAGCGTTTGAAGCAATCAGAGTCGTTTCTTCCTCAAATTGAAGTAAGTTCGCTTCATTAAACCATCTCTCTCAAGTATTTGATTGTTTGTATATAGCATATACTTTCTGAAGTAGTATCTTGCTTTAGTTCTTGGTTGAGCCCTCTAGGACACTTCGGTGTTCACGCGCTCGCCTCGTAACTATCGTCGGATATATATGTTCGAATACGCAGTATATGCGTTCTTCAAAATAGTATCTCACCCTAGTTCTTGGTTGAGCCCTCTAGGACACTTTGATGTTCACTCGCTCGCCTCGTAACTATCGTTGGATACAGATCTACGTGTATATCTGCTGATTCTGCCGACGCGTCTTATATCGCACAGGCTATGTAATTTACCTTTGCTGTCGCGTCGTATGATGCCAAGGTTCCCTGCTTTCTGTACTTCCGATTAAAGCACTTCCGATTATGCATTTACTTACGCCGTCGCGTCGAACGATGCCAAGGCTCCTGCTTTCTGCAATGTATTTACTTACGCCGTCGCGTCGAACGATGCCAAGGCTCCTGTTTTGTTATATATGTAGAATATTTCGTTCAGTTACACACCCTGAACAATAGTATATGCATTTCCTTTACGCCGCCGCTGTATAAAGCATAGGCTTCTGCTTATATTACATATATGGCGCGTAAGTGAGCGTTCAAATGAAGATCAAATCGCCAATGCGATTCCCTTACCGCTCCTCGTGCAAGATTCTGCTTGACGAATGAAGCCCCTATTGGAAAGGCTTCGCCTTTTGGCAAAATGCGCTTTACGTAAAGACTAAATCAATTACGTATGGCCTGGCTATGGCCCAAGGTTCCTGTAGCCTTGATGGATGCAAAGTACGCACAACGGTGCGCATCCATTTTCCGAGTTAAGCGTAGCGATTTCCCACCAAAGAGGGGAGATGCCGCTGAAATGGATAAAAGAAAACGCACGCTTTCTCCGTTAAAGAGAGGAAGTGCTGCTAAAATTCCTGAAGGGCTAAGAATAGCTCAGAAAGAACGTAGCAGAAGTGCTACCCAGTTTATGGAACGCTTTTTACGATGTAGAGAGGTTCGTCGCACCACTGCCGGTAGAGCAGAGAAGGTGTCCACAGAATGGTTGGCAGAAGAGCTGCCAGAACCAGTTAAGTGGCACAATGATGTCCCTTGTTGGAACGATGTCAGAATGACTCGTCTCTCTGACACCTGCAAGGGCATCATACTTGTAAGAGCCGTTGCGCCAAAGTAGTGGTAGCGCCTTGACAAGGTCCTGAGCTCGTTGCGTAAAGATACGCCGAGTAGACGATCCGTAGAGATCGAGTCATGTGCATGCTCATTAAGAATTATCAGACAACCAGACTCCTAAGGGCCGCTGAGCCGGAGTGTGTTGTTTCCACCGAAAGAGGTGAAGTGCTCGTCAAGGCCGAAGTGCCGAGAGCAGAGTTAAGCATGCATATGAATAAAACCTTTGTTCCACGGTGAAAACCGTGTGGTTGATTGGGGTCGGGTACATACTTCTCAAAGGCTGCCCTATAGGCATGCAATGTTCGTCAAGTAATTGTAAGACCGGCAGGCCCCTTTCAGAATTTCTCACCGAGGAAGACGGTGATGGCGCAGCCTTGAGTGACATATATTTCACCCGAACCTGATAGAGTTCATTGATGGCCTTCGTCACTCAGAGGTTTGGAGGTCGTGGTTATCCTTAAATATCTAAGGATTGAACCCAACTACTGCAGTAGCAGAATGCATTCGGATACCTAGTAAGGATCTCTTCCGGTATGTTGTACCGTCCTACTAGGGGGATGGGGTCAACAGGCCTCTGGGGTATCTAAAATACATAGAATAATCAACCTCCAGATCATCGCGTTGTCGCCCAAATATGAGTCCCCTAAGCCCAGGGGGAGGTGCAATTATCGAAACAAAGCATTAGCTTAGGTACAGCGCTACTTTGAATGTATGAGTGGATGACGTTGTTGAGTCAGTCCTGCATAACCTTTGTGAAGGTGTCATGGTCGGTATACTATTGGACCGATTGGGAAAGAACCCCATTGATATCCGTACGACTAAGTGAAGCTCGGAGAGCTGTCCTTAGATTCGTAGGATACGGATGTGCCAAGCATAAAGGCTTGAGCTAGACATCCATTCGTGACTCTGAGGAAGTCAAGGCTAAGTCGTAGAGACTTAAGAGGTTATTCTAACTCACAGCCCTAAAGAGGCTTATGCGAAGTCATGACGACTTGCGTGGATGTTCAACTCATAGCCCTGATGAGGCTTTTGCGATATACGCTAAGTCATGGAGGCTTGAGCGTCGTATTACGAACTGTGACCCTGAGTGGTCTATGCATTTACTTGAGTTGAATAGATAGGTGTTTGCCTACTTACCAGACCATCAGTGGTTCTGACCCCGTTTTATGGGGATTTCAGGTATTGAACCTGCGTGGCGATATGCGGAGCAAGGCGGCATCGAGTTCCAGGGTTTCTCTAGACAGAGTTGTACTGCTTCCTTTTTATTGAACCTTCACTGCTTTTCTAAGCAGTAGTGTTGTAATAAACATGTGCTTTCGATAAAATGGAACACTTTCGTGGTCAATGAGTTGCTTGGCCACATACCTGCAACGTGCTTGGAGTTTTCTAAAACCGACGACTCATTATCGTCTTATTCCGCTGTTAAAAGCTTTTTAAGTTCCGCTGCAAAGAAAAAAAAAAGAAATTTATGAAAATTTTAACTTAGCTTTGTTTTGGAAATTCGGGGCGTTACAGAATTGGTATCAGAGCAAGAGTCTGAGAAACCTGGTTCGAGATCCGTCTTGTCCACCATATCGCACTGTAAGTATATTTTGTACTTCTTGTTCTGATCTGGTTGCATCTTTGTATAGATGGCAACTCACGACTCCCGAGGATACTGCTATCGTTGCGGGATCATGCACGATGAGTGGGTATGCCCAAATGAAGTCCAAGATTGTCAATATTATGGCGAAGGAGGGCATTCCGCCAACGAATGCCAAATGAAACATACCGCCGATATGGGTCGACAGGGATCGCTTGGTCTTAGGGATGAGACCTCGCGTGTTAGTGGGCCACATTACTCCAGTAGAGGGAGTAGCCGTACTCCAGCAACTTCTGATGAACTACCGTCTCTGGTAGGATTTGACTTGAACTTCCTTGAGGGATTTGGTCAATCGCAAGGCTATCAACAGGCATCATGTACGCCTAGCTTGCACAGTTGGGAGGAGGGATGCAACAACTCCTTCTATAATCCCATTATGATTTCAGATTCCTCGAATCAAAGTACTATTATATGGGGGAACAAAGCGGCTTCACCAACGCCGAGTCTGAATGGCCAGGAAGAGGGATACAACCTATATCATCCCGTTATGGTCTCGGATTCCCCGAGCCATGATGCCACTGAATGGGCAAGTGGACCGGCATCACTGATCTATCCACAAGAGTCGCTTGAGAGTGCGGAAGTGCCGCCCAAGCCAAAGCTAGTTGTGCCTGCACCAAGGCAATGTGGAAGTAAACGATACTTCAGGTTCTTTGGGTCAAGAAAGAAATCCAGTTCCTAGAAGAGACTGGTAGTGTTTTGGAGTCAATAGACTCATGTACCTAGTTTCTCAACGCCTAAAAGTCTGCCAGTGCGGCATGACGTTTTGTTTAAGGCGATGCTTGTGTAAATGTGATGTATATTAAAGTAAATAAAACTTTGCTTCGATATATACATTGTGAAACTAAAACACGTTGTTTGTATGTGGTAGATAAATGGCTCCTACGACGAGGAGAACCATACCAAGCGAGGAGTCCCATACTCAAGGATTTCTGCTGGAAACACTCAACAATTTGGTTACTGCCATTCGAGAAACAAGGCCAGAACCAGTCGCACCTCGAAGCGAAAACCTTGGTGGAATAACCTATGAAAAATTCTTCAAGCTCGATCCACCAGTCTTCGCCGGTAGAGCCGATCCTGAACTGGCAGAAAGTTGGGTCTAAGAGACCGAACGTGCCTTCCTGGTGCTGGGAGTACCAGAAGAAAGGAAGACCAACTTTGGCACGTACAGGCTGAAAGACAACGCACGAAAGTGGTGGGATACCACTAAGATTATCTAGTTCTCAGAAGTTGAAGTCATTTCTTGGACTGACTTCCGGAGAGCTTTCATGGATAATTACTTTCCATTACACTCCAGAAACAAGAAGAAGATGGAGTTTCTGGAATTGGAGCAGGGTGGCATGAATCTGATTGACTATACCACCAAATTTCAAAATCTTGAACGGTACTGCTCCCGGTTATTTGAGACCGACCAAGAAAGGGCCGACAAGTACATCAATGGACTGCGAGAAGGGCTAAGGTCACAGGTTATCACCAGCATGCCCCAAACGTTTCAAACGGCTGTGGCAGCAGCTTCAAAAATACAAGTGGATTGGGAGCGATCAAAAGTGATCATAGCAAAAAGGCCCATAGTTGATGGTGGAAACAAGAAGAGAATGTTTCCAAGTGGCCAGGGTTCACGACAACCCTTTCAGAAGAAAAGGTTCCAAGGTGGGAACAACACTCAACAAGTTGTAAGGCCAAGGCAGAACATGGCTCCAAACAACCTGCAGTCCAACCCAAACTGCCCAAAATGCCATGTTAATCACACAAGAGGACCATGTCCACGTGACACAGGTGGATGCTTCTACTGTGGCAAAGTGGGCTACATTGCAAGACAATGCAGGAAGAAGCTTATTGATGAGCAGAGGAGGAATGCCGGATCTGCCGGACCCTCTCAACAAGTACCACAACGAACACTAGTCCAACGACCCCCACCTAGAGTAGAACAAAGGCCTGCTGCAGGTCGTGTATACGCTGTAACGACTGAACAAGTCGAAACCGGTGACCTCATTGAAGGCACCGTACCTGTTAATGGACATGCAGCTTACGTCTTGTTTGATTGTGGTGCTACTCATACGTTTATCTCTGACGATTTCACCGAACAACTCCACGCCTCGGTGCAACCGATTGATAAAATGATCGAAGTATATAACCCGTTGGGTTCACGCACCAAATGTATCCGGTGTGTGAAAAATTTGGATATTGAGATAGCAGGGCAACACTTGCCTACTGACGCCATCCTGATCGATATGATACAGTACGATGTCATTCTGGGAATGAATTGGTTGGCTCAGAATAATGCCAAGATTCTGTGCCGCGAGGGCAGAGTAATTCTATCTCGACCCGGATTGCCTAAGATGGAATACCGGTTATCCAAACCAGTTCCACAAAAAAGGCTCATATCAGCACTTAAGGTACAAAAATACCTTAGGAAGGGTTGTGTGGCCTTCCTGTTGAGTCTCTCGGTGGAAAAATCCAACGACCAACCCCTTGAGAGTTTGGAAGTAGTGCGGGAGTTTCCCGATCTGTTTCCTGAGGAATTGCCAGGACTTCCGCCACTTCGTGAGGTTGAATTTGGAATTCAATCCTTACCTGGAACAGCGCCAATATCCAAAGCCCCTTATCGTATGGCACCAGCTGAACTCAGTGAGTTGAAGTGTCAGTTGGAAGAACTGATGGAACAAGGGTTCATCCGACCAAGTATATCACCATGGGGAGCCCCGGTACTATTTGTAAAGAAGAAGGATGGATCCCTTCGGTTATGCATCGATTATCAGATGCTTAACCAGGCAACCGTTAAAAATAAGTACTCGTTGCCTCGGATTGAGGACTTATTCGATCAACTCAGAACAGCGAGAGTGTTCTCCAAGATCGACCTCAGGTCTGGATACCATCAGCTCAGAGTTAAGGAGGAGGATATACCTAAGACTGCCTTCAGAACGAGATATGGCCATTATGAGTTCGTAGTAATGCCCTTCGGACTTACTAATGCGCCTGCTGTCTTTATGGACCTGATGAACCGAGTGTTCAAGCCATACTTAGACACTTTTGTCATCGTCTTCATTGATGACATTCTCGTGTATTCAGAGAATGAGGAACAACACAAGGAGCACTTGAGAATCGACTTGAAAATCCTTCAAGATAATCAGTTATATGCCAAGTTTTCAAAATGTGAATTCTGACTAGACAAAGTAATGTTCCTTGGCCATGTGATCTCCAAAGATGGAATTGCAGTAGATCCTGCGAAGGTCGAAGCTGTGATAGACTGGAAGCAGCCAGAAAATATCACTGAGGTCCGCAGCTTCCTTGGACTTGTCGGATATTATCGGAAGTTCATACAAGACTTCTCCCGAATCGCCGTACCGATGACAAAATTATTGAAAAAGGGAGTCAAGTTCGAATGGACTGACCAGTGTAAGGAGTGCTGTGAGGTTCTCAAACAGAGGCTTACCACTGCCCCTGTCCTTACCTTACCTGCTGGTCAGGGAGGCTTCGTGGCTTATACCGATGCCTCGGGAACAGGTCTGGGTTGCGTATTGATGCAGCATGGCAAAGTAATCGCCTATGCATCCCGTCAGTTAAGAATTCATGAGAAAAACTATCCAACCCACGATCTTGAGCTTGCCGCGGTAGTGTTCGCACTTAAAATATGTCGACACTACCTTTATGGAGAGAAATTTGAGGTCATGTCGGACCATAAAAGCCTAAAATACCTCTTTTCTCAAAAGGAACTCAATATGCGGCAACGGCGATGGCTGGAATTCCTCAAAGACTATGAATTCACGCTTTCCTATCACCCTAGAAAAGCGAATGTTGTAGCAGATGCCCTTAGTCGCAAGACTGTTGGCACTCTGGCCAGCCTCACCGGACAATGGAAGCTGATGGAGGATTTTGTCAGTTGGAAGCCATTCCTGGCTGACCCAGGAAAGATTCGATTGTCATGCCTGACAATCCATATCGAGATCCTCGATCGCATCGTAGCCGAATAGTTCAAGGACCCCCAGTACTTGGAATTAAAAGCTTGTGCTGCAAAAGATGACACTTTCTTCCATTTAAAAGAGGATGGAGGAATATGGATGGAAGAAAGAATTTGGGTTCCAAATAACCCTGAGCTAAGACAGGAAGTACTCCAGGAGGCTCATAACAGCAAGTACACCATTCACCCTGGAGGTACAAAAATGTTTCGGGACTTACAGAGAAAGTACTGGTGGAGGGGTATGAAACGTGATGTGGCTACATTTGTCTCAAGGTGTTTAATCTGCCAGCAAGTAAAAATTGAGCATCAACGACCTGGTGGAAAAATGCAACGGATCGAGATTCGAGAATGGAAATGGGAGGGCATTACGATGGATTTCATCGTTGGATTGCCTCGGTCCAAGAGACAACACGATTCAATATGGGTGATCATGGACAGACTCACCAAGTCTGCTCACTTCCTGCCGATCAACACTCGATACTCAACTGAACGGTTGGCAGAGATCTACATTCGGGAAATCGTTAGACTCCATGGAGTGCCAATTTCGATCATATCCGATCGTGACCCGAAGTTCACCTCTCACTTTTGGGAGCAGCTTCAAAGAGCCCTGGGGACGAAACTCAAGTTCAGTACAGCATTCCATCCCCAAACAGATGGGCAATAAGAACGAACCATACAGACTCTTGAAGATATGCTAAGAGCCTGTATGCTAGAATGGAAAGGTGATTGGGATTCCCACCTAGCGTTGGCTGAATTTGCTTATAATAATAGCCACCACGCTAGCATTGGAATGGCACCGTATGAAGCCTTGTACGGGCGACCGGGGTGAAGTGAGTGAGCGAACCTTGGACTCGCCCATAGTGTTGCAGCATTATACTGAGCAGGTCCACATGATCAGGAAGAAGCTACTCACTGCTCAGAGTCGACAGAAGAGCTACGCCGATCAGCGGCGTATGGAACTCACTTTTGCGGTTGGAGATAAAGTTTTTATCAAGGTCTCCCCAACCAAGAGTGTGTTTCGTTTTGGAAAGAAGGGGAAGCTCAGCCCCAGATTCGTTGGTCCCTTCGAGGTTTTGAGCCGGATAGGAGAGACCGCCTACAGAGTAGCATTGCCGCCGCAGTATACACAGATACACAACGTATTTCATGTGTCAATGCTTAGAAAATACGTTCACGACCCTTCCCACGTCATCCAACATGAAGATATTGACATCCAGGAGGATATGACGGTGGAAGAAAGGCCAGTAGAGATCATGGACCGACGGGAGCAAGTGCTAAGGACAAAGGTCATTCCACTTGTCAAAGTGAGATGGCAATATCACGGAGTCGATGATTGCACTTGGGAGCCCGAATCGGATATGCGGGATAAATATCCTGAACTCTTCACCTTGTACTCTTAGCTGAATTTCGCGGACGAAATTCCTTTAAGGGGGTAATGATGTAAGACCCGCAATTTTTCAGAAAATATCTGAATAAAATTCATGAGGCATTTACCGCTAAAAATGGCATTTTTCTCAGAATGCGAAACGAATCAATTCCTGCGAGCCAGTTACACTTAGGATATTCGTCGAATCGCGAATATATGCTCAAACACTCTAGAAGCCATAACTTCCTATCTGAACAAAATCAAATGATTCCTGCGAGCCAACTTTCTTAGTGGCATCAATACGAAGATAATGGCGTACTCAGAATTTTTCGTAAAAAAATCGCCGAAAACCCGAAATTCTTGTGGGACCCACGGAAATATGGGTGGGATCCACAGAAATATTTCTCAGAAAATATTCTAGAAGGTTCTAGAATATTCCAGCACCTTCCAGAGCCTTCCAGCTCCTTCCAGCACCTTCCATGGAAGGGATTTCTTAAAAGCCAAGGGGTAAAGAGGGGATTCTGAAACTTGGGGCTCAAGTTTCAGAACCTATAAATAGAGGACCCCTCCTCCTTTAGAAAATCGCCAACCCCTCTCTCTCTCCTCCTTTTCCAAACCTCCCATACCTAGCCTAGCCCATCTGAGCCTGCCTGACTTAGCCTGAGCCTGCTTGACCTGGTCTGAGCCTGCCTGACCTGGTCCTAACCCACCTGACCTAGGTCTGAACCTACTTGACCTAAGTCTGAACCCAGTTGACTTGACTTGAACCTGGTTTGGTTCAAAGTCAAAGTCCAAGTCCTTTTTCGTCCGAAGTTCGAAGTTGATCCTTTTTCGAAGTCGAGCCTCGTTCGAAGCGTTTGAAGCAATCGGAGTCGTTTCTTCCTCAAATTGAAGTAAGTTCGCTTCATTAAACCATCTCTCTCAAGTATTTGATTGTTTGTATATAGCATATACTTTCTGAAGTAGTATCTTGCTTTAGTTCTTGGTTGAGCCCTCTAGGACACTTCGGTGTTCACGCGCTCGCCTCGTAACTATCGTCGGATATATATGTTCGAATACGCAGTATATGCGTTCTTCAAAATAGTATCTCACCCTAGTTCTTGGTTGAGCCCTCTAGGACACTTCGGTGTTCACTCGCTCGCCTCGTAACTATCATTGGATACAGATCTAGGTGTATATCTGCTGATTCTGCCGATGCGTCTTATATCGCACAGGCTATGTAATTTACCTTTGTCGTCGCGTCGTATGATGCCAAGGTTCTCTGCTTTCTGTACTTCCGATTATGCATTTACTTACGCCGTCGCGTCGAACGATGCCAAGGCTCCTGCTTTCTGCAATGTATTTACTTACGCCGTCGCGTCGAACGATGCCAAGGCTCCTGTTTTGTTATATATGTTGAATATTTCGTTCAGTTACACACCCTGAATAATAGTATATGCATTTCCTTTACGCCGCCGCTGTATAAAGCACAGGCTTCTGCTTATATTACATATATGGCGCGTAAGTGAGCGTTCAAATGGAGATCAAATCGCCAATGCGATTCCCTTACCGCTCCTCGTGCAAGATTCTGCTTGACGAATGAAGCCCCTATTGGAAAGGCTTCGCCTTTTGGCAAAATGCTCTTTACGTAAAGACTAAATCAATTACGTATGGCCTGGCTATGGCCCAAGGTTCCTGTAGCCTTGATGGATGCAAAGTACGCACAACGGTGCGCATCCATTTTCCGAGTTAAGCGTAGCGATTTCCCACCAAAGAGGGGAGATGCCGCTGAAATGGATAAAAGAAAACGCACGCTTTCTCCGTTAAAGAGAGGAAGTGCTGCTAAAATTCCTGAAGGGCTAAGAATAGCTCAGAAAGAACGTAGCAGAAGTGCTACCCAGTTTATGGAACGCTTTCTACGATGTAGAGAGGTTCGTCGCACCACTGCCGGTAGAGCAGAGAAGGTGTCGACAGAATGGTTGGCAGAAGAGCTGCCAGAACCAGTTAAGTGGCACAATGATGTCCCTTATTGGAACGATGTCAGAATGACTCGTCTCCCTGACACCTGTAAGGGCATCATACTTGTAAGAGCCGTTGCGCTAAAGTAGTGGTAGCGTCTTGACAAGGTCCTGAGCTCGTTGCGTAAAGATACGCCGAGTAGCCGATCCGTAGAGATCGAGTCATGTGCATGCTCATTAAGAATTATCAGACAACCAGACTCGTAAGGGCCGTTGAGCCGGAGTGTGTTGTTTTCACCGAAAGAGGTGAAGTGCTCGTCAAGGCCGAAGTGCCGAGAGCAGAGTTAAGCATGTATATGAATAAAACCTTTGTTCCACGGTGAAAACCGTGTGGTTGATTGGGGTCGGGTACATACTTCTCAAAGGCTGCCCTATAGGCATGCAATGTTCGTCAAGTAATTGTAAGACCGGCAGGCCCCTTTCAGAATTTCTCACCGACGAAGACGGTGATGGCGCAGCCTTGAGTGACATATATTTCACCCGAACCTGATAGAGTTCATTGATGGCCTTCGTCACTCAGAGGTATGGAGGTCGTGGTTATCCTTAAATATCTAAGGATTGAACCCAACTACTGCAGTAGCAGAATGCATTCGGATACCTAGTAAGGATCTCTTCCGGTATGTTGTACCGTCTTACTAGGGGGATGGGGTCAACAGGCCTCTCGGGTATCTAAAATACATAGAATAATCAACCCCCAGATCGTCGCGTTGTTGCCGAGATATGAGTCCCCTAAGCCCAGGGGGAGGTGCAATTATCGAAACAAAGCATTAGCTTAGGTACAACGTTACTTTGAATGTATGAGTGGATGACGTTGTTGAGTCAGTCCTGCATAACCTTTGTGAAGGTGTCATGGTCGGTATACTACTGGACCGATTGGGAAAGAACCCCATTGATATTCGTACGACTAAGTGAAGCTCGGAGAGCTGTCCTTAGATTCGTAGGATACGGATGTGCCAATCATAAAGGCTTGAGCTAGACATCCATTCGTGACTCTGAGGAAGTTAAGGCTAAGTCGTAGAGACTTAAGAGGTTATTCTAACTCACAGCCCTGAAGAGGCTTATGCGAAGTCATGACGACTTGCGTGGATGTTCAACTCATAGCCCTGATGAGGCTTTTGCGATATACGCTAAGTCATGGAGGCTTGAGCGTCGTATTACGAACTGCGACCCTGAGTGGTCTATGCATTTACTTGAGTTGAATAGATAGGTGTTTGCCTACTTACCAGACCATCAGTGGTTCTGACCCCGTTTTATGGGGATTTTAGGTGTTGAACCTGCGTGGCGATATGCGGAGCAAGGCGACATCGAGTTCCAGGGTTTCTCTAGACAGAGTTGTACTGCTTCCTTTTTATTGAACCTTCATTGCTTTTCTAAGCAGTAGTGTTGTAATAAACATGTGATTTCGATAAAATGGAACACTTTGGTGGTCAATGAGTTGCTTGGCCACATACCTGCAACGTGCTCAGAGTTTTCTAAAACCGACGACTCATTATCGTCTTATTCCGCTGCTAAAAGCTTTCTAAGTTCCGCTGCAAAGAAAAAAAAAAAGAAATTCATGAAAATTTTAACTTAGCTTTGTTTTGGAAATCTGGGGTGTTACAGTTAACGATGGTAAGATGGTGAGAATGAAGAGTCATGATTGTCATGTTTTCGTTCAATGCTTACTACCTATTATAATTCATGGATTTACCAACAAACACATTTTTACAACTTTTTCTGAGTTGGGCATATTCTTCAAAGAATTGTACACTAGGACTTTGAAAGTAGATGTCTTAACCCGCATGAAGGACAATATAGCTTTAATTTGTGCAAATTGAAAAAGATATTTTCCTATCTTTCTTTGACATCATGGTGCATCTAGCAATTTATTTACCTCAAGAGGCTGAGCATGCAGAACCTGTATAATTCCATTGGATGTATCCAATTGAATCATATCTTAAGAAACTTAAGTGTTTTATAAGGAACACAGCATGTCCAGAAGGATCAATTGCAGAGGCATATATCTCAGATGAATGGTTGACTTTTTGTTTCATGTATCTACGTGGAATTGAAAGAAGACATAACCGTGAAGAGTGTAATTACGATGGTTTGCCGATTGAAAACCCTACAAGTTTATCTATTTTCTCTCAATGAGCTTGTGGGTTAGGAGCCTCTAAGTTGATACCACTGAATGATGTTTCTCTAGCTAGGGCTCGATGGTATGTACTAAATAATTTCACATAAATTCAGGATTATATTAGGTATGTTTTTCCCTGAACTTCCTTAAGTAAAGTAGCATATATAGTTTAGTTGTTTTTTCATATCTCATATATTTTTAATGCAATAAACATAAAGGGGAGATTGCAAGAGAGAGCCCTGCTACAAATGTTGAACGTAAGCATCAAGAGGAGTTTAAATCTTTGTTTAAGGTTTGCATACATCAGCCTATTAGAGGAGAGGTTAGTCAACAAGTATGCGCTCTTGCATATGGCCTTGATTATGAGGTCTTTAAGTTCTCAAGTTGTATTGTGAATGGGAATAGGTTTCATACAATATATCATGAAAAATATTGTCGTTACCAAAATAGTGGTGTTGTTGTTCCATGCTAGAATGATACAAACATCATTGACTATTATGGTGTTCTGACATATGTTTATGTTCTATGCTATACAAAAGGACATACAACATTTTTATTCAAATGTGATTGGTTCGACACTCGGTCTCGTACGAGAATAAAACAAGACACTTACTTTACAAATGTGAATCTATCTGGAACATGATATGATAATCAACCATTTATTTTAGTGTCTCAAGCTACACAATGCTTTTACCTTCCTGATACCAAATTGGGCAATGATTGGCATGTGGTGCAAAAAAGATCTCCAAGACACATGTACGATGTTCTTGATATAGTAAGTGAACACGAAGATGAATTGACATAGTACACTGAAGATGATCATGATATTGAATTTGATGATGAAGATGTTAATTCATTAAATATTCAGTATGATGACGAAGAGTCACCATTACATAGAGATGACGTTAATCTGGTTGAAATATAAATTGACCCAATAGACACCCATCATGAAGTGAAAACAAAGGGAGATTGGACCAACGATGACACATCTTCCAATGGTCAAGAAAAAGGTGTATCTAGGCTCGTGGAGACATACTTTGATGATGAGAATAAAAATTCTACTGATTTAAGTGCAGACTTTGATGATGATCCAGATTGATGGGGCATGTATACTTTCTTAGAAAAATAACATGTTTTTTTCTTTCTTCATATACTTTGTATCTGATGTCTATCCTCATCTATATTCAGTTGCATATTTTTTGTTGTCTGTTTAATGTCCACATCTTATGCTTTTGTTACTCTTGTGATGATTTTATTGTGGCTCTTTATTTTTACTGTATTATGTTTGTTGGTTATATAATTGTAGGTTTTGCTTGTGTTTTTTAATTAGGGTTTCTAGACAAACAACTTGGAGTTGTATGTCAAATCTACTTTTTTGGTTAAGTTCTTAGTGTCAGATCCTCATTATTAGCTCAAATGTGCATCAACTTTCTATGCATTTAACCTTACAACATTGTTTATACCTTTAAAAGTCGGTTAGGTAAATTATGCTTAGTCATATCTTCGTTGAGTTATCGTGCTATTTGTTTGAACTGTTGTCAAGCTCATTTCAATATTTTTGAGATTGAAAGTATTTGATTCATCTGAATGTAATCATTTGACGGAACATCATTCTCTCTCTATATATATAACTGTGTATAAATTGTTATTTTGTTCATCTAATGTCATTTTTTTAATGAGAAACAAATGACAGGAGGGTGGAGACGATTTGTGCAAGGTTCACAGTGCAGGGTGGCTGTTGCGAGTACTCTGATGCCTTCTGTCACTTACCTTGGCGACAAAACATAGGGTCGGGGGACATCAACATCTTTTTATAATGAGTCAGACAATGATCTTCCTCCAGAGGCATTATCCCCTAACCATGATGCATCGAGTAGTGCTGCATGTAAGTGGTCCTTTTCATGTTAATTATGTCTTTTTTTTCATATATGTCACATTGATTCAATCTATTTTAACCAAATGTACCTATCCGTGCAAGTACGCCATCTAAGAGGGTACCTCAGGGCAAAAATATGTGCATGAGGTTTGCACTATTGAGGCAAAAAGGCCCTATCCCACTTAGTATCTCAGATGGATCATTGGCAGCGGAGTGCCCAAACACTCTTATATTTGTTGATCGAATGACATACATTGTGCATGAGCATGCATAACATTATCATATATCCTAGAAGAAGGTGCCCAAAGTACATAAAAAGGAGTTGTAGGACTTGATAATGGTAAGTATCATGCCCTATTGTAGTAGTACCTATATTTTTTGTTTTAACAAAGTGTATCGGCCCTCATCTCCTAGCTGTTTTGTTAAATGTTTTAGTCTGACTTTATTTTGGACATGAATCAATTAGAGGACAAGAAAGCCTTGAATGTTCAATTCGATCGAGCCTATAGAGAGATCCACCATGATTACAACAATATCTATAAGGGATATGTTACTAAGGATGAAGTCAAAGCCAATGTTTCAAAGCATATTTTCAATGTGCAGTGGGAGGATATGCATAACAAATTATTCAGCGATCCAAAATGGATGATATATATAACTAAGGGTGTCAACCAGACCCATCCCGAACCAAACCCTATAGGGTCCAAGTATGGTGATAAATAAGAAGACCCGATTAAGACCCTGGTCTGAACCTGAAGGTCCGATTAATAATGGACCCGTGTATAGTTTGTGAAATTTTATACTAGATCAAGACCCGACCCAAGTTTTGATTAAGACCCACACATTTTCAATGTAAAAATGAAAAAAAATATGGTTTTGTCGGGTATCGTTAGTGTTTGGTTCATGTAGTTCTTATTGAATCCATGTATGTTTTTTCTTATGGTAGACCCAATGAGACCTGAGTTTGGACCTGATACCATACCCAAAAATCTAGTCCAAGTCTGGAAACCTGGGTACAAACCAAACCCGACCCGTTGACATCCTTATTTATAACAATTGATCTTCATTTTATTCAGGCCAAATATGAAAGAAACAAATTCAATAGAGTTGGATTGAAGGTCAATCATACTAGTGGGGTAAAATCATATATGCAACATCGAAGGGAGAATATACAATCATTTGATTTCATAGGTGTATAATAGAAATAAGCTCCTAGACAACCTATGTATTATAATTGGATGATTAAAGAGTCGATTCCCACTAGGAAAAACATGTAGATCACATTGTGTATAGGACCAAAATCCTACCCTTCAAAAAACTTTTATTTGAAAAGTGATTTTAGAAAAAAAAATTCTTTTGAAACATAACTTCTTTTGAAAGAGATGTGGGGTTGTGATCGTTGCAAAAAAAATTCCTTTTCCTTTTTCCTTCTTTTCCTTTCAGCCTTTTTCCCTTTTTGAAGGGGAAAAAGAAAGAAAGAGAGAAAGAAAGAAGGAAGAAAACTCTTTTGCAAGGTCTCACTTGACCTTTATTTGAAAAATTACTCGCCTCCATTTTTGAAAATTTGCAGAAAAAAAATGGAGAGACGGGATTCGCTCGTCAATACGAGGTTCAACCGTTCTTGGCTCCTTTACTAGGGGTACTTGAACCAAGGATCAAATCAACACCTTTTGCTTTGCCTAAATTTGTCTAAATGATTACTCTAAAATCCTAAATGCACATTGAATCATGCTTGTGCAATGAACTTTGAAAATGATGATTTGAAATATGATGCATGCTTTTGAAATATTTCAGAAATTTGGATTTTTTCAAATAATTTTGAAATAAGTTTGAAAATATCCTTTGAAGAAATGATTAAGAGATTGAACTTGATTTGAAAAATTGGGATTTGAATTCAAAACTTGGATTTTGAAGAGAATTTGAGATTTGAAAAGGAAACTTAAAATTTGGAAGTTGAAATCATAACTGAGATCAAAGATTGAAATAAATTAAAATTTGAATTGAAGAAGGAGGATTTGAAATCGAAAATGAAATTTGGAAAAGAATGAAATTGGAAAGTGAAAGATTGAATTTTGAAACTAGAATTTGGAAATGGAATTTGAAATTGGAAGATTTGAAATTAAGATTTGGAATAGAAGTCTAATTGAAATCTGGCTTTGAAATTGAAATTTAAAATTGAATTTAGGAGTTGGAAATTGAAATTTAAAGCTAGAATGGAAATCAGATTCAAATTGGGACTTTGGAATTGATTTTGAAATTCGATTTGAATGTTGAAATTAGAATTGGACTTGAAAATTGGATTGGAAATTCAAGTTGGAACTTTGATTTGATTTTGAAATTGAAGTTTAACTTTGAACTTGGAAATTAATTTGGAAATTGAAATTGAATTTAGAATCTGAAATTAAAATTGAACTTGAAGCTTAAGAATGAATTTAGAAATTGAAAATTTGGAATCTTGAAAATAAACTTTGAAGTTGGATTCCAAAATTGAAATTAGGATTTGAAGTTGGACTTGAAATTTAGAATTGAAATTGAGCCTTGATTTTGAATTTAGAATTTAAAAATGGAATTTAAGTTGAAATATAGAATTCAGAAATGTGGAATTCATAAAGAAGAATTGAAAATTGGAGAATTTGGAAATAAAATTTAAAACTGAATGGATCTGAAAATAAAAGGATAAATTTAAAATGATTTTGAGTTTTAGAAAAAAAAACTGTGTTTTTGAAGATTTATTTCAAAATCACTTGGAATCGTGAAGATGATTTGAAATAATTTGAAAATGAATGCAATTCTATCCTAAATAATGAATGCTTTGAAATTTATTTAAAGATTAGAATTTTAAAGCAAATTTCATTCTTTAATAGAATTGAAATAAGATTAAACCATAATACATTCATGACTATGGTCACAAATATATTATAATATAACCTTTTTATTTAAATTCTAATAAAGAATAAAATAAATTTTTGTGCCTTTATAGGATTTAAAAAAAAATAACTTTTAATATATCCATGACTATGGAAACAAATATATCTTGAGTTAATTTATATTTTAAATTCTGATAAAGGAAGAAAAAAATATTTAGAAAAATATGATAAAAATCAAATGTTATTCCATAAAAGATAAAAATCCTAAGTATTGTTCACATTTTGACTATGGTCATAATTGTGAATCATTTACTTAGAATTATTTACCTCTTATTAGAAAAGTGCACATGACATTCGTGTTTCACCATTCATGAATTTTTGAAATAAAGACAAAAATAAAATGAGATGTCACAAGCAATTATGAGAACTATATGCTTATTGTAATGCCCTAAAATTTCAAACTTGCGAACCTTTCAGAAAACAAGCAAGAGACTAGAAAAAATCACTTTCCTTCAGAGTTTGTTTATGAAATCAACGGAAGACCGTCCTTTTGTTAAATTCAGAAAGGCAAGCTGACAACTTTGGGCACGTTGGCTAAAAGAACCCAAACTCACAAAATTCGGATATCCAAAGGAAAATCCGTTACAAAACCCAAAACGTCCAGGATGCGAGCTAAGAGCAGGAAAAAGAAGTCTTGAAGTCATCTTGCAATCGCGCCATCGCCCGTGGTGTACCTAATCATCACATGTACCCATAAAATGAGTTAGTTTCATGAAAAACTAGTAGGTGCACAAGAGAGACTATAGGAAACCGAATTAAGTACATTTAATTCAGTATGCTAAGCAGTTTAAAGCAGAAGTAGTGCAAACATGTAAGCAGTTCAAGCAAGTAAGCAGTGCAACTGTAAAAAATGTAGCATGACGATTCATTTGATCGTAAACTATGAACTACCATGCAACTAACTTGATTTCGTTCCTAGAACGGGGTCTCTGCATTTAATCATTATCAGGACATCATTTGTCGCTCTCACTATTTCTAACAAACTCTTTGTCCTGAACAACCTTAATTTATTCCAATCTCTCGAGGCCTTACGTGGCCAACTATCACCTGTTATGACTCACCTAAGGCATCATACTTTCTTAGAAAAACCCACCCTTCCATAGAAGGTCCAAAACATGATCATGATCTAAAATCGCTAAAAATCTGATTCTCACATCAGGGTTCAGCATGAATCATGCTAAAGCAGAAAGCCAAAACTATAGATTCATAAGTGGCTATTCTAAACAATCTTGGAAGATCATCACAGCTCACCATAACTTTTATGGTAATAAAAAACACAAGTTCCACGTCGGATCACTAGTTCTTGGAAAAAGTACGACCTCGCTAGGAAATTACCGCCCTAGATGGTAGACCTGGTCTTAGATCGTACACTTCCTCACAGGAGTTCACCGTCTTTACAGCTACCCGTTCGTGGATAATGTATATCCTCACAGAGAATCTACCACTCTAGCTGGTTACCTGATCTGAGAAAAGTACAACCTCACAAGGAAACACCGCCCTAGATGGTATACCTGGTCTTAGATCATACACTTCCTCACAGAAGTTCATCGTCTTTGCGGCTACTCGTTCATGGACAGTGTACATCCTCACAGAGATTCTATCGCTCTAGCCAGGTCACCTGGTCTTGATCATACATACCCTCACAAAGAATCCTTTGGGAACCTGGTCCCCAACAAATGCCATATGCAATAAAAACTATTGTGATACACGCATCAACACAAATGACCGCTCTCAGGGTCGATAGCCACTATAATAATCAACAAGATCAACGCCGGATCACCTAGTCTAAGAAATGTATAACCTCACAAGGAATTCCACCCTAGATGGTATACCTGGTCTTGGACCATACACTTCCTCACAGGAGTTCACCGTCTTTGCAGCTACCCGTTTGTGGACAGTGTATATCCTCACAGAGAATCTACCACTCTAGTCGGTTACCTGGTCTTGATCATACACGTTCTCGCAGATAATCCTTTGGAGATCAGGTCCTCTACAGATACCATACTCAATGATACATTCATCAATATAATCGACTGCTCCGAACAATTGACCGCTCTTGGGGTCAGTAGCCACCAATATGGGAACAAGCATGTATATCAACAATATGCATCGTATCACTTCACATGGTAAAACAAAACACAAGATCACCTATTCCTCTAATAAGGTTTCATATCCATGAACATATTATCGCATACTACCAACATTTCTTATCACATGGCATATCAATCACATCACATAGAAGCATATAATACTACGCATCGTATTATTGCCACAAGGAACATTGCAATGCTCAAATAGGACCTCAAAGCATGCGTAAACGACATATGAGAACACGCAGATATGGCAATCTAGCTGATTCTATAGGCGAAGAGTGACTAACTCTATCTGACAGCCAAACAAAACAACTAAATAAGACAAACACTCATAACAATGCTCGTAAAACATATAATTACCATCAAATGGCTCACTCCATCAGCAAGTAATTAAATTAATCGTAAGGCACAAACTATTGCATCACAAGCAATTCATAAGCTACACATGAAAACAATCATACGGTAGCAGTTATATCACAATATGTAAGCAGCTTATAAGACAAACGGCTGCATCGGTCCTAGTTGCCACTAGTTCATAGATTACGAGCTGTATACAATCACATCAATCATAAAAGATGCAAGCCAACAAGTGCTACGTTATAACAAACACCAAGCAGTTTGACCAAGGGGTAAAGTAAGTCACATGCTAATATGTAGAAAATGGCATAATGCTATTATTATAAGCATTTAACTAATATGAAAAGCTAGTTATTGCCCAGCAAAGAACTGCGTAAGCTGTTTAACCAACTAGAGTAACACCTTGACATGCATGCATAGCTCAACGAGTAGCATACTGAACTACCGAGCAAGCAAGCAATCAACCAGTGTGAACAGACTTTATGTTTCGATATTACTACCTGCGGGTATGCGCAGCCAAAACGTAGAAAAAACTGAGACTAGTTTGGGCGTCTGCTATTCTATGTATTTTCAATAACCCGAATAGCTAGTTGAGTTCGCTCCTAAGGGGATGGCTTTAGCCGATAGAGGATTCTCCAAAGGCAGGTAAGCAGTGCCATGGATGCATCCAACTTCTGCAGAAATGTTGAGCTAACTTTTGTAGCCCCTTTCCCCTAACCTCCGATGACGGAGGAAGTCAGGTCTTTTGCTCGTGACTGCCATTAATGACCTATTGTGAACACCCTAATTTTTTCAAAATTTTATAAATATCTCCATTTTGCCTCTGACCTTCATTTTCTGAGTAAATTGAGTCATTTTCAATCTAAATTTCAGTTATTTCTCAGATTCACTGGAATTCAAATTTATTTTATATATCTGACTCAATTTCGGATTCGGATCCAGTTCAAAACCCAAATCTGAGCTTCGTTATCTAATTTTTAAAAACCAAATTTATAAAAAATACCAAAAATAATTTCTGAAAGACTCAGATAGTCCATCCGGTATCCAGTTGGATCCATGACTCTGTATTTCTCAATTCGAGGTTAAAAACTCGAATATTTCCTCAAAACCCAGATCTAAACCTGTTTTTCTGAAGAAATTTCCAAATGATAACCCCAAATTCCCAGAAAACCCTTCTTTTGTAAATATTTTTAAATTTCGCAAAATTAGTTTAAAATCCTTTAGTTTTCAGAGCTTTTATTTCAAAAACACTAAAAAAATTAGAAAACACAAAGGCAAGAACAAAAAAATAAAAAATAGAAAAGAAAAAACATAAAAGGAATAGTTTAGTACCTCTTTTAGAAGAAATTTTATAAGAGCACCACTATTCGAATTTTTAAAAACTTCTTGGACCTCTTTTGAAAAATTCTCCTACAATCTCTCGTTCCAAAGGAGAAACCGCAGGGAAGACAGAGGATTACCCTTCACCCGCCTTCATCCTTCGATCCCCTTTCTCACCTATCGATCACCAATCGTTCCTCCTTCTTGACTCTTCTTCCTCTCTCCATATAAATGCATCAATCCCCCGATTGAAACCCCTCCATCTTCACCCCATATCCCTCTGATCGATCGTCTTCAATCCTCTCCTGCATCTCCCCTCTCCTTCTGGTGCTCTCCAAGCAAGAAGATCCATTCTCGACCCCTCCACAGTTCTTCTCCTTCACAAATCCATTTTCATCCTTCCCTTCTAGACTCATCCACTTCACGATCCGTCTTCACCCCCCCATTGCGCTCGAATCCCTCTTTTAACCCATTTTTACCCTTTAACACTGCAAAAGAAGGCATCAAGCTTGAGGAAATCAGTCTGATAGAGTTTTTGAGAAAATAAGGAAGAAGATTGAACTCTTCTCCCTCTTCCTCTCTACCATCCTGAAATCCATCTCTCGATTGATCATTTTTCACCCCGCCTTCTTCTTCTTCTTCTCTTTTGTTCTTTCTTCCCTCTGCTGTTATATTTCAGATTTATCTTCTGTATTTTTTTTTATTATCATCATCGTTTGTTTATGCTTTCTTTAATATTGTATTGTTCATTTACTGTTATCTTTAGAATTCTGGGCGATTCCCAAGTTTTTGATTCTTTGTTTTACATCTTGATGTCACGTTTTACATTTTAATTCAGTTTTGATAATTGCATCTATGACACCTTGATAAATTTTGATTTCTCCTTTGTTTTCTGGATTCAAGCCCCATCAACAACACACTATAGAGGGATTGAGTTGTCTATAACAATGTCAACCCCTCCCTTCATGCAATATCAACGGAACTAGTGGTTCCAACATTTCATTTTCAGTTTCACAATTCATCTTATCCAATTTATTTAGTCTGTGTAAATACAAATTTTTTTAGATTTAATGCCTTTTTTTTAATTCATAGCATCATTTTCTTCTTATTCTTCTTTTCTGTTCGTTGTTTTTCATTCTTCTTTATTTACATTCCTGAGTATCGCCCTCGATTATGCATTTTCGCATTCCTGTAGTTTGAAATCGAGAATTGATAATTCATTTTAGAAACTTATGTTCTCTGAACTTATATTTCTGCAAATGGCAAGGTGAATTTACTGATTCATTTTGCCCAGTTTGTCTTTCTTGAGATCTAGCTTTTGCAGTTTGCGATTGGGAAGCATCATTCATTCTGCTTCTTGCTGCTGTTGGTGCAAAGTTGGAGCACATGATTAGGCAGTTGGCAAAAGAGGTAGCGTGGAATACCTTTAGTGAAATCACCCGATGATCACTTCTGGTTCAAATCACCTGGATTTGTTCTCGATCTGATTCATTTTATATTATTTCAGAATATATTTGAGATTGCACTTTATGTTTGGGTATTTGTAAATGCATTATAATTCTTATCATTGACGTGTTATGTATGTTTGATCATGAAGTTCACTTGGGGATGACCTGCATCATTTGTTTACTGATTTCCCTAGAGTACGTTTGGCTTCCATTCTTGCCTAATGGAAGAAGTGGCTTATTAATCCCAAGATTCTTCATTGGCTAAACTTTGGTCTGATAATTTTAGGAAGTTTATTCTTTCTTTGTGGATTGTCAACATGCTTGTCTGTTGCAGGATTATCATTCAGAGGCTCTGCAACTACAATACTCTTCCTCTGTATGCGTTGGTCATTCAGATGGGTAGCGTGACCTTGGTTATGTTTGATGAGATAGAAAACAGCAGGACCTTTATAGATCCCATTGTTTGTGATGATATACGAGCAAATTGTTTGAAAATATCGAGCAATGAGGAGAATAGAAAATCCCCTCATAAGATCAGTGAAAGTTGTCGATTGCTTCATCAAATGCTGGGGTACAGGTGTGGAAGACAAAAATTCCTTGAAGGTTGCCAGTTATGTTGGTGATCGTTCTGGCGCTTCCACTGACCATGGGATTGATGGTGTTGCTGAAGAGTTCGCTGAGAATTTGCACAATTAAGACATCAATGCAGTCGATGCTTTAATTTCTGACTTGATTTACTCTGAAGACTCTTTCTCTCACCATTGCAGCTTTGTGGGATCTGCTTCTCTGAACAAGTTGGCTTCATTAAAAAAAAATGGCACAATGAAGGTGTTAAAAAAAAAAGAATGTGAAATCGACCTATCAGAAAATGAGCTGAGTTCACTTGGCTCTGAAATTGATAGGATGGATATTTATCATGCAACCACTAACACATGTGATGGTGTTACAGAAGTGTGTAGAGAGGAATTGAATGCATGTGAGGAAGCATCACCAGGATTGAACCCCTTGAATGATTCCCTCAGGCTTGGTTTCCATATATCCCAACATGTTTGTTGATATTCCTTCTGATGTTCAGTGCCCACAAAGTGTTGAATTAGTTGATGCATGTCATACTTGTAAACCACAGCTTGTGGGTGAGTCATCCAGTGTGGACATTGATCTTGTAGAATATGTACCTGATGAAAACACATCTGTTGAGCCATCCGTCAGCAAAAAAAAAAACTCAGATAGTCTGGCTTCCTCCAAAAACCAGTAATTGCTTAATTCAGGATGCTTATGGTTTTTCCAATAGGATGTTATTTGGAGAAATAAATAACACATTAACCACCTGCAATTCAAATTCTTGCCTTCTGAAGATCACAACCAACAGGGTTCTGTCACCAGATTTTTGCAAGCCATCTTAAAACCACCATTCAGAAGATGTATGTCTTAATGTTGCTATCGTTTTCTTTCATTCCTTCAAATTCATTTCCTGGGTTATGATGGATATGCTTTTATCACAAAAGGTGTTCAATAAGGTTCTCTGTCAGTTTGTTGTCAGTTTGCAAATTCATTTCCTATGTGATTATCACATATATGCTAATTTCTAAATTGACCATATGAAAATACATTCTTATATCAAGTTGATGTGAAATAAGCCACCTAATATTAGCTAATATAAGACAATTTTTATTGGTGTATCCACTGATTCATCTTTCCGTTTGAGGCCTTATACCTGGATATCCATGATTGGGATGATATTTAGATTAATAGTTTTGTTCTCTGGACATATTTTAGCTTGGTAGCTATGCATATACTTCTGATTTGATCTTGTTTCTGCGTTTTCTTTGTACTTTGTCACTTGTGATGGGTTTGAGCAATGGTACCCTCCTGAAAACTGTTTTTGCTTCTCAGCTGAGCTGGTGTTGGTTCATCACCTCATGATCCCTAGTTTTTCTCTTCCATTTTTTTTCCTTTTCTCTGGTCATACAATGTGTCTTTTCACCTGTAATGCCTGGGGATAAATCCCGTTGACTTTCGATATCTATATATTGTCTATCTTGCTCAAGGTTTCAATACTTATTTTCCTGTAATCTGTAAATGTTATTTTTGATATAAACTAAACCTGCTAACATTACCGTATTGAGTTTTTGTAAATGAAAGTTTAACATCTATGGGAGTTTTCTCTTCTTTTTGTTTATTTAAAGTTCGTTTGTTTTTTTTAATACTGGTTCCGGTCTTGGATCAAGTTAACGAACATATGCTCATGGCACAAATGCCTATCATTCTTTTGTCAGCACCCACCACCAATGCCTTTATTTTTTTTGCTGCAATTGCCATCATGCACCACCACTTCAGCCTCCCAGTAATTACTTACTTCATACGTCCTTCAATACCACTACCTGCGGTGCTTCACACTCACTTAGCTACAACATCCCCTATTACAACCCCTGCACCAGGCGTCCCCCTACAGATTCCCCATCTTACCTTCATCACACTTTCCCTGCCATTACATCCCTGTAACCACCAACGCTATATTTTCAGCTTCCATCTACATTCTTCTCTTTTGCAAATCTTGGATCTCTGTTTCATGAGCATACCTATATATTGCTCTTGTATTGCATTTCATCACTATGTTGTGAGTATATGCAGTCCAACAATGTGAGCATGTCCATGCATGGAATTTCATCATTATAATATAAATATATACATTCTAGTCATGTAAACACACCCATGTATTACCTTTGTATTGTGAGTATATACAGTCCAACTCCATTCCATTGCCTAGCATATCGCTGCACTATTATTGGTATCTCATGTGCCTTCATAGCACAACAGCCCCAAGGTTGCTATAGCTTTCTTGCACCCCCATATGCATACACCCCGATTGCCAAACTTTATTCACATCTTACCTTTTCACTTCTCATTTCATATGCATCTTCATTAGGATGTAGGCTTTCATAAAAATAATTCTATATGCATTTACCTTGGTATGCACCTTTCATTTGTACATCCTGTTCATATAAATATATATAATCCCCTTTGATATTATATTTTTCGTTATCTTCCATGTTCTTTATCTTTGCCTTATACTAACTCTATTTTGCAAGAAGTAAGTGGAAAATATTATTTTGGCTTAGGAATATTAACTTCAATTTCAAATCTAGTTTAAAGTTTGCAATAGCTAGATATTAATGAGAACTTTACATTTTCAGTCTTAGATAGAATGTTTGAGCATGTAAATATCATGAATGGCTTGTTTCATATCATTTTGCCTTTATTTTTCAAAAATTCACAAAGGGTAACACGAATGGCACTTGCACCATTCTAATAAAAGGTGATTAAATCCTAAGTTGACGATTTGCATCAATGGACATAGTCAAGGTGTAAACAAAACTTAGGATTTTCATCTTTTATGAAATAACATTGGATTCACACTAGATCTCTTTTCAAAATGATCATATTTTTTCTAAATATTTTCCTCTTTTATCAGAATTTAACTTAAAATAAACTCAAAATATATATCAATGGCCATGGTTAGGATATATTGAGAGTTAATTTCATTTTAAACTCTATAAAGGCACAAAAATGTATTTTATTTTTCACTTGAATTTAAATATGATTATTATATAATACATTTTATGACCATAGTCAGAAATGTATTATATATTTAATCTTATTTCAATTCACTTAAAGAATGAAATATGCTTTTCAAATTCAATTTTCAAATTTCTTTTAAATTCATTCATCATTTAGGATAGAATTATATCATATTTTCAAAATTCTTTTCATATTATTTCAAAATCCAAGTGATTTTGCGACAATTCTTCAAATACCTTCTTCATTTCTCAAATCAATTCTTATTTATAAATTCAAACTCATCTTCTCAATTCTATCTCATTTCAAAATTCAAAATTCAATTTCAAAGTCCAATTTGACTTTGAAATTTTGAATTCACTTTGATTTCCAAATTCAAAGTTCAATTCAACTTTGAAAAATCAAATTCATTTCCATTTTCAGAATTCAATTTTAAATTCAATTCAATATCCCAAATCGTATTTCAAAGTTCAATTTAAACTTTGGAATTTCTAGATTCATCTTCTGATTTCAAGATTCATGTTTAAAATCAAGTTTATCCTTTATTTTTTAAAATCTCTAAAGTTCTGTCTAAAGATTGAGTCTTGATTCTCAATTCAAAATCAAGGTTTTGAGATTGATTCTGAATCTCAAAATTTGATTTTCCCTAAGTTTAAAGCCCACTTTTAAATTCAAATCTGGATTTCTAGAATCCAGATCCATCTTCAAAGTCCCATTCAGATTTTCAAAGTCCAATTCTATATTGGATTCCAGATTTCAAATCCCCTTTCACTTTGGATTCAGATTTTCAAATCCAATCCCATTTAGGATTCCAGATTTCGGATTTAATTTCATCTTGGATTCCAGACTTCGGATCCAATTCCATTTAGGATTCCAGATTTTGGATTCAAATCCATCTTGGATTCCAGACTTCGGATCCAATTCCATCTAGGATTCCAGATTTCGGGTCAAATTCCCTTTAGGATTCCAAATTTCAAACCGAGTTCCATTTCCAATTCCTATTTCCAAAACTATTTTCAAATCTATTTCCCAAGTCTAAATCCAAATTCAGTCCCTCTTTCAGGTTCTGAAATTAAGAATTTCTTTTTCAGAATCGATCCATTCAAATTCAAAGTCCATTTTGACTTTGAAACTCTATTTTTCTCAAGATTCCATCTCAAGTTCCAAAACCTCTTTTTGTTGTATTTCTTCAAATTCAAAGTCCAGTTTCCAAACTCTGATTATTCTAAGACTTGGAATTTCAAGTCTCTCTTTCCAAATATATTTCAAATTCTAAGTTAGATTAAAAAAATCTAACTTTTTCAAATCAATTTCAACCCTTTGAATCATTTCTTTACTCCATTATCAAATTTATTTTAGAATCACTTGGGAAATCCCAGAATTTCTAAATTATTTTCTCAAAAGCATACATCTTTTCATTTGCATTGCACAAACATAATTCATTGTGCATTTAGACTTAGAATAAATTCTTAGACAATATTTAGGCAAAGCAAAAGGCATAAAATTCGATCCTTGGTTCGATTACCCCTAGTAAAGGTGCCAGGAACGATCGAACCTCGTACCGACGATGAAATCTCATCGCTCTATTTTCCCGCAAAATTTTAAAACAGAGACGAGTAATTTTTAAATATTTTCAAAATTAAGGTCAAGTGAGACCTTTGCAAAAGAGTTCATCTCTCTTCTTTCTTTTTTTCTCTATCTTCTTTTCTATCTTTTATTCCCCTTCAAAAAGGGAATAGAGGCTAGAAAGGAGAAGAGAAGGAAAAGAGAGAAACAAGCGATTTTTTTTGCAATGATCACAAAATTGGCGACCGTGATGGGACTCGTCTTCGTCCGATCGAATTTGTGCGTTTTGCTTTGCTTTAATATTGTCTAAGTCTTTATTCTTCAAAATGTCAGCTTCATGTCCATGCAAACTTGAGGAGCCTAGACTCTATCGTAGCTGACATAAATGCATATAGGATTTAAGTATGGTTTGGTAGGACCATATTGAGGAGATTATGCATGTTTACATTAGACTTAGGTCTGAAATACAACTCTCTTCAATTCTAGGGGTTGAATGCAAACAATGCATGCAAGTGTATGCTTCTCTTTATTTAAATTTTATCTCTTTAGGACTTGCATTAGAGCCATCTGATTTATTGCATGTCAAACATTTTTCAAAAACATCCCTATTGTTTCGGTCTTCGCGTTGCTGGGCTGTCTCACTGAACCATAGTTTGAGAGAGAGCCTCACAAGTGGACCACTTATTTGGGTTAACACCCCTCTACCACGTACTTAAAGGCCATAGTCCAAAGTATATCAGTAGGTGCTCAAGGATGTTGGGAAACCATTACCTTAGAACCAGAGGAATATTTCTATGCCACGTACTTCAAGCTTCGGCTTGAGTATATCGGCGTATCTTGATGGGAATCAGATGATCTAAACGATAGGGTTAGGATTAGGGTTCTACGAGCCATTTCAAATATTGCATTTAGAGTCAGCTTTTAGGAAGTGTTGTGTGTGCATCCTTGTTTGTACAACTGTGATTTTGTGATATTTATTATATTTTCTTATATTTTTTCAAAGACCCTAGGTATATTATTCAAAATTTCCTCTTTGTTTTCAAAACCTAGGTGTATTTTTCTTTTCTTCTTCTGATTTCTTCAAAATCTTTTTTTTGATCCTATCTGCAATTTTTTAAAATTTTAAATCTTTGCCATCTATTTTCAAATTCCTTTTTTCCTCCTATCTCTCCAATGTATCTTCTGATTATATTCCAAGAATTCTTTCACCTTTCTACAATAAAGTCTCCTTTTGTCAAGAGATATCCTTTTTAACATGACATTCGTTCTTCATATTTTCAGTTGTTTATTCCTCCTCACGGAGTAACAACACAATTATCATAAATTCCATGACAATTCCAATCCCTAGTAATGGGATATCATTCTCAAATCTATTAACCCGATTCCTTCTCTTGTCAAATTTTCCCCAAAAATTTATCAGTCTGAACCATCCCTTTTATTCTACAGAAAGCGTTGATATTTCATCATGGTTCAGACAAGGACTAGAAAGCAGACGGTTTCACAGCAAGGCGACAGTGAAGCAGAGGAAATGAACTCCTCTAGATCATCCAGGCAGCGGGGCCAAGAAGCAGAAAGCGATATTAACCCGACCACATACAAGCTGTTTCAGAGGGTGATGGCCAAAATGATATCTGAACAGGCTGAGGAAAACCCGGAGAAAATATCTTCCAAAAACAAAATCAGAGGAAAAGTCAGCAAGAAGCAGGTTCAGTATGACAGTGCTTCAGAATCAGCAGAGGAAGACTCAAAGGAAGAGCAACCGACATTTTTTCACAACCCCTTGTATCGGCCCAAGAAAATCAACGAGGGGCACGAGTCAGAAAGCAAAGCCAAGTTTCAGATCCCAGCCGAAGATCCGATGCGCGAACAACTGAGAGAAGTAACTCGTGCAGTCAAAGACTTACAAGCTCAAGATAAAGGCAAAAAGACCTGCACCAGCGCAAACTTTTATGACGGCTTAAAAGGGGATAACAACTGAGAGGATCTTCCTCACAAATTCATAAAGTTTGATGGGACTGACAACCCCAAGGCTCATCTGGCCACATTTTTTGCAGAATGCAACCAGTTCAAAAGAATTAACAAGGCTCTATTTCTATGCTTTCCACGCAGTCTGGGGAGAATTGCAGCAAAATGGTATGCCGAGCATATCAACCCGATTGAACTACGAGACTTTGACAAGGTTATCAACTTGTTCATCAAAAGGTTCCTTTTCAATACCGAGGCTTCGCCCACCCTCAACCATCTATTCAATCTGAGGCAAAATGACAACGAAAAAGCAAGAGATTTTATTCATAGGTAGAGATCCACATGCAACAAGATGAAGGAGCTGATCTCAGAGGGAAATGCATTGTCAATAATCCTGAATAACTTCTCTCAACCTCTGAAGGGTCTGATCTCCACTTCTTCATCTAAATCCTTCATCAAATTAATAGAGCGAGTTAAATGGCTCGAAATAGGGTTAGAAAATGGAGTCTATGACAACATCACCTTGGCAAGAGGCAGTCAAGATACAGAACAAAAAAGCAACTTTCCTACTAGTTCCTCCAACAACAACAAGAGTAACAATGATAACATTTCAGAAGGATTCAAAGGCTCGAAGGAGGAGTTCTTCAACCATGACAAGCCTCTCCAGTCCAGTCCTCAGCATAGGGAAAAATTGAGAAAAATCAAAGCACAAGGACTGGAGTGCTGACTGAAAGTTCACCCCGCTGGACCAAAAACTTGAGACTGTCCTGGAATATTTGCTCGCAAAAGGAATGGTCTGTCTACCAAAAGCCTCTGATCCCCCGACGATTATGGAAAGATTCAAAGAACAGTTTTGCAAATTTCACCAAGCAGTGGGGCATGACACAAAAAATTGCTTTGTCTTGAAGCATATCATCCAGAATTGCATTGACAAAGATCTTTTGGTGGAAGGCAATGAAGAAAAATAATCGGCTGTACCAGCCAAGCTTTTTTTTTGAACCATGCAAGAGAGTGATAAAGTGTTTCTGCTTTCTTCCTTTATGCCAGTCGTCTTATAGGGGCATGCCAGCTCAGTCTTTTGTGACCTCTTGGTCAAAGTACTTGTAAATATGCAGTCATTTGCTATCAACTTTGCTTATCAATGAAATGTCAATTTTCTTCATATCTTTGATATCAAATGCTTCTCTCTTTTGCCACACTGGGGCATTTATTTTTGAAAATTTATATTTTCATTTCAAGAATCTTCTTTGCCATCGGCCTCCATTAGGCCACATTAAGTTCCTATTCTTTTCAAGGTGAGGGGCAATCCCAACATCATTCATGAGAGAAATGAAATTACCTATGAGGGTTTTTCAAAATCACGAAATTTTGAAAATTTCTACAAAAATCTTCGTCATGATCACCAAAAGTTCAATACTTTGGTCCAATCTTTTTTCAACCATCGTATTGATCTTCTTTTCCAAAATTGGTTTCGAACCATTGTCTTCAAAAATCAACCCTAAAAGAATAGTTGTACATCAACCTCAATTACACAACTCGATACAAAGCACAATTAGCCATGTCAATCCAAAAGTGTTGGAAGGACCACCCCAGACTGGTTCCCATCTAAAGAGATACATGATTTTTGTAATTATGCTACTTTTACTTTAAATGAATTTGGTAGGGGACTGCCTAACCACAGTTTTCCTTTAAAAAAAGTTTTGGATGTCGTTCATAAGAATTTTAATTCTGTTTGACACACATGGCTACCCCAATATCACTTTCCACCAAGCAACATTTGTACTTCCACTTAGGACCCAACAAACCTGATGAATGGTATAAGAGACTGGAGGGAGGCGAGATGGATGGCATGGGACATGCAATCGCCCATCAAGCACATCATGACCGTAAGGCTACACCTATAAGCTTTATATGAGACGTGTGTCAAATGCTTAACGCAAAAATGACATTTGTCTGGACACGCCACCAGTTTTTGGGGGAAAATGTTATATGTCCCCCCCCCCCCCAAAGATGCACAATTTGCTATAGTGCGTGTTCGGGGGTTCGAATGAGCGCCACGTATATAAGCTTGTGGGGCTCGTATCCCCGTGTGTGTCGGCATCACTTAGCATCGGAGTCCGGTGCAGTTGCAAAGACTTAAGTACCCTTTCCCGCTATTCCCGCCAAGAAACGACGGTTCGAGAAAAGGATAAAAATGCCCTTCAACTAGAAAAGTGAAACGACGGTTCGAGATCCTCCATTTAGAAAAGTGAAACGCCGGTTCGAGAATGATGTTAACTCTTCAAAGTCCAAACGTTCTGTTTTTGCCCTAAGCAGTAAACTTTTGCACCATCTGCCGTAATAGGAGCTCCCTTTGACAATGCACCCTTTGTCGTCATCTGCTGCCACCAGACCCTCCTTTGTCATCGTTTGCTTCCACCGGAGCACCCTTTGTCATCGTCTACTTCCGCCGGAGCACCCTTTGTCATCGTCTGCTACCTTCGGAGCACCCTTTGTCTTCGTCTGCTATCGCCAGAGCACCCTTTGCCGTCGTCTGCTACCGCCAGAGCATCCTTGAGACAATGATTTTGTAGTGGCAACATCGTTGCCACCATCGACTACATCTACCTTCTGGGTGTTTCTCCTCTACTGTTGATTTACCAAAACTCATATCATTTTGGTGAGTTTCGTAAGGTTTTGTTATGCAAACAAATCAATTTGTAAATCTGAATGCTAAATCTTAGAAGTGGTTTTGCTATTCATGCTAAATAACACATATTTTCATACTTAAACAAATCAATTTGTACATATCCACCTTCTAGGCGTGGAAAAAACAGTTTGCACGATTTGTTCTTGAAACAACAACGATTTATACATTTAAAGCAGTAACGATTTAATAAAATTACCACGATTTATACTTAAGTTTGATAAATCGTACATCAATGTTTATGCATGAAACCCAAACGTTGCAACGATATGTACTTACTTATGAAGGTTGTGATTTGTACAACGATTTATGAGTTTGAAGCAACAACGATTTATACTTTTAAAGCATTAGTGATGTGTATTTATGAAATTACCTTGATTTGTACTTAAGTTTGCTTAATCTTACAACGATGTTTACTTATGAAGCCAAATATTGCGATGATTTGTAATGTTGGTGATTGTTTAACGAATAGGATAATTTATAATATTATATACTTGGGAGGCAGTTATAACATATAATGATGCAGTTAAATTTATGTGTTGTGCAGGTTAGCAATGTCTAAAGCTCGTCAGATAAGAAATCCCTTGTCGTTCAATTTCATGAGATTTAATGAAATGATCTTCCATTTCCATCTATATGAACGTTATGAAGGGTACCAAAATATAATGAAGATTGAGAATGATAAAGAAAGGGACAAAGCGTTGGAATCAGAGGATTATTCATCAGATATTGAGGCTGAAGAGCAAAAGAAGCATGAGAAAAAACTAAAGATGAAGAAAAAGAAGAAAGATGACGAAGAGAAGGAAAAGCAAAGGAAGGAGGAGGAGGAGAATGAAAAGCAAAGGAAGAAAAGGCAAATGAAAAAGGAGGAGGAGAGGGAAACACAAAGGAAGAAGGAGGAGGAGAATGAAAAGCAAAGGCAAATGAAGAAGGAGGAGGAGAGGAAAAGGCAAAGGAAAAAGGAGGAGGAGAATGAAAAGCAAAGGCAAATGAAGGAGGATGAGGAGGAGGAGGAGAGGGAAAGGCAAAGGAAGAAGGAGGAGGAGAATGAAAAGCAAAGGCAAAGGAAGAAGCAGGAGGAGAATGAAAATCAAAGGCAAAGAAAGAATAAGGAGGAGTAAGAGAAGGAAAGGCAATTGAAGAAGAAGGAGGAGGAGGAAGATAAGGAAAGGCAAATGATGAAGATGGAAGAGAAAAGGCAAAGAAAGAAGCATAATGATGAAGAAGAGAAGGAAAGGTGAAGGAAGGAGCAGAAGGAGGACAAGGAAGAGAAGGAAAGGCGAAGGAAGGAGTAGGAGGAGGACGAGGAAGATAAGGAAAGGCAAAGGAAGGAGAAGGAGGACAAGAAAGAGAAGGAAAGACAAATAAAGGAGGAGGATGAGGAAGATATGTAAAGAGAAAGGAAGAAGCAGGAGGAGGAAGGAAAGGAAAGGGAAAGGAAAAAGCAGGAGGAAGAGAAGGAAAGGAAAAGGAAAAAGCAGTAGAAGGAAGAGAAGGAAATGAAAAGGAATGAAGAAATTGAAAAGCAGAGTAGGGCGCCGAAGGAGCGAAGGAAGGAAGAAGAAAGGCAGAGGGTGGAGGGGATGAAGAGAAGAAAAGTGTGACCAAGGTACGTAAATCAATCATGTCTATCGTGATTTACTGTGATAGTTATTACTATGTATAACGATTAATGTGATAGCGATTACTGTGAACGATTTACTGTGATAGTTATTACAATGTATAGTGATTACTATGAACGATTTTCTGTAATTACGATTACTATGTATAGCAATTACTGTGAACAATTTATTATTATAGGTATGATTATGTATAGTGATTACTGTGAGAGCGATTACTATGTATAGCGAGTATGCAACGATTATTATTTATAGTGATTACTGTGTACAACGATGTGTAGAAGTACAAATGAAACTAATTTTGATTTGATATGAATAATATGCTATTTTGTATTACAGAGAGGTCACAAGAGAAGTAGAGAACCAGGTAAAAAGCTCAAAGGGCGGTGTCAGTGGTCGGTAGTTCTGTCGTGGTATGGAGAGTTGAGTGAATATCAAAATAATCGATTGCGAAATATGCACTTCAGCGGCCTTCTGGACCAGCATTCTTTTAAAATGTGCTAAAACACCATGACCTACCTGTTAAATAAGTGGAATAATAAGACGAAGACATTCCAGTTTGATTCTTTTGAGATCACCATGACCCTAGAAGATGTGGTGCGGATTACGGGCCTTAAGTGCCAGGAAAGTGCTGCCCTATTACGGGATTCAAACTATATCGCAAGGGACAAGTCCAGGACCCTTCTAGGAATGTCGATGGAGGAATGGAGGCAATGTATTTCTGGTGGAAGCAATTCCACATCGATGAAAGTTTATTCTTTCCGTAATAAATGGGAAGGTCAGTTCGCTACATGTGCATCTGAAATAGCTGACCAAGAGTTGCACGACTTCCTTCTTTATTTTTTTGGACTTACTTTATTTTTTGATTTGTCTAGTTCGAGAATAAGTTACCTGTGGCTGCAATTCTTGGAAGACTTAGATAAAGTCGACAACTATGCATGGGGTGTTGTTATGCTTGCACACTTATACAATCAACTTTACTGTGTGAGTAATGGTATAAAAAATCGTCGCAAGGTTTTGGCCATTTGTCCAGGTAATTATTTATTACATATTTTATAGTTGTAGACTAAGATAATTGAAGGTTATAGTCTTACTAATATATATGATTTTGTAGGCCTGGTTGGGGGAGCATATTTTCGCTTTACGTCTTCAGTGTGGCCCTGCGATTTATGGTTTTCTAAAAATCGGCCAGTGGGCTAGAATAAATGTAAAGCAAGATAATGCTAAAGTTCATTTTAGATGGTCTGCAATTAAATGAGATAAATGGTTTAAAATCGTTTCAACATTTATCATTCATTAGTATAAATCATTGAAATGTTTAGCATTCTTAAGTAATTATCGCTGCAGAATTTTTACTTCGTTAGTACAAATTATTGTAATGTTTAACATTCTTAAGTAATGATCATTGCAGGATTTTGTATTCCTTAGTACAAATCGTTATCATTTTAGCATTTAACTTTCATTAGTGTAAATCGTTGTAATCGTTAGCATTCTTAAGTAATGATTGTTGCAGAATTTTGTATTCCTTAGTACAAATCGTTATCGCATGTAAATCATTGTAATCATTAGCTTTCTTAAGTAATGATCTTTGCAGGATTATTTCTTCGTTTGTATAAAGCATTATCTTTTTAGCATTTAGCATTCGTTATTGTAAATCATTATAATATGTAGCATTCATTAGTGTAAATCATTTTAATGCAAAGCTCTCATTAGTAACAGTCGTTGTAATATATTTAACACTTGTTATTATAAATTATTTTAATATTTAGCATTCATTAGCATGAATAATTATGTCTATACCTAAACCATAATCTTCAATGTACAGGTTTTGTGGAGATCGTATGGAGATGGGGAGGACGAGGACCAAGACATTGTTGCTCAGGTTGTGAGACTATCTGCGTGCGATATTTGGCTATTTAGCAATTATAAAGCTGAGTTGCAGCATAGTAGTCGAGTTCTCCTACAAGCTGGCTTGGGACAGTCTACCCCAAAACAGCATGTGAAAGTGAGAAGGAAGATGAAAAGTAATGGGGTCAGGAATGTGAATTGGCATGATCGCTTCAAGGAACAATTGGATAGCTGGAACAAAAGAGGTGTTTGTGCCATAGCGTATGATTATAAAGAACAACAATATGACCCCAACTATTTCAAAAAATATTGGAAACCCATGCGTCAAAATCTGGAGATTGAGAATAAGGAATGTGGAAATGTTGGGAACCTATGTGTCCCTTCTGTCCCCATCATGTCGTCTCTCAGCATAGAAAACATGCCCATCGTGTCCCTTTAGCTACAACAACGATTCCCTCAGTTGCAGTACATGATGAGGAGTGAACACAACTCACAAAAAAGAAGGTAGACTCTGCCACAAGGTTTGAGATGCTGGAGAGGGAGAATAAGGAGTTATAGAAGCAGGTGAGGAATTTGGAAAGACAAATGCGGTCACTAGTAGAGCTGATTACCAGTGGTTTTAATAAGATCACAAGAACCAAGAAGCTACTGAGGAAAGAGAGTCCACCAAAAAAAAGAAAGATATGATTTGTATGTCAAATTCCATATGAGTCGTCAAGTGCCACTGAATAAACATTATATGATTTTTTTATCCTGATATTTATTTGTTGTAATTCTATAATCCTTTGTTGTAATTCTATAATTCTTTTTTATAAAGTGACATTCTATAAATATATAATTCTTTTTTTAATAAGTGTAACACACAAGTTCCACTGAATAAATCATTATAATGTTTGGCCTTCATAAAAAAAAATTGAAGAAGCGTTTAGCATTGTGTACTGCGCAAATTATGAATTTCTTTTACAAGTTGTCTTCATATCGCAATTTATACAAACATTGATAAAAGGAAAAAATGATTTGAACATATAAATACTACGTACTATCGCAATTTGCTACATCACAATCTGTACAACTATGCCACCAAAACCCTTCAGAAAATCGATCCAAATCTGTTTGAATATCCTATTGTGATTTGCCTTTACGAGCTTTGTCTAAGTGAACGATACGTTCCATCACAATTTACATAATGACATTCATATATGGCGGAAAAGAAAACTAAACAAAACGACACGATGTTTAGACTTAGTAAAGAACAAATCGAGTTAACTTCAAAGATACAGACGTCATTGTGTAAATCGCTCTAGGATAATATCTGGTATAACAATTTAGATACATTATATGTACAACGATTTATCTTATCGCGGTTTACACTGACTGATAAAAGGCAAATAAATGTAAATCTACTTAGAACCATAATTCTTTTAAGTATCATAATATAATAATACGACTCCTCTAGCGATTTGCTTTTACAATCAATGTCTTTATGAATGATATGTTCATCGCGATTTACACAATGACATTCATAAAAGGCAGAAAAGAAAAACAATAAACAAATCGACATGATGTTTAGACTTAGTAAACTACAAATCTTGAAATAGTAGCAAATCGATTTCACTGTAATGATACTTGCTATAGCGATTTGTTTGATACCAATTGTCCTCTCGCGAATTAATTTTATGAGCTTTGTATATGTGAACAATGAATGATTCATAAAAGGTAGAAAGGAAAAACAATAAACAAATCGACACGATGTTTAGACTTAGTAAACTATAAATCAAGTTAACTTCAATGATACATTACAACCACATTCATTTACAAAATATATGAGTATTTAGTTACAATACATGACCATCATCATAAAAAAAAACAGATATCATCAGCAACATCCCCACATCCAAATAGTTATGTGCTTCGAGTGCAATACAGGTGTGCATGAAATCCAGCTTGCTTTCAGGTAGAACTGAAGTATACCGAAGGTATGGATTGCAACAGACAGAGAAAATGTAGCCCGCACAACTAGGTCCTTTAGTTTAATGAGTGGCCTTCGCTAGTCACTGAGAATGATAGAAGGCAAATCTATCTACCAATGGAGGTCCAAATCTATCTACTTAAACACCAAAAAATCTCCAAATTGCAAGGAATGACATGCAACAAATGTTGTCCAACCATTCTTGAGAAACATGACACCATCTTTAGTTGTTTAAGGTGACATTAGCACATTTATCTAACTTGATACGCCTTGCAAAGGTTGGAAAAATGTACTGCAAAAGCAAATGGTCTTTCAGGTCATGCATTTATCACTAGCCAGGGGGAATTTAACACTCAATCAAATGATTCCAAAAGTTCTCAAATTCTCATCCCAAATCGAACCCCACATAGAACAATCAAAACAAATAAGTATTTAGTTACAATACATCATGGAAATCTATTTATCTATGATTGCTCCAGTATGGCGGCAACGATTGATTCAGGTCTATCATGCAAAATATTTGTGATTGCTCCGGTATGGCGGCAATGATTGAAGATGATTATGGTCGTTATATTTTGCGTAAGCTTCAATATACTTCACGACAAATACGCAATAGTCGTATGTATCATTAATATATCGATATATACATAGAAGATAACTACCATAATTATCATCGAAGATTATACAGATCTTTTATCATGATATGAAACAACTGCGCCATCAACATCAAACGACATCTATCAAGCACAGTAGAAGGAACACAGAAGAACAAAAAAGAAAGAAAAATACAAGGAAGAAGAAGAAGAATGAGAAGAAAAAGGAGAAGAAGATGAAGGCGGAGGAGAAAAACGAAGAAGAAGAAGTTGCGCTGCCACAGAAAAAAGAGAAACAGAGGTTAAATAGATTAAGGTTGTAGATGTGGACAACGGGTCAGGTCGGGTAGGGTTTTACATAGAATAGGGTTTTACACAAATCTATATTAGGGTTTTATGTAGAATAGGGTTTTACCCACGTGTACACAAATCAACATGACATTTAGACTTAGTAAAGTACAAATCGATTTACAACTTGATATAAATATTTAAGTAAAAGTTGCAAATCGCTATCACTATTTTATAGAAGGTGTTCTATCATGATCTGTACAACAACGGACATAAAGAAGAAATGATTTGTTCTGTCGCAATTTGCGTTTACGAGCTTTGTCTATGTGAACGATGTCCTATCACGATTTACACAATGCTATATTAGTAAAAACCCGTTATTATAAATCGTCATCTCACGTTTGTCACTCATAAATAAAAATCATGATATACACAATAATGCTATTTTAGTAAGAATCAGGATTAGGGTTTGTTGTTCTATCGCGATTTGCTTTTACAAGCATTTTCTACGTGAATGATATGTCGTATCATGCTTTACATAATGATTGATTCATAAACAAATTGACATTGATCTCTCTTCAAAATCAACCCTCGCATTGATCATTCTTCAAAATCAACCTCGCAGTTAATCTTCTTCCCAAAAATGATTTCTCACTTGTCTTTCAAATGAACATCCTCCTCTCACTTTAAAGATTCCATGTGCAGGCAGGATCAAATAAACTCTTTTCTTTTCTCAATTTTATCAATTTTTCATTTAATCTTTTGTCAATCTTATCACTTTTATCCTTCTTTATTAATTTTATCATTTTTTATCAATTTTTCATCAATTCTTTCAAATTCTTTTTCCCGCTCAGGTTAAGGGATAAACCTGACCCTCGTTCTTCGAGGTGTTCCCATTCACGATAAGGGATAATCCTGAGGCCTCTTATAGGAGCAATAATGCTACCTATGAGAATTCTTTTGCAAGACAAATTTTCATTAAATTTTCTCGATTTTGTAAATTTCTGTCAATTTCTATCCCTTGTCATTTATTCTCCTCAAAATTTTATTCATTTACCCTTTCAGGTTAAGGGATAAACCTGAACCTTGACCTTCGAGGTATTCTTTTCCCTTTCAGGTTAAGGGATAAACTTGAACCTCGACCTTCGAGGTATTCTTTTTCTCATTCAGGATAAGGGATAATCCTGAGACCCCTCATAGGAGCAATAATGCTACCTATGAGAATTCTTTTTCAAGCCAAATTTTCATCAATTTTCTCAATTTTTCTCCATTTTTATCAATCTTCCATCAAATTCTCTCTTTCTATCTTCTCAAGATTTATTCGTTCCTCATTCAGGATAAAAGGTTAATCCTAAAATCAGGCCACATACAACTAACTATAATGGCCCATTTAAATCAAGAATCCTTCATCAAAGCATTTTCATTTTCCTAATTCAAGCTTCAGGTTTATTCTCTTCAATATTCTTTCTAACTTCAAGTTAAGGGATAAACCTGAGCTTCCCATTCAGGATAAGGGATAATCTTGAGGCCATTCATAGAAGCAACATCATCCCGCTATAATGGTCACTGTTCATCACTGAACTGATAGTGTTATCAAGGAACTGATAGTCATTCGTCACTGAACTAATAGTGTTTCCCCAGGAACTGATAGTCATTCTCCGTTGAATTGATAGTGTTATCAAGAAACTGATAGTCGTTCGTCATTGAACTGATAGTGTTTCCCCAGGAATTGATAGTCATTCTCCGTTGAATTGATAGTGTTCTCAAGGAACTGATAGTCATTCGTCACCGAACTAATAGTGTTTCTCCCATGAATTGATAGTCATTCTCCGTTGAATTGATAGTGTTCTCAAGGAACTGATAGTCATTCATCACCGAATTGATAGTGTTTCTCCCAAGAATTGATAGTCATTCTCCATTGAATTGATAGTGTTCTCAAGGAACTGATAGTCGTTCATCACTAAACTGATAGTGTTCCCCCATGAACTGATAGTCGTTCTCCGTTCAACTGATAGTGTTCTCAAGGAACTGATAGTCGTTCATCACTGAACTTATAGTGTTTTCCTCAGGAACTGCTAGTCATTCTTCGTTGAATTGAAAGTGTTTTCAAGGAACTGATAGTCATTCATCACTGAACTGATAGTGTTTATTTCTCCCAGGAACTAATAGTCATTCTCCATTGAATTGATAGTGTTCTCAAGGAACTGATAGTCGTTCGTCACTGAACTGATAGTGTTTCCCCCATGAACTGATAGTTATTCTTCGTTGAATTGATAGTGTTCTCAAGGAACTGATAGTCGTTCGTCACTGAACTGATAGTGTTTTTCGCAAGAACCGATAGTCATTCTCTGTTGAATTGATAATGTTCTCAAGGAATGGATAGTCATTTGTCACCAAACTAATAGTGTTTCCCCCATGAACTGATAGTCATTCTTCGTTGAATTGATAGTGTTCCCAAGGAACTGATAGTCATTTGTCACTGAACTGATAGTGTTTCTCCCAGGAACTGATAGTCATTCTCCGTTGAATTGATAGTGTTCTCAAGGAACTGATAGTCATTCGTCACCAAACTAATAGTGTTTCCCCCAAGAACTGATAGTCATTCTCCGTTGAATTGATAGTGTTCTCAAGGAACTGATAGTTATTCATCACCGAACTGATAGTGTTTCCCCCAGGAACTAATAGTCATTCTCTATTGAATTGTTAGTGTTCTTAAGGAACTGATAGTTGTTCGTCACTGAACTGATAGTGTTTCCCCAAAAAACTGATAGTCATTCTCTGTTGAATTGATAGTGTTCTCAAGGAACTGCTAGTCATTTGTCACTGAACTGATAGTGTTCCTCCAAGAACTGACAGTCGTTCTTTGTTGAACTGATAATGTTTGCAAGGAACTGATAGTCGTTCGTCACTGAACTGATAGTGTTCCCCCAGGAACTGATAGTCATTCTTCGTTGAACCGATAGTGTTCTTTCTCAAGGAACTGATAGTCGTTCATCATTGCACTGATAGTGTTCCCCAGGGACTAATAGTCGTTCGCCAAGGAACTGATAGTCATTCTTCGTTGAACTGATAGTGTTCCCAGTGAACTGATAGTCGTTCTTAATTGAACTGATATTGTGTCCAACAAACCCATGTTATTCTTGATTGAACCAAGATTCTTAGGTTGGATTCCTTCAGAACCAACTTCATTCTTCAAAAATTCATTTTGTAAGATAAATCCCTACTGATCCAATATATTCTTTGCGGCTCTTAGGTTGAGTCACTATTGAGCCGATGTTGTTTTTAATAAAACCCCATTTTCATATTATTTATTCCAAATTTTAGCTCGAGGTCCTATCAAAATCTATATTAAGTGATTATTTCACAAAGGATTCTAGAAAACTTTGCCAATTTGCTAAAAATATTTATTGATTCCAATATTCTTACTGCACAAAAGAATCACCTCAAATTACCTCTAGTATTCTTTCCAAAAAGGTGAAACTTTTTGCGAAAAAGGGATAAAATTCAAATCTTTTCCCTATTGATCAACCAAAAGGATGTAAGAAATATCCTCGGTATGATTAGCGAAAGAAATATTCAATAATGTTGAAAAGCCAGAAGAAAATTGATATTGATCATAGCTATGGCGCGTGTTTAAAGATGATTTTCTGGCAATCAGGCAGTGAAAATATCCTGAGCTATAAAAAGAATCCACTCAATCCATATCTCCTTAGCCATTTAAGCTGCAATCAAATATCTGCAAAAGGGATCTCTCAATTGTCGTCAAGTTGAAGACGAATATGCGAGCTAGACCCTCGGGGCCAAAGAAGATTTGGTTCATCTCCGAGATGAAAGAGTTTATGAAGTATCCTTCTAGAGAAAATTCAGATCACCGTCGAAATGAAGGCGAATGTGATGAACCTCCTGACAAACTCTAAAAGATATTTGATTTCTGCTATCATTAAAAGATTTTTTTGACCAATGAGCCAATATCATCAGTATAATTCCTGAAAAAAAGAAGGATCAGAACATCTCCAAGAAGGAGTTTGTGACGTACCCTTCCTAGAAAAAAAGAAAAATCAGGACATCTCCAAAATGGAGGATGATGTAATAAACTCCTTGCTAAAAATCTAAGAAAGCTCAATGACTCAAAAAGAGTGCAAAAAGATCATCATGGGAAAACACCCAGATATCAAACTGCCGAAATTGCCAGAAATCATCTTTTCTTATGCGAAATTCTTTTATCAATACCTTTTCACTGCTTGCTTTTATGAAATTGAGAATATTTCTTTTTCTGTTCATATCAAGGAAATGGATAGCTTCCTTAAAGAAAACCATCAATGCTAAAAATTTGAATTTGACTCTTAAGACCGAGAGTTAACCTCGTTGGAGGAAATACTCTAGGTAAAAGAGGGAGTGTCTTTTGCACATACGTGCATATTTTTCAAGCGTCTGAATCAACTACAATTTTATCTTATTGGCAAAATTTTCTAGCTATTCAAAAATGAAATAAATGCTCAATATCTATTTTTGATGCAACCTAGAGTTGTTTACATTTTTAAAAAAGAGTTGTCTCGCTCCTCGAGGCACCACCCGCTCAGGTTAAGGGTCAAACCTGAATTTTCTACGAATAGTCATCAATTTTAAAAGCTATTTCAGTCTCAGCAATGAGACGCCCAAGAACATCCCTTTTCCAAGCTTTAGGGAACCCCATTTTTGTCCTTTTGCAAACCCCCCTCTCGGATTTGTTCATCCAAACTCTAAAGGTCTCATCATGGTTTCTTCATTCGAGGATTCCGTATGGGCGTCTCTTTCAGGATAAGGGTTAAGCCTGAACCTCGCTCCTTGAGATATCGTCCCTTTCAGGTTAAGAGTTAAGCCTGAACCTCGCTCCATGAGGTATCTTCCATTAAGGTTTGGGTTAAACCTGAGCCTCATTCCGATGAGGTTCCTCGCTTCGACGAGGTAGTTCTCCCAGTTCCATCATGGTTTTCCCCATCGTGGAAACCAAGCTCTTCACATCCATCCAGAAAAGGATTGTACCTGAACTTCATCTCACAAGGCATTTTTCTCAAAAAAATGTCCCACCAAGTTCTTCGTGTATTCCTTTCCCATTCAGGTAAAAGTAGAACCTGAAATTCATCTTGATATATCTTTGTCTCATCCAGGTTAAGGGCTAAACCTGAGTCATTCCAAAATCTGATCTTCTCTCACTCATAAGACTTGATCAAAATTCTTATTTTCCACCATTTCGGGACCTTCACCCAAAAGTCCCATCATGATTTCCTCATTTCTGTTATTTAGTCATATCATTTTCGAGGATTTCGTCTCCCTAAAGCCATTTAGGATAAGGTTTTAAGCCTGAGAAACGATGTCTCTCAAAATAAATTCTTCCACACCCAGTTCAGATCTGCTGACTGGGGCATTCTTCAAAATTTGGAGTGTTTTCTTTGCCACTAAGCTCGGCTTTCAACCGGCTTAATAGCAAAAAGGGGCATCTGTGAACACCCCAAATTTTTCAAAATTTTATAAATATCTTCTGTTTGCCCCTGACCTCCATTTTCTGAGTAAATTGAGTCATTTTTAATATAAATTTCAGTTATTTCTCAGATACAGTGGAACCCAAATTCATTTTATATATCTGACTCAATTTCCGATCCAAATCCAGTTCAAAACCCAAATCTGAGCCTCGTTATTCAATTTTTAAAAACCAAATTTATAAAAAATACCAAAAATAATTTCTGAAAGGCTCAGACAGTCCATTCGGTATCCAGTTGGATCCACGACTCTATATTTCTCAATTTGAGGTTAAAAACTCGAATATTTCCTCAAAACCCGGATCTAAACTTGTTTTTTTGAAGAAATTTTCAAATGATAACCCTGAATTCTCAGAAAACCCTTCTTTTGTAAATATTTTTAAATTTCGCAAAATTAGTTTAAGATCCTTTAGTTTTCAGAGCTTTTATTTCAAAAACACCAAAAAAATTGGAAAACACAAAGGAAAAAACAAAAAAATCAAAAATAGAAAAGAAAAAACAGAAAAGGAATAGTTTAGTACCCCTTTTAGAAGAAATTTTATAAGAGAACCACTGTTCAGATTTTTAAAAACTTCTTGGACCTCTTTTGAAAAATTCTCCAACGATCTCTCGTTGCAAAGAAGAAACCGCAGGGAAGCCTTCGATCCCCTTTCTCACCCGTCGATCACCAACCGTTCCTCCTTCTCGACTCTTCTTCCTCTCTCCATATAAATGCATCAATCCCCCGATTGAAACCCATCCGTCTTCACCCCATCTCCGTATGATCGATCGTCTTCAATCCTCTCTTGCATCTCCCCTCTCCTTCTGGTGCTCTCCAATCAACAAGAAGATCCATTCTCGACCCCTCCACCTTTCTTCTCCTTCACGAATCCATTTTCATCCTTCCCTTCTTGACTCATCCACTTCACGATCCGTCTTCACCCCCCCCCCCCCCCCCCATTGCGCTCGAATCCCTCTTTTGACCCATTTTTACCCTCTAACACTGCAAAAGAAGGCATCAAGCTTGAGGAAATCATTCTGATCGAGTTTTGGGGAAGAGAAGGAAGAAGATTGAACTCTTCTCCCTCATCCCCTCTACCATCCTGAAATCTATCTCTCGATTGATCATTTTTCACCCCGCCATCTTCTTCTTCTTCTCTTTCGTTCCTTCTTCCCTCTATTGTTATATTTCAGATTTATCTTCTGCATTTTTTTTATTATCATCATCGTTTGTTTATGCTTGCTTTAATATTGTATTGTGCATTTACCGTTATCTTTACAATTCTGGGTGATTCCCATGTTTTTGATTCTTTGTTTTACATCTTGATGTCGCGTTTTACATTTTAATTCAGTTTTGAGAATTACACCTACGACACTTTGATAAATTTTGATTTCTCCTTTGTTTTCTGGATTCAAGCCCCATCAACAACACACTATGGAGGGGTTGAGTTGTCTATAACAATGTCAACCCCTCCCTTTGTGCAATATCAATGGAACTAGTGGTTCCAACATTTCATTTTCAGTTTCACAATTCATGTTATCCAATTTATTTAGTCTGTGTAAATACAAATTTCTTTAGATTTAATGCCCTTTTTTTAATTCATAGCATCATTTTCTTCTTATTCTTCTTTTTTGTTCGTTGTTTTTCATTCTTCTTTATTTACATTTCAGAGTATCACCCTCGATTATGCATTTTCGCATTCCTGCAGTTTGAAATCGAGAATTAATAATTCATTTTAGAAACTTATGTTCTCTGAACTTATATTTCTGCAAATGGCAATGTGAATTTACTGATTCATTTTGCCCAGTTTGTCTTTCTTGAGATCTAGCTTTTGCAGTTTACGATTGGGAAGCACCATTCATCCTACTTTTTGCTGCTGTTGGTGCAAAGTTGGAGCAAATGATTAGTCAGTTGACAAAAGAGGTAGCGTGTAATACCTTCAGCGAAATCACCCGATGATCACTTCTGGTTCAAATCACTTGGCTTTGTTCTCGATCTGATTCATTTTATATTATTTCAGAATATATTTGAGATTGCACTTTATGTTTGGGTATTTGTAAATGCATTATAATTCTTATCATTGACATTTTCTCTACGTTTGATCATGAAGTTCACTTGGGGATGACCTGCACCGTTTGTTTACTGATTTCCCTAGAGTACGTTTGGCTTCGATTCTTCCCTAATGGAAGAAGTGGCTTATTAATCCCAAGATTCTTCATTGGCTAAACTTTGGTCTGATAATTTTAGGAAGTTTATTCTTTCTTTGTGGATTGTCAACATGCTTGTCTGTTGCAGGATTATCATTCAGAGGCTCTGCAACTATAATACTCTTCCTCTGTATGCGTTGGTCATTCAGATGGGTAGCGTGACCTTGGTTATGTTTGATGAGATAGAAAACAGCAGGACCTTTATAGATCCCATTGTTTGTGATGATATACGAGCAAATTGTTTGAAAATATCGAGCAACAGAGGAGAATAGAAAATCCCCTCATAAGATCAGTGAAAGTTGTCGATAGCTTCATCAAATGCTGGGGTACAGGTGTGGAAGGCAAAAATTCCTTGAAGGTTGCCAGTTATGTTGGTGATCGTTCTGGCGCTTCCACTGACCATGGGATTGATGGTGTTGCTGAAGAGTTCGCTGAGAATTTGCACAATTAAGACATCAATGCAGTAGATGCTTTAATTTCTGACTTGATTTACTCTGAAGACTCTTTCTCTCACCAGTGCAGCTTTGTGGGATCTCCTTCTCAGAACAAGTTGGCTTCATTAAAAAAAATGGCATAATGAAGGTGTTAAAAAAAATGTGAAATCGACCTGTCAGAAAATGAGCTGAGGTCACTTGGCTCCGAAATTGATAGGATGGATATTTATCATGCAGCCACTAACCCGTGTGATGGTGTTATAGAAGTGTGTAGAGAGGAATTGAATGCATCTGAGGAAGCATCACCAGGATTGAACCCCTTGAATGATTCCCTCAGGCTTGGTTTCCATATATCCCAACATGTTTGCTGATATTCCTTCTGTTGTTCAGTGCCCACAAAGTGCTGAATTAGTTGATGCGTGTCATACTTGTAAACCACAACTTGTGGGTGAGTCATCCAATATGGACATTGATCCTGTAGAATACGTACCTGATGAAAACACATCTGTTGAGCCATCCGTCAACAAAAAAAAAATCAGATAGTCTGGCTGCCCCCAAAATTAGTAATTGCTTAATTCAGGATGCTTATGGTTGTTCCAATAGGACGTTATTTGGAGAAATAAATAGCACATTAACTACCTGCAATTCAAATTCATGCCTTCTGAAGATCACAACCAACAGGGGTTCTGTCACCAGTTTTTTGCAAGCCATATTAAAACCACCATTCAGAAGAGGTATGTCTTAATGCTGCTATCTTTTTCTTTCATTCCTTCAAATTCATTTCCTGGGTTATGATGGAGCTATGTGATTATCAAGGAAGGTGTTCAATAAGGTTCTCTGTCAGATTGCAAATTCATTTCCTATGTGATTATCACATATATACTAATTTCTAAATTGACCATGTGAAAATACATTCTTATATCAAGTTGATGTGAAATAAGCCACCTAATATTAGCTAATATTAGACAATTTTTATTGGTGTATCCACTGATTCATCATTCCCTTTGAGACCTTATACTTGGATATCCATGACTGGGCTGATATTTAGATTAATAGTTCTGTTCTCTGGACATATTTTAGCTTGGTAGCTATGCATATACTTCTGATTTGATCTTGTTTTTGCGTTTTCTTTGTACTTCGTCACTTGTGAAGGGTTTGAGGAGTGGTACCCTCCTGAAAACTGTTTTTGCTTGTCAGCTGAGCTGGTGTTGGATCATCACCTCATGATCCCTAGTTTTTCTCTTCCTTTTTTTTCCTTTTCTCTGGTCATACAGTGTGTGTTTTCACCTGTAATGCCTGGGGATAAGCCCCTTGACTTTCGATATGTATATGTTGTCTATCTTGCTCAAGGTTTCAATACTTATTTTTCTGTAATCTTTAAATGTTATTTTTGATATAAACTAAACCTGCTAACATTACCGTATTGAGTTTCTGTAAATGAAAGTTTAACATCTATGGGAGTTTCTCTTCTTTTTGTTCATTTAAAGTTGGTTTGTTTTTGTTAATACTGGTTCCGGTCTTGGATCAAGTTAACGAACATATGCTCATGGCACAAATGCCTATCATTCTCCTATCAACACCCACCACCAATGCCTTTATTTTTTTTGCTGCAATTGCCATCATGCACCACCACTTCAGCCTCCCAGTAATTACTTACTTCATACCTCCTTCAACACCACTACCTGCGGTGCTTCACACTCAGCAACACTGGTGAGGCAATTGCACCATCATCTGGGCACCTATGTGAGCATCATACACCTCCAACCGAGCTGCAGCATCCCCTGTTACAACCTCTGCAGCAGGTGTTCCCCTACAGATTCCCCATCTTACCTTCATCACACTTTCCCTGCCATTACATCCCTGTAACTACCAACGCTATATTTTCAGCTTCCATCTACATTCTTCTCTTTTGCAAATCTTGGATCTCTGTTTCATGAGCATACCTATATATTACACTTGTATTGCATTTCATCACTACGTTGTGAGTATATGCAGTCCAGCAATGTGAGCATGTCCATGCATGGAATTTCATCTTTGTAATATAAATATATACATTCTAGTCATGTGAACACGCCCATGTATTACCTTTGTATTGTGAGTATATACAGTCCAACTTCATTCCATTGCCTAGCATATCTCTGCACTATTATTGGTATCTCATGTGCCTTCATAGCACAGCATCCCCAAGGCTGCTATAGCTTTCTTGCACCCACATATGCATACACCCCGATTGCCAAACTTCATTCACATCTTACCTTTTCACTTCTCATTTCATATGCATCTTCATTAGGATGTAGGCTTTCATAAAAATAATTCTATATGCATTTACCTAGGTATGCACCCTTCATTTGTACATCCTGTTCATATAAACATATATAAGCCCCTTTGATATTATATTTTCTGTTATCTTCCATGTTCTTCATCTTTGCCTTAAACTAACTCTGTTTTGCAGGAAGTAAGTGGAAAATATCATTTTGGCTTAGGAGTATTAACTTCAATTTCAAATCTAGTTTAAAGTTTGCAATAACTAGATATTAATGAGAACTTTATATTTTCTGTCTTAGATAGAATGTTTGAGCATGTAAATATCATGAATGACTTGTTTCATATCATTTTGCCTTTATTTTTCAAAAATTCACGAAGGGGAACACGAATGACACATGCACCATTCTAATAAAAGGTGATTAAATCCTAAGTTGACGATTTGCATCAATGGCCATAGTTAAGGTGTGAACAAAACTTAGGATTTTCATCTTTTATGGAATAACATTGGATTCACACTGGATCTCTTTTCAAAATGATCATATTTTTTCTAAATATTTTCCTCTTTTATCAGAATTTAACTTAAAATAAACTCAAAATATATATCAATGGCCATAGTCAGGATATATTGAGAGTTAATTTCATTTTTAACTCTATAAAGGCACCAAAATGTATTTTATTCTTCACTTGAATTTAAATATGATTATTATATAATACATTTTATGACCATAGTCAAAAATGTATTATATCTTCAATCTTATTTCAATTCACTTAAAGAATGAAATGTGCTTTTCAAATTCAATTTTCAAATTCCTTTTAAATTCATTCATCATTTAGGATAGAATTACATCATATTTTCAAAATTCTTTTCATATTAGTTCAAAATCCAAGTGATTTTGAGATAATTCTTCAAATATCTTCTTCATTTCTCAAATCAATTTTTTTATAAATTCAAACTCATCTTCTCAATTCTATGTTATTTCAAAATTCAAAATTCAATTTTAAAGTCCAATTTGACTTTGAAATTTTGAATTCACTTCAATTTCCAAATTCAAAGTTCAATTCAACTTTGAAAAATCAAATTCATTTCCATTTTCAGGATTCGATTTTAAATTCAATTCAATATCCCAGATCGTATTTCAAAGTTCAATTTAAACTTTGAAATTTTCAGATTCATCTTCTGGTTTCAAGATTCAGGTTTAAAATCAAGTTTATCCTTTATTTTTCAAAATCTCTAAAGTTCTGTCTAAAGATTGAGTCTTGATTCTCAATTCAAAATCAAGGTTTTGAGATTGTTTCTGAATCTCAAAATTTGATTTTCCCCAAGTTTAAAGCCCACTTTGAAATTCAAATCTGGATTTCTAGAATCCAGATCCATCTTAAAAGTCCCATTCAGATTTTCAAAGTCCAATTCCGTATTGGATTCCAGATTTCAAATTCCCTTTCACCTTGGATTCAGATTTTCAAATCCAATCCCATTTAGGATTCCATATTTCGGATTCAATTCCATCTTGGACTCCAGACTTCAGATCCAATTCCATCTAGGATTCCAGATTTTGGGTCAAAATCCCTCTAGGATTCCAGATTACAAATCTAGTTCCATTTCCAATTCTTATTTTCAAAACCATTTTCAAATCTATTTCCCAAGTCTAAATACAAATTCAATTCCTCTTTCAGATTCTGAAATTAAGAATTTCTTTTTCAGAATTGATCCATTCAAATTCAAAGTCCATTTTGACTTTAAAACTCTATTTTTCTCAAGATTTCATCTCAAGTTCCAAAACCTCTTTTCCTTGTATTTCTTCAAATTCAAAGTCTAGTTTCCAAACTCTGATTATTCCAAGACTTGGAATTTCAAGTCTCTCTTTCTAGATATATTTCAAATTCTAAGTTAGATTCAAAAAATCTAACTTTTTCAAATCAATTTCAACCCTTTGAATCATTTCTTTACTCCATTATCAAATTTATTTAAGAATCAATTGAGAAATCTCAAAATTTCTAAATTATTTTCTCAAAAGCATACATCTTTTCATTTGCATTGCGCAAGCATGATTCTTTGTGCATTTAGACTTAGAATAAATTCTTAGACAATATTTTGGCAAAGCAAAAGGCATAAAATTCGATCCTTGGTTCGATTAACCTTGGTAAAGGTGCCAGTAATGGTCGAACCTCGTACTGATGAGCGAATCCCGTCTCTCCATTTTCCCACAAATTTTCAAAATGGAGGTGAGTAATTTTTAAATATTTTCAAAATTAAGGTCAAGTGAGACCTTTGCAAAAGAGTTCCTCTCTCTTCTTTCTTTTCTTCTCTCTCTTCTTTTTTATCTTTTATTTCCCTTCAAAAAGGGAATAGAGGCTAGAAAAGAAAAGAGAGAAACAAGAGAATTTTTTTTGTACTAATCACACCTGTCCATCAGAGTTTTGTACCGCTCTGTCCTCTTCCTTGACAGACAACAAGAAGCAAATGGGTGCATTGGGTGTTGCTTAACTAACGACCCATATGTTGTGGTCTTTAAACCACTCGAGCATCTAGCCTATGAAGGTGATCAGTCACCATTTAAGTGATTACAACATTATGCATTTAGCACTATTCGAGGTCGCACTACCGTCTCATCCGATCATCACAGTACTAGCGTATAGTGCATGACTACAAGTACTCTAGGATGAAAGGGGTATAACTCCTCAATAGGAGCCTCAACAGAAGTGTTTCACAAAGATGTAATGTTTCTCAAACTTTACTTTTGACATTCTTTATCTTTTGAAACAGCTAGCAGCTTGTGCCAATATTTGGCATGCGACTTTCTAGAATCTCATCCGCTATTAAGGTATCTACATGCCTCGCATGGCTCGATACCGACCTTGATAGACAGGATACAAGTTTCTCAACAAAACCCCCGCTAAGAAATTCACTTGAACCCCAAATCGTCTGCAGGACTACGTACTCGAATAACCAGGATCCTTGCGAGGTATCCCTCTCCTTAGATGAGGATGAATCTCTAAGCTTCCGACTCAACTCTTGTCGCAAGAGGGAGAACAATAAGTGCCTCTTGTATCCTCCACGAGGATGCCTCTAAAGCGCATGCAATGAGTGAGAACCTGAGCATCATCTGCAATGGCAAGGTACTAACAACATATATGCAAAAACAAGAGCTTGGGCGTAAAGCGCAACAGAAAAGTAAAGACTGTAAGTAGGAGTGCAACGCAAAGCCTGGGCGCAATGCACGATGGCAAAGAAAAGACTGTAAGCGGAAGTGCAATGCAAAGCCTGGGCGCAATGCACGACGGCAAAGTAAAGACTGATAGAAAGTAAAGGACAAGGATCGCGAAACCACATCCTTGAGTTAAATGTGTACTCGTATAAATATATATTTGTATATATATTTACTTAATTATCCTTTTTAGTTAATTGAACTTAATTCAATTGTCCAAGTCCTTCGTGCAATCTTCCCCTACCTTGGGGAGTTGCGAGCTTGCTGGCGTCTGTGGGTGTAAGCGATGGATGGCTCGGGTCACGGAGCGTGAGCGAGATCCGTCATACGAGCTGCAAAAGCGACAATCTTAGTAAGCTAACACCAAAAACAAAAGGTTGAGGGCACTGCCACTGACCTAACGTGAAGGAAGCAGAGGCAGGGGCATTGTGCCCTTGCACACTTGCTATAGTGCAAGAAGCTGCGAGCCCCTACCGTCAGCGAGAAACAGGGAGGCAACAAGGTAGCAGGATGTGGGCAACAAACGGTGGCAGAGGCAATGAGCCTTGCTCCCCTCATGCCGAACAACAAAGAGGGCTAGGGATCAGTCCTCTGCCATCTCTGCAAAAGGGCAGTGGCGACGGCTATGTTCCATCTTGTAAAAAGAAACAAAGATAGGGGACGAGCTCCTATTTGCCAAGCAGAAACAGAACACAAAGAGGGCTCGACCCTCCCCTACCCTGCAAGCATAGGGTGACGGGAAGGGACCCAATCCTCCCACTGTGCCCACTGGCCAAAGAAAAGACACAAGCAAGGGAATCTGCCCCACCCTGCCTGATGCAAAACAACAATGACAGAGGGCTCTACTCCCCTGTCGATCGAACCAAAGAGGAAGACAAGGGGGAAATCCCCCTGCCGACGAGAGGCGACGATAGGGGGCTTCGCCCCCTTGTCGGTCGATCCAAAGAGAGAGGCACGAGGGGAGTCCCCCTGCCAACGAGAAGGGCTTCGCCCCCCTGTCAGTCGACCCAAAGAGAGAGGCAGAGGGAAGTCCCTCTGCCGACGAGAGGCAACGACAGAGGGGCCCGCCCCCTATTGATCTACTGAACACGAAGAAGAAGAAGAAGAAAACGAGGGTGCGAGAGGGGAAAAGGAGAAAAAAAGAGGGGAGAAGAGGTGACATAGGCCACAACCCTACCGCCTGCCGAAAAAGAGAGTGGGGGCGGTAGGGGCTTGGTCCCTGACGACCTACTAGAGCAGGCTGACGATAGGGCCTCGCCCTTGTCGTCCCTTTGAAGAAAAGACAGACCAGGAGGGGTGCTCGGCACCACCCTCTTGGTAGACCCAGAGCGAGAGAGAGAGAGGTAGGGGAAGGCACGACAGGGGCCACTGGCCTCTTGTCGGCCTTCCAACGAATGCAGAGAAAGAGGTAGAGAGGGGCAGGGGTTGGAAACCCCTGCTGACCGAGCAAAAATAGGCGGCAGGGGGCATCGCTCCCTGCTGGCTCTCCGAAAGGGGAGAGGCAAGGGCAAAAGCCCCTGCCAACCAGTCGGACACAGGCGGCAGGGGGCATCACCCTTGTCGGCCTGCCGACAGAAAAGAAGGAGAAGAAAAGGGGGAGATGAGAGAAAGAGCGTACCTGGAATTCATCAGCATCGGTGTCGAAGGGAACGAAGGTAGTTGTCTGCGGTGGCGGAGGGTCTCCAGCGAGCCGATGAGAGAGAGAGAGAGTCGGGGGAGAGAGGAGAGAGAGAAGGGAGCGACGATGGTTGACGTGTGGGGGAGGGACTCGTTGACTGTCCCTCTTCCCTGCGTGTTTTATTTCTAAAATACGCAGGCAGTGGGCAGTGATGCGGTGCTCGACTGCCTCTCCTTTTAGATCCAGGTCAGGTCCAAATCTGGATCCGACCCGGGTCCAACAACAAATTTTTTTCGAGGGTTTTACATCCTACCCTCCTTAAAAAGAATTTCGTCCGCAAAATTCCTATTGCATTCATTGGTCAAAATACAAATCAGGGTATTTAAGGAATCCATCACGAATCCTCGCTGATCTGACTATTCGTCAGCAGACTCTTCGTTTGAGTTCCTTTCCATCCTTGAAGTAAACAAGGAATACCAAAGATAAAAATTTTTAGGAAACTCGAGATAGAAGTAAAAACATTTATACTATTCATGAGTAACATGAGTAGTTTACAAAAACCCAGCAGTGTTGATTCATAAGCAGAACATGTCAAGCCACTTAGCTTAACAATGCTAAAAACATCTACGAAGCAAAAAAAAATATATACTCACAACGCGATGCGGATGCTCAATGGTCAAGAATCCTTGTTTCCCTTAGCTTTGATACCAATCTGTAACGCTTCAAAATTTCAAACTTGCGAACCTTTCAGAAACTAGGCAAGAGACTAGAAAAAATCTCTTTCCTTCAGAGTTTGTTTATGAAATCAGCAGAATACTATCAACAACAACAACAACAACAACAACAACAACAACAACAACTACGCCTTCATCGCAAAACAATTGGGGTCGGCGATATGAACCAACAAAGAAAATCATTCAGGGTCTTCCACATGAATCCTTCTCCTCCATTCATTTCTATCTAATGCCATGTCCTCGGTGAGGTTCAAAGCATTCATATCCTTTCCTATCACCTCCATCCATGTCTTCCTAGGCCTACCCCGACCTCTTTTAACTAATATATTTTCCCATTTCTCCATCCTTCTAACTGGAGCATCATTAGGCCTTCGTCGAATATGTCCAAACCACCGTAAACGATTCTCTCTCATCTTATTTTCAATGGGTGCAACGCCTACCTTCTTACGTATCTCCTCGTTCTGAATCTTATCTTTTATTATATTTCCACACATCCATCTCAGCTACACTCATTTTTTGAATATGATGTCTCTTGGCAGCCCAACATTCCGTACCATATAGTAAAGAGGGCCTAATAGTCGTCCTATAAAACTTTCCCTTCAACCGCAATGACATTCTACGATCGCACAACACTCCAGTTGCACTCTTCCATTTCATCCACCCAACCTTTATCCTATGATTTACATCTCCATCAATTTCTCCATACTTTTGAATGATAGATCCCAAATATTTGAAAGAATCATCCACCAGTATTTCTTGCTCACCAAGCTTCACTACACTCCCATCTCTATTTCGTTGCTTACTAAATCAACATTCCATGTATTTTGTCTTACTCTTACTCAACTTAAAACCTCTTGCTTCCAATGACTGTCTCCATAATTCTAACTTAGCATTAACCCCAGCTCTAGACTCATCAATCAAAACAATATCATCAGCAAACAACATACACCACGGCACATTTTCTTGAATTGATCTCGTAAGCTCATCCATCACTATAGCAAATAGGAAAGGGCTTAAAGCAGATCCTTGATATAACCCAACCGTTATAGGAAAATTGGTTGTCACCCCTCCACAAGTGCAGACATTGGTTACTACTCCTTCATACATATCTTTAATTATACTAATGTACTTGAGAGAAACACCTTTCTTCATCATTGTCCACCAGAGAACGTTCCTAGGTACTCTATCGTAAGCCTTCTCCAAATCAATAAAAACCATATGCAAATCTTTGTTCCTCTCTCTATTTCTCTCAATAAGTTGTCTAAGAAGATGTATAGCTTCCATAGTAGATCTTCCAGACATAAAACCAAATTGATTCTCCGATATCATGACAACCTTTTTCAACCTAGACTCAATCACCCTCTCCCAAAGTTTCATAGTATGACTCATGAGTTTTATACCACGATAGTTTGTGCAATCTTGTATATCACCCTTATTCTTATATAGAGGCACCAAAGTACTCTTCCTCCACTCATTAGGCATCTTATTTGTCCACCAAATCTTGTTAAAAAGATTTGTCAAGCATTCTAAACCTTTCTCTCCCAAGCATTTCCAAGCCTCGATAGGTATACCAGCAGAATACTATCCTTTTGTTAAATTCAGACAGGCAAGCTGACAACTTTGGGCACGTTAGCTAAAAGAACCCAAACTCACAAAATTCGGATATCCAAAGGAAAATCCATTACAAAACCCAAAATGTCCAGGACGCGAGCTAAGAGCAGGAAGAAGAAGTCTTGAAGTCATCTTGTAATTGCGCCATCGCCCGTGGTGTACCTCATCATCACTTGTACCCATAGAATGAGTTAGTTTCATGAAAAACTAGTAGGTGCACAAGAGAGACTACAAAAAATCGAATTAAGTACATTTAATTCAGTATGCTAAGCAGTTTAAAGCAGATATGCAGTTAAACAGGTAAGCAGTGCAAATGGGTAAGTAGTTCAAGAAAGTAAGTAGTGTAACTGTAAAAAATGCAGCATGATGATTCATTTGATCGATAGCTATGAACTACCATGCAACTAGCTTGATTTCGTTTCTAGAATAGCGTCTCTGCATTTAATCATTATCAGAATATCATTTATCGCTCTTACTATTTCTAACAAACTCTTTGTCTTGAACAACCTTAATTTATTTCAATCTCTCAAAGGCCTTACGCGGCCAACTATCACTTGTTATGACTCACATAAGGCGTCATACTTTTTCATAAAAACCTAGCCTTCTATAGAAGGTCCAAAACATGATCATGATCTAAAATCGCTAAAGACAAATTGGAAAATATGTAGATCCGAGAGCCTAGGCGCTCAGATCAAACAAAAGGGAAGGACTTTGAAAACTCCTGTTATCAAGTCCTAACGAGGGATAAAACAACGCCACGATATATCAAAATGGACCTCAAGTTCTTGCTCCATGTCGGGATAGCCAGAAAATATTGTCAATAAGATGAAAAATTGTAGTTGATTAAAAAATGATTGAAATATGCACATATGTGCGAAAGATATTCCTTTTCTCTACCTAGAGTATTACCTCCAATCGGGCTAACTCCGTAAAATCAAGAATCAAATTCAAATTTGCTACTGTTGAGTTTCTTCAAGGAATCTATCCATTTCCTTGATATGAAAAGAGAAGAAATATTCTTAGTTTCATGAAAGCAATTGGATGAACAAACATTGATAGAAGAATTTCACATAGCTAAAGATGATTCTTGGCATTTTTGGCAGTTTGATATCTGGTTTTACCCATGATGATGTTTTTGCATTCTTTGAGACATAAAATTCAACTCTCTTGGGAATTGTCGAGAATTTCATCGCATCAACCTTCAACTTGGTGATGTTCTGATTTTCCCTAGAAGGACACGTCACATACTCCTTCAACTTGGAGATGATCCGAGTCTTCTTTGCTCCTAGGAATTTGATTGATAATACTGTCTTTTTGAGTGAAATCTCTTGATGATAACAAAAATTAAATATCTTTGAGGGTTTGTCGGGAGGTTCATCGCATCGACCTTCAACTTGGCAATATTCTGACTTTCCCTAGAATGACACATCACATACTCCTTCAACTTGGAGATGATCCGAGTCTTTTTTGGCCCCAGGGGTCTAACTCGACCATCAACCTTCAACTCGATGATAGTTCAGAGATCCCTTTTGCAGATAATTAATTGCAGCTTGAATAATTGAGGAGATATTGAGAGGATTTTTTATCGCCCAGGATATTTCCACCGCCTTTATTGTCAGAAGGATGTTCTTTAAAAATATGCCATAGCTATGATCAATACTAGTTCACTTATGGCATTGTAACATCATTGGTTTTTTCCTTCGGCGGTCATATCGAAGATTTTTTCTTCATCCTCTGGGTTGACCAACAGAAAAAGCTTGAATTTTGTTCTTTCCTCGCAAAAGCTTCGCTCTTTTAGAGGAAATATTGAAGGTAGCTTGAGGTAAAATTTTGTGTAATAAAATTTTGAGATCAACAATTGTTTTTGTGACAAATTGGTAAAATATTCTAGAAATTTTTGATGAAAGGAATTGCTTGACATCGAATTGACACATTCGTGACTAAATTCTTCTTTCTTTTCCCCCAAAAGAGAGACCCAGGCTTGACCCTTGACCTGAATGGGTATGAAAATACTCCTCTCTTTTCGTAAGAGGAGGTGATTGCAAAACAAAACTTTCGAAGAGAAATTAAGTTTTTGTCAAAACTCCCTAATCTTAGGCTTCTCTTATGGAAAGGCGGCCAGTGGGTAAGATTGATGAATATCATAGATGAACAAGTCCATCACACTCTCCTTGGAAAAAAGGGGTCCTCTGCGACAGAGAGGTCAAAATGAGAAATTGGGGGCCACAAAAGAAATGAACTTCCATCGAAATTCTCCCTGAAAAAAAGGTTCTTTGTGTAAAACCGGGCTGTTGTTTTGCAAACAGCTCGTGAAGAAAGGAGTCCCTTCAAACTCTCCCTGAAAAAAGGGTTCTTGCGAACAAAAATTGATTGCATGCGAAAGGAACAAGCTCCCTTGAACTCTCCTTAAAAAAAGGGTCCTTCGCAAGAGAAAATGATTGATATACGAAATGTTTGGCATTTGACAAATTGAATTTGGTGACAGAAAGATTAGATCAGGAAGAATTCAACCTACAGACCGTATCTCAAAAGGAAATTGGTTCAAAAGGGATTCAGCCTAAGAACTGCTAAGAAAACTGGATCAGGAGGGACTCAACCTACAGATCAGATTAAAAATGAGATTAGTCCAAGAGGGACTCATCCTAAGAACCGTGGAGAAAGTGAGGCCAGTGCAAAAGACCAGTTTTTGATACAAAAGATCCTTCCTAAACTTGGGATCTGAAAGAAAATAAGTCCGAGTTAAAACTCGAATTTGAAAGAAAGGTCCGAGTTGAAACTCGATTTTGAAAAAAAGGCCGAGTCAAAACTCGAATTTGAAAGAAAATGGCCAAGTCGGAACTTGGTTTTAAAAGAAAGGCTGAGTCGGAACCCAGTTTTAAAAGAAAGGTCGAGTCGAAACTCAATTTTAAAAGAAAATTCGAATTTAAAAGAACAGAAGTTTGAGGCGAAACTCGGATATTCAAAAGGGAGATAGACCAACTTCAAAGTTGGTTTTTAAAAAAAAGGAAGACCAAGTCGGAACTCAGGTATTCAAAGAAAGTAGACCAACTTGAGAGTTGGGTTTTTGAAAGAAGGAAATCTGAGTTGTAACTCGAGTATTAAAAAAAAAATAGACCAACTTGAGAGTTGGGTTTTGAAATGAAAGAAATCAGAGTCAGAACTCGGGTATTCAAAAGAAAACAGACCAACTTGAGAGTTGGGTTTTTGAAAGAAGAAAATCTGAGTCAAAACTCAGGTATTCAAAAGAAAATAGACCAACTTGAGAGTTGGGTTTTGAAATGAAGGAAAGCCGAGTCGGAACTCGGGTATTCAATAGAAAATAGACCAACTTGAGAGTTGGATTTTAAAGAAAAGGAAATTTGAGTCGGAACTTTGGTATTTAAAAGAAAATAGACCAACTTGAGAGTTGGGTTTTGAAAAGAAGAAAATCTGAGTCGAAACTCAGGTATTCAAAAGGAAATAGACCAACTTGAGAGTTGGGTTTTTGAAAGAAGGAAATTTGAGTCGGAACTCGGGTATTCAAAAGAAATAGGCCAACTTGAGAGTTGGGTTTTGAAAAAGAGAAGAGTCAGAGTCGAAACTCGGATATCTAAAAAAAAAACAGACCAACCTGAAAGTTGGATTTTGAAAAAGAGAGGAGTCTGAGTCGAAACTCGGTTGAGAAAGGAGACTAGAGCGACCCAAAAGGTTGGAAAAAGAAGTCCGAGTCAGAACTCGGATCCTCAAATAAAACTTTAACCAGAAGGTTGAATTTTGAAAATCGTCAGTGCGAGGACTGAATTCAGAAGATGGTTTGATCTAGGATCGAGAGTTTTGAGAATGACCAGTTCGAGGACTGGATTATTTAACTTGCAATAAAGATTTTTGATGAAGAATTCTTAATTTAATAGACCAACATAGTTAACTGTATGTGGCCTGCTTTCATGATTTTCTCCTTATCCTGAATGAAGAATGAAAGGAACACCTCGTTAGAAGGAGGCTCAGGTTTATTCCTTAACCTGAAGGGAAAGAAGAAAATACCTCGAAGGACGAGGTTCAGGTTTATCCCTTAACCTGAAAGGGAAGAAAATACCTCGAAGAACGAGGTTCAGGTTTATCGCTTAACCTGAAAGGGAAGGAAATACCTTAAAGGACGAGGTTCAGGTTTATCCCTTAACTTGAAGGGGAAAGAATAAAATTTGAGGAGAATTATGAGGAAATCATGGAAAATCATCCAGGTTTATCCCTTAACCGGAGGGGGAAGAAGCAAATACCTCGAAGGATGAGGTTCAGATTTATCCCTTAACCTAAAAGGGACATGAAAATATGAATGATGAAAAGATTTTATTTGATTCTGCCTACATGCAGGGTTTTTGAAAAGAAAGAATAATGAAATTTCTTTAAAAAAAGATACCTCAGTATGATGTGGAAGGAAGAATAATATTTAAAAAAGGCTATTTGAGAAAATAGGAGAACTTGAAAATGGGATGTTTAGAAAAAAAAATTTTGGGAGAAATTTTGACAAAAGAGGGAATCAGGTTGATAGTTTTGAAAATGATATCCCATTACCAGGGATTTGGTCATCACAAAATTTGCAACAATTGTGTTGTTACTTCGTGGAGAGCAATAAACAACTAGAATACGAAGGGAAATGCTATTTTGAAAAGGATATCTCTTTTGACGAAAGAGATTTTATTGTGAAAAGGAAAAATAGAATCAGAAGATATACTAGAAAATGTGAAGAAAAAGTTTGAAAAATAGATGGCAAGATTTGAATATTTGAAAAATTGCAGGCAGAATCAGAGAAATTGAAGAAATCATAAGATGAAAAGAAAATACACTTGGAGTTTTGAAAATCTAAGGAGAGTTTTAAAAAGGATTTCCAGGGTTTGAAAAACAAAATAGTTATGAAGAAATAAGAAAAAAGAGAAAATATACTCCTGGACTTTGAAAAATAGAAGAAGACTTCAAAACAAATATCTAGGGTTTTAGAAAATAATTCTGAGGAAATATGGAAAGAGAAATATATACCTAGACTTTGAGAAATACAGGGAAAGCTTAAAAAGAATATCTAGGGTTTAAAAATTATTATGAAGAAATAAAAAAAAAGAAATATATACCTAGATTTTAAGAAATATAGGGAAATCTTAAAAAATATCCAAGGTTTAAGAAAATTATTCTGAAGAAATAGAAGGAGAAATATACACCTGGATTTTAAGAAATATAGGAAAATCTTGAAAAATATCCAGGGTTTAAGAAAATTATTCTGAAGAAATAAAGAAAGAGAAATATATACCTGGATTTGAAAAATAGAGAAAATTTTGAAATAAATATCCAGGGTTTTGAAAATGTGAAGTAAATGAGAATTTCCAAGATAATATCCATAAAAGAAGCAAAGCTACACAAGAAATGATGCACAAAACAACATTCCCTAAGAGCTGACTCTAAATGCAATATTTGAAAAGGCTTGTAGGACCTTAATCGTAACTCTAAGGTTTTAATCATCTGATTCCAATCAAGATACACTGATATACTCAAGCTAAAGCTCGAAGTACGTGGCATAGAAATTTCTCTGGTTCTAAGGCAATGGTTTCCTAACATCCTTGAGCGCCTGTCGATATACTTTGTAGTATGCCCCTTAGTTCGTGGCAGGAGGGTGTTAACACAAATAAGTGGTCCAGTTGTGGGGCTATTTCCCGAACTATGGTTCAGTGAGACAACCCAGCAATGTGAAGATCGGGACAATATAGGTAGGGATGTTTTTTAAAAACAGACTCAACATGCAAGAAATCAGATGATTCTAATGCAAAATCCTAAAGAGATAGAATTTTGAAAATCATAAGAAGCATATACTTGCATACAATGTTTACATTCAATCCCTAGATTGAGGAGTGTTGTATTTCAGACCTAAGTCTAAGTGAGCATGAATAAATCTCCTCAATATGGTCCTACCAAACCATACTTAAATCCTATATGCATTATGTCAGCTGGGTATGATTCTTGGTCTCTAAGGCTGCATGAAAATGAAGCTGACATTTTAAAGAATAATAACTTAGACAATATCAAAACAAGGCAAAGGCATTAGTTCGATCAGACGAAAGCTCTACTTCCATCACGGTCGCCACTTCTATGATCGTTGCAAAAAAATTTCCTTTTCCTCTTTCCTTCTTTTCCTTTCAGCCTTTTTTCCTTTTTGAAGGGGAAAAAGAAAGAAAGAGAGAGAGAGAAAGAAGGAAGATAACTCTTTTGCAAGGTCACACTTGACCTTTATTTTAAAAAGATTTTGAAAAATTACTCGCCTCCGTTTTTGAAAATTTACGAGAAAAAATAGAGAGATGAGATTCGCTTGTCGATACGAGGTTCAACCATTCTTGGTGCCTTTACCAGGGATAATTGAACCAAAGATCAAATCAATGCCTTTTGCTTTGTCTAAATTTTTCTAAATGATTATTCTAGAATCCTAAATGCACTTTGAATCATGCTTGTGCAATGAACTTTGAAATTGATGATTTGAAATATGATGCATGCTTTTGAAATATTTCATAAATTTGGATTTTTCTAAGAGATTTTGAAATAAGTTTGAAAATATTCTTTGAAGAAATGGTTCAGAGATTGAACTTGATTTGAAAAATTGGGATTTGAATCCAAAACTTTGATTTTGAAGTGAATTTGAGATTTGAAAAGGAACTTGAAATTTGGAAGTTGAATCATAATTGAGATCAAAGATTGAAATAGATTAAAATTTGAATTGAAGAAGGAGGATTTGAAATCGAAAATGAAATTTGAAAAAGAATGAAATTGGAAAGTGAAAGATTGAATTTTGAAAATGGAATTTGAAATTGGAAGATTTGGAATTGAAGTCTAATTGAAATCTGGCTTTGAAATTGAAATTTAAAATTGAATTTAGGAGTTGGAAATTGAAATTTAAAGTTAGAATGGAAATCAGATTCAAATTGAGACTTTGGAAATTATTTTGAAATTCAATTTGATGTTTGAAATCATAATTGGACTTGGAAATTGGATTGGAAATTCAAGTTGAAACTTTGATTTGATTTTGAAATTGAAGTTTAACTTTGAACTTGGAAATGAATTTGGAAATTGAAATTGAATTTAGAATCTGAAATTAAAATTGAACTTGAAGCTTAAGAATGAATTTAGAAATTGTAAATTTGGAATCTTGAAAATAAACTTTGAAGTTGGATTCCAAAATTGAAATTAGGATTTGAAGTTGGACTTGGAATTTAGAATTGAAATTGGGCCTTGATTTTGAATTTGGAATTTAAAAATGAAATTCAAGTTGAAATATAGAATTCAGAAATATGGAATTCAGAAAGAAGAATTGAAAATTGGAGAATTTGGAAATAAAATTTAAAACTGAATGGATCTGAGAATAAAAGGATAAATTTAATATGATTTTGAATTTTATAAATGAAGACTGTGTTTTTGAAGATTTATTTCAAAATCACTTGGAATCATGACGATGATTTGAAATAATTTGAAAATGAATGCAATTCTATCCTAAATGATGAATGCTTTGAAATTTATTTAAAGATTGGAATTTAAAAGAAATTTCATTCTTTAATAGAATTGAAATAAGATTAAACCATAATACATTCATGACTATGGTCACAAATATATTATAATATAATCTTTATTTAAATTCTAATAAAGAATAAAATAAATTTTTGTGCCTTTAAAAGATTTAAAATAAAATTAACTTTTAATATATTCATGACTATGGCCACAAATATAACTCAAGTTAATTTATATTTTAAATTCTGATAGAGGAAGAAAAGAATATTTAGAAAAATATGATGGAAAATCAAATGTTATTCCATAAAAGATAAAAATCCTAAGTATTGTTCACATTTTGACTATGGCCATAAATGTGAATCATTTACTTAGAATTATTTACCTCTTATTAGAAAAGGTGCACATGCCATTCGTGTTTCACCATTCATGAATTTTTGAAATAAAGACAAAAATAAAATGAGATGTCACAAGCAATTATGAGAACTATATGCTCATACATTCTATTTTAAACTGAAAAGTAGAAATTCTCATTAATATCAAATTATTAGTCTTAAATTGAAATTGAAATTGAAATTATAAAATTTCTAATCTAGGAAGGGAAATCAACATTTTCTATATTTTTCCTGCAAAAATTGAGTTAGCACAAAGCAAAATGGAAAATATAGAAGAAAATGGAAAATACTATGTTAAAGACCAACATGCATATGGTCATGCCTAGGCTAATGATAAAATACAGATGCATCTATCTAAATATGGTGCTTATGCTAAATGAGGAGTGCATATGTATATGCCTAAGTGCTATGCATATGCTAATGAGGAGTGCATCTGAGAAGGTATGTGCAATGCCTTGTGTTGATGGAGAAATCTATATACATTTGTCTAATGGTGATGCATAGGTTTATGAAAAAATGCACATGAGAAGACATGTGCAATACCTCGTGCTAATGGAGAAATCTATATACATTTGCCTAATGGTGATGCATAGGCTAAATGGGGAATGCACATGACTTTGCCTAAGGCAATGTATATGCTTAATGAAGAAATCCATATGATATGATAAAATGGAATAGAAAATGTATATGGAATGCTGGACTGGAAATGTATACATGTATGCAACATAGGAAGTGCAAATGGTAACATCAATGTGCCTAGACTAGAGCTATAGCAGCAAGTTGAATTTACCTAACATGTGTCAATCCAATATGCAAGAGATGATATTGATATACAGGTGGCTATTATGCAGGAACTGATAGTGATATGGGTGCTTTGTAATAGCATGCAAAGGTGGTGTGAATGCATACATAATAGACAAGTGTATGTGAGGTGAATGGAGTGAGATGCTGAAGGTGAGTCAAAGAAACACGGAATTGATGATGCAGCAAAGCAACAAGATAAAGTGTGATATACGATGCATACAAGACAATAAGACAATGGAAGATGCTGTAATAAATCACTGTAATGAAGTATTGTCTTGAGCAAACCAATGTGAGTTGCTGTGGTGAAATGCCATGATGAACTGTTGAGCAAACTGTGAGCTTGTATCTTTCAACCCCAACATGCTTATCCTATGTATACAGAAGATGTTAACAAGGTTTTTGTAAACTACTAACCGCAACACTAATCTGACTTGATTAAATGCCTGCGCATTTGAAAAGCCTAATCCATCCCTACAATTTTTTTTGTTTAAGAGACTCACAATAGTGACACTATACATACAAATGTGATGACGAGCTAGCTAGCAGCAAATTGGCTTTTAGTGGATTGATTGCACATGGCAAACCACCCACTGCGAACTGATTCTTGCGAGGAGATTTCAAAGAATGGCTATTCGTAATGTGCTGTAATGAAGCAGGTGCAAAGTGTGGGAGGTGGATGGTGTGCACATGAAGTTACATGAGAGTGCAACAGGGTGCAACAAATGTACAGGTGATTGAAGATGTGCAGGGTGCTGGATGAACAGTGTTGCACCCAAGTGATGGTGTTGTGTAGTGAATGAAATATAAGGTGCTATGCTGAAGAAGGCAGGTGCAGGGAGTGAAAATATATTGCTGTAAATGTTGGATGATATTCAGGGATAGCATCGAGTGTTATAAAATAATATTAGGTGACATCAAAGGACAAATATAAAGTTGGAAGTACAGGTAAGTGGTGGGCATTACCAAGTGCATGTGATGGTAAGCAGTGTTGTAATGAGTTGCAGAGAGTGAGAATCATGAGAGTGTTGAAGGGAATGATAGTGTTGTGAAAATGTAAACTATGCAAAAAGGTATGGATGCTATGCATAACCTTTCACAAATTTGAGGCTCAGCTTACATGGGATGGACTGATATGCTGGAGGTGAATTGCAGGATTAAGAAAGTGGAGGGATAAAGTGCAGAGGCTGGTGTGAAAATGTTGTGTACAGGGGACAAGTGTTGTTGCTGCGGTAGTGAAGTGCAGTAGATGCAATGAGGAAGGTAGGTGATTGTGCTTGTGAGTGTGGGAAATGAAGGATTGCTGAATGTATATGCAAGATTATCATCTAGATGGCTAATGTAATATGCAAGTGGTGAACTACGTGATATACAACAAGGCTTGTGAGATGGTGACACTATGCAGATAGCTACAATTTTACAATAGTAATACTGTGTGATGGATTAAATGCAGATGAAGCATGAATGAAGATGCAGGGGAATTCCCAACATGGTAATTACAACTCTCAGAAAGTTGTTGTAGCTGACATGTGTTTGTATCAGAATCGATATCATGGTAGTCCCTTCATGGGTGGATTGATATTCTTTTGGCACATTTAACCTGAGGGTAAGGCAAGACACAACAATATCATATGCATTGGAGTTGAAAGACGTAATACCTATCTGTAAAATATCCAGGCATCTTAAGGTCACATCCTGCAAAGCTTTGACGAAGGAAGCAATATCAACAATTCTGAACAGCCCATCGACACGGAATGCGGTTTGAACAATAGTAATGTCATTATCATGAAGCCTATGCAGCAAGGCTTCCCTAATTCTCATATTTCTCTTTACCAGCCTTAGCCACATCTGACAGAGCAGCTAGACAAACTTTAGCCTTTCAAGTGAGAACCATAATTTCAAATTAGATACCTTCAAGAGCAAGTCTGGCCGTGGTTTGTTGTTGTAAATCTGACCTCCTTTGGTCGATCGGGAAGAAAACCAGAAGGGAAGGGGAAAGAGAAGTAAAGAGGGATAGAGGAGAAGGGTATGCGAGAGATGGAAGGGTGGAAAACGGATGCCCAATGGTCGACCCCTGCGGCTTCTTTTATAACAAGAAGCCGTTAGAAAATTTTCAATAGGGGTCCATTAGGTTTTTGAAATTTTTTAAAATGATGGTTCTTTTTACAAGGTTTTTCAAAAAAGGTGATAAAGCCATTTTCCGAAATTCTTTTTCTTTTATATTTTTGAAGAAGAAACCTGAGAAAAAGATGAAGGAAACACGAGGATTTTAAAAGATGAGATCCAAACAAGGTTTTTGAAAGGTTTTTATAAAATATTTGTTTTGAAATTTAAGGATTTTTCTAAATGTGTTTTTTCGGAAAATACATGGTTAATTTCAGAAATTGGGTTTCAAAATCGATCTGGATCCTGGATTTTGAGTGAATATTTGAGTTTGGATCTCGAAATTTAGGAAATGAAATGAGTGGATCCAAATGGATACTGGATGAAATGTCTGAGCCATTCAGAAAATTGATTTTATATATTTTAAAAAAAAAATAAAACAGGGGAATCTAGCTCAGAATTGGATTCGGATATTCGATCTGGATCTCAGGTTGGATCAAGCATAGAAGATGAAATTGTATTTCGGAACTCCAAATGAATTCGTGAAATGGTTAGAAGTTGATCAGAAGTTGACCCAATTTATTTAGAGGATGGGGCTAGGGGCAGAAAGAGAATTTTTTAAATTTTTGAAAAATTTGGGGTGTTCACAGATGCCCCTCTTTGCTGCTAAGCCGTTTGAAAGCCGAGCTTAGTGGCAAAGAAAACACACCATTTTTGTTTAAATGCCCCAGTCAGGAAATCCGAACTGGGTGTGGAAGAATTGTTTTGTGAAAATGATTGTCAGGTTTAACACCTTATTCTGAATGACTTGGAAAAATACGAAATTCTCGAGAATGAAATAATTGGACAAAAAGGAATGAGGAAATTGTGATGGGACTTTGGGATGAAGATTTCAAAATTATGAAAAGGAGAAATTTTGAGCAAAGGGAGATCTTATGGCTGAGACAAAATAAGCTTTTTGGAATGGTTCAGGTTTAGCCCTTAACCTGGATGGGACAAGAATATCAAAATGAGATTCAGGTCTGACCCTTACCTGAATGGGGAAGAAATACATGAAAACCATGATGGGATATTTTTTGAAAAATACCTCATGAGACGAGACTTAGGTACAATCCTTACCTGAATGGATATGAAAAGTATGGATTCTTTGCTAGGATAGAGAAAACCATGATGGGACTGGAAGAAATACCTCGTTAGAACGAAGCTTAGGTTTAACCCTTACATGAATGAGAATGAAAAATATGGAATCCTTGAATGAAGAAACCATGATGGAACCTTCATATTTTAGCACAATAAATCCGAGATGTGTTTGCAAAAGGATGAAAGTGTGGTTCCCTGAAGCTTGAAAAGGGGTTGATCTTGGACGTCTCATTGATGAGACTGAACGACTTTTAAAATAGATGACCTTTTGCGAGAAAACAATTCAGGTTTAACCCTTATCCTGAACAAGAAATGAAAATATCTTGTAAGATGAGGCACATGTACAATCCTTAACCTGAATGAATATGAAAATACCTCATGAGATGAGGCACATGTGCAATCCTTAACCTGAATGGATAAGAAAATACCTCGTGAGACGAAGCACAGGTACGATCCTTAACCTGAACGGATATGAAAATACCTCATGAGACAAGGCACATGTACAATCTTTAACCTGAACGGATATGAAAATACCTTATGAGGTGAGGCACAAGTATAATCCTTAACCTGAACGGATATGAAAATATCTCGTGAGATGAGGCACATGTACAAACCTTAACCTAAACGGATATGAAAATATTGAATTCTCGAATGAAGAAATCATGATGGGACTTTTGGATTTCACACAAAGAATTCGAAAGGAGTCGCAAAAGGTTAGAAAATGGGGTTCTTAAAGCTTTGAAAAGAAGTTGATCTTGGGCATCTCGTTGCCGAGACTGAATAGCTTTATGAAAGACCTTTTGCGAGAAAAACAGGCTCAACCTTGGACCTGAAGAATGAACTGTCTATGGCGGGATAGTGGGGACAAATTGGGAAATGTGCAGATTTGAGAGCCCAGGCGCTCAAATCAAATAGAAGGGATGGACTTTGAAAACTACTATTATCAAGTCCTAACGAGGGATAAAACAATGCCAGAATATATCAAAATGGACCCCAAGTTCTTGCTGCATGTCGGGATAGCCAGAAAATATTGCCAATAAGATGAAAAATTATAGTTGATTAAAAAATGATTGAAATGTGCATGTATGTGCGAAAGATATTCCTTTTCTCTACCTAGAGTATTACCTCCAATCGAGCTAACTCCGTAGAATCAAGAATCAAATTCAAATTTGCTACTATTGAGTTTCTTCAAGGAAGCTATCCATTTCCTTGATATGAAAAGAGAGGAACTATTCTTAGTTTCATGAAAGCAATTGGATGAACAAACATTGATAGAAAAATTTCACATAGCTAAAGATGATTCTTGGCATTTTTGGCAGTTTGATATCTAGGTTTACCCATGATGATCTTTTTGTATTCTCTGAGGCATAAAATTCAACTCTCTTGGGATTTGGCGAGAATTTCATCGCATCAACCATCAACTTGGCGATGTTCTGATTTTTCCTGGAAGGACATGTCACATACTCCTTTAACTTGGAGATGATCTGAGTCTTCTTTGGTCCCAGGAATTTGATTGATAATACTGTCTCTTTGATTGAAATCTCATGATGATAACATAAATTAAATATCTTTAAGGGTTTGTCAGGAGGTTCATCGCATCGACCTTCAACTTGGCAATGTTTTGATTTTCCCTGGAAGGACATGTCACATACTCCTTCAACTTGGAGATGATCCAAGTTTTCTTTGGCCCCAGGGGTCTAACTCGACCATCAGCCTTCAACTCGACAATAGTTAAGAGATCCCTTTTGCAAATAATTAATTGCAGCTTGAATAATTGAGGAGATATTGAGAGAATTTTTTATTGCCCAGGATATTTCCACCGCCTTTATTGCCAGAAGGATGTTCTTTAAAAATATGCCATAGCTATGATAAATATTAGTTCACTTATGACATTTTAACATCATTGAATTTTTCCTTCGCCGGTCATATCGAAGATTTTTTCTTCATCCTCTTGGTTGACCAGCAGAAAAAACTTGAATTTTGTTCTTTCCTCGCAAAAGCTTTTCTCTTTTAGATGGAATATTGAAGGTAGCTTGAGGTAAAATTTTGTGTAATAAAATTTTGAGATCAACAATTGCTTTTGTGACAAATTGGCAAAATATTCTAGAAAATTTTGGTGAAAGGAATTGCTTGACATCGAATTGACACATCCGTGCTTAAATTCTTTGCTCTTTTTTCCTAAAAGAGAGACTCAGGCTTGACCCTTGACTTGAATGGGTATGAAAATACTCCTCTCTTTCCGTAAGAGGAGGTGTTTGCAAAATAGAACTTTTGAAGAGAAATTAAGTTTTCGTCAAAACTCTCTAATCTTAGGCTTCTCTTATGGAAAGGCGGCCAGTGGGTAAGATTGATGAATATCACAACACACTCTCCCTGGAAAAAGGAGTCCTCTGCGATGGGGGCCAAAATAAGAAATTGGGGGCTACAAAAGAAACGAGCTTTCGTCAAAACTCTCCCTAAAAAAATGGTTCTTTGTGTAAAATTGGGTTGTTGTTTTGCAAACAGCTCGCGAAGAAATGAGTCCCTTCAAACTCTCCCTGAAAAAAGGGTTCTTGCGAACAAAAATTGATTGCATGCGAAAGGAACGAGCTCCCTCGAACTCTCCCTAGAAAAAGGGTCCTTCGCAAGAGAAAATGATTGATATACGAAATGTTTGGAATTTGACAAATTGAATTTGGTGACAAAAAGATTAGATCAGGAGGAATTCAACCTACAGATCGTATCTCAAAAGAAAATTGGTTCAAAAGGGATTCAGCCTAAGAACCGCTAAGAAAACTAGATCAAAAGAGATTCAACCTACATATCGGATTAAAAACGAGATTGGTTCAAGAGGGACTCATCCTAAGAATCATGGAGAAAGTGAGGCCAGTGCAAAAGACCGATTTTTGATAGAAGAGATCCTTCCTAAAGTTGGGATCTAAAAGAAAATAAGTCTGAGTCGGAACTCGAATTTGAAAGAAAGGTCGAATCGAAACTCGAATTTGAAAGAAAATGGCCGAGTTAGAACTCGGTTTTAAAAGAAAGGCCGAGTCGGTACCCAGTTTTAAAAGAAAGGTCAAGTCGAAACTCCATTTTAAACGAAAATCTGAATTTGAATTTGAAAGAAAAGAAGTCCAAGGCGGAACTCAGATATTCAAAAGAAAGATAGACCAACTTCAAAGTTGGTTTTTGAAAAGAAGAAAGACCAAGTCAGATTTCTGGTATTCAAAGAAAATAGACCAACTTGAGAGTTGGGTTTTTAAAAGAAGAAAATCCGAGTCGGAACTCGGGTATTAAAAAAAAAATAGACCAACTTGAGAATTGGGTTTTCAAATGAAGGAAATTCGAGTCGAAACTTGGGTATTCAAAAGAAAATAGACCAACTTGAGAGTTGGGTTTTTGAAAGAAGAAAATCTGAGTCGGAACTTGGGTATTCAAAAGAAAATAGACCAACTTGAGAGTTGGGTTTTGAAATGAAGGAAATCCCAGTCGAAACTCGGGTATTCAATAGAAAATAGACCAACTTGAGAGTTGGATTTTGAAGAAAAGAAAATCTGAGTCGAAACTCGGGTATTTAAAAGAAAATAGACCAACTTGAGAGTTGGGTTTCGAAAAAAAGAAAATCTGAGTAGAACTCGGGTATTCAAAAGGAAATAGACCAACTTGAGAGTTGGGTTTTTGAAAGAAGAAAAATTGAGTCAAAACTCAGGTATTCAAAATAAAATAGGCCAACTTGAGAGTTGGGTTTTGAAAAAGAGAAGAGTCCGAGTCAAAACTCAGATATCTAAAAAAAAAAACAGACCAACCTGAAAGTTGGATTTTGAAAAAGAGAGGAGTCTGAGTCGAAACTCGGTTTAGAAAGGAGACTAGAGCAACCCAAAAGGTTGGAAAAAGAAGTCTAAGTCGGAACTCGGATCCTCAAATAAAATTTTAACCCGAAGGTTGAATTTTGAATATCGCCAGTGCGAGGACAGGATTCAGAAGATGGTTTGATATAGGATCGAGAGTTTTGAGAATAACCAGTTTGAGGACTGGATTATTTAACTTGCAATGAAGATTTTTGATGAAGAATTCTTAATTTAATAGACTATCATAGTTAACTGTATGTGGCCTGCTTTTAGGATTATCCCCTTATCCTGAATGAAGAATGAAAGGAACAACTCGTTAGAAGGAGGCTCAGGTTTATCCCTTAACCTGAAAGGGAAGCTCATGTTTATTCCTTAACCTGAAGGAAAAGAAGAAAATACCTCAAAGGACGAGGTTTAGGTTTATCCCTTAACCTGAAAGGGAAGAAAATACCTCGAAGAACAAGGTTCAAGTTTATTGCTTAACCTGAAAGAGAAGGAAATACCTCGAAGGACGAGGTTCAGGTTTATCCCTTAACCTGAAGGGGAAAGAATAAAAATTGAGGAGAATTTTGAGGAAATTATGAAAAATTTAGCCTTTCAAGTGAGAACCATAATTTCAAATTAGATACCTCCAAGAGCAAGTCTGGTCATGGTTTATTGTTGTAAGTCTGACCTCCTTCGGTTGATCGGGAAGAAAACCAGAAGGGAAGGGGAAAGAGAAGAAGAAGAAAGGAGGGATAGAGGAGAAGGGTATGCGAGAGATGGAAGGGTGGAAAACGGATGCCCAATGGTCGACCCCTACGGCTTCTTTTATAACAAGAAGCTGTTAGAAAATTTTCAATAGGGGTCCTTTAGGTTTTTGAAAATTTTCAAAACGATGGTTCTTTTTACAAGGTTTTTCAAAAAAAGGTGATAAGGCCATTTTCTGAAATTCTTTTTCTTTTATATTTTTGAAGGAGAAACCTGAGAAAAAGATGAGGGAAACACGAAGATTTTAATAGATGGGATCCAAACGAGGTTTTTGGAAGGTTTTTATAAAATATTTGTTTTAAAATTTAAGGATTTTTCAAAATAAGGCTTTTCGAAAAATACATGGTTAATTTCAGAAATTGGGTTTCAAAATGGATCTGGATTTGGGATTTCGAGTGAATATTCGAGTTTAGATCTCGAAATTTAGGAAATGAAATGAGTGAACCCAAATGGATACTGGATAAAATGTCTGAGCCATTCAAAAATTTGATTATATATATATATATATATATATATATATATATTTTTTTTTTTTAAATTTTGAAAACAGGGGAATCTAGCTAAGAATTGGATTCAGATATTTGATGTGGATCTGAGGTTGGATCAAGCACAAAAGATGAAATTGTATTTTGGATCTCCAAATGAATCCGAGAAATGATTAGAAGTTGATCAGAAGTTGACCCAATTTATTTTGAGGATGGGGCTAGGGGCAAAAAGAGAATTTTTGAAAAATTTGGGGTGTTCACAGGGGTCCTCGTTCGTACAAAGTTGGACCATTCTCTTCCAAATGGCAAGGGATAATCCAACCAAGTTTGATATTTTTCTGAGAAAGTGATCCTCCAAGTTAGCCTAAAATGGTGGACTCACCCAAGGCTCAAACAAAACAATAATAAGTGCGTGCAAGTTTGTGAAGTGTATAAAAAAAAAAGAAAACACAAAAAAAATAAGAAAAGAAGAGGAAAAGAGAATACTTACTTGCACTTCTAGCAAACCCTAGTCCTTGCTTGTAAGCTGACAGAATATTCTCACCCAACCACAAACCAAAAATCCGAAAAAGATACGTCTCTCTGACTAAAGATTCTATATGAGAAAGGGCATTCCCAATAGGAACAACTACTCTACAAGGCTAAGAAAACTAATTCCTAAGCGTAAAGTAGCAACTTAGAATTTCCTACGTTAAGACATGAGAAAATCTCAAGTGAAGGGCGAGAAGAGTAAACTATCCTAGGTATGAGGAGTGTCAAGTACTCTCTCCTAATTCTCAAGCTTGGTGGCCAACCAAGTGGGAGTCTAGCCTAAGACCTACAAATACTAGTTGGGAAAGCTATTTAGATAGCATACTTGGTTGGCACCATTTGGGTTAACTTGTGCTAACCTACCTAATTCAGGATAGTTGGATTGGATCTAATCAGATTTAGTCCAAGCCTATTGAGGTTGGTGCCAATTGGTCCCACTGTCGCCAAATTGGTTGATGCCAGTTGTGACAATTGGTGTTTACCTACCCTGGGTTTGGGTCTTACGGGTCAAATTAGGTCCATAACTGATCCAGACCCAGTTAGGTTGGTGCCAATTGGGTTGGCTGACACCGATACAAATGAATCTACATTTAGGTCAGGTCAGGTTTGACCCTATTCAGAACAAATCCATGCCAGGTTGGTGTCAGCTGGGTCAACTGGTGCCAATCCAAATGATCTAGATCTGGTTTCGGTCAAAAACATAGACTAGTGTGGACTCATTCTAGCACATTTCAGAAAAACACCTATAACTTTAAATTTACAAGTCCATTTGATGAACAGTTTGGTGGGTTGTAAAGTTAACATCTTCCTCTTCAATTGGTCACTCAAAATCATATTCAATAATTTAAAATATCAAAAATACCCTCAAAGTTGGCCTTACTTTTCAAACAAATTATATTTTTGAAATCCACCTTTCACTCTGATATCAACTTGAAGTACTTTTTTGCCCAATAAAATCTAGAAAACTCTACTTTTGTTTGAAAGTGGTTGAAGATGTTATTTTATAGGTCAAAATTTTGTCAATTTGTTTTTTTTTTAAACACAAAAACCTTTAAAAGAGATCAGTTCATTTCTATATGACCATAAATCACAACTTAATTTTGCTCTCTAATGTTTAGAGCAATTCTTTAGGAGAATAAATTAGGTTGATTGAGATATATAGATCAACTCACACAAATGTTAATGGTGACTTTATGAGAAATTCTGTATCAAATAATTATGTAAGTAATTGAATCATTTTAAGGTCTTGTATATGTAAATATGTAATTTGATTATAACTAATTCAAGTATATGTTTGTATTGCAACATGAGATGGAATGGTTCGCATCACAGGACTCCAATATAGAAGATTCTGCGATACTTATAGAGCTCCTTGGTACACGACCTGGCTATATGGAGGCATGGAGAGTTGTGCCATACCTACTCAAGAATCATCTTCTACCAATACATCGAACAATGCCCTTAGGCATGCGCTTGAATCAAATCAGGAAGAATCGGCTACCACCAAAGAAGGGTTGGACAATACCAAAGAAGAGTTGGACACCTTGATGGGTACAGTGGTTAATATTGGAGCTAGGTTGGCATGGTTTGAGGGAATGGAAGATAAGATGACACATTTTAAGGGAATGATTGCAATGATTTTAGAGCAACCAAAAAGTTCAAACTAAAATGTATTATTAAACAATTTCAATTTTGAATAATAACATGCTAGTGTTTTACTATTTTTTCATACCAGCTACAAGATATTGTAATGTCAGTTTAATAACTTTTTCTTCATGCATGTATCTTTATGTAGTTAGTTGCTCAGGTTTGTTCACTAAATATATATTATGTTTTCTATGTCCTACGATTGTTCACATTGCACTAAGATCTTCATGTTCAATTTTTTTATGCAGGTATGGACACGTGCTGGATTTAAATGATTTTGCTTTGTACTTGTTTTTCCTTTGATAAAAAGAAAGTGAATGAAAAAGTTCATGATGTATTTAGTGTTTGATTGATGATTCGGGATTTGTAACAATTGAAGTTCATTTTCTGTTTCTGTTATTTAGGTTGAGCAAACACAAAATGTTTTGTTGAATAAACATAAGATGTTTGTGTGGAAGGATATAGTGCACATTCTTACATTCTATTGATTATCGATAAAACTTCTTATTGTGCATTATTAAAATTGATGTTATGGACTGTTTTCAGTTGTATATGCCTAGTTATTTGAATTGAAGAACAATTTTTATAATAACAGGGAAATCTAAAATTTGAATTAAAGTTTGAAGTGTGTTTGAAGTGCTCTATAATAGCAGAATTTGAAGTGTTATATTTTTCCTGTAATAATTAAAGTGTTCTGTAATAATCAAAGAACAGAAAAATTTGCACGATCCTATGCAAATTTTCATTAAACTATGCAGAAGTTCTACGAAAACTCGCATGATTCCATGCATATTTTATTCTAATTGAGCAAATTTTTATCAAACTATGCAGAAGTTTTATGCAAATTTGCACGATTCCATGCTATTTTCCTTCTAATTGTGTGAAATTTCATCAAATTATGCGAAAGTTCTATGCAAATTCATATGATTCCACTCATTTTTTCTTCTAATTGAGTGAATTTTCATCAAACTATACAAAAGTTCTATGCAAATTTGTACGATTCCATGCAAAAACTACACCACTAAATTTTATTTTATTTAAAAAAAAAAGGGACTTTTGTCAATGATATTTAACATCGATTATATTGAAGTTACTAGTGATGATATGTATCATCGATTTTCTTAATATAACCGACGCTATTTTATCATCGACTATTTGAACATATATGACTTTTCTATATATATATATATATATGATAATTATCGTCGAGTTTGATCTATAGCCGGTAATATTTATCGTCAAATATTTTTGACATATGTTTTTTAATATAAATACGATGATAATTATCAAGCTTTAAGAGAGAACCGACGATAAATATTGTCAGTGTTATTAAATATACTCAATGATATTTATCATCGCATTTAATTACTGGAACCAACGATAAATGTTGTCGTTGTTATTAAATATACTTTATGATATTTATCATTGCATTTAATTACTATAACTGACGATATCTATCGTCAACTATTTGAACAAATATGATTTTTCAATATCTCTATGACGATAATTATCATCGATTTTTAAAATATAACCGACAATATTTATCATCGACTTTCAACTTATAGGTGATGATATTTATCATTGGTTTTAATTAGTATAACTGATGATAAATATTTTCACTTTTAATTCTTATTACCAATGACATTTTAGAGCTGACTATTTTATACCGACTATATCATATCGTCAAATTTATTTCTAGATACACGATGATATATAACTATCATTGAAAATAGTAATATAAATGTCCGTAAAAGGTCGACAATACGGGCGACGATATTTATTTTAACACCCCAACAATTTGGAGGTGAAATTTTGGATAAAATTTCTTTTTCTTTTTTTTAAATAGCGAAAGTGACAAGTCCAAGTGTCAGGTAAATTACAGGGTAAAAGGAGAAGTACTAAAAGCTTTTCATTCATTAATTAAAGCATTAATATCATTAATTACATCTCATAATTGAAATATAAATCTAGCTAATCAGAGTCTAAACAAGAATATTGAAAACTGAGATCCCATGGCTACTTCCGTTGCGACACCCATGATTGCACCCCATTCATTCGCTACCTGAAATTTTAATGCACAAGGATCAGACTCCTCTGTCTGCGTAAGAATCATTATATTTATATGTTGTGCTCAGTGTCCTGTGTACGAATATGTGTAACATTTGCAAATATTACAATTATAAAGTTTTGGGCAATATAACTTGCTAAGAAGGAAATTTCTACTAAAACGTGCTTGCTATTTACTTTGGTATGAAACAAGAAAAGTACTAGATATGTGTTTATTCTTACAGGCATTATATGTTTCTATCATTTATAAGATCCAATACAAGAATTACGATATTTACTCAGAAACAACTACGAGAACAATGTAAACTTTTTATGATTATCTTTCAATTATCCTATGGGTACGCACAGGCATTCGACATCGTATCGGACCGAGACCATACGGGGGTCTATTATTTAATAACCCGTATGACTAGCCGTACAGATATCCAAAGGGAACGGTTCGTGACTGAGAGAGAACTCCCCAGTGGCTAGAACAAGAATTAGGATGCACCATGGACACTTCTGCAGAAGACTTGGATCTACCACCTAGGACGCATTGGTAGTCATGGACCCTTAACTCCGTGGACTGGGGACCGGGTGAGACACCTAGCTCTCACAAAAACTCAATTGTCCCACGGAGCTTGTACCATCTACCCTTTTCAAGGTAGACCACGGGTCCGGTAACATACACCGTCTTTTAAGTGTACCTAGAGATTTTGGTAACATATATCGTCTTTCAGATATACCCAGAATCTCGCAAATCTTATATTTATACATACATTTATATTTTTCATTTATGTTTTTGTGTGAGCCATCGCACCATGAGGGGTCCGGTAACATACACCGTCTTTCAGGTGTACCTAGAGAGTCCCGTAACATATGCCGTCTTTCAGGTATACCCAGAGTCTCGCAAACTTTATGATTATGCATACATTTTTATTGTTCATTTATTTTCTTGTGCAAGCCATCACACCATGGAGATTTCCAAAATCTCAAACCCGCCCCTAGGTTCAACCACACTGTATACATCTTATCACTTGGGTGCCATAAGCACTGACAATATGTGTAATTTCTCATAATCCGGCTCGACCCAGAGCCCACATTCAAAACATTTATTTTCTGAGTTATGGCGTACGCTTTCGTACCCATGAACATTGCCATACTTGTGGCAAGCTCTGTTTATCTTGAATGTGCACATTTTTTTTCTTTAAGTGCACTCTTATTGAGGTCACATGGACTTCACACACCGCGTCGGGCTTCCCAAAGCACGACCATGCCATGGTCGTGTGGCAACCACCACCAAGTGATGCCATCAATGAGACATGCTAACTGATGCTATCGTTAGTTGAGGAGTCCACCTGCCACTTATGTGTGCAAGGCTCAACAAGCACCCAAATGGGGTTATCTATTCTATGTTGCACCCACGTTAGTGGTGCAGCGCTATAGTGGCTTTTATGGCCGACTGACCATCATGAGCAGCGACCAACACCACTGCCACCACATCCTTGAATCCCAAGGCTAGAGAGGGACGGAACCCCTCTACCACCCAACTAGGTTGCATGAAGGTAAACCCTACTACTGTCCGACAAGAAGTAGTCTACTAGCTGCACCTGGTCTGAGCGGATTCGTAAAGTACCGCCCTGAACCATGGCTTTTAAGCTGCTGCCATGCAACGACAGCAGAGCCCTTAGCTTATGCCGCCTCAGTGATGCCCTACTGCATCAGCAAGGTGCTGGTTTAGCCAGTGTCGTGAGTCATATCAAGTGCTGGCCTCAGCGTGCTCAACTGGCACACTGGCATAGGGGAACTTTCCAGCCCGTCGAGGGTCTACTGCCAAGAGTGGCGGAACATTCCAGTGGAAGGTCGATGATAAACCATTGCACCGACTGTTCAGCCCAGATTGGCAGGGGACAGACCGGCCAGAATGGGTTGGTTCTGCCCAGACATCCCTTACACGTAAAGAATGCGGCTAGGGCTTAGAACAGCCTTTGTGCATTTTTTTTTTGATTTGAACTTATATATGGCGTGTGAAAATAAGAGGAACCAGATTGGGTTCCTGTGAACATGCTCGCGTTCACACCCCAAACCAGATTTGACACTTTCATGAGTCTATGTGCAGGTTCACCCTGCACTATCTTGCATTGACAACAATTAAACATGAACTAATAGACCTAGTTTTTTTTTTTTAAACCATCCATTTGACTTCACTACCACATATAAAAATTTCAATAGCATATAACATGTACTCAAATTTATCATACTGATCCAGCCACTATGTACATGTGCTTACAATATAACTAGACCTCACATTTCCAGAATTTTAATCTACGTTAGATTCGGTATTATGTGGTATGCTTAGGGATGGAGAAAACATGAAATGTACAATGAAGACAAGTTTTCCTTTTTGGTTCCTATATAAACCCCTAAACATGTATGTAACTAATTTCATACACTTGAATCTTTGCATAAACCATGAAAATATAACTTGTTAACATGTCATTTTGTTGTATCTATGATAGCAACGTTTAAAGACTTACACCTAAGTGTAAGCACCCTCCACTAAGTTTGGTGGAAGGTCTACGTGTAGGGAATCGGCTGGGGGTTTTCGGCGACGGCAACCGGCATCTCTGTACGTTGGTGGCCCTGCATAACAAACAGAAAAACAGAGCATACGCGTACCTGATGCCGCCATTGACGGAGCTGCTGTGGTCGCCGGAGAGGGACAATCTTCAACTCAGCCGGTATGCTGCCACCAAGAGCGCAGGCCTCTGAATGCTACCGGTGAGTCGACCTTTTTCCCTCACTGAAATTTCTGTATTGCACTTATGTAAAGGGTCGCTCATGAAACTCTTTTATAAGCCACGAAATGGGAACGGTTGAGTAACCGTTCCCTCTGATTTCAGGTTTAACGGAAGGAACACATTCATGTGGGGAAGCGTTACCCACATCGTGGGTAACCACCACCAACGTGGTGGTTAAACCCAACATTTTCCCACTTGTTCCGACGATAAACCCTTTAACCAAAAAACCTTATGGGAATAACTTTTATGAATAGAATGACCTTTTTATTCTATTCTAAAGGTCCTTAGTTGAATCTCTAATCCTTACGAGATTGACAACAACTATAATGAGAATAAAAAAACTGAAAGTGATCACTTTATTTATATGCATATGTCAAAAAGAGTTTAACAATCCCATCCTCATTACATGTTCGGAATATAATCCCAGTGCTAGCCCTTTAGTAAGAGGATCAGCGATCATCTCTTTAGTACTAATATTGACAATATGCACTAAATGATTCTCTGTCGTTTCTTTAACAACAAAATACTTCAATTCCATATGCTTGCATGACGTAGTACTTTTGTTGTTGTTCGAAAAGGACATCGCAGCTTCATTATCACAGTAAACCTTTAGTGGCTTCCCAATGGAATCGACCACCATTAACTGTGATATGAAGTTCTTTAACCATATTGCCTGCGAAGTAGTCTCGTACAATGCAATGAATTCTGCCTCCATGGTGTGGGCAGCAGTGGTCGTCTACTTTTCACTCCTCCAAGAGATCGCTCCCCCAGCAAGTAAGAAGACGTACCCAGTAGTAGACTTTCTACTATCAAGGCATCCTCCTAAATCCGCATCTGAGTAGCCAATGACCTCGAGGTGATCAACTTTATGATACGTTAACATATAGTCTTTTGTCCCTTGTAAGTACTGCAAGACTTTCTTGGCAGCCTTCCAATGGGGTAAACCTGGATTAGACTGAAATCTGCCAAGTACCCATACTGCAAAAGAAATATCTGGTCGAGAACATGTCTGCGCGTACTGCAAGCTGCCAACAACTGATGCATATGGATAAACACTCATCTGTGCTTTGTTAATATCGTTCTGTGGACAATCCTTTAGGCTCAACTTGTCACCTTTTGATATGGGTGTAGAAGTAGGAGAACAATTCTCCATCCCATATCGCTTTAACACCTTTTCTATATAGGATCTTTGGGAGAGGCCTAGAAAACCTTTTGCTCGGTCTCGACGAATCTCAATGCCAAGAACGTAAGCAGCCTCACCCATATCTTTCATATCAAAATGTGATGCAAGAAACAGTTTTGTCTCTGAAAGTAACTTCATATCGTTGGTTGCAAGTAAGATGTCATCCACATACAACATCAATATAATGAACTTACTCCTACTTTCCTTAAGGTATATACATTGATCAATAATATTTTCTGTAAACTCGAAAGTCACAATGACTTGGGAAAATTTAATATACCATTGTCGGGAGGCCTGTTTAAGTCCATATATTGATTTGTTAAGCTTACAAACCAAACGATCATTTTCAGAGAAACCAAGAGGTTGTTTCATTTATACCTCTTCATTCAAATCCCCGTTGAGGAACGCTGTTTTCACATCCATCTGATGTAGCTCTAAGTCATAATGAGCTACGAGGGCCAGAATAATCCTCATTGACTCCTTAGTTGAGACAGGAGAAAATGTCTCATTATAGTCAATGCCCTCCATCTGGGTGAATCCTTTAGCAACCAATCTTACTTTATGTCTCTTTATGTTACCTTTGGAGTCCTTCTTGGTCTTAAAGACCCATTTACACCCTACGGGCTTTACTCCTTTAGGTAACATGACAAGATCACACACTTGATTTTTAGCCATAGAGTCTAACTCTTCTTTCATGGCTTCAATCCAGTGCGAAAATTGTTTGCTTTCAACAGCTTTCATAAAATTCAATGGGTCATCATCCATATCTATGAAATCACCAGGCTTCTGAAGGTACACCACATAATCAGGATGTATGGCAGATCTCCTAATCCTTGTGGATCTCCAAACAGGTCGTTCATCAGGCTCAGATGAAACCTGATTATCCTGTTCGTGCTCTTCCGCATTGTCCACAATAGGTTCACTTTGGATTTGTGCATTAACAATCGAATGATCAACCACACCATCATTAGGAATAACAATGTGGTATCTTTTGATGTTTTCCTTAACAGGTGATGAAGTTGGATCCTGTATTTCCTCAAAACCAATGCTTTGAAGTGCACTTAATCCTACTGAACCATCTTTTAGGAATTTAGCCTTATCTGTTTCAACAATCTGTGGTGAGTGAGATGGACAATAAAACCTGTACCCTTTTGATCTTTCTGGATAACCAATGAAATAGCCACTGGTTGTTCTTGGATCAAAGGCTTTAATGTAGGGGTTATACAGTTTAGCCTCTGCAGGACATCCCCATATGTGCATATAAGACAATGATGGTTTTCTACCTGTCCACAACTCGTAAGGAGTTTTAGGCACATATTTCGTAGGAACCTTATTCAAAATATGCACAGCTGTCCTTAAGGCTTCACCCCACAACTTTATGGGAAGTGTTGAATAATTCAACATAGCCCTGGCCATTTCTTTAAGCGTACGATTTCTCCTTTCAGCTACACCATTCTGATAGGCACTACCAGGCATGGTATATTGAGGCACTATGCCTTCCTCTTTCAGAAATCGCGCTAATGGTCCTTCCCTTTGCCCCATCTCAGTAAATCTACCATAATATTCGCCACCTCTATCAAACCTGACTATTTTAATAACCTTATCGGTTTGTTTCTCTACTTCTTTCTTAAATTCTTTAAACATCTGAAAAACATCAGATTTTTCGAAAATCAAGTAGAGATACATATACCAAGAATAGTCATCAATAAAGGTGACGAAATATTTTTCGCCTGTGTAACAGGGAGAAAACGGTCCGCATACATCTGTATGGACTATTTCTAATATCTCACTACTGCGTTTGGCACCCTCTTTATATGTGTTTGTATGCTTAGCCTTTATGCAATCAACACATGGGTCATTGTCAGTAAAATCTAGAGATTGCAAGATCCCTTCATTTACCAGTCTCTTTATTCTCTTTTCAGAGATATGACCTAACCTTCGATGCCAAAGCATGTAAGATTTATCATCTGTCATGCTACGTTTATTTCCAACCAATGCGTATTCAGAAGTCAAAGACTCCTGAGTTTGGATCTTTACATTCAATCTATATAAACCATCATAAACTAATGCAGAACCAATTTCAATTGAATTTCTGAATATGAACAATTTGGAATTTTCAAACTTAAAACAATATCCAAATTTAACCAACTTTGAAATTGAAATTAAGCTTCTACTATACGATGGAATATAAAAGACATCATGAAGATCTAAAACTACGCTCGTATCCAGAGTAATCCTGCAGGTTCCTACACCCTTCACATGTGAACGCATTTTGTTTCCCGAATAGATGCTTTTCTCATGCATTGTTGGTTCCCTTCTGCTCAGGAACAACTATAGACAATTGAAAATATGAACAGTAGCACCAGAATCAATCCATCAGCTATTTTCAAGAATTTGTAATAAATTACATTCATGAGAAACAAATGACAAATTACCTCTCTTTTCCAACCACTTCTTGTACTTTATTCAATCTGCCTTTATGTGTCCCTTCTTCTTGCAAAAGAAGCACTTTATGGGAGCAGAGTTAGATTGCTTGTCTTGGGATGACTTATCCCCAGTTGGTTTCTTCCTAGCATTTCTCTTAAATGCATTCTTCCTTGGTCCTACCTTGGACGTATAAGAAGCCATATGTGCACTCTGCACCTTCTCACCTTTCATCCTCTCTTCTTCTTCAACACACTTGGACATGAGTTCATTAAATGTCCATTCATCATTATGTGTGTTGTACGAGATTTTGAAAGGTCTGTATTCCAAGGGTAAGGATGTTAGGACTAAATGCACTAGGAAAGAATCAGAGATTGTGAGTTTCATGTCATTCAGCTGAGACACTATGTTTCTCATCTCCAAAATGTGCTGACGAATGTTTCCCACTCCAGTATATTTCATAGATATCAGTTTTGACATCAGGGTACTGGCTCTGACCTTGTTTGAACTCACAAACTGTGCCTCAATGGCATTCATGAATTCCCTCACTGTTCTGTATTGTGGGATAGCACTTCAAATGTTCTTAGCTACTTTAGATTGCAAAAGCAACAAGCTAAGTTTATTCGAGCGCTCCCACTTCTCAAAAGCAATCTTTTGATCAGCAGTACTCTGATCAGTGAGGGCAGCGGGTTTATCTATCCTTAGGGCCAGATCTAGATCCATATACCCTAATGCAAATAAAACAGTTTCTTTCCAATCACTAAAATTGGATCCATCTAGAAAAGGTATAGAGCTAGAGCCATCTAAAATCACAAAACTAGAAACTGCATGACAAAAGACACGTATCAGGAAGCATTCATACGAGACTAAAACTTTAGTGGAAAAAGCAAAATAATAAAGGCCCTTGATATGCTTCTTTCCAGGCGAGTGAAGGGGGTCATCAGAGTCCTACTTTGGTAAGAGCTCCGACACGCGAAACCACTTTGCCTACCGATCATATTTGGTAAAACTAAGGTTCTTGTGAAGTTAGACCATCAACACAAGGTACCTTTGGATACTCATGTGTGATGTATCTCGACACATTTACCTTATTCTACCCTACTTAAATTCCAAACACGATAAAACTACCTTTGGGTCATCTATCGTTTAATGAATATAAGTACAACATTAATATTGACTAAAACCATATGATAGTATAACATTTTGACAACATACGTGTATTCAGTCACTTTGGTGACATGAATACACTAAGTTATCTGACTATCCTTAATGCCAATATAAAATAATATCTTAAAATAGTCCTTAAACCGAATGGACTAGACATATGACCCTCGAAATGGTTCTAAAACTGAATGAACCAGTCATATGTATCACGAACCGGTCTTAAAGCACTCTGAACCGGTCTGAAACAGCCCCGAACCGGTCATCCAAGGGTCCGAACCGGTTCTGAACCTTATGAACCGGGTCAAGTATGAACAAAAGTTCATTAAAACCCTATAACTGTATGCCAAAACCCCTGTATTTTCTTATATTTAAGAAAACAGGGTCTTAGCATCTCGGAACCGGTGAGAAACTGGAAGGAACCGGCCAAAAACGGCTCCAAACCGGTCCCGGAAGGGGACTGAGTCAGTCTCTGATCCGGTTCAAGCCAAACAGTGCCTAGACCCTCCTAGATTCGGGTCAGACCCGACTGCTAACTGGATCTGGGTCAGACTCGGAGTTATCCGGATCCGGTTCGGACCCGGTTAAGACCTGGATCCAGGTCAGACCCGGTTAAGCCATGGATCCGGGTCGGACCCGGGTCAGACCCGGGGTTATCCGGATCCGAGTCGGACCCGGTTAATACCTGGATCCGGTTCAGACCCGGGGTTATCCGGGTCCGGGTCAGACCCAATAATGACTGAATCCGGGTCGGACCCGGTACTGTCCGGATCCGGGTCGGACCCGGTATTACTGGATCCGGGTCAGACCCGGTAAGGACCGGATCCGGGTAGGACCCGGTACCCTCCGGATCTGGGTCGGACCCGGTATTACTGGATCCGGGTCAGACCCGGTAAGGACCGGATCCGGGTAGGACCCGGTACCCTCCGGATTTGGGTCTGACCCGGGGTTTACCTTATCCGGGTCGGACCCGAGCGGGTCCCCACCCGAATCCCTGATCCGATCCGAATCAACTTTATGGATCGGATTCGGGTGAGCGGGTCCAGTTTAGAAAATGAACCCGACCCGAAAAAACAAAACGTTAAGAGTCAAAATAGGGTTTTTCTGAACCCTATTTCACCCTTTTGATTTTGTTGCAGGGTGTGGCCGCCGGTTCCGACGATCAAACGATCGCCGGCAACCCCGACGGCGAGGAGGTGTCAGCCACCACCGTCGGTGACCCAATGGTCACACCGCAGTCGACGGTGGGGCGACAGCAGCTGCAACAACAATTGCAGAGGGAGCAGGCCTCTGCCGCCGCCTGCTGGCGACCCATGCAGTCGGCGAACGCCTGCCGTCGAACAACCCCGGCGCCTGCCGACGATCAACGCCGGAGCATTGAAAATGACACAGGTAAGTTTTTTTTTTTTGTTGTCTGTCGCCCAACGGTGACAGTCACCGGCGCCGTCGTCGGCTGCCGTCGACATCATGTCGACCCACAGCGACCATCTGTCGATAGCCTGCAACATCGCCCCACGACGATCTTTTACCGCCGGAAGAAGCTCTATCACCTCATGGCGACAGTTGCCGGAAAACACTGTCGCCCAATGGCGACAGTTGCCGCAACCCTCGCGCAGCGGAAGCGTGGTGGGCCCATAACCCAATGTAGGGAATCGGTTGGGGTTTTCCGGCGACGGCAACCGGCATCTCTGTACGTTGGTGGCCCTGCATAACAAACAGAAAAACATAGCATACGCATACCTGATGCCGCCATTGACGGAGCTGTTGTGGTCGCCGGAGAGGGACAATCTTCAACTCAGTCGGTATGCTGCCACCAAGAGCGCAGGCATCTGAATGCTACCGGTGAGTCGACCTTTTTCCCTCACTGAAATTTCTGTATTGCGCTTATGTAAAGCATCGCTCATGAAACTCTTTTATAAGCCATGAAATGGGAACGGTTGAGTAATCGTTCCCTCTGATTTCAGGTTTAACGGAAGGAACACATTCATGTAGGGAAGCGTTACCCACATCGTGGGTAACCACCACCAACGTGGTGGTTAAACCCAACACTACGAGCAGTTTGCCGGACTCACAATGAACAACAAGAGTAAAAACGAAGGTACTCCGACAGCCCCAGCAGAGCCAGTTATACCATAGGCACAAGTGGAGCTGACGGCACCAGTAGGAGCAGTGTGTGCTGGCCTACAAAATGGATCACGACCCTGCTTAGTCGGAGCAGACCAGCCAGGTCTGACCAGTCGCCCACAGGGTAACCCGTACAGTCAGATCGTGCCAGGGTAGCATGCATCCTATTGGATCACGTTACCCCATTTTATACCCAACATTTTTTTTCCAGGGATCAGGTTCTATTCACAACTATCTATCACTTAATATTTCAGAATTTTTTTTCTAACAAAAAGATAACGTCCAGAATGGTTTCGACATTTGAGTAAAAGGAAATATCCCAGCGTTTTTCCTTAGCTATGGGTTAACCCACATACACAATCTTGTAAAACAACATGCGTTGTTGTTGGTAGGGCTTGGGCCAAAATATAAGGCCACATGTGTAACTGTGATCTTAATGTGGTTCAGGTATATGCAAGAAAAGAAAATCTAACGATGCACCATAATAGTTCCAGAGTTGATATGAATCCAACATAAAAACTATGATCCTGATATTTTTTTTTCTAGAGATCATCCAACATCCAGATACGTTTAGATCTATACAAAATATGCCAATAAATATGTAAACCTCCCCTAATATGCAGGTTCAAGGTTAATAGCAAGTGTCTGTAGACTCAACATTCTATCGATACCCCTATGCATGTTCATATTCAATAGCATGCGTCCGTGTCGATCCTTGTCTATCAGCATAAGTAAAGATCGATAAAAACCTCTACCTTACGTAATAGGTAAGATATGTGATATTAATGTATGCAGACCCATACATGCATGTCCATCACAACATTCATGTATATTGCATCAGACATATCAAAATACCCAAAAGTAAATGAATGGGTATTAAGTCCAGGGTAACATTTCAAATCGTTATGTCAAGCTACTACATGGTTAGGCAAGCGATATTCATCTCAGATCACTCACTTGAATTTTTGAATATATCACCATAATGCACTTGCAAAAAAAAACAATAATAAATCTAATATTGGTAGATCACCGCACCATTGTCATATTTTTTTTCCTATTTTTTTCTGTGCGGCTTAGCACATGACCAGACCTCCATTGATCTTCATTTAGGTGAATGGAGGTTCGGCACAAGCCGAACACGCCCTACAATGCCTATCATCCCCCGTATCGACAGCGTCGTCCGAACTCAAAATCGACCAACTACAACATATTTGTGTTACAGGGCATCTAACACGTACATGTAGAATAGAATACTCCTTACCTATTCGGAGATTCGAGCAGGCAGCGACGAAGCTTTCTCCTTCGCTCGAAGCACCATGCCACAACGAGGAAGGTGAAAGTGAAGGTCTGACGTCCAACAATGGAGGTGTAGGGACTATAGAGAGAGAGACAACCAAAATCGTGATTCACGAATTTTGTAAAGACCTTCCCTATTTTATCTGCACTTGATTAGGTGGGTTTCAAAAATTGAATTCATGGGACGTCTCCTCCATCCCCCATGATTTTTGGTGGGCTGGGGTCATTTCCCGTTATGCACCCTTCTTCTTTAAATGGAATTTTCCCTAGCTACCTTTTTTTTTGTTTTATTGGTACCCCTCTATCCCTTTTTGGTGGGATTCACTTATTTTTTTGGTAAAGTGAGAGGAGTAGCAACTCCTCTCACATTTTTGGTGGAGGGAGGGCTAAAATATAGGGATTCTTTTAGCCCCCACGTTTTTACCTTTTTCAAAAAGGTGCATGTGGTTTGTGCAAAAAGACCTTATGCACAGGGGGTTTCGAACCGTGGTCTACTCCCAAAGGGGCAACGAACCCCACCACTGTGCCATGTTAAATTTCGTTGCAAAGAGTGAATTAATTATACTTAAACCTATCTGGGCTTATTTTCGCTTTTTAAGTAAAAAGGAAAAAATGTTTTTTCTCTATACTATACATGTGCACATGGTGGGTTTTGAAGCTACGTCAAACCCCAGGAGATAAGAAGCCTCACCACTACACCACACTCTCTTTTATTGATTGTTTTGGCGGAATTAATTTATATAACTTTCGCTGGATGTTTCACTATTCAACGGATTTTCTTATTTTCACGTGTGCTTTCCCGATTCTTCTTATCTTCGCATTAACTTCCATTTAATGTACTTCGGATCTCACACCAGAGTCCTGAAGTATTCAAGTTTCTCATGATACCTTCGTGAATTGGGTTGGATCTTCAGATCTTCCTGGAATCCAAATCTGAGTCCAATTTCGAGCTTTCTTTATTGGATTCGTGTGAACCACCCTAGATTCACTGGAATTGCATTGAATTTAACAAAGTCATGTTTTTTCACAATATTTTTCATTTTTATTTCACTGAAAATTCATTAAAAATTCTCGTGTTTTACATCTTTCTCTCCTAAAAAAGAATTTCGTCCTTGAAATTTGTTACAAGGACTACACAACTAGACTAGAGTCCTATTTAGGATATATAAAATCTCTTTCTGAATCCATAGTGGCATAGCCTTTATTTAATAGGAAGTGATATATGACCTAAAGATATCAATTGACTTAGATATGATCTAGCGTTCAACGTGTATCTAATCTTGATTCGTCAGATCCTATATTCCTGATAAGATTTGATTAAAGTCTGGTGTTGGATTCAGGATCAGATTTTGAATGGGCGAATTCTACCTTCGACAAATCTTAGATATCAATGCATAAGATTATTAGAATTTAAATTAGTCAAATCTAAATGTTAAGACTTATAATCATCCAATTGAAATTCAATTCCAAAACATTCACCTTTATTTCCAAAGAACATAAATAGCAAAATTCTCGGATTATAATTTTATTCTAGTTCACTATTTAAAGATTCTTCGTTATTCATCTTGACTTGGCATTGTGGTTGCTTGTTGTGTCACAACCTTAGTTAGGTGTTTAGTGAATCAAGGAGATCGTCACACCTAGCTCCTCAAGCCAGCAACTCGAACAACAAAATAACATACGTCTCTCGTTTATCTTGATCACAACGTATATCAAATGATGTTCCTAGCAATATATCTAGGTTCTCAATTTTCACACAATAAATCAATTTCTTCAAGCAATAAAAACATAATTCAAATACTATCTACTTATAGAGCTCTTGCAGGGTCGCTGGAAGAGTCATGATCTCATGTTTTTTAGTCCTGCTTTGATACCAAAGCTGTAACACCCCAACAATTTGGACGTGAAATTTTGGATAAAATTTCTTCTTCTTTTTTAAATAGCGAAAGTGACAAGTCCAAGTGTCAGGCGAATTACAGGGTAAAAAAAGAAATACTAAAAGCTTTCCATTCATTAATTAAAGCATTAATGTCATTAATTACATCTCATAATTGAAATATAAATCTAGCTAATCAGAGTCTAAACAAGAATACTGAAAATTGAGATCCCATGGCTACTTCTGTTGTGACACCCACGATTGCTCCCCATTCATTCACTACCTGAAATTTTAATGCAGAAGGGTCAGACTCCCGTGTGTGCGTAGGAAGCATTATATTTATATGTTGTGCTCAGTGTTCTGTGTACGAATATGTGTAACATTTGCAGATATTACAATTATAAAGTTTCAGGTAATATAACTTGCTAAGAAAGAAATTTCTATTGAAACATGCATGCTTTTTACTTTGGTATGAAACAAGAAAAGTACTAGATATGTGTTCATTCTTACAGGCATTATATGTTTCTATCATTTATAAGATCAAATACAAGGATTACGACATTTACTCAGAAACAACTACAAGAACAATGTAAACTTTTTATGTTTATCTTTCAATTACCCTATGGGTATGCACAGGCATTCGACATCGTATCAGACCGAGACCATACGGGGGTCTATTATTTAATAACCCGTATGACTAGCTGTACGGATACCCAAAGGAAACAATTTGTGACTGAGAGAGAACTCCTTAGTGGCTAGAACAAGAATTAGGATACACCCTGGACACTTCTGCAGAAGACTTGGATCTACCACCTAGGATGCATTGGTAGTCATGGCCTCCTAACTCCGTGGACTGGGGACCGGGTGAGACACCTAGCTCTCACAAAAACTTAATTGTCCCACGAAGCTTGTACCATCTATCCTCTCCAAGGTAGACCACGGGTCCGGTAACATACACCATCTTTCAGGTGTACCCAGAGCCCAAAGATTTTGGTAACATATACCGTCTTTCAGATATACCCAGAATCTCGCAAATCTTATATTTATGCATACATTTATATTTTTCATTTATGTTTTTGTGTGTGCCATCACACCATGAGGGGTCCAGTAACATACACTGTCTTTCAGGTGTACCCAAAGCCTAGAGAGTCTGGTAACATATACCGTCTTTCAGGTATACCTAGAGTCTCACAAACTTTATGATTATGCATACATTTTTATTGTTCATTTATTTTCTTGTGCGAGCCATTGCACCATGGGGATTTCCAAAATCTCGAACCCGCCCCCAGGTTCAACCACACTGTATACATCTTATCACTTGGGTGCCATAAGCACCGCCAAGATGTGTAATTTCCCAGAATTTGGCTCGACCCAGAGCCCACATTCAAAACATTTATTTTCTAAGTTATGGCATACACTTTCGTACCCATGAACAATGTCATACTTGTGGCAAGCTTTGTTTATCTTGAATGTGCACATTTTTTTTTAAGTGCACTCTTATTGAGGTTACATGTACTTCACACACTGCGTCGGGCTTCCTTAAGCACGCCCACACCATGGTCATGTGGCAACCACCACCAAGTGACACCATCAATGAGACATGCTAACTGATGCTCGCGTTCGTTGAGGAGTCCACCTGCCACTTATGTGTGCAAGGCGCAACTAGCACCCGAATGGGGTTATCCATTCTCTGCTGCACCCACGTTAGTGGTGCAGCCCTATAGTCGAATCCAGCAGGTCACGGTAGGCTTTTATGGCCGACCGACCATCATGAGCAGCGACCAACGCCACTGCCACCACATCCTTGAATCCCAAGGCTAGAGAGGGACAAAACCCCTCAATCCACCCAACTAGGTTGCACGAAGGTAGCCCCTACTACCATCCGACAAGAAGTAGTCTACTAGCTGCATCGGTTCTGAGCAGATTCGTAAAGTACCTCCCTGAACCATGGCTTTTAAGCTGCTGCCACACAACGACAACAGGGCCCTTAGCTTACGCCGACCCAGTGATGCCCTGCTGCATCAACAAGGTGCTGGTTTAGCCAGCGCCGTGAGTCATATCAAGCGCTGGCCTCAGTGTGCTCAATCGACACACTGGCATAGGGGAACCATCCAGCCCGTCGAGGGTCTGCTGCCAAGAGTGGCGGAACATTCCAGTGGAGAGTCGGTGACAAACCATTGCACCGACTATTCAGCCCAGATTGGCAGGGGACAGACCGGCCAGAATGGGTTGGTTTTGCCCAGACATCCCTTACACGTAAAGAATTTGGCTGGGGCTGCGAAAAGCCTTTGAGCATTTTATTTTCATTTGAACTTATATATGACGTGTGGAAATGAAAGGAACCAGATTGGGTTCCTGTGAACATGCTCGCGTTCACACCCCGAACCAGACTTGACACTTTCATGAGTCTATGTGCAGGTTCACCTGCACTGTCTTGCATTGACAACAATTAAACATGAACTAATAGACCTAGTTTTTTTTTTTTAAACCATCTATTTGACTTCACTACCACGTATAAAAATTTCAATAGCATATAACATGTAGTCAAATTTATCATACTGATTACAATATAACCAGACATCACATTTCCAGAATTTTAATCTACGTTGGATTCAGTATTATGCGGTATGCATAGGGATAGAGAAAACATGAAATGTACAATGAAGACAAGTTTTCCTTTTTGGTTCCTATATAAAACCCTAAACATGCATGTAACTAATTTCATACACTTGAATCTTTACATAAACCATGGAAATATAACTTAACATGTCATTTTATTGTATCCATGACAGCAACGTTTAAAGACTTACAACTACGTGTAAGCACCCTCCACTAAGTTTGGTGGAAGGTCTACGAGCAATTTGCCGGACTCACAATGAGCAACAAGAGTAAAAACGAAGGTACTCCGACAGCCCCAGCAGGAGCAGTGTGTGCTGCCCTGCAAAATGGGTCACGACCCTGCTTAGTCGGAGCAGACCATCCAGGTCTGACCAGTCCCCCATACGGTAACCTGTACGGTCAGATCGTGCCAAGGTAGCGTGCATCCTATTGGATCACGTTACCCCACTTTATACCCAACATTTTCTTTTTTTTTCCAAGGATCAGTTTCTTTTCACAACTATCTTTTCACAACTATCTATCACTTAATATTTCAGAATTTTTTTTCTAACAAAAAGATAACGTCCAGAATGGTTTGGACATTTCAGTAAAAGGAAATATCCCATCATTTTTCCTTAGCTAGGTTAACCCACATACACAATCCGGTAAAACAATATGCGTTGTTGTTGGTAGGGCTTGGGCCAAAATATAAGGCCACATGTGTAACCGTGATCTTAATGTGGTTCAGGTATATGCAAGAAAAGAAAATCTAATGATGCACCATAATAGTACCAGAGTTGATATGAATCCAACTTAAAAACTATGATCTTGATTTTTTTTTTTCTAGAGATCATCCAACATCCAGATACGTCTAGATCTATACCAAATATGCCAATAAATATGTAAACCTCCCCTAATATACAGGTTCAAGGTTAATAGCAAGTGTCTATACACTGAACATTATATTGGTACCCCTATGCATGTTCATATTCAACAGCATGCGTCTGTGCAGATCCATGTCTATCAGCATAGGTAAAGATCGATAAAAACCTCTACCTTACTTAATAGGTAAGAGATGTGATATTAATGTATGCAGACCCATACATGCATGTCCATCACAACATTCATGTATATTGCATCAGACATATCAAAATACCCAAAAGTAAATGAATGGGTATTAAGTCCAGGGTAACATTTCAAATCGTTATTTCAAGCTACTACATGGTTAGGCATGCGATATTCATCTCAGATCGCTCACTTGAATTTCTGAATATCTCACCATAATGCACTTGCAAAAAAAACAATAATAAATCTAATATTGGTAGATCACCGCACCACTGTCACATTTTTTTTTTCTGTGCGGCTTAACACAAGACCGTGTTGGTGACCGGACCTCCATTGATCGTCATTTAGGTGAATGAAGGTTCAACACAAGCTGAACATGCCCTACAATGCCTATCATTCCCCTTATCGATGATGTCGTCCGAACTCAAAATCGACCAACTACAACATATTCATGTTACAGGGCATCTAACACATACATATAGAATAGAATACTCCTTACCTGTTCGGAGATTCGAGCAAGCGGTGCCGAAGCTTTCTCCTTCGGTCGAAGCACCACGTGATAATGATGAAGGTGAAAGTGAAGGTCACACGTCCAACAATGGAGGTGTAGGGGACTATAGATAGAGAGAGAGAGACAGCCAAAATCATGATTCACGATTTTTCTAAAGGCCTTCCCTATTTTATCTCCACTTGATTAGGTGGGTTTCAAAAATTGAATTCATGGGACGTCTCCTCCATCCCCCATGATTTTAGGTGGGCTGGGGTCATTTCCCGTTATGCCCCCATCTTCTTTGAATGGAATTCTCCCTAGCTACTATTTTTTTTTTGTTTTAGTGGTACCTCTCTACCCCTTTTTGGTGGTATTCCCCTATTTTTTTTGGTAAAGTCAGAGGAGTAACAACTCCTCTCACGTTTTTGGTGGAGGGAGGGCTAAAAGAATAAGATAGGGATTCTTTTAGCCCCTACGTTTTTACCTTTTTCAAAAAGGTAAAATGCATGTGGTTTATGCAAAAAGATCTTATGCATAGGGGGTTTCAAACCATGGTCTACTCCCAAAGGGGCAACAAACCCCACCACTGTGCCATAGTAGAATTAATTATACTTAAACCTATCTAGGCCTATTTTCGCTTTTTAAAAAAAGTGAAAAGCATTTTTTTTCTATACTACATGTGCACATAGTGGATTTTGAACCTGCGTTAAATCCCAAGAGGTAAGAAACCTCACCACTACACCACACTCTCTTTTATTTATTGTTTTGGCGGAATTAATTTATATAACTTTCGCTGAATGTTTCACTATTCGGCGGATTTTCTCATTTTCACGTATGCTTTCTCGATTCTTCTTGTCTTCGCATTAACTTCCATTTAATGTATTTCGGATCTCACACCAGAGTCTTGAAGTATTCGAGTTTCTTAAGATACCTTTGCGAATCAGGCCAGATTTTTGGATCTCCCTGGAATCCAAATCCGAGTCCAATTCCGAGCTTTCTTTATTGGATTTGTGTGAACCACCCCAGATTCACTAGAATTGCATTGAATTTAACAATGTCATGTTATTTAGCAATATTTCCCATTTTTTATTTCACTGAAAATTCATTAAAAATTCTTGGGTTTTACATTTATACTCATTGATGCTATTGGCCACCATAAATCATATATTCCCGACGATAAGTATCTTTGGCAATGACTTGTTTTCTTCTAGTGATAGGGTCTCCTTGCCATATTGTCCTATTTTCCCATAATTGGTGGTTCGACTCCCCATTTATAATTACAGCGTAAGAAGGGGTTGTGACTTGTGACACATTTCATGATCTTGTTTATCCAACTTCTCTCAAACCCAAAGAGGTTTAGATTTTCCTCAAGGAAATCCTAATCCACTTTGTCATAAGCCTGGGTCAAATCCGTTTTAAAGATCACGCCTCTCTGCTTGCTGGAAAACATTGAATCTACCATTTCATGTGCCATGAGGGCACTATCCTGAATAATGTGTCCTTTCAAAAAAGGCCTATTGATTAAGGCTGATTACTCGGTCTAAAACCCCCCTCATTCTGTTTACCATGATCTTGGTTATGACCTTGTATATGAAATTTCACAATCCAATAGGACGAAATTGTGTAAGTCTGTTAGTTCCTTAAAGTTTTGAATGAGGTCTATATTGGTGCAATTGATCCTCTTCAAGAGTTTACCATTTTGGAAAAAATTCTTCACAGCTTTGGTGACATTGTTACCCACTATGTGCCAAAAATTTTATAGAAGAAGCCCGAGAAGCCGTCTGGGTCTGAGGCACTATTGGCATAAAGTTCAAACACTACCCCTTCACTTCCCCATCTGATACTTCTTGGGCTAGATGCGCATTCTCTTCAGCAATCACTCTTGGTTCTCTTTCCCATTGAATGAATTTGGATGGGTGGCTGTTTTCATGGAGAGATTTGCAAAGTATTCAACTCCTTCCTTCTTGAGACCCTCTGAGTCTTGCACTATAGTGCCATCCCCAAGAACTAGGGATGTTATGTGATTCCTCTTAATGTTCATGTTGTATAAGAAATGAAAGAATGAAGTGTTACGATCTCCCTCCCCAGCCATTTACACCTTGATTTTTGCCTCCACATCGATTCCTCCATTTCTTGTAAAGTTTGGAGTTCGTCTTATAGTTGGAGCTCTTTAGTTATACTTTCCAATTCCATCTGATGGTGGCATGCCCTAAGCTCTGAATGGATATCTTTAGTTCTCTGGGATGGCTCCTATAGATGCTCTCGCCCCCTTAAACATGGCACACCCCGAAACTCTAGTCTCCCAACTACTACTAATGATTTGTTCACATTCCTTTTTGACTGCCCAACTGTTAAAATGAACGAGGGAATTGGCCTAAAATAGGGAGTTGATATGATCTGGATCCCATTGTGGTCTAAGACCAATCTAGGGATTATTCTTCCTTCTGTGTTCCGAATTTGCTTCACCCACCGGTCATTTTTGAGACATTGGTCAAGCCGACCAGCTCTGAGCGTTGGACCCTTTTGCTGGTTTAAGTAGAAGTGGAGTTTGGGATGTTGATCTCAGAGAGTTTACAAGCCTCAATCATGGAGTTGAATTGTTGACTAACTATATGACCATACTTGGATCAAACCCTCTCCATAGTATATCTAGTGGTGTTCTAGTCCCCTAAAATCAGCCACGGTCAGTCTCTTAGATGTTGTATCAGGTTCTGCCAAAGTTAGCGTCTTTTGATAGCTTCATTCCGGCCATATACGTCAGTGACAATCACCACTTCATTATTTTGCTCCACGAGCACTGTCATCAATTGGTCTGTAGTCAACACCCAGTCGAGCTACTTCTGAAAGTTTTGCATAGATCTCTCCTTCATTCTTAGGGACTGAAGGGTCGGGGAACCTTTCCTCTTGAATGAGCCTCCTACGAGGGTCTTTGTTTAGATTCCTGACCCGAGTCTGAATATGTGATTCTATCATGCTCATATGTGTGCTAAGGCAGTCAAAAAATTGAATATGTGATTATAGCATGTTCATATGTGTTTTAAGGCATCTAGAAAAACTCTATATGTGATTCTACCATGCTTAGATGTGCTTTAAGGCAGGCAAAAAACTATATATGTGATTTGATCATGCTCGTATGTGTGCTAAGGCAGTCAAAAAATTGAATATGTGAATATAGCATGCTCATATGTGCTCTAAGGCAGGCAAAGCAAAAAATTTTATATGTGATTCTATCATAAATGATATATAGCATGTTCATATGTGTTCTAAGGCAGTAAAAAAACTCTATATGTTATTATAGCATGCTCATATGTGTGCTAAGGCAGGCAAAAAACTGAATATGTGATTATAATATGCTCATATGTGTTCTTAGGCAGTCAAAAAACTGAATATGTGATTATAGCATGCTCATATGTGTTCTAATGCAGTAAAAAAAAACTTTATATGTGATTCTATCATGCTCATATGTGTTCTTAGGCAGGCAAAAAAACTTTACATGTGATTATAGCATGCTCATATGTGCTCTAATGCAATAAAAAAACTCTATATGTTATTATAGCATGCTCATATGTGCTCTAAGGCAGTCAAAAAACTGAATATGTGATTATAACATGCTCATATGTGTTCTTAGGCAGGCAAAAAACTGAATATGTGATTCGAGCATGCTCATATGTGTTCTAATGCAGTCAAAAAAACTTTATATGTGATTCTATCATGCTCATATGTGCTCTAAGGCAGACAAAAAGTTATATATATATGTGATTCTATCATGCTCATATGTGTGCTAAGGCAGTAAAAAAATTGAATATGTGATTATAGCATGTTCTTATGTGTTCTAAGGCATCTAGAAAAACTCTATATGTGATTCTACCATGCTCAGATGTGCTTTAAGGCAGGTAAAAAACTATATATGTGATTCGATCATGCTCGTATGTGTGCTAAGGCAGTCAAAAAATTGAATATGTGAATATAGCATGCTCATATATGCTTTAAGGCAGGCAAAGCAAAAATTTTTATATGTGATTCTATCATAAATGATATATAGCATGTTCATATGTGTTCTAAGGCAGTAAAAAAACTCTATATGTTATTATAACATGCTCATATGTGTGCTAAGGCAGTCAAAAAACTGAATATGTGATTATAATATGCTCATATGTGTTCTTAGGCAGTCAAAAAACTGAATATGTGATTATAGCATGCTCATATGTGTTCTAATGCAGTCAAAAAAACTTTATATGTGATTCTATCATGCTCATATGTGTTCTTAGGCAGGCAAAAAAACTTTATATGTGATTATAGCATGCTCATATGTGCTCTAATGCAATAAAAAAACTCTATTTGTTATTATAGCATGCTCATATGTGCTCTAAGGCAGTCAAAAAACTGAATATGTGATTATAACATGCTCATATGTGTTCTTAGGCAGTCAAAAAACTGAATATGTGATTTGATTATGCTCATATATGTTCTAAGGCAGACTAAAAACTGAATATGTGATTATACCTGAGAGGGACCTGGAATCGAAGATCCCCTATCCTGAACAGCGGCCTTGATCTCATTTCGAAGAAAGGGGGCGACGGTGTATTGGAAGTAGTTATTCAGTGATTCATTAATGATCTCGCGTACATCATCACCGGAAAGAATAGTCGGTTGCTTGGAGCTTATGTCGGCGCAAGAAGTCGGTGAGCCGTAACTGGAAGAACCAATAACTGGTTAAGTGTTCATATTACTCCCAAACCCGAACACGCGACCTTTTTTGGGTTCACCTGCTGCAGTCACCCATGCTGTAGGATCAAATGATGGATGCTGAGTAGCGTCATCGCCATATCGCTCTACCATCTGTTGCTCATATGCCTCTTACAAAATAATGTTTAAAGTATTAATTAATAATTATTGATAACATTATGATAACTTGCATATATATTGCAATGATTATTAATAGAATTAATACATACCGTTGTCATTCTCGCCTTCTCTGATACAAAGACTCCCGTGGTCTTCCGTTTATGTGTTTCTACAAACACATCCTTATATGGTACACTGCCTCATTTTTCTGTTTCTTGCGAAGTTAAATGACAAAAGATTTAGTACACAAGTTTGCAACAATACTTATAAAATTAATATTATATATTGATGAGTTACCATTTTCTTTAGGTGGCTCCCAAATGTCTTAGATCCACCTGTGTGCAGATGGGCTTCGGGCATCTTCGATCGATTTTGTGCAGCCTTTGCAGAGCAATTTCTAAATGCATCTCCCGCCCACTTTTCGCATATTTCATCCCAGTAATCTCTCCTGATAGTAATAGGACCATGGCCATTCCACAGTAATGGATCATCTACTACGCCAGATGCTTTTTTTGCTGCAGTCTTCATAGTGTGCAGCATGTCTGCAAATCAATTGGCAGCCACCTTCTGCCACACCTTCCTTGCATCATTTTCTTCCACCGTAGTTGCGAAGCGATTCGAAGCCTACAAATATTTTCAGAAAGTTAGTAGACATTGCTTAAATAAATTAAATATAAAACACATTAACTATGAGGAACAACTGTATACCATGAATGAGGACCACAATCTGTCTAACACCTCCTTTGGGTACTCTTTCCATTGAGCAACTGGTCCTGGTAGATGTTGAAGAAGTGAATTCTTAATCTTCCATACTACTTCTTGTGGCTCAAACCTCGTGCTGCACATGAATTGTTACACAGTAAATATCAATATAAAATATTTAAAAGATATACAATAATTGAAAACAAAATACTTACGGTCGATTATCGATATACACTATTCGAATGAGTCTTCTTGTGCCAGCCTGAGAAGACCCTGTTTCCTGTGTTGGCTGTTGACTTGTGCGATCAACTGGTGTAGGTGGGTCGTGTACAGGCGCAACATCATCTGTAAAAAAATACATTAGAAATTCTCAGAATGCGCATTTGAACTAATCAAGCATCCAATTAGTTATATGATATACCTATCACAGGAGCTCGTGAAGATGAAGGCTGAGCCTGGCTACTACTGGATGAGCGACCACTATAACTTCCACGAACCATATTCTAACAAATAACATATGTCATACAATACATTCAAATAATTCACATCAAGTATTAGAATGCATTCAAGTCATTCACATCAAGTATTGCAATGCATTCAAATAATTCAAATCATTCACATCAAGTATTGCACTAATTCAAATCATTCGTTAATTGCATAAATTATAATACATTCAGATAATTGAAATCATTCACATCAAGTATTACAATGCATTCGAATCATTCGTATCAAGTATTAATATACATTCAAATAAAATTTTTAATCATTCACACCAAGTATTGCAATACAACTCACATCAAGTATTACAATGCATTTAAATAGAGGTTTGTAGTATAAGATTTTGCTCACTAGCTTGAGAATTCTTCCTCGTCACTAGTTTGACTTTCTTCTTCTTCTTCTTCTTCTTCTTCTTCATTGTTTGCCCATCTACTTGGTACATCATTTGGATCATATTCCTCTATGAATGTTTCATCGGCCAATGGAGATATGACATGCATATCATGCGCAACATCGTGACCATAAGCGAAGTCATAGACATCATCTGATTGATAGTAATCACTGTCTTCAGCTAACTCATCTTCCTGTAACTGATCATACTTGGGGTATAGTTTGGATTTCACCTTGCAAACTGCCCACCATTCATTTCTATCTGACTTTTTTATACTCGGATATGAAGTATAATAAACTTGTTGAGCTTGCGAGGCTAATATGAATGGTTCATATGTTCCAAACCTGGATTTATGATTCACCTCCACATTTGACCCCTTTCTATTTTCGGGTCCATGAGAGTTAGTCTTAGGAACCCATATCCATTTGGATTTTTGTTTCCTTTGAAAATAAATATTCTTTCTATAAAAGGATTTAGAATAAACATGTCTAGAATAATCATATCTAGATGCATTTCTATTAGAACTAGAAAGTTTAGTTCTATGAACAAAAGGTTGAGAATAATGTCTTTGATTTTTCACCACATAGTTTGGTCTATTTTGAGTATCAAAGAAGCTATATCCCAATCCGGTTTTATTAACCGAGCATCTTTGAGAACCAAGAAGTTTTTTTAGATTCTCTTGACCATTTGTGAATTTGGTCACTATAGAAAGAAGATCATTTGACTTTTCTTTAAGACTAGATATATTTTTTTTAAGAGATTGGTTCTAACTCCAATTTCTTTTATCTCAAGTGCTTGGCAAGAATTTTTCTTCTTGAGATCTTCTATTTCTTGAAGTAACACTTTATTTTGAGAGTCAAGAGTTAAATTTTTACTTTTTAACTCTTTATTTTTAGAACTAAGACTCTTAAATTTAGCATATAAATCATTAAATGCTTCAAATAACTCATCATAGTCAAATTGACTTACCGAATCTTCTTGTTCTACAAAACACATGTTGGCAACTTCTTCATTTGATTCTTCATCGGAAGAGGAGTCACTATCATCTCAACATGCTCGAAATGCCTTTTTCTTCTTGAATTGGTCCTTGGGCTTGATTTTGAGAAGAGGGCAATCTTTCTTGATATGTCCTGCCTTTTTGTAGTTAAAGCACTTTACTTCATTGGGAATGGAAGAATATGCTTTCTTTGCCTTTCTTTGAAATCTTCCCTTTTTGATGAATCTTCTGAATTGCCTTGTGATGAGGGCAATATCTTCATCTTCATCTTCTTCTGAATTTTCTGAGTCAGAAGTAGCCTTAAAAGCAAGAGATTTCTTCTTAGGCTCTTTTTCTTGTCTGTCTTGAAGTTGGACCTCATATGCCATTAGGTTACCAACTAAGTCTTCAAGAGTGAGAGTATTGAGATCATTTGCTTCTTCAATAGCAGTGGTTTTTCTCTCCCATTCAGGAGTTAAACACCTTAGAATCTTTCTGACTAAATCCACTTGTGAATATTCTTTTCCAAGGGATTTCAAAGTGTTAGTTATATCGGTCATTCTAGTTACCATGTCCGATATAGATTCATTTTGCTTCATTTTGAACAATTCAAATTTATGAACTAAAGAAGCAATTTTAGATTCCTTTACCTTTGACGTACCTTCATGAGTTACTAGAAGAGTATGCCAAATTTCATTTGTTGTAGAGCATTGAGAGATGCGATTGAATTCTACCTTGTCAACGCCACAATATAATGCATTCATGGCTTTGGCATTTAGTGAAGCAGTCTTCTTTTCATCATCGGTCCATCGACTGAAATCAGTTGATGGAGTTTGGTACTTTTCTGAAACAACTCTCCAGATATCGAGATCCATGGATTGCAAGAATATTGTCATTCTTACTTTCCAGTATCCATAGTTTATTCCGTCGAAGAGAGGAGGACGAACAGAGGAGCATCCTTCTTTGTGCTGAGATGTTGTAGTTGTCATGCTAGATGATGGTCAAATCAAAGTAATAACAAACCTGTGCTCTGATACCAAATGAAAGTGCACTAGGATCGAGGCAACAAGTACTAGAGGGGGGGTGAATAGTGCTTTTAAAAATTGTCTGCGGAATATTAAATGATTTTGCAAATCTCAAAGCAAACACACAAAGAACACAAGATTTTATCCTGGTTCGGTCTAACCCAACCTACATCCAGTCCCCAAGCAAAACCCGCTTGAGATTTCCACTATCAACCTTGTAAACTACAAGATCACACAGACCATAACTGGTCCCACTTTCAGTAACAACCCTACTGAAAGCAAACAACTCCTTTACACCAAGGAGTCCTTCTTTTTACAGAAAAGAAATAACAACTTACAATACAACCTATGAGCCTTCCTTTTGAATGCAAATGAGATGCAATTGGCTTTTGAGGTTGTTGAAATACTCTACTCACGAATTCACTATCTCTCAAAGTGATTTGAGTGAAAAACTGAAGTGAAAATATCACGTGAGTGAGAAAACAAATACTTGAATGAATAGGAGTGAAAAGCAATAAGTAAATGACTCAAATCGATTGATATCTTGTTTCTATTGTTGTTTTTTAGTGTAAAATGCACTCATATTTATAGTTTAAAGATTCTATACGTTGAGAGTATGAAAGGGTGTCAAAACTGTCCATTTTGAACGATCAAAACGTTTGAAAAATGAAAAGACACGCCTTTTTGAAGTTTCAGGAAAACGACAAAATTAGTCGACTGAAACATCAGTTAGTCGACTAATAGTTAGTTATTAGTAGACTGACAGTTATCGTCGGTCGACTGATCTGTTAATCGAGCCGTTTGAAAATCTGAACTTTTGAAACTTAGTCGACTTGAAAAAAGTTAGTCGACTGATAATATCATCAATAGACTGAAAAACCTTTTAGTCGACTGCTGCTAAAATCTTCTGAAAAACAAACATTTTGTTCGGTCGACTGATAAAAAGCCTTAGTCGACTGCTGCTAAATTTTCAGAAAACACATGTTCTATTCAGTTGACTGATAAAAGCATTAGTCGACTGCTGCTAATTTTCCAGAAAACAGACATTCTGTCCAGTCGACTGATAAAACCTTCGGTCGACTAATTTGACAAAAATGACTTTTTAGAAAATATGGCGCGAAAGGATTAGTCGACTGGTAAGTCTATTGGTCGACTAATAAACATGAAAATTTAAGAAAAGAGTTTTCTAAAAGGATTTTCATGAGGGTTTTTTTTAGAAAAGTTTTTCTAAAGACTTTTAAGGTGAAATGCAACCTAAATATGCACTCTAAGTAAGGCTCTTACAAGAATCTAAGACTTTTAATGAATTAAACATTTGCACACTAGTCTTCAAAGATTCTTCATCGAATTCTTCAATTTCTTCATAGCCTTAGCTGAAATGCAGTTGATTCCACTTGCTCATCATCAAAACCTTGTACTTGAAGTATCATGTATGGCTTCATTGTCGTAACATTAACAACTTCATTTATGACTCATATGTTAATGTCACATCGTAAAGTAACTGAAGCGCATACTGCAATTGCTGAAATAGTTGATAGTGTCAGCATTGCACCAAGGAAGACATACAATTTATGCGCGCAGAGTGGTCGCAAGAATGTTCCATTCACACCTATGGATCTAAGAAACCACTTGAGAAGAAAGAGGACAAATAATATGAAGAATGAAGAAATATGTTCTTTGGTTGATTACTTACTTAAGAAATCAAGCAATGACCCTGGTTTCTTTAGTGCAATGCAACTGGATGAAGATGGATATGTTGTGAATATGTTTTGAGCAGATTCAAAGTCAAGAGTAGATTATGAATGCTTCAATGATGTACTTGTTTTTTATATGACTCTGAAGATTAATACTAAACAATGGCCATTTGCGCAGTTTATCAAAGTGAACAATCACTCACAGAGTTTTATATTAGGCGGCGCTTTTTTTTATGACCAGACTAAGGAAAACTTTGAGTGGTTGTTCAGAGTATTTACACAAGCAATGAATGGAAAGCATGCTAAAGCTATACTTACAGATGGTGATTACGCAATTGCGGTTGCAGTGTCTCATACATGGCCAGATGCACATCATTGCCTATGTTTGTGGCATATCTTTCAAAATACAGTAAAGAACATAGGACACATTTAATCAGAAGACAGGGTTTGATAAAAAGTTTACAAGGTGTGTACTTGAGAGTATAAATGAGGTCACATTTATGTCTGATTAAGAGAAAATGATTCAGATGTACGACCTTAAAGACTGTGTGTGGTTACAAAATTTATATGCAGACAAAGAGAAGCGGGCATTGGCATATGAAAGACAATACTTTTGTTCAGGTATGATAAGCACACAAAGAACCGAATCTATGCATATCACACTGAAGAAAACCTTGTATTCATGTTTGACAATGTTTTGCTTCATGAAACAATATAAATTATTTATAGACGGTCTTAGACAAAATGAGCTTGAACAAGATGTGAAATGCTTTAACACACACCCTGTAACTTTGGGCATGAAAATATTGATGCAACTTGTAGATCTGTATACACTAACTGTATTTGAATGGATTAAGAAAGAGGTTATACAGGTCATGAATTGCAACATAGAAGGACATATGCAAACCGAGAATATGCACAAATACCATATTGTATGGGAGGGCGAAGAGCATCCAAAAAGGCAAGAAGCACATGTTATATACAATGTTGACAACAGAACAGTTGAATGTACGTGTAAAATATATGAATTCAAAGGTATTTTATGTCGTCATTCATTAAAGATACTTAATCAAGAAAAGATATAAGAAATACCTGAGTTATATTTAATGCAAAGATGAACGAGACAAACAAATATTGAACTGCTAGATACAGATAATGTTAGTCTATCTAGTATTGATGAAAAGTTCTATATAGCCTCCCGTTACCAATAACTATGTAGGTCACTTATGCATGTTGCAAATTTAGCATCAAAAAGTTGAAGAAGCCTATATATGCATGAGAAAGTGTCAAGGGAGTTACTTGAAAACGTGCAATTAATTCACCATCAGTCCGTTGCGGCTCATGAAGACTAGTCTAAGAAAATGAGAGCGAACGAAGGTGAAAATCATGCTTCCCCTGACCCGCATGAGAAGTTGCACTGAAGCATAAACATTATCTTCAACAAGTCAGGAGTCAACGTTGTAGATTATGATAGAAAAATTCACTTAGCGAAGGGTATCAAAAGAAAACCTGTCTCTTATCGCAATCGTCGGAGGACAAAGGGTGCACCAGAATTGGTTGATAAGAAAAGGTCTAAGAAACAACCAACCCCTAAGCAAAAGCAATCAAGCCCTTTGCATGAACATATATGTAATACATTATATTGCTTCTCAAGTAAATTGCATTACGTGCAACTTATCAATATCTAACTTGTGTAATTTCTAACATGCAACAATACCCTACAAATGTGCACTACAACATTGGAACCTTCAATCCTCCCAACCAGTTTGAGTGAAACAATGGCATTAGTTTTACAAGTCTTTTGGTATGTAATCAATGTTGGGAGGATGTTTGTATTTCTTGTTAAACTTAATGTAGTGTCTTATATTGTTTTGTTTCATGACATGCTCAATTCAATTCAAAAGTGAGCAATGGAATACAGGAATCACGTGTGAATTCTTCAGCCATATAATTATGTAAATAAACTGTATTAAAAGTAAAAATCGTTGTCTCATCTAGCCTTCATATATACAAATTATTGTACATATACTGTATTTGAATCGTTGCGCAAAAAGTTCTGTGAATAAACTGTATTAAAAGTAAAATTCATTGTCTCATCTAGCCTTCACATATACAAATCATTATACATATATTGTAGTTGAATCGTTAAACAAAAAGTTGTTCTGTAAATAAACTACATTAAAAGTAAAAATTATTGTCTCATCTAGCCTTCACATATACAAATCGTTATACATATACTGTAGTTGAATCGTTACACAAAAAGTTATTCTGTGAATAAACTATATTAAAAGTAAAAATTGTTGTACATATACTGTATTTGAATCTTTACACAAAAAGTTTTGTAAATAAACTGTATTAAAAGTAAAAATCATTGTCTCATCTAGCCTTTACATATACAAATTGTTGTACATATACTATAGTTGAATCATTGCGCAAAAAGTTATTCTGTGAATAAACTGTATTAAAAGTAAAAATTATTGTCTCATCTAGCCTCTACACATACAAATCATTGTACATATATTGTATTTGAATCGTTATACAATATATTGTCCTATAGCGATTTACACAATGACGTCTATGTCGGAGACAACGATTTGCCTTTGCTACAAATAACAGTCTAACTTATTGACATGTATAGTAAAAACGATTTATCATGTAGCCCATCGACATGATTTACAACCACATCAATTTACATATTATCCTATGTAAAAGCATGAAAAACACAAATCTTTTCATTTTGGAAGTATATATCAACATTCCTCTTCAGATCAACATTTATCAGCATTCTTCTTGAAATCGGAGTAATTATTGAATTTTTATTTCAACCCAGAGAGATTTACATAATTTGTATATACAGTCTTACAAAATTTGTATACACAGTCTATAAAATCTGTTACAAATCTCTGTACATCATATTATGCCTGGGAGGTTCACGTTGTTTGTTGCCTAATCTTGCCATCTGAGTTTTTTTCTCTTCCACAATTAGAAACTCTATCAATTTTTTGCATAGTTCTGTGCAGAATCCAAGTATATCATCCTACAACAAAAAGGTAATGTGAGACCAATATAGAAATTGAGTCCCCAGTAATATAGGATAATAAAATATGTTTAAGTGTAGATCATACAATGTTGAAATCAAATTCTTGTCCATTGTATATTGCTTCAATATACTTCATTACAAATGTGCCACAATCGATGCCATTATTTTATAAAGGAGCATCGAGTGTGCAGTGAAACCTCCACTCGCCAATGTCGACACCCAAGACTTATTTGAGGACTCTCGCCTATGGTTAATGCAGAAGCAAGTAAATTCTGAGCCACCGTACAAGATACAATACACTTATAGATAAAAACTTACCAAATGCATAATGTCATGTTCTATACTAGTGTGAAAGTCCAATGAGTTATAGCACCATAGTTGTTGTTTTCATAAATCCATCACGTATAAGACTCAATGCTCAGACGATCACTATAATGTAGGAATCAATATTTACAAATTGATGATAAAATATCTTACAAATCGATATGAAAATTCCTATTGATAGCTTAGAAATCGATATAAAAAATCAACATACAAATCAATTTTAAGAATTAAAACAATATCTTAAATCAATATAATATCTTACAAATCGATAGTAGAAATCATGTTAGGACTGTTATGCCTCACAAACCTTGAACAACATGTTTCTTCACTTATCTTTTTACTTGACCAAAAGTCTCTGTAGTGATCATCGTTACCCCAACATTGTAGTCCATCTTGAAATCCAGTGGTGTATGGCAGTCGGTAGACGAAACTCTATTGAACAAAATAGTGATAATAGTAAGGTTAAAACACAAAGCAACAAAAGTAAATCAAAAAATATAAGAGAACCGATATACCATGAAATAAGGGCTGACGATGAGTCTAGTATTGGTTGTTGCGTTGCTTTGAATATACATGAAAAAATCGTATATAGTTTGTTTAAAATAAATATGCACGTGTTAACATACATACCCATGGCATACGTAAATATATAAATGATAGTGGTTTCATACTTAAAAAATTACTGATAGTGTTTTCTTCTACAAATTCATCTCGCAACCAGTTGATGTTTTCTTGGAGCTCTTTGCTGAGTTTTCAGTTACCTTTTTTTGTGGATGTTCCACTGACATTAGCAGAATATTCAATAAATGATTTGTCACACTATATTGCAATTCCTTTCTACAATACACAAAATCAATCAAATATACGATAGAAAAGAGACAAATCGAATATACGATCTGTCGTGTTTATAAAATATACGCTTGATTCACCATCGCTAGCTGTGTAGTTGTCATCGTCTCCTTCCTCGCCATCGAAACCCCTTTTGCAATGAAGCAGGTTATATCTTCGGTCCCCAAACACGTCGTTTATAAAGGAAACGTTGGTTCATTTGTTCCTTACTCATGAAGCAAAGTGAAGCAACACCCTCCTGAACTTGTGCGATGTGTCACTCATTTATAAAGGAAACGTCATTTCACATCCCGCTCATTTTAAAAAATCATGCACAAAGTATATAATAAACAAATAAATTACATTGTGCATAAATTAAAAAACATCTCTTCATTTGCAAATCACTATAGAAAATAGAATATCGAGATAAGATCGTCATAATACAAATCGTTTCATGGCCAAACCGTTGGTCATGATGTATTGTAACTAAATACTCATATTATTTGTAAATGAATGTGGTTGTAAATCACATCGATTTGTATTTATGAAGTTACCGCGACAACAATATGTCTTTGTTTGTCTTTATGAACGATATTGATATGTAATATCGCAATTTACTCATATCGATTTGCAGTTGTTACTAAAATATTATTTTAGTATAAAACTTAAATCGGTATCAAGTTGTAAATCGATTTGTATTTATAAAGTTACCTTGATTTGTACTTTACTAAGTCTAAATATCGTATCAATTTATTTATTTATTATTATTTTTGCCTTTTATGAACTAGTCATTGTGTAAACCACGATAGGACATATCTTTCACATAACCAAAGCTCGTAAAGGCAAATCGCGGTAGGATAAATCGTTTTCGCTTTATGTCCATGGTTGTACAAATACCATGATAGGTCAAACGAATTTGGTGGAATTAAATATATTCTATTGAGAGAATGGGTTTAGGTGGAGGAGTGATTGGATTGGGTTGGTTGTGAGACCCATTTAGCTCTCATCAAATCCAAACCCAATCCAAACTATTATATATATAGACACACACACACACACACACACACACACACACACACACATATATATATATATATATATATATATATATATATATATATATATATTAATTAAATTTATTTAGGTCTCAAATAAACCCAAATTCTATTTATTTAAGTAGGATCCATTTGAAATTTAGATAGATCCAAAATTTATTATATGCTATTGAAATTCACATGACACTATACAGATTCATTTAGATCATAAGTGAATCCAAATCTTGTTTTCTTAAGTAGAATCTATTTGGGTCTCGAATTGAATTCAGATCCAAACAAATTCATTTTACCTTCATGAGATCCACTTAGGTCTAAAATAGATCCAAAAGCCTTATTTACTTATTGGAATCCAATTGGATCTCCAAATGGGTCCGAATATTAATTTACCTAATGAAATCTAATTGAGTCTTCAAGTAGATTTGATATCTTATTTTCTTAGTAGGATCCAACTTGATCTCAAAATGGATCTAAAAAACTTTTTACATTAGAGGAGATCTATTTGGATCTTAAATTGATCCAAATCTCTTATAGGGCCGGTCCAAACCCTAATCTGAGTCTAAACTCTTTCCATATCTATTTGGGTCGACCCAAATACTCTGCAACGATCTCATAATTTTTTCAATTAAACATTAAATAACTTGAATAAATGTTGAAATATTATTGATAATGAATTTGCTAATTAGTGAACCCATAAATTTTCAAGAAAAAACCTTCTAATCAATTAACTATAATAATTCACAAAAATATCTTTTTAATTCATTTCAAAATTCTAAAAAATTTGTGGACTTCCTTTTTAAATATCTAAATATGCGAATTTGCATTGTTTAGGTACTTTACTAAGTCTAAACATCGTGTCAATTTGTTTATTATTATTTTTTTTTACCTTTTATGAATCAGTCATTATGTAAATCATGATAGGACATATTGTTCACATAGATAAAGCTCGTAAAAGCAATTCACGATAGGACAAATCATTTCCGCTTTATGTTTGTGGCTGAACAAATCATGATAGAACACTTTCTCTATAAAAAACAAATCACGATCGGTTATAAAAAGAATTATATATTTATAGAATGTTACGTTACAACAAAGAATTATAACTGGTTATAAGCCAATAGGTATCAAGCAAATCGCGATAGCACAAATCATTTTTGACTTGTAATTTAAAGTCATCAAGTAACATGCCAACTTGGTCATGATGTATTGTAATTAAATACTCATATTTTTTGTATATGAATATGGTTGTAAATCATGTTGATTTGTAGTTATGAAGTTATCGCGACAACGATATGTCTTTGTTTGTCTTTGTGAATGAAATCGATTTATATTTATGAAGTTACCTCGATTTGTATCATTGAAGTTACCTTGATTTATACTTTACTAAGTCTAAACATCGTGTTGATTTATTTATTGTTTTTCTCTTCCGCATTTTATGAATCAGTCATTGTATAAATTGTGATAGGCCATATCATTTACATAGACAAAGCTCATAAATGCAAATCGTGATAGGATAAATCATTTCTACTTTATGTTCGTGGTTGTATAAATTGTAACAAAATACTTTCTCTATAAAAAAATAAATCGCGATCTCTTATAGAAAGAATTATATAATTATAGAATGTTATGTTACAACAAAGAATTATAATTGGTTGCAAGCCAATCAATATCAAGAAAATCGTGATAGCACGTAGCCTTCATATGTACAAATCATTTCATCCTTTTATCAATCATTGCATAAATCACAATAGAAAGACAACTCATAAAAGCAAATCATAATTTCTACAATACACAATGCTAAACGCTTCTTCGATTTTTATTTATGAAGGTCGAATATTATAACGATTTGTTCAGTGGCACTTGTGTGCTACACTTATTAAAAAAAGAATTATACAATTATAGAATGTCATGTTACAAAAAAGAATTATAGAATTACAACAAAGAATTATCGGGATACAAAAATCACATAATGTTTATTTAGTGGCACTTAACGACTCAGATGGACTATGACATACAAATCGTCTCTTTCTTTTCCTTGGTGGACTCTCTTTTCCCTGTGGCCTCTTGGTTCTCTCGATCTTATTAAAATCGCTGGTAATCATCTCTACTAATGTACCATATTGTGACCTCATTTATCTCTCCAAATTCTGCACCTGCTTCCGTAACTCCTTATTCTTTCTCTCCAACATCTCTAACCTTATGGCAGAGACTATCTTCTTCTTTGTGAGCTGTGTTGACTCCTGATCATGTACTGCAACTAAGGGAATCATAGTTGTAGCTGGAGGAATACACTGAACGTTATGTCTATGTTGGGAGACGACATATTGGGGGACAAGAGGGACCTTACTTCCATGTTGCTTCTTCTCAGTCTCTAGATTTTGATGCATGGGTTCTTAATATTTTTTGAAATAGTTGGGGTCATATTATCGTCCTTTATAATCATATGCTATGGCACGAACACCTCCTTTTGTTCTAGCTACCCAATTGTTTTCTGAAGTGTTTGTGCCAATTCATGTTCCTGGCCCGACCACTATTCATCTTCCTTGTCATTACCATAGGCTACTTTGGGGTCGACTGTCCCAAGCCAGCTTATAGGAGAACTCGACTACCATGCTGCAACTCAGCTTTAGATTTGCTAAATAGCCAAATATCACAGCTAGACAGTCTCACAACCTCAGCAACAACCTCTTGATCCTCATCCTCCCCATCTCCATACGGTCTCCACACAACTTATACATTGGAAATTATGGTTTAGGTATAAACATAATTATTCATGCTAATGAATGTTAAATATTAAAATAATTTATAATAACGAGTGCTAAATATATTACAACGATTGTTACTAATGAGTGCTTTGCATTAAAATGATTTACATTAATGAATGCTAAATATTACAACGATTTACAATAATGAATGCTAAATGTTAAAGATAACACTTTGTACTAACGAACACAAAATCTTGCAACAATCATTACTTAATAATGTTAAACATTACAATGATTTATATTAATGAATGATAAATGCTAATGCGATAACGATTTGTACTAACAAAGACAAAATCCTATAGCGATGATTACTTAAGAATGCTAAACATTACAATGATTTACACTAATGAAAGTTAAATGCTAAAGCGATCAAGATTTGTACTAAGGAATACAAAATTCTGCAATGATCATTACTTAAGAATGTTAAACATTAGAACGATTTATACTAATGAATGCTAAATACTAATGCGATAACGATTTGTACTAACGAAGACAAAATCTTGCAGCGATGATTACTTAACAATGCTAAACATTTCAACGATTTATACTAATGAATGATAAATGCTAAAATGATTATAAACGATTTTAAACCATTTATCTTATTTAATTGCAGGCCATCTAAAATGAACTTAGCATTATCCTCCTTGACATTTATTATAGCCCACCGATCAATCTTGAAAAAACCATAATTCGCAGGGCCACACTGAGGATACAAGGCGACAATATACTCCCACGTCCAGGCCTACAAAAATAATATATTAGTAAGACTATAACCTTCAACGGTCTTAGTCTGCAACTAGTAAATATGTAATAAACAATTACCTGGATAAATGGCGAAAACCCTTCGACGGTTTTTGTACCCTTACTCGCACGGTAAAGTTGATTGTATAAGTGTGCAAGCATAGCAACACCCCATGCATAGTGGTTGACTTCATCTAAGTCTTTCAAGAACTGCAACCACAAGTAACTTAACCTCAAATCAAACAAATCCAAAAATAAAGTAAGTCCAAAAAAATAAAGAAGAAAGCTGCACAACTCTTGGTTAGCTCTTTCAGGTGCACATGTAGCGAACCGGCCTTCCCATTTATTACGGAAAGAAGAAACTTTCATCGATGTAGAATTGCTTCCACCAGAAATATATTGACCTTAATCCTCCATCGACATTCCTAGAAGGGTCGTACACTTGTCCCTTGTATTATAGTTTGAATCCCATGCTAGGACAACACTTTCATGGCACTTAAGACCCGTAATCCGTGCCATATCTTCTAGGGTCATGTTGATCTCAAAATGATCAAACTGGAATGTGTTCGTCTTATGATTCCACTTATTAACCATGTGGGTCATGGTGTTCCAGCACATTTCAAAATAATGCTGGTCCAGAAGGCTGCCAAAGTGCATATTTCGTAATCGATCTTTCTGATATTCACTCAGCTGTCTATACCACGATAGAACTATAGGCCACTGACACCGCCCTTTGAGCTTTTCACCTGGTGCTCTACTTTTCTTCTGACCTCCCTTTAACACAAAATAGTATATTATTCGTATCAAATCATAATTAGTCCCATTTATACTTCTACATATCATTGTACACAGTAATCATTGTACACTCACTATCACTATAATCGTATACACAATAATCGATATCAAAGTAATCACTATATGTACTAATCGCTATTACGATAATCACTATACATAGGTCACAGTAATCGCTATACATAGTAATCGCTATCATAGTAATCACTATACATAGTAATCGATGTTACAATAATCTCTATACATAATATTACCTATCACAGTAAATCATTATGTAATAGCTATATGTATTAATCGCTATATATAGGTCACAGTAATCACTATACATAGTAATCGTTATCACAGTAATCATTATATATAGTAATCGTTATCACAGTAATCGCTATACATAGTAATCGCTATCACAGTAATCGCTATATATAATAATACCTATCACAGTATATCGTGACAAACATGATCGATTTATGTACCTTGGTCACACTTTTCTCCTCTTCATCCCCTCTCTCCCTCATCTGCCTTTCCTGTTGCTCCATCATTTGCTCATCCTCCTCCCTCCTCTGCCTTTCTTGTTTCCCATTCATTATCTTCTCCTCCTCTACCTTTCTTGTTCCCCATTCATTATCTTCTTTTCCTCTGCCTTTCTTGTTGCTCATTCGCTCTGTCGCCTCCCTCCTCTACTTTTCTACTTCTTCTTTCCTTCGCTCCTTCGCCTCTCTCCTCTGCCTTTCTACTGCTTCCTTCATTTTCCTTTCCTTCTCTTCCTCTTCCCCCTCCTACTTTTTTCTTTCTCTTTCCTTCTCTTCCTCCTCCTGCTTCTTCATTTTCTTTTCTTTATCTTCCTTGTCCTCCTTCTCTTTCATTTGCCTTTTCTCCTCTTTCTCGTCCTCTTTCTCCTTCATTTGCCTTTCATTCTCTTCCTCATCCTCATTCTTCTTCATTTACTTTTCCTTTTCTTCCTTATCCTCCTTCTTCTTCCTTTACTTTTCATTCTCTTTATTATCCTGATACTTCTTCCTTTGCATTTCCTCTTCCATCTTCATCATTTTCCTTTCCTTAGCTTCCTCCTTCTCTTTATTCTTCTTCAATTGCCTTTCTTTCTCTTCCTCCTTCTCCTTATTCTTCCTTTGCCTTTCTCTCTCTCTCCTCCTCCTCCTCCTCCTCCTCCTTCTCCTTATTCTTCATTTGCCTTTCTCTCTCCTCCTCCTTTATTTTCCTTTTCTTCCTTTGCTTTTCATTCTCCTCATTCTTCTTCCCTTGTCGCTATAAGAAAATATGTTGTTAGCGACGGACGTTAGCGACAGAAAGATTCCGTCGCTAGTTAGCGACGGATTGGCGAGCGACAAATATTCGTCGCTATAATTACTGAATCTTATGAAAATAGCGACGGAAGATAGTTCGTCGCCTAGTCCGTCGCTAATTAGCGACGGATGTTGCGACGGACTGTTTTGTCGGTACGATCGCACCATTTACGGACGACATTAGCGACGAAACCTAGTCTGTCGCTAAATAGCGACGGATGTGGCGACAAAATATAATTCGTCGCTATTTTCGCGAATTTGATTTTACGTTGGCTTAGCGACGGAATGAATCCGTCGCTAACTTTCGAATAACCCTAATCCCAGGCAGCTTTTCCTTTTCTTCTTTCGCTGCTCCTGCCGTTCGCCGCTCCCGCCGTTCGCCGTTCGCCGTTCGCCGGTCCCGCTCCCGCCGTTCGCCGGTCTCACCATCCGCTAGTCCCACCGTTCGCCGCCTGGAGAAAGGTAACGCCCTCCCGTTTCCGGCAGGGGGTTAACCCCCTGCCGGAAAACGCAGGGGGTTAACCCCCTCCCGGTTCACGTAGGGGGTTAACCCCCTACCGTTTTCGGCAGGGGGTTAACCCCCATTTTCACGCAGGGGGTTAACCCCCTGCCGTTTCCGGCAGGGTGTTAACCCCCTCCTGTTTCCGGCAGAGGGTTAACCCCCGTTTTCACGCAGGGGGTTAAACCCCTCCCGGTTCACATAGGGGGTTAACCCCCTGCCGTTTCCGGCAGGGGGTTAACCCCCGTTTTCACATCGGGGGTTAACCCCCTGCCGTTTCCGACAGGGGGTTAACCCCCTCCCGGTTCATGCAGGGGGTTAACCCCCATTTTCACGCAGGGGGTTAACCCCCTCCCATTTCCGACAAGGGGTTAACCCCCTCCCGGTTCACGCAGGGGGTTAACCCCTTGCCAGAAAACGCAAGGGATTAACCCCCTGCGTCCCCTGCCGTTTCCGGCAGGGGGTTAACCCCCTTCCGGAAAACGGAGGGGGTTAACCCCCGCGTTTTTCGGCAGAGGGTTAACCCCCGCGTTTTCCGGAAGAGGGTTAACCCCCTGCGTTTCTTGCAGAGGGCTAACCCTCTGCATTTTTCGGCAGGGGACCCTTGCCCCCTGCCTTTCCGGTAGGGGGTCGACCCGGGCAGGGGGTCGACCCCGGCAGGGTGTCGACCCCGGGCAGGGGGTCGACCCCGGCAGGGGGTTAACCACCTGTCATAACAGGCTGGGGGTCGACCCGCTGCCCAAACAGGGGGTCAGTTAACTCCCTACGTTCCGTAAGGGGGTTAACCCCCTATGTTCCGTAAGGGGGTCGACCCCCTGCCGGAACAGCAGGGGAGTCGACCCCTTGCCAGAACAGTTTTTTTTTCCGTGGTGACTTTATTTTAAAACAGTGTTTTTTTGTGCAGATTTTTCAACGAAACTCGCTTGTGCCTCGCCACCCGTGGTAAGTAAGTGACAAAAACAATGCAAATCGGGTAAATACCCGTGGTGAGTAAGTGATGCAAGCGCATCACATGTTATTTAATTTATTGAATGTAACACTTTATTGTTCACACACTCACTTAGTTGTTGATATATAGGACTGCTTTGTTGGAGTTCGGAGATCATGCTGAGCATGATTTTAATGTATGAATATGGAAGTGTTCTTATTTTTGGAGTACGGAGTCCATGCTAGTCATGGTAGTAGTTAGTGGGATATTGAAGTGTGTTTGCTGCAGGTACATGTTTGAGATTTGTTTGATATGAATTATTTCAATGTATTGCAATGTTTGATGTGATTGTATCCATGCTTACATGTAGTTACTTTCAATTTGATTATGTCTACCATGTGAAATTGTATACTGAAAGCATGCTTCAAATGAATGTATCGTGTCATGAATAGTTTGCACATGAAAATATTAAGTTATCAATGCATGTATCATAATTCTTGTGATTGTATGACATCATATATTGCATGATAAATTTGATATTTTCTTCATCATAGCATTCTGATGGTTCTCTTTTAACTGGTTAGGATACTATTCGCAACATCATACGACAAAATGACTGCAAACCGTGAATGGATGTATCGTAGGATAGTGGACAATGAGTTATCACATGAATATATGGATGGTGTTGACAGTTTTATTGAATTTGCAACGGCAAGTGTCCGTACAGTAGATCCCACAGGTCGGATTAGGTGTCCCTGCAAGATTTGTAAGAATAATCGATTTGTAGAACCTCATGGCGTTAGACATCACCTATACAGGAAGGGTTTTGTGAGTGATTATCAGAACTGGACGTTTCATGGAGAAGAATTTAGAAACGATTTTGATGCATGGGTGAATGTGGTGCACGATAATCCATATACAAATTTGATATTTGATGCCGCAGGAACAGAACTGGGTTCTGCTATGAGTTCTAGTGATGTAAGAACTGCCATAGATGAAGAATCACCAAACGATGCAGCTAGTAGATTTTATGATTTACTTAGAGATGTTGATGAGCCACTTTGGAACGGTTGTGAGAGTCACACTATCTTGTCTGCAGTTCTTCAACTAATGAATTTGAAGTCCGAGTATAATTTGAGTCAATCATGTTTTGACCGTTTGTGCATGATTGTGAAGAGTATGTTGCCTAAAGATGAGAAATTGCCATAAAATTTCTATCGTGCGAAAGTTATGGTCAACGTTCTAGGTATGGGTTACAAAAAGATTGATGTTTGTCCAAATCACTGCATGTTGTATTTCAACGAGCAGGAAAACAACATATCATGCCCGTCATGTGGGCATCCTCGGTTCAAGCCAAAGGCAAGAGGCAATGGTAGCACGAGATCAAAGGAAATTTCATACAAGTCGCTCCGCTACTTTTCTATCACTCCTAGATTGCAGCGATTGTATATGTCTTCAAGGACAGCTAAACACATGAGATGGCATGCAAATAAAGTTCGACACGATGAAAACAAGATCACGCATCCTGTTGACGCTGAAGCTTGGAAGCACTTTGATCGTACTCATCAGAACTTCGCAATGGAAGTGCGAAATGTTAGACTCGGTCTATATACAGATGGATTTAATCCATTTGGGGGTAGATCAACTCCATACTCATGTTGGCCAGTATTTGTTACTCCATACAACCTTCCACCAAGCTTGTGTATGAAACGTCCAAATCTTTTCTTGTCTCTGTTGATCCCTGGTCCGACCTCACCTGGCCAAAATCTTGATGTATATCTAAGGCCATTGATTAATGAATTAAAAGTACTGTGGGATGACGATGTTACCACGTATGATGCCCACAAAAAACAAAATTTCAACATGAAGGCCGTTGTTCTATGGACAATCAGTGACTTCCCTGCATACGGTATGTTATCTGGTTGGAGCACACATGGGAGGTTGGCTTGTCCGTACTGCATGGAGGATTCCAAAGCTTTTAGATTGAGGCATGGAAGGAAGCCTTGATGGTTTGAGTGCCATCGTCGATTCCTACCCAACGATCATCCGTTCCGACGTCAAAAGAATGCATTTAAAGCAGGCATAACTGAAACGGAAGGTCCATCCTCAAGATTGTCCGGCATAGAGATTCTAAGAAGATTGCGATACTTTCCAGATGTATTAACAGATGCCCGCAGTCCTACACCCTTCCATGGATTTGGGAAGGATCACAATTGGACGAAAAAATCTATTTTTTGGGAACTACCGTATTGGCCGACCCTATTGATACGACATAATTTGGATGTGATGCATATAGAGAAAAATGTGTTTGATAATGTGTTCAATACAGTAATGAATATTAAAGGAAAAACGAAGGATAATCCGAAGGCCCGTATGGATTTAAAATTAATATGTAAAAGACCAGAATTGGAACTCAAAGAGTATAATGGAAAAGTACTGAAACCAAAGGCGAAGTACGTGCTCGGACCTGATCAAATAAAACATGTATGTCAATGGTTGAGACAACTGAGATTTCCAGATGGATATGTCTCTAACATTGCTCGGGCTGTGAAGATTGACGATGGACAGTTATATGGGTTGAAGAGCCATGATTGTCATATCTTTATGCAACGATTGATACCCCTAGCATTCCATGATATGTTAGACAAACATATATGGGGGGTATTGTCTGAGTTGAGTGGATTTTTCAGAACATTGTGCGCATCGGAGGTCGTTGTATCAGATGTAAAGAATCTCGAGGACTCTATCATCACCACTGGTTGTCTGTTAGAAAAGATATTTCCGCCAGCATTTTTCGATGTTATGGAACATTTGATCATACATCTACCATATGAACTAAGGGTTGGTGGCCCTGTGCAATATCGATGGATGTACCCATTTGAAAGGTATATGTTTTTTTATATTTGTCTCTTTAATGACAGATATTTAAAATTTGAAATGTATATTCTTGTCAGATGCATGTTCGACCTAAAAAAAAAGGTTCGTAATAAAGCAAGAGTAGAAGGCTCTATTTGTGAGGCGTACACTTTAGAAGAGATTTCAAATATCTCATCTATGTACTTCGAACCTCATATTCCAACACGTTACACATGCCCGCCCCGTAACGATGATGGAGAACAAGTAATTGTAGCTGACAAACTGTCGATATTTCAACCACTTGGGCATGCATTTGGTAGTTGCCGATCAAGGCTATTGACAGATCGAGAGCAAGATGCCGCACACATCTATATTCTTTTTAATTGCTCAGCGATCGACCCATACATCGAGTAAGTATATGTATATACAACTCAATTATAAATCCTTTTATATTCTATATGTGGATATATGGCTCGGTAATATAAGTATTTGTGGTTTGCAGACGATTTGATCTAGAGTTGCAAAGCGAAGTTTCACATCTCACTGATGCAGAAGTACAAAAAGAACGTGAAACTAAGTTTGTGGAGTGGTTGAAACAGTTGGTAAAGAAGCTAACATAAATTTTGTACTTATAAACAACACTAAGTTACTTAATTGATCGTGATCACAATAATTGTTTATGTCTGTGCGTAGGTTCGCTATGGTGATGTTAAAGATCAAGGAATATGTGATTTAGAAAATGGTCCGACCAAAGTTGTGCAATGCTACAACGGGTATATCTTAAATGGTTATCGATTCCATACAAAAGACTACGGTATAAACAAATCAACGATAAATAGTGGCGTGTGTGTCAAGGGTAGCAGCTACGGTGAAAATGAACATGATTACTACGGTGTTATAGAGGAAATAATGGAGTTGACTTACTAACTGTTTTCTGATTTTGTTGTAGGTACACAACATAAGGAGCAAATGGATATTGGACAGCGGCTGTTCCAAACATATGACTGGAAGGCCGGAGTTATTTTCCACCCTCCAAAATAAGGATGGAGGAACCGTCACCTTTGGTGACAATGCTTTTTCTTGGGTCTTATCCGAATCTCAAATTGATTTTCCATGAAAATTCTCTGGTAGTAGTCTGTTGTTGACATTCAGGTGAGGTATAACTGGATATTGAATGTCCATTTACCGGTGATCCGTGTGATGTCTAAACAATGATCCAGGGAATTTGATAAGCTCTCTTTGAAATCTTCATTCTATTTTCTTAGGAAGGTATGAATTATTACATTTTTTTTTTATCTATAGTCCTCTTCATTTCTAATTTTGATATCTAAATCCTCTGTTGCATCAATCCTTATGGCAATTCGGGCTCAATGGCATCTATGTGATCTGCATTTTGAAGACATATCAATATTGATTTCTCTTGTCTATAATATGTTTTGTAGTTGTTAGAAATTGTTATGTGTGTTTCATTTCATTGCTTTAGATTTATTATATGGGTCTGAAACTTACTATCTACAATTGCATTTCCATTATTTCAAGTTGCTTTATTAATTAGTACTGTTCATCAGTCTTGTTTGTTATGATTTTTCCTACCCATATGTAGTCCTCTCATTTTACCCTGTTTACTTCCTCCTTTATCTTAATCGTGGGTCATAAGAGTATTCAGAACTTATTCGTATCTCATGTATGCTGATTATGTAAAGCCATCTTCTGTACCTCACTTACACTGCTCTGGCACCCCAGCATCACCTTTGTGGCATTTAGCAGTACACAGCCATATCACCTAAATTTGCAATACCTATCTCATTCGCTACTCTCTGTATCTTCATTACTATACATACTTGAACATTAGCATCTTCATCAATTCTTTGATTGCTGTTAGACTTTAGCATTTAGCATTTTAGATATGTGTCATTCGTTTATGTCTCCGTAAACATCAGACCCTGGTGCTGCTGATGTAGCCGTGGTGACACACAAATAATTTGATGGATCCAATGCACCAGGATGCAACGTTGTATTTTCTTTTAACCAAATGATGATGAAGGGATCTTCTGTGACAATACTGTCATTACAGATAAAACAGAATTCCAGCAGGTGTCTGTTCTTCATGAGTTAGAACGTTAATGGTATTAAAATCATTGATCCAACAGTTCATTCATTTAACCACTTATTATTTTTTGATTTCATTTTTGGCTTATCAATCAAACCTTGATCTATTTTGATGGTCCCCTTTTATCCTCTTTCCTCTGTCGCTTTATCTTTCTGGTGATCTTCAAATGTCTAGTTACATTATTTTCGATCCCCTGTTTCTGGTTTAATCATTTATCACATATAATCTCTTACTAATATCATCGATTTCTAATTGCTAGTTCATCTTTAAATTCTGATCTCACATTATACATTCACCTTACATATCTGTGGTCAATGGTAGCTCCTTTCTGAAATCTACTGAGTATCAACAATGGGCATCATAGCATCCCTCTCACAATGACTCACATTTCTGAAGGATTTCATGATGGAGCAGGGTAGTGGTTTATGGCCTGTATTCATGGAATAATGTTTGCATGAATTACATTTACCAATCATTGTGTATATTAGGTATGATCTATCCCCCGCTAAGTATTCAGTCTTGACAATCCACAATTGCAGAAATTCAGTTTGACCCCATCAGGCTGAACAATGCACCATATATATATATTTTTTGTTTATTGCTGCTTACATGACTGTTGCTTTCGCAGGAATCCATGATCATTTCAAGCAGTTCTGGAACGATTGGTCAAATATTAGAATAACATGATTACCAAAGATATGGTTCAGAATAAATCAGGGCTAGATTGAGGCTATGTTTGCAAATATTTTCTTTCAGCATATATATATATATATCATCATCAATCTCTGCTGAGCCCCTGTTGATGCACTGTATTCATCGTCATTCTCACTGTACCCTGATGCACAGTATTTAGATATCACCTGTCACTTTGGAAGACCCGTCAATGTGTCATTACATCACCGGTATGATCTACTCCATTAGCATTACCAGTTAATATCCAGCTGCATAGTAATTCAGGGTAAGTCTCCAGCCTTTGCCTCACCATAACCATCTGGTTGATGACAGGGACTCACAAAGCTAAAACCATGGAGAGATCACCCTGTGTAAAATGCTTTTAGTGAAAGAGTTTGTTAGCAAAGGTCCAGCTCCTAATGCCTAGTGGCAGAGCTGAGATCACTGTCTATATTATTCAAAGCATTAGTGTTGTATACTTAGCTATCGCACATCTTCATTTAGCATCTTCACACTCCACAGTAAACTCACAGCAATGAGTTCACATTACCTGCATCTCACCCATCTACTGCTACTACAGCAGTAAATCCTGCATTTTGCTACCACACTTCTACAATCACCTTCATAGCATACATACCACTCGTGCCCCTCATACCCACTCATCTGTTATGCCATCCCCCATCTATCACTACTACATACATCACCTATTTAATCTGCCAACATGCATCACTTCTGTCATGCAACCTTTCACAACAGCATTGGTGGTCTTTTCATGAAGTCTTTCATTCTAGCTTCACTAACCCACACCCTGCACACAGCTGATGCACATCACCACAGTATCCACCTTGCTGCCATTGTTTGGCAGAAAATCTGTCATCAGCACCATCTTGTCCACAACCACCTTATGGCTATCTACCATACCATTACCCAAATTAGGTAATCCTGCTGCAAACAACATTGTAGCAATACCCAAAACCTATTGCAGCCTCAGTAATATCACTTCCCCCACACCTTAGCACATCTCTCCTTTAAATATACCCCCATATGTATATATATGTATATATGCCTATACATAGACATATACATTTACGTGAATATACCTATACATGTATGTATATATATGTATGTAAGTATATAGATATCTTTTCCAATCCTTTTTATCATACATATCTTTTCACCATTTGATGTGATTTTTCTTCTCTTTTACTAACCTGGTTGTTTTGCAGGAAACATGTAGGAGATGTCATTACTTGGGATTGTAAAACTTGATTGTACATGTTGTAATAGCTAGATTTGAATAAGAATTCACATTTCCTGCTTCAGGTAGAATGAATGAGCATTATAAAATACCATGAATTGCTTATTTCATGCATTTTCCTTTCATTTCTCAAAATTCCCACAATGGTGAAACACGAATGGCACGTGCACCATTTTGTAAGAGGTAAGTTAATTCTAAGTTGACGATTTACATCAACGACCATAGTCGGGGTGTAAACAAAACTTAGAATTTTTATCTTTTACAAAATAACACTGGATCCACTTTCAAAATTCATCATATTTTTCTCAAAATATTTTCTTTCTTTTATCAGAATTTAACTTAGGATTAACTCAAATATATATCAATGGCCATAGTCAGGATATATTGAGGGTTAATTTCATTTTAAATTCTATAAAAGCACAAAAAAATGTATTTTATTCTTCACTTGAATTTAAATGTGGTTATTGTATAATATATTCAATGACCATAGTCAGGGATATATTATATCTTCAACCCCATTCTTAATTCATTTTAAAGAATGGAATAGCTTTTCAAAAATTCAATTTCAAATTCTTCAAATTCATTCATCATATAGGGTAGAATTGCATCATATTTTCAAAACTTCCTTTTCAAAATTCCAAGTGTTTCTTCTTCTTCATCAAATCTTATTCAAATACAATTCTATCTCATTTTTTCAAAATTCCAAGTTCAAAGTCCAATTTGACTTTGAAATTTCCAAATTCAATCTTTATATTCTTGATTCATTCCAAATTCAAAGCTTCAAATTCAAAGTCCAATTTGACTTTGAAAACTCCAAAATCACTTTATATTCAAACTTCAAATTTCCAACCCAATTCAAAACCCAATTTCAAAGTTCAATTTAACTTTGAAATTATCTTCTGATTTCAAAATCAAGTTCATCCCCTTATCTTCAATCAATGTTTGGATTTGAATCTCAAGTTTAAATTTGGGTTTCTAAAACTCAGATCCGTCTTTAAAGGACCTATTTGGACTTCTCAAAACCCAAATCCAAAGACAAATCCTAGTCTCAACTTGGATCCAGATTTCCAAGTATAAACTCCATTCCACTTTGGACCTCCAATTACAGATCCAAATTCCATTTAGGATCCAAAATCCTTATTCCACTTTGGATTTCCCATCACAGATCCAAATTCCATTTAGGATCCAAGTCCTTATTCCACTTTGGATCTCCAATCACAGATCCAAATTTCATTTAGGATCCAAATCCTCATTCTACCATTGGATCTCAGATTCAGATCCAAATTCCAATTCTTAGGATCCAGATTCCCAAGTATAAACTCCATTCCACTTTGGATCTCTAATTACAGATCCAAACTCCATTTAGGATCCAGATCCTCATTCCACTTTGGATCTCCAATTACAGATCCAAACTCCATTTAGAATCTAGATCTCCATTCTACATTGGATCTCAGACTTCAGATCTAAATTCATTCTAGGATCCAGAACCAACCCTACTTTGGATCTCAGACTTCAGATCCAAACCCATTCTAGGATTCAGAACCCAATTCTATTTTGGATCTCAGACTACAGGTCCAAATTCCATTTAGGATCCAGAATCCAATTCTACTTTGATCTCAGATTTCAGATCCAAATACCATCTTGGATTCCAAATCTTGAATCAAATTCCATTCAAAATTCCAAATCCAAATTCCACTTCCATTTCATTCCAGATTTCAAATCAAGTTCCCATTTCAGATCCTGAATTCAACTTTGAACTCTATTCAGAATCCAGATCTTGGATTTGGATTTCATCTTGAAATTCCAAATCAATTCCACTTCTCAATTTTATTCAAATTTCCCAATTCCACCTTTTATCCTGATTCAATTCCATTTCCATTTATATTCTGATTCAAAGTCCATTTATGACTTTGAAAATTCCTTTTATCTCAAAATTTCAAGATCATTTTCCAAATCCAGATTCATATTCCCAAGCCCTTGATTATTCTAAAAACTTAGAACTTTAAACCTAAGTTCTAAATTAGAAATCATTTTCTTCACTTTATCGGATTCATCTCAGAAACACTTGGGAATTCTTCAAAATATTTCAAAAAGAGCATACATCTTTGCATTTGCACAAGCATGATTCATTGTGCATCTAGACTTAGGATAAATACTTAGATAATTTCTTAGCAAAATAAAAGGCGTAAAATTCGACCCTTGGTTCGATTACCCCTGGTAAAGGCGCCAGGAACGGTCGAACCTCGTACCGATGAGCGGATCCCGTCTCCCAAGTTTTCCCGCAAATATTTCAAAAACAGAGGCGAGTTATTTCAAAATTCTTCAAAATTAAGGTCAAGTGAGACCCGCAAAAGAGTTCCTCTTCTCTTCTTTTCTCTTCTCTTCTTTCTTTTTCTACCTTTTATTCTTCTCCCTTCAAAAAAGAGGGAAATAAGAGGTTAGAAAAGGAAAAGAGAAGGAAGAGAGAGAATATTATGAGAGGAAAAATTTTGTGATGATCACAGGTCCCCACTCAAATTTCACTTCTTTTCTCAACAAGTGATTGAAGGGCTCACATCTCATGGCCAAATTTGAGATGAAGCACCGAATAGACTGAATGCGCCCCTGAAGGCTCCACAGTTCTTTCAAATTGGTGGGGGGCAGCATATCAATGATTGCCTTTGCCTTGGCAGGATCCACCTCTATGCCTTTCTTGCTGATCATATAGCCAAGTAGTTTGCCTGACTCTACTCCGAAGACACATTTCTGCGGGTTGAGCCTCAATTTGTAGAGAATAAGTCTTTCAAAGACTTGGCCGAGAGCATCGAGATGATCCTCTCCTTCTTTAGATTTGACCAGGATGTCATCTACATAGGCATCCATGTTCTTGTGCATCGGGTCATGAAAAATAACTGCCATTGCTCTCTGATAGGTTGCCCCAGCATTCTTGAGTCCGAACGGCATGACTATATAGCAAAAAGTGCCCCAAGGCGTAGTAAAAGAGGTTTTGGATTGATCACGAGCGGCCAATTTGATTTGATTGTAGCCTGAGTATCCATCCATAAAGGAAAACATGGCATGGCCTGCCGTGCTATCGATCAGAAGATCGATGTTGGGAAGTGGATAATCATCTTTCAGGGTTGCTTTGTTCAGATCCCTGAAATCAATACAAATCCGGACTTTGCCATTCTTTTTGGGTATTACCACAATGTTCGCCAACCAATCTGGGTACTCAATAGTTCAGATGAATTCTGCCCTTAACAACTCCTTAAGTCCTTTAACTTGCGGTGCTACTCAGAGATCCATTTTCCTTAATTTTTGATTGATTGGTTTGCAATTTGGCTTCAGCACGAGACGATGCTCGACTAACTTGGGGTCTAAGCCTGGCATATCCTCATAAGTCCAAGTAAAGACTTCTGGGTGTTGTTTGAGGAAATAGATGAGCCTCTCTTTCTCATCTGAACTTAAGTTGGAACCAATTTTGAGGATTTTTGGATCATCTTCTGAAACAATATTGACATCTTTTGTCGGATCTTGAACCAACGACGATGGTTCATCCAGCTTCTGAATACTGACGAACTCTAGCAAATCCTGAATCGTTGAATCGAACTCTGCTAACTCTTCGATCTGCCATGTTACCTTACCGACTTCTGCCCCTGCCTTTGCTTTACAGATTCTGGCCGGTTTGTAATTACTTTAAGAAAAATTAGAATTGATAACGAGCCTTTTGAGTGATTTAGGAGCCATGATTTCCGGCAATCCTGAAAACGCAAAGAAGGTTTTTGAGAAAAAGGTAAAATGTTCGAAAATAACCTTTTGTACAGAAACAAAGAATGACAACATAGACAGAGATATAAGCAAAGAATTTGCGTATGCCAACATAGAAAATCAAACTTTCATTGATTGAAATATCTTTGATATTTACATATGCTTTGTTGAAGGAAAGTGTTATCATCGCAAAAATTTTACTTTTGCAAATCAAACTGACCTTTGAAAAAGATTTTGAAAATAACTCGCCTTCGTTTATAAATGTGGGATAATTCCGAAGAATGAGACTCGCCTGTCGGTACGAGGTTCAACCGTTCCTGGCGCCTTTACCAGGGGTAAATGAACCAAGGATAAAAAGTGTGCTTAGCTTTGCTCAACTTGTCTAAATCATATTCTATTTCCTAAATGCATAAAGAATCGGGCATGTGCTATGAATTTCTGAAAATGCATATTTGAAAACATGATGTTTGATTTGAATATTGGAAAATATTTGGAGAAAAAGTCACTTGAAAATCGTGAATCATGATTGAGATACTGTATCTAAGAAAGTGAAAATCGATTTCTGAAGAAATATAAGGATTTTGTGAAAATCGATTCTGAGAAATTTCAAATATCTTTGGAAGAAAAACTTGATTTCTTTGAATTCAAACTTTGAAATTGAAAATATAACTTAGAAAATCAGGATTTTGAATTTGGGAAAATGCTTGAAATATCATTGGAAAATCAATGTTTTGAGAAAATCGACTTTTGAATAAGACTTAGAGATTTTGAGAAAATCGATTTATTTGAATTGAAATTAGAATTTGCAAATGAATAAAGTGAATGAATATGGACTTGAAAGACTTAATTTTGAGGAATTGAGAAAATCCTTTTTTGTATTTTTGAGAAATGCAGTGCATTTTTGAAGTTAGCCTAATAGTGTTGGCTGAATGTGGCTAATACGAAAATTACAAATCTAGGTATCATTCGTATTCTGACTATGGCCATAAATATAAATTCCACCAAGTTTGTCAACTCCATAAGAGCTAGTGCACGTGCCATTTGTGTAGACCATAGTGAATTGGTAAAAATATGCATGAATTGGCATACATAGCAGTTATATATCAAAGTTCAAAACTATATGCAATGCATCCTATTCTATGCAGGAATTGAAATTCTTATTCAAAAATTAATTACAATTTACATCACTAATCAAATTTAAATACAGGAAATAAAGGAAAATAAAGTATTCAATGTTCTTGCAAAACTAAAAAAAAACTGGTTAGTGAAAATATGTTGGCTTTTCTAGGTTTATCCAGCAATATCTGGAAATTACTGGATTTTGCTAGATATAAGCCTTTTCCCATGATTCCCTGATATAAACTTAATGAAATATGAAATAAAATTGAATAAATAATGAAAATAAGATTTGAAAATTCAAAATTGGGGTCAAAATGACCAAAATACCCCTAATAGCAAGACTATGGCCTTGAAATCAGGGTTTTTAGAAAGATATTTTATAAAATACAACTTTTAAAATCCAAATAAGGATAAATTAAACCAAATATGATATGACATGATTAAAAATGAGAAAATTAGGGTTTAGAATTTCGAAATTGAGGTCAAATAACCAAATTGCCCCTGATAGCAAGACTATGGCCTTGAAATCAGGGTTTTCTGAAATAGATTTTGATAAAACTTGAGATTTATGATTGAAATAAACATGAAATCAAACATTAAATACCCTAATATGATGCTAGACATGAACCAACCCTAAAAATACACACTTATGCACGAAAACCAAGAAATATCACAAAAATTGTGATTTTGGCAGTGTTTCGGGATCCTGCGAGTGCCCTGTTTTGCAATTTGATTAATTCAGGCATCAAACGGATTTCTAATTTAATAAAAATTAGTACCTGCACTTGTTATATCCCTAAAATCAGATTGAAATCATAAAAATAATTTTTTGACATTATTTTAATCCGAAAATTTAAAAAAAGTAGTTCAGAACGCGAGGGATAAGGTATATAAGGAGGTTTATGACAAGTTGGATACCAAAGATGGTGAGAAGGATATTTATAGGCTTGCAAAGATGAGAGATAGGAAATCGAGGGATCTGGATATGGTTAGATGTATCAAAGATGAAACACAAAGGGTTTTAGTCAAAGATGAGGAGATTAAGGAGAGATGGAAAGTCATGCTCAGGATCTTGGAGACTTTTCAATTCCTTTTCATGAGATGAATCGTGACTTCATGCGCAAGATTCAAAAGAAAGAAATTGCAGAGGCTTTGAAGAAAATGAAATCAAGAAGGGCAGTTGGCCCAGATGGTATACCTATCGAGGCTTGGAAATGCTTGGGAGAGAAAGGTTTAGAATGGTTGACAAATCTTTTTAACAAGATTTGGCGGACAAATAAGATGCCTAATGAGTGGAGAAAGAGTACTTTGGTGCCTCTATATAAGAATAAAGGTGATATACAAGATTGCACAAACTATCGTGGTATAAAACTCATGAGTCATACTATGAAACTTTGGGAGAGGGTGATTGAGTCTAGGTTGAGGAAGATTGTCATGATATCGGAGAATCAATTTGGTTTTATGCCTGGAAGATCAACTATGGAAGCTATACATCTTCTTAGACAACTTATTGAGAGAAATAGAAAGAGGAACAAAGATTTGCATATGGTTTTTATTGATTTGGAGAAGGCTTACGATAGAGTACCTAGGGACGTTCTCTGGTGGACAATGATAAAGAAAGGTGTTTCTCTCAAGTACATTAGTATAATTAAAGATATGTATGAAGGAGTAGTAACCAATGTCCGCACTTGTGGAGGGGTGACAACCAATTTTCCTATAACGGTTGGGTTACATCAAGGATCTGCTTTAAGCCCTTTCCTATTTGCTATAGTGATGGATGAGCTTATGAGATCAATTCAAGAAAATGTGTCGTGGTGTATGTTGTTTGCTGATGATATTGTTTTGATTGATGAGTCTAGAGCTGGGGTCAATGCTAAGTTAGAATTATGGAGACAGACATTGGAAGCAAGAGGTTTTAAGTTGAGTAAGAGTAAGACAGAATACATGGAATGCTGATTTAGTAAGCAACGAAGTAGTGATGGGAGTATAGTGAAGCTTGGTGAGCACAAAATACCGGTGGATGATTCTTTCAAATATTTGGGATCTATCATTCAAAAGTATGGAGAAATTGATGGAGATGTAAATCATAGGATAAAGGTTGGGTGGATGTAATGGAAGAGTGCAACTGGAGTGTTGTGCGATCGTAGAATGCCATTGCGGTTGAAGGGAAAGTTTTATAGGACGACTATTAGGCCCGCTTTACTATATAGTACGGAATGTTGGGCTGCCAAGAGACATCATATTCAAAAAATGAGTGTAGCTGAGATGCGTATGCTGAGATGGATGTGTGGAAATACAATAAAAGATAAGTTTCAGAACAAGGAGATACGTAAGAAGGTAGGCGTTGCACCCAATGAAAATAAGATGAGAGAGAATCGTTTACGGTAGTTTGGACATATTCGACGAAGGTCTAATGATGCTCCAGTTAGAAGGATGGAGAAATGGGAAAATATATTAGTTAAAAGAGGTCAGGGTAGGCCTAGGAAGACATGGATGGAGGTGATATGAAAGGATATGAATGCTTTGAACCTCACCGAGGACATGGCATTGGATAGAAATGAATGGAGGAGAAGGATTCATGTGGAAGACCCATAATGATTTTCTTTGTTGGTTCATATCGCCGACCCCAATTGTTTTAGAATGAAGGCATAGTTGTTGTTGTTGTTGTTGTATTTTAATCCGAAAATTACATTAAAACCCTAAAATATGTTATTTTTAACCTAGGTCACAAACCAGTTTCAGAGTTAGACCCAAATAAGGGGTCAATCCTCCATGAAAACTTTTGAATTTTTACAGAGGAAAACTAGACATAAAAAAGAGGTTTTCCTATTTACAGATCGAAAAAATCATCTCTGGTTAGGGAGAAACCCTTCCCACAATCTGAACTAAAATATAACAAATCTAACAGGGGTTAAAATAGCTACTTCGAATTGAAAATACAAAAATAAATAGCAAACTTAATAAAAAATTTCTGACATTTTAGCAGTGAACAGTATACAGAAAAATAAGAAAACTCCCTTTTTACAAATTATGAATCGAATCAATGGTTTTAGATCTATGGTCATTACAAGTCTGATTAGGGTTTTGGTAAACCCCAACGAGTTTTAAATTTAAAATCAGACTTTCTATCAGAGGAAAAATACTAAACAGAGGCCAAAAATTACCAAAATTTCACAGTAAATAGAACATCTCAACGCAAATCCACAAAATTTTACGGATCTCAAATCAGATATCGGATGAGAAAAAAAACATAACAGCAAGTTACCTCTTTAATTTAAATAACAATTTTAAAGATTTAAAATCATGGATTGATATCTGATTTTTATGACAAAGTTCCCGAATCCCAAAACATCCGAACTTTTTATAGTAGTTCACTGATATATCCATGTTTTACATATTAAAAAATCAGAAATTTACAGTGAGTGCTTCGATACGAAATAATATATTCTTTGCTGATCCATGCTTAAAAACACAGAGAAATCTAATGAAATCTAATAAACCATGCATTAATTATTGAAAACAATAAGGAAAATAGTAAACAGAAAAATGAAATTGATTTCTATGTTAAAACACATGTAATAAACATAACTAAGTAAAAAAATAAAATAAAAACAGGGAATCCATGGCTGGAATTTGATTTTACCTTAAAAAGCATGGATTTGACCCATTTAACGGGTAAATCACATGTTTTAATGGTTAAGAACATGAAAAACCATGCTATAATTGATTCTAATGGATTAGAATCCCTGGAAAAACATCAAAACAGAGTTAGATCATCTTCTTGAACCTCTCTTGAGGTTCTTGGACTTGAATCCATGGTTTAATCCATGGAATAGATGGAGCCAATGGTTAAAATTGATTTAAACCATTAAAAACATTAAATAAAAAGCTTAAAAAAATAATTACCTTGAGGTTGCTGCAATGGAGGAAGGGCTGGAGAGGAGCTCCAAGAATCCTCAAGAAAAGAGTTGGTAAAATCGTTCCCCCCTATGGCATCTATTTATAATAAAAAATTAGGTTTTAAAAAAAAATCAAGTCTTTTGAAAATTTTGAACTCTAACAAGGGGGGGTGATTTTGGTGTGAGTTTACCTTACTACCCCTAGCCTATATTATCCTAATTAATTCCTAATTAACCCCTAGCTAAACCTAAGAATCCCCCAAATGTGGCGCCACTTGGCATTTTTTCCACATTTGGGTTTTTAAAGTTTTAAAAACCACTAACAATACTAGTTTAAAAACCAAACTTAAAAAAATGAGTTTTCAAAATAGATTTTGACTCTTCTATTCTTCTAAAACTAACCAAGACACTGACTAAGCCTAGACTAACCCTGACTTTCTCAAATGTGGCGCCACCCCGAGTGGGCCCTACTTGAGTTTTAAAAAAAAATGCTTTTAAAACTTGAAATTGAGAGAATTTTCAAAAGATTTTCAAAAGTAAACTTGAAATTAAAAGTTTTGAAATGGCATAGAGTTCCAACTCAGTTAGAACTCCTCTGGATGTGGCGCCAACTGAGTGTGCCCACACCAGGTTTTGAGAAATTTGAAATAAACACTGAAAATAACTTTGAAAAGAGGTTAAAATCAATAATTGTGGAAAAAACGCAGTGATTTTGCTTTTTAAACTTCGGGTTAGAGTCCTAGATTTTTAGGACTCAGTGATTTTGCTTTTTAAAAGCCAAATGAAGGAGTTTTTGAAAAGATTTCATCGAAAATGGTGAAACAAGTTAGAAAATACAATCAAGGTTAGACTCCTAACTCGATCAGAACCCTGAAATAGAGTACTGGATTAACTGAACTCTACAAAATGAGCTAATTTTTGAAAACAAATGGAAATAAATGGAAAATGGAAGTAACTACAGACTTCAAAACAGACTTCAAAACAGACTCCTGACTGGACTAGGACTCTGGGACAGAGTCCTGATCAGACTGGAACTCTAGATTTTTTTGGTATTTTCTGAAAAACAGACGAAAGAACTTGTAAAAACAATGTAAACAATAACAAGTATTGAAATAGAATAGAGTTTTGATTCAACTGAGACTCTGAGGACAGAATCCTGATTGAACTAGGAGTCTCAGATTTTTGGATTTTCTAAGAAAACAAATGAGAGAATTTTGAAAAACTGTTAAAAACAGAATGAAATTGAAGGTTTGGTTCAGAGTCCTGATCTGATTAGGACTCTGAGAAAGAGTCCTAATTCGATCAGAACTCTAAGAATTTTGGTTTTTTGATAAGCAAATGATGAAATTTGGGCAAAGCTTTTGAAAACCAGTGAAAATGAAGTATAAAAATCAATTTTAGATAGAGTCCTGATTCGATCGGGACTCTGGGGTAGAGTCCTGATTTGATCAGGACTTTGGGATAAAATCTCAGAATTTTGAAATTCTTTGATAAAAGTGTAACAATTTTGATAGATAGAAAGATTTTTGAAAGATTCTTTCAAAATTGAAATCAGGATCAGAGTCCTGATCCAACTAGTACTCTCTAAACATAGTCCTGTTCTGACTAAAACTCTGAGTTTCTGACTCATTTTGAAAGATTTTAAAAGATTTGATTGAAAAATAGATAAAATAGTTGTAAAAGATTAGAGTCCTAATCCGATTAAAACTCTGAAGAAGAGTCCTGATCCGATTGGACTCTTGAAGAAGAGTCCTGTTCCAACTAAGACTCTGAAATTTTGGCCAAAACAAAAGATTTTGAAAGGTTTTCTCCGAAAATAGGTAAAAAGGTAGTGAAAAGTAAAGTTCTGATCCGACTGGACTCTGGAAAAAGAGTCCTGATCCAACTAGGACTCTAAGATTTTGGCAAAATGGAGAAAATGGACAAGGGATATGACCATAACTGGTTTAAAATCAAAATGGAGTTTTGAAAATGTTCAAAAAGATTCAAACAGATGAAAATACAGAGTCCTGATCCAACTAGGTCTCTAAAGTTTTTGAGATTTTTTGATAAATGAAGAAATCCAGAAGCGACACCACCTAAATGGGTCTCATCTGAGAATTGAAATCAGTTGAAAATTGAGTTTAAAATGAATCCAGATTGTTTTCTGAGAAAAATACCTCAAAATATAAGGTCATGGGGGTTGGCAAATGACACAATGTTGATTAAAAACCCAGGTTTTAAAATTGATTTTGAAAGAAGTTTTAAAAGCTCGAATCTGGATTTAATATTTTGAAAACAGGAGTTCTGGATCTCAAAAATAAGATTTAATAACAAGCAATGCCATGCAATGCAATGAAATGACATGTCAATTGGATGAAATGATATTGCGATGATATATGAAATGTAAACACTAGATGAGGGTGAAAATTTGGGGTGTTTATAGATGCCCCTCTTTGCTACTAAGCCGGTGTAAGCCGAGCGTAGTGGCAAAGAAAACACACCAAATTTGGACTATATATAAAAAAAATGTCTCAGTTAGAAGAATCTGACCGGGTATGAAGGAATTAGCTTTGACGATGATCATGATAGGTATGGGATGGAGAATAAATAAGAAAGAATCACCTTATCGAAATGAGGCTCAGGCTTAGCCCTTAACCTGTATAGGATGGGAAATGAAATACCTCATGGAAAAATGAGGTTCAGATTTAACCCTTAACCTGAAAGGGGACGATACCTTATGGAAAAATGAGGCTCAGGCTTGACCCTTAACCTGAAAGGGGACGATACCTCGTGGAAAAACGAGGCTCAGGCTTAACCCTTAACCTGAAAGGGGACGATACCTCGTGGAAAAACGAGGCTCAGGCTTGTAAACACCCCAAATTTTCACTCACCTCCCCGACATTTCCACCAAGCATCATCATTCAGCCTTTGAAATCGTTAGGAGGGCAAAATGGTCATTTTCTGAGCCCAAACCTTGCAAAAGTCTAAGTTTCATTTGCAACTCTCAAAATTCCTCTATTTTTAGCTCAGATGTTCAAAATTTTGTTCCTGACAGAAGACAGGAATCTCCAAGTCTTGGTTCAAGATTATATTGCATAAGACATGGCATTGCATATCATTGCATGAGCATTTCATATCACTGCACTGCACAACATGTCATTTTGAGGTCCAGAACTCTTGATTTCAAAATTTTCAATCCAGATTAGAATTTTAACTCTTTTCAAAATAGATTTCAAAACCCTGGGTCTTCAAAATTATCAACTCTTCCCATTTTACCCCCAGGGCTCTGAATTTCAAAATATTTCCTCAGAAAAACAATCTGGATAATTTTCAATAAATTTCAACTCAGATTTTGCCTTTTGTCAGCTATTTCAACTATCTTCCTTTTACAAAATCACCCTACAGGGGCCAACTCTTTCCAAAATTTCCTGTTTTACCAATTAGTCCAGATTTTATAAAAATTCCAAAAAGCGGTTTTGTTGTTTTATCCTTATTTCAATAAAGAAGCAATGTGGGACCCACATTGAGGTGGTGTCACACAGGCTTTTCTTTTGAAAAATTTGAATTTTGAAAAACCCAAAAATATAGGAGCCTTGTCTTCTGGATTGGTGCCACTTGTCCTTTCTCTCTCCTCCCATTTACCTGCCATGTGTCAGCATAGGGTTCACCTAGAGTTGGCGCCACATGTCACCTTCTCTCTTCTGCCACCCTTTGACACGTGTCAGTGTGGGGCCACCTTAAGATGCCGCCACATGTCATTAGTCATCCTCTTTATTTTATGCCACGTGTCAATGTCTACCATCTTCACCCTGTGCCAAGTGTCATTCCAAGGTCACCATGAGATTCCACGTGTCATGTGTTGTCCTGTTCAGAAAAAGTAGAACTTGTCTCCCCTGAGGTGGCACCATTTGAATTATGTCTCCTGCAATTGACACATGTCACTCTCTCCTTTCCTCAGGAAAAGCAAGCGACACGTGTCAATCTCTGCTCCTTTCAGAAAAAGCAGAGGACACATGTCTCCCTCCTATTTTTCTCAGAAAAGTAGATGACACATGTCATCTCCAGCTTCCTTTAGAAAAAGTAGAAGACACATGTCACTCCCTGCTTTTCTAAGAAAAAGCAAGTGACACATGTCACCCTCTGCTCTTCTCAGAAAAAGCAAGGGACACGTGTCTCTCTCTGCTTTCTTCAGAAAAAGCAAGTGACACATGTCACTTTCTGCCTCCTTCAGAGAAAGCTAGAATTCAAATGTTCAAACTTCAGGCTGAGGTGGAGCAAATCCTGAACTTCACCTTTTCTATTTTGTGTGAGATGGTGCCACGTGTCCCTTTCCCTCCTTTTCCTCCCTCTTGCCACATGGCATTGTAGGAGCCACCCTGAGGTGGCGCCACATGTCCATCCTTCATTCCTCCAAAGCCAACCTCCATTTGAAATTCAAATTCTCCTCTGAGGTGGCACCATCTGAGAAGGCCTCTCCAGACAACTGACACTTGTTCGCCACATGTCCAGATCTCCTTTCATCAGAAAAAGTAGAATTCAAACTCCTCTGAGGTGGCACCTTCTGAGCCCACTGCTCTGTTCTTTTGACATGTGTCAAACACTTTTGAGGTGGCGCCAATCCAGAGCCCCACTTGGCTTCCTCTCTTTTATTTAATATATTTTTTTAATAAAAATAGCCCCATGAGGTGGCGCCACCTGAGGGCTCCCTGCAAAAGCCAAATTCGAATTTCAAACCCCCAGATAGCACCCCCTGAGATGGTGCCACATTGAGGGCTCAGATTGAGCCTGTTTGAAATTCAAATTTTTTCAGAAAATCTATAAAAACAAGGCTCCACGCCCAGCATAGGGAGACCATTTTTTTAGCTCTTGTGAACTTGGAAATTCGACCTAGCCTTCCTGAAAATCCGATTTTTGCACTTTGGAATTCACGCCCCCTGTGGCTCAATGAAGAAGGTGCAATGGGTCCGAAACCCGGACCGGAGGACGAACGAAGCTCGTGATAGCCGTCCCTTTCAAGAGTCTCAAAGCGGCGTAACGAAGCAAGGTGCACCTCTTTTCCCTCTTGATTTCCTCTCATAATTCGGTTCACGCGTCGTTTGAAGAAAAAGCTCATTCGAGGGATGGATTGAGCTATTCTTATGAAACGACACATATAAAAATATTCAATCATGCCTCCTTGATGATTTTTAACATTCATGCATTTAGCTAGATTTAATTTACATTTTATTTCATCAATTTAGCACGTTTCATGAATTAATTAGGATTAATTTAGCATTTATTTTAATTCTGTTCATTTTTAGTAGTTCTCTGTTTTTATCAGTCAGTCCACACGTCATTTAATGCATTTATATTTTATTAAAAATCCCAAAAAAATCACAGAATGCGCCCTTAGGTGTCCCTGAAATTTTGACAAAAATTCGGAGACATTTGAATTTGTTTACTGCAGTAAACATTCAAAATGGCAAGTCGGGTTTTGTTACTCGGGATGCGTTTTGAAAATCGTTTTCCGACTTGTAAAATCGAGATATCCTCCATGGGAGATCCTATTTTCGATCCGAAAAATGTTATGAACTCAAGAGAATGTCTAGTGTTTAATATAAGTTTTTCAGATTTTTTAGATTTTTTTAATGTCTGACAAAAATCCGAGAGTTCGGGACACATGTCAGAGCCTAATTTGGGCCTCTGAGATTTTGGATCGACTTAGGGCTATGGTTTCTCTTTGTGTGTTGCTTCAAATCCAAAACTGTAAAAAATGAAAGTTATGTCCGAGGTGTCCTATGTTTGCATCTAAAATCCTGTGATTTTTAGAATAGTGTTGAGACCTGCGTCGGATTTTTCTTGTCAGCCTCCTGTTTTGCTACATTTGTCTGTTCTGTTGATTTAGCCAGAAATAGTTATATTTTTATATGTGTTTCCGTTGATCAAATGCCAAAGTCATGAACATGAAAGTTGTTCATGTAGGTGTCGTGAGTAGCTCTGATTAATTTCATAAATTTCCATGTCTGATTGATATTTTTTTAGCGTTTTACATCAGATTAGTGTGATTTTTACCTCTATCAGAACTAAATCCCTGTTATTGAACTCACCATGGCTCAAATCCCGAGACTGTAAAAACCAAAAATGTTCCATTTTGGGTATTTTAGCAGTATGCAAAATATCAGAAGTTTCTATGGCGTAAATCTTGCATTATCATATTAGGCATTGCATTTGGTTTGGATCCATAGGCAAAATCCACCATTTTAGGACCTTCTTTGAATTTTAGCATTTAAATCATATCATTTCGTAATTTGTAGCATTCTAGGTTGTTTATCAGAGTAAGTAGATGTTTCATACCGAATTTGGTGCAATTTGGAATCCATTTGAGGTTCGGATTAGCCATAATACCAAAACAGGGTCCCGCAGGACTCGGATCCAAGTGAAAAACAAGCGAAATTCATTATTTTGGATAAATTGCAAAATGCCAAATTCTGATTTTACAGTCCTAATGTGTTTAGCAGCATGTCATACTGCATTTTATCATCATTTGATTCAATTTGAACTTCAAAATCTCAATTTTACCAAGTTTTCCTTCAAAAAACCCTGATTTTAAAGGTATAACTTTATAATTAGGGGTATTTTGGTTATTTTGACCACCATTCCGAATTTCAAACTATTTTCTACTGAATTTCCTGCATTTACATCATTTCAAATATCAAGGAAGCATGAGAATAAGGTTTATATCCAATTAAATCCAATAATTTCATAATATTATTGGAAAATCTTGGAAAAACCCACATAGTTGAGCTAACCCTATTTCAAGTTTGGCATGAACAATCAAAAGAAGAAGCTGAAGTCTGCAAATTTCTTTTACTTCCTTTATTTAGTGATGTAATAATGTAAATTTTGGAATAAGAGAGTTAATTTCCTGCTTAGACTAGGATGCATATCATATAGTTTGAATTTATGCAAATATCCTGCTTATGTGATGCATACATCTTATTTCAAAAGCACTATGGATGTTCACGAATGGCACGTGCACCAACTCTTAGGGAGTTGATGGACTCGGTGGGATCCATATTTACGGCCCTAGTCGGAATATGGACGAGACCCAGATCCATCATCTTTCTACTAGTCACATAGAGCCTACACTCTTAGGCTATCTTAAAATGCACATCATATTTCCAAAGTTTTCAAAATCATGTGCATCAAATCAACTAAATTCTGAACATATTCATGGCCACAGTCAGAATATGTGAAGGATTTATCTTGACTTAATGCACATTTTTCCAACAAATCTCTTAGAAAATCTTTTCAAAGTGCATTCATTCACTCATGTCATTTGCATCATGAAATCATTGATTTTCTCAAGATTTTCTCAAGAAGACTTCATTCTCAAGAAATCGATTTCTCAAGAAACTCTAAGGATTTTTCAAAATCGGTTTTCCAAAGACAAGTTTTTCCACAGTTTTCCCTGGAAAATGATATTTTCTTAAGAGATTCAAAAGAGTTTTCCAATCTTTCTCCAAGATCCAAAATCGATTTTCAAGTATTTCAAAAGGTAAAATTCCCAGGATTTCGATTCCCCAAGTTTTGAATTTCCTTCTCCAATGAGTTTTCCTATAAATCTTCCATCATTTTCCTAAGAAAACTCTTAAAGTCCAAGTTTTCCTAAGAAGTGTTTCCCTTTTCAAAAGGTTCATCTTTTCTCAAGAATCACTTCCATTTTCCCAGGATTTTCAACCATTCATAATTTTCCCAAGTCTTTATGAACTTTCCTGAGATTTCAAATCTTTTCCATCTGAGTTTCCTGAGAAATTGACTTTCAGCTTTTTCCTGAGAGAATCTTTTCAACTCCAAATATTTTCCAAGCATACATCATGTTTTCCCAAGCTGCATTTTCCAAAATCTCATAGCACATGCCTGAATTCTCTGTGCATTTAGGATAGAACATAACTTTGATAATTTAACTAAGTCAAGCACGATTTTGGTCCTTGGTTCGATTACCCCTGTTAAAGGCGGCAGGAATGGTCGAAACTCGTACCGACAGGTCGAGCCCCATCCCATGGATTTTCCCGCAATTTTCAAAACGAAGGCGAGTATTTCAAAACATTTCCAAAATCCGGTCAAGTTTGAAGCGCGAAAGCGTTTCCTCTTTCTCTCTTCCGCAAGGAAGGGAAGACGGGGAAAAATTTCGCGACGCAAACAGGTTTGGCGACCGTGATGGGACCTGTCCTCGTCTGATCAAAGTAGTGCTTGACTTAGTTCAATTATCAAAATTATGTTCACAAAATGTTAGCTCTTTACTTTTGCTATCATATGAACCTAGGAGCCTAGATTCTGACCTAGCTGACATTGATTGCATATAGCTTAGGCATGGTTTGGTAGGACTATATTGAGGAGAAATTTTCATGCTCACATAGACTTAGGTCTAAATACAACTCTCCTCAATTTAGGATCTGAATGCAAACAATGTATGCTTCTTCAAAAGATTTTCAAAAGTCTATCTCTCTAGGACTTAGAGCCCTCTATTTCTTGCATGTGATCATTTTTCAAAACCTCCATTACCTATCTTCACCCGGTCTTCACGTTGCTGGGCTCTCTTCCAGAACCTTAGTTCAGGACAGAGCCTCACAACTGGGCCAACTATTTGGGTTAACACCCCCCTACCACGTACCGCGGGCCACAGTCCGAAGTATATCGGTAGGCGCTCAAGGATGTTGGAAAACCTTACCTTAGAACCGGAGTTGAAATTATATGCCACGTACCTCGAATTTCGATTCGGGTATATCGGCATAACTGGATTGGACAAAGATGATCTGAACCTAGAGTTAGGATTAGGGTCCTACAGCTGTTTTCAAAACAATGCATCTAGAGTCAGTCTTTTAGGGAGTGCTGAATGTGCATAAATGTTTGTGCAGGATGTGATTGTTCTTATATTACCTCTATTTTTCCTAAAATATTTTCAAATACCCATATTTTCATCCTTTCCCTTTATTTTCTCAAACCCTGGAAGATTTTCCCAAATATCCAATTTCTTTCAAAACTCCAGGTGATTTTTCCTTCTTCCGTTCTACTGGATCTCGAATTTCCAACTGCATTTTTATCCTGCCTGCAATTTTTCAAAATCATAGGTTTTCTCTCATTGGATTTTCAATTCTTTTGTCTATTTGCAAAAAATTCTTCACCTTCTTTTCCTCGTGTATACCTTGATTATTGCGGTGGAAATTGTTTACCCACTTGCCTTCTCCTTATTCTAAACCCGTTTGCGGATTGTTTTTTTAAGAGATATCTCTTTCCTTCAAAATGGTGTTTTTCCTCATGGTTGACGACCTCGCCTAGGTAACAAGGCACATTTTTCGTTGTTATTTCTCTTACAAAGAATTACAACACAATTGTCGTAATTTCAGCGGCGACTCCATCCCTAGCAATGGGATATTCTTCCAATTGTCTACCATATCGTCAATAATCATTTTCCTCCCAATTCAAAATTCCCTCAGAGTCTAATCAAGACTTCATCCTGCAGAGAGCATCCATAACATTTGATGGTTCAAACAAGGTCAGAAAGAAGAGCCACATCACCACAGTACTCCTCAGCCTCAGAAGAAGAGATGGACTCCCCGCGATCCGAGAGGAGTCAAGAGCAGCAGCAAGGGGAGGATGGCATAGACCCGCAGATGTATGCCATGTTCCAGAAAATGATGACCAAAATGATGAGTGAACAGGCTGGGACCAGTGCAGAGAAGAACCCATTCAGAGAGAAGTTCCATGGGCACAAGGATAAGAAGACTTCCAAGAAGCAAGTTCAGCCAGAAGAAATTTCAGATGAATCAGAATTAGAGGAAAACACCGATGAAGAATATAAAGTGCCTCCAGCATTTCAGAAACATAGCCGAGAACAAAGGAGGAGTAACAAATCAAAAGGTCAAGTTGCAGAAAAGCTTTTGCAGACACAGTTCAGGGAAATGGCCAAAGTGGTAAAAGATCTGCAAGCCCGCGACAAGGGCAAGAAAGTCTTCACCAGCGAGGATTTTTATGATGGCTTAGAAGGAGATGAAGATCTAGAGAACCTTCCCCGTAAATTCATCAAGTTCGATGGTTCCGGCGACCCGAAAGCCCATCTCGCCATGTTCTTCGCCGAATGCTCCAAATTCAAGAAAGACAATAGGGCCCTATTTCTCTGTTTTCCTCGTAGCCTAGAAGGCGCTGCCGCCAAGTGGTACTCCGAGCATATCAATCCAATCGAGCTGCGAGAATTCGATAAGGTGGTTAATCTATTTATCGAGCGATTTATGTTCAATGCTGAAGCGCTACCAACGTTAAATCACCGCTGTAATATGAAGCAGGGAGATAGTGAAAAAGCCAGAGACTTCATTCGCAGATGGAGAGAGACCTGCAACAAAATGAAGGACCCAATATCAGAAGGACACGCGTTATCGGTCATCCTGAATAATTTCTCCCAACCTTTGAGAGGCCTGATCTCTACCTCCCCAGCACGATCTTTTATTGAATTGATAGAACGAGCTGAATGACTCGAGATGGGAATAGAAAATGGAGTATATGAGAGCCTCACACTCTCAAAGAGCAATTCAGATATCACATTTTCCGTGAATGCCCCTGGCAACAACAATGGCAAAAGCAAAAGGGGTGGCAGAAAGAACCACACCGGCGGGTCAGGGAGTCTAAATTCCAGCAAAGATGATCATACAGGACAAGAAAACATAATCAACAAGCAGAATGACAACTCTCTCGCAAGCATCCAACTAGAATTAAGGCCCCAGGGGAGGCCAAAGCATGATGGTTGGGGATACGACCGCAATTTTACTCCCTTAGAACAACCGCTCGAGCAAGTTCTGGAATATATGATCGCCAAAGGGATGGTTAGACTCCCCAAGATAGCAGATCCTTCTGTAACCATGGGAAGGTTTAAAGATCAGTTCTGCAAGTTTCATCGGACAATGGGTCATGACACCGAGCATTGTTTCGTCCTTAAGAACATTGTTCAAGACTGCATTGACAAGAAGCTCCTCGTTGAAGACGAAAAGGAGGACTAGTCATCCCGACTAAGATTTTTTTTACAATCATTCCAGAAGATGACCATGCCGACACTTTTCCATTTCTCCTCTTGCTTTTCAAAAAAATAATGTAATCCCATTTTCTTTCCTTGATTTTTAAGCATCAATAAAGTCATCAATTTTTTTTTTTTAACCATCTTATTTGCTTATCCTTCCTTTTCACAATGTCTCTCTTGTGGGGAATGATCTTGAGGACGCCTATCAGTCAAGAAGCCTGTTGCCTTATTCACCAATTATCCTTCTTTTATTCAAAATTTTCCTCAATAGTTACACTGGGGCATTTTTTTGTGAAAATTTATCTTTACTTCAAAACATCCTGTATGCAGGCAGGATAAACCAATCTCTCATTTTGCATATATATGCACCCATTTGCACTCATTTGCACTTCATTTGCATTGTCATGTGCATTTGCATTCCATTTGCATTTATTCTGCACCCAATTTTCAACATCCAATTTCCAACATCCAATTTTCAATTTCCAAATTCCCAATTTCCAAACTTCTAACAGCCAATTTTCAATTTTCAATTTTCAATTTATAATTTATAATTTCCAATTCTAAATTTCTAATTTTGACCTTTGGGTTACCCAATTCTCTATTCGACCTTCAGGTCACTCAATTTCCAATTTCAACCTCTGGACCACCGACTTTATCAGATTCTCAATTCAAGCCTTCGGGTTACAATCTTGCCAACATCAATCATTTTCCCGCCTGCAGGTTCCAACTTTCCAGGCCTTTGGGTTACAAATTCATCAAATATCTATCATTTTCAAACCTTCGGGTCACATTTCTATCTATGACAATCATTTTCAATCAAAATCCTGCTTTCGAGCTGGTCGGACATCAAATCCTGCTTTCGAGCTGGTCGGTCAACCCAAATCCTGCTTTCGAGCTGGTCGGTCAACAAATCCTGCTTTCGAGCTGGTCGAACAATTAAAATCCCGCTTTCGAGCTGGTCGAATAATCAAAATCCTGCTTTCGAGCTGGTCAAACAATCAAAATCCTGCTTTCGAGCTGGTCGGTCATCAAATCCTGCTTTCGAGCTGGTCGGTCATCAAATCCTACTTTCGAGCTGGTCGGTCAACAAATCCCGCTTTCGAGCTGGTCAGTCAACCCAAATCCTGCTTTCTTGCTGGTCGGTCAACAAATCCTGCTTTTGAGCTGGTCGAACAATCAAAATCCTGCTTTCGAGCTGGTCGGTCAACAAATCCTGCTTTCGAGCTGGTCGAACAATTAAAATCCTGCTTTCGAGCTGGTCGAACAATCAAAATCCTGCTTTCGAGCTGGTCGGTCAACCCAAATCCTGCTTTCGAGCTGGTCGAACAATCAAAATCCAGCTTTCGAGCTGGTATTCCCAAAAATCCTGCTTTCGAGCTGGTACTTCAATCAAAATCCTGCTTTCGAGCTGGTCGAACAATCAAAATCCTGCTTTCGAGCTGGTCGGTCAACCCAAATCCTGCTTTCGAGCTGGTCGAACAATCAAAATCCTGCTTTCGAGCTGGTCGAACAATCAAAATCCTGCTTTCGAGCTGGTATTCCCAAAAATCCTGCTTTCGAGCTGGTCGAACAATCAAAATCCTGCTTTCGAGCTGGTCGAACAATCAAAATCCTGCTTTCGAGCTGGTATTCCCAAAAATCCTGCTTTTGAGCTGATACTTTAATCAAAATCCTGCTTTCGAGCTGGTCGAACAATCAAAATCCTGCTTTCGAGCTGGTATTCCCAAAAATCTCGCTTTTAAGCTGGTAGTTCTATCAAAATCCTGCTTTCAAGCTGGTACTTCTATCAAAATCCTGCTTTCGAGCTGGTACTTCGATAAAATCCTGCTTTCGAGCTGGTAAGTCAAAACAAAACTCAACTGTCGAATTGATCTTTTACTGAGTCTTTTCAGGACTCAATTTTTGTCACGGATGTGTTAAGCCGGATGTCAAATACTCTCTTTCACCAAGGATTTCAAGAAAGTTTTATCAATTTGTCAATCAATTAATTGTTGATTTCAGAATCTTTATTGCACAAACCTTTATCTCAATTTACCTTTAGCATTACTCCCAAAAGAGTGAAGCTTTTGCGAAAAGAGATTCAAACTTCAAATTCTTTCTATTGGCCAACCAAAAGGATGAAGGATAAGTCCTCGATATGGCCAGAAAAGAAGATTCAATGTTATTGAAAAGTCGTAGGTGATCGATATTGATCACAGTCAATGGCGCATCTTTAAAGGCTATTCTTGTAAAGACGAGGCAGTGGAAATATCCTGAGTGCTAGAAAAGAGAGCATTTACCCAAGCCCCGTTTCCTCAAAATCACCTAAGCTGCAATTAAATATCCGCAAAAGGGATCTCTCACCTGTCGTCAAGATGAAGGTGAATTAGGCGAGTAGACCCCCGGGGCCAAAGAAGATTCGAAACATCTCCAAGATGACGGAGTTTGTGACGGATCCTTCCAGGGAAAGTCCAAAGCACTGTCGAGATGAAGGCAGATGCGATGAACCTCTCGACAATCCCTAAAAGATATTTAATTTCAGCTATCACCCAAAGATCTCCAAACCCATCGTCCAAGAAGGATCGAAACATCTCCAAGATGAAGGAGTTTGTGACGTACCCTTCCCAAAAGAGAGAAAGAGAGGAAAAAGAAAGAGAGAAAAAGTAAGAGCATCTCCAAAATGAAGGAGAATATAGCCAAAAAACTCAAAGAGAGCCAAAAGAGTGCAGAAAGACTATCATGAGAGAAGCTCTCAGGATATCAAACTGCCAGATCTATCAAGAATCCTCTTTAACTTTGTGAAATTCTATTATCAATACTCTTTCATCAATTACTTTCATAATATCAAATTCTCTTTCCTGCTCATATCAAGGAAATTGATAGCTTCCTCGAAGAAGGTCAATTGCGAGCAATTTGGATTTCAAGTCTCGATTCTACGAAGTGAACCTTATTTGGAGGTAATGCTTTGGGTAGAAAATAAGGAATATCTTTGCAACAACATGCAACATTTTCAAAAATTTTGAATCAACAACAAAATTTCCAACATTTTGACAATATTTTCTAGCTATCCTGACATGAAGTGAAAGCTTGATGTTCGTTTTCGATGCATCCTGACACCAATTTTAAATCCTTCTTAAGGACTTGATTCCTTCCCTTCTTTGAGAGCATAAACTCTCATATTTGCACACTTCCCTGTGTCCCCACTGTCCCACCATAGACAGTCCCATTTCGGTTTGAGGTCGAACCACCAATCATTTTCCGCAAAAGGCAATTTCAAAAGCTGATTTTAGTCTCAGCAATGAGACGCCCAAAATCAATCCCTTTTAAAGCTTTAGGGACCCCATTTTCCTTCCTTTTGCAAAAACCCTATTGGATTTATTGCGCAAAATCCGAAGGTTCCATCATGGTCTCTTCCTTCGAGGATTCCATTTCATTTTCCACCCGATCAGGATAAGGGTATAAACCTGAGCCTCATTCAAAGAGGTATTTCATTTTCCACCCGATCAGGATAAGGGTACAAACCTGAGCCTCAATCAAAGAGGTACTTCATTTTCCACCCGATCAGGATAAGGGTATAAACCTGAGCCTCATTCAAAGAGGTATTTCATTTTCCACCCGATCAGGATAAGGGTACAAACCTGAGCCTCAATCAAAGAGGTACTTCATTTTCTACCCGATCAGGATAAGGGTATAAACCTGAGCCTCAATCAAAGATGTACTTCATTTTCCACCCGATCAGGATAAGGGTACAAACCTGAGCCTCAATCAAAGAGGTACTTCATTTTCCACCCGATCAGGATAAGGGTACAAACCTGAGCCTCAAACAATAAGGTATTTCCATTTTCTGCCCGATCAGGATAAGGGTACAAACCTGAGCCTCGATCAATGAGGTATTTCCATTTTCTGCCCGATCAGGATAAGGGTACAAACCTGAGCCTCGATCAATGAGGTATTTCCATTTTCCGCCCAATCAGGATAAGGGTACAAACCTGAGCCTCGATGCATACATCTTATTTCAAAAGCACTATGGATGTTCACGAATGGCACGTGCACCAACTCTTAGGGAGTTGATGGACTCGGTGGGATCCATATTTACGGCCCTAGTCGGAATATGGACGAGACCCAGATCCATCATCTTTCTACTAGTCACATAGAGCCTACACTCTTAGGCTATCTTAAAATGCACATCATATTTCCAAAGTTTTCAAAATCATGTGCATCAAATCAACTAAATTCTGAACATATTCATGGCCACAGTCAGAATATGTGAAGGATTTATCTTGACTTAATGCACATTTTTCCAACAAATCTCTTAGAAAATCTTTTCAAAGTGCATTCATTCACTCATGTCATTTGCATCATGAAATCATTGATTTTCTCAAGATTTTCTCAAGAAGACTTCATTCTCAAGAAATCGATTTCTCAAGAAACTCTAAGGATTTTTCAAAATCGGTTTTCCAAAGACAAGTTTTTCCACAGTTTTCCCTGGAAAATGATATTTTCTTAAGAGATTCAAAAGAGTTTTCCAATCTTTCTCCAAGATCCAAAATCGATTTTCAAGTATTTCAAAAGGTAAAATTCCCAGGATTTCGATTCCCCAAGTTTTGAATTTCCTTCTCCAATGAGTTTTCCTATAAATCTTCCATCATTTTCCTAAGAAAACTCTCAAAGTCCAAGTTTTCCTAAGAAGTGTTTCCCTTTTCAAAAGGTTCATCTTTTCTCAAGAATCACTTCCATTTTCCCAGGATTTTCAACCATTCATAATTTTCCCAAGTCTTTATGAACTTTCCTGAGATTTCAAATCTTTTCCATCTGAGTTTCCTGAGAAATTGACTTTCAGCTTTTTCCTGAGAGAATCTTTTCAACTCCAAATATTTTCCAAGCATACATCATGTTTTCCCAAGCTGCATTTTCCAAAATCTCATAGCACATGCCTGAATTCTCTGTGCATTTAGGATAGAACATAACTTTGATAATTTAACTAAGTCAAGCACGATTTTGGTTCTTGGTTCGATTACCCCTGTTAAAGGCGGCAGGAATGGTCGAACCTCGTACCGACAGGTCGAGCCCCATCCCATGGATTTTCCCAAAATTTTTAAAACGGAGGCGAGTATTTCAAAACATTTCCAAAATCCGGTCAAGTTTGAAGCGCGAAAGCGTTTCCTCTTTCTCTCTTCCGCAAGGAAGGGAAGACGGGGAAAAATTTCGCGACGCAAACAAGGCTTAACCCTTAACCTGAAAGGAGACGATACCTCATGGAAAAATAAGGTTCAGGCTTAACCCTTAACCTGAAAGGGGACAATACCTCGTGGAAAAATGAGGTTCAGTCTTAACCCTTAACCGGAAAGGGGACAACAAACGGAATCCTTAAATGAAGAAACCATGATGAGACCTTCGAATTTTGCACAAATAAATCCGAGAGGGGTTTGCAAAAGGAAGAAAGGGGGTTCCCTAAAGCTTGAAAAGGGATTGATCTTGGACATCTCATTACTAAGACTAAATGGCTTTTAAGACAGATGACCTTTTGCAAAAAAATCAGGTTTAACCCTTAACCTGAATGGGAACTGTCTATGGTGGGACAGTGGGGAGCACAGGAAAGTGTGCGAATTTGAGAGCCCAGGCACTCAGATTAAAACAAGAAGGGAAGGATCTTGGACAACTCCCATCATCCGATCCTAAAAGGGATAACAACAACGCCTGGATACATCAAAATAGACATCAAGTTCTCACTTCATGTCAGAATAACTTAAAAAGATTGCCAATAAGATAAAAAAAATTGTAGTTAATTCAAGAATGATAAGCACATATATATATGAAAAATATTCTCTCTTGTCTACCTGAAGTATTACCTCTGACTGGACTCAACTCCGTAGAATCAAGATTCGAATTCGAATATCATTGCCATTGACTTTCTTTCAAGGAAGCTATCAATTTCCTTGATATGGACGGAAAAAAATGTATTCTTGATATTGCGAGAGCTATTGGTGAAGGAATATTGATAAAAGAATTTCACAAAATTAAAGGAGATTCTTGATAGATTCGGCAGTCTGATATCCTGGGATTCTTTTCTCATGATGATTTTTCTGCACTCTCTTTTTGACAGAATTGGAGCTCTCTTGGATTTTTTGGAAATTACATCATCCTTCATTTTGGAGATGTCATGACCTTTCTCTCTTTTTTTTTGGAAGGGTACGTCACAAACTCCTTCATCTCAAAGATGTTCCGATCCTTTTTTTCTCTCATGGATTATATTGACGGTTATTGGCTCTTTGGTTGAAAATCTCTTGGTGATAGCAGAAACCAAATACCTTTTAGGGATTGTCGGAAGGTTCATTGCATATGCCTTCATCTCGACAATGCTTTGGACTTTCCTTAGAAGGATCCGTCACAAACTCCGTCATCTTGGAGATGATCCAAATCTTCTTTGGCCCCGGGGGTCTACTCGCTTAATTCGCCTTCATCTTGACGACAATTGAGAGATCCCTTTTGCAGATATTTAATTGCAGCTTAAGTGATTGAGGAGATATGAAGATTGAGTGGATTTTTCTGTATCACCCAGGATATTTCGACTGCTTTAATTTTCCAAGAATAATCTTTAAAAGTTTGCCATTGACTGCGATCAATATCGACCACTCATGGCTTTGCAACAATCCTTGAATTTTCCTTACCGGCCATATCGCGGATTTATTTTTCATCCTTTTGGTTGGCCAATAGGAAGATTTTGAATTTTGAATCCTTTTTCGCAAAAGCTTTGTCCTTTCAGAAGTAATACTGAAGGTATTCTGAGGTACAATTTTATGCGATAAAGATTTTGAAATCAACAACTATTTTTCATGGCAAATTGGCAAAATATTCCTGAAATCCTTGGTGAAAGAAATCACTTGAGATCTAAATGACACATTCATGGCTAGATTCTCCTCTTCTTTCCCCAAAGGAGAGACTCAGGCTTGACCCTTACCTGAACGGGTAATAAAAAGATACTTCTCTCTTTCCTAGAGAGGAGGTGTTTGCGAATTGAACTTTCAAAAATAAATAAAGTTTTCATCAAAACTCCCTATTCCTAGGTTTCTCTTATGGAAAGGGGGCTGCTAACAAAGGTTGGAAGGATATCATAGAGGAACGAGTCCATCACACTCTCTGTGGAAAAAGGGTCCTCGATGACGGGGTTGGCCTAACAAAAGACATTTAGGGTTACAAGGAGGACGAGCTTCCATCGAAACTCTCTCTGGAAAAAGGGTTCCTTGTATGACAATAAAGATTGTTTTGCAAATTGTTCGTGAAGCACGAGTCCCTTCAAACTCTCCCTAGAAAAAGGAGTTCAACGAACGAACAATAAAGACATGCGAGAAGAACGTGCTCCCTCGAACTCTCCCTGGAAAAAGGGTTCCTCGCAAGAGAAGATGATTGATGATGAACTAACTGGCAGACAAATTCGACATAAAAGTCGAATCTTGAAAGACTATGATTGCAAGATACGACTTGAAGGTCGGACAAACATGATCGACTATGATAGAATTTGATAACCCAAAAGTTTGCTTGGTAAAATGGATGACCAAAGGTCCGATAAGATTGGTGACCCGAAGGTCAGATCAATAGAATGGAGTGACCCAAAGGTCTGATAAGGATTGTTTGATTCACAGATCCGAAGATTGAGTCTGAACCTCAACGTGAGAGTTATGTTGCGACTAGTATGAAGACCAAACTTTGACAAAGTACCAGTATGAGCACTGGATTTTAAAGGATTACCAGTACGAACCCTGGATTTTTGAAGGATACCGGTACGAGCACTGAATTTTAAAGAATTACCAGTACGAGTACTGGATTTTGAAAGATTACCAGCATGAGCACTGAACTTGGAAAGATTACCAATATAAGCCCTGGTTTTTTGAAAGATTATCAGTACGAGCACTGAATTTTAAAAGACTACCAGTACGAGCACTGGATTTTAAAAGGTTACCAGTACGAGCACTGGATTTTAAAAGATTATCAACTGACGATGACTTGAACGCCTTGCCGAGGTCTCAGGATTTATCCCTTATCCTGAATGGGTGAAAAAGTTTGATGTAAAATGAACGCAAATGAAAAGGGTGCAACTGAGTGCACATGCGTGCAAAATGAGAGATTTATTAGATCCTGCCTGCACACAAGTTGTTTTGAATAAAAGACAACTTTATAACAAGAATGCCCCAGTATATTTTGGGAATTATAGAAGAATAATTGATCATTTATTGAAAGGATTTTTGAAGCATACAAAAGATAGAATAGAGATTTTCTAGGTGTAGAATTTCTTCAGATGTCGAGCATTAATGGGGTCGGATAGTTCTACCCCGTCTGCATTAATCAGACGATATGAATTACGGGGTAGCGCTTCTTTCACCACGTAGGGACCTTCCCAGTTTGGTGACCATTTGCCACGTGGACGATGCTTGAGATGAGCCGTTGATCTAAGGACCAGGTCATTAACTTGGAATCTTCTTTCGATGACTGACTTGGCGTATTGCCTTGCTATCCTCTGACGGTAAGACTGAGCATGCTCTGCTGCTTTAAGTCTTTTCTCATCGAGTAGATCTAGTTGTACCAATCTCTGTTGCTGATACTGATCAAGTGGTAGCTCTAGAAGATATGCAAATTTAAGAGCGGGTTTTTGAACATGAAGGGGTAGCACCACCTCGGTCCCATAAACAAGTTCTGAAGGAGTTGCATTGGTCGGGGTTCGAATGGTGGTTCGATATGCCCAGAGTGCATCATGGATTTTCTCGTGCCAATCACGGCCCGTCTCAACGGTTCTTTCCAAGATGCGGATCAAACTTTTATTCGTCGCTTTTGCTTGGCCGTTCCCTTGGAGATAATAAGGAGCAGAAAAATGATGATGAATTCTGAATTTTGAACAAAAGATCTTCATTCTCTCATTCTTGAAATGAGTACCATTATCTGACACAATGTCGTGCGGTATACCGAAACGACAAAGAATGTTCTTATGAATGAACGAGACCACATGTCGACCTTCTAACGTACGCAGAGTGACAGCTTCAACCCATTTGGTGAAGTACTTTGTTGCGGCAAAAAAATATTTATGACCATTGGAAGCGGAAGGAGTGATGGGTCCCACGACATTGAAAGCCCACATAGGGAATGGCCATGGAGACACGACTGATTGCAAGTACGTAGCTGGCGCATGAATGGAAGGTGCGTGCACCTGGCACAGAACACACTTCTTTACAAAGCAATAACAATCTTGCTGCATGGTTTTCCAATAATATCCTGCTCGAATGATTTGCTTAACAAGGGTTTGGTAGCCAACATGACCACCGCAAATGCCTTCATGCGCTTCTCGCATGACTTCTTTGGCTTCTTCTTCATCTAAGCACCTAGAATATTCAGAACTGAACCCACAACGATAAAGAACATTGGCGAGAATAAAATAACGGGCCGACATATGCTGAATCGCTTTTTGCTCCTTCTTTGATAATTCCGGTGGAAGCTCACCAGTTTTAATGAAATCTTTAATATCTTGGTACCAAGGTTTCTTTTTCTGTTCCGCCTGGTTAACTTGCATTACTGGAATGAAAGCAGGTTGATCAAGTCTGTCAATCTCAAAAGAACAACAGAATTCTCTACTTTTGAAAGACATAATGGAGCCTAGGCTGGCCAAATCGTCGGCTATTTGATTAAACTCTCTATTGATATGGAAAAGCTGAAATTCATCGAAATCGTTGACGAGGGCTAGAACGATCTTTTGATAAGGAAGCAACTTCTGGTCTTTTACCTGTCATTCAGCTTTGACTTGGCTGATGACGAGCAATGAATCGCCAAAAGTGTGTACTCTCTTGACATTGAAGTCTTGCAGAATTCTCATACCTTGTATTAAAGCTTCATACTCAGCCATATTATGGGTACAGTGAAAATCTAGTTTTAGAGAAAAGGAGATCATCTATTTCTCTGGTGTGATCAGTAAGATGCCGATTCCTATGCCGGCCATATTCTTGGAACCATCGAAGAATAAGTTCCAAACTGGAGACTGCTGAACATTGTAGATCCGCTCATCGGGGAAATCATCCTCAGCTTTAACATCTTTTGCCAGAGAAAAATCTGCCAATTGGTCTGCAATTGCTTGGCCTTTGATAGATTGCTGAGAAACATATTTCAAGTCATATTGCATCAAAAGGACTTGCTACTTGGCAATCCGTCCATTGAGAAATGGTTGTTCGAGAATGTACTTGAGAGGATTAAGTTTTGAAAGAATCTTGACCTCTGATGCTAACAAGTAATGCCTTAACTTTTGACAAATCCAAACCAGTGCTAGACATGTCTTCTCTATCTGGGAGTACTTCTTCTCATAATCAATAAAAGTCTTGCTTACATAGTAGATGGCATGCTCAATCAGACTGTCTTCCTCGTACTGTGCCAAGAATTCACCACAAGCGGCTTGGTTAACTGAAACGTACAACAAAAGAGGCTTTCCCAATTCTGGTGGCTTCAGAACAGGTGGGTTAAGAAGGTACTTCTTGATACGATCAAACGATTGCTGACATTTCGGTCCCCACTCAAACTTCACTCCTTTTCTAAGCAAATGATTGAAGGGCTCACATCTCATGGCAAGATTGGATATGAATCTCCGAATTGATTGCATACGTCCCTGAAGACTACATAATTCTTTGAGCGTAGTCGAGGGTGACATATCAATGATGGCCTTTGCTTTGGCGGGATCCATTTCTATTCCCTTTTTGCTGACCAAGAAGCCTAATAACTTGCCTGATCTAACTCCGAAGACACACTTCTGAAGGTTGAGTCTTAGCTTATAAAGAATAAGTCGCTTGAAGACCTGACTTAAAGCATTGATATGGTCTTCTTCTTCCTTGGATTTGACTAGGATATCATCCACGTATGCATCCATGGTCTTGTGCCTCTGGTCATGGAATATGGCAGCCATTGCGCGTTGATAGGTTGCTCCAGCATTCTTGAGCCCAAACGGCATGACTGTGTAACAGAAAGTGCCCCATGGCGTAGTGAAGGATGTTTTGGATTGATCACGAGCGGCCAATTTAATTTGATTATATCCAGAGTATCCATCCATAAAAGAGAACATGGCATGACCGGCCGTGCTATCGACCAAGAGATCAATATTTGGGAGCGGATAGTCATCCTTTGGAGTAGCCTTATTGAGATCACGAAAGTCGATACAGATTCGAACTTTACCATTCTTCTTGGGAACTGCTACGATATTTGCCAACCAATCCGGATAATCAATTGCTCGAATGAACCCTGCTTTAAGCAAATCCTCAAGTCCTTCCTTGACCTGCTGCTCGATTCGAGGATCCATCTTCCTTAACTTCTGCTTAACTGGCTTCGCATCAGGCTTCAAAACGAGGCGATGTTCCACCAATTTAGGATCAAACCCTGGCATATCCTCATAAGTCCATGCAAACACTTCTTGATATTGCTTGAGAAAATTGATGAGCTTTTCCTTCTCATCTGTGCTTAGACAGGAACTGATCTTGAGAATTTTAGGATTATCCTCTGAATCAATATTGATGTCTTCAGTTGGATCCTGAACTAGGGTCGATGGCTCATCCTGTTTCTGAATCGCTGCAAACTCTGGCAATTTTGGAAGCGCTAAATCAAATTCTGCCATTTCTTCTGGATGTTTTGTGACCTTACTGTCCTTCGCTCTTGCCCTGACCTGATAAATCTTTGCAGGTTTCGATGTGATTGACGAATTGATGACTAACCTTCTTATTGATTGGAAAGACATTCTGAAATTTTGAAGAGGAGTAGCTTCAGAAAAAGTTCATTCATTATGGCATAAGTTGCATGAAATGGAAAAGAATAAGAACAATGAATTTTAAAGACAAATTGCAAAGAAGAGAAGGATGACATCCAGATAGACGAGAAAATTGATAGCTTTATTGAAGACTTAAAATGGAATGACGACATAAACTGAAATGGGACATTGTCCCTACAAACTGCAGAAAATGACTGAAAAGAAGAAAGATAAATGGTAGAAGACTTTAATGAAGACAATATTTTTGTGAGATCCTTTGCCCATGAACCCCAATCCTGCCCTGCGCGGATGATGGTCCGGGACCACTGGCTCTAGTCGGCCATCTTCGTTCTTGCCTAAACCTTTGAAAGGCTGATAACCATGCTTCAGTAATAGGTCAAACCCTTTCTTGGCTCTTACAAACTGCGGGAAAAGAGGATGGTCCTTGAAAGTACTATAATCGAGACGACCCCCGATTTTGAAGAAATGTGGCCCTTGCCATTGGACCATTGTTGTAGTATGCTTCGCTTCTGGAGCTGCCTTTAACTTTAACATTTCCAGATTTTCGCTAAGAACAACTTCTTTGCTCTCTCTGATTCTAGGAATATCAGTAGTATAGGTCAGTCGAGGAATCATAAGCTGAGGCAGCCTCTCTTCTGGATCTTCCCCCAGGACAGTAGTGATCATGCCACCTTTAGACCACTTAATACACTGGTGCAGGGTGGATGGCACCGCATTGGCATTGTGAATCCAGGTTCTTTCCAATAGAAGATTATATGTTGGCGACACATTGACAACATGAAAAAGCACCATGTGAATAGAGTAGTTGATGAATATTTCCAAAAAGATTTTTCCCTTTGCTGTTTGTTCGTGATTATCAAATCCATAAATGGTGATTGGATCCGGCGTGTATTCTTCTTCTTTTATGCCCAGAGCCTTGGCAGTCATTTCGGGGCAAATGTTAAGGCTACTGCTCCCATCTACGAGCACATGGGGTACAATCATTCCCCAGGTTCACACTACAATGTACAAAGCATTGTTATGAAACGTGTGAGGCTTGGGCAGATCCTCATCTGAGAAGGTTATGGGAGCATTGGTCATGGCCTGATTAACGATCTGAGCCATGTCTTCAGGTGTGGTGCCTGGCTTGACCTTAATTTTCTGCAATAAATCATCCAGGACTAGTTGATGCTTGGGAGAGGCACGCGCCAACTCAAGAATAGGGATATTAGAGAGGGCAGTGATTGGTCTTTGCACTGTATCGACCTGTTTTTCTGATGCTTTCCCTTTTTCTGAAACGGGTTTAATAAAGCCCTTGGGAAACCATGGCATTCTTTTGGCTACTTTAGGAGACACCCCAGCAGGCTCCTTTGAAACTTTCAGCTTACTGAGAGCTGAAACGAGGTCCATCTTCTGGGAATTGGACTGAACCTTATGCAACACTAACACCTGATGTTGTACATCAATATCACTGCTAGGACATGGTTGGATATGATCTTGTGGCTGAAAAGGATGATCAGATATCACTGCAGTTGAATGCTGGAGGAACGACTGATTTAGTATTTCCATTTTCTCATCTTCAGCCCCTTCCACCAACAGGTTTTTATCAATATAATCTTGTATAATATTTTTGAGAACGAAACAGTTCTCAGTGTCATGTCCCACTGTTCGGCGGAACTTGTAGAATTGGTCTTTCATTTTACCCATGATTGCTGGTGGATCGGCTACCCTTGGGAGCTTAATCATGTCACTGCCAAGCATATATTCTAGGACTGTTTCAAGAGACTGATCTAGAGGAGTAAATTTGCGATTATAACTCCACCCTTCACGCTTTGGCTTTTCTTGAGATTTCGACCCTTGATCAAGAATCTGCTGGGGTTGCCTGTCATACTGAGGGATCGATTTGCCTTTCTGATCACTTTTGTTGGGATTCGACCCTCCGGAACCATAGCTGTGATCTTTCCTATTTCCTTTATTTTGGTTCTTGCTGTTATTGGCAGAATATGTGAAGTGGGTTTTCTTCTTCGATTCTTGCTGACCGTTGTTTTTACTGAACATGAAGCCCTCATCAGAGCCATTTTCTATACTCAACTCGAGTCATTCGGCTCGTTCTGTCAGTTCTATGAAGGTTTTTGATGAAGAGGTGGAAATTAATCCCCTTAGGGGTTGCAAGAAGTTACTCAGGATTAAGGATAGTGCGTGTCCTTCTGATATTGGATCATGCATCTTGTTACAAGTAGATCTCCATCTATGAATAAAATCCCTGGCTTTTTCATTTTCTTTCTGCTTCAGACTGCAGAGGTGGCTGAGAGTCGGGAGGGCTTCAACATTGAATAAAAAGCATTCAATAAACAAATTGACCACTTTATCAAACTCTTTCAGCTCTATGGGATTAATATGCTCTGAATACCATTTTGCTATAATACCCTCCAGACTGCGAGGGAAACAAAGAAATAAGGCTCGGTTATTCCTCCTGAACTTGGAACATTCTGCAAAGAAAAGGGCGAGGTGTGCCTTTGGGTCACTCGAACCATCAAACTTGATAAATTTCTTGGGAAGATTGTCAAGATCATCATCCCCATCCAGTCTGTCATAAAAATCTTCACTTGTGAAGACCCTTTTGCCCTTGTCACGGGCCTGCAGATCCTTGACCATCTTCATCACATCTCGAAGTTGTGGCTGAGTAGGGTCATTGACTGACTGACTCCCAAATTTATAAGCTGACTCCTGCTTTTGAGTAGACCTTCTAAATGCCTGGTGAGTTTCATATTCATCATCAGTATCTTCTGCTGATTCATCAGATGTTTCTTCGCGACGATTCTGCTTTCTGGTGATCTTCACACTCTTCTTCGTTGTTCGGCTTTTAACCTTTTTCTTATTGTGGGCTTTTCCTGAGCCGACCCCTGTTTTCTCAGACAATACTTTGCTCAGCATTCTCCGGAACAACGAGTACATCTGTGGGTCGATGTCATCATTAGCTTGCTGACTTCTGTTTCCAGCAGATTGTGAAGAGGCTATTTCTTGTGCTGAAGCTGACAGAGAACTGATAAGCTAAATTGGTGTGGTCTTCTTTCCGGACCTCGTTTGAATCATGTAAGGATGCAGGTGCTCTCTTGAATGTCACTAACGCTCTCTGCAAGGCAGAATTGATGGTTAGGCTTTTGAAAGAAATTTCGATTGGGAAAAACATTTATTGAGAATTTTGGTAGACAATTGAAAGAGCATCCCATTACTAGGGATTGAGTCGTCGCTGGGATTACGACAATTGCGTTGTCATTCCTTTGCAAAAATAAACAACTGAAAAATATGCCTTGTTACCTAGGTGAGGTCGTCAAACCAAGATAGGATAAAATTTAAAGGAATTTTATTGAAGGAAAAACATGATTTCATTAATAATACACTTGACAAAGGGGAGGGGGACGAACAATTTTCCACCACTCTTGATAATCAGAGGACACTCTAGGACCAGGAAAAATAGTGAGAGTAACAAAAGAATCTCATCCATGTCTGGCAGAATGGTATGCTCCAGACCACTGATCTGATGTGAGATCGAACTCTGGCAAGATCCCTGATAGTGGGCGAATTTCGATGCACTTCTGTCTCTGAGAGAACTGCCTGACACACCGCTCTGGATGGTAGTATGCACAGAAGAATGGGCCAAGTAGCCTGAATCGCTTGCCATATGCATAAGTATATCTGAGAGGTGATTCCTGACAATCAAAGTAGTCCCATACGACTTCTTCCTCTTAAAGGTTGTCGATCAAGAACCGGTATCGTGCAACTGGAAGGATCTTTTCACCATTGTATCTGAATGAACTGGCTCGGGCTGGCACATGCCGGAGGAACCAAGATTGCAATACGTAAGTGCACCCTTCGACTAGAATTGATTCTTCGAGTGTGAAATGGGTCAATCTTCGGTACAGAAAAGCGAGTGCGGTCATGGCTATAGAGAGGCGGCTGGTCTGTCGACTCCCCACCTTCGCAGAAGTTAAACTATCCTGATATCCATGTATTTTCGTCCATCTGGAAAGAGAACTAATTCCACAGTGCATAAGACCATCGCATGCTGGATTCTCTCTCTAGTTGTTCGAGATAAGGAACTGACTTCCACAAATGCTTCATATTGTCTATAGATTTCAAGCAGGTTCACATATTCATTTCCATTTTCCTCGATCAGTGGCCAAGACTTGCGTCCTGTCAGGCGGGCTAAAGCGTCTCCGGGATCCAGACCCTTGACATTGATCAAAAACTGTTTCTCCAATGGATCTATAGGCTGACCAGCTGGTTCAGGTAATCCCATAATCTCTGAGAATTCGTCAATCAACAAAGTCATTTCCCCCCATGGGAACCAGAAGGTACTAGTACTCGGATTCCACCGCTCTGCCAGTGCGTGGATCAAATTGCCGTTGATTGTCTACTTTCCCACTGTGGATGCCAGTTTCAATCTACAATCGTCCAAATGGTCCGAAAACATACAAGAGAAGTTCTTGAGCCATGAATAATACCACCGGGGAAGGAAGGATCCGGTGCTGAGGAATTGATGTTCAGGAAGACCTTGTCGCACCTCGTAGAAGATGTGACCCTCGAAAAAGACCAAATCAAGTTGATTGGATGCCATCAGACTGGAAAACATAGAGAATTGGAATAAGACTTGGGAAAATACAGGATTTTTGAAAAGAATGCAGGCAGGATAAAAATGAAGCAAGAAATTCGAGATCCAGAAGAACGAAAGGATGGAAAATCACCTGGAGTTTTGAGGAAAATAAAGGAGAATTTGAAAAATCGTCCAAGGTTTGAATAAAACAGGATTTTTTAGATAGTATATGGAAACAGATGGAAAAATTTAGAGATTTATGAAAATCGTCCAGTATTTTGGAAAACTTGTGAAAAATGTAATGGAACAAAAGAAGCTAACATTCAATCACATCCTGTACAATCAAGTATGCACATACATCATTCCCTAAAAGCTGACTCTAGATGCACAAGTTTTGAAATAGTTGTAGGACCTTAATCCTAACTCTAAGGTTCAGATCATTTGTGTCCAATCATGCTATGCCTATATACTCGAGCCGAGGCTCGATGTACGCGACATAAAATCAATTTCTCCGGTTCTAGGTTCAAGTTTTCCAACATCCTTGAGCACCTGCCGATATACGTTGGACTATGGCCCTTGGTACATGGCAGGGAGGCGTTAGCCCAAATAAGTGGCCCAGTTGTGAGGCTCTATCCCGAACTATGGTTCTGGAAGAGAGCCCAACAATGTGAAGACCGGGTAGAGATAGGTGGGGTGGTTTTTGAAAACATGAGCACATGCAAGAAAATCAGAAGGCTCTAAAACCTAAAGAAGTAGAGATTTTCAAAATTTTGAAGAAACAAACATTGTTTTCAATCAAACCTAGATTGAGGAGGCTTGTATTAGACCTAAGTCTATGTGAGCATGAAAATTTCTTCCTTAATATGGTCCTACCAAACCATACTTAGTCTATATGCAATCCATGTCAGCTGGGTTCAAGTCTGGGCTCCTAGGATCACATGATATCATGAAATAAAAGTTGACATTCCATGGAACACGATTTTGACAATTTGAACTAAGTTAAACACACAATTGATCAGGCGAAGACAGGTCCCATCACGGTCGCCAAACCTGTTATCATCACAAAATTTTTACTTTTGCAAATCAAACTGACCTTTAAAAATGATTTTGAAAATAACTCGCCTCCGTTTATAAATGCGGGATAATTTCAAAGAATGAGACTCGTCTGTCGGTACGAGGTTCAACCGTTCTTGGCGCCTTTACCAGGGGTAATTGAACCAAGGATCAAAAGTGTGCTTAGCTTCGCTCAACTTGTCTAAATCATATTCTATTTCCTAAATGCATAAAGAATCAGGCATGTGCTATGAATTTCTGAAATTGCATATTTAAAAACATGATGTTTGATTTGAATATTGGAAAATATTTGGAGAAAAAGTCACTTGAAAATCGTGAATCATGATTGAGATACTGTATCTGAGAAAGTGAAAATCGATTTCTGAAGAAATATAAGGATTTTGTGAAAATCGATTCTGAGAAATTTCAAATATCTTTGGAAGAAAAACTTGATTTCTTTGAATTCAAACTTTGAAATTGAAAATATAACTTAGAAAATCAGGATTTTGAATTTGGGAAAATGCTTGAAATATCATTGGAAAATCAATGTTTTGAGAAAATCGACTTTTGAATAAGACTTAGAGATTTTGAGAAAATCGATTTATTTGAATTGAAATTGGAATTTGCAAATGAATAAAGTGAATGAATATGGACTTGAAAGACTTAATTTTGAGGAATTGAGAAAATCCTTTTTTGTATTTTTGAGAAATGCAGTGCATTTTTGAAGTTAGCCTAATAGTGTAGGCTGAATGTGGCTAATACGAAAATTACAAATCTAGGTATCATTCGTATTCTGACTATGGCCATAAATACAAATTTCACCAAGTTTGTCAACTCCATAAGAGCTAGTGCACGTGCCATTTGTGTAGACCATAGTGAATTGGTAAAAATATGCATGAATTGGCATACATAGCAGTTATATATCAAAGTTCAAAACTATATGCAATGCATCATATTCTATGCAGGAATTGAAATTCTTATTCCAAAATTAATTACAATTTACATCACTAATCAAATTTAAATACAGGAAATAAAGGAAAATAAAGTATTCAATGTTCTTGCAAAACTAAAAAAAAACTGGTTAGTGAAAATATGTTGGCTTTTCTAGGTTTATCCAGCAATATATGGAAATTACTGGATTTTGCTAGATATAAGCCTTTTTCCATGATTCCCTGATATAAACTTAATGAAATATGAAAAAAAATTGAATAAATAATGAAAATAAGATTTGAAAATTCAAAATTGAGGTCAAAATGACCAAAATACCCCTAATAGCAAGACTATGGCCTTGAAATCAGGGTTTTCAGAATGATATTTTATAAAATACAACTTTTAAAATCCAAATATGGATAAATTAAACCAAATATGATATGACATGATTAAAAATGAGAAAATTAGAGTTTGGAATTTCGAAATTGAGGTCAAATGACCAAATTGCCCCTGATAGCAAGACTATGGCCTTGAAATCAGGGTTTTCTGAAATAGATTTTGATAAAACTTGAGATTTATGATTGAAATAAACATGAAATCAAACATGAAATACCCTAATATGATTATAGACATGAACCAACCCTAAAAATACACACTTATGCATGAAAACCAAGAAATATCACAAAAATTGTGATTTTGGCAGTGTTTCGAGATCCTACGGGTGCCCTGTTTTGCAATTTGATTAATTCAGGCATCAAATGGATTTTCAATTTAATAAAAATTGGTACCTACACTTGTTATGTCTCTAAAATCAGATTGAAATCATAAAAATAATTTTTTGACATTATTTCAATCCGAAAATTGCATTAAAACCCTAAAATATGCTATTTTTAACCTAGGTCACAAACCAGTTTCAGAGTTAGACCCGAATCAGGGGCCAATTCTCCATGAAAACTTTTGAATTTTTACAGAGGAAAACTAGACATAAAAACATAGGTTTTCTTATTTACAGATCAGAAAAATCATCTCCAGTTAGGGAGAAACCCATCCGGCAATCTGAACTAAAATATAACAAATCTAACAAGGGTTAAAATAGCTACTTTGGATTGAAAATCCAGAAATAAATATCAAACTTAATCAAAAGTTTCTGAAATTTTAGCAGTGAATAGTATACAAAAAAATAAGGAAACTCCTTTTTTACAATCATGAATCGAATTTGTGGATTCAGATCTATAGTTATTACAATTCTGATTATGGTTTTGGTAAACCCCAACGAGTTTTAAATTTAAAATCAGACTTTCTGTCAGAGGAAAAATACTAAACAGAGGCCAAAAATTACCAAAATTTCACAGTAAATAGATCATCTCAACACGAATCCACAGCAGTTTACGGATCTCAAATCGAATATTGGATGAGAAAAAGAACATAACAGAAATTTACCTCTTGAATTTAAATAACGATTTTAAAGATTTAAAATCACGGTTTGATATCTGATTTTTCTGACAGGGTTCCCGAATTCCAAAACCTCCCATTTTTTTACAGTAGTTCACTGACATATCCATGTTTCACATATTAAAAAATAAAAAATTTACAGTGAGTTCTTCGATATAAAATAACATATTCTTTGCTGATCCATGCTTAAAAACACACAGAAATCTAATGAAATCTAATAAACCATGCATTAATTAATGAAAACAATAAGGAAAATAGTAAACAGCAAAACGAAATTTATTTATATGTTAAAACACATGTAATAAACATAACTAAGTAAAAAAATAAAATAAAAATAGGGAATCCATGGCTGGAATTTGATTTTACCTTAAAAAACATGGATTTGACCCATTTAACGGGTAAATCACATGTTTTAATGGTTAAGAACATGAAAAACCACGCTATAATCGATTCTAATGGATTAAAATCCCTGGAAAAACATCAAAACAGAGTTAGATCATCTTCTTGAACCTCTCTTGAGGTTCTTGGACTTGAATCCATGGTTTAATCCATGGAATAGATGGAGCCAATGGTTAAAATTGATTTAAACCATTAAAAACATTAAATAAAAAGCTAAAAATAAAAAAAAATAATTACCTTGAGTTTGCTGCAATGGAGGAAGGGCTGGAGAGAAGAGAGGAGCTCCAAGAATCCTCAAGAGAAGAGTTGGTAAAATTGTCCCCCCCTATGGCATCTATTTATAATAAAAAATTAGGTTTTAAAAAAAATCAAGTCTTTTGAAAATTTTGGACTCTAACAAGGGGGGGCGATTTTGGTGTGAGTTTACCTAACTACCCCTAGCCTAGATTATCCTAATTAATTCCTAATTAACCCCTAGCTAAACCTAATAATCCACCAAATGTGGCGCCACTTGGCATTTTTCCACATTTGGGTTTTTAAAGTTTTAAAAACCTCTAACAATACTAGTTTAAAAACCAAACTTAAAAAAATGAGTTTTCAAAATAGATTTTGACTCTTCTAAACTTCAAAAACTAACCAAGACACTGACTAAGCCTAGACTAACCCTGACTTTCTCAAATGTGGCGCCACCCCGAGTGGGCCCTACTTGAGTTTTTAAAAAAAAATGATTTTAAAACTTGAAATTGAGAGAATTTTCAAAAGTAAACTTGAAATTAAAAGTTTTGAAATGGCATAGAGTTCCAACTGGGTTAGAACTCCTCTGGATGTGGCGCCAACTGAGTGGGCCCACACCAGGTTTTGAGAAATTTGAAATAAACACTGAAAATAACTTTGAAAAGAGGTTAAAATCAATAATTAAAATTCAAAATCTTTGAAAATAGAGTCTCAGGCGAACTGGAACTCCGGTTTAGAGTCCTAGATTTTTAGGACTCTGTGATTTTGGTTTTTAAAAGCCAAATGAAGGAGTTTTTGAAAAAATTTCATCGAAAATGGTGAAACAAGTCAGAAAATACAATCAGGGTTAGACTCCTAACTCGATCAGAACCCTGAAATAGAGTCCTGGATTAACTGGACTCTACAAAATGACCTTATTTTTGAAAAAAATGGAAATAAATGGAAAATGGAAGTAACAACAGGCTTCAAAATAGACTCCTGACTGGACTAGGACTCTAGGACAGAGTCCTGATCGGACTGAAACTCTAGATTTTTTTGGTATTTTCTGAAAAATAGACGAAAGAACTTGTAAAAACAATGTAAACAATAACAAGTATTGAAATAGAACAGAGTTCTTATTCAACTGAAACTCTAAGGACAGAATCCTGATTGAACTAGGACTCTCAGATTTTTGGATTTTCTGAGAAAACAAATGAGAGAATTTTGAAAAACTGTTAAAAATAGGATGAAATTGAAGTTTTGGTTCAGAGTCCTGATCTGATTAGGACTCTGAGAAAGAGTCCTGATTCGATCAGAACTCTAAGAATTTTGGTTTTCTGATAAGCAAATGATGAAATTTGAGCAAAGCTTTTGAAATCCAGTGAAAATGAAGTATAAAAATCAATTTTAGATAGAGTCCTGATTCAATCGGGACTCTGGGGTAGAGTCCTGATTTGATCAGGACTCTGGGATAAAACCTCAGAATTTTGAAATTCTTTGATAAAAGTGTAACAATTTTGATAGATGGAAAGATTTTTGAAAGATTCTTTCAAAATTGAAATCAGGATCAGAGTCCTGATCCAACTAGGACTCTCTGAACAGAGTCCTGTTCTGAGTAAAACTCTGAGTTTTTGACTCATTTTGAAAGATTTTAAAAGATTTGATTGAAAAATAGATAAAATAACTGTAAAAGATTAGAGTCCTAATCTGATTAAAACTCTGAAGAAGAGTCCTGATCCGACTGGACTCTTAAAGAAGAGTCCTGTTCCAACTAAGACTCTGAAATTTTGGCCAAATTAGAAGATTTTGAAAGGTTTTCTCCGAAAACAGGTAAAAAGGTAGTGAAAAGTAGAGTTCTGATCCAACTAGACTCTAGAAAAAGAGTCCTGATCCAACTAGGACTCTAAGATTTTGGCAAAAATGGAGAAAATGGACAAGGGATATGACCATAACTGGTTTAAAATCAAAATAGAGTTTTGAAAATGTTCAAAAAGATTCAAACAGATGAAAATACAGAGTCCTGATCCAACTAGGACTCTAAAGTTTTTGAGATTTTTTGATAAATGAAGGAATCCAGAAGCGACACCACCTAAATGGGTCTCATCTGAGAATTGAAATCAGTTGAAAATTGAGTTTAAAATGAATTCAGATTGTTTTCTGAGAAAAATACCTCAAAATATAAGGTCATGGGGGTTGGCAAATGACACAATGTTGATTAAAAACCCAGGTTTTAAAATTGATTTTGAAAGAAAAGTTTTAAAAGCTTGAATCTGGATTTAATATTTTGAAAACAGGAGTTCTGGATCTCGAAAATGAGATGTAATGCCATGCAATGCAATGAAATGACATGTCAAATGGATGAAATGATATTGCGATGATATATGAAATGTAAACACTAGATGAGGGTAAAAATTTGGGGTGTTTACAGAAAGAAAGAAACTGGGGCGGATTTTTTCCCCTACAAGATGACATGAAAAGAAAAGAAAACAGAAAACACTGGCATTGTCTTCTTCATTCTGATCCCTTGACAAAGGTGGTTTTTCTATCCGATGATTGACCTGTGAAACCCAAGCCTGCGCTGGTGGCATGCCGAGCGGGGATGATTGGCTCAAGAATGTCATCCCCATCTTTATCAAGGCCCCTGAAGGGCTGGTAGCCATGCTTTATCAGAAGGTCGAATCCCTTCTTGGTTTTCGCGAACTGAGGGAATAGAGGATGATCTTTGAATGAAGTGCAATCGAGGTGCCCACCTAGCTTGAAGAAGCGAGGTCCCTGCCACTAAACCACTCATGCAACGTTTTCTGTCAGCTGAACTTCTTTCAACTTCAACATGTCCAGGCTTTCACTCAAATTGATTTCATCGACTTTCCGGATGCTCGGGATGTCAGTAGTGAAAGTAGGACGGGGAATCAATGGTTGTGGGAGTATTTCCTCGGGATCCTCTCCTAGGACTGTGGTAATCATGCCTCCCTTCGACCATTTGATGCACTGGTGAAGGGTTGAAGGAACAACATTGGCGTTGTGGATCCAGGTGCGTCCCAGAAGAAGATTGTACATAGGTGGCACATTCACCACGTGGAAAAGCATGGTATGCATTGAATAATTGATGAAAATTTCAAGAAATATCTCTCCCCTGGCTGTCTGCCCGTGGTTGTCAAAACCATAGATCGTGATTGGATCTTGGGTATATTCTTCTTCCTTGAGCCCCAATACCCTGGCTGTCATCTTCGGACAGATGTTGAGGTTGTTGCCTCCGTCAACAAGCACATGTGGGACAATCATGCCCTTGGTCCGCACCACTATGTATAAAGCATTATTGTGAAATGAATGAGGCTTTGGCAAATCCTCATCAGAAAATGTGATTGGTGTATTCGTCATTGCTTGATTGACGATCTGAGCCATGTCTTGCGGTCTTGTGATATGCTTGACCTTGATCTTTCTTAGCAGATAATCTAGCACTTGCTGGTGTTCAGGCGAAGCATGGGTCAAGTCCAGAATAGAGATGTTCGATAGGGCAGTAATTGGCTTCTGAACTGACTCTGAAGTCTCATCCTTCTTTGATGCTGCCTTGATAAAGCGCTTTGAAATCCTGGGGACTGGCTTGGCAATCTCTACTGTCACCTTTGTTGGCTCTTTAGTTGGTTTCTTGCTGTTAGAAAATGTAGTAATATCCACCCTCTTGGCGGAAGACTGTGCTTGACGAAGGACTAGGACCTGATGTTGATCCTGAATGTCCTGGCTGGAACATGGTTGAATATTGCTCTTGAGAAAGACTGCTTGTTTTGAAATCACCGATGCAGAATGTTTAGGAAATGGCTTGGACAAGATTTCTGGTTGTTCTTCGTCCTCATCCTCGATTAACAAATTTTTGTCAATACAGTCCTGAATGATGTTTTTAAGGACAAAACAGTGTTCGGTGTCATGTCCAACAGTCCGGTGAAACTTGCAGAATTTATCAGTCCACTTTCCCATAGCAACGGGAGGATCTGCCACCTTGGGGAGTTTGATCATCCCTTTCGACATCATATATTCCAGGATGTCTTCGCGGAACTGCTCTAGAGCTGTGAACTCCCGATCATAACTCCATCCCTCATGCTTCGGCTTCTCTGGCTGTTTCGCTTCTGGCTGCGGTGCTGATTGGACGAGTTGTGGCTTAACAAACTTCCCTTTCTGGGCCACAGAGTTCGTTCTTTCGGCCTTGGAGTGCCCGACATTCTTACTACGATTTTTCTTGCTTTTTTTGCTGCCAGAACTACTGTTGTGGTCTAAGAAATTCGTAGAATAAGCAACATGTGCTTTCTTCTTCTGCTCAGGATTCCCTCGGACGAAAGGGTAACCCTCATATAGGCCATTATCCAGTCCTGTCTCGAGCCACTCGGCTCTCTCAATCAGTTTGATGAATGACTTGGCGGGAGATATGGAAATGAGGTTCCTCAGAGGCTGGGCAAAGTTATTCAAAATGATTTGTAGGGCATGCTCCTCTGGGATGAGAACCTTCATTTTGTTACAGGTGCTCCTCCACCTGTGAATGAATTCACCAGCTCTCTCATTCTCATTTTGTTTTAAATTATACAGATGGTTGAGAGTTGGCGAGGCCTCCATGTTGAACATGAAGCGCTCAATGAAGAGATTCATGATTTTATCGAAGTCTCTTAGTTCGATAGGGTTGATATGGTCTGCATACCACCTGGTCGTTGTTCCTTCCAGACTGTGAGGAAAGCAAATGAATAACGCCCAGTTGTCTTTCCTGAAACGGCCGCACTCAGCATAGAATGTGGCCAAATGAGCCTTGGGATTACCTGTTTCGTCAAACTTGAGGAACTTCTGAGGGAGATTCTCCAGGTTATCATCCCCGTCTAGGCCGTTATAGAAATCTTTGCCAGAATAGGTCTGCTTGCCTTTGCTTTTGGCCTGGATGTCCTTAATTGCTCGAGTCATTTCTCTCATCTGCTCGTTCATTGGATCCTCAACCAGAATGGGTTTGTTTACAGATTCAGACCTTGCAGTGATCTTCACGAACTGCTACGGAGGATTCTGATGGTAGACAAACTGCTCTTCCTTTGACTCTTCTTCTGCTGATTCCGAATCTTCAAAAGTAGTGTCTAGCTAAACTTTCTTCCTGACAATCCTGACTGGCTTTTTCACAGCTTTCTTCTTTGGTTTGCTCTTTGGAGCAACCTTCTTTAGACTGGCCTCAGCTTGTTCTGACATCATCCAGGCCATCATCTTTTGGAATAGACCGTACATGGAAGGGTCGATATCATCTTGCTTGTTCTAGCCCTATCCTCTGACCGACTTGGGAGAATCCATTCCTTCATTCTCACTGTCGCTGTGCTGAGGAGCTGTCTCTTTTCCAGCTATTGTCTGAACCATCTTGTCAATGCCAATGATTTCTATGGAATAAAGGAATGGTTAGAGCTCGAAAGGACTTTTGAAAACACGACCTTTTGAGAAAAAGATAAGAATGAAGGAATTGATAGATAATTAAACAAATTATCCCATCACCAGGGATCAGGTCATCACAAAGCTTGTGATAATTGCATCACCATTTTGCGGTAACGGAAAATGCACCTTGATACCTATGCGAGGTCGTCCATCATGATAAGAGATAATTGAAGAAAAATATAAGGAAAAGTCACATTACTAGAATGAGGTCGTCACGAGAATTGTAACTAAAAACAAAATAAAAGAATAAAATTTTGGCCAAAAAAGAGATTTTTAACAGAACAAAAAGTTGAACTTTATTGATGACAATTTCAGATACAAAGAGAAGGTGGGCAGACAGTTTGCCACCATTCTCGATATTCAGAAGAGACATTGGGTCCAGGAAATACAGACAAAGGAATGAAGGAGTCCCAAGTGTATTTGGTTACATGGTATGCCCCAGACCACTGATCCGACTGTAGATCAAATTATGGCATGTGACCCGCCGAGAAGCGAGTGTTGACACGAACTTGCCGCTGCGAGAACTGTCTGAGACACCTGTCTGGCTGATAGTCGACACAGAAGAAAGGACCGAGCAGTCTGTAACGCTTGCTACGAGCATAAGTGTAGCGAGGAGCTGACTCTTGCCTGTCAAAGTAATCCCAAAGGATCTCTTCCTGGTGCAGACTCTCGATCAAAGTTCGATACTGAACGACAGACTTCGGCTTCTTTCTGCTGAACCTGAAGGAACTGGCTTTCGATGGCACATGTCGCAAGAACCACGACTGCAAAGCGTAGGTGCATCTTTCCATCAGAATGGTCTCTCCAAGGGCGAAACGAGCTAAGCCTCGGTAGAGAAAGGATAAAGCTGCCATGGATACTGAAAGTTGACGGGTCTGCTTGCTTCCCCATCTTTGAAAGAGTTGGGCGACTCTGACATCGATGAAATTTTGACCGTCTTGAAAGAATGTCAATCCTACTGTGCATAGGACCATGACATGCTGGATTCTTTCTTTCGCTGCTCGAGACAAGGTGTCAACTTCCTCGTAGGCTCTATACTTGCGATAGAGTCCGAACAGATCGATGAACTGACTTCCGTTGATCTCAGTGAGAGGCCAAGATCTGCTCCCTGTTGCTCTTGCTAATGCTTCTCGAACATCTATACCCTTGACATTAATCAGGAATTGTTGCTCGACTGGATCATCTGGTTGACCAGCTGGCTCACGCAATCCCATGATGTCGCTGAATTCATCCATTAGCAGAGTCATCTCTCCCCATGAAAACCAAAATATGCAGGTACGTGGATTCCACCGTTCTTCCATAGCTTGAATCAAATTGTCGTTGATGGTTCACTTGCCTACTGTTGATGTCATCTCCAATCCACAATCATCCAAGTGGTTTGAGAACATACGCGAGAAGGTGGCGAACCAAGAATAATACCACCGAGGGAAGAAGGAATGAGACTAGATAACCCGATGATCCGGGGTTCCATCCCTCATTTGATAGAAGACATGATCTTGGGGAAAGACAGCATAGAGGGAATTGGACGCCATTGGAAAGATACTGAGGAAAAAAAAAGAGAATTAGATAGGATGCAGGACTTACGGATAGACTTTTGAAGAAAAGAGGGTAGACATAAATCCTGGAAATTTTGAAAGATTAGGGGAATTTAGGAATAAAGGATTTCCAGGGTTTTTAAAAGAAATTTGACATAAAAGAGGAAAGAATGTAGGAAAAGGAAAAATATACCTGGGGTTTTTGAAAATAAGGGGAAATTTTGAATAACATACCCAGGTTTTTTAGAAGGTTTGATATATAAGGAAACATTGCATAATCAAAGCTGCACAAACAAGGATGCGCACACAGCACCCCCTAAAGGCTGACTCTAAATACAATATTTGAAATGGCTTGTAAGACCTTAATCCTAACTCTATGGTTCAGATCATCTGATTCCAATCAAGCTACGCCGATATACTCGAGCCGAAGCTCGAAGTACGTGGCATAGAAATATTTTCTTCGGTTCTAAGGTAATAGCTTCCCAACATCCTTGAGCACTTACCGATATACCTCGGACTATGGCCCTTAGGTACGTGGTAGGGGGGCGCGAACCCAAATAAGTGGTCCAGTTGTGAGGCTCTCTCCCAAACTATGGTTCAGTGAGACAACCCAGCAACGTGAAGATCGGGACAATATAGGTAGGGATGTTTTAAAAAACATGTTCAACATACAATAAAACCAGAAGGCTCTAATGCAAGTCCTAAAGAGATAGATATTAAATGAAGAAGCATACACTTACATACATTGTTTGCATTCAATCCCTAGAATTGAGGAGAGTTGTATTTTAGACCTAAATCTAATGTGAACATGAAATAATCTCCTCAATATGGTCCTACCAAACCATACTTAGATTCTATATGCAATGATGTCAGCTTAGGACAGAGTCTAGGCTCCTAAGTTTTGCATGAAAAATGAAGCTGACATTTGTAGAATAAAGAGTTAGATAATATAAAAGCAAAGCAAAGGCACAAATTCAGCTGGATGAAGACGAGTTTCATCTCGGTCGCCAAACTTTTGTGATCATGCAAAATTTTCCTCTCGTTCCTCTTTTCCTTTCTCTTCGCTTTTCTAACCTCTATTATCTTTTTGAAGGGGAAATAAAAGATAGAAAAGAAGAGAGAATGAGAAAAAAAGAGAAAGATAGAGGAACTCTTTTGCAAGGTCTTATCTGACCAAAATTAAAAAAAAAATATTTTAAAATCACTCACCTTCGTTTTGAAAATCTTTGGAAAAAATAGAGAGACGGGATTCGCTCATCGGTACGAGGTTCGACCATTCCTGATGCCTTTACTAGGGGTAATCGAACCAAGGATCGAATTTATGCCTTTTGCTTTGCTAAAATATCATCTAAGAATTTATTCTAAGTCTAGATGCACAAAGAATCATGCTTGTATGAATGCAAAAATGTATGCTCCTTTGGAAAAATGATTTGAAAATTTCCAAGTTTTCTGAGATGAAATTGATAATGGAGTGAAGAAATGATTTAAAGGATTGATTTGGATCTTAGATTTGGAATCTAACTCAGGATTTGAAATGGCTCGGGAAGAAGAGATTTGAATTTTCAAGTTATGGAATGAGCAGGATTTAGAGAGATAGATCTGTGGAAAGAGGAATTTGGAATTGGAATTTTTGAGACAAGAATGATTTTTCAAAGTCATAATAGACTTTGAATTAGAATCAGTTTTCAAGGATCGATTTTGAATTCAATATCAGAATAGAAATTTGAATTTAGACTTGAGAAATAAATTTGAAATTGGCTTTGAGAATAGAAGATGAAATTAGATTTGAAATGAAATTTTGATCTAACATCCGAGATGGAACTGGATCTGAGATAGGGTTGGATTCGGGTTCTGGAATTCTAAGTGGGATTGAATCTGAAGTCTGAGATCCAAGATTGGATTGGATCTGGAATCTGGAACCTAAATTGGATTTAGATCTGAAGTCTAAGATCTAAGATTGGATTGGATCCAGAATCTGGAACCTAAATTGGATTTGGATCTGAAGTGTGAGATCCAAGGTTGGATTGGATCCAAAATCTGGAACCTAAATTGGATTTGGATCTGAAGTCTGAGATCCAAGGTTGGATTGGATCCAAAAACTGGAACTTAAATTGGATTTGGATCTGAAGTCTGAGATCCAATATTGAATATGGATTCTGAATCCTAAATGGAATTGGATCTGAAATCTGAGATCCAAAGTGAAATTGGGTTCTAGATCTAGAACTGGATTTTGAAGTTTAAATTTAGAAGATGAATCAAGTATTTTAAAGTTTGAATTGAGCTTTGAAATTGGACTTGAATTTGAAAATGAAAATTTGAATAGAACATTGATTTTTGAAATTTCAAAGTCAGATTGGACTTTGAAATTGAAATCTTAAATCTTTGAAATAAGAAGAATGAATTGAAATGGAGATTGAAGAAAGATATTTGAGATCTCTTGGAGTTTTGGAAAAAAAATTTGGAAATATGATGCAATTCTATCCTAAATGATGAATGAACTTAAAGAATTTGGAATTGGATTTGAAAATCATATTTCCTTCTTTAAATGAATGCGAATAGGATTGAAGATATAATATATCCGTGACTATGGTCATTGAATATATTATATAATAATCATATTTGAACTCAGGTGAAGAATAAGATATATTTTGGTGCTTTTATAGAGTTTAAGATGAAATTAACTCTCAATATATCCTGACTATGGCCATTGATATATATTTTGAGCTAATTTTAAATTAAACTCTAATAAAAGAAAAGAATATTTGATAGTATGATGATTTTTTAAAGGGATCCAGTGTTATTATATAAAAGATGAAAATCCTAAGTTTTGTTCATATCCTGACTATGGCCATTGATGCAAATCATCAACTTAGGATTAATCATCTCCTATTAGAATGGTGCATGTGCCATTCATGTTTCACCATTTGTGAAATTTTGAGAATTAAAGGCGAAATGAGATAATACAAATAATTTATGAAATTTGCATGCTCATCTATTCTAATCTAGTGCTAGAAATGTAGAATTTTCATTATAGCCTAGCTATTACATCATGGAATTGATATTAAAATTTCCAAACCAAGAAAATAACATTTTTCATACACTTCCTGCAAAATCCAAATTAGCTCAAGATGAAAGATATGTGTACAAAAAGACATCATGTTGTATGCCCATGATGGAGTGGATATCCAATGTGTCCATGTGATATATTATGCTAATGTGAAAACAAAATTCAAAGTGTACATGAGATGATGGAACACTCATATATCTAAATGAAGAATGTATGCGAAACACATAGGACTAAGTATATGCATAGGACTAAGTGTATGCCTACAAGGACATATCTACCTAGGTATATGCCTAAGTACACATGGAAATGCAATCCTAATATGCATATGTGATATTTATATACAATAGGTATGCACAACATGCATATGCAGTATGAGATACTCATGCCCATGTATATGTGTGGCAGGTAATGGAGATGATGCCGGTAATGAATAAGTAGTCTAAACTATGACTGTACCCAAGTTACAATGAAACACAGACAAGGCTACCTATTGTGAAATCCCAGCTTTTAATCTAACATAACTTGCTGCAACATGCATGTGCAGTGATGTTTTACAGGATGTACATTACAAAGGATCTGTAGTGATGCCATATGTATATGGGTGCAGGAAATGGATACATGCTATTTGAGATGAGTGCCATGGACTGAATGTTGTTGGGACAAGGACATACATTGTGCCTGTGATGGCAGGTTGATAAAGTGGTATAACAGATGTGCACAGATGCCGCCTTGTGGTCTGGTACAAGGGCACAGATGGTGATGTGACTGCGAGAGGTGATCAATGTGCTTATCGTCAAATGATAAACACATTTAGTGCCTTGGATCCGGCAGTATAAGACCATCGAAAGGCGGGTGCACAGAACATAGTATCATCATGTGCAGTGTGAAACTGATGATTCAAATGTGATATTTCTAAAAGACTTGACTAAGTTCAGTGTGAGCTAAAACAGGATTCACAATATAAACAGGGTATCATCCACGTTGTAAAAGGAAAAATGTTAGAGGGAATCATTGCACTCGCCCAATTGATTTCAATAAAAAAAATATCCAAGATAATCAATGATGAATAGAGCAAAGCAACAGGGGTTTTTAGTTTCGACTTAGCTCCAGCATGAAGAAATTTTAGCAAAATATCAATTGATACTAACTTCTTGACAAGAGAAAATATATCCAACTTCAAGTTTTTTTTTTTTTAAAAAGAGGTGGGATGAAACTTAACTGGTGAAAGAAGGTCCTAGGTATGCAATCCTGTGAACAAATTCCAGCAGTCAGATATACATGGTAATTCAGAAGTAATGAAGAGAAAGAAGAGAAAAAGAAAAAGAAAGAAAAAAAAATCTTGAGCTAACCATATATTACAGTTACACCATTAACAACAAACATCTGATTGACAGGGATTCATTACAAATAGCGGGGGATGACCTTACTCCCTAAAATTTTAGACATTCAAGTGGTTAAAGATATAATTGAAGGGAGAAAATGAAAGTATACTTGTGAACACCCCAAAATTTTCAAAATGTTGTAAATATTCCCTTTTTGCCCCTGATTCCTATTTCTGAGTAATTTTTAAATCTAAATTCCATTTTATTTTTCAAATTTTGTTGAAATTAAATTCATTTTACATATCTGACTCAATTTCGGATCCGGATCCAGATAAAAGATTCAAATTTGAGCTTCGTTGTCCAATTTTTAAATCAAATTCTCAAAATTACCAAAATAACCTTTTTAAAGGCTCAGACAGTTTGTCTGGTATCCGTTTGGATCCATCATGTTATATTCTTCAATTTGAGCTTTAAAACTCAAATATTTTCTTAAAACTGGGTCCAAACCCATTTTCTGAAGAAATTTCCCCAAGATAACCGTGATTTTTCAAAAAAACCCTTCTTCTGTAGAATATTTTGAAATTTTGCAAAATTAGTTTAAATTCCTTAGTTTTTAGAGTTTTTGTCCTCAAAAATACAAAAAATATAGAAAATGTCAAGAAAAAAACAAAAAAAATAAGAAAATAGAAAATGAAAAAGAATACAAAAATAGCTTCTTAAAAAACACCCTTTTGAAAATCAAGTTTTATGAAAAGCACTTTTTAGTGAAATTTTGTTAAAACCCCCCTCTTTGTAAAATCTTGAAAGTAAAGGGGGCACGTTGCAAAATCCTCCTTTTAGGGTTTTAAACGAAGAGGACAATGCCTCTCACTACCGTCTTCTCCCTCTCTCGCCCGAACTCTCCAGAACCTTTTCCTCCAAACCCTTCATCGCCTACCCTCTCCCTCCTTCGTCCATCTCTAACGAACTCCCCATTCTCAGATTCTCTCGCCCGAACCCTCCTTCTCTCCCTTTAGGAGAAGCACGCAGGCAAGACTCTTCCCCATCATGTTTCACCTCCCCATTTCCTCCTTATTCCTTCTTCTCCATCCATTATCGCCTCTCACCCCCGCATGCTCCCTTCTTCAACTTCTCTGACCCGTTTGCAAAGCTACAGGTCAGTAACTCATCGTCTTCTATTCTTTTAGTATTGCTTTCTCCCCTTGCTTCTGTATCATTATGCTCTTTCTAATCTTTTTTTTTTTTTAAATTTTCTTTTCCTTCTTCAAACTGATGACCGACGATGCCTCACAATGGCATCGTCGATCCATCCGATCTTTGGCGTTATCTCTGCACTTGTTTTTTTTTTTCCTTACTTTCTATGCTTTACTCTTGACTTTCTGGTTTTCCCCCATTTATGCACTGTCGATGATGTTGAGCTTGCCTATGAAACCTCAACTCATCTCTTTGCAACAGGAACAGAATGATCAATTCCGACATCCATCTTGTTTTTATTCTACTTTATTTTATTGTCCATCTTTGTTGAATTCCTGCAGTTTATATCAATGTAATATCAGTTTATGGTCGATATTTCCTTCATCGTTTTACTCTCTGTATCTCTCATTTTTTTTTCTTCTTTTCGTTTCACATTTGCATATGATATTTTCAGTTGGGCTATTTCCTATTTTGATAGAGCCACCACTTTCTGCAATCGGTGATTTGACTCATTTCATCGATCTATATTTCCTGAGATTGCCTTCCTAGCTCATATTTTGCAACATTAGCTTATTATTTTTTTTTTGTTCTGATTGTTTTCTTTTCTTTCTTCTTTCTGTCTCATTTCCTTGAATCGTCAATTTACTGTTTGTCGCTGAGGATCCCTTTCAATTTGTTCTATTCATCATCGTCATTTTCGGTAGTCCTGCTGGTTTGCTTGATTGGTTAATGGCGTTGGCAACACTATCTTTGGCCCCATCAACATCATCGCCGTTAAGGCATCCCCTAGTGGTATGCCCTTTGATTGCACTTTTGGGGTTGATATTTTTAAACAATATTTTTTCAATGAAATACATGGGAAAATCGTCAACCAAAGATATAAAACCGACTTTCCACCGAAGTGGCGAGTACGGGTCGAATCCACAGGGAACAGGATAACTCTGAATTAATTCCAAAATAACATTTTATTAATAAAAACAAAGTTTACAACTATGTCAATGTTTACAAGTTATATTAAATAACATTCTAAACTATGAAAATAAAATAAAATCGGAGGCTAAGTCTTCTGCAGGTCTCCAGGAGCATTTCTGTCTTTTCACATCAAGTGCAGTCGCACATTATAATTGAATTACACCTGTGAACCTGTTCTAACTTAACAACCTACACAATAAAAACACAAAATCAGTAACTAAATCAAGAATTTATCTAGATTACATCTACATTATTTCTAAACTATTTCTAAATTAAATTAAAGTTAATTTAAACATCTAAAACTAAGATTATACTAACTGAGTAAACTAACTAAGCTAAGCACTCTAATTACTCTAAATACTGTTAATTTACTGATTACACAACTAGAAAACAGTAAAACTACCCGAAATTAAATAATTACTTAAAAGACTGTTTTGTCCCTAAAGAAGGTAAAAATGGATTCTGACAGCTTTTTGCAAAATGACTGTTTGAGGGGTCAAACGAATTCCAAAATTAGTCAAATCACTTCTATTCTGTAAAAGACAAATCCAAGAATCTGACACATTTTACAGAAGTAAAAAATACGTTCTGGATCTCCAGAACGAAGCGTTTCAAAATCAGGATAATTTGGGAAATCGCTGGACCCGAAATTTCAAAATCAGAAAAAGCTGTTTTCATAATACGCTTAAAAACCAGACCAAATCAACTCGGATCGAGCTGAAATTTGGTCTGCAGACAGTTAACACACCAATGTGGAGAATAGAAAAATAATATTCAGAAAACTCACGAAAAATCCACATGAACTAGCTAGTGCACGATCGGGTAAAAATTAGGGTTTTGGTTCAGTGCACTATTCATCCCTTTTAATCCACATTTGACATTTGGACATTGAATTACGTATAAAAACAGTCCTAACTGAACCTATCCTACTGTTAAACTACAGAAAACAATAACAATTAAACTAAGTTATAAATTCTGAGCAATACCATAACCTAAACTCACTAATACTCTAAATAAGATATCTAAATTAATCTACACTCTAATTGAACCTAATTTATAACATCTAATATCACTAACTAAATTAACTATCTATTCTATTATTAATTCTAACTTACGGTTAGTCTAACTAGCTAAAATTACTTACTACTAAATTAAACACTAACTATCTAACCTAAATGACAAATCTAACTAAATCTAACATAATCTAACTAACATGATTACCTAATGAACTAATTAATCTAATGTTAATTCTAACCTAATAACACAACTACTAATCTACGGTTACACTAACTAGGGTTTAACTAACTACGGTCGGCTACTTAAGGTTAGGGGCGGTTTAGGATAGGACTTTGATTAAACGCCACCTTAGGGTTACTTCCTAACTAACTAAGGTAGGGGTAACTAATTAAGGTTAACTAATGGGTCGGTTAACTATGTAACTATGGTTAGTTGGGGTGGCGACTTGGATTAGGTAGGGTTAACTAAGGTTAGGTAAGGTTGGTTACTTGGTAATTAACTATGGTTTAACTAGAATGGTTAAGGTTTAACTAGGGATCGGTTATGGATAAGGTAGGGTTAATACCTATGGTTAGCTAAGGTCGACTAGGGTTAATTAGTCTAACTAACTAATGTTTAATCTAACTAGAACTAAATACTAACTAGGGTTAGCTATAGGATTGGTTAATGAGGGTCGGTTAGAACTAACTAGGGTTAGGTAAGGGTTAACTAGGATTGAATAAGTAGGTCGGTTTGGGTTAAGTAGGTTTGACTAACTACTAGGGTTAACTAATTAGAATTAACTAACTAATTAAGGTTAGTTGAGGATAAACTATAGTTAGACTAGGGGGTCGGTTAAGGATATGGCTTTAAATTACACGCCACCCTAGAGTCATCAAATATGGTAATTATACACACTAATGTTAATTCCTAAAATCTAAATCAACTCCTACATTAAATAGAAACTAATGTTAGCACCTACTTAAATAAGTATACACGACTTTTACAAACCTAATTTAATTCCATAAACACTAACCAAATTAGAATACACGAATTTCTAAAATCTATACTATTACTTCATTACTAATTTAAGTAACACCTAATTAAGACTAAATCAATCTAAGCAATACTAAATAGGGCTTTAAAGATAGCAATCCACGAATTTGGTATGAACCCTCTCCTCTTTATTGCCTTAATTGCACCTAGGGAAAGGTTTCAATTTCAAAAACCATCCAGCTATTAAAATCCACACGTTTTTCCATATTTGCATTAAAAGCATTAAAACCTTTTGAATTCTTTCCCAAAAACACACTATACGATTTTGGCTAGCTTTTGAAAAAAAGAGATAGCATTTATCTTCTTGCCAAAATCGAGTAAATCATTTTGGAACTCTTTTGAAAATCCAAGCATTAAATCCTCTTTTTGAAATTCTTTCCCAAAGCATCCCACACGATTTTTGGGGTTGCTTTAAATAAAAATTGGAATTTCAAATCATGCTCCAAAAGTCGTGTAGACACTTTTAGAAGATCCTTTAGAATTCCCAAGGTTTTCCAACCTTGAAAAGGTAACTCATTTATAGCTGGATTGGGAAATTGAGATTTACTTAAATGCAATTCCAAGAATTTAGAGGGATTGGTCTTCTACCAAAAACGGATTTCCATTGAAAGACCACATTGCCCTTATCTACACTTTACATTATTAAATAATTACTTACTCTAAACTAGAGTTAACCTAACTAAAGTAACTATACCAAAATAATTCAAAGGATATGAATGGGAAATACGAATTGACACAATCTATCACATCAAATACTAAATACAAAATTCAATTACTCAATTAATACTAAGTTAACTAAAATGAAAATCAGGAATTCTAACCAATCTAATTAGCCTATGACTAAATGAACATCAAAAACGTCTAACATTGACCTAACCTATAGAATTTTAATCTACATGAACTGAAACAAGCATTATATTAAAACTATACTAACACATTAGCTAAAATATATGAAATAAATAAATCAAATCAAAATCGACATTATAATATATTATCAAACTATTCAAACTGACTTTTACAAACTTGCTGGACCTCTAATGACCTACATTTGGAGAAGACGACTACACCTCTATGAAAACAAAAAAATCTAATTTTAACTAATACTACTATGACAATGACACATCTAAATTAAACTAAGCTACCATGATTATAATTACTAATTTTAACTAAGAACAAACAACCTAATCCAACTAGTCATGCTGTAAATTAAATAAATAAATCAGAAAAAAAAACGCTAAGTAGGAATCTACTAAAATCGACTATTGCTAAAATATGAAACAAAAATTAATCTACTAAAACATACTCTAAGATTACAATCTATTAGAACCTAAACAGTAATTCACACATTGAAATGAAAACAGTAAACTAAAGAACTACCAAAAAAATACTACAGCCGGCTGGACGACCAACACACAAAATCAATAGACCATCACTCGGTTTTTTCATTTTCACAAAATCTAAAAACGTCTAAGACATCCAATGACATTTACACATTTACTAAAATACTAAACTTGATTAAACACAATATACGAACTTGGAAAACACAAGAGACCATAGACACACAGATCCGAAACTCAAAGTACACGCCCACACTCAAAACATACCAATCGTTGGATGAAAAAGATGATTTTCATCAACAAAAAACCTAAACACACTACGTGCTGGCTTTTGCACGAACAAAAGCTATACTAAGGCTGACGAAAAACATAGAAAATGCAGCACATAACTCACACACATTTTCGGCTTTAGCTAAAAGAGAAGATAGAAGAAGACCTACCTCTTGGGCCGATCCGAAGAATGGGGGGATGAAGAGAAGAGCGGACTTTGCTTGACTCCATGCCACGAGGAACCTCGTTGATGCTGTCTAACATCTCTTTGCTGTACTTTTGCAGGGATCCACAGGTGGTGGTGTTCCGGGAAGAGGAAGAAGAAGAAGAAGTGGTGAAGATGCGTAGAGGGCCGTACGGGGGTAGAGACGACCGGCCATGGAGAAGTAGACTGCACCCCTACCACGGCTAGAACACTCCAATGCTGCAAATACCTGCAAAAGACAACCTCAATGATTAGTTTCAGCAGGGGGAGAAGAAAGACAAGATGTGAAAAGAAAAGAATGAAAGAAGGGGGTGGCGTCTCCATTGAAGATGGCCTCCATGGATGAGGAAGAAGGTGGATGAGAGGGGTGGCTAGGGAGAAGGTGGATGAGTTAGAATCGTGCCCCTAGGGCACAAAAATCAAGACAAAAGATAGATGGAATGGGCGCCCCCTCTCCATTTTGACGATTTTGGTTCTTTTGGCCATTTTACAAAAACAGGTTTAAAAATAAAATATTTACTGGGCGCCTCTTTCTGCAGGGGGTTTTTAGAAAATGTTTTTACAAAACTTAAGTGGGCTGGAGTTGGGTTAAATCCATGTAATTTGGTCCAGATCCAAAGTCCAAATGAGCGTCTGGATCCAAATCTCTCAAATCGGATCTGATATTTGACCCGTTACACTGTAAATGTCATAATTCCTTCAAATTAACTCCGATTTTGATGAAATTCGAACCAGAGCTCCCTAACATCATTATGCACCTAAGTGTATGCTTTAAACCTATAGATGATGCATTTATGCAGTGAAAATGTATTAATAAAACATGATATTTATGCATCATCACCCTTCATTTGAGCTCTCCCATAATATAAGTTCTGGTGCTCCATGGCCAAGCATCTAATGTCCAGTTTCCTAGCTTACATTGCCATGTTGCCTGGAACATCCTCCTTGGCCTCACCACGGAATGCCAGATCCTGCACATGGGTAAGTATGAATATGTGTCATTAAGCATTGGTAAGTAAGGACGTACAGGGAAGAAGCCCTCTGCTAGCAATGACACTTCAAAAAAATTGATCTCTAAGTGTTGGCCTAGAACTAGTGAAAGATGCAGGAATCGGGTAATACAGTTCTATTTGCAATAATCTGGAAGCTTATATTTGATTGTTCTTTTAATTACATTTTTTTTAGTTCCCTGTATCATACTTCTTCTTTTGATTATTTATCACATTTGAGTTTTTACTTTTACTCAGTGCAATCTTAGGTCTCATTGGTTTCCAACATGTGACTGCCCCACTTCAATCTTTTCCGCATCATCTCATTCTAGTTTGCAATTGCATTTTACACTCTGCAGTGATGCACTCTCATGCTTCACATTTTTTTTATTTTATCAGCATCAAATCCACTGCTGTGTAGCGTATTTCACCTCTGTGCCCCAATGTCTTATTAAGTTTATAACTCACATATCACATTGCATCTGTCTATCCCATAGCAGCGTCACTTATATTTCCCTTATCTCCCTCACAGCATTGTGGTTCTCCCACATGGTATCTACCTAAATCGGTAGATCACCCCTAGTTACCTACGATTCCCAGTTTGCATGTAACCAATGGTGTTCCTTTGCTGGACATTACACATTTCCTGTTCAAATTAAGTTTGTAGCATTTCTACAGCCACATCTTCCACATTATACCTTGGAAAAGGGTTGTAAGTAGTGCTGGAAGTTCAACTTACAAAGGCTTTGTTGAAGTCAACTGGATAAATTCACCTGGAAATTCCTTTGCTAGATAATGGCGCCAATCGATTCATGGCTGCTGAAGGTGACTCATCAAGAGGCTGCATTGTGATTGAACACCAACATTTCGGTCACCCCGTTCCATCCCCTGCATTCCATCGTCACTATACACCTTCAGATCTGCATCTCTGCAACTGGAAACACATATCCCACAACTTGAAGTTGCGTCTGGATGCATATTCATGATTCAGAAGTCTAGAAAAATTACTGGGGAATCGAGTGGAAATATGAATTCACGAGCTATGGAAGAGCAGAGAGGTGCTGGAATCAGACTACAAAGCTAATCCTATAAGATATAGGATCCAGATGGGAGCATTCTGCCGAAGGCTCAAGGATGTCTTCAGAAAATTTCATCTTGGGAGTTTGATATCTTTTCATTTGTTTTCTCATCTACTTCAGAATTGATGCTCTATTACTTTAAGTTTGAGCATTGGGAGAAGAGGATTATGGCAACCAGATCAATGATTTTTCACATAATAAGCATGCTCAAAAATATGCAAAGCATGATGTCTTTTCTCTCCAGCTCCATCTGCCATGTCTGGGATGTATTCCAGCTTGCTCTCGCATCCTTCGTCCAGTATTGTGCTTGCAGTAACCGTAAGTCATCAAATGGCCAAGAGTGGCTGTGAGGAGACGAATCCTCTGGATGATCCCAGAAGAGCCTTTTGCAGGCAAGGCACTGCTGGATGCTAAGTGCTTCAAGCGAGGATATTTGTCAGAGATTTTGTTCCAAGTGGTTTAGCTTTCTTGATGATTAATGAACCAGCAATGGTAAATTTTTTTTTTGAGGACCCTTGGACTTCAGTCATTGGTGAAGCATGTTGATTGCTTCACTCTTAGTCAAGGAGTTATGCCAGCAAGTTTCAAGATTCTCCACAATCATGCAAGAGGTACTGACACAATGGTTGTTGATGTTGGAGGAACTGCTATTGGAAGAGTAGCACCAGTGGATTCTGGGTTTTGGTGGATATTCATGTTGCATGCTTACACAAAAGCTACATGAGATCATTTCCTAATAGAAATGCTTGATTGCCAAAGAGGAATGAGGTTGATATTATTGCTTAGCCTTTGTGAGGGATTTGACGCTTTTCCAACTCTTCTTTGTGCGGATGGTTGCTGTATGGTTGACCATAGAATGAGTATCTATGGTTATCCTATTGAGATACAAGCATTGTTCTTTATGGCATTGAGGTGTGCTCGTCGGCTTCTGAGGGCAGAAGGTGGTGGGGAAGGATTCATAGCAGTGATAGACAAAAGATTATGTGCTCTCAGATATCATTTGTGCATTTATTTCTTGCTTGATTTTCAACAATTAAACAATATTTTTACAAGACTGAAAAATACCCTCATACTTTTGTTCAATGTTAATCCCGAATCAATCCCAGATTGGTTATTTGATTTCATGCCAACAAATGGTGGATACTTTATTGGGAATGTCAGTCCAGCTCAAATGCATTTCAGATGGTTCACTTTGGGCAACTGCACAACAATTTTGTCATCGTTAGCTACTCAGGAACAATCCTTATCGAGAAGAGATGGAAGGATCTTGTTGGTGAAATGCCTCTTAAGGTCACCTATCCAGCTCTGGAGAGTCATGAATGCCAGATAGTCATAGGTTATCATAATGGTGGCTCTTGGCCAGTTCTTCTGTGGTTGCTCACAACAGCTTGCATTAAAATAGGGAGACCAAACATAGCAAGAAAGGCTTTTGAGCTTGCTTAAGGTGGGCTTCACAAGGATGGCTGGCCAGAGTATCATGATGGTAAAACTGGTCAGTATATGGGCAAACAATCACGCAGGATTCAAATCTGGTCAATTGCTGGTTATTGGGTCTCCAAGATGATGCTTGAAGATCCTTCCCATCTAGGCTTGGTCTCACTTAAGGAGGAGAAGATCAAACTTTCACTTGTTCGGTCGACCACATTTTGTTGTTGAGCCACATACAAACAGGATTTTTTTTTCTCTCTCTCTCTCGAGCTGCTTAAGCAAAGGTTCATGCTGGTCCAATCTACCTATACACAAGTAACTTACATTTGGTATGAGAAGCTTTCTTTTCTTTTGCCTCTGCTGACTTAACTAGGGACAATAACCAGCAATCAGGTATGCAACCTCTTCCTTTATCTCTTTATGTCAATGTTTTCACTGTAATCTCTATCCTTAGTTCCCAAGCATCATTCAGTACATATTTTGTCATTGCATTTCCATTGACATGTACAAATATTTCATCAATTATGCCTTAAGATCAAGGTGATGTTAATCATTTTCTATACACATCATGTACTAACTCCGCCTTTTGCAGGAAATACATGGAAAATGCAATCCTCTTCTTAGCTTAGAAATTCTTTATCTTAAGTCAATGATGTAATAGTTAGATGATCATGAGAAATTTTACATTTTCCAGCTTTTAGATAGAATGAACGAGCATTGTAAATGTCATAAATTGCATGTTTTCATGCTTTTTGCCTTTAATTTTCAAAAATCTCACAATGGTGAAACACGAATGGCACGTGCACCATTTCGTAAAAGGTAATTGATCCTAAGTTGATGATTTACATCAATGGCCATAGTCAGGATGTAAACAAAACTTAGGATTTTTATCTTTTATAAAATAACACTGGATCCTCTTCAAAAAATCATCATATTTTCAAATATTTTCTTCTTTTATTAGAATTTAATTTAAAATTAACTCAAAATATATATCAATGGCCATAGTAAGGATATATTGAGAATTAATTTCATTTTAAACTCTATAAAAGCACCAAAATGTTTTATTCTTCACCTGAATTTAAATATAGATTATTTATAATACATTCAATGACCATAGTCAAGGATGTATTATATTTTCAATCTTATTTTAAATCATTTTTTCAAATCCAATTATAAATTCTTTAAATTCATTCATCATTTAGGATAAAATTGCATCATATTTTCAAAACTTCTTTTCAAAAACTCCAAGTAATTTTGAGTATCTTCATTTCTCAAATCAATTCTATTTTACAGACTCAAATTCAATTCTATCTAATTTTCAAGATTTAAAATTCAAATTCAAAGTCTAATTCGACTTCAAAATTTCAAATTCATTTCAAAACTTCAAAAATTCCAATATAAGTCAAACTTCAAAGTTCAAATCAATTTTGAGATTCCAAATTCATTTTCAAAATTCAAATCCAAATCAATATCTCAAATCCAATTTCAAAGTTCAATTTAACTTTGAAATCTCTGATTCATCTTCTGATTTCAAAATCAAGTTTATCTCCTTATCAAAATCAAAGTTTTGAGATTGATTCTGAATCTCACAATTCGATTCTTTTCTAAAAGTTTTAAATTTAATCGGGGTTTTCAAAGCCCAGATCCATCTTCAAAAGTCCCATTTGGGCTTTCTAAATCCATTTTAGGATCCAGAATCCACCTCTAATCTTGGATCTCAGACCTCAGATCCAAAATCAATTTAAGTTCCAGATCCCAAATCCAACACCACTTTGGATCTCAGACTTCATATCCAATTCCATTTTAGGATCCAGAATCCAACTCCATTTTGGATCTCAGATTTCAGATCCAATTCCATTTTAGGATCCAGAATTCAATTCCACTTTGGATCTGAAATTTCAGATCCAATTCCATTTTACGATCCAGAATCCAACTCCATCTTGGATCTCAGACTTCATTTAGGATCCAAAATTCAATTTCATCTTGGATCCCAGATTTCAGATCCAAATTCCATTTCAAATTTCAGATCCAATTCTCATTTATGATTCTAAATCCAGAATTCAATTTCATCTCAGATCTCAATTCCATTTAGAATCCAGACTTTGGATTCAAATTCCATCTTGAATTCCAGATTTCAAATCCAATTTTATTCCCAATTCTAGATTTCAAATCCAAAATCTATCTTGATTTTCATATTTCAAATCCAATTTCCTTTCCAGATCACATCAGAACTTCTTAGATCCATTTCTATTTTTTATCATTTGGATTTCTCAAGTCCATCTTGATTTCAAACTCTAAATCTAGAATTCAATATCACTTCAAATTTCATCTCCTTCTCTTAAATCCAGATTCAAAGTCCATTTCTGACTTTGAAGCTTCATTTCCTTTTATCTCAGCTTCAAATCATTCTTTTCAAATTCAAAACTTATTTTCCCAACTCTGATTATTTCAAAGACTTAGAACTTCAATCTATCTCAAGTTCTAAGTTTTGATTCAATCATTCAGAAATCATTTCTTCACTCCATTATCAAGTTCATCTCAGAAAACTTGGAAATTTTCAAAATATTTTCTCAAAAGAGCATACATCCTTGCATTGCACAAGTATGATTCTTTGTGCATTTAGATTTAGGATAAATTCTTAGATAATATTTAGGCAAAGCAAAAAGGCATAAATTCGATCATCGGTTCGATTACCTCTGGTAAAGGCGCTAGGAACGGTCGAACCTCGTACCGACGAGCGAGCCCCGTCTCTCCATTTTCCCGCAATATATTTAAAAAACGGAGGTGAGTAATTTTCTAAATATTTTCAAATCAAGGTCAAGTGAGACCCCGCAAAAGAATTCCTTTTCTCTCTTCTTTTCTCTTCTCTTCTCTCTTCTTCTTCTGTCTTTTATTTTCTTCCTTCAAAAAGGAGGAAATAAAGGCTAGAAAGGAAAAGAGAAAGGAAGAGAGAGAAACCACAAGAGAGGAAAAATTTTGTGATGGTCATAGTTTTGGCGACCATGATGGGACACGTCTTCGTTCGGTTGGATCTATGCCTTTGCTTTGCTTTGATATTATCTAAGTCTTTATTCTACAAATGTCAGCTTCATTTCCATGCAAACCTTAGTAGCCTAGACTCTGTCCTAAGCTGACATCATTGCATATAAGATTTAAGTATGGTTTGGTAGGACCACATTGAGGAGATTATTCCATGTTCACATTAGATCTAGGCCTAAAATACAACTCTCCTCAATTCTAGGGATTGAATGCAAACAATGTATGCAAGTGTATGCTTCTATTCATTTAAATTCTATCTCTTTAGGACTTGCATTAGAGCTTTCTGATTTTATTGCATGTTGAACATGTTTTCAAAAACATCCCTACCTATATTGTCCCGGTCTTCACATTGCTGGGCTGTCTCACTGATCCATAGTTCGGGAGAGAGCCTCACAACTGGTCCACTTATTTGGGTTCGCGCCCCCTACCACGTACCTAAGGGCCATAGTCCCAGGTATATCGGTAGGTGCTCAAGGATGTTGGGAAGCCATTACCTTAGAACCGAAAAGATATTTTTATATGCCACGTACTTTGAGCTTCGACTTTAGTATATCGGCGTACCTTGATTGGAATCAGATGATCTAAATCTTAGAGATATGATTAAGGTCCTATCAGCCATTTCAAATATTGCATTTAGAGTCAGCTTTAGGAAGTGTTGTTTGTGCTTCCTTGCTTGTATATCTGTGATTGTATGATATTTTATATCTTCCTTATATTTTCCAAAACCCTGGGTATATATTTCAAAATTTCCTCTTTGTTTTTAAAACCCAGGTGTATTTTCCCTTCTCTTCTTCTAAATTTCTTCAAAATTCTTCTGATCTTGCCTGCAATTTCTTCAAATTTTAAATCTTTACCATTTATTCTCAAATTTTATTTTTTCTCCTATTTTTCTTCTGATTTTATATTCTTGTTTATATTTTCATAAATAAAATCTCTTTCCGTCAAGAGATTTCCTTTTCAAAATGAGCATTTTCTTCGTGTTTTAGTTGGTTACTCTCCCTTGTAGAGTAAACAACACAATTGTCACAAATTTTGTGGCAACTCAATCCCTAGTAATGGGATACAATTTTTTAACAGATTTTAACCTAATCCTTCCTCTTGTCAAAACTTCTCCAAAAGTTTCTTCGGTCTAAAAACCTCAACTTTCCTCTACAGAGAACACTGATATCCGAAAATGGTTCAGACAAGAGCAGAAAAAGAAACAGTTCCTCAACACAGCGACAGTGAGAAGGAAGGGATGAACTCTCCTAAGTCGGTCAAGAGATAGGGTTAGAACAAAGAAGATGACATTCACCCCGCTATGTATGGTCTGTTCCAAAAGATGATGATGAGAATGATGTCGGAACAAGCCGAGGCCAATCTAAAAGAGGCAATTCCTAAAAGCAAACTGAGGAAGAAGCCTGTAAAAAAGCAAGTCAGAATCATCAGAAAGAAGGTGCAGCCAGACACTACTTTTGAGAAATTAGAGTCAGCCGGAGAAGAATCAGAAGAGGAAGAGCAGATTGTCTATAATTAGAATCCTCTGAGACAGTATGTAAAGATAGCTGCAGAAGAGCCCAAATTCGTCAACAAGCCCAAGTCTGGGATTCTGGCAAAGGACCCGATGAGCAAGCAAATGAAGGAAATGAATCGAGCAATCAAGGACATTCAAGCCAAGAGTAAGGAAAAACAGACCTACACTGGCAAGGATTTTTATGATGGCCTAGATGGGGATGATAACCTGGAGAATCTTCCTCGCAAGTTTCTCAAGTTTTACGGAACTGGCAACCCTAAAGCCCACCTAGCCACCTTTTATGCAGAATGTTGCCATTTCAAGAAAGATAACAGGGCTCTGTTCATCTGTTTTCCCCGCAGTCTGGAGGGTATAGCGGCCAGGTGGTATGCCGACCACATCAATCCTATCGAACTATGAGAGTTCGATAAGGTGGTAAACTTGTTCATTGAGCGCTTCTTATTCAATACTGAGGTTGCACCTACGCTCAATCACCTTTACAACTTAAAGCAGAATGAAAGTGAAAAGGCCAGAGATTTCATTCACAGGTGGAGAAGCACCTGCAACAAGATGAAAGTTCCCATTCCAGAGGAGCATGCATTACAAATAATCCTCAACAATTTCTCTCAGCCCCTGAGAAGCCTCATTGCCACTTCTTCAGCAAAATCTTTTATCAAATTGATTAAGCGAGCCGAATGGCTCGAGGCAGGAATAAAAAGCGGGCTTTACGAGGGCATGCCTCTGGCCAAAAACATCCAAGACCAGAAGAAGAAAGCGCAGTTCACTCATGCAGTTGATACCTCTGACAATGATCATGACAACAATAGAAGAAACAAAAATGACAGCAAAAGTGGCCAAAACCATAGTACAGCTCAAGGGAAAAAATCTTCCAAGCAGAATGACAAGCAGTCTCAGTCTAACTTTTCGCAAAAAGAAAAGATAAAGCGCGAAGGTTGGAGTAATGATCGTGAGTTCACTCCTCTGAAGCAAACGCTCGAAGAAGCCCTTGAATTCATGCTGACCAAGGGATTTGTCAAACTCCCAAAAGTTACGAATCCTCCCACAGTCATGGGAAGGTTCATGAATCAGTTCTACAAGTTCCATCGAGCAGTGGGGCATGACACCGATCACTGCTTTGTCTTTAAAAATATTGTTCAGGATTGCGTCGACAAGAGTCTCTTTGTTGAAGACGAAGAAGAAGACGAGTTGGCCATCATGACCAAGCCTCTCTCGGACTACTCAGAAGACTCATCATGCCAGAATTTTCTGCTTTCCTCCCCTTTTGCCAGTCACCTTGTAGGGGGTCAGTCATCCCAGTCTTTTTGTGACCTTTTGGTCAAAGTACTTGTAAATATTTTAGTCTTTTGTTATCAGTTTTGCTCATCAATGAAATGTCAATTTTCCTTCATATCAAAATACTTCCTTCCTTTGCCACACAGAGGCATTTTGTTTTTTGAAAATTTATATTTCAAAAATCTTCTTCATCGGCTTCTATTAAACCACATTTAAATTCCTGTTCTTTTCAGAATGCGGGACAAATCCTGACATCATTCATGAGAGAAATGATATTACCTATGAGGGTTTTTTTCAAAAATTATGAAATTTTGAAAGTCTTCATAAACAAAAAGTTCAAATATTCTTTTATCCAACTTCTGTCAAAGATCAACCCTCGTGTTGATCACATTTTCAAAAATAGGTTTTCAAACCATTGCATCGAAAGATCAACCCTCGTATTGATCATATTTTCTAAAAAATTGATTTCGAACCATTGCATTGAAAGATCAACCCTCGTGTTGATCATATCTTTCAAAAATAGGCTTTCAAACCATTGCATTGAAAAATCAACCCTCGTGTTGATCATGTTTTCAAAAATAGGATTTCGAACCATTGCATTGAAGGATCAACCCTTGTGTTGACCATATTCTTCCAAGAGTGGGTTTCAAATCATTATATTCAAGGATCAACCCTTGTGTTGACCATATTCTTCCAGAAATGAGTTTCAAATCATTATATTCAAGGATCAACCCTTGTGTTGGTCTTATCTTCCAAAATGGGTTTCAAATCATTATATTCAAAGATCAACCCTTGTGTTGGTCTTATCTTCCAAAATGGGTTTCAAATCATTATATTCAAAGATCAACCCTTGTATTGGTCTTATCTTCCAAGATTGGTTTTAAAACATTATATTAAAAAATCAACCCTTGTATTGATCTTATTATCAATTTCAAACTGTTATTTTCATAAATCAGATCTATTGTTGATCTTCTTTTTCAAAAATTAGATTTCAAACCATTGCCTTCAAAAATTGACCCTCATGGTGATCTCTCGTGTTTGATTCCCTTTCAGAGATTCAGTCCTCGCGATGATCATTCTTCTCACAGTTGATTTTTCTTCCCTAAAATGATTTCTCACTTACCTTTTAAACGAACATTTTTTTCCTTTCCAGATTCCATATGCAAGCAAGATCAGAAAAACTCATTTTTCTAAAATCTTATAAATTTTCAGTTAATTTTTGTTATCTTTATCAGTTTCGTTCAGTTTGTTCATATTTTTATCAAGTTTACATCAATTTTATCAAATTTTATCAAGTTTTATCAAATTTTTATTAAATTTTATCAATTCTTTTACCCTTTCAGGTTAAGGGATAAACCTAACCCTTGTTGTCCGAGGTGTTCCCATTCAGGATAAGGGATAATCCTAACACCCCTCACAGAAGCAACAAGGCTATCTGTGAGCATTCTTTTCAAAAACAAAATTATCATAAATTTATTTGATCTTTCCCCACTTTTCATAAATTTATTCTTTACCCTTTCAGGTTAAGGGATAAACCTGATGCCTCTTTCCCATGAGGTATTCCTTTCTCCTTTTTCCCTTTTCAAGTTAAGGGTTAAACCTGAACCTCGGCCTTCGAGGAATTTTCTCTTTCCCTTTTAAGTTAATATAAACCTGAACCTCGTTCATCAAGGCGTTTTTCCTTCTTCCTTCAGGATAAAGGATGATCCTAAAGTCTTTTATCATTAAATTTTTACTAGACTTTCGTCAGTCTTTTTCAACTTTTATTTCTTGTCAATTTTATTGATTCTTTATCAATTTTTATCAATTTTTGATGCTTTGTTAATCTTTTTCAATCTTTTCTTTATTAAATTTTTATCAATCTTATTTTTCATCAACCCTTATCACTTCTGTCAAATTTATTTCCTTCTTCCTCTTCAAGATAAGGGATAATCCTGAAAACCCCGACAATCATTCTCACTTCAATTTTCAAATGTCTTGAAGATGTCGGTCTCCTCTTCCGACTCTCAGTCAGAAAAGCCAGTGCTCGTGCTGGTACATCCAAAAACCCAGCACTCGTACTGGTGCAATTTCAAAACTCAGTACTCATATTGGGGCATTTCTTGACAAAATCCAGTACTTGCACTGGTATATCTAGCACTCGTGCTAGTGTCTGACTCATCGATCAGTTAACCCCTTAGGTTCAGTCTTTGCACTAACCGTTCATCAAAAATCAAAAGCTCTAAATCCAATTTTGACCTTCGAATTATTTAAATCTCAATTTCAAGACCTTTAGGTTACAATCTTTTCTCAATTTTTGTTGATCTTTCATTAATTTCTATCCCTTTTCATCAACTCTTCTTTGAGATTCGAGTTTCGACTCGAACTTCCAACTTTTTCCTTGAGATTCGAGCCCTGACTCGAACTTTTCAGCTTTCCTTTGAAGATTTGAGTTTTTAACTTGAGTCTTCTTTCCTTTAAAATCTAAAACTTTCTAGTTTTCCTTTGAGATTCGAGCCCTGACTCGAACTTTCCAGCTTTCCTTTGAAGATTTGAGTTTTTAACTCAAGTCTTCTTTCCTTTAAAATCTAAAACTTTCCAATTTTCCTTTGAGATTCGAGCCCTGACTCGAACTTTCCAGCTTTCCTTTGAAGATTTGAGTTTTTAACTCGAGTCTTCTTTCCTTCAAAATCTAAAACTTTCCAGTTTTCCTTTGAGATTCGAGCCCTGAGTAGAACTTTTCTGCTTTCCTTCGAAGATTTGACTTTTTAACTTGAGTTTTCTTTCCTTCAAAATCTGAACTTCCCAGTTTTCCTTTGAGATTCGAGCCCCGACTCGAACAATCCAGCTTTTCTTTGAATATTTGAGTTTCGACTCAAATTTTCTTTTCTTCAAAAATCAGAATTATTCTAATTTTCCTTTGAAGATTTGGGTTTCGACCTAAATTTTCTCTCCTTAGAAACCAAACTTCCTAGCTTTCCTTCGAAGGCTCGAGTTTTTACTCGAATTTTCCAGCTTTCCTTGTAAAAACCTGAGTCCTGATTTGGTTGGTCTTTCAAAACTAGCTTTTTGAGTTAGGCTTACCTTCAAAATCCAGTTTTATGCCAAGCTTGCCTTCAGAACTTTAAATTTATATTTACCTTCAGAATTCAACCTCATGTTGGATTTTTCTCTAGAATCCCACTGATGTGGCAAAACTTGATGTTAAGCAAGTTTTCGTCATCAAGGATTTCTGGAATATCTTGCCAAATTGCCATAAGATAGTTGTTGATCTCAAGCTTTTATTACATAAAGAATTTCCTCAAATATTCTTAGTGTTCCTTCCAAAAGGATGAAGCTTTTGTGAAGAAAGACTCAAACTTCAAATTTTCTGTTGGTCAACCAAGAGGATGAAGAAAAAATCTTTGATATGACTGACAAAGGAAAATTCAATGACGTTGAAAAGCCATAAGTGAGCTGATATTGATCATAGCTATGACACATTCTTAAAGATTATTCTTTGGCAGTAAGACAGTGGAAATATCCTGGGCAGTAAAAAGAACCTACTCAATCCATATCTCCTCAGTCATTTGAGCTGCAATTAAATATCCGCAAAAGGGATCTCTCAATTGTTGTCAAGATGAAGACAAATAGGTGAGTTAGATCTCCGGGGCCAAAGAAGATTTGGATCATCTCCGAGATGAAGGAGTTTGTGAAGGATCCTTCAAGGAAAGTTTAGATCACCGTCGAGATGAAGGCGAGTGTGATGAACCTACTAACAAACCCTAAAAGATATTTGATTTCTGCTATCATCTAAAGACCTTTTAGGACCGATGTTATCAAGCCTAATTCCTGAGAAAGAAAAAGAAGGATCAGAGCATCTCCAAGATGAAGGAGTTTGTGACGTACCCTTCCCCGAAAAAGAGAGAAAAGTCAGGACATCTTCAAAATGAAGGATGATGTAAAAAGCCCAAGAAAACTCCATGACTCAAAAAGAGTGTGAAAAGATCATCATGGGAAAAGCCCCAGGATATCAAACTGTCCAAACTATCAAGAATCTTCTTTATCTATGTGAAATTCTTCTATCAATATCTTTTTATTCAAATGCTTTTATGCGGCTAAGAATATTTCCTCTCTTTTCATATCAAAGAAATTGATAGCTTCCTTGAAGAAAACCAACAAACAATAATTTGACTTTGATTCTGGATTCTATAGAGTTAACCCAGTTGGGGGTAATACTCTAGGTAGAAGAGGGAACATTTTTTTAAGTGCTTGCTCTTAATTACCTTGAATCAACTGCAATTTTTATTACTTTGGCAATATTTTTCAGTTTTTTTGATAAGAAATAAAAACTTGACATCCGTTTTGATACATCTAGGTGTTGCCTTCCTCATCTTTTGCTTTGATCGAAAGATTTGCCTTCTCCTTCCTAAAAGGATTGCCTTCTTCGTCTTTCACTTTGATCGAAAGATTCACCTTCTCCTTGCCAAAAGGATTGCCTTCTCCGTCTTTCGCTTTGATCGAAAGATTCACCTTCTCCTCTCTAAAAGGATCACCTTATTCGCCATTCATCTTTTTTGAGAGACTCGCCTTCTCCTGTCTAAAAGGATCGCCTTATTCGTCTTTCGCTTTTTTGAGAGACTTGCCTTCTCCTTTCTAAAAGGATTGCCTTATTCATCTTTCGCTTTGTCGAGAGACTCGCCTTCTCCTTTCTAAAAGGATCGCCTTATTCATCTTTCGCTTTGATCGAAAGATTTGCCTTCTCCTTGCTAAAAGGATTGCCCTCCCCATCTTTCGCTTTGATCGAAAGATTCGTCTTCTCCTCTCTAAAAGGATCGCCTTATTCGCCATTCGTCTTTTTTGAGAGACTTGCCTTCTCCTGTCTAAAAGGATCTCCTTATTCGTCTTTCACTTTTTCGAGAGACTCGCTGTGAACACCCCAAATTTTTCAAAGTTTTGTAAAAATGACTCTTTTGCCCCTAACCCCGTTTTCTGAGAAAATCAAAGCAGTTTCAAAGCTCATTCTTCAGATTGTCTGAATTAAATTCCATATTGGTATATTTAAGGTTAATTTCGAATCCGAATCCATGACTTTGAATCCATATTTCCTCAAAAACCGGATCTAAACCCATTTCTGAAGAAATTTTCTCAAAATAGCTTTAAAATTCTCAGAAAAAATTCCTTTTGTAAATATTTTTACAAAAACACAAAAAAATTAGTTTTAAAATCTTTAACTTCTCGTAAAGCTTTAGGATTATTCTAAAAATACAAAAAAATCGAAAAATAACATAAAAAACCAAAAAAAATGGAAAAATTACAAGAAAAGCAAATGATTCTCAAGGTTTTAAGAAGCTTCTTGCTGAAAACCTCAATTCTGAACTATTTTACAAAAATTTCTTTTTAAGGGAAGCCTCTTTTAGGAAATATCATAAAAAATCCAACAAGCCGCTCTCGCGCATTTCCTCCTCTGGAATCTTCGTTCGCAGGATGGCTTCCCACCTTCAATCTCCAACAAATCCCATCTCTCTCCATCCTCCATCTCCAACGACCTCCCTCTCGAACCCTCCATTACCTCTTTAAAAGGCGGCATCAACTCCACCCCGGGGGGATCATCTTGACGCAGCAACTTTCTTTGAGCATACTTTGATCACCTATCTTTCCCCTTCGTCGACATCTTTCCATCACAAGGCATCTGGTCTCCTGCCTCTCCATTATCATCCGTCTTCATTCCTCCTGTTCCAGACAACTATCCCACAAAGCAAAGGCACGAAGAGCCTCTCAACTCCCCAGTAAAAACTCTGCAAAAGCAAAGTATCCATCATCCGTTGCCTGCCAAACACCGTGAGCATTTCTTTCTTATCAAATTGGAGAAAATCCATCCAGCCTCAAATTTCAAAGGAAACAACACCGCCCGATCAATCTAAGCAAAGTTTCATTACGATGAGTTTCTTATCTCTGTTCTTTCATTCTTTCTTTTATTTTATTTTTTTTCTTTCGTAAGATGCCGATGATGAAGATCGACCTGCATATAGCAGGGTCGATCCCTCTACGGCTATAACAACGGAACATAGATGTTTCCGACATTTTCTTTTTCCTTCATGAATTCGTGTAGTTTTCACCAATTCTAGATGTCTAATTATAATTGGTTTTTTTTTTCTTTCATATCTCAACATTTATTTCAGCTTCCCATTTGTAATGAATCACTTTGGGTATCATATCGCACATACTCAATCAACAGTTTATCCTTTCATGATTCACTAAAATATCATCAGCAGCATTGAGCTCTCGTTCATCCAGAATCACCCGTCATGTTTTATTTTGGGGTTTCTCTATTCTGATTACAGTAAATATAGTTCTATCGCAATAATCTCTGATTCAATAGGAGATTGCAAAACCAGAAAGGGTGATCACGGAATCCAATGTATACAATAGATCAAGTGTAAAATTGTATCTGATCCTGCAATCCAATTTTCCCCTGTATATAATTTGTTCGTCTATCTAGATTGGTTGGGGTTGTTTGATCAATATCCTTTGTAATTTCTTTTTCTTTTGGGTTTTAATGTGAATGGCTGTATTTGGATCCCTTTCCTTTCTATGGCAAAATCAGCAGGTTATTATGTAGTCACTGGTTATAACATGAAGGTGAGTTACGTGATCCCTCTTTCATTTTTTTTTAGTTTTTGCATCTTACATTCTGTATTTCACTGATGTTAGATCATTTTGCTTTGTTCCAATAGAATTTTACGATTGTTGAATAAACTGTTGATTGTTGTTTTTCCTAGTTCATTTGAAACTCCGTAATATAGCATCAATACCTGTATATATGTACTCGTTTTGCACTATGTAGGCAGGTTCGTATGGCCATCATTTGTAATTTTTTTTGTTATTATATTTCCTTTTCATTAGCATCACTATAGCCGCCTCTTTGATTCTCTGCACCATGTGACCCCATCCGAGAGAATTTAGAATTCCTCATGGTTTAAGAAGGATTGCTCCGAGCTTTAATCCTCCTACACTCCCCTCATTGATTGATACAACCATTGAAATTCCTGATCGGCTGCACCAAACCAAGTCTGTCTCATGGATATCAACACAACATCGAAAAAGGCTCCCTGCCCAGCATTGCAATGTAAAGGAGATCAATCGATGGCCTTGATTCAAAATAAGGGATTCGATCACCCATCCTTCAGAAATTGAATCGATGGCATTATAGCAAGTCAATGAGTCTCGACTGGAAGTCCATGCGAGAGTTGAGCGACAGAAGCTGAAGCTAAAAGAGGAGGCCAGGGCAGGATGACTGAGGAAATTCTCTGCAATACCTTATCCTAGTTTGAGATACAGGAGTATCAGCCGATTACTTTGCAGGAAAAAGTGGAATTTAGCTACTCTGATTCAACATTCAGGCAAACCTCTTGTTGAATTTCCTTTTCCTTTAGTTAATGACAAGTCTGTGATTTTTTTTTATTTGCTCATCATTTCAATTCATTAAGCGTATCCTGTTTCAAGTCCTCGACACCATCATCTTTGCTGCTCGTGCCTTCAGCAGATGAGTCACCTGTAGGTATTGCATTGTATATAACCAATGTTGGTTACCCTCTCATGATCCAACTGTAGCGATTCACCACATCCCATCTACCTATTACCCTGTTTTCAAACTAAAAAAAAAAAGGAAGGATATTCATGATTTGAGGATATAATTGTTAGTAGAGACCATCGATGGGGGGTTGGCCCAGGTCTGTGAAAATCCTTGAACAAGGTGGTCATGACCAAGAGGGGCGTCGTTGCTATCTCAACAATTCCAGCAGCACCCCCCTCTGTATGTCGTATTCCAACCTATATTAAGATCAACCCTCAATTGAGTTAGGTTACCAGAATCCAATGAGTGGCCCTGTGAAAATTCATTGGCCCAGAAATCAATCTTCTGAAATGATGTAAAGTTTTTTTTTTCTTTTCTTTTTTTCTTTTTCTTTTTTAGTCATTTATTATCATCTGAAACAGATTGGGAATTGTTGATTGGTTTTATACCCATTCCATCTTCCTATACCTACAACCTATGCATCTCTTTGATCCTCCCTTTTGCTGTCGTAATTACAGTAGTAGTCATACCTATATTTCTGTACTTGTGTCCAACTACTGGCATAGTGTTTAGGTATCTTTCATAAATTGTACATGCCATGACAATCTTATTTGGTAATGTCAATACCTGTACTGTTGTGTCTAGGATCTCCACTTCCAGCAGCCTTCTTATCCCCTATGTTTGCATATCTTCACCCTTTGCAAGTATGGTTCACCAGCCATTTTCACTATATCTATAACATCCCATTTGCTGTGTATTGGACATCATATCAACCCTCCAGTCACTGCTGTAGTTCTTCCAGCCCATTCACCTACCAACATTTCTCCATCAGGTTCACCCTGTCACCTAGGTAACTATAGCATCAAGTCTTCCTAATTGGGTTAGGAAATACTTGATTTACTGCATCCTACAGCATAGCCTTGCCACTGCCTCATTAGCTATCTCCTACCTTCCATGTCCATTCCCATTTTGTCGCATCCCGCGCTCATCCTCACCCACAGCAGTGCGTGGCACTGCTGTAATGTTTCATAGACTCACAGCAGTGCCTATGCACTACTGTGGTACTCTCTTTTGTATCTGCAGCCGTGTCAGGGACTGTCATACCCTCCCAAAATATCTACAACAACACTAAGGTAAAGTTGTGGTTTATCTTTCGGACCTACTATACATTAGCTATCCTCATAACATTCAGCAAATTTCTGCACAAAATACGTAGTTTACCATCTTGCTGTTATTCAAAGTCTTGTATATATATATATATATATATATATATATTCCTTTTATTAATTCTTCTTACTTGCAGGAATATCCGGAAGTGTTGATGTCCTTCTCAGATTAGGACTTCAAAAGTCAGTTTAAAATCATTGTAATAGCTAGATTGGAATAAGAATTTATATTTCCTGCTTTAGGTAGAATGAATGAGCATTGTAAATATCATTGAATTACTTGTTTTTCATGCATTTTGCCTTTATTTTTTAAATTCTCACAAATGGGAACACGAATGGCATGTGCACCATTTCGTAAGAGATAATAAATACTAAGTTGATGATCCACATCAATGGCCATAGTCAGGGTGTGGACAAAACTTAGCATTTTTTATCTTTTACAAAATAACACTAGATCCACAATGGATCCATTTTCAAAATTCATCATATTTTTTTCTAAAATATTTTATTCTTTTATCAGAATTTAACTTTAAATTAGCTCAAAACATATACCAATGGCCATAGTCAGGGTATATTGAGAGTTAATTTCATTTTAAATTCTATAAAAGCACTAAAATGTATTTTATTCTTCTTTTGAATTTAAATATAGATTATCATATAATACATTCAAATGACCATAGTCAAGGATGTATTATATTTTCAATCTTATTTTAATTCATTTAAAGAATGGAATAGCTTTCAAAAATTCAATTTCAAATTCTTTGAATTCATTCATCATTTAGGGAAGAATTGCATCATATTTTCAAAATTCTCTTTCAAAAACCCAAGTGATCTCAAATATCTTTCTTTAGTCTATAGTTTAAATTCATTCTTCTATCTTATTTCAAAGATTTAAATTCCAAGTTCAAAGTCCAATTTGACTTTGAAATTTCAAAATTTAATCTTTATATTCTTGATTCATTCCAAATTCAAGCTCCAAATTCAAAGTCCAAATTGACTTTGAAGTTCATTTACAAATTCAAAATTCTCAAATCAATTTTTAAATTCCAAAATTCCAACTCAATTCAACATCTAATTTCAAAGTTTAATTTAAACTTTGAAGTTTCTGATCCATCTTCTGATTCAAAATCAAGTTTTCTTCAAGTTTTAAATCAAAGTTAAGATTGATTCTGAATCTCAAAATCCGAACATTCCTAAGTTCCATATGGGTTTTCAAAACCCAGATCCATCTTCAAAAGTCCCAATTGGACTTTCAAAAGCCCAAATCTAAAGTTAAATCTCAACTTGGATCCAGATTTCCAAGTATAAATTCAAATTCCACTTCGGATCTTAGACTTCAGATCCATCTTTCATCTTGGATTCCAAGTCTTGGATCCAATCCATTCTAGGATCCAGAATTCCACTCTACTTTGGATCTCAGATTACAGATCCAAATTCTACTTAGGATCTAGATCCTCATTCTACTTTGGATCTCAGACTTCAGATCCAGTTCCATTCTAGGATCCAGAATCCAATTCTACTTTGGATCTCAGATTCGGGTCCAAATTCCTAGTTCTTAGGATCCAGAATCCAACTCTATTTTGGATCTCAGACTTCAGATCCAGTTCCATTCTAGGATCCAGAATCCAATTCTACTTTGGATCTCAGATTCGGGTCCAAATTCCAGTTCTTAGGATTCAGAATCCAACTCTATTTTGGATCTCAGATTTCCGATCCAAATTCATTCTAGGATCCAGAATCCAATTCTACTTTGGATCTCAGATTTCAGATCCAATTCCATCTTAGGATCCAGAGTCCAACCCTATCTCGGATCTCAGATTTCAGATCCAAATACCATCTTGGATTCCAAATCTTGAATCCAATTCCATTCAAGATTCCAGATCCAAATTCACTTTAATTCCAATTCTTAAAACCAATTCCTCTTCATTCCAGATTTCAAATCAAGTTCCTATTTCGGATCCTAAATCCAAAAATCAACTAAAAACTCTATTCAGAATCTAGAACTTGGATTCGGATTTCATCTTGAAATTCCAACTTTTGCAAATCCGATTTCTCAATTCCTTTAGATTTTCCACATTTCCTTCTAAATTCAAAATTTCAAAATTGGAATTCAATTCCATTCCAAATATTCATCAAAGTTCAAACTTCTAAATTTAAAATCCATTTGTGACTTTGAAAATTTCCTTCTCTTTTTATCTCAAAACTTCAAAATCAATTTCCAAATTCCAGATTTATTTTCCCAAGCTCTTGATTATTCTAAAAACTTAGAACTTTAATCTTAAGTTCTAAGTTAGGAATCATTTCTTCACTTTATCAGATTCACTTGGAAATTCTTAAAAATATTTTCAAAAAAAGAGCATACATCTTTGCATATTGCACAAGCATGATTCATTGTGCATTTAGACTTAGGATAAATACTTAGATAAATTCTTTACAAAGCAAAGGCATAAAATTCGACCCTTGGTTCGATTACCCCTGGTAAAGGCGCCAGGAACGGTCGAACCTCGTACCGACGAGCGGATCCTGTCTCCCAGTTTTCCCGCAAATATTTCAAAACGGAGGCGAGTTATTTCAAAATATTTTCAAAATTAAGGTCAAGTGAGACCCGCAAAAGAAATCCTCTCCTCTTCTTTCTTTTCTTTTCTTTTCTCTTTTCTCTTTCCATCTTTTATTTTTCTCCCTTCAAAAAGGAGGAAAATAGAGGCTAGAAATGGAAAAGAGAAGGAAGAGAGAAAAAATATTACGAGAGGAAAAATTTTGCGATGATCACAGGTTTGGCGACCGTGATGGGACATCGTCTTCGTCTGGTCAAATTTAATGTCTTTTCTTCTTTGCTTTGATATTATCTAAGTCTTTATTCTTCAAATGTCAGCTTCATTTCCATGCAAACCTTAGGGGCCTAGATTTTGTCCTAAGCTGACATCATTGCATATAGGATTTAAGTATGGTTTGGTAGGACCATATTGAGGAGATTATTCCATGCTCACATTAGACTTGGGTCTTAAATACAACTCTCCTCAATTCTAGGGATTGAATGCAAAACAATGTATGCAAGTGTATGCTTCTCTTCATTTTAATCTATCTCTTTAGGACTTGCATTAGAGCCATCTGATATCTTGCATGTTGCACATATTTTTGAAAACCTCCTTACCTACATTGTCCCGGTCTTCACGTTGCTGGGCTGTCTCACTGAACCATAGTTCGGGAGAGAGCCTCACAACTGGGCCACTTATTTGGGTTTGCGCCCCCTACCACGTACCTAAGGGCCATAGTCCGAGGTATATCGGTAGGTGCTCAAGGATGTTGGGAAGCCATTACCTTAGAACCAGAGAAATATTTCTATGCCACGTACTTCGAGCTTCGGCTTGGGTATATCGGCGTATCTTGATTGGAATCAGATGATCTGAACCCTAGAGTTAGGATTAAGGTCCTACAAGCCATTTCAACTATTGCATTTAGAGTCAGCCTTTAGGGAGTGCCTTATGCGCATCCTTGTTTGTGCAGCTTTGGTTGTGTGATATTTCTCTTATTCTCTCATATATATGTATCAGACCCTTTTCAAAAACCCTGGGTGTATTATTCAAAACTTACCCTTATTTTCAAAAACCCCAGGTATATATTTCTATCTACCTACATTTCTTTTTCTCTTTTAGATCAAATTTTCTTCAAAACCCTGGAAAATTCCTTTAAAATTTCATCAACCTTTTCAAAATTTCCAGGTTTGATTCTTTAAAGAGTCTATCCATAAGTCCTGCATTCTATCTAATTCCCCTTATTTTCTTTGCCCCAGTATCACTTCAATGGCATCAAATTCCCTCGATGCTGTCTTTCCCCGAGATCATGTCTTCTATCAGATTCAGGATGGACCTCCGGATCTGCGGGTCATCCAGTCTCATCCTTTCTTCCCTCGGTGGTATTATTCTTGGTTCGCCACCTTCTCACGTATGTTCCCAGACCACTTGGATGACTGTGGGTTGGAGATGGCATCAGCGGCAGGCAAGCGAACCATCAACGGAGCTCTGATTCAGGCTTTGGCAGAACGGTGGAATCCACGTACCTGCACATTCTGGTTTCCTTGGGGAGAGATGACTCTACTGATGGATGAGTTCAATGATATTATGGGATTGCCCGAACCAGCTGGTCAGCCAGATGATCCTGTTGAGCAGCAGTTTTTGATCAACATCAAAGGAGTGGATGTTCGAGAAGCCTTAGTAAGAGTAACGGGGAGCAGATCATGGCCTCTCACTGAGATTGGTGGGAATCAGTTCATCGACCTATTTGAACTATATCAAAAGTATGGAGCCTACAAAGAGGTTGACACTTTGTCTCGAGCAGCAAAAGACAGAATTCAGCATGCCATGATCCTGTGCACGGTGGGGTTAGCTTTCTTCCAAGATGGTCAGAATTTCATAGATATCAGAGTCGCCCAGCTCTTTCGAAGATGGGGAAGCAAGCAGACTCATCAGCTTTTAGTTTCCATGGCCGCATTAGCCTTCCTTTACAGAGGCTTGGCTCGATTTGCCCTCGGAGAGACCATTCTGGTAGAAGGATGCACTTACGCCCTGCAGTCGTGGTTTCATGCGACACGTTCCCTTGAAGGCCAGCTCTTTCAGATTCAACAGTAAGCAGCCAAAGACAATCATCTAATGCCGAGCTCTAATCGAGAAGCTGCATCAGGAGGAGATTACTTGGGACTTCTTTGACAGAAGAGAGATTGTTCCTCGATACACTTATGCCCGTGACAAACGCTACAAGTTGATGGGCCCTTTCTTTTGTGTTGATTATCAACCAGAACGATGTCTGAGGCAGTTTTCGCAGCGGCAAGTTCGTGCCAACACCCGTTTCTCGACAGGCAACGTGCCAGAATTCAACCTGCAGTCGGATCAATGATCTGGGGCATATCATGTCGCCAAATATACCTGGGATTCCTTTATTTCTCTGTCTATATTTCCTGGACCAAATGTATCATCTGAATATCAAGAGTGGTGGCAAACTGTCTGCCCACCCTCTCTTTGTCTTTGAATGATAATATCAATAAAAATTACCTTTTAGCCAAAATTTTATTTCCTGTATTTTGTTTATAGCACAAATAGTCACAAATTTTGGGTGGCGACCTCATCCCGGGTAAAAGGGACATTCCTTCCACATTTTCTTCAAATATATTTTCTCATGGTTGACGACCTCGCCTAGGTAACAAGGCACATTTCTCTGTTATCATCAAATGGTAACACAATTATCACAAATCGTGTGATGACCCAATCCTGGGTAATGGGATAATCTCTTGAAATTGTCTACCCAATCCCTTCATTTCTTGTTTTTTTCTCAAAGAAATTGTGATTTTCAAAAAAAAAAAAAAAGCTTCTCCATACTCTAACCATTTTCATATTCTGCAGGAAAGCTTAGGCATCTGAAAATGGTTCAGACAAGGGCTGATAAAAGGGCTGCTCAATAGCACAGTGACAGCGAGTCAGAGGAGATGAATTCTCCTAGATTGTCCAAGAAGAATAAGTCTGGAGATGAAAGCGATGTTGATCCGGCCATGTATCGGATCTTTCAAAAAATGATGACCAAGATGATGGCTAAGCAGGCCAAAGCTGCTCCCAAGAAGGCAGCTTCTAAAAGCAAAGCTAAGAAAAAGCCCATGAAGAAGGCAGTCAAGATCAGCAAATAGAAGAAGCAGCGTGACAGTACTTCTGAGGATTCCGGGTCAGCAGGAGAAGTCTCTGAAGAAGAAGAGCAGTTGATCTACATTCTGAAGCACCTGCGGCAGTCCAAGAGGCCAGTGGAAGAGCCAGTATCAGTAAACAAGCCCAAGTATGGGGCCCCCGCAGAAGATTCAATTCAAGCTTTGACCAAGATAGTCAAGGACCTGCAAATCCGTGACAAAGGAAAGAGGTCATACACCAGGCAGGACTTCTATCTCGGCTTAGAAGGGGACAAGGATCTGGAGAACCTCCCCCGGAAGTTCATCAAGTTTGATGGAACCGGCGACCCGAAAGCCCATTTAGCAATGTTCTTCGCAGAATGTGCCCGGTTCAGTGAAGATAACCGCGCCCTTTTCCTCTGTTTTCCCTGCAGCCTGGACGGGATAGCGGCCAAGTGGTACGCTGAGCATGTTAATCCCATCGAACTGAGGGATTTCGACAAAGTTGTTAATATGTTTGTTGAACGCTTCCTGTTCAACACAGAGGCTCAGCCTACCCTGAACCACCTATGCAACTTGAAGCAAGAGCCCAATGAAAAGGCCAGGGATTTTATCCATAAGTGGAGAAGTATTTGCAATAAGATGAGGAATCCCATTTCTAAGGAACATGCCCTCCAGGTCATCCTTAACAATTTCTGTCAGCCTCTGAAAAGCCTCCTCTTCCCATATCCCTCCAAATCCTTCATCGAACTAACAGAGCGAGCCGAATGGCTCGAAATGGGGGTAGAGAATGGGATGTACGAAGGTGTCTCTTCGGCAAAGAACATATTGGACCCAAAGAAAAAGGCCCATTTTACCTACTCAGCTAATATCCTCGAAGACCATCCGGGCAGTAGCAGCAGGAATGACAGTGGCAACGGGTCGAAACCTGAGCAGAACAGGGGAAGAAAGGGCAAATTCTTCAAGAGCAATGACAAATCTCTCCCAACCGGTCTTCAACAAAAAGGGGACTTTCAAGAAAAACCAAAACACATCAATTGGAGCAAGGATAGAAAATTCACTCCTTTGGACCAGCCTCTGGAGAAAGTGCTGGAATATCTGCTGTCCCACAGGGTGGTGAAATTGCCCAAAATTGCAGATCCTCCAGTATTCATGGGGAAGTACAGAGAGCAGTACTGCAAATTTCATAGAGCCATGGGGCATGATACAGAGCACTGCTTCGTCTTGAAGCATTTGGTCCAGGACTGTATCGATAAAAGCATCCTCGTAGAAGATGAAGAGGACGGCAAAATGGAAATCTTATCTGCTTCATTCCAGAAGCATTCGGCATCAACCATCTCAGAACACTCTTTCCTTTCACAAAGTCATATCCACCCATGCTCTAGTGAAGAGCTAAAACTCCAGCATCAGGCAATGGTTCTACATCAGGATCAGCCTGCATATCAAAAAATGGATATCCTATCGCTTCTTAACCAAGTTAGTATACCAGTCAAGAATGAAAGAATTCCAATTTTCCCAAGAAGTTTCCTCAAGAAAGAGGCCTGCGCAGAGAAGGCAAAAACCTCTAAAGCAGCAGAAGAACGGGCTCATGATTTTCAGAATCCAATTACGGCACTCTCCAACATTTCTATCTTCGAATTAACTCATGATTCTCCCAAGCATCAGGAAAAGTTGGATGATCTATTAAGAAAGATCAAGGTGAAGCCGGGCACCACGCCTGAAGACATGGCACAGATTGTAAACCAGGCGATGACAAACGCGCCTATTACTTTCTCTGATGAGGACCTGCCAAAGCCTCATTCATTTCACAACAACGCGTTGTACATCGTAGTCAGGACCAGGGGCATGACTGTCCCGCATGTACTTGTTGATGGGGGCAGCAGCTTGAATATTTGCCCAGAAATGACAGCAAAAGCATTGGGATTGAAAGAGGGAGAATATGTGCCTGATCCCATCACCATCTACGACTTTGATAATCACGGGCAGACTGCCAAGGGCAAGATCTTCCTTGAAATTTTTATTAACTACTCAGTGCACACGGTGCTATTACATGTCGTCAATGTGCCGCCAACTTATAATCTTTTGTTGGGACGAACATGGATCCATAACGCCAATGCCGTTCCCTCAACTCTCCACCAGTGCATCAAGTGGTCCAAGGGTGGAATGATTACTACCGTTTTGGGCGAAGACCCCGAAGAAAGGCTGCCACAACCTATGATTCCCCGTCCAACATTTACGGCTGATATTCCTAGCATCCGGGAAGCAGATGAAATCAATCTTAGCGATAGCCTAGAGATGCTGAAATTAAAAGATGTCATGGATGAAGAGAATGTTGTAGCTACGGTCCAATGGCAGGGACCTTGTTTCTTCAAGCTAGGAGGACGCATTAATTACACCTCCTTCAAAGATCATCCTTTATTCCCTCAGTTTTCTAAAGCAAGAAAGGGATTCGATCTGCTGATAAAACATGGATATCAGCCATTCCGAGGCATGGGAAAAGATGAAGACGGCATGATAGAGCCCATCATTCCAGTTCGGCATGCGGACAGTTCAGGGTTGGGGTTCACCGGCCAGGATTCTAGCAAAAAGACAGTTTTCGTCAGGGGAAACAAGTGAAGATGTGCCTCAGTTTTCCTGCCTTTTCTGTTATCATTTCTTTGTTTAAATCTTATAGGGACAATACAGTCCCATCTTTTGTCAGAGTCTTGTAAATACTTTGCTTCAATCAATGAAAGATCAATCTTTTCCTCATATTCGGGCATCTATCATTTCCTTCTTATACTTTGTCTATGTCATTGTTCTTTACTTTATACAAAAATTTGATTTGGTGCGTACTTTCTCTCAAAAACAACCTCTTTTTAGCGTTTTCAGGACCATTAACTCCTGAATCAATGACAAGATTTGTTATCAATCCCAAGTATCTAAGATTGGCAAGGTTTCCTGAGATGAAAGACAGAGCAGAAGTCAGTCAGGCAGCAGAGCAGACCGAAGAGCCAGCTGAATTTGATTCCACCATTCAGGATTTACCAGAATTTGCTCACATTCAGAAGCAGGATGAACCCTCATCTTTAGTTCAAGATCCAACTGAGGATATCAACATTGGGTCGGAAGATGATCCAAAAATTCTCAAAATCGGGTCAAGTCTAAGCGAAATTGAGAAAGCTAGACTCATTTAATTCCTTGAAAAGCATCAGGAAGTATTTGCCTGGACTTACGAAGATATGCCAGGATTGGATATCAAGCTGGTTGAGCATCGACTCAAGTTGAAACCAGAAGCCAGACCCATCAAGCAGAAACTGAGGAAGTTAGACCCTCGAATTGTGCAACAAGTCAAGGAAGGACTTGAAGATTTGTTAAAAGCAGGCTTCATCCGGGCCATTGATTATCCAGATTGGTTGGCAAATATCGTAGCAGTCCCTAAAAAGAACGGAAAAGTTCGGATTTGCATTGATTTCAGGGATCTCAATAAGGCCACCCCAAAAGATGATTATCCGCTTCCCAACATTGACCTGTTGATCGATAACACAGCAGGTCATGCCATGTTTTCCTTCATGGACGGATATTCAGGTTATAATCAGATCAAGTTGGTCGTTCGTGATCAGTCGAAGACTTCATTTACTACCCCATGGGGAACCTTCTACTATACTGTGATGCCATTTGGGCTCAAAAATGCCAGGGCAACCTATCAGAGGGCAATGGCCGTTATTTTCCACGATCAAATGCATAAGAATATGGATGCATATGTGGATGATATTTTGGTTAAGTTTAAAGAAGAAGAGGATCACCTTGATGCTCTTAGTCAAGTTTTTGAAAGACTTATTCTTTACAAATTAAGACTTAACCCTCAAAAATGTGTTTTCGGAGTTGAGTTCGGAAAATTACTCGGCTTCATTATCAGCAAAAAAGGGATCGAGGTGGATCCGGCTAAAGCAAAAGCCATTATTGATATGCCGCCTCCAACTAATCTCAGGGAATTGCGAAGCCTTCAAGGGTGCATTCAGTCTATTCGCAGATTCATCTCTAATCTGGCCATGAGATGCGAGCCTTTCAATCATTTGCTAAGAAAAGGAGTTAAATTTGAATGGGGACCAGAATGTCAGCTCTCGTTTGAGCGTATCAAGCAGTATCTCCTTAATCCGCCAGTTTTAAAGCCGCCTAAGCTGGGAAAGCCTCTCTTACTATACATTTCCGTCAATCAGAATGCTTGTGGTGGATTCCTCGCGCAGTATGAAGAGGGCAGCCTGATAGAGCACGCCATCTACTATGTGAGCAAAACTTTCATTGATTATGAAAAGAAGTATTCTCAGATGGAGAAAACTTGTCTAGCTCTGGTCTGGATGTGCCAGAAATTGAGACATTACTTGTTGGCTTCTGAAATTAAGTTTCTGTCAAAGCTTAATCCGCTCAGATATATTCTTGAACAACCATTTCTCACTGGACGGATTGCGAAGTGGCAAGTCCTTCTAATGCAATATGACTTAGAGTATGTCTCTCAAAAGTCGATTAAAGTCCAAGCGATCGCAGATCAGTTGGCGGATTTCCCCCTGACTGAAGAAATTATAGCAGAGGATGATTTTCCTGATGAGCACATCTGTAATATCCAACAACCCCCAGTTTGGAATATGTTTTTCGATGTCTCTAAAAATATGTCTGGCATCGGGATTGGAATCTTGTTGATCACTCCAGAAAAAGAAATGATCCCTTATTCTCTCAAGCTTGGTTTCTAATGCACTCATAATATGGCCGAGTATGAAGCCCTAATACAAGGCCACAAAATTCTATAAAATTTCAATGTCAAAAGAGTGCATGCTTTTGGCGATTCACTACTTGTTGTCACTCAAGTTAACACTGAATGGCAAGTGAAAGATCCCAAATTAATTCTGTATCAGAAGATCGTCTTAGCTCTTGTGGACAACTTCAAAGAATTTCAGCTCAGCCACATCAGAAGAGAGCATAATCAGATAGCTGATGGTTTGGCCAGTCTGGGCTCCATTCTATCCTTCAAAGGTGGTGAATCATGTCATTTTTTCGAAGTTGGCAGACTTGAGCAGCCTGCTTTCGATTCAATTATGCAAATAAACCAGGTTAATCAAAAGGAGAAACCTTGGTATCAAAATATCAAAAATTTCATTGAGACTGGTGAATTTCCACCGGAAATGCCAAAAAGGGAGCAACGCGCGATTCAGCGTATGTCTACCCGTTATTTCATTCTGGCCAATGTCCTCTATCGCCGTGGGTTCAGTTCTGAGTATTCAAGATGCTTAGACAAAGAAGAAGTTGTGGAAGTTATCCAAGAGGCACATGAAGGGATTTGTGGTGGCCATGTCGGCTATCAGACTCTCATCAAGCAGATCGTTCGAGCAGGATACTATTGGAATACCATGCAGCAGGACTGTCATAGGTTTGTGAAGAAATGCGTCAAATGTCAAGTGCACGCACCTTATATTCATGCTCCGGCCGCATATCTACAATCAGTTGTTTCTCCTTGGCCATTTTCTATGTGGGCTTTTGACGTCGTCGGCCCGATTACTCCTTCTGCTTCCAACGGCCACAAATACTTCCTGGCTGCGACAGAGTATTTCACAAAATGGGTCGAAGCTGTTACTCTACGCACAGTAGAAGGCCGCCATGTGGTTTCTTTTATTCATAAGAACATTCTTTGCCGCTTCGGCATTTCACATGATATTGTCTTAGACAATGGAACCCATTTTAAAAATAAGAAAATGAAAACCTTCTGTTCTAAATTCAGAATTTCCCATCATTTCTCAGCTCCTTATTATCCTCAGGGGAATGGCCAAGCAGAAGCCACCAATAAAATCTTGATTCGTATTTTGGAAAGGACTGTGAAGACAGGTCGAGATTGGCATGAGAAAATTCATGACTCACTTTGGGCATATCGGACCACCATTCAGACTCCGACTAATGCCACTCCTTCAGAACTTGTTTACAGAACTGAAGTGGTGTTACCTCTCCATATCCAGAAGCCCGCTCTCAAATTCGCTTCTCTTATAGAATTGCCACTTGATCAGTATCAGCAACAGAGATTGGTGCAGCTAGATTTACTGGATGAAAAGAGGCTCAAAGCAGCAGAGCACGCTCAAGCTTATCGGCAGAGGATAGCTCGACATTATGCCAAGTCTGTCATTGAGAGAAAATTTCGAGTTAACGATTTGGTACTCAGATCGACAGCTCATCTCAAGCATCGACCACGGGGCAAGTGGTCACCCAATTGGGAAGGCCCTTATGTGGTTAAGGAAGCGCTTCCTCGCAATTCGTATCGTCTAATCAACGCAGATGGAGTGGAAATGTCAGATCCCATCAATGCTCTGCATTTGAAGAAGTTTTATACCTGAAATGTTCATTCTAAAGCCTTTGTACTATTCAAAAGAGCCATTTCAATAAAATAATGATCTTTTATCAATTCTTACATTCTTCTCCATGATACTGGGGCATTTTATTTTGATCTATAATCATCTCCTTCCATCATATGCAGGCAGGATTAGACGAAAAGCTCTTCTCCTCAAATTTTGTTAGTTCTTAATTTGTCTTGTGATCTTTATTTTTCATTTTCATTCTTTTTGCTTTGATCAAATTTACATCAAGCTAATGCTCGTTTATGTCAAGTTTTCAATAATTTTTTTTCAATCTTAATTACAATTCCATCTACTTTTATCCTTGAAAATACCCTTTCAGGTTAAGGGATAAACCTGATGCCTCCTGTCAATGAGGTATTCTTTTTGTTATTTCCCCGTTCAGGATAAGGGGACAAAATCCTGAAAGTCGACCACATACAAATAAACTATGATGGTCCAATAATTTTTACCAAAGAAATCTTTAATTTCTCAAAAATCGACTTTGTTTAGCTCATCTTTACAACCCGGTCCTCGCACTAGGGTATTTCCCAAAATCTCCAATCATATATTGAGCTCATTTGGAGGGTTCAATCCTCGCACCAATAACTTTCTACATTTAATCTTTTGATCAAAATCCTTCCTTCTACAAAATTCAAGTTCTGATTTAAAATCTCCCAAAAGCTGATGTATTTCAAAACATCCCAGTTTTACTGGTCAGGTATTTCAAACGTCCCAGTTTTTACTGGTCAGGTATTTCCGAAAAGATCCAACAACTTGTTGGTCATATATTTCAAACGTTCCAGCTTCTCGCTGATCAGGTATTTCAAACGTCCCAGCCATTGTTGGTCAGGTATTTCAAAAGATCCAACACTCGTTGGGCATGTATTTCAAACGTTCCAGCTTCTTGCTGGTCAGGTATTTCAAACGTTCCAGCTTTTGCTGGTCAGGTATTTCCAAAGGATCCAACACTCGTTGGTCATGTATTTCAAACGTTCCAGCTTCTCGCTGGTCAGGTATTTCAAACGTCCCAGCTTTTGCTGGTCATGTATTTCAAAAGATCCAACACTCGTTGGGCATGCATTTCAAACGTTCCAGCTTCTTGCTGGTCAGGTATTTCAAACGTTCTAGCTTTTTGCTGGTCAGATCCAACACTCGTTGGTTATATATTTCAAACGTTCCAGCTTCTCGCTGGTCAGGTATTTCAAACGTCCCAGTTTCTGCTGGTCAGGTATTTCAAAAGATCCAACACTCGTTGGACATGTATTTCAAACGTTCCAGCATTTCGCTGGTCATGTATTTCAAACGTTCCAGCTTTCGCTGGTCAGGTATTTCCAAAAAAAGATCCAACACTCATTGGTCATGTATTTCAAACGTTCCAGCTTTTCGCTGGTCACACATTTCAAACGTTCCAGCTTTGCTGGTCATGTATTCCCAAAAAAAAGAGAACTCAGCTTTTGGTCGTATATTTTCAAAAGACCCATCTCTCGCTGGTCATATATTTCAAAAAGTCCCAGCTCACAATTTTCGAGCTCCCAAATCAACCTATTTTCCATAAATTAAACCTTCAGGGTGTGATTTCTCCGTTCTCTCATTTCCAAACCTTCGGGTTTCAATCTCTCAAATCTATCATTTCCAAAACCTTTATATCTCCAAATATCTCAAGATTATCAATTCTCCAACCTCTGGGTACAATGTTTTCAAAAAATTCACCATTTTCTCAAACCTCGGGTCATAGTCTCCCAATTTCGATCATTCTTAATCTTTTATTAAAACCCAGTTTTTCATAACCACTCGTGTATTTCCCAAAAGACCCAACACTCGTTGGTCATGCATTTCCAAAATGTTCCAGCATTATTGCTGGTCATGTATTCTAAATGTTCCAGTTTTACTGGTCAAGTATTTCAAAGTTTCTAGCTTTCGCTGGACAGGTATTCCAAAAAAATCTCAACGTCTATTTGTCATGTATTCCAAAAGATCTCAGCTTTCGCTGGTCATGTATTTTGAAAAGGTCCCAGCTTTCGTTGGTCATGTATTTCAAAGGTTCCAGCCTTCGCTGGTCATGTATTTCAAAGGTCCCAGCTTTTGCTGGTCATGTATTTCCAAAATCGAAGATTACAACTCAAGTTCTCATCAAAATCTATATTGAGTGATTATTTCACAAAGAATTCATGAAAACTTTGCCAATTTGCTAAAAGCATTTGTTGATTCTAAATATTTTTACGGTACAAAGAGAATTTCCTCAGATCACCTCTAGTATTCCTTTCCAAAAGGGTGAAACTTTTTGCGAAAAAGAGGTAAAATTCAAATCTTTTCCTGTTGATCAACCAAAAGGATGCAAGAAATATCCTCGATATGATCAATAAAAGAAATCTTCAATGATGTTGAAAAGCCAGAAGCGAATTGATATTGATCTTGGCTATGGCGCGTGTTTTAAAATGACTTTCTGGCAATCAGGCAGTGGAAATATCTGGAGCTATAAAAGAATCCACTCAACCCATATCTTCTCATTGTCGTTTAAAAAGTTGCAATCAAATATCCGCAAAAGGGATCTCTCAATTGTCGTCAAGATGAAGGCGAATTAAGCGAGTGGATCCCTGGGGCCAAAGAAGATTTGAAACATCTCCAAGATGACGGAGTTTGTGACGGATCCTTCCAGGGAAAGTTCAGATCACTGTCGAGATGAAGGCAGATGCGATGAACCTACCGACAAACCCTAAAAGATATTTGATTTCTGCTATCATCTGAAGACCTTTTTGAGCCAATGTCATCACATATAATCCCTGAGAGAAAGAAGGATCGGAGCATCTCCAAGATGAAGGAGTTTGTGACGTACCCTTCCCTAAAAAAAAGAGAGAAAAGTCAGGACATCCAAATGAAGGATGATGTGAAAAACCAAGAAAGCCCAATGACTCAAAAAGAGTGCAAAAAGATCATCGTCGGAAAACACCCAGATATCAAACTACCAAAGTTTCCAGAAGTCATCTTTGTCATGCAAAATTCTTTTATCAATATCTTTTCATTACTTGCTTTTACGAAATTAAGAATATTTCTTCTATTCTCATGTTAGGAAAATGATAGCTTCCTTGAAGAAAATCGTCAGTGCTAAAATTTTGAATTTGACTCTTAGAACTGAGGAGTTAACCTCATTTGGGGGAAATACTCTAGGTTAAAGAGAAAATATCTTTTGCACATACATGCACATTTCCAAGCGTTTGAATCTACTATGATTTTATCTTATTGGCAAAATTTTCTAGCTATTTCAAAAATAAAATAAACATTCAATATCCATTTTGATGCAACCTAGTGTTGTCTATATCTTCCAGAAGAGTTGCCTCATCCAGTTGAAGTATCTCTTCCTGTCCCATCGCGGTTTCTTCAGTCAAGGATTCCGTATGATGTTCCCACTCAGGTTAAGGGTTAAAACCTGAATTTTCTGCGAGAGGTCATTGATTTCAAAAAGCTATTTTAGTCTCAGCAAATGAGACATCCAAAATCATTCCTTTTTCCAAGCTTTAAGGAACCCTATATTTTCCTCCTTTCGCAAACCCCTTTCGGATTTGTTCGTCTAAATTCCGAAGGTCCCATTATGGTTTCTCCATTTGAGAAATCCGTATGGTAGATTTTCTATCCAGGTTAAAAGTTAACCCGGAACCTCGCTTTGCGAGGTATCTTCCTTGCAGGTTTGGGTTAAACCTGAGTCTCGTTCCAACGAGATTCCTCGTTTGGATGAGATGATTTCTTCTAGTCCCATCATGGCTTCTCCCATCAAGGAACCCATACTTCATACATTCATCCAAAGAAAGGATCATACTCGGGCTTCATTTCACAAGGCATTTTCCAAAATGTCCCATCAAGGTCCCCGTGTATCCCTTTCCTCAATTCAAATTCATCTTGATATATCTTCGTCCCATCCAGGTCAAGGGCTAAACCTGAATCATTCCAAAGAGAGTATCTTGTCTCATCCATGAGACCTGATCAAAATGCTCATTTCCCACCATTTCGGGATTTCACCCAAAGTCCCATCACGATCTCCTCATTTCTATCATTTGATCACATCATCTTCGAGGATTTCATCCCCCCAAAACCATTCAGGATAAGGTTCTAAGCCTGAAGAGCCATATTTTCAAAATAATTCTTCCATACCCAGCTCAGATTTGCTGACTGGGGCATTTTTCAAAATTTGGAGTGTTGTCTTTGCCACTAAGCTCGTCTTTCAACCGGCTTATTAGCAAAGAGGGGCATCTGTGAACACCCCAAATTTTTCAAAGTTTTGTAAAAATGACTCTTTTGCCCCTAACCCCGTTTTCTGAGAAAATCAAAGCAGTTTCAAAGCTCATTCTTCAGATTGTCTGAATTAAATTTCATATTGGTATATTTAAGGTTAATTTCGGATCCAAATCCAGGACTTTGAATCCATATTTCGTCAAAAACCGGATCTAAACCCATTTCCGAAGAAATTTTCTCAAAATAGCTTTAAAATTCTCAGAAAAATTTCCTTTTGTAAATATTTTTACAAAAACACAAAAAAAATAGTTTTAAAATCTTTAACTTCTTGTAAAGCTTTAGGATTATTCTAAAAATACAAAAAATCGAAAAATAACATAAAAAACCAAAAAAATTGGAAAAATTACAAGAAAAGCAAATGATTCTCAAGGTTTTAAGAAGCTTCTTGCTGAAAACCTCAATTCTGAACTATTTTACAAAAATTCCTTTTTAAGGGAAGCCTCTTTCAGGAAATATCATAAAAAATCCAACAACCCGCTCCCGTGCATTTCCTCCTCTGGAAGCTTCGTTCGCAGGATGGCTTCCCACCTTCAATCTCCAACAAATCCCATCTCTCTCCATCCTCCATCTCCAACGACCTCCCTCTCGAACCCTCCATTACCTCTTTAAAAGGCGGCATCAACTCCAACCCTGGGGGGATCATCTTGACGCAGCAACTTTCTTTGAGCATACTTTGATCACCTATCTTTCCCCTTCGTCGGCATCTTTCCATCACAAGGCATCGGGTCTCCTGCCTCTCCATTATCATCCGTCTTCATTCCTCCTGTTCCAGACAACTATCCCACAAAGCAAAGGCACGAAGAGCCTCTCAACTCCCCAGTAAAAACTCTGCAAAAGCAAAGTATCCATCATCCGTTGCCTGCCAAACACCGTGAGCATTTCTTTCTTATCAAATTGGAGAAAATCCATCCAGCCTCAAATTTCAAAGGAAACAACACCGCCCGATCAATCTAAGCAAAGTTTCATTACGGTGAGTTCCTTATCTCTGTTCTTTTATTCTTTCTTTTATTTTATTTTTTTTCTTTCGTAAGATGCCGATGATGAAGATCGACCTGCATATAGCAGGGTCGATCCCTCTACGGCTATAACAACGAAACATAGATGTTTCCGACATTTTCTTTTTTCTTCATGAATTCGTGTAGTTTTCACCAATTCTAGATGTCTAATTATAATTGGTTATTTTTTTCCTTTCATATCTCAACATTTATTTCAGCTTCCCATTTGTAATGAATCACTTTGGGTATCATATCGCACATACTCAATCAGCAGTTTATCCTTTCATGATTCACTAAAATATCATCAGCAGCATTAAGCTCTCGTTCATCCAGAATCACCCGTCATGTTTTATTTTGGGGTTTCTCTATTCTGATTACAGTAAATATAGTTCTATCGCAATAATCTCGGATTCAATAGGAGATTGCAAAACCAGAAAGGGTGATCACGGAATCCAATGTATACAATAGATCAAGTGTAAAATTGTATCTGATCCTGCAATCCAATTTTCCCTTGTATATAATTTGTTCGTCTATCTAGATTGGTTGGGGTTGTTTGCTCAACATCCTTTGTAATTTCTTTTTCTTTTGGGTTTTAATGTGAATGGCTGTATTTGGATCCCTTTCCTTTCTATGGCAAAATCAGCAGGTTATTATGTAGTCACTGGTTATAACATGAAGGTGAGTTACGTGATCCCTCTTTCATTTTTTTTTAGTTTTTGCATCTTACATTCTGTATTTCACTGATGTTAGATCGTTTTTCTCTTAGCCCTCGGGTGTTTTGCTTTGTTCCAATAGAATTTTACGATTGTTGAATAAACTGTTGATTGTTGTTTTTCCTAGTTCATTTGAAACTCCGTAATCTAGCATCAATACCTGTATATCTGTACTCGTTTTGCACTATGTAGACAGGTTCGTATGGCCCTCATTTGTAATTTTTTTGTTATTATATTTCCTTTTCATTAGCATCACTATAGCCGCCTCTTTGATTCTCTGCACCATGTGACCCCATCCGAGAGAATTTAGAATTCCTCATGGTTTAAGAAGGATTGCTCCGAGCTTTAATCCTCCTACACTCCCCTCATTGATTGATACAACCATTGAAATTCCTGATCGGCTGCACCAAACCAAGTCTGTCTCATGGATATCAACACAACATCGAAAAAGGCTCCCTGCCCAGCATTGCAATGTAAAGGAGATCAATCGATGGCCTTGATTCAAAATAAGGGATTCAATCACCCATCCTTCAGATGCCATGACAATCTTATTTGGTAATGTCAATACCTGTACTGTTGTGTCTAGGATCTCCACTTCCAGCAGCCTTCTTATCCCCTATGTTTGCATATCTTCACCCTTTGCAAGTATGGTTCACCAGCCATTTTCACTATATCTATAACATCCCATTTGCTGTGTATTGGACATCATATCAACCCTCCAGTCACTGCTGTAGTTCTTCCAGCCCATTCACCTACCAACATTTCTCCATCAGGTTCACCCTGTCACCTAGGTAACTATAGCATCAAGTCTTCCTAATTGGGTTAGGAAATACTTGATTTACTGCATCCTACAGCATAGCCTTGCCACTGCCTCATTAGCTATCTCCTACCTTCCATGTCCATTCCCATTTTGTCGCATCCCGCGCTCATCCTCACCCACAGCAGTGCGTGGCACTGCTGTAATGTTTCATAGACTCACAGCAGTGCCTATGCACTACTGTGGTACTCTTTTTTGTATCTGCAGCCGTGTCAGGGACTGTCATACCCTCCCAAAATATCTACAACAACACTAAAGTAAAGTTGTGGTTTATCTTTCGGACCTACTATACATTAGCTATCCTCATAACATTCAGCAAATTTCTGCACAAAATACCTAGTTTACCATCTTGCTGTCTTTCAAAGTCTTGTATATATATATATTTCCCTTTTATTAATTCTTCTTACTTGCAGGAATATCCGGAAGTGTTGATGTCCTTCTCAGATTAGGACTTCAAAAGTCAGTTTAAAATAATTGTAATAGCTAGATTGGAATAAGAATTTATATTTTCTGCTTTAGGTAGAATGAATGAGCATTGTAAATATCATTGAATTACTTGTTTTTCATGCATTTTGCCTTTATTTTTTAAATTCTCACAAATGGGAACACGAATGGCACGTGCACCATTTCGTAAGAGATAATAAATACTAAGTTGATGATCCACATCAATGGCCATAGTCAGGGTGTGGACAAAACTTAGCATTTTTTATCTTTTACAAAATAACACTAGATCCACACTGGATCCATTTTCAAAATTCATCATATTTTTTTTCTAAAATATTTTATTCTTTTATCAGAATTTAACTTTAAATTAGCTCAAAACATATACCAATGGCCATAGTCAGGGTATATTGAGAGTTAATTTCATTTTAAATTCTATAAAAGCACTAAAATGTATTTTATTCTTCTTTTGAATTTAAATATAGATTATCATATAATACATTCAAATGACCATAGTCAAGGATGTATTATATTTTCAATCTTATTTTAATTCATTTAAAGAATGGAATAGCTTTTCAAAAATTCAATTTCAAATTCTTTGAATTCATTCATCATTTACGGAAGAATTGCATCATATTTTCAAAATTCTCTTTCAAAAACCCAAGTGATCTCAAATATCTTTCTTTAGTCTATAGTTTAAATTCATTCTTCTATCTTATTTCAAAGATTTAAATTCCAAGTTCAAAGTCCAATTTGACTTTGAAATTTCAAAATTTAATCTTTATATTCTTGATTCATTCCAAATTCAAGCTCCAAATTCAAAGTCCAAATTGACTTTGAAGTTCATTTACAAATTCAAAATTCTCAAATCAATTTTTAAATTCCAAAATTTCAACTCAATTCAACATCTAATTTCAAAGTTCAATTTAAACTTTGAAGTTTCTGATCCATCTTCTGATTCAAAATCAAGTTTTCTTCAAGTTTTAAATCAAAGTTAAGATTGATTCTGAATCTCAAAATCCGAACATTCCTAAGTTCCATATGGGTTTTCAAAACCCAGATCCATCTTCAAAAGTCCCAATTGGACTTTCAAAAGCCCAAATCTAAAGTTAAATCTCAACTTGGATCCAGATTTCCAAGTATAAATTCAAATTCCACTTCGGATCTTAGACTTCAGATCCATCTTTCATCTTGGATTCCAAGTCTTGGATCCAATCCATTCTAGGATCCAGAATTCCACTCTACTTTGGATCTCAGATTACAGATCCAAATTCTACTTAGGATCTAGATCCTCATTCTACTTTGGATCTCAGACTTCAGATCCAGTTCCATTCTAGGATCCAGAATCCAATTCTACTTTGGATCTCAGATTCGGGTCCAAATTCCTAGTTCTTAGGATCCAGAATCCAACTCTATTTTGGATCTCAGACTTCAGATCCAGTTCCATTCTAGGATCCAGAATCCAATTCTACTTTGGATCTCAGATTCGGGTCCAAATTCCAGTTCTTAGGATCCAGAATCCAACTCTATTTTGGATCTCAGATTTTCGATCCAAATTCATTCTAGGATCCAGAATCCAATTCTACTTTGGATCTCAGATTTCAGATCCAATTCCATCTTAGGATCCAGAGTCCAACCCTATCTCGGATCTCAGATTTCAGATCCAAATACCATCTTGGATTCCAAATCTTGAATCCAATTCCATTCAAGATTCCAGATCCAAATTCACTTTAATTCCAATTCTTAAAACCAATTCCTCTTCATTCCAGATTTCAAATCAAGTTCCTATTTCGGATCCTAAATCCAAAAATCAACTAAAAACTCTATTCAGAATCCAAAACTAGGATTCGGATTTCATCTTGAAATTCCAACTTTTGCAAATCCCATTTCTCAATTCCTTTAGATTTTCCACATTTCCTTCTAAATTCAAAATTTCAAAATTGGAATTCAATTCCATTCCAAATATTCATCAAAGTTCAAACTTCTAAATTTAAAGTCCATTTGTGACTTTGAAAATTTCCTTCTCTTTTTATCTCAAAACTTCAAAATCAATTTTCAAATTCCAGATTTATTTTCCCAAGCTCTTGATTATTTTAAAAACTTAGAACTTTAATCTTAAGTTCTAAGTTAGGAATCATTTCTTCACTTTATCAGATTCACTTGGAAATTCTTAAAAATATTTTCAAAAAAAGAGCATACATCTTTGCATATTGCACAAGCATGATTCATTGTGCATTTAGACTTAGGATAAATACTTAGATAAATTCTTTACAAAGCAAAGGCATAAAATTCGACCCTTGGTTCGATTACCCCTGGTAAAGGCGCCAGGAACGGTCGAACCTCGTACCGATGAGCGGATCCTGTCTCCCAGTTTTCCCGCAAATATTTCAAAACGGAGGCAAGTTATTTCAAAATATTTTCAAAATTAAGGTCAAGTGAGACCCGCAAAAGAAATCCTCTCCTCTTCTTTCTTTTCTTTTCTTTTCTCTTTTCTCTTTCCATCTTTTATTTTTCTCCCTTCAAAAAGGAGGAAAATAGAGGCTAGAAATGGAAAAGAGAAGGAAGAGAGAAAAAATATTACGAGAGGAAAAATTTTGCGATGATCACAGGTTTGGCGACCGTGATGGGACATCGTCTTCGTCTGGTCAAATTTAATGTCTTTTCTTCTTTACTTTGATATTATCTAAGTCTTTATTCTTCAAATGTCAGCTTCATTTCCATGCAAACCTTAGGGGCCTAGATTTTGTCCTAAGCTGACATCATTGCATATAGGATTTAAGTATGGTTTGGTAGGACCATATTGAGGAGATTATTCCATGCTCACATTAGACTTAGGTCTTAAATACAACTCTCCTCAATTCTAGGGATTGAATGCAAAACAATGTATGCAAGTGTATGCTTCTCTTCATTTTAATCTATCTCTTTAGGACTTGCATTAGAGCCATCTGATATCTTGCATGTTGCACATATTTTTGAAAACCTCCTTACCTACATTGTCCCGGTCTTCACGTTGCTGGGCTGTCTCACTGAACCATAGTTCGGGAGAGAGCCTCACAACTGGGCCACTTATTTGGGTTTGCGCCCCCTACCACGTACCTAAGGGCCATAGTCCGAGGTATATCGGTAGGTGCTCAAGGATGTTGGGAAGCCATTACCTTAGAACCAGAGAAATATTTTTATGCCACGTACTTCGAGCTTCGGCTTGGGTATATCGGCGTATCTTGATTGGAATCAGATGATCTGAACCCTAGAGTTAGGATTAAGGTCCTACAAGCCATTTCAACTATTGCATTTAGAGTCAGCCTTTAGGGAGTGCCTTATGCGCATCCTTGTTTGTGCAGCTTTGGTTGTGTGATATTTCTCTTATTCTCTCATATATATGTATCAGACCCTTTTCAAAAACCCTGGGTGTATTATTCAAAACTTACCCTTATTTTCAAAAACCCCAGGTATATATTTCTATCTACCTACATTTCTTTTTCTCTTTTAGATCAAATTTTCTTCAAAACCCTGGAAAATTCCTTTAAAATTTCATCAACCTTTTCAAAATTTCTAGGTTTGATTCTTTAAAGAGTCTATCCATAAGTCCTGCATTCTATCCAATTCCCCTTATTTTCTTTGCCCCAGTATCACTTCAATGGCATCAAATTCCCTCGATGCTGTCTTTCCCCGAGATCATGTCTTCTATCAGATTCAGGATGGACCTCCGGATCTGCGGGTCATCCAGTCTCATCCTTTCTTCCCTCAGTGGTATTATTCTTGGTTCGCCACCTTCTCACGTATGTTCCCAGACCACTTGGATGACTGTGGGTTGGAGATGGCATCAGCGGCAGGCAAGCGAACCATCAACGGAGCTCTGATTCAGGCTATGGCAGAACGGTGGAATCCACGTACCTGCACATTCTGGTTTCCTTGGGGAGAGATGACTCTACTGATGGATGAGTTCAATGATATTATGGGATTGCCCGAACCAGCTGGTCAGCCAGATGATCCTGTTGAGCAGCAGTTTTTGATCAACATCAAAGGAGTGGATGTTCGAGAAGCCTTAGCAAGAGTAACGGGGAGCAGATCATGGCCTCTCACTGAGATTGGTGGGAATCAGTTCATCGACCTATTCGAACTATATATCAAAAGTATGGAGCCTACAAAGAGGTTGACACTTTGTCTCGAGCAGCAAAAGACAGAATTCAGCATGCCATGATCCTGTGCACGGTGGGGTTAGCTTTCTTCCAAGATGGTCAGAATTTCATAGATATCAGAGTCGCCCAGCTCTTTCGAAGATGGGGAAGCAAGCAGACTCATCAGCTTTTAGTTTCCATGGCCGCATTAGCCTTCCTTTACAGAGGCTTGGCTCGATTTGCCCTCGGAGAGACCATTCTGGTAGAAGGATGCACTTACGCCCTGCAGTCGTGGTTTCATGCGACACGTTCCCTTGAAGGCCAGCTCTTTCAGATTCAACAGTAAGCAACCAAAGACAATCATCCAATGCCGAGCTCTAATCGAGAAGCTGCATCAGGAGGAGATTACTTGTGACTTCTTTGACAGAAGAGAGATTGTTCCTCGATACACTTATGCCCGTGACAAGCGCTACAAGTTGATGGGCCCTTTCTTTTGTGTTGATTATCAACCAGAACGATGTCTGAGGCAGTTTTCGCAGCGGCAAGTTCGTGCCAACACCCGTTTCTCGACAGGCAACGTGCCAGAATTCAACCTGCAGTCGGATCAATGATCTGGGGCATATCATGTCGCCAAATATACCTGGGATTCCTTTATTTCTCTGTCTATATTTCCTGGACCAAATGTATCATCTGAATATCAAGAGTGGTGGCAAACTGTCTGCCCACCCTCTCTTTGTCTTTGAATGATAATATCAATAAAAATTACCTTTTAGCCAAAATTTTATTTCCTGTATTTTGTTTATAGCACAAATAGTCACAAATTTTGGGTGGCGACCTCATCCCGGGTAAAAGGGACATTCCTTCCACATTTTCTTCAAATATATTTTCTCATGGTTGACGACCTCGCCTAGGTAACAAGGCACATTTCTCTGTTATCATCAAATGGTAACACAATTATCACAAATTGTGTGATGACCCAATCCCGGGTAATGGGATAATCTCTTGAAATTGTCTACCCAATCCCTTCATTTCTTGTTTTTTTCTCAAAGAAATTGTGATTTTCAAAAAAAAAAAAAAAGCTTCTCCATACTCTAACCATTCTCATATTCTGCAGGAAAGCTTAGGCATCTGAAAATGGTTCAGACAAGGGCTGATAAAAGGGCTGCTCAATAGCACAGTGACAGCGAGTCAGAGGAGATGAATTCTCCTAGATTGTCCAAGAAGAATAACTCTGTTGATGAAAGCGATGTTGATCCGACCATGTATCGGATCTTTCAAAAAATGATGACCAAGATGATGGCTGAGCAGGCCAAAGCTGCTTCCAAGAAGGCAGCTTCTAAAAGCAAAGCTAAGAAAAAGCCCATGAAGAAGGCAGTCAAGATCAGCAAATAGAAGAAGCAGCGTGACAGTACTTCTGAGGATTCCGGGTCAGCAGGAGAAGTCTCTGAAGAAGAAGAGCAGTTGATCTATATTCTGAAGCACCTGCGGCAGTCCAAGAGGCCAGTGGAAGAGCCAGTATCAGTAAACAAGCCCAAGTATGGGGCCCCCGCAGAAGATTCAATTCAAGCTTTGACCAAGATAGTCAAGGACCTGCAAATCCGTGACAAAGGAAAGAGGTCATACACCAGGCAGGACTTCTATCTCGGCTTAGAAGGGGACAAGGATCTGGAGAACCTCCCCCAGAAGTTCATCAAGTTTGATGGAACCGGCGACCCGAAAGCCCATTTAGCAATGTTCTTCGCAGAATGTGCCCGGTTCAGTGAAGATAACCGCGCCCTTTTCCTCTGTTTTCCCTGCAGCCTGGACGGGATAGCGGCCAAGTGGTACGCTGAGCATGTCAATCCCATCGAACTGAGGGATTTCGACAAAGTTGTTAATATGTTTGTTGAACGCTTCCTGTTCAACACAGAGGCTCTGCCTACCCTGAACCACCTATGCAACTTGAAGCAAGAGCCCAATGAAAAGGCCAGGGATTTTATCCATAAGTGGAGAAGTATTTGCAATAAGATGAGGAATCCCATTTCTAAGGAACATGCCCTCCAGGTCATCCTTAACAATTTCTGTCAGCCTCTGAAAAGCCTCCTCTTCCCATATCCCTCCAAATCCTTCATCGAACTAACAGAGCGAGCCGAATGGCTCTAAATGGGGGTAGAGAATGGGATGTACGAAGGTGTCTCTTCGGCAAAGAACATCTTGGACCCAAAGAAAAAGGCTCATTTTACCTACTCAGCTAATATCCCCGAAGACCATCCGGGCAGTAGCAGCAAAAATGACAGTGGCAACGGGTCGAAACCTGAGCAGAACAGGGGAAGAAAGGGCAAATTCTTCAAGAGCAATGACAAATCTCTCCCAACCGGTCTTCAACAAAAAGGGGACTTTCAAGAAAAACCAAAACACATCAATTGGAGCAAGGATAGAAAATTCACTCCTTTGGACCAGCCTCTGGAGAAAGTGCTGGAATATCTGCTGTCCCACGGGATGGTGAAATTGCCCAAAATTGCAGATCCTCCAGTATTCATGGGGAAGTACAGAGAGCAGTACTGCAAATTTCATAGAGCCATGGGGCATGATACAGAGCACTGCTTCGTCTTGAAGCATTTGGTCCAGGACTGTATCGATAAAAGCATCCTCGTAGAAGATGAAGAGGACGACAAAATGGAAATCTTATCTGCTCCATTCCAGAAGCATTCGGCATCAACCATCTCAGAACACTCTTTCCTTCCACAAAGTCATATCCACCCATGCTCTAGTGAAGAGCTAAAACTCCAGCATCAGGCAATGGTTCTACATCAGGATCAGCCTGCATATCAAAAAATGGATATCCTATCGCTTCTTAACCAAGTTAGTATACCAGTCAAGAATGAAAGAATTCCAATTTTCCCAAGAAGTTTCCTCAAGAAAGAGGCCTGCGCAGAGAAGGCAGAAACCTCTAAAGCAGCAGAAGAACGGGCTCATGATTTTCAGAATCCAATTACGGCACTCTCCAACATTTCTATCTTCGAATTAACTCATGATTCTCCCAAGCATCAGGAAAAGTTGGATGATCTATTAAGAAAGATCAAGGTGAAGCCGGGCACCACGCCTGAAGACATGGCACAGATTGTAAACCAGGCGATGACAAACGCGCCTATTACTTTCTCTGATGAGGACCTGCCAAAGCCTCATTCATTTCACAACAACGCGTTGTACATCGTAGTCAGGACCAGGGGCATGACTGTCCCGCATGTACTTGTTGATGGGGGCAGCAGCTTGAATATTTGCCCAGAAATGACAGCAAAAGCATTGGGATTGAAAGAGGGAGAATATGTGCCTGATCCCATCACCATCTACGGCTTTGATAATCACGGGCAGACTGCCAAGGGCAAGATCTTCCTGGAAATTTTTATTAACTACTCAGTGCACACGGTGCTATTACATGTCGTCAATGTGCCGCCAACTTATAATCTTTTGTTGGGACGAACATGGATCCATAACGCCAATGCCGTTCCCTCAACTCTCCACCAGTGCATCAAGTGGTCCAAGGGTGGAATGATTACTACCGTTTTGGGCGAAGACCCCGAAGAAAGGCTGCCACAGCCTATGATTCCCCGTCCAACATTTACGGCTGATATTCCCAGCATCCGGGAAGCAGATGAAATCAATCTTAGCGATAGCCTAGAGATGCTGAAATTAAAAGATGTCATGGATGAAGAGAATGTTGTAGCTACGGTCCAATGGCAGGGACCTTGTTTCTTCAAGCTAGGAGGACGCATTAATTACACCTCCTTCAAAGATCATCCTTTATTCCCTCAGTTTTCTAAAGCAAGAAAGGGATTCGATCTGCTGATAAAACATGGATATCAGCCATTCCGAGGCATGGGAAAAGATGAAGACGGCATGATAGAGCCCATCATTCCAGTTCGGCATGCGGACAGTTCAGGGTTGGGGTTCACCGGCCAGGATTCTAGCAAAAAGACAGTTTTCGTCAGGGGAAACAAGTGAAGATGTGCCTCAGTTTTCCTGCCTTTTCTGTTATCATTTCTTTGTTTAAATCTTATAGGGACAATACAGTCCCATCTTTTGTCAGAGTCTTGTAAATACTTTGCTTCAATCAATGAAAGATCAATCTTTTCCTCATATTCGGGCATCTATCATTTCCTTCTTATACTTTGTCTATGTCATTGTTCTTTACTTTATACAAAAATTTGATTTGGCGCGTACTTTCTCTCAAAAACAACCTCTTTTTAGCATTTTCAGGACCATTAACTTCTGAATCAATGACAAGATTTGTTATCAATCCCAAGTATCTAAGATTGGCAAGGTTTCCTGAGATGAAAGACAGAGCAGAAGTCAGTCAGGCAGCAGAGCAGACCGAAGAGCCAGCTGAATTTGATTCCACCATTCAGGATTTACCAGAATTTGCTCACATTCAGAAGCAGGATGAACCCTCATCTTTAGTTCAAGATCCAACTGAGGATATCAACATTGGGTCGGAAGATGATCCAAAAATTCTCAAAATCGGGTCAAGTCTAAGCGAAATTTAGAAAGCTAGACTCATTCAATTCCTTGAAAAGCATCAGGAAGTATTTGCCTGGACTTACGAAGATATGCCAGGATTGGATATCAAGCTGGTTGAGCATCGACTCAAGTTGAAACCAGAAGCCAGACCAATCAAGCAGAAACTGAGGAAGTTAGACCCTCGAATTGTGCAACAAGTCAAGGAAGGACTTGAAGATTTGTTAAAAGCAGGCTTCATCCGGGCCATTGATTATCCAGATTGGTTGGCAAATATCGTAGCAGTCCCTAAAAAGAACGGAAAAGTTCGGATTTGCATTGATTTCAGGGATCTCAATAAGGCCACCCCAAAAGATGATTATCCGCTTCCCAACATTGACCTGTTGATCGATAACACAGCAGGTCATGCCATGTTTTCCTTCATGGACGGATATTCAGGTTATAATCAGATCAAGTTGGTCGTTCGTGATCAGTCGAAGACTTCATTTACTACCCCATGGGGAACCTTCTACTATACTGTGATGCCATTTGGGCTCAAAAATGCCAGGGCAACCTATCAGAGGGCAATGGCCGTTATTTTCCACGATCAAATGCATAAGAATATGGATGCATATGTGGATGATATTTTGGTTAAGTTTAAAGAAGAAGAGGATCACCTTGATGCTCTTAGTCAAGTTTTTGAAAGACTTATTCTTTACAAATTAAGACTTCACCCTCAAAAATGTGTTTTCGGAGTTGAGTTCAGAAAATTACTCGGCTTCATTATCAGCAAAAAAGGGATCGAGGTGGATCCGGCTAAAGCAAAAGCCATTATTGATATGCCGCCTCCAACTAATCTCAGGGAATTGCGAAGCCTTCAAGGGCGCATTCAGTCTATTCGCAGATTCATCTCTAATCTGGCCATGAGATGCGAGCCTTTCAATCATTTGCTAAGAAAAGGAGTTAAATTTGAATGGGGACCAGAATGTCAGCTCTCGTTTGAGCGTATCAAGCAGTATCTCCTTAATCCGCCAGTTTTAAAGCCGCCTAAGCTGGGAAAGCCTCTCTTACTATACATTTCCATCAATCAGAATGCTTGTGGTGGATTCCTCGCGCAGTATGAAGAAGGCAGCCTGATAGAGCACGCCATCTACTATGTGAGCAAAACTTTCATTGATTATGAAAAGAAGTATTCTCAGATGGAGAAAACTTGTCTAGCTCTGGTCTGGATGTGCCAGAAATTGAGACATTACTTGTTGGCTTCTGAAATTAAGTTTCTGTCAAAGCTTAATCCGCTCAGATATATTCTTGAACAACCATTTCTCACTGGACGGATTGCGAAGTGGCAAGTCCTTCTAATACAATATGACTTAGAGTATGTCTCTCAAAAGTCGATTAAAGTCCAAGCGATCGCAGATCAGTTGGCGGATTTCCCCCTGACTGAAGAAATTATAGCAGAGGATGATTTTCCTGATGAGCACATCTGTAATATCCAACAACCCCCAGTTTGGAATATGTTTTTCGATGGCTTTAAAAATATGTCTGGCATCGGGATTGGAATCTTGTTGATCACTCCAGAAAAAGAAATGATCCCTTATTCTCTCAAGCTTGGTTTCTAATGCACTCATAATATGGCCGAGTATGAAGCCCTAATACAAGGCCTCAAAATTCTACAAAATTTCAATGTCAAGAGAGTGCATGCTTTTGGCGATTCACTACTTGTTGTCACTCAAGTTAACACTGAATGGCAAGTGAAAGATCCCAAATTAATTCCGTATCAGAAGATCGTCTTAGCTCTTGTGGACAACTTCGAAGAATTTCAGCTCAGCCACATCAGAAGAGAGCATAATCAGATAGCTGATGGTTTGGCCAGTCTGGGCTCCATTCTATCCTTCAAAGGTGGTGAATCATGTCATTTTTTCGAAGTTGGCAGACTTGAGCAACCTGCTTTCGATTCAATTATGCAAATAAACCAGGTTAATCAAAAGGAGAAACCTTGGTATCAAAATATCAAAAATTTCATTGAGACTGGTGAATTTCCACCGGAAATGCCAAAAAGGGAGCAACGCGCGATTCAGCGTATGTCTACCCGTTATTTCATTCTGGCCAATGCCCTCTATCGCCGTGGGTTCAGTTCTGAGTATTCAAGATGCTTAGACAAAGAAGAAGTTGTGTAAGTTATCCAAGAGGCACATGAAGGGATTTGTGGTGGCCATGTCGGCTATCAGACTCTCATCAAGCAGATCGTTCGAGCAGGATACTATTGGAATACCATGCAGCAGGACTGTCATAGGTTTGTGAAGAAATGCGTCAAATGTCAAGTGCACGCACCTTATATTCATGCTCCGGCCGCATATCTACAATCAGTTGTTTCTCCTTGGCCATTTTCTATGTGGGCTTTTGACGTCGTCGGCCCGATTACTCCTTCTGCTTCCAACGGCCACAAATACTTCCTGGCTGCGACAGAGTATTTCACAAAATGGGTCGAAGCTGTTACTCTACGCACAGTAGAAGGCCGCCATGTGGTTTCTTTTATTCATAAGAACATTCTTTGCCGCTTCGGCATTTCACATGATATTGTCTTAGACAATGGAACCCATTTTAAAAATGAGAAAATGAAAACCTTCTGTTCTAAATTCAAAATTTCCCATCATTTCTCAGCTCCTTATTATCCTCAGGGGAATGGCCAAGCAGAAGCCACCAATAAAATCTTGATTCGTATTTTGGAAAGGACTGTGAAGACATGTCGAGATTGGCATGAGAAAATTCATGACTCACTTTGGGCATATCGGACCACCATTCAGACTCCGACTAATGCCACTCCTTCAGAACTTGTTTACAGAACTGAAGTGGTGTTACCTCTCCATATCCAGAAGCCCGCTCTCAAATTCGCTTCTCTTATAGAATTGCCACTTGATCAGTATCAGCAGCAGAGATTGGTGCAGCTAGATTTACTGGATGAAAAGAGGTTCAAAGCAGCAGAGCACGCTCAAGCTTATCGGCAGAGGATAGCTCGACATTATGCCAAGTCTGTCATTGAGAGAAAATTTCGAGTTAACGATTTGGTACTCAGATCGACAGCTCATCTCAAGCATCGACCACGGGGCAAGTGGTCACCCAATTGGGAAGGCCCTTATGTGGTTAAGGAAGCGCTTCCTCGCAATTCGTATCGTCTAATCAACGCAGATGGAGTGGAAATGTCAGATCCCATCAATGCTCTGCATTTGAAGAAGTTTTATACCTGAAATGTTCATTCTAAAGCCTTTGTACTATTCAAAAGAGCCATTTCAATAAAATAATGATCTTTTTATCAATTCTTACATTCTTCTCCATGATACTGGGGCATTTTATTTTGATCTATAATCATCTCCTTCCATCATATGCAGGCAGGATTAGACGAAAAGCTCTTCTCCTCAAATTTTGTTAGTTCTTAATTTGTCTTGTGATCTTTATTTTTCATTTTCATTCTTTTTGCTTTGATCAAATTTACATCAAGCTAATGCTCGTTTATGTCAAGTTTTCAATAATTTTTTTTCAATCTTAATTACAATTCCATCTACTTTTATCCTTGAAAATACCCTTTTAGGTTAAGGGATAAACCTGATGCCTCCTGTCAATGAGGTATTCTTTTTGTTATTTCCCCGTTCAGGATAAGGGGACAAAATCCTGAAAGTCGACCACATACAAATAAACTATGATGGTCCAATAATTTTTACCAAAGAAATCTTTAATTTCTCAAAAATCGACTTTGTTTAGCTCATCTTTACAACCCGGTCCTCGCACTAGGGTATTTCCCAAAATCTCCAATCATATATTAAGCTCATTTGGAGGATCCAATCCTCGCACCAATAACTTTCTACATTTAATCTTTTGATCAAAATCCTTCCTTCTACAAAATTCAAGTTCTGATTTAAAATCTCCCAAAAGCTGATGTATTTCAAAACATCCCAGTTTTACTGGTCAGGTATTTCAAACGTCCCAGTTTTTACTGGTCAGGTATTTCCGAAAAGATCCAACAACTTGTTGGTCATATATTTCAAACGTTCCAGCTTCTCGCTGGTCAGGTATTTCAAACGTCCCAGCCATTGTTGGTCAGGTATTTCAAAAGATCCAACACTCGTTGGGCATGTATTTCAAACGTTCCAGCTTCTTGCTGGTCAGGTATTTCAAACGTTCCAGCTTTTGCTGGTCAGGTATTTCCAAAGGATCCAACACTCGTTGGTCATGTATTTCAAACGTTCCAGCTTCTCGCTGGTCAGGTATTTCAAACGTCCCAGCTTTTGCTGATCATGTATTTCAAAAGATCCAACACTCGTTGGGCATGCATTTCAAACGTTCCAGCTTCTTGCTGGTCAGGTATTTCAAACGTTCTAGCTTTTTGCTGGTCAGATCCAACACTCGTTGGTTATATATTTCAAACGTTCCAGCTTCTCGCTGGTCAGGTATTTCAAACGTCCCAGTTTCTGCTGGTCAGGTATTTCAAAAGATCCAACACTCGTTGGACATGTATTTCAAACGTTCCAGCATTTCGCTGGTCATGTATTTCAAACGTTCCAGCTTTCGCTGGTCAGGTATTTCCAAAAAAAGATCCAACACTCGTTGGTCATGTATTTCAAACGTTCCAGCTTTTCGCTGGTCACACATTTCAAACGTTCCAGCTTTGCTGGTCATGTATTCCCAAAAAAAAGAGAACTCAGCTTTTGGTCGTATATTTTCAAAAGACCCATCTCTCGCTGGTCATATATTTCAAAAAGTCCCAGCTCACAATTTTCGAGCTCCCAAATCAACCTATTTTCCATAAATTAAACCTTCAGGGTGTGATTTCTCCGTTCTCTCATTTCCAAACCTTCGGGTTTCAATCTCTCAAATCTATCATTTCCAAAACCTTTATATCTCCAAATATCTCAAGATTATCAATTCTCCAACCTCTGGGTACAATGTTTTCAAAAAATTCACCATTTTCTCAAACCTCGGGTCATAGTCTCCCAATTTCGATCATTCTTAATCTTTTATTAAAACCCAATTTTTCATAACCATTCGTGTATTTCCCAAAAGACCCAACACTCGTTGGTCATGCATTTCCAAAATGTTCCAGCATTATTGCTGGTCATGTATTCTAAATGTTCCAGTTTTACTGGTCAAGTATTTCAAAGTTTCCAGCTTTCGCTGGACAGGTATTCCAAAAAAATCTCAACGTTTATTTGTCATGTATTCCAAAAGGTTTCAGCTTGGTCATGTATTTCGAAAAGGTCCCAGCTTTCGTTGGTCATGTATTTCAAAGGTTCCAGCCTTCGCTGGTCATGTATTTCAAAGGTCCCAGCTTTTGCTGGTCATGTATTTCCAAAATCGAAGATTACAACTCAAGTTCTCATCAAAATCTATATTGAGTGATTATTTCACAAAGAATTCGTGAAAACTTTGCCAATTTGCTAAAAGCATTTGTTGATTCTAAATATTTTTACGGTACAAAGAGAATTTTCTCAGATCACCTCTAGTATTCCTTTCCAACAAGGGTGAAACTTTTTGCGAAAAAGAGGTAAAATTCAAATCTTTTCCTGTTGATCAACCAAAAGGATGCAAGAAATATCCTCGATATGATCAATAAAAGAAATCTTCAATGATGTTGAAAAGCCAGAAGCGAATTGATATTGATCTTGGCTATGGCGCGTGTTTTAAAATGACTTTCTGGCAATCAGGCAGTGGAAATATCTGGAGCTATAAAAGAATCCACTCAACCCATATCTTCTCATTGTCGTTTAAAAAGTTGCAATCAAATATCCGCAAAAGGGATCTCTCAATTGTCGTCAAGATGAAGGCGAATTAAGCGAGTGGATCCCTGGGGCCAAAGAAGATTTGAAACATCTCCAAGATGACGGAGTTTGTGACGGATCCTTCCAGGGAAAGTTCGGATCACTGTCGAGATGAAGGCAGATGCGATGAACCTACCGACAAACCCTAAAAGATATTTGATTTCTGCTATCATCTGAAGACCTTTTTGAGCCAATGTCATCACATATAATCCCTGAGAGAAAGAAGGATCGGAGCATCTCCAAGATAAAGGAGTTTGTGACATACCCTTCCCTAAAAAAAGGAGAGAAAATCAGGACATCCAAATGAAGGATGATGTGAAAAACCAAGAAAGCCCAATGACTCAAAAAGAGTGCAAAAAGATCATCGTCGGAAAACACCCAGATATCAAACTACCAAAGTTGCCAGAAGTCATCTTTTTCATGCAAAATTCTTTTATCAATATCTTTTCATTACTTGCTTTTACGAAATTAAGAATATTTCTTCTATTCTCATGTTAGGGAAATGATAGCTTCCTTGAAGAAAATCGTCAGTGCTAAAATTTTGAATTTGACTCTTAGAACTGAGGAATTAACCTCATTTGGGGGAAATACTCCAGGTAAAAGAGAAAATATCTTTTGCACATACATGCACATTTCCAAGCGTTTGAATCTACTATGATTTTATCTTATTGGCAAAATTTTCTAGCTATTTCAAAAATAAAATAAACATTCAATATCCATTTTGATGCAACCTAGTGTTGTCTATATCTTCCAGAAGAGTTGCCTCATCCAGTTGAAGTATCTCTTCCTGTCCCATCGCGGTTTCTTCAGTCAAGGATTCCGTATGGTGTTCCCACTCAAGTTAAGGGTTAAAACCTGAATTTTCTGCGAGAGGTCATTGATTTCAAAAAGCTATTTTAGTCTCAGCAAATGAGACATCCAAAATCATTCCTTTTTCCAAGCTTTAAGGAACCCTATATTTTCCTCCTTTCGCAAACCCCTTTCGGATTTGTTCGTCCAAATTCTGAAGGTCCCATTATGGTTTCTCCATTTGAGAAATCTGTATGGTAGATTTCCTATCCAGGTTAAAAGTTAACCCGGAACCTCGCTTTGCGAGGTATCTTCCTTGCAGGTTTGGGTTAAACCTCAGTCTCGTTCCAACGAGATTCCTCGTTTGGATGAAATGATTTCTTCCAGTCCCATCATGGCTTCTCCCATCAAGGAACCCATACTTCATACATTCATCCAAAGAAAGGATCATACTCGGGCTTCATTTCACAAGGCATTTTCCAAAATGTCCCATCAAGGTCCCCGTGTATCCCTTTCCTCAATTCAAATTCATCTTGATATATCTTCGTCCCATCCAGGTCAAGGGCTAAACCTGAATCATTCCAAAGAGAGTATCTTGTCTCATCCATGAGACCTGATCAAAATGCTCATTTTCCACCATTTCGGGATTTCACCCAAAGTCCCATCACGATCTCCTCATTTCTATCATTTGATCACATCATCTTCGAGGATTTCATCCCCCCAAAACCATTCAGGATAAGGTTCTAAGCCTGAAGAGCCATATTTCCAAAATAATTTTTTCATACCCAGCTCAGATTTGCTGACTGGGGCATTTTTCAAAATTTGGAGTGTTGTCTTTGCCACTAAGCTCGGCTTTCAATCGGCTTATTAGCAAAGAGGGGCATCTGTGAACACCCCAAATTTTTCAAAGTTTTGTAAAAATGACTCTTTTGCCCCTAACCCCGTTTTCTGAGAAAATCAAAGCAGTTTCAAAGCTCATTCTTCAGATTGTCTGAATTAAATTCCATATTGGTATATTTAAGGTTAATTTCGGATCCGAATCCAGGACTTTGAATCCATATTTCGTCAAAAACCGGATCTAAACCCATTTCTGAAGAAATTTTCTCAAAATAGCTTTAAAATTCTCAGAAAAATTTCCTTTTGTAAATATTTTTATAAAAACACAAAAAAAATAGTTTTAAAATCTTTAACTTCTTGTAAAGCTTTAGGATTATTCTAAAAATACAAAAAATCGAAAAATAACATAAAAAACCAAAAAAATTGGAAAAATTACAAGAAAAGCAAATGATTCTCAAGGTTTTAAGAAGCTTCTTGCTGAAAACCTCAATTCTGAACTATTTTACAAAAATTCCTTTTTAAGGGAAGCCTCTTTTAGGAAATATCATAAAAAATCCAACAACCCGCTCCCGCGCATTTCCTCCTCTGGAAGCTTCGTTCGCAGGATGGCTTCCCACCTTCAATCTCCAACAAATCCCATCTCTCTCCATCCTCCATCTCCAACGACCTCCCTCTCGAACCCTCCATTACCTCTTTAAAAGGCGGCATCAACTCCAACCCGGGGGGATCATCTTGACGCAGCAACTTTCTTTGAGCATACTTTGATCACCTATCTTTCCCCTTCGTCGGCATCTTTCCATCACAAGGCATCGGGTCTCCTGCCTCTCCATTATCATCCGTCTTCATTCCTCCTGTTCCAGACAACTATCCCACAAAGCAAAGGCACGAAGAGCCTCTCAACTCCCCAGTAAAAACTCTGCAAAAGCAAAGTATCCATCATCCGTTGCCTGCCAAACAACGTGAGCATTTCTTTCTTATCAAATTGGAGAAAATCCATCTAGCCTCAAATTTCAAAGGAAACAACACCGCCCGATCAATCTAAGCAAAGTTTCATTACGGTGAGTTCCTTATCTCTGTTCTTTCATTCTTTCTTTTATTTTATTTTTTTCTTTCGTAAGATGCCGATGATGAAGATCGACCTGCATATAGCAGGGTCGATCCCTCTACGGCTATAACAACGGAACATAGATGTTTCCGACATTTTCTTTTTTCTTCATGAATTCGTGTAGTTTTCACCAATTCTAGATGTCTAATTATAATTGGTTATTTTTTTCCTTTCATATCTCAACATTTATTTCAGCTTCCCATTTGTAATGAATCACTTTGGGTATCATATCGCACATACTCAATCAGCAGTTTATCCTTTCATGATTCACTAAAATATCATCAGCAGCATTGAGCTCTCGTTCATCCAGAATCACCCGTCATGTTTTATTTTGGGGTTTCTCTATTCTGATTACAGTAAATATAGTTCTATCGCAATAATCTCTGATTCAATAGGAGATTGCAAAACCAGAAAGGGTGATCACGGAATCCAATGTATACAATAGATCAAGTGTAAAATTGTATCTGATCCTGCAATCCAATTTTCCCTTGTATATAATTTGTTCGTCTATCTAGATTGGTTGGGGTTGTTTGATCAATATCCTTTGTAATTTCTTTTTCTTTTGGGTTTTAATGTGAATGGCTGTATTTGGATCCCTTTCCTTTCTATGGCAAAATCAGCAGGTTATTATGTAGTCACTGGTTATAACATGAAGGTGAGTTACGTGATCCCTCTTTCATTTTTTTTTAGTTTTTGCATCTTACATTCTGTATTTCACTGATGTTAGATCGTTTTTCTCTTAGCCCTCGGGTGTTTTGCTTTGTTCCAATAGAATTTTACGATTGTTGAATAAACTGTTGATTGTTGTTTTTCCTAGTTCATTTGAAACTTCGTAATCTAGCATCAATACCTGTATATCTGTACTCGTTTTGCACTATGTAGACAGGTTCGTATGGCCATCATTTGTAATTTTTTTGTTATTATATTCCCTTTTCATTAGCATCACTATAGCCGCCTCTTTGATTCTCTGCACCATGTGACCCCATCCGAGAGAATTTAGAATTCCTCATGGTTTAAGAAGGATTGCTCCAAGCTTTAATCCTCCTACACTCCCCTCATTGATTGATACAACCATTGAAATTCCTGATCGGCTGCACCAAACCAAGTCTGTCTCATGGATACCAACACAACATCGAAAAAGGCTCCCTGCCCAGCATTGCAATGTAAAGGAGATCAATCGATGGCCTTGATTCAAAATAAGGGATTCGATCACCCATCCTTCAGAAATTGAATCGATGGCATTATAGCAAGTCAATGAGTCTCGACTGGAAGTCCATGCGAGAGTTGAGCCATAGAAGCTGAAGCTAAAAGAGGAGGCCAGGGCAGGACGACTGAGGAAATTCTCTGAAATACCTTATCCTAGTTTGAGATACAGGAGTATCAGCCGATTACTTTGCAGAAAAAGTGGAATTTAGCTACTCTGATTCAACATTCAGGCAAACCTCTTGTTGAATTTCCTTTTCCTTTAGTTAATGACAAGTCTGTGATTATTTTTTTGTTTCCTCATCATTTCAATTCATTAAGCGTATCCTGTTTCAAGTCCTCGACACCATCATCTTTGTTGCTCGTGCCTTCAGCAGATGAGTCACCTGTAGGTATTGCATTGTATATAACCAATGTTGGTTACCCTCTCATGATCCATCTGTAGCGATTCACCACATCCCATCTACCTATTACCCTGTTTTCAAACTAAAAAAAAAAAAGAAGGATATTCATGATTTGAGGATATAATTGTTAGTAGAGACCATCGATGGGGGGTTGGCCCAGGTCTGTTAAAATTCTTGAACAAGGTGGTCATGACCAAGAGGGGCGTCGTTGCTATCTCAACAATTCCAGCAGCACCCCCCTCTGTATGTCGTATTCCAACCTATATTAAGATCAACCCTCAATTGAGTTAGGTTACCAGAATCCAATGAGTGGCCCTGTGAAAATTCATTGGCCCAGAAATCAATCTTCTGAAATGATGTAAAGTTTTTTTGTTTTTTCTTTTTTTCTTTTTTTTTTAGTCATTTATTATCATCTGAAACAGATTGGGAATTGTTGATTGGTTTTATACCCATTCCATCTTCCTATACCTACAACCTATGCATCTCTTTGATCCTCCCTTTTGCTGTCGTAATTACAGTAGTAGTCATACCTATATTTCTGTACTTGTGTCCAACTACTGGCATAGTGTTTAGGTATCTTTCATAAATTGTACATGCCATGACAATCTTATTTGGTAATGTCAATACCTGTACTGTTGTGTCTAGGATCTCCACTTCCAGCAGCCTTCTTATCCCCTATGTTTGCATATCTTCACCCTTTGCAAGTATGGTTCACCAGCCATTTTCACTATATCTATAACATCCCATTTGCTGTGTATTGGACATCATATCAACCCTCCAGTCACTGCTGTAGTTCTTCCAGCCCATTCACCTACCAACATTTCTCCATCAGGTTCACCCTGTCACCTAGGTAACTATAGCATCAAGTCTTCCTAATTGGGTTAGGAAATACTTGATTTACTGCATCCTACAGCATAGCCTTGCCACTACCTCATTAGCTATCTCCTACCTTCCATGTCCATTCCCATTTTGTCGCATCCCGTGCTCATCCTCACCCACAGCAGTGCGTGGCACTGCTGTAATGTTTCATAGACTCACAGCAGTGCCTATGCACTACTGTGGTACTCTTTTTTGTATCTGCAGCCATGTCAGGGACTGTCATACCCTCCCAAAATATCTACAACAACACTAAGGTAAAGTTGTGGTTTATCTTTCGGACCTACTATACATTAGCTATCCTCATAACATTCAACAAATTTCTGCACAAAATACCTAGTTTACCATCTTGCTGTCTTTCAAAGTCTTGTATATATATATATATATTTCCCTTTTATTAATTCTTCTTACTTGCAGGAATATCCGGAAGTGTTGATGTCCTTCTCAGATTAGGACTTCAAAAGTCAGTTTAAAATAATTGTAATAGCTAGATTGGAATAAGAACTTATATTTTCTGCTTTAGGTAGAATGAATGAGCATTGTAAATATCATTGAATTACTTGTTTTTCATGCATTTTGCCTTTATTTTTTAAATTCTCACAAATGGGAACACGAATGACACGTGCACCATTTCGTAAGAGATAATAAATACTAAGTTGATGATCCACATCAATGGCCATAGTCAGGGTGTGGACAAAACTTAGCATTTTTTATCTTTTACAAAATAACACTGGATCCACACTGGATCCATTTTCAAAATTCATCATATTTTTTTTCTAAAATATTTTATTCTTTTATCAGAATTTAACTTTAAATTAGTTCAAAACATATACCAATGGCCATAGTCAGGGTATATTGAGAGTTAATTTCATTTTAAATTCTATAAAAGCATTAAAATGTATTTTATTCTTCTTTTGAATTTAAATATAGATTATCATATAATACATTCAAATGACCATAGTCAAGGATGTATTATATTTTCAATCTTATTTTAATTCATTTAAAGAATGGAATAGCTTTTCAAAAATTCAATTTCAAATTCTTTAAATTCATTCATCATTTAGGGAAGAATTGCATCATATTTTCAAAATTCTCTTTCAAAAACCCAAGTGATCTCAAATATCTTTCTTTAGTCTATAGTTTAAATTCATTCTTCTATCTTATTTCAAAGATTTAAATTCCAAGTTCAAAGTCCAATTTGACTTTGAAATTTCAAAATTTAATCTTTATATTCTTGATTCATTCCAAATTCAAGCTCCAAATTCAAAGTCCAAATTGACTTTGAAGTTCATTTATAAATTCAAAATTCTCAAATCAATTTTGAAATTCCAAAATTCCAACTCAATTCAACATCTAATTTCAAAGTTCAATTTAAACTTTGAAGTTTCTGATCCATCTTTTGATTCAAAATCAAGTTTTCTTCAAGTTTTAAATCAAAGTTGAGATTGATTCTGAATCTCAAAATCCGAACATTCCGAAGTTCCATCTGGGTTTTCAAAACCCAGATCCATCTTCAAAAGTCCCAGTTGGACTTTCAAAAGCCCAAATCCAAAGTTAAATCTCAACTTGGATCCAGATTTCCAAGTATAAATTCAAATTTCACTTCGGATCTTAGACTTCAGATCCATCTTTCATCTTGGATTCCAAGCCTTGGATCCAATCCATTCTAGGATCCAGAATTCCACTCTACTTTGGATCTTAGATTACAGATCCAAATTCCACTTAGGATCTAGATTCTCATTCTACTTTGGATCTCAGACTTCAGATCCAGTTCCATTCTAGGATCCAGAATCCAATTCTACTTTGGTTCTCAGATTCGGGTCCAAATTCCAGTTCTTAGGATCCAGAATCCAACTCTATTTTGGATCTCGGACTTCAGATCCAGTTCCATTCTAGGATCCAGAATCCAATTCTACTTTGGATCTCAGATTCGGGTCCAAATTCCAGTTCTTAGGATCTAGAATCCAACTCTATTTTGGATCTCAGATTTCCGATCCAAATTCATTCTAGGATCCAGAATCCAATTCTACTTTGGATCTTAGATTTCAGATCCAATTCCATCTTAGGATCCAGAGTCCAACCCTATCTCGGATCTCAGATCTCAGATTTCAGATCCAAATACCATCTTGGATTCCAAATCTTGAATCCAATTCCATTCAAGATTCCAGATCCAAATTCACTTTAATTCCAATTCTTAAAACCAATTCCTCTTCATTCCAGATTTCAAATCAAGTTCCTATTTCGGATCCTAAATCCAAAAATCAATTAAAAACTCTATTCAGAATCCAGAACTTGGATTCGGATTTCATCTTGAAGTTTCAACTTTTGCAAATCCCATTTCTCAATTCCTTTAGATTTCCCACATTTCCTTCTAAATTCAAAACTTCAAAATTGGAATTCAATTCCATTCCAAATATTCATCCAAGTTCAAACTTCTAAATTTAAAGTCCATTTGTGACTTTGAAAATTTCCTTCTCTTTTTATCTCAAAACTTCAAAATCAATTTCCAAATTCCAGATTTATTTTCCCAAGCTCTTGATTATTCTAAAAACTTAGAACTTTAATCTTAAGTTCTAAGTTAGGAATCATTTCTTCACTTTATCAGATTCACTTGGAAATTCTTAAAAATATTTTCAAAAAAAGAGCATACATCTTTGCATATTGCACAAGCATGATTCATTGTGCATTTAGACTTAGAATAAATACTTAGATAAATTCTTTACAAAGCAAAAGGCATAAAATTCGACCCTTGGTTCGATTACCCCTGGTAAAGGCGCCAGGAACGGTCGAAGCTCGTACCGACGAGCGGATCCCGTCTCCCAGTTTTCTCGCAAATATTTCAAAACGGAGGTGAGTTATTTCAAAATATTTTCAAAATTAAGGTCAAGTGAGACCCGCAAAAGAAATCCTCTCCTCTTTTTTTTTTTCTTTTCTTTTCTCTTTTCTCTTTCCATCTTTTATTTTTCTCCCTTCAAAAAGGAGGAAAATAGAGGCTAGAAATGGAAAAGAGAAGGAAGAGAGAAAGAATATTACGAGAGGAAAAATTTTGCGATGATCACACTCGCCTTCTCATTTCTAAAAGGATCACCTTATTCGTCTTTCGCTTTGTCGAGAGACTCGCCTTCTCCTTTCTAAAAAGATCGCCTTATTCATCTTTCGCTTTGATCGAAAGATTTGTCTTCTCCTTGCTAAAAGAATTGCCCTCCCCATCTTTCGCTTTGATTGAAAGATTCACCTTCTTCTTTCTAAAAGGACTGCTCTCCGCATCTTTTGCTTTGATCGAAAGATTCGCCTTCTCCTTCCTAAAAGGATTGCCTTATTCATCTTTCGCTTTGATCGAAAGATTTGCCTTCTCCTTGGTAAAAGGATTGCCCTCCCCATCTTTCGCTTTGATCGAAAGATTTGCCTTCTCCTTTCTAAAAAGATTGCTCTCCTCATCTTTCGCTTTGATCGAAAGATTCGCCTTCTCCTTGCTAAAAGGATTGCTTTATCCATCTTTCGCTTTGATCGAAAGATTTGCCTTCTCCTTGATAAAAGGATTGCCTTCTCCGTCTTTCGCTTTGATCGAAAGATTTGCCTTCTCTTTGATAAAAGGATTGCCTTCTCCGTCTTTCGCTTTGATCGAAAGATTTGCCTTCTCCTTGATAAAAGGATTGCCTTCTCCGTCTTTCGCTTTGATCGAAAGATTTGCCTTCTCCTTGATAAAAGGATTGCCTTCTCCGTCTTTCGCTTTGATCGAAAGATTTGCCTTCTCCTTGATAAAAGGATTGTCATCTTCATATTTCACTTTTGCCTTCTCCTTGCTAAAAAGATTGCCATCCTCATATTTCGCTTTGTCGAAAAGATTCACCTTCTCCTTTCTAAAAGGATCGCCTTATTCATCCTTCGCTTTGATCGAAAGATTTGCCTTCTCCTTGCTAAAAGGATTGCCTTATTCATCTTCCCCTTTGATTGAAAGAATTGCCTTCTCTGATTGCCCTCTTCCTCTTTCGAGAGATTCTCCTTCTCCTTGATTATAGGGTCGCCTTACTCATATTTTCCTTTGTCAAAAAATCACCTTGCTCCTGTTAAAAGGATCACCTTATTCATCTTTCACACCATCGAAAGATTCACCTCCTATTACCTTATTCATCATTCATCTTGTCAAAAGAATTGCCTCACATCTCCTCATTTTGCATCTCTCACATTCCCAAAAAAGTTGCCTCCGTCAAGAGAAGTATCTCTTTCTGTCCCATCACGGTTTCTTCATCCGAGGATTCTGTATGGTCGTTCCCGCTCAGGATAAGGGTTAAACCTAAACTTTATGCAAAAGGTTTGTTATTGTCAAAAGCTATTTTCAGTCTCAGCAATGAGGCGCCCAAGAACAACCCCTTTTTCAAGCTTTAGGGACCCCCATTTTCATCCTTTTTGCAAACCCCTCTTGGACTTGTTGTGCAAAGTCTAGAGGTCCCATCACAGTTTCCCCGCTCTTCGAGGATTTTGTATCCATTCAGGCTAAGGATTAAACATGTTACCTCGCTCCTCGAGGTATAACTCAAACCTTCTGCGAGAGGTCATCTTTTTTTAGAAAGCTGATTTAGTCTCAGCAATGAGACACCCAAGATCATCCCCTTTCCAAGCTTTAGAAAATCCCTTGTTTTTCTCTTCTCGCAAACCTCTTCTGGATTTGTTCATCCAAATTCCGAAGGTCCCATCATGATTTCTTCATCCGAGGATTCCGTATGGTCGCCCCTTTCAGGTTAAGGGTTAAGCCTGAACCTCGCTCTGCGAGGTATCTTTCCATTCAGGTTAGGGTTAAACCTGAGTCTCATTTCAACTAGATGTCCTTTTTAGTCTCACCACGGTTTCTTCATTTGAGGAATTCATGCGATTCCCCCCCCCCCCCCACTCAGGTCAAAGGTTAAACCTGAATCTCGCTTTGGCGATGCATTCGTTGTCCTATCACGACTTCTTTGTTCAAGGATTCTGTATGGTTGTCCCCTTCAGGTTAAGGGTTAAGCCTGAGCCTCGTTCTACAAGGTACCTTCCGTTCAGGTTTGGGTTAAACCTGAATCTTGTATCGATGAGGTAATCCTCCCGTTCCCATCATGGCTTTCCCCCACAAAGGAATCCATGCTCTATATGTATCCATCCAGGAAAGGATCATACTTAAATTTCATCTCACGAGGCATTTCTCTCAAAAAGTGCCATCGAGGTCCGCTTATATTCCTTTCCCCATCCAAGTTATCTTGATATATCTTCGTCCCATCCAGATTAAGGGCTAAATCTGAGCCATTTAAAAGGCTGATCTTGTCTCACCCATGAGACTTGATCAAAATTCTTATCTTTCATCATTTCGGGATCTTCACCCAAAGTCCCATCACGACTTCCTTATTTCTATCATTCAGTCATATCATTGTCGAGGATTTCGTCCCCCCAAGACCATTCAAGATAAGGTTTTAAGCCTGAAAAGCCATGTTTTCAAAGTAATTCTTGCACACCCAGCTCAGATCTGCTGACTGGGGCATTTTTCAAAATTTGGAGTGCTTCTTTGCCACTAAGCTCGGTTTCAACCGGCTTAGTAGTAAAGAGGGGCATTTGTGAACACCCCAAAATTTTCAAAATATTGTAAATATTCCCTTTTTGCCTGTGATTCCATTTTTTGAGTAATTTTTAAATCTAAATTCCGTTTTATTTCTCAAATTTTGTTGAAATTAAATTCATTTTACATATCTGACTCAATTTTGGATCCGGATCCAGATAAAAGATTCAAATCTGAGCTTCGTTGTCCAATTTTTAAATCAAATTCTCAAAATTACCAAAATAACATTTTTAAAGGCTCAGACAATTTGTCTGGTATCCGTTTGGATCCATCGTGTTATATTCTTCAATTTGAGCTTTAAAACTTGAATATTTTCTTAAAACTAGGTCCAAACCCATTTTCTGAAGAAATTTCCCCAAGATAACCCTGATTTTTCAGAAAAACCCTTCTTCTGTAGAATATTTTGAAATTTTGCAAAATTAGTTTCAATTCCTTAGTTTTTAGAGTTTTTGTCCTCAAAAATACAAAAAATATAGAAAATGTAAACAAAAAAAACAAAAAAATAAGAAAATAGAAAATGAAAAAGAATACAAAAATAGCTTCTTAAAAAGCACCCTTTTGAAAATCAAGTTTTATGAAAAGCACTTTTTAGCGAAATTTTGTTAAAACCCTCCTCTGTAAAATCTTGAAAGTAAAGGGGGAACGTTGCAAAATCCTCCTTTTAGGGTTTTAAACGAAGAGGACAGCGCCTCTCACTACCGTCTTCTCCCTCTCTCGCCCGAACTCTCCAGAACCTTTTCCTCCAAACCCTTCATCGCCTACCCTCTCCCTCCTTCGTCCATCTCTAACGAACTCCCCATTCTCAGATTCTCTCGCCCGAACCCTCCTTCTCTCCCTTTAAGAGAAGCACACAGGCAAGACTCTTCCCCATCGCGTTTCACCTCCCCATTTCCTCCTTCTTCCTTCTTCTCCATCCATTATCGCCTCTCACCCCCGCATGCTCCCTTCTTCAACTTCTCTGACCCGTTTGCAAAGCTATAGGTGAGTAACTCATCGTCTTCTATTCTTTTAGTATTGCTTTCTCCCTTTGCTTCTGTATCATTATGCTCTTTCTAATCTTTTTTTTTTTTGAATTTTCTTTTCCTTCTTCAAACTGATGACCGACGATACCTCGCAATGGCATTGTCGATCCATCCGATCTTTGGCGTTATCTCTGCACTCGTTTTTTTTTTTCCTTACTTTCTATGCTTTACTCTTGACTTTCTGGTTTTCCCCCATTTATGCACCGTCGATGATGTTGAGCTTGCCTATGCAACCTCAACTCATCTCTTTGCAACAGGAACAAAATGATCAATTCCGACATCCATCTTGTTTTATTCTACTTTATTTTATTGTCCATCTTTGTTGAATTCCTGCAGTTTATATCAATGTAATATCAGTTTATGGTCGATATTTCCTTCATCGTTTTACTCTCTGTATCTCTCCTTTTTTTTTCTTCTTTTCGTTTCACATTTGCATATGATATTTTCAGTTGGGCTATTTCCTATTTTGATACAGCCACCACTTTCTGCAATCGGTGATTTGACTCATTTCATCGATCTATATTTCCTGAGATTGCCTTCCTAGCTCATATTTTGCAACATTCGCTTATTATTTTTTTGTTGTTCTGATTGTTTTCTTTTTTTTCTTCTTTCTGTCTCATTTCCTTGAATCGTCAATTTACTTTTTGTCGTTGAGGATCCCTTTCGATTTGTTCTATTCATCATCATCATTTTTGGTAGTCCTGCTGGTTTGCTTGATTGGTTAGTAGCGTTGGCAACACTATCTTTGGCCCCATCAACATCATCGCCGTTAAGGCATCCCCTGGTGGTATACCCTTCATTTGAGTTCTCCCAGAATATAAGTTCTGGTGCTCCATGGCCAAGCATCTAATGTCCAGTTTCCTAGCTTACATTCCATGTTGCCTGGAACATCCTCCTTGGCCTCACCACAGAATGCCAGATCCTGCACATGGGTAAGTATGAATATGTGTCATTAAGCATTGGTAAGTAAGGACGTACAGGGAAGAAGCCCTCTGCTAGCAATGACACTTCAAAAAAATTGATCTCTAAGTGTTGTCCCAGAACTAGTGAAAGATGCAGGAATCGGGTAATACAGTTCTATTTGCAATAATCTGGAAGCTTATATTTGATTGTTCTTTTAATTACATTTTTTTTAGTTCCCTGTATCATACTTCTTCTTTTGATTATTCATCACATTTGAGTTTTTACTTTTACTCAGTGCAATCTTAGGTCTCATTGGTTTTCAACATGTGACTGCCCCACTTCAATCTTTTTCGCATCATCTTATTCTAGTTTGCAATTGCATTTTACACTCTGCAGTGATGCACTCTCATGCTTCACATTTTTTTTATTTTATCAGCATCAAATCCACTGCTGTGTAGCGTATTTCACCTCTGTGCCCCAATGTCTTATTAAGTTTATAGCTCACATATCACATTGCATAGCACTGTGGTTCTCCCACATGGTATGTAACTAAATCGGTAGATCACCCCTGGTTACCTACGATTCCCAGTTTGCATGTAACCAATGGTGTTCCTTTGCTGGACATTACACATTTCCTGTTCAAATTAAGTTTGTAGCATTTCTACAGCCACATCTTCCACATTATACCTTGGAAAAGGGTTGTAAGTAGTGCTGGAAGTTCAACTTACAGAGGCTTTGTTGAAGTCAACTGGATAAATTCACCTGGAAATTCCTTTGGTAGATAATGGCGCCAATCGATTCATGGCTGCTGAAGGTGACTCATCAAGAGGCTGCATTGTGATTGAACACCTACATTTCGGTCACCCCGTTCCATCCCCTGGATTCCATCGTCACTATACACCTTCAGATTCAGAAGTCTAGAATAATTACTGGGGAATCGAGTGGAAATATGAATTCACGAGCTATGGAAGAGCAGAGAGGTGCTGGAATCAGACTACAAAGCTAATCCTATAAGATATAGGATCCAGATGGGAGCATTCTGCCGAAGGCTCAAGGATGTCTTCAGAAAATTTCATCTTGGGAGTTTGATATCTTTTCATTTGTTTTCTCATCTACTTTAGAATTGATGCTCTATTACTTTAAGTTTGAGCATTGGGAGAAGAGGATTATGGCAACCAGATCAATGATTTTTCACATAATAAGCATGCTAAAAAATATGCAAAGCATGATGTCTTTTCACTCCAGCTCCATCTGCCATGTCTGGGATGTATTCCATCTTGCTCTCGCATCCTTCGTCCAGTATTGTGCTTGCAGTAACCGTAAGTCATCAAATGGCCAAGAGTGGCTGTGAGGAGATCAATCCTCTGGATGATCCCAGAAGAGCCTTTTGCAGGCAAGGCACTGCTGGATGCTAAGTGCTTCAAGCGAGGATATTTGTCAGAGATTTTGTTCCAAGTGGTTTAGCTTTCTTGATGATTAATGAACCAGCAATAGTAATTTTTTTTTTTTTAGGACCCTTGGACTTCAGTCATTGGTGAAGCATGTTGATTGCTTCACTCTTAGGCAAGGAGTTATGCCAGCAAGTTTCAAGATTCTCCACAATCACTCAAGAGGTACTGACACAACAGTTGCTGATGTTGGAGGAACTGCTATTGGAAGAGTAGCACTAGTGGATTGTGGGTTTTGGTGGATATTCATGTTGCATGCAAGAGTAGCACTCGTTTTTTTTTCCCTTACTTTCTATGCTTTACTCTTGACTTTCTGGTTTTCCCCCATTTATGCATCGTCGATGATGTTGAGCTTGCCTATACAACCTCGACTCATCTCTTTGCAACAGGAACGGAATGATCAATTCTGACATCCATCTTATTTTTATTCTACTTTATTTTATTGTCCATCTTTGTTGAATTCCTGCAGTTTATATCAATGTAATATCAGTTTATGGTCAATATTTCTTTCATCGTTTTACTCTCTATATCTCTCATTTTTTTATTTTTTATTTTTCTTCTTTTCATTTCACATTTGCATATGTTTTTTTCAGTTAGGCTATTTCCTGTTTTGATACAACCACCACTTTCTGCAATCGGTGATTTGACTCATTTCATCGATCTATATTTCCTGAGATTGCCTTCCTGGCTCATATGTTGCAACATTCGTTTATTATTTTTTTGTTGTTCTGATTGTTTTCTTTTCTTTCTTCTTTCTGTCTCATTTCCTTGAATCGTCAATTTACTGTTTGTCATTGAGGATCCCTTTCGATTTGTTCTATTCATCATCATCATTTTTGGTAGTCCTGCTGGTTTGCTTGATTGGTTAGTGGTGTTGGCAACACTATCTTTGGCCCCATCAACATCATCGCCGTTAAGGCATCCCCTGGTGGTATGCCCTTCATTTGAGTTCTCCCAGAATATAAGTTCTGGTGCTCCATGGCCAAGCATCTAATGTCCAGTTTCCTAGCTTACATTGCCATGTTGCCTGGAACATCCTCCTTGGCCTCACCACGGAATGCCAGATCCTGCACATGGGTAAGTATGAATATGTGTCATTAAGCATTGGTAAGTAAGGACGTACAGGGAAGAAGTCCTCTGCTAGCAACGACACTTCAAAAAAATTAATCTCTAAGTGTTGGCCCAGAACTAGTGAAAGATGCAAGAATCGGGTAATATAGTTCTATTTGCAATAATCTGGAAGCTTATATTTCATTGTTCTTTTAATTACATTTTTTTTTAGTTCCCTGTATCATACTTCTTCATTTGATTATTCATCACATTTGAGTTTTTACTTTTACTCAGTGCAATCTTAGGTCTCATTGGTTTCCAACATGTGACTGCCCTACTTCAATCTTTTCCGCATCATCTCATTCTAGTTTGCAATTGCATTTTACACTCTGCATTGATGCACTCTCACGCTTCACATTTTTTTTATTTTATCAGCATCAAATCCACTGCTGTGTAGCGTATTTCACCTCTGTGTCCCAATGTCTTATTAAGTTTATAACTCACATATCACATTGCATCTGTCTATCCCATAACAGCGTCACTTATATTTCCCTTATCTCCCTCACAGCACTGTGGTTCTCCCACATGGTATCTACCTAAATCGGTAGAGATCACCCGTGGTTACCTACGATTCCCAGTTTGCAAGTAACCAATGGTGTTCTTTTGCTGGACATTACGCATTTCCCATTCAAATTAAGTTTGTAGCATTTCTACAGCCACATCTTCCACATTATACCTTGGAAAAGTGTTGTAAGTAGTGCTGGAAGTTCAACTTACAAAGGCTTTGTTGAAGTCAACTGGATAAATTCACCTAAAAATTCCTTTTCTAGATAATGCTGCCAATCGATTCATGGCTGTTGAAGGTGACTCATCAAGAGGCTGCGTTGTGATTGAACACCTACATTTTGGTCACCCTGTTCCATCCCCTGCATTCCACTGTCACTATACACCTTCAGATCTGCATCTCTGCAACTGGAAACACATGTCCCACAACTTGAAGTTGCGTCTGGATGCATATTCATGATTCAGAAGTCTAGAATGATTACTAGGGAATCGAGTGGAAATATGAATTCACGAGCTATGGAAGAGCAGAGTGGTGCTGGAATCAGACTACAAAACTAATCCTATAAGATATAGGATCCAGATGGGAGCATTCTGCCGAAGGCTCAAGGATGTCTTCAGAAAATTTCATCTTGGGAGTTTGATATCTTTTCATTTGTTTTCTCATCTACTTCAGAATTGATGCTCTATTACTTTAAGTTTGAGCATTGGGAGAAGAGGATTATGGCAACCAGATCAATGATTTTTCACATAATAAGCATGCTCAAAAATATGCAAAGCATGATGTCTTTTCTCTCTAGCTCCATCTGCCATGTCTGGGATGTATTCCAGCTTGCTCTCGCATCCTTCATCCAGTATTATGCTTGCAGTAACCGTAAGTCATCAAATGGCCAAGAGTGGCTGTGAGGAGATCAATCCTCTGGATGATCCCAGAAGAGCCTTTTGCAGGCAAGGCACTCTTGGATGCTAAGTGCTTCAAGCGAGGATATTTGTCAGAGATTTTGTTCCAAGTGGTTTAGCTTTCTTGATGATTAATGAACCAGCAATAGTAAAAAAAAAAAATTTTGAGGACCCTTGGACTTCAGTCATTGGTGAAGCATGTTGATTGCTTCACTCTTAGGCAAGGAGTTATGTTAGCAAGTTTCAAGATTCTCCACAATCATGCAAGAGGTACTGACACAACAATTGCTGATGTTGGAGGAACTGCTATTGGAAGAGTAGCACCAGCGGATTCTGGGTTTTGGTGGATATTCATGTTGCATGCTTACACAAAAGCTACATGAGATCATTCCCTAATAGAAATGCCTGATTGCCAAAGAGGAATGAGGTTGATATTATCGCTTTGCCTTTCTGACGGATTTGACGCTTTTCCAACTCTTCTTTGTGCGGATGGTTGCTGTATGGTTGACCATAGAATGGGTATCTATGGTTATCCTATTGAGATACAAGCATTGTTCTTTATGGCATTGAGGTGTGCTCGTCGGCTTCTAAGGGCAGAAGGTGGTGGGGAAGGATTCATAGCAGTGATAGACAAAAGATTACGTGCTCTCAGATATCATTTGTGCATTTATTTCTGGCTTGATTTTCAACAACTAAACAATATTTTTACAAGACTGAAGAATACCCTCATATTGTTGTTCAATGTTAATCCCAAATCAATCCCATATTGGTTATTTGATTTTATGCCAACAAATGGTTGATACTTCATTGGGAATGTCAGTCCAGCTCAAATGCATTTCAGATGGTTCACTTTGGGCAACTGCACAACAATTTTGTCATCGTTAGCTACTCAGGAACAATCCTTATCGAGAAGAGATGGGAGGATCTTGTTGGTGAAATGCCTCTTAAGGTCACCTATCCAGCTCTGGAGAGTCATGAATGGCAGATAGTCACAGGTTATCATAATGGTGGCTCTTGGCCAGTTCTTCTGTGGTTGCTCACAGCAGCTTGCATTAAAATAGGGAGACCAGACATAGCAAGGCTCTTGAGCTTGCTGAAGGTGGGCTTTACAAGGATGGCTGGCCAGAGTATCATGATGGTAAAACTGGTCAGTATATGGGCAAACAATCATGCAAGATTCAAATCTGGTCAATTGCTGGTTATTAGGTCTCCAAGATGATGCTTGAAGATCCTTCCCATCTAGGCTTGGTCTCACTTAAGGAGGAGAAGATCAAACTTTCACTTGTTCGGTCGACCACATTTTGTTGTTGAGCCATATACAAACAGGATTTTTTTTCTCTCTCTCTCTCTCGAGCTGCTTAAGCAAAGGTTCATGCTGGTCCAATCTACCTATACACAAGTAACTTACATTTGGTAGGAAAAGCACTCGTTTCTTTTGCCTCTGTTGACTTAACTAGGGACCATAACCAGCAATCAGGTATGCAGCCTCTTCCTTTATCTCTTTACATCAATGTTTTCACTGCAATCTCTATCCTTAGTTCCCAAGCATCATTCAGTGCATATTCTGTCATTGCATTTCCATTGACATGTATAAATATTTCATCAATTATGCCTTAAGATCAAGGTGATGTAAATCATTTTCTATACACATCATGTACTAACTCCGCCTTTTGCAGGAAATACATGGAAAATGCAATCCTCTTCTTAGCTTAGAAATTCTTTATCTTAAGTCAATGATGTAATAGTTAGATGATCATGAGAAATTTTACATTTTCCAGCTTTTAGATAGAATGAACGAGCATTGTAAATGTCATAAATTGCATGTTTTCATGCTTTTTGCCTTTATTTTTCAAAAATCTCACAATGGTGAAACACGAATGGCACATGCACCATTTCGTAAAAGGTAATTAATCCTAAGTTGATGATTTATATCAATGGCCATAATCAGGATGTAAACAAAACTTAGGATTTTTATCTTTTATAAAATAACACTGGATCCACACTAGATCCTCTTTCAAAAATCATCATATTTTCAAATATTTTCTTCTTTTATTAGAATTTAATTTAAAATTAACTCAAGATATATATCAATGGCCATAGTCAGGATATATTGAGAATTAATTTCATTTTAAACTCTATAAAAGTACCAAAATGTTTTATTCTTTACCTGAATTTAAATATAGATTATTTTATAATATATTCAATGACCATAGTCAAGGATGTATTATATTGTCAACCTTATTTTAATTCATTTTTTCAAATCCAATTATAAATTCTTTAAATTCATTCATCATTTAGGATAGAATTGCATCATATTTTCAAAACTTCTTTTCAAAAACTCCAAGTGATTTTGAGTATCTTCTTCATTTCTCAAATCAATTCTATTTTACAGACTCAAATTCAATTCTATCTCATTTTCAAGATTTAAAATTCAATTTCAAAGTCCAATTCGACTTCGAAATTTCAAATTCATTTCAAAACTTCAAAAATTCCAATATAAGTCAAACTTTAAAGTTCAAATCAATTTTAAGATTCCAAATTCATTTTCAAAATTCAAATCCAAATCAATATCTCAAATCCAATTTCAAAGTTCAATTTAACTTTGAAATCTCTGATTCATCTTCTGATTTCAAAATTCAAAATCAAGTTTATCTCCTTATCAAAATCAAAGTTTTGAGATTGATTCTGAATCTCAAAATTCAATTCTTTTCTAAAAGTTTTAAATTCAATCAGGGTTTTCAAAGCCCAGATCCATCTTCAAAAGTCCCATTTGGGCTTTCTAAATCCATTTTAGGATCCAGAATCCACCTCTAATCTTGGATCTCAGACCTCAGATCCAAAATCAATTTAAGTTCCAGATCCCAAATCCAACACCACTTTGGATCTCAGACTTCAGATCCAATTCCATTTTAGGATCCAGAATCCAACTCCATCTTGGATCTTAGATTTCAGATCCAATTCCATTTTAGGATTCAGAATTCAATTCCACTTTGGATCAAAAACTTCAGATCCAATTCCATTTTAGGATCCAAAATCCAACTCTATCTTGGATCTCAGACTTCATTTAGGATCCAGAATTCAATTCCATCTTGGATCTCAAATTTCAGATCCAAATTCCATTTCAAATTTCAGATCCAATTCTCATTTATGATTCTAAATCCAGAATTCAATTTCATCTCAGATCTCAATTCTATTTAGAATCCAGACTTTGGATTCAAATTCCATCTTGAATTCCAGATTTCAAAACCAATTTTGTTCCCAATTCTAGATTTCAAATCCAAAATCTATCTTGATTTTCATATTTCAAATCCAATTTCCTTTCCAGATCACATCAGAACTTCTTAGATCCATTTCTATTTTTTATCATTTGGATTTCTCAAGTCCATCTTGATTTCAAACTCAAAATCTAGAATTCAATATCACTTCAAATTTCATCTCCTTCTCTTAAATCCAGATTCAAAATTCAAATTCAAAGTCCATTTCTGACTTTGAAGCTTCATTTCCTTTTATCTCAGCTTCAAATCATTCTTTTCAAATTCAAAACTTATTTTCCCAACTCTGATTATTTCAAAGACTTAGAACTTCAATCTATCTCAAGTTCTAAGTTTTGATTCAATCATTCAGAAATCATTTCTTCACTCCATTATCAAGTTCATCTCAGAAAACTTGGAAATTTTCAAAATATTTTCTTAAAAGAGTATACATCCTTGCATTGCACAAGTATGATTCTTTGTGCATTTAGATTTAGGATAAATTCTTAGATAATATTTAGGCAAAGCAAAAAGGCATAAATTTGATCCTTGGTTCGATTACCCTTGGTAAAGGCGCCAGGAACGGTCGAACCTCGTACCGACGAGCGAGCCCCGTCTCTCCATTTTCCCGCAATATATTTCAAAAATGGAGGTGAGTAATTTTCTAAATATTTTCAAATCAAGGTCAAGTGAGACCCCACAAAAGAATTCCTCTTCTCTCTTCTTCTTCTGTCTTTTATTTTCTCCTTTCAAAAAGGAGGAAATAGAGGCTAGAAAGGAAAAGAGAAAGGAAGAGAGAGAAACCACAAGAGAGGAAAAAATTTGCGATGATCACAATACTGCACATGTAATAAAGAAATCTTAACAATAATGACTTACATATGTGCCACTAACTAATGACAGGCCATAATTAACTACTTGTTTATTACAGGTGCAACTAACCTAACAATAAACCTATGGCTAATAGCTTGAAATGATTGGCCATACGATTGAAAGGAGAAAAGGAAAGTATGCTCCATATTCAGTAGAACAAATTTATAAGCACCACTTTTGCAGCACAGATCATCTGACAACTAGATTTACTACATATGGCCATCCGATGAATTGAAGGAAAAAGAAAGAGGAAAAGAGAAAAGACAAAAAAAAAAACAAATCAGATATCTCATCTCACTATTCTGTGGTGACGTATTTTCCACCAACTATTGACATAGTAATGTCCTTTTCATGAGCATATTTATTCAAGGATACCATCTCTGTCAAACATTACCGCAAATGCAGCAGAAGGACCAGCTGACGTTGCAATGATGTATTTACACTTCTTAGCCACTGCTACTGGGGGCTCTTCCATCGAAGCACCTTGCCCTATAAATTCTTCTTACTTGAAAAATGTGTTGTTCCCCATGATAACCTTGAAGCCATGTTTAGGCCCAGGCCTAGAAACCTCACTTCATCCTTTCTCCCTTGATCCCACCAATTTAGCCAACAGACTATGATAAGTCTTCATTTGCAGGTTTAATGAGATGATAATGTGTGAGTATAGGTGTCTAAGCTCGGTCTATGCAGTTCGGCTTTTTGTGATGTGGAAGAAGAGTGAATGGTGGTAATGGGTTGGATAGCCTACATCTGTGTGATAATATGCCATAGCAACCGAATACATGGATGACAGGCCTTCAACCAACTATCAGGCTGGATGACTCTTAACACATAAAGGGGATTGGGAAATCAACGTCATCATCACTACAATGGTGTTTCATTGTTTCTCAATACTAATAAATGGAGATAACATAATACCGAAGATAAATAACTTGTACAATGATCTTAATGATCAGGGATAATGTAATAACAAAGACAGATAAAACCAAACATGATAGTAGATCTTAATGCTACTGTGTCACTTGTCTTACTAACCCAGGCAAGGTACGGCTAGATCTGATGCCTTAACATCACCTTTTGTCAAAGCAATGAGCTCTTATTGAAAGAGGGACCGGAGAGGCCAGATCCAACCAAAAGAAAAAAAAACTCGCAAATAATGATAATACACAGTAACTGATTCAAATGAGCCAGATGAGCCAAAATGCATACGTTAGATAAGTTAACGTATAGCAGAAAGTGCATCTCAAGACCACAATGCTTATGATGCATGAAAAAAAATGAATGAAGATGTCCAGTTGTATCTAAGAACATATGATGGAACAACAAGATGCTAATGTGATGGTTAAGATGCAATGGTGTGGAGAAAAATGATATGGGTACATAGTGATCAGGACACAGAGGTCCGACGTGATGTTGACTCATATGCAGATGTGCAAAGCTACATCATGATAAAATGGAAAAATCACTACATATATATACAATATAGGGGCAACAATTGATTCCATGCCGGATTAGAGCATATGACTATCAAGAAAATGAATGCAAATATACATAAGAAAGCAAAAGGAAGGGAAATGGATGTAGAACTGTACTACAAATGGGGCAAAATATCCAGTAGATGGAACTGAATATACTCCTATTTATATGTACCTTCACAATGCGAACTGATATAAGTAAATTGCAACGATATAAAGAAGGGAAATCAAATGGTGAACATCACACATGGTTAATACCATATGATATACATTGGTACTGAACCAAAATATGGTAAATGAATGAGTGATGCTATAGGCATTGCAAATAAACCGTAATATTTATGAAATGGGGATGCCAATGGTGATGCCACAATGCTGGATGGTGTTGATTTTGATGCAGGAGGATTACCATGTCATGGAAATGATGTGAAAGTGATGGGAATGCGTTATGAATGAATTCAATCAAGAGATATGATAAACAAAATGTATTCACACGGCATAACCGATTATAAAACAGGAAAAACCTGATGCGAATGGGAAATTAAGATCAACGTGACAATAAAGATCAATAGACATTCAAGATGGAAACAAAATTCAAAAAAAAAAATTAAAATGCTATCCGATTATCAGAATGAAACAGAGCATTAAAGGGAATACAATATAAATGAAAACAGCAAAACACAAAAGAAAAATGAGAGAAAAGAAGAAAAGAGAGAAAAAAATTTGTTGGTTTGGGACCATTCCGTTAATGTTGCACAACGTAGATCGATATTTGCTATATGCAAAATCGATGCTACATGGGTGCTTTGATGGGGGCGATTAAACAGGAAAAGAAGACAAAAATGAAAGAGAGAAGGAAGGGGGAATCCTTACCGTGGCCAAAGCTTCAGGGTCAACCGACTTCTGAGTTGCTGTTGTAGTCTTAACTTCCTTCAACCGACTGTGAAGGAAAAGAAGAAGAAGACAGGAGACAGGAGGGAGGAAAATGGGACGGAGAATAGAGTCGAAGGGGACTCGAGGAAAATTAGTGCATAGGCGAATCGGGGATGCTTGATTGTGAAGCAATGGGCAGGCAGAGAGCGGGTTGCTGGATGAAGATCGGGGTCTCCTTTATATGATCGATGATTGGCCTCCCTTAAGCTTCTCATTCTGCGCCTTTTTAACAAGGGAGAAGAAGGATCAGGAAGGAGCTTCCATTGAGGATCGACGGATGAGGGGGGAAAGAGATAGATGGTTGGCGATAGAGGGTTCCAGCGAGAGAGGGCGATGGCCGTTGGCGATGGATGAAGGAAGTGATGGTTGTTGGTGATCAAGGGTGGAGAATGGGGAAGGCGGTTTTGCGAAGAGGAGAGTGCGATGGACGGTAGAGGAGGCCGATTGGGAAGAGGGTTCTGGAATGAAAGAGGGCGTGAGAGGGTTTTGAAGGTTTCTTTTCCGAAATTTTCATAAAGAGGTTCTTTTGAAAAGTTTTTCTAGAAACGGGTTTTTAAAACTGTTTTTTGGTAAGTTTCTTTATTATTTGGATTTTTTTGCTCTTTTCTCGGTATTTTCTGATTTTTTTTCTTTCTGTTGTTTTGAAAAATAAAAACCTAAGAAAATATGAGGGACAAAACTATTTTTTGGTAAGAATTTACAAAATAGGGGTTTTCTAAAAATTTGGGTTTTGATTTCTTCAGAGAATGAGTTTGGATTGAAAATTTGAGAAGATTTTCGAGTTTTGAACCTCGAATTGAGAAATATAGAGCAATGAATCCAAATGGATGCCGGATGGACTGTCTGAGTTATTCAAAAGCTATTTTTGTAATTTCAATTTGGAAATTGGACAACAAGGTTCAGATTCTGATCTTTTACCCGGATCTGGATCCAAAACTGAGTCAGATGTATAAAAATGAACTAAATTTCAATAAAATATGAGAAATGACTGGAATTTAAATCTAAAACTGACTTGATCGCTCACAAAATGGGGTTAGGGGCAAAAAGGGTAAATTTACAACATTTTGAAAAATTTGGGGTGTTCACACTCCCGCAGCCGATGATTTCTTGTCCTACTTTCACTGCCGACATCCCAAGCATTCGGGAGGTCGATGAGATTAATTTGAGTGAAAGTTTGGGTATGCTCAAACTAAAAGAAGTCCAGCCAACCAAAAATGTCACCGCAGTGGTCCAGTGGCAGGGGCCTCGTTTCTTCATGCTGGGTGGACGCCTCAATTGCACTTCTTTCAAGGATCATCCTCTTTTCCCTCAGTTCTCAAAAACCAAGAGGGGATTTGATTTACTGATGAAGCATGGCTACCAGCCCTTCAGAGGCCTTGGTAAAAATGACGACGGCATGATGGAGCCAATCGTCCCCGCTCGACATGTTAATGGTGCAGACTTGGGTTTCACCGGTCAGTCGTCAGGCAGAAGAACCACCTTTATCAGAGGGGCAGAGTGAAGACAATGCCTTTGTTTTTTGTTTTCTTTTCCTATTTTCCTGTTATCTTGTAGGGACAACTCAGTCCCAGTTTTTTTTCGAGTCATCTGTAAATACCAAGCGGTTGTTTTTAACCTTAATCAATCAATGAAATTTTTATATTCTCTTCATATCTTGGCATATATGATTCTTCTCTTATATCTTTTTGTCTATGTCATCACTCTTTGTTTCTGTACAAAAGGCCATTTTTGAATCTCTTACCCTTTTCTAAAAAAAACCTTTTTGCACTTTTCAGGATTGTCGGAATCATGACTCCTAAATTGCTCAAAAGGCTCGTTATTAATTTCAATTTTTCTTAAAGTAATTCCAAACCGACCATGATCTGCAAGGTAAAGGCAGTGGCAGAGGTTAGCAAAATAACAGGGCAGATTGAAGAATGAGCAGAATTTGATTCAGTGATTCAAGAATTGCCAAAATTTGCCAGTATCAGAAGCAGGATGAACCGTCGCCTTTGGTTCAAGATCCGACAGAGGACGTCAATATTGATTCAGAAGATGATCCAAAGATCCTCAAGATTGGCTCCAGCTTAAGTTCAGATGAGAAAGAAAGGCTCATCCATTTCCTCAAACAGCACCAAGAAGTCTTTGCTTGGACTTATGAGGATATGCCAGGCTTAGATCCCAAGCTGGTCGAGCACCGTCTCGTGCTGAGGATGGACTGCAAGTGAGTCAAGCAGAAACTCAGAAAAATGGATCCCCGAGTAGCACCGCAAGTTAAAGAAGGACTTGAGGAGTTGTTAAAGGCAGGATTCATCCGGACTATTGATTATCTAGAATGGTTGGCGAACATCGTAGCAGTTCCTAAAAAGAATGGCAAAGTCCGGATCTGCATCGATTTCAGGGATCTCAACAAGGCTACCCCAAAGGATGATTATCCACTCCCCAATATCGATTTTTGATCGACAACATGGCAAACTATGCCATGTTTTCCTTTATAGATAGATACTCAGACTACAATCAGATCAAACTGTCCGCTCGTGACAAATCAAAAACTTCTTTTACCATGCCTTGGGGTACATTTTGCTATACAGTTATGTCGTTTGGGCTTAAGAATGCTGGAGCAACCTATCAGAGAGCAATGACAGTTATTTTCCATGACCAAATGCACAAGAGCATGGATTCCTATGTAGATCACATCCTGGTCAAATCGAAAGAAGGAGAGGATCATCTCGATGCTCTCAGCCAAGTCTTTGAAAGACTCATTCTTTACAAGTTGAGACTCAATCCGCAGAAGTGCATCTTCGGGGTAGAGTCAGGCAAGTTGCTTGGATTTATGATCAGCAAGAAAGGCATAGAGGTGGATCATGCCAAGGCAAAGGCAATCATTGATATGCCGCCTCCCATCAATCTTAGAGAACTGCGAAGTCTTCAAGGTCGTATTTAGTCAATTCGGCGCTTCATCTCCAATTTGGCCATGAGATGCGAGTCCTTCAATCACTTGTTGAGAAAAGAAGTAAAATTTGAGTGGGGACCAGAATGTCAACTTTTATTTGAGCGCATCAAGCAATATCTTCTCAATCCACCGGTCCTGAAGCCACCAAAACTAGGAAAACCACTTCTCTTATACATTTCTGTCAACCAAAATGATTGTGGCGGATTTCTTACACAGTATGAGGAAGGTAGTCGGATAGAGCGTGCCATCTACTATATAAGCAAAACTTTCATCGACTATGAGAAAAGATAATCTCAGATGGAGAAGACATGTCTAGCATTGGTGTGGATGTGTCAGAAGCTGAGACATTAACTGATGGCCTCAGAAATCAAAATTTTGTCAAGACTCAATCCTGTAAACTACATCATTGAGCAGCCTTTTCTTACTGGACGGATTGCGAAATGGCAAGTCCTCCTGATGCAGTACGACTTGGAGTATGTATCTCAGAAGTCAGTCAAGAGCCAGTCCATCGCAAATCAGTTGGTAGATTTTTCATTGACAGAAGAGATCAAGGCGGAAGACGATTTTCCTGATGATCGTATCTGTAGAATTCAGGAGTCCCCAGTTTGGACCCTTTTCTTTGATGGATCCAGAAATATGTCTGGTATAGGGATTGAGATCTTATTAATCACTTCCGAAAAGGAGATGATCCCTTATTCCCTCAAACTCAACTTTTAGTGTACTTATAACATGGCCGAGTACAAAGCTTTGATACAAGGCCTCAAGATTCTGCAAGACTTCAATGTCAAAAGAGTACATGCCTTCGGTGACTCATTGCTTGTTGTTAGTCAGGTTAATGCTGAATGACAAGTCAAGGATTCGAAGTTGATTCTCTATCAAAAGATTGCTTTAGCTCTCATAGAAGACTTTAAAGAATTTCAGCTCAATCATGTCAAGAGGGAATACAATCACACAGCAGATGGCCTAGTCTGTCTGGGTTCCATTTTATCTTTTAAAGACAGTGAATCTTGTCGTTCCTTCAAGATCAGCAGACTTGACCAACCCGCCTTTATTCCAGTTGAGCGAGTAAACCAAGCCACTCAAAAAGAGAAGCCTTGGTACCAAGACATCAAAAACTTTATTGAGACTGGTGAATTTTCATCGGAAATGCCAAGAAAGGAGCAATGTGCGATCCAACGCATGTCGGCCCATTATTTCATCCTTGCCAATACTCTCTACCGTCGAGGGAATTTGTGGTGGCCACGTCGACTACCAAACACTCGTCAAGCAGATTATCCGGGCAAGGTATTATTGGAAAACCATGCAGCAAGATTGCCATCGATTGGTGGGGAAGTGCGTTAAATGCTAAATGCACGCACCTTCCATTCATGCACCAACCACATACTTGCTCCGTGGTTTCTCCTTGGCCTTTTTTGATGTGGGTCTTCGACGTGGTGGGTCCGATCACTCCTTCAGCTTCTAATGGCCACAGATACTTCCTCGCGGCTACAGAATACTTCACCAAATGGGTTGAGGTTGTAACTATGCGAACAATAGAAGGCTGACATGTGGTTTCTTTTATTCATAAGAACCTTCTTTGTCGTTTCGGCATGTCACATGATATTGTGTCTGACAATGGCAGCCATTTCAAGAATGAGAGAATGAAGACTGTGATCATCGCAAAATTTTCCCTCTTTGGTATCTTTCTCTCTCTTTCTTCTCTTTTCCTTTTCTAATCCCTATTTCTCCTTTTTGAAGGGAGAAATAAAAGATAGGAAAAGAAGAGAGAAGAGAAAAGAAAGAAAAGAAGAGAAAGAGGAACTCTTTTGCGGGGTCTCACTTGACCTGGATTTGAAAATATTTAGAAAATTACTTGCCTCCGTTTTGAAATATTTTGCGGGAAAATGGAGAGACGGGATTCGCTCGTCGGTACGAGGTTCGACTGTTCCTGGCACTTTTACCAGGGGTAATCAAAGCAAGGATCGAATTTATGCCTTTTGCTTTGCCTTAATATTACTTAGGAATTCATTCTAAGTCAAAAAATGCACAAAGAATCATGCTTGTGTAAATGCAAAGATGTATGCTCTTTTGAGAGAATGTTTTGAAAATTGTCTAAGTGTTTCTGAGATGGACTTGATAATGGAGTGAAGAAATGGTTGAGTCTAATTTAGAACTTGAGATAGATCAGGAAAGATATTTTGAAGTTCTAAGTTTTTGAAAATAATCAGAGTTTGAGAGAATAAATCTAGACTTTGAAAATAATGGTTTGAAGTTTTGAGATAAAAGGAAAAGAAAGGAAGTTTCAAAGTCAGAATTTGGACATTGAATCTGGATTTAGGAGAGGAAATAAAGTTTGAAAATGGAATTGAATTCTAGATTCGAAATTTGAAATCAGAATAAAATTCGAGAACTCCAAATTAAGTTTGAAAAATAGAATTGGGTTTGAGAGATCAATATGGGATATGAGAATTGGTTTTTGGATTTGAAATCCGGAAATCAAGATAGAATTTGAATCCAAAGTCTGAATCTTAAAAATAGAATTGGATCCGAAGTCTGAGATCTAATGATGAAGTTGAATTCTGGATCCTAAATGGAATTAGATCCAAGATCTAGAATCCAAGATGAAATTTGGATCTGAAGTCTAAGATCCAGGATGGAATTGAATTTTGGATCATAAATGGAATTTGGATCTGAAGTCTGAGATCTAAGATGGAGTTGGATTCTGGATCCTAAAATGGATTTTGGATCTGAAATCTGAGATCCAAGATAAAGTTGGATTCTAACTTTGGATTTGGATTTTGAAAGTCCAAATGGGACTTTTGAAAATGAGTTTGGGTTTTGAAAACCTAGATTGAATTTAAAAAAAAAAATTAGAAGAAGAATTGAATTTTGAGATCTAGAATCAATATCAAACTTTGATTTCGAATTTGAGAGGCGTTTTGAAGATAAAGAATAATTTTGAATTTGAAATCAGAAGATGAATCAGAAATTTCAAAGTTTAAATTGAACTTTGAAATTTGATTTGAATTGGAGATTGAAGTTTTGAATACAAATTGAATTTGAAATTTCAAAGTCAATTTGGACTTTGAAATCGAATTTTGAGTCTTGAAAATGAGATAGAATTTGAATCTGAATCTATAAATAAAAATTGATCTGAGAAATGAAGAAAATACTCAAAGTCACTTGGATTTTTGAAAAAGAATTTTGAAAATATGATGCAATTTTATCCTGAATGATGAATGAATTTAAAGAATTTGAAATTGGATTTGAAAATCATATTTCATTCTTTAAATGAATGTAAATAAGATTGAAAATATGATACACCCCTGATTATGGTCATTGAATGTATCATATAATAAGCATATTTAAATTCAGATGAAAAATAAAACACATTTTTGGTGCTTTTATAAGGTTTAAAATGAAATTAACTCTCAATATATCCTGATGTTATCATCGCAAAATTTTCCCTCTCTCTTGCGAGAGAGAAACGAATTTCGCGAGTCAAACTCGACCAAAGTTTTGAAAATTGTTTTGAAAGTTAACGCGCCTCCGTTTTGAAAATTTGCGGGAAAATTCCGTGGAATGGAATCCGCCTGTCGGTACGAGGTTCAACCGTTCCTGGCGCCTTTACCAGGGGTAATTGAACCAATGATCAATTATGCGCTCTAACTTGACTCAAATATCTAAATTATGCTCTATTTTTCCTAGAATGCACAAAGAATCAGGCTTGTGCTATGAAATTTTGAAAAGATGCAAGTTTGAAAAAATATGATGTTTGCTTTGAAAAATTGAAATATGCTGGAAAAATGATTGGAAAAGTGCTTGAAAATTGAATTCCTGGGAAAATCATTGAAATTCATTAGAAATCAGAAATTGGATTGGAAAATGAATTCTTAGGAAAATTTAAATTTTAAGAAAATCGATTTTTTTGAGATTTCGAATTGCTTTTCTGAGAAAATGGATTTGAGAATCTTGAGAAAATCAAGAAATTCATTGGAAAATGACTTTTGAAATAAAAATTTGATTCTCAGGAAACTGGGTTCTCAGGAAAATGGGAAATCTGAGAAAATTGATTTTTTTGAAAACTTGAGACTTTGAAATTTGAGAATTTTCAAACATTGAAAAATATTGATTTGAACTTAGGAAATGCTTTGAAATGTCATTTGAAAACTTAGAATTCTGATAAAATCTAATCCTGAGAAACTTGGAAATTCTTGAGAAAATTGAATTTTCTGAAATAGAAATTGGAAAATGAATTTGAAAATAATACAATTTGAATGATATGAATGAATGAATATGAATTTGAAAGAGAATTTTAATTAAGAAATTGGAAAATCTTTTTGAAACTTCGAGAAATGCAGTGTATTTTTTAAGTTAGCCTAAGTGTGTAGGCTGAATGTGGCTAATACGAAGATCATAAATCTTGGTTTTCTTTGAATTCTGACTATGGCCATAAATACGAATCCTACCGAGTATATAAACTTCGTAAGATCTTGTGCATGTGCCATTCGTGTAAACCATAGTGAATTTGAAATAAATGTGCATGAATCATACATTACATATTGACATTTGCAAAAATTAAACTATATGCAATGCAACCCTATTCTAAGCAGAAATGTAACTCTTATTCCAAATATTACATTGCTTTTTACATTGAATTGAATAAAATAAATAAATAAAGTAACTAAGCCTTCTTGAATATTCCTGCAAAACTGGAAAACAAGGTTAGCACAAAAATGTAGGTTTTTCTGAATTTATCCAAAAATATGGGAAATTATCGGATATTATTCAGATATAAACCCAAATTCATACCCCCTTTGATATAAACATGATAAATAATGAATGAATTTCGAAAATAAACTTGAAAATCCGAAATTGGGGTCAAAATGACCAAAATACCCCTGATGACCTTGAAATCAGGGTTTTCTGAAAGAAATTTTGGAAAATTGAAAATCAAATGAAATAAATCAAATAAAATATGATGAAATATGATGATATGCATGAAAATTTATGAAATTAGAAATTGAAATTTTGAAATTATGGTCAAAATGACCAAAATACCCCCGACAATAAGACTATGGCCTTGAAACCAGGGTTTTCTGAAATAAATTTTGCAAAAATGGAAAATGTGAAATGCAAATGACATTGAAATTAACTTTAATATGATTCTACGTGCTAATTTACATGAATAAAACCCTAAAATGGCGAAAATATCATAAAATATCAAATTTAACCTGATTTTCGCATGATTTTTGCTTCTGAATTTAAAGATAAACTAACACATGGAGCAAATGAACTTGGAATTAAGCCAAATTTGGCATGGACACCTAAAATAACCCTAAAAACAGAATAAATCTCGAAAATCTATTTTTTTGTACTTTTAAATATAGAAATTCAAATAAAAACCCTTATTTTTGTAATTGTTTGCCTAAAATGTTGATTCTAAAGGAGATTTCGGATATCAAACTTCCATAAAAATTTCCCAAATTTTATGGGATGACAGAAGACAGTAAGGCAAGGATTTTTTATTTTTACACTTTCTAGTTTTGACCTATGGTCGGAGTTGTACATCTCTAGCAAGTCGGATCGGAATCCGACGACTCTAGGATTTGAAGGAAATAGACAGGTTTCGGTCGAAAATGTAGGAAAAATAACAGACAGATGGAAAAAAGGCTGAAACTGTGGAAAATTGTTTCTGACAGACAGGTAAAATTTTGATCTTTTGACACCATTGAGATTCGGGTTACGGTTTGGAAAAGGGCACACTGTTATCAGTGACCCGAATCTCTGAAATTTCTGGATATTAAAATCTGTCAGACAGAAAAGAAAATTTTGAGAAAAATACTAAGACAGTCTTAAAAATCCCACAATTTTGGGAAATGACAGGAAAATATGTTAGGAACAAGTTTTATGTTGAAAGTTTGTGCAGACGAACTATGGATTGGGTGGACTTGGTGCATTTGGGTCTGTCTATACCCTGACAAAGGAAAATCGATATTTTCCCAGAGAGCTGGGAAATTCAATTTTTGATAGAGACCAAAACTAACTGGAAAAACCTAAAAATTTCCAGATCATCAGTAGATTCAATTATGAATCCACTGTGATTTTTGGAGGATGATCCGGATCTCCCACAAGGGTGGTACCGGAGGTTTTTGTCTGCTAAAGCGCAAACTGGAAGTTCAAAAAGACAAAAAACCCGATGTTGGGTTTGATCGGTTTAGAAGGGTTTCGAAACCCAAATAGATTCAAGTTTTTGGCATAATGTCGCAAACAAGATAACATAACTATAATAAAAATTTTAGAATTTATAAAAGATAATTTCTGCATGAAATGATGACTAAACCAGACGCCTAAGACAGAACATGGTAAACTACCAATATAGACTGAATTAAATAACAAGGAATAAAAAAAAATGAAATTAACTGCAATATACAGAACGTAAAATGTATTTAAACCTGGAAGAAAACATGAAAAACTTAGGGGGCATGAATCATATTCATTCTTATTTTTGTGGCTACGAGAAGGGAAGATCCGATCCATTGATTGGACAGATTCTTCTCTTTCAATAGCAAACCTATGAAATACATATATTAAAAAAAAAACTAAAACAGATATATAGCATATAATGAAGAATTTGGATATGATGGATCTTACCTTGGCTTGGGTAGGGATGCTGCACCAATGGATGGACTGCGGCTTGGGTGGCGTCGGTACCAAGGTATCCAAGGAGCTGGAAGTTAGTGGAGCTGTCTTAAGGTGGAGAAGCTGCTGTGGATGTTGCAACAATGATGGACGTTTGAACCGACTGAAGGCTGCTCCAAAGCTTGCTGGAAGGCTTGAACCGGCTGGGCGTGGAGGCTGCAGCTGGCTGGACTGGGCTTAAGGTAATAGCAGTGGTGGATGAAACCAATCTACTGTGATAGAGGTGGCTGAAGGAGGCCAGTTGTTGGAGCCGGCTGGAACTACCTTAGAGATGGTTTGCTGCTGCTCGGCTTCAAGGTGATGATGAGGCTGGTGGCTGCAAGGTGGCAATGGCTGAAGAATGAAGATGGAGCAGGGAAGAAGATGGCTGTGGTGGCTGCAGCAGCCAAGGGGGGAGAAGGAGAGAGCTAAAGGGAGAGAGAGAGAGAGAGAGAGAGAAAGAGGCGTTGAATGAGTTGGGCCAGCCATCTTTTTCCTTTTTGTATTGAACTTAGGTTTTGATTTCAATAAAACCTATGTATCTATTCTTCTCTCTAATGAGCCATACGTGAATGGCTATGGCCTTGCATTTTTGAAAAAGAAGGAAAGAAGGTAAGGAAGAAAGGGGAAAGAAGGAAGGGAAAGAAAAGGAAAGAAGAGGGGAAGAAGGAAAATGAAAGAAAGGGGAAGAAAGAAGAGGGAAAGAGGAAAGAAAAGGGGGCTGGAAGAGAAGCTAGGGTGGTCAACCCCCTTGTGGGTCCAACCTTAGAAAAAAAAACTAAAATAATAAAAAGTAAAGAAAATAAAGAAAATGTGAATTTTTTTCCTATGTAAAATAAAATAAAATAAAATAAAAAATGAAAATGGTTGGGCCATCTCAGAGCGGGTCCAAATTCCACTTTTGAAATTCATTTTGACGATTAAAGGGGTAAAATAGTCTTTTCAGAAAATTTTCAGACGAAACGAGCTATTTTTGGCAGTTTTTGAAACGAGCTCGGATTTTGAAGTTCAATACCTCGTTACGAAACAAATCCAATGTAGAATTTGAAAATTTAATTTTGAAAAAAATTCAGATTGTTTCTCTTGAGAAAATACTTCCAAATTTATTTCCAGGCGAAATGAGCTATTTTTGGCAGTTTTTAAAATGAGCTCGGATTTTGAAGTTTAATACCCCGTTGCGAAGCAAATCCAGCATAAATTTTGAAAATTTGAGTTTGAAATAAATCCAGATTGTTTTTCTCGAGAAAATAATTCCAAATTTAGAATCCCGGGGGTAAAAATGTTAATTTTGGAAACCCGGGGTTTGAAATTGATTTCTGAAAACTTTTAAAACTCAATCTGGATTGAAATTTATAAAACTGGCATTCTGGACTTCGAAAATGGAAAGAAATGTGATGAAATGTTATGAAATGATGAGAAATAACATGCGAAATGCAAACCCTGAATGAAGAATTTTGAATGTTAGACCCCGATTGGCAATTGTACCAGTTTAAAAAGCTTAAAACTGATAAAATTTGTGAAATAGCTTAAGAAATGGTTTTCGGGTTCTACCGGGCCAGAGTGACACTGAAAATTGGGGTTTGAGCTGAATCAAACTGAAATGAGCTGGATTGAACTGGATTCTAGAATTTTAGAACTCAAATGAACTTTTCAGACATTAACTCAACTGACCTTTCTGACTGAATTTTTAAAAAAAGTTGCCATTTTTAGAGAAATGGTACAAAATGATCACCGGAATGAAGTGAATTACAAACCTGATCTGGGCTTGAGCTGAGACAAAGGTCAGTAATACTGAGATAAACTAAAATCGAGGCTCAAACACTAGCTCAAATGACTGAACTTAACTCAATTTCAGCTAAAAGAGATGAAATGGACTAAAATGGGCTCCTGGACACTTAGAAATGGTTTTAAACTGAAATGAGAGCACTCAAATTCCTGGTGAGCTCAAGTTAGACTCTGAGGAGTATGACTGACTATGAATGTCTAACTCAGAGACAATTGGCTTGGATTTGAGCAAGAAATGAGCTCATTTCTGAAGAAATGATCCCATTTTGGCAGAAATTGTTAGAAATAAAAAATGGTATGTTCATTGTGGGCTCGGATGAGATTGAAATGACTGATATTCTAACTGTTCTGAACTGACCCACAAGCTTGGTTGACTCCGACTGACTGGGGTTCGAGATGACCTAGGGGTAAAATGATAATTTTCCTAATAAAAATTGGTAAAGTGATGATTTTCTAAAACCGACTCGGAGTTTGACTCCTACATTGACCTAACAGGGTTGGCACTGCCCGAGGAGGGTTGTTTGAGAATGGATGAGGAAAATTTGAGGTGTTTACAAATGCCCCTCTTTGCTACTAAGCCGGCTTGAGGACGAGCTTTGTGGCAAAGAAAAACACACCAAATTTGGGCTATAAAAATGCCCCAGTTAGAAGGATTTGACTGGATATGAAGAAATTAGCCCTGATGAAAATGGTAGATATGAAGTGAAGAGTGAAGAAGAAAAATTTACTTCAAAAGGAAGTGAGATTCAAGTTTTGCCCTTAACTTTGATGGGACGGGAAATACTTCGCATAGAAACGAAGCTCAGGTTTAACCCTTAACCTGACCGGGAAATGAAATACCTCATCAAAATGAGGCTCAGGTTTAACCCTTAACCCAACCGGGAGATGAATTACCTCAGTAGAATGAGGCTCAGGTTTAACCCTTAACCTGACCGGGAAATGAAATACCTCATCAAAGGAGGCTCAGGTTTGTACCCTTATCCTGATTGGGCGGAAAATGAAATACCTCATCAAAGGAGGCTTAGGTTAGTACCCTTATCCTGATTGGGCGGAAAATGAAATACCTCATCAAAGGAGGCTCAGGTTTGTACCCTTATCCTGATTGGGCGGAAAATGAAATACCTCATCAAAGGAGGCTTAGGTTAGTACCCTTATCCTGATTGGGCGGAAAATGAAATACCTCATCAAAGGAGGCTCAGGTTTGTACCCTTATCCTGATTGGGCGGAAAATGAATGAAATCCTCGAAGGAAGAAACCATGATGGAACCTTCGGATTTCCGCACAATGAATCCGATAGGGGTTTTGAAAAATGATGAAATTGGGGTCCCTAAAGCTTGAAAAGGGGTTTGATTTTGGGCGCCTCATTGTTGAGACTAAATAACTTTTGAAATTGATGACCTTTTGCGAAAAAATGATTGGTGGCTTAACCTCAAGCCGAAATTGGACTGTCTATGGTGGGACAGTGGGAACACAGGGAAGTGTGCAAATCTGAGAGCCCATGCGCTCAGATTATACCAACAGAAGGGAAGGAACCTTGAAAACTCCCGTTATCAAGTCCTAAAAGGGATAACAACTGATGTCAGGATACGCCAAAGATGAACCTCAAGCTCTTGCTTCACGCCAAGATAGCTAGAAAATATTTTCAAAATGTTGAAAAATTGTTGTTGATTTAAAATAAATTGGAAATGATGCACATTGGTGCAAAAATATCCCCTCTTTTCTACCTGAAGTATTACCTCCGATTGGGCTTAACTCCGTAGAATCAAGATTCGAATTCAAATTGCTTGCAATTGACTTTCTTTCAAGGAAGCTATCAATTTCCTTGATATGAGCAAGAAAGAGAGTATTCTTGATATTGTGAGAGCGATTGGTGAAAGAATATTGATAATAGAATTTCATAAAATTAAAGAGGATTCTTGGCAGATTCGGCAGTTTGATATCCTTGGATTCTTTTCTCACGATGATCTTTCTGCACTCTCTTGTTGACAGAATTGGAGCTTTCTTGGGTTTTGAGGGATTTTATTACATCATCCTTCATTTTGGAGATGTTTTGACTTTTTTTTTTCTCTCTTCTTTTTTTTTTGGAAGGGTACGTCACAAACTCCTTCATCTTGGAGATGCTCCGATCCTTCTTCTCTCAGGGATTATATTGATGGTTATTGGCTCTTTGGTTGGGAATCTCTTGATGATAGCAGAAATTAAATATCCTTTAGGGTTTATCGGGAGGCTCATCACAGTCGCCTTCATCTTGATGGTGCTCTGAACTTTCCCTGAAAGGATCCGTCACAAACTCCTTCATCTCGAAAATGATCCAAATCTTCTTTGGCTCTAGGGGTCTAACTCCTCATAATTCGTCTTCATCTTGACAACAATTGAGAGATCCCTTTTGCAGATATTTAATTGCAGCTTAGGTGATTGAGGAGATATAGGGATTGAATGGATTTTTCTGTATCACCCAGGATATTTCGACTGCCTTATTTTCCAAGAATGATCTTTAAAAATGTGCCATTGACTGCGATCAATACCGATCACTTATGGCTTTGCAACAACATTGAATTTTCTTTGCTGGCCATATCGAGGATTTATTCTTCATCCTTTTGGTTGGCCAATAGAAAGATTTTGAATTTTGAATCCTTCTTTATGAAAGCTTTTGTCCTTTCGAAAGTAATACTGAAGGTATTCTGAGGTAATGTTTCTATGCAATAAATTTTTTTGAAATCAACAAGTATTTAATGACAAATTGGCAAAATTTTCTTGAAATTTTTTGTGAAAGTGAGCATTTGAAGCACAACGCAATGCATCCATGACATAAATTTTCTTCTCCTTTCCCCAAAAAAGAAGATTCAGAAATTGGAAATAGGAATTACTCCTCTCTTCCCTGAAGAAAAGGTGTTTGCAAAACAAACTTTCGAAGAGAAATTAAGCTTTCGTCAAAACTTCCTAACATTAGGCTTCTCTTATGGAAAGGGGGCCGGTAATGGTGAGGTAAGTGAATTGGTCATGAAGGAACGAGTCCATCACACTCTCCCCGAAAAGAGGGTCCTTCATGATGAAATGGCCTAGTATGAAATTGTGGTCACAAGGAAAGCGAACTTCCGTCGAAGCTCTCCCTGAACTAAGGGTTCCTTGTATGAAATTGGAATTTTGTTTTGCAAACGGTTCACAAAGACACGAGTCTCTTCAAACTCTCCCTGAAAAGGGGCTAAGTGAACAAAGGATAGCATGCGAAAAGAACGAGCTCCCTCGAACTCTCCCTATACAAAGGGTCTCTGGCAAGAGGAAATGATTGAAGTTGGTATTGAGTGACCAAAAGGTCGAAATTGGAATTTGGAAATTTGGAAATTTGAAAATTGATATTTGGAAATTGATTGATCTGAAGGTCGAAATTGGAAATTTGGAATTTGAAAATTGGAATTTGAAATTTAGAAATGGGAATTTGAAAATTGATTGATCCGAAGGTTGAAATTGGAATTGATTGACCCGAAGGTCGAAATTGGAAATTTGAAAATTGGAATTTTGAATTTTGATGAATGATCAGCGCGAAGACTGAACCCAAGAGGTTGACTGACACGACCAACCAGTGAGACACTAATTACGAGTGCTCAATTTTGAAAGAATACCAGTATGAATACCGGGTTTTGAAAATATGTCAACATGGACATTGGATTTTGAAAATATATCAGTTTGAGCACTGAATTTTGGAAATATACCAGTTCGAGCACTGGGTTTTGAAAATGTACTTTATTTTTAAATTGAATCTTTGAAATTCAGAAAGAGACCTAGGCTCTTAAAGTATTTGAAAATTGTAACGAGAATGATTGTCGGGGTCTCAGAATTATCCCTTATCCTGAATGGGTAATGAATTTGGTGCAAATGCATGCCAATGAATACCGACACAAATGAATGCAGATGTATGTAAATATGAAAATGATATAAATGAGTGCACATGCGTGCGAAATGAGAGATTTGTTTATCCTGCCTGCATACATGATATTTGTAGATAAAAAAACAAAATTTTAAAAATGCCCCAGTGTAACTGGGAAAAGAGAATTTGATCATTATTGAAGAAAATTTTGAAAAATTACAAAGAATAAGATATGATTTAAGTATAATTTTTTTTCAAATGTCGAGCATTGATGGGATCTGGTAATTCTACTCCGTTGGCATTGATGAGCCGATATGAATTACGAGGTAATGCTTCTTTGACAACATAAGGACCTTCCCAATTTGGTGACCACTTGCCACCTGGGCGATGCTTGAGATAAGTCGTTGATCTAAGCACTAGATCATTGACTCGAAATTTCCTTTCAATGACAGATTTTGCATATTGTCTGGCTATCCTTTGACGATATGATTGAGCGTGCTCTGCTGCTCTGAGTCTTCTTTCATCTAGCAAATCAAGCTGTACTAGTCGTTGTTGCTGATACTGATCAAGAGGTAATTTTAGAAGTGATGCAAATTTCAGAGCAGGTTTCTGAACATATAGAGGCAGTACTACTTCAGTTCCGTAGACAAGTTCTGACAGAGTAGCATTAGTTGGAGTTCGAATGGTGGTTCTATACGCCCACAATGCATCATGGATCTTCTCATGCCAGTCATGGCCTGTTTCCAAAGTTCGCTCCAGGATTTGAATCAGAATCTTATTGGTGGCCTCTGCTTGACCATTTCCTTGAGGGTAATAAGGAGCAGAGAAATGATGATGGATTCTGAAATTTGAACAGAAAGTCCTCATCCTCTCATTTTTGAAATGACTGCCATTATCTAGACACAATATCATGCGATATACCAAAACAGCACAGGATATTCTTATGGATGAATGAGACCACATGTCGACCTTCTATTGTGCGTAGAGTGACTGCTTCTACCCATTTAGTAAAATATTCTGTTGCGGCAAGAAAATATTTATGGCCATTTGAAGCAAAAGGGGTAATGGGGCCTACAACATCAAAAGCCCACATACAAAATGGCCATGGCGAGACGACAGATTGCAAATATGTCGCTGGCGCATGAATAGAAGGTGCATGCATCTGACATTGAACACACTTCTTCACAAAATGATAGCAATCTAGTTGCATAGTTCTCCAGTAATATCCTGCTCGAATGATTTGTATGACAAGAGTTTGGTAGCCAACATGACCACCACAAATGCCTTCATGTGCTTCTTGCACAACTTCTTTGACTTCTTCTTCGTCTTAACATCTGGAATATTCAGAAGTGAATCCACGATGATAAAGGACGTCAGCAAGAATAAAATATCGAACAAACATGCACTGAATTGCTCGCTGCTCTTTCTTTGAGAGTTCTGGAGGAAATTTGCCAGTTTCAATGAAATTTTTAATATCATGATACCAAGGCTTTTTCTTTTGCTCAACCTGATTTATCTGCTCTACTGGGATAAAGGCAGGTTGATCAAGTTTGTCGATTTCAAAGGAGCGACAAGATTCTCTTCTCTTGAAAGACATGATGGATCCCAGATTAGCTAAGTTGTCTGCAACTTGATTGAAGTCTCTCTTGATATGGAAAAGTTGGAATTCTTCAAATTTGTCGGCAAGAGCTGAGAGAATCTTCTGATAAGTAATTTCTGATCCGTCACTTGCCATTCGGCAAGGACTTGATTGACGACGAGCAAAGAGTCACCATAAGCATACACTCTTCTGACATTAAAGTCCTGTAGAATTTTTGGACCCTGTATCAAAGCTTCATACTCGGCCATATTATGAGTGCACGAAAAATCCAGTTTGAGAGAAAAGGGGATCATCTCCTTCTCAGGTGTGATTAACAGAATCCCGATTCCTATGCCTGCCATATTCTTGAAACCGTCAAAGAATAAATTCCAAATTAGAGATTGTTGAACATTGTAGATCCGCTCATCGAGGAAATCATCATCGACTTTAACATCCTCTGCTAGAGGAAAATCTGCCAATTGATTTGCAATTGCTTGGCCTTTAATAGATTGCTGGGAGACATACTCCAGATCATATTGCATTAATAGGACTTGCCATTTGGCAATCCGTCTGCTGAGAAACGGTTGTTCTAAAATATACTTGAGAGGATTTAATTTATATAGAATCTTGACTTCAGATGCCAGCAGATAGTGTCTCAAATTCTGACACATCCAAACCAGAGCTAGACATGTCTTCTCTATCTGAGAATATTTCTTCTAATAATCAATGAAGGTTTTGCTCACATAGTAAATGGCATGCTCTATCAGACTGCCTTCTTCGTATTACGCCAAGAATCTGCCGCAAGCAACTTGATTAATTGAAATGTATAGCAGTAGGGGTTTTCCCAATTCTGGCAGCTTTAAAACAGAAGGATTGAGAAGATATTTCTTGATGTGTTCGAACGATTATTGACACTCTAGTCTCCATTCAAACTTCACTCCTTTTCTGAGCAAATGATTGAAAGGCTCACATCTCATGGCCAAATTGGATATGAATCGCTGAATCGATTGCATACGTCCTTGAAGGCTACGCAATTCTTTGAGATTGGTCGGGGGCGGCATGTCAATGATAGCTTTGGCCTTAGCGAGATCCACTTCTATCCCCTTTTTGCTCACCAAAAAGCCTAACAATTTGCTTGATTCGACTCCAAAAACACATTTTTGTGGATTGAGTCTTAGCTTGTAAAGAATGAGCCGCTTGAAAACTTGATTGAGAGCTTCGATGTGATCTTCCTCTTCTTTGGACTTTATCAGAATATCATCGACATATGCATTCATGATTTTGTGCATCTGATCATAAAAAATGACGGCCATAGCACGTTGATAAGTGGCTCCAGCATTTTTAAGACCAAATGGCATGACTGTATAACAAAAAGTGCCCTAAGGAGTAGTGAAAGATGTCTTGGACTGATTGTGAGCAGCCAACTTGATCTGATTATATCCAGAATATTCTTCCATAAAATAAAACATGGCGTGACCCACCGTGCTGTCGACCAGAAGATCAATATTAGGAAGCAGATAATCATCCTTAGGAGTTGCTTTATTGAGATCTCTGAAGTCGATGCAAATCCGAACTTTGCCATTCTTCTTGGGAACAACGACAATATTTGCCAACCAGTCTGGGTAGTCAGTGGTTCGAATGAACCCTGCTTTGAGTAGGTCTTCGAGTCCTTCTTTAACTTGTTGTTCCACTCGAGGATCCATTTTTCTTAGCTTCTGCTTAACTAGCTTGACATCTGGTTTCAGAATGAGGCGATGCTCAACCAATTTGGTATCTAGACCTGGTATGTCCTCATACGTCCATGCAAACACTTCTTCATGCTACTTGAGAAAATTAGTGAGCCTTTTTTTCTCTTCTGGGCTCAAACTGCTGCCAATCTTGAGAATTTTGGGATCGTCTTGTGATCCAATATTGATATCCTCAGTTGGGTCTTGAACTAAGGATGATGGCTCATCTTGTTTCTGAATTGATGCAAATTCTGGTAATTCTTGAAGAGCTGAATCGAATTCTGCAGACTCTTCTGACTGCTTTGTAGTATGACTGCATTTTGCTCTTATTTTGACTTGATGAATCACTGTTAGCTTTGAAACGACATTCGAATTAAGAACGAGCTTCTTGATAGATCGGGAAGTCATTCTGAAAATTGGAGAATAAATTGATTCAGGGAAATCGCCCATCATAAAACAAATTGCTTTTATTGAGAAAATAATTGAAAAAAATAAAAGAGCAAAATACTGACAAATTTTCAAAGATTTGATAATGAGAAGTAAAGAGACAAATGGCATCCAGATAGACAAAGGAAACTTGCAACTTTATTGAAAGATTGAATTAATGACAATGACTGAAATGAAACAGGATATCATCCCGAATATGGAAACAAAAGAATAGAAATAAAAAGACAAACAGATGCCCTTAGTGCATTCCTTTGACAAAAATAGTGCCCTTCTGAGATCTTCTGCCATTGGAGCCCAATCCGGCCCTCTGAGGATAGTGCTAAGGAATTACAGGCTCGAGACGACCATCTTCATTTTTGCCCAGGCCTTAAAAAGGTTGATAACCATGCTTTACTAACAGATCGAATCCCTTTTTGGCCTTCATAAATTAGGAGAACAACGGATGATATTTAAATGTGTTGTAGTCAATTCATCCTCCAATTTTGAAAAACTGTGAGCCTCTCCATCGAGTCATGGCCATTGTATGCGTTGATTGTTCTGTCGTCTGCAGTATTCCTGAGTTTTCTTCGAAACTGACCTCATCAATGCCCCTAATGCTAGGGATATCAATAGCAAAAGTGGGCCTAGGAACCATGGGTTGTGCAAGCCTCTGTTCCGGATCTTCGCCCAAGACTGTTGTGATCATCCCACCTTTTGACCACTTAACACATTGATGCAGAGTAGACGGCACAACGTTTATGTTATGGATCCAAGGTCTTCCCAACAACAGATTATATGTTGGCGGCACATTGACCACATGAAAGAGAACAGAGTGGACTGAATAGTCAATAAAAATCTCTAGGAAGATTTTTCCTTTCGCTGTTTAGCCATGATTATCGAACCCGTAGATGGTGATTGGGTCCGGGTTGTATTCCTCCTCTTTGATGCCCAAAGCTTTGGCTGTCATTTCCGGGCATATATTGAGGTTGCTGCCTCCATCTATCAGCACATGAGGAATCGTCATTCCTCTGGCTCAAATCACAACATATAAAGTGTTATTGTGAAACACATGCGGCTTCGAGAGGTCTTCATCTGAGAAAGTGATCGGAGCATTTGTCATGGCCTGATTGACTATCTGGACCATGTCTTCAGGAGTTATGCTCGGTTTCACTTTGATTTTCCGCAACAGATCATTCAACACCTGCTGGTGTTTGGTGGAAGCTTGAGCTAGATCCAAGATTGAGACATTGGATAATGCAGTAATCGGCTTTGGTGCAGATGTCTCACTTTTCTCCAGAGTGGGCTTAATAAAATGCTTGGGGAGCCATGGCATTCTTTTAGCCAACTCAGGAGATACCCCAGCGGGTTTGTAAGATACTTTCATTTTTCTGAAGGCTGCAATGAGGTCCATCTTCTGAGCTTTGGACTGAGCCTGCTGCAACACAAGGACCTGATATTGATCTTACATGTCTTTTCTAGAGCATGGCCTGATATGCTCTTGTGGCTGAAAAGGTTGTTCAAAGATGACCACTGTAGAATGATGGGGAAAGGGTTTTTTCAGAATATCCATATTTTCATCTTCGGCACCCTCTACCAGAAGATTCTTGTCGATAAGATCCTGAACAATATTCTTGAGAACGAAGCAGTTCTCAGTATTATGTCCCACTGTTCTGTGAAATTTACAGAATTGATCTTTGAATTTTCCCATGGGAACGGGGGGATCGACCAGCCTAGGCAATTTGACCATCTCTTTGGTCAACATGTACTCGAGCACAGTCTCGAGTGATTGGTCTAGTGGAGTGAATTTCCTGTCATAACTCCACCCTTCATGCTTTACTTTTTCTCGGGGCTTCGGTTCCTGCTCTAATTGAAGTGGATTATTGTATTGAGGCACTGACTTGCCTTTCTGATCGTTCTTGTTGGAACTTTTTGCCCCATAACAGAAATCTCTATTCTGCCCCTTACGGTGGTTTCAATTATTATTCCTGACAGAATGAGTGAAATGGGTCTTCTTCTTCTGCTCATTTTGGCCGCTATTCTTGGTGAAAGTGAAGCCTTCGTAGAAACCGTTTTCCATACTCAACTCAAGCCATTCGGCTCGCTCTGTCAGTTCAATAAATGTCTTTGATGGTGCAGTAGAGATAAGGCCTCTCAGAGGCTCTGAGAAGTTTCTTAGAATTAGGGACAGAGCATGTCCCTCTGATATGGGGTCCCTCATCTTATTACAAGCAGACCTCCAGTGGTGAATGAAATCTTTGGCCTTTTCATTTTCTCTTTGCTTGAGGCCACAGAGATGACTGAGGGTGGGAAGCACCTCAGCATTAAACAAAAATCTCTCAATGAACATGTTTACCACTTTGTCAAATTCTTTCAGCTCAATAAGGTTGACATGTTCTGAGTACCATTTTGCTACCGTTTTCTCCAAACTGCAGGGGAAACAAAGGAAAAGAGTCCGGTTGTCTCGCTTGAATTTGGAACATTCAACGAAGAACATGGCGAGATGAGCCTTAGGGTCACCAGAACCATCAAATTTGATAAATTTTCTGGGGAGATTCTCGAGATTGTCGTCCCCATCCAAACCATCATAGAAGTCTTTGCTGGTGAAGACTTTCTTGCCCTTGTCGCGGGCCTACAGGTCTCGAAGCATTCTGACCACATCTTTGAACGGCGGCTGGTCAGAGTCATTGATGGACTGCTCTTTAAATCTATGGGCTGACCCTTGTCCCTGAATAGATTTGTGGAATGCCTAATGAGTCTCAAACTCTTCATCTGAATCCTCTGCTGATCCTTCTTCATCAGTTGTATCAACATGTTGGACACGTTTTTTAGACATTTTCACCTACTTCTTGACTGTATGACCCCTAGCCTTTGGCTTCGCTTGAGTCTGCTCTGTACTAGCTTCCGCTTGCTCTGCCAGCATCTTGGTCATCATCATCTTAAACATGGCATACATCTGAGTATCAATGTCATCCTCAACCTGCAGCCCTTGATTTTTGCCTGAACGCGGGGAATTCATTTGATGTCTTCTTTTAAATCGTTGTAATTTTGAAAAGATTTTTAAATGTAAAACATGCGAAAACCAGACATCAAATAATAAAAACCGGTTCTCACTAGTGGATGAGACCGGGTCGAACTCAGGGAACGAGAATATTTCGTATTCAAGTACACAAATCTAAACTATTCTTTATTGCCGAATTATTTGAAATGTAAAATGTTCAGAAAAGGTAAAAACAACTAACTATTACAACAAATGAATACCCTTCGCAGAGGGCGTAAAGTGCAATATTTACAAACCCAATCAAATTCCTAATTCTAAAAATAAAGTAAAAAGAAGCTTTATTCTTCGTACTTCGTGTCATGTAATCGCTTCCGCTCCAATCTTGTGCTATCCTGCACAAATCAAATGAACACGAGCAGTACAAGAGATCGAAATAGGAACTACACTAAACAACTTTTAACAAATCAACTTGACTAACAACTAAGTCAATTAACCAACAGGACAGTAAACTAACTATGAAAACAAAACAAGAAATCAATGAAGGAAACATGAATTGACTGTATTAAAAGAACAAGAATTCAAGAATTTGAAAAACAACATTAACTCCAAGAATTAAAGAAAATAGGAAATGACTGAATGAGGAAAAACAAAAAAATCAGAAAATGAAATTCAGAAAGTTAAACAAAGGAAACTCAAAATGTAAAAAAATACAGGAAATGCATAATGTGAAAAACAGGAAAGTAATTTGTAAAACAGGAAGTTAATGATAAAGAAAAACAGAAAATGAAAAATTAGAAACAAAACATTCAAAAACAAAATAACTAAACAAATAACTGCAATAAGAAATTGAATGAAACACAGTAAATGCAATGCTAAAAAAAATTCTAAACTAAACAGGAAATCTGATAGTGAATGCAAAACTAAAAAAAAATGACTATGAATCAAAACAGAATTTAAAGCAATAGCTATGAACAACAAGAATTTAATAACTGGAAACATGAATTTAAACGATTAACAACAGTAAATGGGAAAAAGATTAATGACATACAATGCTGTAAAAACTAACACACCGAAAATTAATAACATAATCAGAAAATGCAGGAATTCAGAATTAACAACAGGAAACTTAGCAGTAATGAACTAAAATGCTAAAATTAAAACTAAAGCTGAATGATGAACATGAAATGACTAAAAAAAAAACAAGATCGAAATAGGTGATGATACAAAACAGAAACGCAGGATACAAAACAAGACAGAAAAAAAAAAAAACAGGAATTTAGTTTGTGCGATGCAAGAGTTAACAGATATCTAATGAATGAAACTTACATGCTGAATTAACAAAATGAAAAAAAATTAATGAACAGCAAATCGGACACCGAACAAAACACATCTGAAACAACAATTACCTATTTTTTTTCTTTTCTCTCGTTTTTACATTTTTATTTTTATTTTACACAGGATTAATGGAAGAAGAAGAAGAGGAATTGGAATTAAAAGAAGAAGAAGAGAATCAGAAAAAGAAGAAGAAGAAAAATTAGATCGGAAGAAGAAGAAAAGAAAGATCTGAAAAAGAAGAAGAGGAAGAAGAAGAATAAGAAAAGAAGATCGGAGGAAGAAGAAGATGAAGAACAAGAAGATCTGAAGGAGAAGAAGAAGAAGAAGATGAAGAAGAAGATGAAGAAGAAGTAGAGGAATCGGAACTTACCGTGAATCAGAAAAGAATTGGGCTAGAAGTGGCGACCTCCACCACCACGCCGTCGCCAGAATGAAGAGCTTCCACCACTGCCGCCGGCTGGAGTGTAGACAGAGAAAGAGGGAGAAGGGGAAGAATGAGGTAAGGACTACTGGCGATGGTGGAGGAGGTTGAGAAAAGAGGGAAGAGAAGGAAAGAGGGGAAAGAGGACGGTTCGGGCGTGAATGGAAGAGGCCCTGAAATTTTCGATTTTGGGGGTTTTAAAAACAAACAAACCGGCTGGAACCGGTTTGAAAAAGATTTTTTTTTCATTTTGAAAAATGCAAACCGGTTCAAGCCGGTTTTGTTTATTATTTATTTTTTTTTTCAGTTTTTTTTAAAAAAACAAAAACTATGTAAACTAGTTTATCAGAAAGTGTTCAAAACTTAAAATCAAAACTTATTTATAAAGAAACTAAAAAAACTATTCTAACTATTTATATTTATATATAATTTTTTTTTCTTTTCTAAAAAATAAACATTTAAAATGATTTTAAAAACTATTTTCTCTATTGTTTATTTTTTTATTTTTATTTTTAATAAAAACTAAAACTAAACTACTATGACTTATAACAAAAACTAAAATAGGCATAAAAATGTAAAATAAAACTATTTTTCATGCATTTTCGTTTTTTAAATCATTTTAGCACATTTACTCGAAAACTATCATAAAATTGGGTTTTTGAAACATTATTTTATAAAGTCATGCATATTTAAATGTTAATAAACCCTGAATTATATGCATGATCAAATACCCCCATGCTTATGTTTTGCTAGTCCTCGAGCAAACTAGAAAAATGCAAGAAATCAAACTATCACCTAACTCACTTTCGTAGGAATCACGGTTGCATTTATCTCATGCAACAAGCCCTTTCAACCCCTGGGTTACCCCAGTGGACGAGTAAGGTCTCGTGAGGGTTTGCAGTGATGCTACCCACAAACATCTCTGTCATGTATGCATGATATTACACATCCTCACAATCAGTAGGTAATCAAAGACTTTGTTTTCACAAATATTTCCTGTTATTTCAAAATCAAAACATAATTAGAGTCTTTTATATACCACCACAGAAAAGAATTTCTTTCACTTTTCTAAATATCACAATTATTTGTGTTTTATTCTTAGAAAATCCAATAAAAACATATTATTATTTACTTATCCTCACTCATATGTTTTCTACACAGGTTTTCTCAATTACACTTCTAAGCATTGAACTTTTCTTTCTTTTTCAGCTCTTTTCTCAATTTTTTCATTTTTTCACGCTTTTTCTTTTTGCGTATTCATTCTTCTCTTATAGCTTGAGTGTGGTATGCTTTTATGCCTTGTCCAATGTTAATATCTTCTATACTTTTTCAATACATACCAAAAGATATCAACTAAGACATAAAAGTGACTTCCTTCATTCACCTTTATAACGTGAGAGTCAAACATTTCAACTTGTATCTGTTCTCAGTTACTTAGGATCACGAAGTTTTCCACTCTCCTTTTCGAAATGGAATTAAAAGTTTCAACTTACATCTAAGTTCCATCTACTAAGGATTGTGGAATTATCCAAACAACCTAACGCATGCTATTTTTTTTCACTTTTTGAGCTCATTTTGACACTTTTGTTCATTTGCTTAGTTTTTCAAAAATAGAACTGTGCATATTCATATTTATGATTCAAAATAAATTCTAACATGTATCTATCATCATTTCTTTGAAATCCACATAAACAACCATAATTTTTAGATCTATGTCAGAAAAATTTTCATGGGGCTTAAAAATTCTCTAAAAACATCAGATTTGAAATAACATTCATATAAGTTCAAACTATTACTTTAAAAATCTACTTTTCATGAGAGATGTGTAAACACGTGCAAGAACGTAAACAGAAATATCAAGGTGTGCACTCTACACCCTCCCCCATGCTTAAATGACACTGTCCCAGTGGCACTCCCCCATGCTTATATGAAACTACGTGAATGCACATGAAAGGAAATAAATGAGGGAAAAGAATAGAATGTCCTAACATGAAAAAAATACACGTTCTATGAATGTAATGAATGCAATGTATACATGACAAAACACAAAACTCATGAAACAAAAAGAACATGAAAAACTCATGAAAAAGTAAAAACAAAATAAAATCTATAAATTCTAAGCAAATCTAATAATTTACAAGATATGGGTTGCCTCCCATAAAGCGCTAAGTTTCACGTCCCCAGCCAGACGGATCCCTGGAAAAACCTTCATCGTCCATGAGATCAATGGACATGAAGTATCACTCAATGAGGCTCTATGAAGAAAAGAGTGTCATCTGTGACACTACGCACTGTGTTTCCATCCCGTCTACCTCTAACTGTAGGATCAGAACTTTCTCGACGTGAAAAACAGAGATTAGTCTCATCTGAGAGACTGTTCAAGAAATGAGAGTCTAGGACCGACCGAGTATCAATTAATGCAACTTCAGACAAGTGGTGAATATGATCAGGCTTGACTTGGTCAAGCACCTTCTGCATCTGCACCTCTTGCTTAGTAAAAACAATCGATGATCCTACAGGCTGAGACAATGGGGCTTTATATGCATGATGTGGGTAAGGCCCCTTCTTTTGAGGTATCATGGAAATTGACTCGTCAGTAGAAGTGATATGGGGCTCATAAGTCGATTCTCGAGTGGAGTGATACGCCTTCCCACTATGAAGGGATGTAACAGATTTGACTTGCTCATGATGGGAATTGGTGGGTTGCAAGTCAAATGACATGGAATCCTCTCCCTTGGATGTGACAACAGACTGACTATGAAGGTTCCCCTGGTTTTGCCTACTCAATGTCTGAGCTAACTGTCCCATTTGAGTCTCTAGCTTGGCTATTGACTGCGTATGGGAACAAAGAGTGGCCTTGATATCAGAAAAGGCTTCTAACATCTTCTCTTGAAATGCTGAACTTGGAATGGGCTCCTGAGGAGAAGGTAGACAATACTGGGGATAAACCTGTGGAAATATAGGATGCGAGTAACCTTGTGAAGGGTTACTAGGTCTATACTGTGTCTGGGAGGGCTGATGGGATGGGGAAATAGACTGGTTTCGCCAACCTGGGTTATATGATGATGTAAATGAATCAGGCATGGGTCTAGCGAAACCTTGGGCAACATTCACCTGCTCCTGAACGAATTCAGGATATAATGGCGCTGCCGGACAATCTGAAACACAGTGTGCAGGGCTAGCACATAGCTCGCACACTCTTTCTACTGGATTTCTCGAGGAATTGGCTAGGAATTGATCTAACTTCCTAGTCAACTGGTCAACCTTGGTACGCAATTCTAACTCAGACCCAACTTCGGAAATCCCTATTTTCCTAGGACCACTAGACAGAGATGTATTCCTATCGAGCCGTGAAGACAAGGTATGATGCATCGTGTTTTCACTCAAGGTCTCGAATAGAGACCACACCTCGTCCTCACTCTTGAGCATAAAAGTGCCCCCACAAGACGAATCAACCATTTGACGATGCTTTTCAGTAAGCCCGTCATAAAAATACTGCACCAACTGCCAACGAGGCACCTGGTGATGGGGACACTTGCGGAGAAGATCTTTCAATCTCTCCCAAGACTCGTGAAATTGTTCTCCCTCAATTTGAGAAAAATTGGTTATAGCTTTACGAAACTAATTTGTTTTACCAATTGGGAAGTATTTTTTTTTAAATTCTCTTTGCATTCCTTCCCAAGTAGTAATACGAACTGTCTCAAGAGATTTTAACCAGTGCTTGGCTTTATCTTTGAGAGAGAATGGGAACAAAGTTAACCTCATAGCGTCGTCTCCAAAGTTATTGATTCGCACAGTCGAGCAAATCTCAAGGAATTCGTCGAGATGACGATATGGGTCCTCATTGCTAAGGCCATAAAACGAAGGTAACATTTGAATCACACTGGCCTTAATCTCAAAATGGCTCGCTCCTACATCAGGTCTCGTGATGCAGGAGGTGGGAGTATACGTATTTGGCATGAAGTACTCCCTCAAAGGACGGATCAAATGATGATCGTCAGCCATTGCGTACACCTTAGAGTAGACTGGTGTAGCACACGTCCTAAATTTTGGGTTTTCTACCTAACTAACGCACTAAGCGACCAAACCACGCAAACCACAAAGCAAGTAAACTAAAAACAACAAAAACCACGCCGTTACACATAACAGAGATTATGCAAAGAAATATGAAATCTATGTGTACGGTACCAATCGTACACAGTCACCTCTAACAGAATCCTAATAGGTGGGTTGTGCAGAAAAGTAAGCTCGTCTCTAAGATATGCACATACGTGGTTCTAAACCTAAATGCAACACAAACACTAGGCAATAAAGTGAATACTAATATTACGCCGTTCCCCGGCAACAGCACCAAAAATTTGATGTCTTCTTTTAAATCGTTGTAATTTTGAAAAGATTTTTAAATGTAAAACATGCGAAAACCAGACATCAAATAATAAAAACCGGTTCTCACTAGTGGATGAGACCGGGTCGAACTCAGGGAACGGGAATATTTCGTATTCAAGTACACAAATCTAAACTATTCTTTATTGCCAAATTATTTGAAATGTAAAATGTTCAGAAAAGGTAAAAACAACTAACTATTACAACAAATGAATACCCTTCGCAGAGGGCGTAAAGTGCAATATTTACAAACCCAATCAAATTCCTAATTCTAAAAATAAAAGTAAAAAGAAGCTTTATTCTTTGTACTTGGTGTCATGTAATCGCTTCCGCTCCAGTCTTGTGCTATCCTGCACAAATCAAATGAACACAAGCAGTACAAGAGATCGAAATAGGAACTATACTAAACAACTTTTAACAAATCAACTTGACTAACAACTAAGTCAATTAACTAACAGGACAGTAAACTAACTATGAAAACAAAACAAGAAATCAATGAAGGAAACATGAATTGACTGTATTAAAAGAACAAGAATTCAAGAATTTGAAAAACAACATTAACTCCAAGAATTAAAGAAAACAGGAAATGACTGAATGAGGAAAAACAAAAAAATCAGAAAATGAAATTCAGAAAGTTAAACAAAGGAAACTCAAAATGTAAAAAAATACAGGAAATGCATAATGTGAAAAACAGGAAAGTAATTTGTAAAACAGAAAGTTAATGATAAAGAAAAACAGAAAATGAAAAGTTAGAAACAAAACATTCAAAAAAAAAATAACTAAACAAATAACTGCAATAAGAAATTGAATGAAACACAGTAAATGCAATGCTAAAAAAAAAATCTAAACTAAACAAGAAATCTGATAGTGAATGCAAAACTAAAAAAAAATGACTATGAATCAAAACAGAATTTAAAGCAATAGCTATGAACAACAAGAATTTAATAACTGGAAACATGAATTTAAACGATTAACAACAGTAAATGGGAAAAAGATTAATGACATACAATGCTGTAAAAACTAACACACCGAAAATTAATAACATAATCAGAAAATGCAGGAATTCAGAATTAACAACAGGAAACTTGGCAGTAATGAACTAAAATGCTAAAATTAAAACTAAAGCTGAATGATGAACATGAAATGACTAAAAAAAAAACAAGATCGAAATAGGTGATGATACAAAACAGGAACGCAGGATACAAAACAAGACAGAAAAAAAAAAACAGGAATTTAGTTTGTGCGATGCAAGAGTTAACAGATATCTAATGAATGAAACTTACATGCTGAATTAACAAAATGAAAAAAAATTAATGAACAGCAAATCAGACACCGAACAAAACACATCTGAAACAACAATTACCTATTTTTTTTCTTTTCTCTCATTTTTACATTTTTATTTTTTTTTTACACAGGATTAATGGAAGAAGAAAAAGAGGAATTGGAATTAAAAGAAGAAGAAGAGAATCAGAAAAAGAAGAAGAAGAAAAATTAGATCGGAAGAAGAAGAAAAGAAAGATCTGAAAAAGAAGAAGAGGAAGAAGAAGAAGAAGAAAAGAAGATCGAAGGAAGAAGAAGAAGAAGATGAAGAACAAGAAGATCTGAAGGAGAAGAAGAAGAAGAAGATGAAGAAGAAGTAGAGGAATCGAAACTTACCTTGAATCAGAAAAGAATTGGGGAAAAAGTGGCGACCTCCACCACCACGCCGTCGCCGGAATGAAGAGCTTCCACCACTGCCGCCGGCTGGAGTGTAGACAGAGAAAGAGGGAGAAGGGGAAGAATGAGGTAAGGACTACTGGCGATGGTGGAGGAGGTTGAGAAAAGAGGGAAGAGAAGGAAAGAGGGGAAAGAGGACGGTTCGGGCGTGAATGGAAGAGGCCCTGAAATTTTCGATTTTGGGGGTTTTAAAAACAAACAAACCGGCTGGAACCGGTTTGAAACAAATTTTTTTTTCATTTTGAAAAATGCAAACCGTTTCAAGCCGGTTTTGTTTATTATTTATTTTTTTTCAGTTTTTTTAAAAAAAACAAAAACTATGTAAACTAGTTTATCAAAAAGTGTTCAAAACTTAAAATCAAAACTTATTTATAAAGAAACTAAAAAAACTATTCTAACTATTTATATTTATATATAATTTTTTTTCTTTTCTAAAAAACAAACATTTAAAATGATTTTAAAAACAATTTTCTCTATTGTTTATTTTTTTATTTTTATTTTTAATAAAAACTAAAACTAAACTACTATGACTTATAACAAAAACTAAAATAGGCATAAAAATGTAAAATAAAACTATTTTTCATGCATTTTCTATTTTTAAATCATTTTAGCACATTTACTCGAAAACTATCATAAAATTGGGTTTTTGAAACATTATTTTATAAAGTCATGCATATTTAAATGTTAATAAACCCTGAATTATATGCATGATCACCATTTCTTTGTCTGAAGCTGTTGAATACGCGATCCCCTCGACTAGTGCAATTTTCTTTCCTGACCTTGTCTGAACTATTGAATGTCACAAATGCTCTCTGCAGGGCAACATTGATGGTTAGGCTTTTGAAAGAGATTTTGATTGGAAGAGAAATATTTGCTGAGAATTTTGGTAGACAATTGAAAGAATATCCCATTACTAGGGATTGAGTCATTGCTGGGATTACGACAATTGCATTGTCATTCCTTTGCAAAGAAAATAAACAACTGAAAATCATGCCTTGTTATCTAGGCGAGGTCCTCAAACCAAGAATTGAAGAATTTGTAAGATTTTTATTTATTGAAGAAAAAACATGATTGCATCAAAAATATACTTGAGAAAAAGGGGGCGGACAGACAATTTGCCACCACTCTTTATAACTAGCAGAGACACGAGGACCGGGAAATAGTGAAAGAGTAACAAAAGAGTCTCAGCCATATCTGGCAGAATGGTATGTTCCGGACCACTGTGCTGATGTAAGGTCGAATTCTGACACGACTCCTGATAGCAGCCGCATCTCTATGTACTTTTGTCTCTGAGAAAACTGTCGAACACACCGCTCTGGATGATAGTAAGCACAAAAGAATGGACCAAGCAACTTGAATCTCTTGCCATATGCATAGGTGTATCGGGGAGGTGATAATTCTCGATCAAAGTAGTCTCATACCACTTCTTCTTCCTGTAGATGATCAATCATGAACCGGTACCGCGCAACTGGAAGGAGCTTCTTGCCGTTGTATCTAAACGAACTAGCTTTGGTCGACACATGCTGAAGGAACCAAGACTGAAGAGCATAGGTACATCCCTCGACTAGGATGGACTCTCCAAGTGTGAAGCGGGTCAGTCCTTTGTATAGAAAAGCAAGTGCGGCCATAGCTATCAAGAGACGGCTGGTTTGTCGACTTCTCCATCTTCTCAGAAGTTGTACTATTCTGACATCCACATAATTCTGTCTGTCTGGAAAGAAAGTGAGTCCCACAGTGCACAAAACCATCGCATGCTGAATTCTCTCTCGAGCTGTCCTAGACAACGTGCTGACTTCTGCGAATTCTCTATACTGTCGGTAGATCTCGATCAGACTCATGTACTCATTCACATTTTCTACAATCAGTGGCCAAGACTTGCGCCCTGTCATGCGAGCCACGACATCTTTAGGGTCCAGACCCTTGACATTAATTAGAAACTGCTGCTCTAACGAATCTCCAGGCTGATCGACTGGCTCAAGCAGTCCCATAATCTCTGAAAACTCATCCATCAGTAGTGTCATCTCTTCCCACAGAAATCAGAACATGTAGGTACGCGAATTCCACCGCTCTGCCAGCGCATGGATCATATTATCGTTGACTGTCAACTTCCCCACTGCAGATGCCAATTCCAACCCGCAATCGCTCAAGTGGTTCGAAAACATACGAGAGAAGTTTTTGAACCGGACATAGTACCACCGGGGGAAGAAGGGTCCGGTACTGAGAGCTCGATGCTCGGGAAGACTTTGTCGCACCTCGTAGGAGATGTGACCCTCAGGAAAAACAGAATCAAGCTGACTGGATGCCATTGGACTGAAAGATAGGAAGATTAGAAATTAGACTTTTGGAAAAATACAAGAATTTTGAAAATTGCAGGCAAGATAAAATAAAAAGTTGGAAATTCGAAGTCCAGAGGAACGAAAGAATGAAAAATCACCTGGAGTTTTGAAGAAAAAGTAGATAATTTAGAAAAATTGTCTAGGGTTTTTGAGAAAATGAGATATTTCACAAAAGATGGAAAATGAGGTATTTTGGAAAAATTGGGAAAAATATGAGAAAATAAGGCAAAAATGAATATCATAGATTCAATTACAAACAATTATGCACATACAACAATCCCTAAGAAACCGACTCTAAATGCATTGATTTTGAAAGAGCTTTAGGACCCTAATCCTGACTCTAGGCTCATATCAACTGTGTCCAATCATGCTATGCCGATATACTCGAGCCGAGGCTCGATGTACGTGGCATAAAACTCATCTTCGGGTCTAGGCTTGTGTTTTCCCAACATCCTTGAGCGCCTGTCGATATACGTTGGACTATGACCCTTGGTACATGGCAGGGGGCGTTAGCCCAAATAAGTGGCCCAGTTGTGAGGCTCTGTCCCAAACTATGGTTCTGGAAGAGAGCCCAACAACGTGAAGACCGGGTAGACATAGATGGGGTGGTTTTTTAAAATATGATCACATGCAGGCAAACAGAGGGCTCTAAGTCCTAAAGAGATAGAATTTTGAAAGTTTTTGAAGAAGCAAATATTGTTTTCATACAATTCCTAGATTAAGGAGTGTTGTATTTCAGACCTAGGTCTAAGTGAGCATGCATAATTCTCCTCAATATGGTCCTACCAAACAATGTTGTGATCATCGCAAAATTGTTCCTCTCTTGTGATTTCTCTCTCTTCCTTCTCTTTTCCTTTTCTCACCTCTATTTCCTCCTTTTTGAAGGGAGAGAAATAAAAAGAAAGAAAAGAAAGAGAGAAGAGAAAAGAAAGAAAGAAAAAGAGAAGAGGAATTCTTTTGCGGAGTCTCACTTGACCTTAATTTTAAAAATATTTGAGAAAATGACTCACCTCCATTTTTGAAATATTTGCGGGAAAACTGGGAGACGGGATTCGCTCGTCGGTACGAGGTTCGACCGTTCCTGGCGCCTTTACCAGAGGTAATCGAACCAAGGGTCGAATTCATGCCTTTTTGCTTTGCTAGAATATTATCTAAGAATTTATCCTAAGTCTAGATGCACAAAAAATCATGCTTGTGCAAATGCAAAGATGTATGCTCTCTTTTTGAAAATGTTTTGAAATTTTCCAAGTGTTTCTGAGATGAATCTGATGATAGAATGAAAAATGGTTTTTAACTTAGATCTTTAAGATTTAAAGTTCTGAGTTTTTAGAATAATCAGGGCTTGGAAAAATAAATCTAGACTTTGAAATGAACGACTTTGGAGTTGAGATAAAAGGAGAAGAAAGGAAAATCCAAAGTCATAAATGGACTTTGGTTTAGGATTTTGAATCAAAATGGAGATGGGATTTGAAATGTAATTTGAATTTCATTTGTAAATTTTGAAATCAGAGAAATCTAAATAGAATTGAGAGATGAAATTGGTTTTTGGAATTTTGGGAATCTAAACTTGGATTTTGAAATCTAGAAGAGATGGAATTGGATTTAAGAATTGGAATTGAGATGGATTTTGGATCGGAAATGGATTTTGGGTCTGAAGTCTGAGATCCAACGTAGAATTGGGTTCTGGATCCAAAAATGGATTTGGATCTGAAGTCTGAGACCCAAAGATGGAATTGGATTCTGGAGCCTAAAACGGATTTCAGACCTGAAGTCTGAGGTCCGAAGTAGAATTGGATTCTGGATCCGAGAATGGATTTTGGATCTGAAGTCTGAGATCCAAAAGTGGAGATTGATACTTGGAAATCTGGATCCAAGGTGGGATTAGGATCTAACTTTGGCTTCAAATGGAATTTCAAAATTGATTTGAGGATGAATTTCAAAGTCAAATTGGACTTTGAATTTGAAACTTGAATTTGGAATTTAGGAAATGAATCAAAGTTAAATTGAACTTTGAATTTGGTTTCAAAGTCAAAATTTGGACTTTAAAGAAGAGATAGAATTGATGAGTTTGAAGTATAAATTAAAGAAAAAGATGTTTAAAATCACTTGGGTTTTTGAAAAGAATTTTGAGAATATGATGTAATCCTATCTTAAATGATGAATGGATTTAAAGAATTTTGAAATTGGATTTGGAAAAGCATATCTCATTCTTCAAATGAATTTAAAATGAGGTTGAAGATATAATATATCCCTGACTATGGTCATTGAATATATTATATAATAACCACATTTAAATTCAAGTGAAGAATAAAATACATTTTTGGTGCTTTTATAGAATTTAAAATAAAATTAACTCTCAATATACCCTGACTATGACCATTGGTATATATATTGAATTAATTTTGAGATTAAATCCTGATAAAAGAGGAAAATATTTAAAGGAAACATGATGATTTTGAAAAGGATCTAGTGTGGATCCAGTGCTATTTTGTAAAAGATAAAAATTCTAAGTCTTGTTTACATCCTGACTATGGCCATTGAGGTAAATCATCAACTTAGAATTAATTACCTCTTACGAAATGGTGCACGTGCCATTCGTGTTCCCATTTGTGAGAATTTGAGAAATAAAAGCAAAAATGCATGAAAACAAGCAATTCATGATATTTACAATGCTCATTCATTCTTTCTAAGACAGAAATGTAAAATTTCTCTTCAATATCTAAGTTGTTACAATCCTTGAAACTGAAATTTGAAACAACTTCTCTAATCCAAGATGATTTTCCATGACTTCCCTGCAAAAAAACGAGTTAGCATAATACAGGAGAAAAATATTTTGTTGAGAGCAAAATTGTATATGAATGTATTGATTCTGATACCAGATACTACGTTTCTGCTGAATGGGAAAGGCATATACAACGGGTGAAGTCAAGAACCAGGATGGTCCAAGATGAAATATGGTAGTTTATGATAATCCACCATAGGAAAGAAAGGATCTAGTGGTCCATTGTGAACCACTGTGAAAGAAAAACTACTATAGCAGTTCTTAATGAACCATTATAGTCAAGAAAGATTACAGAGGTTCTTTGTGAACCATTGCAAAAGATAACTATTGTAGTAGTTTTTGACAAATTGTTATAAAATGAAAGGGGACCATGGTGGTCCACCATGAAACATGTAGCAACTATGGTGGTTCTTGATGGGCCACCATAAAAAAGAAAGAATATAGTGGCCATGTATTATTATCATGCCCAAACATGAGGGGTACAATGATTAGCAAAAGGGGCATGACCAAAATACAACTGAAAATAATTAGTGACTAGCAAGATGCACTGCTAATTTGGAGAATTTCAGCAATTTAATAAATGTAAATGCATTGCTAACCCACTAATGAAAATAAATTTCATAGTCAACGAATTTAAGTACATTGTTAATATACAAGACTTGAGAAAATACTCAACAAAATACATTTGAATAACAACATGAATGCTTGCGAGTGGGGATATATTGAAAGTTTTGAATGTGGTGTGTTATCACAAATGGCAAGGGTGCAGAAATTTGTGTAAGGGAACATGCAAGTGATAAAATGGTGGAGTGCAGTAAGTGTATGGGTCTTAGTAAAAATGAAAAAAACATACATACCTTGGTGCTGGGATGGAACACTGTGGTGGCTGCTGTAGGCGCAGGAAGTGGATGAACAGAGGATGTGATAGAGGCGGGAAAAAGGGACATACCTTCAACCCATGCGATGCAACCATCACTATCCTCTGGATTTGTCAATTTCTAAAGATTCTGAGAACCTTAGGTTGGCTACTGCTGAGAGATGGAATGACTTTGCTGCGCCAATATTCTGGTTTGAAATTTCATTACGCCTAACCTTTTGAATAGAGATGAAGATAAGTGTGGCTTCTGTGAGGAAACATTGCCTTTTTTAGCTCTTTGATATTACAACAGACCTGAATATATGGTATCTACACAGGATTTATCACATTTTCTGTTGTTTAAGTGTCCCACTGCAACTTTGGGGGAGAGGAATTTGCATCAAATTGATGCTACCACAGAATTTTCTCATTCATATATACTCCAACCAAATGGAAGGTCCACTAACAAGCATCTATGACACATGATGCTGTTAAAACCATTTTGAGAGACCCACTATAACACGAACCATGACGATTAGCGCCGAATAATAAAATAAAGTTTGTCAACCCAGCCATTATCTAAAAAAAAAGGAACAATCAGAAAGCCGAAGGTGTGTAGCTGGAGTGAATAATAAAAAATGAAGAACAGATTTTGAATACCATCAGGAACTCCAGAACAACAAATTTTTGAAAAATATGATCAACACAAGGGTTGATCTTTGAATGTAATAATTCGAAATCAATTTTCAGAAAATATGATCAACATAAGGGTTGATCTTTGAAATGCAATGATTTGATATCAATTTGTTAGAATTGACTTTGAATTCTTCTTGCAGATGATATGATATCAATTTGTTAAAATACGAAATCCTTGAAGATGATATGATTGAGTAAAAGATGAGGAAATCGTGATGGGACTTTAGGTGAAAATCCCAAAATGGTGAAAATAAAAAATTTTGACCAAGTCTCATGGGTGAGACAAGATACTCTTTTTGGAATGATTCAGGTTTATCCCTTAACCTGGATGGGAAGAAGATATATCAAGATGAATCAGGTGAGGAAAGGAATACATGAGAATCTTGATGGGACATTTTGGAGAATGCCTCGTGAAATAGAGCTAAGTAGGATCCTATCCTGGATGGATATACAAAGCATGGATTCCTCGATGGGAAGAACCATGATGGGATTGGAGGGAAACATCTCGTTAGAATGAGGAATCTCGTTGGAACGAGTCTCAGGTTTAACCCAAACCTGAAAGGAAGATACCTCACGAAGCGAGGTTTCAGGTTAATTCTTAACCTGGATAGGAAATCTACCATACGAATTTCTTAAATGGAGAAACCATAATAGGGCCTTCAGAATTTGGATGAACAAATCCGAAAGGGGTTTTACGAGAGGAGGAAAATATAGGGTTCCCTAAAGCTTTGAAAAGGGGAAGAAATTGGGCGTCTCATTGCTGAGACTGAAATAGCTTTTGAAATCTATGATCTCTCGCAGGGGGTTCAGGTTTGGCCCTTAACCTAAGTGGGGAAAATCTACCATACGGATTTCTCAAATGGAGAAAACACGATGGGACCTTCGGAATTTGGACGAACAAATCCGAAAGGGGTTTTTGCGAAAGGAGAAAAATATAGGGTTCCTTAAAGCTTTGAAAAAGGGAAGAAATTGGGCGTCTCATTGCTGAGACTGAAATAGCTTTTGAAATCTATGATATTTCGCAAAAGGTTCAGGTTTAACCCTTAACCTAAGTGGGAGAAATCTACCATACAGATTTCTCAGAATAGAGAAAGCACGATGGGACAGGAAGAAATACTTCCTTCAGAGGCAACTCTTTTGGGAAATATAGAAAACGCTAGATTGCATCAAAATGGATATTGAATGTTTATTTCATTCTTGGAATAACTAGAAAATTTTGCCAATAAAATAAAATTATAGCTGATTCAAACGCTTGGAAATGTGCACGTATGTGCAAAAAATATTTCCTCTTTTACCTAGAGTATTTCCCCCAAATGAGGTTAACTCCTCAATTCTAAGAGTCAGATTCAAATTTTTAGCGCTGATGATTTTCTTCAAGGAAGCTATCCATTTTCCTGATATGAGAATAGAAGAAATATTCTTAATTTCATAAAAGCAAGTAATGAAGGGATATTGATAAAAGAATTTTGCATGAGAAAAGATGACTTCTGGCAACTTTGGCAGTTTGATATCTGGGTGTTTTCCCACGATGATCTTTTTGCACTCTTTTTTAGTCATTGGGCTTTCTCGGTTTTTCACATCATCCTTCATTTGGATGTTCTGACTTTTCTCTCTTTTTCAGGGAAGGGTACGTCACAAACTCCTTCATCTTGGAGATGTTCTGATCCTTCTTTTTCTCAGGGATTATATATGATATTGGCTCAAAAGGTCTTTAGATGTAGCTGGAATCAAATATCTTTTAGGGTTTGTCGGTAGGTTCATCGCACTCGCCTTCATCTCGACGGTGATCTGAACTTTCCCTGGAAGGATTCTTCACAAACTCCTTCATCTCGGAGATGATCCAAATCTTCTTTAGCCCCGAGGGTTTGCTCGCATATTCGTCTTCATCTTGACGACAGTTGAGAGATCTCTTTTGCGGATATTTGATTGCAACTCTTAAACGAATGAGAAGATATGGGTCGAGTGGATTCTTTCTATAGCTCAAGATATTTCCACTGCCTGATTGTCAGAAAGTCATTTTAAAACATGCGCCATAGCCAAGATCAATATCAATTCGCTTCTGTCTTTTCAACATCATTGGAGATTTCTTTCATTGATCATATAGAGGACATTTCTTACATCCTTTTGGTTGATCAACAGGAAGAGATTTGAATTTTACCTCTTTTTCGCAAAAAGTTTCACCTTTTGGAAGGAAATACTGGAGGTAATCTGAGAAAATTCTTTTTGTGCAGTAAGAATATTTAGAATCAGCAAATGCTTTTAGCAAATTGGCAAAGTTTTCATGAATTCTTTGTGAAATAATCATTCAATATAGATTTTGATGAGATCTTGAGTTGCAATCTTTTGATTTTGGAAATACATGACCAGCAAAAGCTAGAACCTTTGAAATACATGACCAGCAGAAGCTAGAACGTTTGAAATACATGACCAGTGAAAGTTGAAACATTTGAAATACCTGACCAGCGAAAACTGGAACATTTGAAATACCTGACCAGCAAAATGCTAAAACGTTTGAAATACATGACCAACAAAAGTTGGAACGTTTGAAATACATGACCAACCAACGTTGATCTTTTGGAAATACCTGACCAGCGAAAGTTGGAACTTTTGAAATACCTGACCAGCAAGAGCTGGAACGTTTGAAATACTTGACCAGCAAAATGCTTGAACGTTTGAAATACCTGACCAGCGAAAGCTGGAACGTTTTGGAAATACATGACCAACGAGTGTTGGATCTTTTGAAATACCTGACCAGCGAAAGCTGGAACGTTTGAAATACCTGACCAGCAAAAACTGGAACGTTTCGAAATACATGACCAGCAAAAACTGAAACGTTTGGAAATACATGACCAACGAGTGTTGGATCTTTTGGAAATACATCAGATTTAAGTCAGATCTTGAATTTTGTAAAAAGAAAGAATTTGATCAGAACACTGAATTTAGAAGGTTACCGACGAGAGAACCAGATTTTCCAAACGAGCTCAACATATGATTGAGAATTTTGAGAAATAAGATGAGCTAGGAAAGTAAAATTTGATGAGAGATTCTGAATTTAATGGACCATCGCATCCTAACTGCATGTGGTCTCTTTTCAGGATTTATCCCCTTATCCTGAACTGGAAAGGAAGGAAAGAAATACCTCGTTAGCAGGAGGCATTAGGTTTATCCCTTAACCTGAAGGGGAAAGAAGGATTTTTAAAGAGAGTAAACCTGAATCTTTGAATTTTGGAAATGGACTAGCCGGAAGGCTGGATTTTGGAAGAGGGTACCGCCTGGAAGTTGGGGTCTCTTTGAAAAAGAAGAGAGTCCAAGTTGGGACTCGAATCTTCAGAAAATAAAAGATAAAGAGAAACTCGAGTTTTGAAAACTTGAATTTTTAAAGAAATGATTGTTTTCCAATGCGAGGATTGGATTCAGAAGGATGTCCTGGTCGGAACTCAGAACTTCAAACGAAAATAATAGATGCGAAACCCGAGCCGGAACTCGGATAAAGAGGAACCCGAGTTTTGAAAACTCGAATTTATAAAGAAATGATTAATTTCCAATGCAAGGATTGGATTCAGAAGGAAGTCATGGTCGGAACTCAAAACTTCAAACGAAAATAATAGATGGAAAACCCGAGCCGGAACTCGGATAAATAGAAACTCGAGTTTCAAAAATTCGAATTTCTAAAGAAATGATTAATTCCCAATGCGAGGATTGGATTCAGAAAGAAGTCCTGGTCGGAACTCATAACTTCGAACGAAAAATAATAAAGGAAAAACCCGAGCTGGAACTCGGATTTCTAAAGAAATGATTGATTTCCAATGCGAGGATTGGATTCAAAAGGATGTCATGGTCGAAACTCAGAACTTCGAACGAAAAATAATAGAAGAAAAACCCGATCTAGAACTCGGATTTCTAAAGAAATGATTGATTTCCAATGCGAGGATTGGATTCAAAAGGAAGTCCTGGTCAGAACTCAGAACTTTGAACGAAAAATAATAGAGGGAAAACCCTAGCTAGAACTCGGATTTCTAAAGAAATGATTGATTTCCAATGCGAGGATTGGATTTAAAAGAAAGTCCTGGTCGGAACTCAGAACTTCGAACGAAAAATAATAGAGGGAAAACCCGAGCTGGAACTCAGATTTCTAAAGAAATGATTGATTTCCAATGCGAGGATTGGATTCAAAAGAAAGTCCTAGTCGGAACTCAGAACTTCAAATGAAAGAATAAAGAGAAGAAGCCCAAGTGAGGATTCGGGTTTTTGACAGAAAGTTTTTAATCAAAAGATTGAGTTTTGAAAATTTGCCAGTGCGAGGACCGGACCTGGGATTGAAAATGACCATTTAGAGGACTGAATTTATTTGCATGTGATCTGATTGCCCCCTTATCTTGACCGGGGAGGAAATAAAATCTGAGAAGGAACTGATGAGAAGAGATAGAAATTGATGAAAGTTTTGACAAAAGAGAAGAATCAAGGAAATTTTATGGAATTTTATTTTTGTAAAAGAATTCTCACAGGTAGCATTGTTGCTCCTATGAGGGGTTTCAAGATTATCCCTTATCCTGAATGGGAAAGGAATAAAATTAAGGCAAAAGTTGATGAAAAGCTTTGATAAAGAATTGAAAGAATTAAAATTTAATTAAGAAATAAAATTGATAAAATTGGATGAAAAAAAAGATTTAGCAGAGATTAATGAAGCTTTAAAAGAGAAAGACATTCAGGACACTCCCTTATCCTGAAGAAAGAAGGACCTCGTAGGATGAGGTTTCAGTTTTATCCCTTAACCTGAAGGGGGGGAGAAGAAAGAAAAGAAGGAAAAAGAAATACCTCATGGGAAAGAGGCATCAGGTTTATCCCTTAACCTGAAAGGGAATCTTTGAAAATAAGAATCAAGAAGAATTAATAAAATGGATGAATAATAAAAATGAATAAAAATTGATAAAATTGATAAAGATGGATAAACAAAAGGTTGATAAAAATTGAGAAAAAGAGTTTGATCCTGCCTGCATGTGGGATCTTTAAAATGAAAGATGGGAAAATCATTTTTTGGAAAGAAAAATTAACCGCGAGAGCTAATCTTTTAAAAGGGGATCATTCATGAGAGATCATCATGAGGGTTAATTTTTTGAAGCAATGATTTGAAAACCAATTTTTAGAAAATATGATCAACACGAGGGTTGATATTTGAATGTAATGATTTGAAATCAATTTTTAGAAAATATGATCAACACAAGGGTTGATCTTTGAATGCCATGGTTCGAAATCAATTTTTTTTTTTAGAAAATATGATCAACATGCAGGTTGATCTTGGAATGTAATGATTCGAAACCAATTTTTAGAAAATATGATCAACACAAGGGTTGATCTTTGAATACATTTATTCGAAATCAACTTTTTAGAAAATATGATCAACACAAAGGTTGATCTTTGAATGCATTTATTCGAAATCAACTTTTTAGAAAATATGATCAACACAAGGGTTGATCTTTGAATGTAACGATTCGAAACCATTTTTTTAGAAAATGTGATCAACACAAGGGTTGATCTTTGAATGTAATGATTTGAAACCCACTTTTTAGAAAATATGATCAACACAAGGGTTGATCTTTGAATGCGATGATTCGAAATCAATTTTTAGAAAATATGATCAACATAAGGGTTGATCTTTGAATGTAATGATTCAAAGTCAATTTTTGAAAAATATGATCAACACAAGGGTTGATCTTTGAATATAATAATTCGAAATCAATTTTCAGAAAATATGATCAACATAAGGGTTGATCTTTGAAATGCAATGATTTGATATCAATTTGTTAGATTTGATATCAATTTGTTAGAAAATATGATCAACATAAGGGTCTGCTCTTCTCCTTCCTCTGGTACCAGAAGCTCTTTATCAATGTAGTCCTGCACAATGTTTTTGAGGACGAAGCAGCGCTCCGTGTCATGCCCCCTTGCTCGATGAAACTTGCAAAAGCGATTCTTCCATTTCCCTTTGGTGACAGAGGGATCATCCTGTTTTGGGAGTTTGATCATTTCTTTTTCGAGCAGGTATTGGAGAACTTCGATCAGCTGACCTAGAGGAGTAAGCTGACGGTCATAACCCCAACCTTCATGCTTTGCTTTCTTCGGCTTACTTGACTTCTGCCGAGTGCTGACCTCTGCCTGGTAGCTGGACTGAGCTTGCATGTTTAGGAGATCTGGATGCCTTTCTTCTTCGTTTTTGACGAAGAGATTCTTATCAAAGCAATCCTGAACGATATTCTTGAAGATGAAGCAATGCTCAGTGTGATGCCCTGTTACTCGATGGTATCCGCAAAACTGGTCTATATATTTTTCCATGACTGTGGAAGGGCTGGCGGCTTTTGGGAGCCTGAGTAATCCGCTAGACAACATGTATTCGAGGACTTTGTCGAGCGGTTCATCCAAAGGAGTGAAATCTTGATCCTTGCTCCAATCCTTACACTTTGATTCTTCTTGCTTCTTGCCTTTCTGCTGAGGACTGTACTGAAGAGGTCTATCATGGTTTTCACAATATTTCCCAATCTGGCCTTTATATTCTCCCAGGTTGCTGCCCTGGTTGCCTTGATTGTTGCCCCTGTTGGCTTTTGAGTTTTCTGCACTGATATGGTTGTGTTCAGTCATGGGGGAGGTGACAGGCGCCTTTCCTTCTGTGGGAGCTTTTCTGCAATTGGCTTCAGCTTGTTCAGACAATATCTCAACCATCATCCTTTTAAATAATTGGTATATCGCGGGATCGATCTCACTTTTGCTGTCCTGAACTCCCTTTCTGACAGATTTTTGAGAATCCATTCCTTACTCTCTCTGCTTATAACTGGGATGTTAGAGCGGTGCAGTCTTTGATCTTTGCGCCGAATCAACTGATAATGCTAATGCTCTCTCTGTAGAGCAAAAATGGGGTTTTTAGAAAAAGATCTAGGAAGAATTTTTTATTAGAGGAAGAAACCATAATCTAAAAATGAAAACATTCCATTACGAGGGATCGGGTTGTCACCAAAATTTGCGACAACCGCATTGTTTTTCTAAAAAGGGATAAACAAGTAAAAAATATGAACAAAGATTAATTTTTAAAAAGGACATATCCTGACAAAGATGTTTTATTTGCAAAAGAAGATAAAGAATTTTGAGAGTAGATGGCAAAGATTTTAAAGAATTTGTAGGCAGGATAAAAAAGAATTAGAAGAAATTAAGAGAAGAAAAAGGAAAATACACCTGGGTTTTAAAACAAGGAGGAAATTTTGAATAATATATATCCAGGTTTTTGAAAAATATAGGGAATATAAAATATCATACAATCATAGATATACAAACAAGGATGCACAAACAGCAATCCCTAGAGGCTGACCCTAAAATGCAATAATTTGAAATGGCTCGTAGGACCTTAATCCTAACTCTAGGGTTCAGATCATCTGATTCCAATCAAGATATATCGATATACCCAAGCCGAAGCTCGAAGTACGTGGCATAGAAATATTCCTCTGGTTCTAAAGTAATGGTTTCCCAACATCCTTGAGCACCTACCGATACACCTCGGACTATGGCCCTTAGGTACGTGGTAGGGGGGCGCGAACCCAAATAAGTGGTCCAGTTGTGAGGCTCTCTCCCGAACTATGGTTCAGTGAGACAGCTCAGCAACGTGAAGACCGGGACAATGTAGGTAAGGGATGCTTTTGAAAACATGTTCAACATGCAAAATAAATCAGATGGCTCTAATGCCAGTCCTAAAGAGATAGATAAAAATGAAGAGAAGCATACACTTGCATACATTGTTTGCATTCAATCCCTAGAACTGAGGAGAGTTGTATTTCAAACCTAAATCTAAGGTGAACATGGAATAATCTCCTCAATATGGTCCTACCAAACCATACTTAGATCCTATATGCAATGATGTCAGCTTAGAACAGAGTCTAGGCTCCTAAGGTTTGCATGAAAATGAAGCTGACATTTGAAGAATAAAGACTTAGATAATATCAAAGCAAAGCAAAAGGCATAATTCGACCGAACGGAGACGTGTCCCATCTCGGTCGCCAAATATGTGATCATCGCAAAATTTTTCCTCTTGTGATTTCTCTCTCTTCCTTCTCTTTTCCTTTTCTCACCTCTATTTCCTCCTTTTTGAAGGGAGAGAAATAAAAAAAAAGAAAAGAAAGAGAGAAGAGAAAAGAAAGAAAGAAAAAGAGAAGAGGAATTCTTTTGCGGGGTCTCACTTGACCTTAATTTTAAAAATATTTGAGAAAATGACTCGCCTCCATTTTTGAAATATTTGCGGGAAAACTTGGAGACGGGATTCGCTCGTCGGTACGAGGTTCAACCGTTCCTGGTGCCTTTACCAGGGGTAATCGAACCAAGGGTCGAATTCATGCCTTTTTGCTTTGCTAGAATATTATCTAAGAATTTATCCTAAGTCTAGATGCACAAAAAATCATGCTTGTGCAAATGCAAAGATGTATGCTCTCTTTTTGAAAATGTTTTGAAATTTTCCAAGTGTTTCTGAGATGAATCTGATGATAGAATGAAAAATGGTTTTTAACTTAGATCTTTAAGATTTAAAGTTCTGAGTTTTTAGAATAATCAGGGCTTGGAAAAATAAATCTAGACTTTGAAATGAACGACTTTGGAGTTGAGATAAAAGGAGAAGAAAGGAAAATCCAAAGTCATAAATGGACTTTGGTTTAGGATTTTGAATCAAAATGGAGATGGGATTTGAAATGTAATTTGAATTTCATTTGTAAAGTTTGAAATCAGAGAAATCTAAATAGAATTGAGAGATGAAATTGGTTTTTGGAATTTTGAGAATCTAAACTTGGATTTTGAAATCTAGAAGAGATGGAATTGGATTTAAGAATTGGAATTGAGATGGATTTTGGATCGGAAATGAATTTTGGGTCTGAAGTCTGAGATCCAACGTAGAATTGGGTTCTGGATCCTAAAATGGATTTGGATATGAAGTCTGAGACCCAAAGGTGGAACTGGATTCTGGACCCTAAATTGGATTTCAGACCTGAAGTCTGAGGTCCGAAGTAGAATTGGATTCTGGATCCTATAATGGATTTTGGATCTGAAGTCTGAGATCCAAAAGTGGAGATTGATACTTGGAAATCTGGATCCAAGGTGGGATTAGGATCTAACTTTGGATTCAAATGGAATTTCAAAATTGATTTGAGGATGAATTTCAAAGTCAAATTGGACTTTGAATTTGAAACTTGAATTTGGAATTTAGGAAATGAATCAAAGTTAAATTGAACTTTGAATTTGGTTTCAAAGTCAAAATTTGGACTTTGAAGAAGAGATAGAATTGATGAGTTTGAAGTAGAAATTGAAGAAAAAGATGTTTAAAATCACTTGGGTTTTTGAAAAGAATTTTGAGAATATGATGTAATCCTATCTTAAATGATGAATGGATTTAAAGAATTTTGAAATTGGATTTGGAAAAGCATATTTCATTCTTCAAATGAATTTAAAATGTGGTTGAAGATATAATATATCCCTGACTATGGTCATTGAATATATTATATAATAACCACATTTAAATTCAAGTGAAGAATAAAATACATTTTTGGTGCTTTTATAAAATTTAAAATGAAATTAACTCTCAATATACCCTGACTATGGCCATTGGTATATATATTGAATTAATTTTGAGATTAAATTCTGATAAAAGAGGAAAATATTTAAAGGAAACATGATGATTTTGAAAAGGATCTAGTGTGGATCCAGTGCTATTTTGTAAAAGATAAAAATTCTAAGTCTTGTTTACATCCTGACTATGGCCATTGAGGTAAATCATCAACTTAGAATTAATTACCTCTTACGAAATGGTGCACGTGCCATTCGTGTTCCCATTTGTGAGAATTTGAGAAATAAAAGCAAAAATGCATGAAAACAAGCAATTCATAATATTTACAATGCTCATTCATTCTATCTAAGACAAAAATGTAAAATTTCTCCTCAATATCTAAGTTGTTACAATCCTTGAAACTGAAATTTGAAACAACTTCTCTAATCCGAGATGATTTTCCATGACTTCCCTGCAAAGAAACGAGTTAGCATAATACAGGAGAAAAATACTTTGTTGAGAGCAAAATTGTATATGAATGTATTGTTTCTAATACCAGATACTACGTTTATGCTGAATGGGAAAGGCATATACAACGGGTGAAGTCAAGAACCAGGATGGTCCAAGATGAAATATGGTAGTTTATGATAATCCACCATAGGAAAGAAGGGATCTAGTGGTCCATTGTGAACCACTGTGAAAGAAAAACTACTATAGTAGTTCTTAATAAACCATTATAGTCAAGAAAGATTACAGAGGTTCTTTGTGAACCATTGCAAAAGATAACTATTGTAGTAGTTTTTGACAAATTGTTATAAAATGAAAGGGGACCATGGTGGTCCACCATGAAACATGTAGCAACTATGGTGGTTCTTGATGGGCCACCATAAAAAAGAAAGAATATAGTGGCCATGTATTATTATCATGCCCAAACATGAGGGGTACAATGATTAGCAAAAGGGGCATGACCAAAATACAACTGAAAATAATTAGTGACTAGCAAGATGCACTGCTAATTTGGAGAATTTCAGCAATTTAATAAATGTAAATGCATTGCTAACCCACTAATGAAAACAAATTTCATAGTCAACGAATTTAAGTACATTGTTAATATACAAGACTTGAGAAAATACTCAGCAAAATACATTTGAATAACAACATGAATGCTTGCGAGTGGGGATATATTGAAAGTGCTGAATGTGGTGTGTTATCACAAATGGCAAGGGTGCAGAAATTTGTGTAAGGGAACATGCAAGTGATAAAAAGGTGGAGTGTTGTAAGTGTATGGGTCTTAGTAAAAATGAAAAAAACATACATACCTTGGTGCTGGGATAGAAAACTATGGTGGCTGTTGTAGGCGTAGGAAGTGGATGAACAGAGGATGTGATAGAGGCAAGAAAAAGGGACATACCTTCAACCCATGCGATGCGACCATCACTATCCTCTGGATTTGTCAATTTCTAGAGATTCTGGGAACCTTAGGTTGGCTACTGCTGAGAGATGGAATGACTTTGCTGCGCCAATATTCTGGTTTGAAATTTCATTACGCCTAACCTTTTGAACAGAGATGAAGATAAGCGTGGCTTCTGTGAGGAAACATTGCCTTTGTTAGCTCTCTGATATTACAGCAGACCTGAATATATGGTATCTACACAAGCTTTATCACATTTCATGCTGTTTAAGTGTCCCACTGCAACTTTGGGGGACAGGAATTTGCATCAAACTGACGCTACCACAGAATTTTCTCATTCATATATACTCCAACCAAATGGAAGGTCCACTAACAAGCATATACGACACATGATGTTGTTAAAACCATTTTGAGAGACCCACTATAACACGAACCATGACAATTAGCGCCGAATAATAAAATAAAGTTTGTCAACCAAGCCATTATCTAAAAAAAAAGGAACAATCAGAAAGCCGAAGGTGTGTAGCTGGAGAAAGCCGAAGGTGTGTAGCTGGAGTGAATAATAAAAAATGAAGAACAAATTTCGAATACCATCAGGAACTCCAGAACAGTAACAAATGAGAATTCTAAGATGTAGAACAGTCTCATAAAACATGAATTTTCTTTTTGTGTTCCTCCAAAAGCTAGTTGCAAAGGGAACATTTTCTGGTCACTTGATCAACACTGACAATTCAAAAACCTGGTTATAGTCACTAGACACCCATACACACATACCATCTGATAATATCGGAAAATAGCATGTAACAGAATAACCATATGAGAATTTTTTTTTTACCGAAGGTCGACATCTCCTGGAACGACCCAACTTGCTTCAAACAGTCAATTGTATATGAATTAGTACCACCAGCTACTTGAAGAAAGCCACGGGACCTGACTTTAACTGTAGCTAGACAAACAACAAATGCTATTGCCCCCTTAGTTGTATCTTTGCCAACGTCTCTACTCATGGGCTGGAAATAATTTCTAAAAATTCCTGCAGCTGAAATGGTTTTGGCCACTAGCCAATGCTGGAATATGACTGCACATCGAAGCCTTGAAATGTTTATCAGACAACTAATTTGTCGATCTAGCTGATCGATCAGCAACACTCTGTAGTTACTGAAATTTGCAATAGCATTCAACAATTTCAATGGTCAAATGAATCAGGATTATGCTCTGTTTAAAAACCCCCAAGTACTCAGAGATTAAGAAAAATAAATTTCGCAGGTGTCTCAAAATCCAGATAAAAAGAAAAATTTCAACCATTGGTAATTCACATATTCAGCGAGGATCCAACACACCTCAGAGGGACATTGCCCAGCAAGCCTAGACATATCCACCTCAGTTTCTGAAAATTCACTCAGAAGATCTAACCACAATTGTTTTATTTTTTCAGCGAACAATAGACCATTTGCCCATTTCCTTAGGTTTTGACAGTAGCAGCAATATAGGACCTGAAATTATTATCTTTGTTCTTCTCATCTGAATCAAACCTCTTATCGAGTTTTGTGGCATGGAAAGATATATTCTAGAGATCGACTAGGATTCCAGGAATGACAAAAAAATGTTTGGGTCTCAATGATGCCATCTTTTTCCGTCACAATTGTCAGCTAAACAAGTACTTTATTTTCATTTTACTTGGACTAAAAATGCTGATATTCATGGATGCAAATGAAAAAAAAATATACAGAACGTAGGATACATGAGTACTAAAAGAACAAACAATCATATGATGAGATGAAAGCAGCATCAACATGATAAAGATGTGACAACCTTTGATGATATCTGTTTAACGAGTGAATTCTGATGAGCAGTAAGAGTAGAACCTGAATTCTTCCTTTTAGAACCTGTAGTGAGCAGCAACGCAGTTGTTGGAACCAAATCCCAAGCTCCTTGATAGCATCTGATAATTTCTTTTCATAGCAGCCTCCAAGAACTCGACATGGGGACTCATCTAAAGGTATATTGAAACTCAGGATTCAGTCAATGCACCATGTAATAGGGCATGAGCCGAATAGTCATAAAGAGCTGGAATGCCGAGTATGATTAGGGCATTCACATTGGTTGCCCCCTGATGTATAACCCAATATGTAGTGACATAAAAGATTTTCCCTGGAAGCAGGAGCAACCACCCCTTTAGTTCTTCTCACTTCCCTTTTGATAGTCTTTGATCATTTGTGCTATAGCCCAGCATGAACCTTCGCTATGGTACTTGATTACAACATAATCATCTTAGAACATCGTGAAACAAACAAATATATTGATCAAATGAGAATCTAAGAATTGGCAATGATACATTCAAGAAGGAACACAACGATCAAGCGAAAATGCAGCAGATATGGTATAAAACTAATCTATTAAAGATAATAATGATTGGATCATATGAGCAAATGCCAAGTGATCAGAATAACCTGAATCAAACGCAATGGTCTGGATGGTTAAATGCTCAAAAGGAGTATAGATAACACAGGAGATGGAAACGAGCGTAAACAGAGAAATAAAATAAAACAAAACCAAAAATTGCAGGGAAAGAAGTCAAAAGGAAATTAACACAGCAGAGGGGAGATACATGATACAAAAATAAAACCACAAAGTACGAAGGAAAATATAAAATAAAATCAAATAAAATATCGGAACAGGGTCGTCCCTTTTGTTGTCGCACGAGAGGGGGGTTGGTATTGCACAGGCAATCTGACTCCCTCGAGAGTGCATTAATGGGAGAAAATCCAAAGTAAAGCGGAGAATATGAAAGAAAAGAACAAATCTAGATAAATCGGCGATGCCATTACGAGGCATCGTCGATCATAGATACATAGAAAAAAAGTTTTAACGGGAAAAAAAAATCTATAGAAATGAACACTAGGAATCAAAACTGTATTATAATGAAGGAGATAATACATGAAATCAGGTTTAAAATTCAGAGAAATTCACGGTTGAAAGATGAAAAAAAAGCGAGGGGTTTCTTACCTTGGTGGTGCCTCTGTGGTAAGGTCGACTTACCTTAGTCGATTGATAAAACCAGGAGAAGCGGCAAAAAGGAGAAAATGAAGGAAACAAAATCGTAAAGGGGGTGATTGAAGAAGCGATCGATTGAGAGGAAGGAGAAGAAAACTAGGGGTGGAAAATGGATCGTCGAAGGAGAAGAAGGTGGAGAGGCAGAAGATGGATTGAAGAGAAGGAGAAAACTTTCGTGAAAGAGGGGTGCGGGGGTGCTTAGGTTAAGGCGCAGTCCTTAGAGAGGAAGAGGGGAAGCCATCCAAGAAGAAGGGTGCGGGGGTGAAGAGGCAGTGTCGACCCCTCTTCCCCCTGCGTATTTGTATAAAGAAAAGGGAAAAAAGTTTTGAGAGGAAGATATTTTCGAAAATTTTGGAAATTTTTTAATGAAAATCAAAAGGGGCGGCTATATTTAGGAAAATTTGCAGAAAGAAGGTTTTACTAAAATGATTTTTGCCAAAAGAGGTTTACTTGATCAATTTTTGTACTTTTTTATTTTTTTATTTTTTGTTTTGCTCTTTTTCTTCATTTTATATATAAAGCTAAGAAAAGTAAAGGATTTAAAATCATTTTAGAATTTTTCAGAAATATTTACAAAGGGAAGGATTTTCTGAGAAATTTGGGGTTGATTTCTTCAGAAAATGGGTTTGGACCCAAATTTTGAGAAAATATTCAAGTTTTAAAGCTCGAATCGAGGAATATAACATGATGGATCCAAACGGATACCGGATGGATTGTCTGAGCCTTTCAAAGGGTTATTTTGGTAATTTAAAATTTTAGTTTAAAAAATTGGGTAACAAAGCTCAGATTTGGATTTAAAATATTGGGTCCAGTTTCGAAATCGAGTTTGAATATATCAACATGGAATTTGACCCGGAAGATCTGAAGAATAATTGAAATTTGGCTTTGATTTTCTCAGAAGAATGAGGGCTAGGGGCAAAAGGGTCATTTTGAAAAACCATTGAAAAATTTGGGGTGTTCACAAATGCCTAATCTACATGCAATCCATGTCAGCTGGGTTCAAGTCTAGGCTCCTAGGTTCACATGATATCAGGAATTAAAGCTGACATTCCATAGAACATAATTTTCATAATTGAGCTAAGTTAAAACACATAATTGATCAGGCGAAGATAGGTCCCATCTCAGTCACCAAACCTGTTATCATCACAAAATTTTTCCCCTCTCTTGCGAGAGAGAAACGAATTTTGCGAGTCAAACTCGACCAAAGTTTTGAAAATTGTTTTGAAAGTTAACTCACCTCCATTTTAAAAATTTGCGGGAAAATTCCGTGGAATGGGATCCGCCTATCGGTACGAGGTTCAACCGTTCTTGGCGCCTTTACCAGGGGTAATTGAACCAACGATCAATTATGCGCTCTAACTTGACTCAAATATCTAAATTATGCTCTATTTTTCCTAGAATGCACAAAGAATCAGGCTTGTGCTATGAAATTTTGAAAAGATGCAAGTTTGAAAAAATATGATGTTTGCTTTGGAAAATTGAAATATGCTGGAAAAATGATTGGAAAAGTGCTTGAAAATTGAATTCCTGGGAAAATCATTGAATTTCATTGGAAATCAGAAATTGGATTGGAAAATGAATTCTCAAGAAATTTGAATTTTGGGAAAATCGATTTTTTTGAGATTTGGAATTGCTTTTCTGAGAAAATGGATTTGAGAATCTTGAGAAAATCAAGAAATTCATTGGAAAATGACTTTTGAAATAAAAAATTGATTCTCAGGAAACTGGGTTCTCAGGAAAATGGGAAATCTGAGAAAATTGATTTTTTTGAAAACTTGAGACTTTGAAATTTGAGAATTTTAAAACATTGAAAAATATTGATTTGAACTTAGGAAATGCTTTGAAATGTCATTTGAAAACTTAGAATTCTGATAAAATCTAATCCTGAGAAACTTGGAAATTCTTAAGAAAATTGAATTTTCTGAAATTGAAATTGGAAAATAAATTTGAAAATAATACAATTTGAATGATATGAATGAATGAATATGAATTTGCAAGGGATCTTTAATTGAGAAATTGGAAAATCTTTTTGAAACTTCAAGAAATGCAGTGCATTTTTGAAGTTAGCCTAAGTGTGTAGGTTTTCTTTGTATTCTGACTATGGCCATAAATACGAATCCCATCAAATTTATAAACTCCATAAGATCTTGTGCACATGCCATTCGTGTAAACCATAGTGAATTTGAAATAAATGTGCATGAATCATACATTACATATTGAAATTTGCAGAAATTAAACTATATGCAATGCAACCCTATTCTAAGCAGAAATGTAACTCTTATTCCAAATATTACATTGCTTTTTATATTGAATTGAATAAAATTAATAAATAAAGTGACTAAGCCTTTTTCTTGAATGTTCCTGTAAAACTGGAAAACAAGGTTAGCACAAAAATGTAGGTTTTTATGAATTTATCCAAAAATATGGAAAATTATCAGATATTATTCAGATATAAACCCAAATTCATGCCCCATTTGATATAAACATGATAAATAATAAATAAATTTCTAAAATAAACTTGAAAATCTGAAATTGGGGTAAAAATGACCAAAATACCCCTAATGACCTTGAAATCAGGGTTTTTTGAAAGAAATTTTGGAAATTTGAAAATCAAATGAAATAAATCAAATACAATATGATGATATGCATGAAAATTTATGAAATTAGAAACTGAAATTTCGAAATTATGGTCAAAATGACCAAAATACCCCCGACAACAAGACTATGGCCCTGAAACCAGGGTTTTCTGAAATAAATTTTGCAAAAATGGAAAATGTGAAATGCAAATGACATTGAAATTAACTCTAATATGATTCTACATGCTAATTTACATGAATAAAACTCTAAAATGGTGAAAATATCATAAAATATCAAATTTAACCTGATTTTCACTTCTGAATTTAACATTTGGCATTGATTTATGAGCTTGGACACCTAAAATAACCCTAAAAACAGAATGGAGCTCGAAAATCTAATTTTTTTGTACTTTTAAATATAGAAATTCAAATAAAAACCCTAAATTTTGTGATTTTTTGCCTTAAATATTGATTCTAAAGGAGATTTCGGATATCAAACTTCTATAAAAATTTCCTAATATTTATGAGATGACAGAAGACAGTAAAGCAAGGATTTTTTCCTTTTACACTTTCTAGTTTTGACCTACGGTCGGAGCTGTACAGCTCCGGCAAGTCGGATCGGAATCCGGCGACTCTAGGATTTGCGGGAAACAGACATGTTTCGGTAGAAAATGTGAGAAAAATAACAGACAGATGGAAAAAAGGCTGAAACTATGGGAAAATATCTCTGACAGACAGGGGAAAATTTTATCTTTTGACATTATTGATATTCGAGTTACGTTTTGGAAAAGGGCACACTGTTATCAGAGACCCAAATCTTTGAAATTTCTGGATATTTGAATCTGTCAGACAGAAAAGAAATTTTTGGTAAAAATACTAAGACAGTTCCAAAAATCCCATAATTTTGGGAAATGACAGGAAAATATGTTAGGAACAACTTTTGTTTTGAACGTTTTTGTATAGGGGCTACGGATTGGGTGGACTCAGTGCATTCAGGTCTGTCTATACCCTGACAAAGGAAATCGAGATTTTCCCAAGGAGCTGGGAAATCTGTTTTTTGACAGAGATCAAAACTAACTGAAAAAACCTTAAAATTTCCAGATCATCAGTAGATTTGATTATAAATTCACTTTGATTTTTTAAATACGATTCGAATCTCCCACAAGGGTGGTACCGGAGGTTCTTGTCTGCAAAAGCGCAAACTGGAAGTTCAAAAAGACAGAAAATCCGATGTCAAGCTTGATCGGTTTAGAAGGGTTCTGAAACCCAAATAAATTCAAAATTTTGGCATGATGTCACAAACAAGATAACATAACTATAATAAAATTTTTAAAATTTATAAAAGATAATTTTTGCATGAAATGACGACTAAACCAGACGCCTAAGACAGAACATGGTAAATTACCAATATAGACTGAATTAAATAACAAGGAATAAAAAAAATGAAATTAACTGCAATATACAGAACGTAAAATGTATTTAAACCTGGAAGAAAACATGAAAAACTCAGGGGGCATGAATCATATTCATTCTTATTTTTGTGGCTACGAGAAGGGAAGATCCGGTCCATTGATTGGACGGATTCTTCTCTTTCAATAGCAAACCTATGAAATACATATATTAAAAAAAAAAACTAAAACAGATATATAGCATATAATGAAGAATTTGGATATGAGGGATCTTACCTTGGCTTGGGTAGGGATGCTGCACCAATGGATGGACTGCGACTTGGGTGGCGCCGGTACCAAGGTAGCCAAGGAGCTGGAAGTTAGGGGAGCTGTCTTAAGGTGGAGAAGCTGCTGTGGATGTTGCAGCAACGATGGACGTTTGAACCGACTGAAGGCTGCTCCAAAGCTTGCTGGAAGGCTTGAACCGGCTGGGCGTGGAGGCTGCAGCTGGCTGGACTGGGCTTAAGGTAATAGCAGTGGTGGCTGAAACCAATCTAATGTGATAGAGGTGGCTGAAGGAGGCCAGTTGTTGGAGCCGGCTGGAACTACCTTAGAGATGGTTTGCTGCTGCTCGGCTTGAAGGTGATGATGAGGCTGGTGGCTGCAAGGTGGCAATGGCTGAAGATTGAAGATGGAGCAGGGAAGAAGATGGCTGTGGTGGCTGCAGCAGCCAAGGGGGGAGAAGGAGAGAGCTAAAGGGAGAGAGAGAGAGAGAGAAGGAGAGAGAGAGAAAGAGGCGTTGAATGAGTTGGGCCAGCCATCTTTTTCCTTTTTGTATTGAACTTAGGTTTTGATTTCAATAAAACCTAAGTTTCCATTCTTCTCTCTAATGAGCCATACGTGAATGGCTATGACCTTGTGTTTTTTGAAAAAGAAGGAAAGGAGGTAAGGAAGAAAGGGGAAAGAAGGAAGGGAAAGAAAAGGAAAAAAGAGGGGAAGAAGGAAAAGGAAAGAAAGGGGAAGAAAGGAGAGAGAAAGAGGAAAGAAAAGGGGGCTGGAAGAGAAGCTAGGGTGGTCAACCCTCTTGTGGGTCCCACCTTAGAAAAAAAAAAAAAAGTAAAGAAAATAAAGAAAATGTGAATTTTTTTTCTTTTTCCTATGTAAATTAAAATAAAAATAAAAAATAAAAAATAAAAAATGCAAATGGATGGGCCATCTCACAGGGGGTCCAAATTCCACTTTTGAAATTCATTTTGATGATTAAAGGGGTAAAATAGTCTTTTCATAAAATTTCTAGACGAAATGAGCTATTTTTGGCAGTTTTTAAAATGAGCTCGGATTTTGAAGTTCAATACCTCGTTGCGAAGCAAATCCAATGTAGAATTTGAAAATTTAATTTTGAAAGAAATCCAAATTGTTTCTCTCAAGAAAATACTTCCAAATTTATTTCCAGGCGAAATGAGCTATTTTTGGCAGTTTTTGAAATGAGCTCGGATTTTGAAGTTCAATACCCCGTTGCGAAGCAAATCCAGCATAGATTTTGAAAATTTGAGTTTGAAATAAATCCAGATTGTTTTTCTTGAGAAAATATTTCTAAATTTAGAATCTCGGGGGTAAAAATGTCAATTTTGGAAAATCAGGGTTTGAAATTGATTTATGAAAACTTTTAAAACTCAATCTGGATTGAAATTTATAAAACTGGAGTTCTGGACTTCGAAAATGGAATGAAATGTGATGAAATGTTGAGAAAAGATATGAAATGATGAGAAATGACATGCGAAATGCAAACCCTAAATGAAGAATTTTGAATGTTAGACCCCGATTGGCAGTTGTACCAGTTTAAAAAGCTTAAAACTGATAAAATTTGCGAAATAGCTCAAGAAATGATTTTCGGGTTCTACCGGGCCAGAGTGACACTGAAAATTGAGGTTTGAGCTGAATCAAACTGAAATGAGCTAGATTGAACTGGATTCTAGAATTTTAGAACTCAAATGAACTGATCTGACACTAACTCAACTGACCTTTCTGACTGAATTTTCAAGAAAAACTGCCATTTTTAGAGAAATGGTACGGAATGATCACTAGAATGAAGTGAATTATGAACCTGAACTGTGTTTGAGCTGAGACAAAGGTCAGTATTACTGAGATGAACTAAAATTGAGGCTCAAACACTAGCTCAACCGACTGAACTCAGCTCAATTTCAGCTAAAAGAGCTGAAATGGACTAAAATGGGCTTCTGGACACTTAGAAATGGTTTTGAACTGAAACGGGAGCACTCGAATTCCTGGTGAGCTCAAGTTAGACTCTGAGGAGTATGACTGACTCAGAGACAATTGTTTTGGATTTGAGCAAGAAATGAGCTCATTTCTGAAGAAATGATCCCATTTTGGCAGGAATTGTCAAAAATGAAAAATGGTCTGTTCATTATGGGCTCGGATGAGATTGAAATGACTGATATTCTAACTATTCTGAACTGACCCACAAGCTTGGTTGACTCCGACTGACGGGGGTCTGGGATGACCTAGGGGTAAAATGGTAATTTTCCTAACAAAAATGGGTAAAGTGATGATTTTCTAAAACCGACTCGAGGTTTGACTCCTACATTGACCTAACAGGGTTGGCACTACTCGAGGAGGGTTGTTTGAGAATGGATGAGGAAAATTTGGGGTGTTTACACCTAACTATGGCCATTAATATATATTTTGAGTTAATTTTAAGTTAAACTCTGATAAAAGAAGAAAATATTGAGAAATATGATGATTTTTAGAAAGAGATCTAGTGTGGATCCAATGTTATTCCATAAAAGATAAGAATCCTAAGCATTGTTCACATTTTGACTATGGCCATCAATGTGGATCATTTGCTTATGATTAATTACCTCTTATTAGAATGGTGCACGTGCCATTTGTGTTTTCCCATTCGTAAATTTTAAAAAAGAAAAAGGAGAAATGTGAAATAAGCATTTCTAGAGAGTCTACATGAACATACATAAAACTCTTTTCAGTATCTACTCATTACAACCTTGATTTGAATCTAAAATTATGAAAGCTTCTAATTTTAAGGAGGAATTTAGCACTTTAATCTCTTCTGCAAAACAGAGTTAGCAGGATGCCACATATAGAAGAAGATGAAGACACTATCTTGGAAATGCAAAAGTGGACATGATCATTTCTTTTCTAATGAGAACACCTATACAAAATTTGCTATGCTTGTATCAAAAATAAAATACACGCATATACATATTTTATACTTACGAGGCAATGGCCTCTCAAGCCAATGGAAATCTACATATGAGAAGGTGCATTCAATGCCTTGGTGTTTAATGGAGGTATGTATGATGAATGACATACTAGAGATATAACCCTAATGTGATGAATATGCCTAGGTTAAACTAGATATAAATGCCTAGACAAGAAAGTATATCAATGCCTACAAGGATGGAAGACTTATATAAAATGAAACATCCATGCATGACTGAAATTTTACCCAAGTTGAAATTTCAATGCTAATATGCCATTTATAGAATGTGGGTGCAACAAGATTGCTGACTGTAATTGTTGAACATAGGTGATTAATGACATGAATGATACTATGATGAATAAAGGGTAGACTTAGCAGCAGTGCATTGTATTATATATAATACATAATGATAATAGCAGGTGCATTGTTGTAAATGCAATGGGTAGTAACACTGTAGTAGGCTCTACAACATGTGCTATGAAAAATGATGCTTAATATATAGATGCAAATAAGTGCATAGTGGATTTGATGTTACAGTGGGTAATATGTGGTGATGCACCATATACAGGGGAATGCAGGAGGTTAAAAACTAGGCAAAGTGTGACAGCATGCATACAGATGGACATAGTATAGGTGGTAGAGTGGTTGTTTAGGTGCCCGGTACCCAACTCTACTATGTTTACCAAAGTTCAGATCTAAGTGTTCCATTATACTATCGAGCACAAGCCTTCGCCTGTGGCACCCACCGGCTTCCACAAAGTCAGGAGTGTGTAGCTGAGTGCAGAACAATGACCACGCTAGTAGTGAGTGGGATGGGTTCACAACAAGACACATGGATCAACATCTATGGACATATGCTTTACCTTGATTTAAAAAATTTGGACAAATGAATTAGAGCCTTTTCTGGGTTTCCTTACATGATGTATCAACAAATTTTAGCAAGCATAGCCCTATTTAATACATCTAAATATGACATAGAGGAGGGTTTTCAATTTCACCAGTATGATACACATGAATAGAACATGGCTAGTATAATACATTGCACGACTATAGTATTTTAAACAGATGGTGGCTTACCTGCCAAGCTGCTGAAGGGAATAATATCTACACTTTGAGTTGTCATATGTACAGAGGAAGTGTGGGCAGCAAGGAAGTGAATCAGATGGTAAATATGGTGAATGCTGTGTGCTCAAAATGATGAGCTTCTTCAGTCCATTCCAGAATATTGTGACTTTATACGTTAGCTTGATCTTGGATAAGTAGTTATGAAGACTAGATGCTACTTCTTCCTAAACAAAAAACTTAGCATACCACCATCATGATCGATGGACTGAAAACTTTTAAGGGGCTAGGCTCCATTTTGTACTTGCACAACGTCCCTTATATACTATGTGTAATGAAAAGCTTCAGCAAATAGCTGCATCTTAATATCCCGCAGAGGATTGTAATCGCTTGAAAGTTTGTCCTGAAAGGTAATTACGATAGAATCAGTAGAGAGAAAATTTCCTATTTTGACAAGGTTAAAAATGGCGTGTCATAAGATACAGTGAAAAACAAACATATTTCTCTATGCACAAATGGAAGACTTAACATCAAACCCATACCTTCAGTGGTGGCAATTATCAATGAACAACAAGACGAACTACTAGCAAAAACCTCTGATGCATCTCCGGCATAAGCTGTTAATTCTCAACATGAAATAACATAAATCCAATGTACAACAAGAAACCAGTTAATGTGAAAAAGACTGTATAGTATTCATATGAAAAACCAATTTCTTCACTTTGTGTTTCGATTCCTGTAAAGCACTTGAACTCTTACCTATATAACCGATTAATGGAAAGTAAGATCTTAGTAATAAAATGGAACCATACATTATTTCATAACAAATTATAAAAATTAAATGATGTAAGTGGAAGAGGTACAGAAGTTCAAAGTTCACTGTAAATGTTGTAACCAATTAATTGACAAGTTCACGAACATAAATCCCAAATTTCCTCTTTACAATCTAATGGTTGTCAGAGATATGATTTTGCATTGATCTTGACTATCAGAATGAATATGTTTTAACCCTACAGATTTGTTCTGGCGCCGATTTTGGGGATCTAAAGTCTTATATTCCCAATCTTCAAATTAATTTTCAATGGTTGGGGATACTTCTGGACAGGTGTGGTAAGGAAGTTGGATTTTGGTTCAGTATGAACTGATTCCTGGAAGTTGGAAGAATGGGAAGCTAGACACTGTTGCTGTTGATGATGGAACGTCCTGGTTCATGGACTTACGACTCTACACTGAAAACCAGTAGATGGGGCAGAAGTTGCAGCATCCCTGCACATAATCCTTTTCCTTGATGACTGCTTGAAGGTCTACAATGTTTGGGTGGGGTCTGATGATTGAGCCATGAATTCTATCTTTAGTTGGTCCTTACACACTTCTTCTTACGTGCCCAGCCCATTCTTTGCAGTGGATTCGCATGCTGATAGCTCCCCTGTCAACACATCCGAACATGATCTGATGACCCCAATCTTGGCTTGAGTCCAATTGTTCTCTAAGCAAGTGCCTATTTTCCCATTTACACAGTTATGTTGCACCTGGAATTCAGCTTCATCAGAAAACAAGCTTAGTAACAATTAGCCAAAGTTAAATCAGAAGATAAGCTTTTTGTAACAGTCAGTCAAGTATACTGAAAGTTTATTGCCCTTCCTAATCGCTGTTACCGGTCTTTTTACATTTGATGTCTCTGTGATTGCCCCAACGGATCACTTGAACCTACATATCTGAAATATAAAGGGGCTCCTGTATCTTTCATCTCAGGGTCACATTACTGTTGGGCTGCAGGGATGCCGGATAACTTGAAAGTGATAAAAACATGAGATGCAATGGAACCATCAGTGTATCATGAGATCAACTAATAGCCAGTGATGCAGGAAACCTCTGGGATCAGTGATGCCAGATAACGCTTACATAACCAACTTAACAGATATGGAAATCTGGTTTAGAAAAAAGAAAGAAAATGTGGTGAAAACCAGGTAGGATGTGTATCTGATAGGGAGGGGGGGGGGGGGGGGCAGTAAAGTTGAGCTAAATATAGGATGCCTCATGTTATACTATACTGGTGAATTGAATGAAATTAATAGGTGAAACGCCACGATTCTGAATATCTTTGAATCGCAGACGATGGATAACCAACTGTGAACGAAATCAAAATAAAGGCGTGATGTTGAACAGAAAAGGGAGGGCACGATGCCTTGATACAGACAAGAAATCTATATCAACATTACAATCGAGACCATTAGATGATCAAGAAGCAAAAAAAAATAAAAAGAAAAAATTGCAAAACCAAAGGAAAATCAAAACATTGCTCGATTATCAACATAGAACAGAGCCTTGGAGAAAATATAACAAAAAAAAAATGAGAAGAGGAGAAATAAAAAATAAAATGTTGCAACACTACAGATCGATGAGGCCATAAGCACATCGATACTGTATAAAATGTCGTGGTCTGGAGCATATGCTCAACACGCATAAACATTTATCAATGAAAATACCGAAATGTAAATAACCTAAAAAAGAAAATAGAGGGGTTAGAGAGAATCACGAAAAGGAAATGTTGGGATAGAACTATCCCTTTGCTGTAGCCACAGATGGATCAATCCTGCTATATGCAAGTCGATCACACCTTCAAGGCCTCATAAGAATAAAAAAAAGAAAACGAAGAGGAAGGTGGGCTACGAAGAAAGAAATGCGATGAAATGAAATTTCTTACAGAGAATTGAGAAATATAAAGGAGATGGTAGATACTTACCTTAATTCTGCAAAGTTGAAGTGAGAGGGAGTTGTGGCTTTGTTGCAGGTATCGGCTTCCTTGAGCCGGGAGAGAAGAGACCCAGGGAGAGAGAAGAAGAAAATGCAGAAGAAGCTGGTGGGAAGGGTGAAGATGGATCGAGAAGAAGGAAAAGAGGGGTGTGGGGGTGAAGAGGCGGTGTCGACCCCTCTTCTCCCTGTGTCTTTTTATAAAGAGGAGAAGAAGCATCGAGAAAAAGAAAATTTCAGAATCTTTGAAAAAAAATTTAATAAAAATCAAAGGGGTGGCTCTTTTAAGAAAATTTGCTAAAAGAGGTTTTTACAAAAACGATTTTTTATAAAAAGGGGGCTTACTTGATCAATTTTTCTATTTTTCTATTTTTATCTTTTTTTTGCTCTTTTTCTTCATTTTCTATATTTTTGCAAACAAAACTCCAAAATCATGGAATTTCTAAACTATTTATAAGATTTTACAAGTATTTACAAAAGAAGGATTTATTGAGAATTCGAGTTCATCTTTGGAAATTTTCTTCAGAAAAATGGGTTTAGATTCGGGATTTAAGAAAATATTCGAGTTTTAAACCTCGAATCGAGAAATACAAAGCAGTAGATCCAAATGGATGCCTGATGGACTGCTCGAGCCATTCAAAACTATTTTTTGGTATTTTTGTAATTTCAACTTGAAAAATAGACAACAAGAGTCAAATTTGGATTTTGACAATGGATCCGGATCCGAGATCGATTCAGATATGTAAAATGATTTTAATTTCAATAAAATTTGAGAAATAAAATTTAGATTTAAAAGTGACTCAATTACTCAGAAAATGGAATCAGGGGCAAAAAGGGAATATTTAAAAGATTTTAAAAATTTTGGGGTGTTCATAGATGCCCCTCTTTTCTACTAAGCTGGTTGAAAGCCGAGCTTAGTGGTAAAGATAACACTCAAAATTTTGAAAATGCCCCAGTCAGCAGATTTGAACTGGGTGTGGAAGAATTATTTTGAAAACATGGCTTCTCAGGCTTAAAACCTTATCCTGAATGGTTTTGGGGAGACAAAATCCTCGAAAATGATATATCTGAATAATAGAAATGAGGAAATCGTGATGGGACTTTGGGCAAAGATCCCGAAATGACGAAAGGTAAGAATTTTGATCAAATCTCATGGGTGAGACAAGATCAGCCTTGTGGAATGACTCAGGTTTAGCCCTTAATCTAGATGGGACGAACATACATCAAGATGAATTTGAATGAGGAAAAGAATACATGAGGACTTTGATGGGACATTTTTTGAAAATGCCTCGTGAGATTAAGCTCAAGTAAGATCATGTCCTGGATGGATACACAAAGCATGGATTCCTTGATGGGAAGAACCATGATGGGACGGGAAGAAAACACATTGTTAAAACGAGGAACTTCGTTGGAACGAGACTCAGGTTTAACCCAAACCTAGAAAAGGAAGATACCTCGAGGGGCGAGATTCAGGCTTAACACTTAACCTGAAGGGGACGACCAAATGAAATCCTTGAATGGAGAAACCATGATGGGACCTTCGGAGTTTGGACGAACAAATCCGAAAGGGGTTTGCGAAAGGAGGAAAATGGGGTTCCCTAAAGCTTGAAAAAGGGATGATTTTAGGCATCTCATTGCTGAGACTGAAATAGCTTTTGAAATCAACGACCTCTCGCAGAAAATTCAGGTTTTGCCCCTTAACCTGAGTGGGTACGACCATACGGAATCCTCGAATGAAGAAACAGTGATGGGGCAGGAAGAAATACCTCTCCTGAATGAGGCAACTCTTTTGGAAAATGTAAACAACTCTAGGTTACTTCAAAAATGGATATTGAATATTTATTTCATTCTTGGAATAGCTAGAAAATTTTGCCAATAAGATAAAATTATAGTTGACTCAAACGCTTGAAAATGTGCATGTATGTGCAAAAGATATTCCCTCTTTTACCTAGAGTATTTCCTCCAACGAGGTTAACTCCTCGGTCTTTAAGAGTCAAATCCAAAATTTTAGCGCTGATGATTTTCTTCAAGGAAGCTATCCATTTCCTTGATATAAGAAGAAAAAGAAATATTCTCAATTTCATAAAAGCAAGTAGTGAAAAGATATTGATAAAAGATATTTTTGCATAAGAAAAGATGACCGTTTGGCAACTTTGGCAGTTTGATATCTGGGTGTTTTCCCATGATAATCTTCTTGCACTCTCTTTTGAGTCATTAACTTTCTTGGGCTTTTACATCATCCTTCATTTGGATGTGTCCTGACTTTTCTCTCTTTTTCGAGGAAGGGTACATCACAAGCTTTTTCATCTTGGAGATGTTCCGATCCTTCTTTTATCTCTGGAATTCTATTGATGATATGAGCTTAAAAGGTCTTTAAATGGTAGCAGAAATCAAATATCATTTAGGGTTTGTTGGTAATTTCATCACATTTGCCTTCATCTCGAAGGTGATTTGAACTTTCCCTGGAAGGATCCGTCACAAACTCCTTCATCTCGGAGATGATCCAAATCTTCTTTGGCCCCGGGGGTCTAGCTTGCATATTCGTCTTCATCTTGACGATAGTTGAGAGATCTCTTTTGCAAATATTTGATTGCAACTTTAATGGTTGAGAAGACATGGATTGAGTGGATTCTTTTATAGCTCAAGATATTTCCACTGCCTGATTGCCAGATAGTCATCTTTAAACATGCATTATAGCTATAATCAATATTGATTCGCTTCCGGTTTTTCAACATCATTGAATATTTCTTTTACTAATCATATTGAGGATATTTCTTTCATCCTTTTGGTTGATCAACAGGGAAAAGATTTGAATTTTATCTCTTTTTCGCAAAAAGTTTCACCTTTTTGGAAAGGATACTAAAGGTAATCTGAGATGATTCTTTTGTATAGTAAAATGTTTGGAATCAACACATGCTTTTAGCAAATTGGCAAAGTTTTCACGAATTCTTTGTGAAATAATCACTCAATATAGATTTTGATGAGACCTTCTGCTGAATCTATGATTTTGGAAGCTTCGATCTGTAAAATTGAGACCTTTTATTTAACGGCCAATGAAGAAGCTGGGACTTTTTTATTTAATGACTAGTAAAGACTGAAACCTTTGATTTAATGACCAGTGAAAACTGAGACCTTTAATTTAACGACCAGCGAAGGAGCTGGAACCTTTGATTTAACGACCAGTGGAAACTGAGACCTTTCATTTAACGACCAGCGAAGGAGCTGAAACCTTTGATTTAACGACTAGTGGAAACTGGGACTTTTCATTTAATGACCAGTGACAAACTGAAAACTTTCATTTAACGACCAACGGAAGTTGGAACTTTTGATTTAATGACAAGTGAAAACTGGGACCTTTCATTTAATGACCAGTGAAAACTGGGACTTTTCATTTAACGACCAGCGAAGGAGCTAGAACCTTTCATTTAACGACTATTGAAAACTGGGACCTTTCATTTAACAACCAGCGAAGGAGCTGGAACCTTTCATTTAGCGACCAGTGAAAACTGGGACTTTTTATTTAACGACCAGCGAAGGAGCTGGAACCTTTCATTTAACGACCACTGAAAACTAAGACTTTTCATTTAACGACCAACGAAGGAGCTGAAACCTTTCATTTAATGACCAGTGGAAACTGAGACTTTTCATTTAGCGACCAGCGAAAGAGCTGAAACCTTTCATTTAACGACCAGTGAAAACTGAGACTTTTCATTTAACGACCAGTGAAGGAGCTGAAACCTTTCATTTAACGACCAGTGAAGGAGCTGAAACCTTTCATTTAACGACCAGTGAAAACTGGGACTTTTTATTTAACGACCAGCGAAGGAGCTGAAACCTTTCATTTAACGACCAGCGAAGGAGCTGGAACCTTTCATTTAATGACCAGTGGAAACTGGGACTTTTCATTTAATGACCAGCGAAGGAGCTGAAACCTTTCATTTAACGACCAGTGAAAACTAGGACTTTTTATTTAACGACCAGCGAAGGAGCTGGAACCTTTCATTTAACGACCAGTGAAAACTGGGACCTTTCATTTAACGACCAGCGAAGGAGCTGGGACTTTTCATTTAATGACCAATGAAAACTGGGACCTTTCATTTAACGACCAGCGAAGGAGCTGGAACCTTTCATTTAACGACCAGTGAAAAGTGGGACATTTCATTTAACGACCAGCGAAGGAGATGGAACCTTTCATTTAACGACCAGTGAAAACTGAGACCTTTTATTTAACAACCAACGAAGGAGCTGGAACCTTTCATTTAATGACCAACAAAAGTTGGAACCTTTGATTTAATGATTTGATTTAAGATTGAGACTTTCTGAGAGACAAACATGGATTGAGTCTTGTGACTGAACTTTGATCTTTAGATTTGAAGATTTTGAGAAGTAACCTGTGCAAGGACTGGGTTTTTCAAATGAACTTGGTCTTTAGATTTTGAAAATTTAGCAAAACAGCCAGTGCGAGCACCAGGTTTTCTCAAATGAACTTGATCTTTAGTTTGAAAATTATGAGAGATAACCAGTGCAAGGACCGGGTTCCTTAAATGGACTTGCTCTTTATTTGAAAATTTTGAAAAATGACTGGTTCACAGACTAAGTTCCGAAAAAGGGTTCGATCTAAGACCAAAAATTTAAAATGACCAGTTTGAGGACTGAATTTTGAAAGCATACTAGTAAGAGCACTGAATTTTTGAAAATGTACCAGTACGAGCACTGGATTTTCCAACTGAGAGCCGGGAAAGAGACCGACATTCTTAAGATATTTGGAGATCGAAGCAAGAATAATTGTCGGGGTTTCAAGATTATCCCTTATCCTGAAAGCAGACAAAAAAATGATTCAGGTTTATCCCTTAACCTGAAGGGGAAATAGAAGATTTTGTGAAGAGATAACCTGTGACTTGAATTTAGAAGGGATATGACAAGATTTATGATTTGGATGAACCAGCACAGTTAGTTGTATGCGGTCCAATTTTCAGGATTAACCCCTTATCATGAACGAGGAAATGAAAGAATAAAATTTTGAGAAGATAGAAGGAGATAGAATTTAATGAAAGTTTGATAAAAATGGAGACAATTTTGAGGAAATTGATTTATTTTGTAAAAAGAATTCTCACAAGTAGCATTGTTGCTCCTATGAGTGATCTCAGGATTATCCCTTATCCTGAATGGGAAAAAGAATACCTCGAATGTCGAGGTTCAGGTTTATCCCTTAACCTAAAAGAGGAGAAGAAAAATTTATAAAAGTGGAGAGACATTGAATAAATTTATGAAAATTTTGTTTTTGAAAAGAATTCTCACAGGTAGCCTTGTTGCTTCTGTGAGGGGTCTCAGGATTTTCCCTTATCCTGAATGGGAAAAGAATAGAATTTAAGGAGAATTAATGAAGAAAAATCGATATAAATTTAGAAAATCAATAAAGATTGATGAAACTTGTGTTGCAAAAGAATTCTCATAGGTAGCATTATTGCTCCTATGAGAGGTCTCAGGATTATCCCTTATCCTGAATGGGAACACCTCGGACAATGAGGGTCAGGTTTATCCCTTAACCTGAGCGGGAACAACATAAAATTTATAAAAAGTGGGGAAAGATCGAATTTATGATAATTTTGTTTTTGAAAAGAATGCTCACAGATAGCCTTGTTGCTTCTGTTAGGGGTGTCAGGATTATCCCTTATCCCGAATGGGAACACCTCGGACAACGAGGGTCAGGTTTATCCCTTAACCTGAGCGGGAAAGAAAAGATTTAGAAATACCTCATGGAAAAAAGGCATCAGGTTTATCCCTTAACCTGAAAGGGTATGTGAAAGAATAGAATTTTGGGGAAAATTAATAAAGAGAAATTGATAGACATTTACAAAATCGAGAAAGATTGAAAAATTGTCTTTAGAAAAGAATTTTCATAGGTAGCCTTATTGCTCCTATGAGGGGTTTCAGGATTATCCCTTATCCTGAATGGGAACACCTCGGACAACGAGGGTCAGGTTTATCCCTTAACCTAAGCGGGAAAGAAAAGATTTAGAAATACCTCATGGGAAAGAGGCATAAAGTTTATCCCTTAACCTGAAAGGGTAAATTAAAATAAGAATTGATAAGAAGAATTAATAAAAATGGATGAAAAATCTATAAAATTTGTTTATGATTAAAGCTATGTAGAGAAAAGGATCCATCCAATGGATGGATCAGATCCCCTCTCATTAATAGCATACATTAAACAGGTTTTCTACCACTCTGATAAATTTTTATCATTTTTGAGTAAGTTCCATGTTATGAGCATTATACTTGATTTTATTTTGCATTACTTAGTTTAGTCATATTAGAAGTTTATCATGTGTTAACACTTAGATGTTGCAGTCCAACCGTTATTTCATGCATGAATCCTCTTCTATAAATCCTAGAATTTTTATGATGCTCATGTTTGATTGTTCTTGATTTCCTGCCAAAAACGCATGTCGATTTGGGTTCTGCAATTCGATTTCAAAAATAAAAAATTAATCCACCATGGTGAAATTCCACTAGAGGGGGGGTGAATAGTGAAATACGATGCAGATCGATAAAATAAAAAATAAGGCAATAAGGCACAACACAATAAACACAGGATTTATACTGGTTTGGCCGAGTTACTGACCTACATCCAGTCCCCAAGTAAAACACTTGAGCCTTCCACTATAACATCCGAGTCACCGGATAAATAGAACAACACCCTCTTCCTCAGAGGTCTACTTCTCTCAACAGAGAAGGGAAACACCCTCTTCCTCAGAGGTCTACTTCTCTCAACAGAGAAGGGAAAACACCCTCTTCCTCAGAGGTCTACTTCTCTCAACAGAGAAGGAAAAACACCCTCTTCCTCAGAGGTCTACTTCTCTCAACAGAGAAGGAAAAACACCCTCTTTCACAGAGGTCTACTTCTCTCAACAGAGAAGGGATACAGCATAGATCAGAAAGTTACAACACTTTCCTATAGAACCTTCAGAATGATATGCAGAGTATGAATGCACGTATGAAGATTCTCAGAATGATTTTTTTCTTTTCTTACACACTCTTGTATTTTTCTGAGAGCTTTTCTTGACTTTTTCTTTTTCTTTTTCTCTTTCTTTTTCTCTTTCTTTTTCTAAGCTCTTTTCTCAGAGTGTCGAGCAAGAATTTTTCTCGTTGAAAGCTTGCTTGTCTTTTCACACTGTTGTGTTTGTATATATATATAGTCTTTAGAAAACTAGTCGTTGTCTTTTTGAAATGATTGTCCTTTTGGGATATGAGAAGTCAGGTCATTTCAAAAACAACTTAGTGTAAAAAAGATAAGTGTACTATATTGCTTTTTCAAAAAGTCTTCTTTCCATACAAAGCATTTTTGGAGTACACTATTCGTTGGTGTATTTTAAATGAGTTATTATTTGTATTAGGTCTTTTCTCATAATAAATGTTCTGTAGTATTTTTGAACGTTGAAGTGTAGTTTATCATGTAGTTTTGTCTTTACTCAATTTAATGGTTTGTAGTACATTGAACGTTGGAATATATTCTATCATGTAATTTTGTCTTTACTCAATTTAATGAATATTAGTATATTAATATTTTTCTTACAAGTCGTCACTTATAATAAATGTATGTAAGTGTGATAAATGTTTGTTGAGTACTTTATTTATAAATGGTCATTTCTTAAAAGCTTTTTGGAATATCATTTAATGTTTAGAGAAGGAATGATGACTTTAAGTAAGTCGACATTCTTGAGTATGGGTTTTATTTATAAATAAATAGTCATTTCTTAAATGCTTTTTGAGGTGGCATTTAATGCTTACAGAAAGAAATGGTCATTTCTTATTTTAATAAAATAATATTTATTTTCTCAAATCGTCAATTCTAAAATGAATGGTTGTGAAGTACACTAAATGCTTGAGTAATACTTATATTACAAATAGTCATTTCTCAAATAAATGCTTGTGTATTATCTTTTCATAATTTGTCTTTTCTTACATAAATGTTTATGTATTATGAACAAAAATTTCTTACGTAAAAAATTGTGTATTGTGAACTAATGCATTTTGTCTTTTCTTACATAAATGCTTATGTATTATGAACCAATACATCTTTTCACATTTTGTCTTTTCTTACATAAATGCTTATGTATTATGAACCAATACATCGTTTCACATTTTGTCTTTTCTTACATAAATGCTTATGTATTATGAACCAATACATCTTTTCACATTTTGTCTTTTCTTACATAAATGCTTATGTATTATGAACCAATACATCGTTTCACATTTTGTCTTTTCTTACATAAATGCTTATGTATTATGAACCAATACATCTTTTCACATTTTGTCTTTTTCTTACATAAATGCTTATGTATTATGAACCAAAATTTCTTTCGTAAATGTTTGTGTATTATGAATTAATTCATTTTGTCTTTTTCTTTCATATTTGAAATCATTAGCTTTTATATCTTGTCAAAATGTCTTTTTCATAAATGCTTGTAAGAAAGTACAATTAATGCTTTTGAAATCATGAGCTATTATATATTGTCAAAATGTCTTTTTCATAAATGCTTGTAAGAAAGTACAATTAATGCTTTTGAAATCATGAGCTATTATATCTTGTCAAAATGTATTTTTCATAAATGCTTGTAGGAAGTACAATGATTTGTTTCAAAAAGGTGTTTTTGAAATGCTACAATATACATAACGTATCCTTTTATGAAAGCTTAACTTTTTGTAAATAAATGGCTTGTATGATTTCAAAGCATATAGTCTAATATGAAATATGCATGCTTCTGAAGGTTCTGTTACATATGACTCTAAAGAAGAAAAAAGTCTTCATCTTGAGGAAGCCGATCTTCTTGGATAATCTTTATGAATGTATGGCCCATCAAGCTTTTTCTTCAAAGTAGTATGATTGCATCAAATAGTTGCACTTGATCAAGTTGTCTTCACTCTTCTTAAGTGAAATAACCTTGCATCAAATACTTGTTAAATACATAGCACATCATATCCAGTCATAATATAACATATTCAGTTTCACATATGAAAGCATATCATATTTATCATATCTCATGAAAGCATATCATGTATTTATCATGTATCATATATATGCATCATGAAAGCATATCATATTTATCATGTATCATCAAAACATAGTTTCTCAACACATGGGAGATTTGATTCATTTCATAAAAAAATGCAGTAGAACCACGGTAGAATCTATTTTTTTCCAGTATTTTTTTGGATTTTTCTAAAGAGATTTGATCTCTATCAAAATTTGGATTTTTTAGACCTCTATGAAAATCTGGTTATATCCTTGTCAGGGTCTAGACCGACCCTAATCTGCTATGGTGAGTCAATTCATAGGTCCAATGCCAAAACCATCAGAAGAGGAGTTGTTTCTCATGAACTCTTCTACCATTTACCAGAATTTCTGGATTTTTAGGGTTCAGATTCTTATTTTTCCAGATTTTACAATTTCACTGTTGAATTCCCTGTTAATTCAATTTTATCAGACATAGAGGTCTGATAATCCTCTGTGTCCTTCCATTCCATATGTCCAATTCCAAAACTGTAAAAAAAGGATTTGTTCCTCTGTGTGTCAGAGACCTTCTTATAAAATTTCAGCCATTTTGGCCACTGTTTCCATTTTTCCCGTATTTTTTATGAAAACCTATCAGTTTGCCCTAAATTCCAGAGTCACCGGATTCCGACCGAACTTGCCGGAGCTGTAGACCTCTGACCATAGGTTGAATCTGAAATTTGTAAATGGAAATTTTTTTTCCCTAACTGTCCTCTATCACCCCCATAAAATTTGGGGTATTTCTATGGTAGGTTAGTACCCAAAACCATGTCATCATTTGGTCAAATCTAGATTTTTAGGCAAAAATCATGTAATTTAGAGTTTTTATTTGAATTTCTATATTAGAAAATACCAAAAAAATATATTTTTGGATTCTATTCTGTTCTTAGGGTTATTCTAGATGTCCATGCCAAATTTGAGTCAATTCCAAGCTCATTTTTCTTTTGTGTTAGTTAATTCTTAAAATCAAAAGCGAAACTCAAACGAAAATTAGGATAAATTCAATATTTTGTGATATTTTCACATTTTTAGGGTTTTAATATGTTTATCATCATCTCACATCATATTATAGTTGATTTCTACATTTTTTGCATTCATTTGAATTTCAAAATTTGCATTTTTACAAAAAATATTTTAGAAAACCCGAATTTCAAGGCCATAGTCTGGTTATCAGGGGTATTTTGGTCATTTTACCTCAATTTCGAATTTCCAAACTTTGATTTTCATATTTTCATCATATCATATAATCTTGTGTTTGATTTATCATTATTTAAAATCCAAAAACTCATTTTTATAAAATAGCTTTTTAAAAAGCCTTGATTTCAAGGCCATGGTTTTGCTATCAGGAGCATTTTTGTTATTTTGACCCCAATTTTGAATTTTCAAACTTTATTTTTGAATTTTTCATTCATTTTTATCATATATTTCTTATGTTTATATCAGAGAGGTATGAATCAGGTTTATATTTGGATAATATCTGATAATTTCTCAATAATTTCGGATAAATCCAGATAAACCTACATTTATGTGCTAACTTGTTTTCTAGTTTTGCAGGAATATTCAAGAAGAAGTCTTTTATTTCTTTTCTTTTATTTTAATTCAATATAATATCAAATTATAATATTTGGAATAAGATTTACATTTTCTGCTTAGAATAGGATGCAGTGCATATAGTTTGCTTTCGTAAAATTCAATATCTGATGTATGATTCATGCATATTTTTACAAATCCACTATGGTTGACATGAATGGCACGTGCACAAGCTCTTAGAGAGTTGACAAACTCGGTGGAATTTGTATTTATGGCCATAGTCAGAATACGAATGAAACCCAGATTTGTGATCTTTGTATTAGCCACATTCAGCTTACACTCTTAGTCTAACTTCAAAATGCACTGCATTTCTCAAAACTCAAAAAGATTTTCTCAGTTCCTCAAAGCAATATCTTTAAAATCCATATTCTTTCATTCAATTTGCATCATTTTCTAACTCATTTTCCAATTTCTATTTCAGAGAAATCGATTTTCTGAAGATTTTCTAAGTCTTTCTCAAGAATTGATTTCCTCAAAAACTCTGGGTTTTCAAATAATGTTTCAAGTATTTTCCCAAGTTCAAATCATGATTTTCCAATTCTCAATTACAAGGTTCAAAGCACAAAATTCAATTTTCTCAAAATCTTCGGATTATTCCTGAAACAGGTTTTTCTTAGAATTCTCAAATTTCCCTCAGAAATCAATTTTCATTTCAAAAGCAATTCAAATCTCAAAAATCGATTTTCTTAAAGTTCTAATTTTCCTGAGAATCAATTTTCCCTTCAAAAGTTATTTTCCAATGCAATTCCTGATTTCCAATAAAGTCCTTTTCCAAGTATTTCAATATTTCAGAAGCAAACATCATATTTCTCAAAATGTGCATCTTTTTAAAACTTCATAGCACATGCCTGATTTTCTATGCATTTTAGGAAACTAGAGCATAATTTAGATAATTTGAGTTGAGTTAAAGCACACTTTTGATCATTGGTTCGATTACCCCTAGTAAAGGCGTCAGGAACGGTTGAACCTCGTACCGACAGGCGGATCCCATTCCATAGAATTTTTTAGCAAATTTTAAAAACAAAGGCAAGTAATTTTCAAAAACAATTTTCAAAAAACTTTGGTCGAGTTTGACTCGCAGAATCGTTTCTCTCTCTCTCACAGAGGGAGGGAAAAATTTTGCGATGATAACAATAGCATCTGTCGTCTTTTGCGTTGTTGAAAGATTATCCTTCTCTCCGAAAGGATAGCCTTTGTCGTCTTTCGCGTTGTTGAAAGATTAGCCTTTTCTCCGAAAGGATAGCCTTTGTTGTCTTTCGTGTTGTTGAAAGATTAGCCTTCTCTCCGAAAGGATAGCCTTTATCGTCTTTCGCATTGTTGAAAGATTAGCCTTCTCTTCGAAAGGATAGCCTTTGTCGTCTTTTGCGTTGATAAAAGATTAGTCTTCTCTCCGAAATGACAACCTTTGTCATCTTTCACGTTGTTGAAAGATTAGCCTCACATTTTCTCCGAAAGGATAGCCTTTGTCGTCTTTCGCGTTGTTGAAAGATTAGCCTTCTCTCTGAAAGGATAGCCTTTATCATCTTTCGCGTTGTTGAAAGATTTGCCTCACTTTTCTCTGAAAGGATAGCCTTTGTCATCTTTCGCGTTATTGAAAGATTAACCTTCTCTCCGAAAGGATAGCCTTTGTCGTCTTTCTCATTGTTGAAAGATTATCCTTCTCTTCGAAAGGACAACCTTTGTCGTCTTTCACGTTGTTGAAAGATTAGCCTTCTCTCCGAAAGGATAGCCTTTGTCATCTTTTGCGTTGTTGAAAGATTCGCCTCACTTTTCTCCGAAAGGATAGCCTTTGTTGTTTTTCGCATTATTGATAGATTCGCCTCACTTTTCTCTGAAAGGATAGCCTTTGTCGTCTTTTGCATTGTCGAAAGAGTTGCCTTATTCCTCTTTGAAAAGATCACCTTGTTCGTCTTTCGTGTTGTCGAAAGAGTTGCCTTACTTCTCTTTGAAAGGATTATCTTGTTCGCCTTTCGTGTTGTCGAAAGAGTTGCCTTATTCCTCTTCAAGAAAGTTGTCTCATTCACCTTTCAATTTACCTCCTACAATTGACGTTTATCATTTTCATTCCCCGATCAGGTTAAGGGTTAAACCCGAGCCTCATTCTGATAAGGTATTTCATCCCTCTTTCAGGATAAGGGTTAAACCTGAACCATTCTTTGCAACAGACAATTTTTTAAAAGCTATTCAGTCTGAGTCATGGGACACCCAAATCACTCATTTTTCCAAAGCTTTTAGGAAAAACCATTTTCATTGCCTTCTTTGCGACCCCTCATTCCTACATGAGATATTTTTTGTCTGATCCAGGTTAAGAGCAAAACTTGAACTTCACTTCTACAAGATGAACCTTTCTTCTTCATTCTTCATTTTATATCTACTATTTTCATCAGGGCTAATTTCTTCAAACCAGTCAGATCCTTCTAACTGAAGCATTTTTTTTGTATATAGCCCAAATTTGGTGTGTTTTTCTTTGCCACTAAACTCGGCCCTAAACCAGCTTAGTAGCAAAGAGGGGCATCTGTAAATACCCCAATTTTTTCTCATCCATTCTCAAACACCCCCCTCGTGCTGGTGCCAACCTCGGTAGGTTATTACAGGAGTCCAACCCCGAGTTTGTCTTAGGAAATTACCATTTTACGCATTTCACTAGGAAAATTACCATTTTACCCCTAGGTCATCCTAGATCCCTGTCAGTCAGAGTCGACCAAGCTCATTCTTAAGCTCAGAACAGTTAGAATGTTAATCATTTCTAGATCACCTAAGCTCACAGTGAGCAGGTCATGTTCATTTTTGGTCATCCCTGCCAAAATGGGTTCATTTCCTCATAATTGAGCTCATTTCTAATTCAAATTTGAGCTAATTGTCTCTGAGTCAGTTATTCATAGTCAATCATATTCCCCTGAGTCTAGCTTGAGCTCACCAAGAGTTCAAGTGCTCCAGTTTCAGTTCAAATCCATTTCCTAGTGTCTAGGAGCCCACTTTAGTCCATTTCAGCTCATTTTAGCTGGAATTGAGCTAAATTTAGTCAGTTGAGCTAGTGTTTGAGCTTTAATTTTAGTTCATCTCAGTATTACCGACCTTTGTTCTAGTTCAAACCTAGTTTCAGTTCATAATTCACTTCACTCCAGTGATCATTTCTCACTATTTCTCTAAAAATGATAACATTTCTTGATAATTCAGTCTAAGAGTTCAGTTGAGTCAGTGTCTTGTCAATCCATTTGAGTTCTGAAATCCTAGAACTTAGTTCATTCCAGTTCATTTCAGTTCAAACTAGCTCAAACCTCAATTTTTAGAGTTACTCTGGCCCGATAGAGACCAAAAATCATTTCTTGAATCATTTTGCCTATTTTTGTCAAAATTATTACTTTTTGAACTGGTACAAGTGTCAATCAAAGTTTAATATCCAAAATTCTTCATCCAGGGTTAGCTTTTCGCATGAAATTTCTTATCATTTCTCATCGTTTTCCATCATTTCATATCATTTCATTATATTTCATTTCATTTTCGAGATCCAGAACTCTAGTTTTAAAAATTTCAATCCAGATTCGAGTTTTTAAGTTTTCAAAAATCAATTTCAATCCCTGGGTTTCCAAAATTGACATTTTACTACCAAGACTCTGAATTTAGAAATATTTTCTCGAGAAAACAATCCAGAATCTCTTCAAAGTCGATTTTTAAATGTTTAAGCTGAACTCACTTCGCAAAGGGAGATGAAACTCCGAATTATGAATTTCATTTTAAAAATGCAAAAAACTTTCTATTTTTAGCTCAAAAATCTTTCTTTCAAAATTTTTATAAAATCACGTCTCTTTGGTTTTTCAAATAATTTTAAAACCATTCTTTTTAAAAATAAGTGGGGCCCACTCAAGGTGGCCGCCACACTTAAACAAAAAAAAAGTAAAATAAAAGCAAAATAACAAAAAAATAATAAAAAACTAAATTAGAGCAAGTGGGGCCCACCAAGGTGGTCGACCCCCACTTTCTCTCTCTTCCTTCCCTTTCCTTTCTCTCCTCCCTCTTTTCTTTCCTTTCTTCCTTTTCCCCTCCTCTTTTTCCTTCCTTTCTTCTCTTCCTTTCCTTCCTTTCTTCTTCCTCCTCTTCTTTCCATTCTTCTTCTCTTCACGTACTCCCTTCTTCCTCTTCTTTCCCTCCTTTCCTTCCCCTCTTTCTTCCTTTCCCTCCTTGGTCCAGCCACTATAAGACTTGTCATCTATTTCTAATTCCCCTAACACACACACCCTAGGAGGATACGAGAGTCTCTCTCTCTCTCTCTCTCTCTCTCTCTCTCTCTCTCTCACACACACACACACACACACACACGTACCCCTTTAGCAAAACCCTACCTTCCTCCTTAGCATCAGCTCCAGCCCTTCCTTAAGCCTTGCTTCATCCCTTCCATTAAAAAGAAAACAACTCTAGCCGGTGCAAGGAGGCTCCCTCCTTCTTCCTTCAGCCATTTCTTCGGTCATCTTCAAAGCAGTCGGTCCTCCCCTTTGTGGCAGCCCCTCCCTTGGTGCAGTCACCTTCAACATTGGAAGTAGTTTCAGCCATCTCCAGTAACCTCACTGCATCAACCATCTCCAGTCTCACTGCATCACCTCTACCTTCAAACCTTCTTCCATCGGTTTAGCATCTTCAGCAGCCACATCAAGCTACACCTCAACCTTCTTCCAACCTCCAACCTCCAGCTGGTTCAGCACCACCCTTTGCACCAGCCTCATCATCCTTGCAACCTTCTCCAATAGTGACCTTCAACCATTACAACTGAACGTGCAACATATCCAGCCTTGTTCAACCTCTAGCAGTCACCATACAAGAAGACGCCCAGCCGGTGACCACCTTCCTCAAGTCATAGCTCCAGTCGGCCCCTATTTGATAACAGCTTACCCTCCCCAGCAACATCCATCAAGGTTGCATCCTCCTTTGTTTGCAGTAAGGATCCAAGGTAAGGTTCCCTTTTGCTTATTAATTTTTTTTTTATTGTTTTGCAATCTCCCCTTTTCCGCACCTTGATATGCTACCTCCAAGCTTCCTCTTCATAAGTGGGACATGCAGCCAAGTTAAACCAGATCCAAATTAATGTAAGGATCTTTTTCATGGCCTTGAAATAATAAAAAAAAGGAGTAAAACAAAAAAAACACATATCACATGTGTGGGCTAAGTGAATGGTGAGCCATCCATTCGATGGATTGGATCTCTCATTTTGAAAGCCAATATCGAAGTAGATCATGCCCCTATTGATTTTTATTTTAGTTTTATATTTCATGTAGTTCATATTTAAAAAAAGTGCATCTAGGTTAGTTTCATTATTCCTTTAATTCATTTTACATAGTTTTATTAAATACTTAATTTAGAATCCATAGATTTTCATTTATGTATAAAGTCCAATCATTATTTCATGCATGAATTTTCTTATATAAATCTTGAAATATTCAAGATAGTCATATTCTCTTGTTTGTAATCTCCTTCCAAAATTCTAAATCAATCCGAGTTTTGTGACCCCATCTGAAAAATCGAAAACCAAACTGGGTTTTTAACCCTGTGGAAATTCTAGATCTCCCTGTAGCAGACTTGTCCATTCAGAATCTCCCCCATAGGAGATCTGATTCACTCTCTAAAAAATACAGTGGCTTCATGATTAAATCTACTATTTTCCTATATTTTAGAGGGTTTTTCTAAGAAAATTTGTTATCTTCCAAGATTCGGTTTTTACAGACCTCTGTGAAAAGTCTGTTACAGGCTTGTCAGGGTCTAGACCGATTCTAATCTGTTGTGGCTTCCCAACCCGTAAGTCAGATGCTCTGACTATCAAAAGAAGAGTTGTTTCTCAAAACATCCTTTGTCATTTTCCAAAATTTCAGAATTTTAGGACTTAGATTATATTAATTTTTAGATTTTACAAGTTCACCTGTCAATTCCGTGTTAGTTCAATTTTATCAGAATTAGAGGTCTGATAATCTCATGTGTCCTCTGTAACCATAGGTCTAATGCCAAAACTGTAAAATAAGAACTTGTTCTTCTCTATGTCAGGGACATCCTTCTAAAAATTCAAAAGATTTAGCCATTGTTTGCTATTTTTCCTGCAATTTTTACCAAAAACTGTCAGTTTGCCTTTTATCCTAGAGTCACCGGATTTCGATCTATCTTGCCAGAGATGTAATTCTCCGACCATAGGTTGAATCCTAAATCTGTAAAAGGAAAAAATATTTGCTTAACTTCCCTCTGTCACCCCATAAAATTTGGTGCATTTCCATGGTAAGCTTCTATTCAAAATTAGGTTGTCAACAGGGCAAATTTAAATTAAAAGGCAAAATCATCTATTTTAATGTTTTTTTATTAATTTCCATATTGAAAAATACCAAAAAAATAGATTTTTGGATTTCATTCTGTCATTAAGGTTAATCTAGGTGTCATTGCCAAATTTGGTGCAATTTTAAGTTTATTTGCCATGTGAATTAGTTAAATTATCAAATTCAGGCAAAATTCAGTGATTTCTTGATATTTTTTCATTTTTAGGGTTTTATCATGCATATAATCATCTCATATAATATTATATTTGATTTTAACTTCATTTTAATGCATTTTAATTTCAAAACATTCATTTTTTATAAAAATTATTTTTGCAAACCCTGATTTCAAGGCCATATTCTTGCTATCAAGGGCATTTTCATTATTTTCACCTCAATTTCGAAATTCCAAACTTTCATTTTCATATTTTCATGCATACAATCATATCATATCATCTTGTGTTTGATTTTATCTTCATTTGAATTTTAAAGCTCTCATTTTACAAAATATCTTTTTGAAAACCTTGATTTCAAGGCCATAGTCTTGCAATGAGGGGCATTTTGGTTATTTTCATCCCAATTTTGAATTTCCAAATCTTATTTTCGAAGTTTCAAGCCATTTTCATCATTTATTTTTTATGTTTATATCAGGGAGGTATGAATCAGGGTTTATATCTGGGTAAAATCTGATAATTTCCCAATATTGTAGGATAAATCCAGATAAATCTACATTTTTGTGCTAACCCTATTTTCTAGTTTTGCAGGGATAATCAAGAAGAAGATTTCATTTGTTTTTCTTTCATTTAATTCAATGTAATATCAAATATAATATTTAGAATAAGATTTACATTTTCTGCTTAGAATAGGGTGCATTGTATATAGTTTACTTTCGTAAATTCAATATCTGATGTATGATTCATGCACATTTTTCCAAATCCACTATGGTTGACATGAATGGCACGTGCACAAGCTCTTAAGGAGTTGACAAACTCGGTGGAATTCGTATTTATGGTCATAGTTAGAATACGAATGAAACCCAGATTTGTGATCTTCGTATTAGCCACATTCAGCCTACACTCTTAGGCTAACTTCAAAAATGCACTACATTTCTCAAAAATTCAAAAAGATTTTCTGAATTTCCTCAGAAAGTATCTCTCAAATCCATATTCACTCATTCACATTGGCAAATCTGCATCATTTTTCTAACTCATTTTCCAATTCCAATTCAGAGAAATCGATTTTCTCAAAGTTTTCTAAGTCTTTCTCAGAAATTGATTTTCTCAAAACTCTGAGTTTTCAAATGATATTTCATGTATTTTTCCAGTTCAAATCATGATTTTCCAATGTTTTAACATCCTCAACTTCAAGGCTCAAAGCCCCCAAATTTTTTTTGAAAGGATATACAAAGTGAAAAATAACTAGCGGAAGTAGAGGGAAAACAGGGGTAAAGCAAAGGCCGCAAGTCTGAGCTAGCAACAGTAAGAAAACCAAACCACAAGACAAGTAAAGTACTTTTCATTTCCACAATATTTACAATGATACAAAAATGAGACTGAGTACAAAAAGGAACAGTCTCAAAAAAAAAAAAAGAGGAAAAACCCCTCAAACCCCAAAACCAGAAAAAGCCGGGATCTGCTGCAAAGTGTGGGTCTCAAGGCTCCTGCTGTGCGCCGTCGCATCACGCTGCGTCTACTCGTCACCTGTATCCCCATAAAACGGGGTCAATACTCTTGCAAGTTGGTGAGACAAACTATCCATGCATTATCATTTTTATGGAAGAGCAGAAGGTAAGCAGCATGCTACAGATCTGCTAAGTGCCAGGCTACAACTAGCATGATGGAGCAGTTAGAAACATTTAAATAAAAGTACAAGTGCATGTCAGGTAGGTGCATGTGCTACAAGACTGTAAAACTACAAAGTAAGTAACAGTGCAACAAAGGAAACAGAACAGGAACTAACCAACAAAGTGTAGCAACTGAACAAAAGTATAAATTGTGCTAGAGTAACAACTACAGTACGTCAGTCTGTTTGGTTAGTCTTTATGTTCTTCTTCTTACCTCCTTCGAGTACGCGAAGGAAAACCCTTGAGTTCTGCGAGACATGCACCCGACGTCTGTTATTCAATTTCCAATGTGGTAACTGGGGATGCTACAGACTGAGAAAACCACCTGCGGGCAGCACGGGACTAAGAGAAACCTTTCGCAGGGGCAAAGGACCCTGTAGAGGGCAACCTCAACCTCCCTAACTCTGAGTGACTGGAGGTCAGAGGGCACATCGACTCCTTAAAAGAACAGGTCGTAGTAATGACATGTCACTCGGGGCTGTACCATTCACCCTCTCCCTGGGTGACAAAATAGTGAATGGGGCACGACAGGTTTATCTTATTTAGGCTCATTCTTCAATTCGTACCTCCGCCTCGAGGTAGTTGTGCCTCGTGGTCCCCGCGGGGTACGCAAACAAGGACTTGGTCTACCCATTCACGTGCTCAGCTTCACACGGCCACCACGAGCACATCGCCTGTAAAGACGATAATATACTATTTTCATTTTATGCCTAGGGTGACACAAATACGTGAGCACATTCTCACGATCCCGGGCCATTGCCCGTAGACTTCAACCGAGTCCCAAAACCTCAACAGTTCAGAAGTGTGGAACCCTACAGTGTTTTCAGTTCTTTTCAAATGTATGTCACGCCGAGTGCAAAGCACGCCACTGGTGCATCATATATCCATTGATATACGAATGAGAGCCCAACAAGAAGACACTCGACAACCAAGCTAGTGACATACGTGTGAGGATGTGCCAACGTGCACGTGCAAAAATAGGAAAAACCACAAGGATATAATCTCGCACAAGTATCGTGCTGTGAACAACGATACGTCAACAAGCAGGCAAAGTGGCACAAACCACAATTCTGAGCGACACAAAGCTCAAGATTGCATATACAGTAGTTATTGTATATGCGAGGAGCGTCCAGAGTCTGGACTACGTATCTTCCAGATACGCATGCTCTAACCATCGTAGCGTGGTGAATCTTGCATAGCGAAGGCTTCCGCGAAGGACTGTCACCAGTTCGACACTCACGAGTGTCGAGAGCGAGACTTAACCAAAATCCATCCAAATATAAATCACATTATTAATTTCCAAGGCATGACCGTGCTCTGCCCGCATAACGAGGCATAGAAAAGTGTAAACACCCCAAATATTTCAAAATCTTTTAAACATTCCCTTTTTGCCACTAATATAATTTTTTGAGCAATTGAGTCACGTTTAAATCTGAATTCCAGTTCATTTCTCAAATTTTACTGAAATTAAATTCATTTTATATGTCTAACTTGATTTCGGATCCAGATCCATTGTCCAGATCCAAATCTGAGTCTCGTTGTCCAACTTTTAAATTAAAATTACAGAAAATACCAAAAATAATTTTTAAATAGCTCGGACAGTCCATCCGACATCCGTTTGGGTCCATCGCGTTGTATTTCTCGATTCGAGTTTTAAAACTCGAACATTTTCTCAAAACTTGGGTCCAAACCCATTCTTCTGAAGAAATTTCCCCAAAATAACCCTGACTTTTTAGAAAAACTCTTCTTTTGAAAATATTTTGAAATTTTGTAAAAAAATAGTTGAATTCCTTAGTTTTTAGAATTTTTTCTTAAAAAAATACACAAAAATATTGAAATTCAAGAAAAGAACAAAACAAAAATGAAGGAAATTGCAAAAAAATGGTTTTTAGAAACCTGTTTTTTGGAAAAAAAAAAATTTAAGAGGCCTTTTTGTGAAAAAAACTTTATCTTCAATGTTTAGGAGTCGAGTTAGGGTTTTGAAACCCTAACTCTCGCCTTCCCCCTTCGCTTCCTCTCTCCCTCTCTCGCAGACTACCCTCCAAAAGCTTCTCCCCATCATGCTCCACCCTCCGATCCTCCATGGTCTTCATCTCCCGTTCATCCCCAACGGCCTCCACTTTCTCTCGTTCACACATCTCTCTCTCTCCCTCAGTCGATTGATCGATCGATCTCCATCCAACTTACCTGAGCCATTGATCCTCTAACTTCCTCCATGCCAGGCTCTTCTTCCCCCTCTTTAAAACAGGGCAAAGAAGGAAACCCTAGCCACCGCTTCTCACCCCCGCACCTTTTTCCTTCAATCAAACATCCGTCTCCACCCTTCTGCGTATATGCTTCGATCTTCTTCTTCATTTTCTCCTTCCCATCTCTTATTATCCTGGTTCTTCAACCGGCTAAGAGGAGCTGATCAACCCAAAAAGCTACAGGTAAGTGCTCTCCCCTCTCTGATTATTCCAAAATCTCCCTTCTCTTTTCAGACCATCGCCTCGTTCCTATTTCGTTTTTCGTTTTTTTTTTTTCTTTCCTTTTCTCTTCATAAAGCAAAATGATGGGGATCAACCTGCCTATAACAGGATTGACTCCCTCCCGCTGCTACATCAATGGAGCCACTAGACTCCAACACTGGTTTTGTTCTTTTCTTTTAAAATTTCTTAATGCCTGAGTGATTTGAATATCAATTGATTCAACATTTTTTTTTGTTTTGGCGATCGAATAATATTGTGTCTTCTTAGATTATATTTGATCTTCCCTTTTGATAATATTTTTCTCTTTGATCATTATATTGCGTCTACCCTTTTATTATTGCTAATTGTTCATCGCTATTTGGGTTCTGGTTTTCTGAGATGTTGCTAGAAATGACTCTTATCAGTAATGCACCATGGCAAGGCTAAGGGCGTTGCCGACACATCTTTTCTTTGGAGAAGACGTCATTGCTTGACCTAAAGTATACACGACACTATTGTGTGTTAAACCTATCATTTGACAACTTCGCCAGAAGAATTCCCTCGTCGATTGGGTAATGTACAGTAGTGGTGGAGTTGTTGATGCGGGAGAACATATTCATTGGTTACATACCATCCTACTGATCAACTCATCACCAGACATGGGCTTCAAGGTTATAATTTTTCATCAACCCTAGAGTGTGTTGGATCATTAAAAGCTACATTGAAGAGGAGAAAAAGCTCTATAAAGTGCCAGCCACTACCCCATTAAAGGGGCTTCGATTTTAGGTTCGGAAGTTTCTCAAGGAGCGTGTTCAGGATATTGCAGATAAGAAGGGTATCAAATTGCGGTTTTACAATCTTAAGGAATGTGAAGATCATGTGAATGCTCTTGACAGCCCTTGCATGAACATACGTGTTGAGCTCAGATGGCTACAGGGGGGTACCGTTTGTTCATCCTCATAACTTACCTAAACAAGATAAAGGTTGGATTTCTGGAATCTTGTGGATTTGGCTGGGCTGTCTCACAAGATATGAGGTTAAGTCTGGTAGAAAAGGGACAAGATAGTCAACATTCAGCTAACTGAAGAGATCACTGTAAGTTTTGATATTTGGCCACCCTCACTCAACCTGTGAATTGACAAAACAGGGCAAAGAGCTTGATCTCATGACCCCCCCCCCCAGCAGACTCTAAACCTGCATCCACTTCTTGGTTTATAATTCATGACAAACCTTTTTGACATCACCCAGCAAATATCATCCTTCATTGGCACAAATTGCAGAGAAATTATAAATAGAAATGGTTGCCAAATTCAACAGCACTTCTATGCAATAGTATGTGATGTTGCACGTGCTCTATGGTCAAGGAGTTGTTAATGATTCTTCAGCGTAAGGTTGTGGCGACTACTGGGATCAAACAAGTTCCCGGTGTAGGACTTGAGCCCATCTTGCAGGGTGCATGGAAAATTTCTGTTGCAGATGGTCGGAAAGAAGTCAGCAATAAATCAACTTGCAGCAGATCCACTTGCTGCTATCAAAGTCTTGGTTATCTGCGGCATAACATCAGGTCAGTGCATCCATCGTTTATAAGTATTTCTGTTTTGATTTAGTACCAATAGCATAATCACTTTGGCTCTTGTTGCAGCATATGTTACTAACCTGTGCATTTCGGTCCCTTGAACTTTAACTCAGTGTATGTTTGTGCTTCAAATAAACATGGATATATGTTTTCATTCTATAAATATTGTACGCTGACAGTTTATTTCAATAACACTGTGACTTGGCATTCATGGAGTGAAAATGGCGTTGACAGGTATGCCATTCAAATGATTGATTCCTTTCTTAAATTAGAATTTTCTGTTTCTGCAGAATCGCTCATCCACATGCATGCTATGGGAATCCCTCTTTGGTTCCCTGTGTTTATCATGATTGATCAGAAAACCATTTATTCTATGTTTATCAAGATTCATCGGGTGGTTCATAGCTTACCCTTGCCCTGTAATGGTAATATTGGCGTCTTTAAAATAGAAAGCTTCTCGATTTCAAGGGATCATCAGGGGGAAATTATGCATGATAAAACCCTATATGAATTAAGTATCAATGTATCCAAGAGATGATATCCCCTCCAATATTGTTATAGTGTTATTGTCATGGATCCATGGAAAGATTACTTTGTAATATTGAGTCAAATAGATCACCATTACCTAGTTAACTCCATAACAGGGCTTTCTCTTTTTAATCATTATCTTGATAAGTATTTTGTTCTTTCCTGTTGCTCTTTGTACCATAAAATTTCAGTTGGTTATGTTGTAATATTCTGAATACAATCATTAGTCTGTTAGTGCTCTTTTTTGGGTTTATGGCACATTTGGTTGACAAGGATAAGTGTGGTCACATTTTTCTCCATGCTATCCTCTGTCTTGCCCTCTCTCCCATGTGTTTATGCTTTAACTTATCCTCTATCTGTCTATTCTTTCATTTTGATGTAGCATTATGTACCTATTCACTTTACATATTTCGATTGAATTTCAAAGAAGAGGTTGGATGGCTCTGGTTGTTGTGATCTACGATTTCAGAATCTGGGTTTCTCTTTATTTGGGATATGGTTTCAGAGATTATAAGGGTCGTTTTCTGCTGGCATTAATTAAAAATGAGAGCTTTTGTATTAGTGGTTTGACTTCAACATTACTATTTATTTGGAGCACAAGTATAACGTCATGATGGTATCATAAGCTTTGGTAGACACTAGTGATAGTGATGGTGGAAGACCCAACTTTCAAATGATGGTATACTTGATGCAGTTTTCTGTTGGCAGAGATGCACGCGCAGGCTGACTCAACCCACAATATACATCTTACTGGGCCTTTCATTCCCAGCCTTGATCATTTAAAGAAGGGTCCAGCAGCCATACTTCTCACTCCATCACCTCTGTAGCTTCAACATTCCTGTATATTGTCAACTGCAACATATATCATATCCCTTGTCACATATTTTCATCTTTCTGCTTATCTACCTCATCATAGGCTATTTCACCTCTTCACAAACTTTCACTGTGTTGCATCCCTGCCACCACCTTCCTATAATTGATTGCACAACACACATATATGTAGTGCGCACCTCCACCGTTACAACACTTTCACAACACATTCTTGCAAAATGATAGGTGAACATTGCGCCTACAACCATTGCTGTCATCACTTTCAACAACACCACATTCCCAGCCCTCACCCCTGAAAAGCACCACAAAGGTTGCTAAACACTTCATTACTACCTCAGTATGCCTGTTGCTACACCTATATACCTGCTGAATCATTCATTACACATCGCATCACTATGTAAATATACATCTTATCATCCCTTTAAGGCAATTGTGAATGCCTTCTCACATGTAAATTTTCATTAACCTTGGACATTATGTATAAGTATACCTGTATTCATATATTCTCGCAAGGTGCATATAACATACATTTCATCATTCTTTATCATTTACTGTGGTTCACAAGGAACCACTGTAAGCCTTTTCTCTCTTATGGTAGTTCATTCTTGAACTACCATAACTGTAATTTCACTATTCTTTATCATTTATAGTGGTTCACAAGGAACCACTGTAAGCCTTTTATCTCTTATGGTAGTTCATTCTTGAACTATCATAACTGTAATTTCATCATTCTTTATCATTTACAGTGGTTCACAAGGAACCACTGTAAGCCTTTTCTCTCTTATGGTAGTTCATTCTTGAACTACCATAACTGTAATTTCATCACTCTTTATCATTTACAGTGGTTCACAAGGAACCACTATAAGCCTTTTATCTCTTATGGTAGTTCATTCTTGAACTACCATAACTATAATTTCATCATTCTTTATCATTTACAGTGGTTCACAAGGAACCACTGTAAGCTTTTCCTCTCTTATGGTAGTTCATTCTTGAGCTACCGTAACTGTCATTTCATCATTCTTTATCATTTACAGTGGTTCACAAGGAACCACTGTAAACTTTTTCTCTCTTATGATAGTTCATTCTTGAACTACCATAACTGTCATTTTATCATTCTTTTACAGTGGTTCACAGGGAATCGCTATAACTTCTTCTCTCTTTGTACATATGTATATATACATATTCCTATATATATGTGTGCATTTTCTAACAAATGCAGGGTAGGCCATATGCCTTTCTCATTCAAATATAAATAAAGCATCTTGTGTAAGATTTTGAATAGTCATTTACACTCACATTTTAAATCTCCTTTTGTGCAAATTCGATCTTGCAGAAAAATGAGAGAAGCTCGAAATTAAAAAGTTTTTGATGTTTTCAACGTCAACATTGTAATAAGCCAGAAATTAATGAAAATTTACATTTCCAACTTTTAGATAGAATGAATGAGCATTGTAAATACCATAAATTGTTTGTTTCCATGCTTTTTACCTTTATTTTCCAAAATTTCACAAATGGGAACACGAATGGCACATGCACCATTTCGTACGAGGTAATTAGTCCTAAGTTGATGATTTACATCAATGGCCATAGTCAAGATGTAAACACAACTTAGGATTTTCATCTTTTATAGAATAACACTAGATCCACACTGGATCATTTTCAAAATTCATCATGTTTTCTCTAAATATTTTCCTCTTTTATCAGAGTTAAGTTTAAAATTAATTCAATATATATACCAATGGCCATAGTCAGGGTATATTGAGAGTTAATTTCATTTTAAACTCTATAAAAGCACCAAAAATGTATTTTATTCTTTGCTTGAATTTAAATATAGATTATTATATAATATATTCAATGACCATAGTCAGGGATGTATTATATCTTTAATCTCATTTTTAATTCATTTAAAGAATGGAATAGCTTTTCAAAATCCAATTTCAAAATTATTTAGATTCATTCATCATTTAGGATAGAATGGCATCATATTTTCAAAATTTTTTTTTTTTAAATCCAAGTGATCTCAAATATCTCTCCTCAATCTCTATTTCAAATTCATTCTTCTATCTTATTTCAAAGATTTAAATTTCGATTTCAAAGTCCAATTTGACTTTGAGATTTCAAATTCAATTTTTCAAAATTCCATTTCCAAATTCAATGTCAAAGTTCAATTTAACTTTGAGATCTCTGATTCATCTTCTGATTCCAAATTCAAAATTCAAATTCAAAGTCCAAATTTGACTTTGAAATTTATTTGTATATTCAAGATTCAATTTCTAAATTTCAAATCAGATTTCAAAGATCAATTCAAACTTTGGAATTCTTAATTCATTTTCAGACTTCAAATTCAAATTTAAATTAACATCCCAAATTTCAAAGCTCAAAACTTTGAAATTCTTGATTCATCTTCTAAAGTTTAAAAATCTAATTCTAGATCCAGAATCCAACTTCGACTTTGGATCTCAAACTTCAGATTCAAATTCCATTTTAGGATCCAGAATTCAACTTCCACTTTGGATTTCAGACTTCAGATCCATAATCTATTTAGGATCTAGAAATCCAATTCCACTTTGGATCTCAGACTTCAGATCCAAAACCATTTTAGGATCCAGAACCCAATTTCACCTTGGATCTCAGACTTCATATCCAAATCCATTTTAGGATCCAGAACCCAATTTCACCTTCGATCTCAGACTTTAGATCCAAATCCATTTTAGGATCCAGAACCCAGTTCCACTTTGGATCTCAGACTTCTGATCCAAATTCCCTTTAGGATCCAGAGTCCAACTCTATCTTGGATCTCAGATTTAAGATCCAAAATCTATTTTAAGATCCAAAATCCATTTTTAGGATTCAGAATCCAATTCCATCTTGGATTCTAGATCTTGGATCCAATTCTATTCAGGATCCACAATCCAATTCCATTCTCAATTCTAGATTTCAAATCGAAGTTCCATTTTTTTTCAGATCTCATCTGAACTTCCTAAATCCATTTCTATTTTTTATATCATTTGGATTTCTCTAGTCCATTCTGATTTCAAAATTGAAATTCAAATTCCATTTCAAATATTCATTTCCTTTCCTAAATACAAGTTTAAAATCCAAAATTCAAAGTCCATTTCTGGCTTTGAAACTTCATTTCCTTTCATTTCAAACTTCAAATCATTCTTTCTCAAAATCAAGATTTATTCTTCCGAACTCTGATTACTTAGAACTTCTCTGATCTATCATGAGTTCTAAGTTGGATTTTATCATTCAAAAATCATTTTCTTTATTTCATCATCAAGTTCATCTCAGAACACTTGAAAATTTCCAAATCAAATTTTCAAAAAGAGCATACATCCTTGCATTGCACAAACATGATTCTTTGTGTATTTAGATCTTTAGGATAAATTCTTAGATAATATTTAGGCAAAGCAAAAGGCATAAATTCGATCCTTGGTTTGATTACCCTTGCTAAAGGCGCCAGGAACGGTCGAACCTCATACCGACGAGCGGATCCCGTCTCTCCATTTTTCCGCAATATATTTCAAAATGGAGGCGAGTTAAATTTTCTAAATATTTTCAAATTAAGGTCAAGTGAGACCTCGCAAAAGAGTTCCTCTTCTCTCTTCTTTCTTTTCTCTTCTCTCTTTCTTTTCTGTCTTTGATCTTTCTCCTTTCAAAAGGGAGGAAATAAAGGTTGGAAAAGGAAAAGAGAAGGAAAAGAGAGAAACCACAAGAGAGGAAAAATTTTGCGATGATCACAGTTTTGGCGACCATGATGGGACTTCGTCTTCGTCCAGTTGGATCTATGCCTTTGCTTTGCTTTAATATTTTCTAAGTCTTTATTCTTCTATGTCAGCTTCATTTTTCATGCAAACCTTAGGAGCCTAGACTCTGTCCTAAGCTGACATCATTGCATATAGGATCTAAGTATGGTTTGGTAGGACCATATTGAGGAGATTATTCCATGTTCACATTAGATTTAGGTCTAAAATACAACTCTCCTCAATTTTAGGGATTGAATGTAAACAATGTATGCAAGTGTATGCTTCTTTTCATTTAAATCTATCTCTTTAGGACTTGCATTAGAGTCTTCTGGTTTTATCTGCATGTTGATCATGTTTTTGAAAACATCCTTACCTATATATTGTCCCGGTCTTCACATTGCTGGGCTGTCTCACTAAACCATAGTTCGGGAGAGAGCCTCACAACTGGACCACTTGTTTGGGTTCGCACCCCCTACCACGTACCTAAGAGCCATAGTCCGAGGTATATCGGTACGTGCTCAAGGATGTTGGGAAGCCATTACCTTAGAACCGGAGAAATATTTTTATGCCACGTACTTCGAGCTTCGGCTTGAGTATATCGGCGTACCTTGATTGAAATCAGATGATCTAAATCTTAGAGTTAAGATTAAGGTCCTATAAGCCATTTCAAATACTGCATTTAGAGTCAGCTTTAGGGAGTGCTGTTTGTGTATCCTTGTTTATATATCTGTGATTGTCTGATATTTTATATATTCCTTATATTTTCCAAAACCCTGGGTATATATTATTCAAAACTTCCTCTTTTAAAAACCCAGGTGTATTGTCTTTTTCTTCTAATTTCTTCAAATTCTTTTTTATCTTGCCTGCTATTTTTCAAAATTTTAAATCCTTGTCATCTATTTTCAAAATTCGTTTTCCTCCATCATGAGAGAAATGATATTACCTATGAGGATTTTTAAAATCATAAAATCTCAAAAATTTCTACAAAAGTTCAAATATTTTGATTTAATCCTTTTTAAATAAACTCACATGTTCATTTTTCTTTTCCAAATTAGGTTTTGAAAACCATTTGTCTTCAAAATTATCCCTCGTGTTGGTTTTCTTTTTTTTAAAAATTGGTTTCGAACCACTATCTTCAAAATCAAACCTCATGATGATCTCTCATGATGATTCCCCTTTTTAAAGGATCAGGTCCCGCGTTGATCATTCTTCTTGCAGTGGATTTTTTTTTCCAAAAATGATTTCTCACCTATCTTTTAAATAAACATTTTTTCTTTCAAGTTCCCATATGCAGGCAGGATCAGAAAAACTCCTTTTTCTCTTAAATCTTATAAATTTTCAGTTAATTTGGATATCCTTATCAATTTCATTCATTTTATTCATATTTTTATCAAGTTTACATCAATTTTATCAAGTTTTATCAAGTTTTCCTCAATTCTATTAAATTTCATCAAATCCATTTCCCTTTTAGGTTAAGGGATAAACCTGATGCCTCTTTCCCATGAGGTATTCTTTTATTTTTTTGCCCTTTCAGGTTAAGGGATAAACCTGACCCTCGTTGTCCGAGGTGTACCCATTCAGGATAAGGGATAATCCTGAAACCCCTCGTAGGAGCAATAATGCTACCTATGAGGATTCTTTTGTAAAGACAATTTTTTCAATTTTGTAAATGTCTATTAATTTCTCTTAATTTTTCCCAAAAATCTATTCTTTTACATTACCCTTTCAGGTTAAGGGATAAACCTGATGCCTCTTTCCCATGAGGTATTCTTTTATTCTTTTTCCTGCTCAGGTTAAGGGATAAACCTGACCCTCGTTGTCTGAGGTGTTCCCATTCAGGATAAGGGATAATCCTGAAACCCCTCTTAGGAGCAATAATGCTACCTATGAGAATTCTTTCGCAAAATACAAGTTTTATCAATCTTTATTGATTTTCTAGATTTATATCAATTTTCCTTCATTAAATTTCCTTAAATTCTATTCTTTTTAACCCTTCAGGATAAGGGATAATCCTGAAAACACCGACAATCATTCTTGCTCAATTCTCAAGTATCTTAGAATGTCGGTGTCCCTTTTTCTTCAAATCTCCATCAGAAAGCCCAATACTCATACTGGGGCATTTTTTTGAAAAATCCAGTACTCATACAAGCAAGCCTAGCACTCGTGCTAGTGTCTGGCTGACCGATCAGTTAGCTCCTCAGGTTCAGTCTTTGCACTAACCATTCATCAAAAATCAAAGCTCTAAATCCAATTTTGACCTTCGAGTTATTCAGATCTCAATTTCAAGCCTTCAAGTCACAACCTTTCCTCAATTTTCCTCAATTTTTCTCAAATTATGTCAATCTTCCATCAATTTCTATCCCTTCTCATCAACTCTCCTTTGAGATTAGAGTCTCAACTCGAACTTCCAACTCTTTCCTTGAGATTCGAGTCCTAACTCGAACCTTCTTGCTTTCCTTCGAAGATTTGAGTTTTATCTCGAATTTTCTTGCCTTCAATAAATGAACTTTCAAGTTTTTCCTTCGAGATTCGAGCCCTGACTCAAATTTTCCTGCTTTCCATTTGAAAATTTGAGTTTTATCTCGAGTTTTCTTGCCTTCAATAAATGAACTTTCAAGTTTTCCTTCGAGATTCGAGCCCTGACTCGAATTTTTCTGCTTTCCTTCGAAAATTTGAGTTTTATCTCGAGTTTTCTTGCTTTCAATAAATGAACTTTCAAAATTTCCTTCAAGATTCGAGCCCTGACTCGAACTTTTCTGCTTTCCTTCAAAAATTTGAGTTTTATCTCGAGTTTTCTTGCCTTTAATAAATGAACTTTCAAGTTTTCCTTCGAGATTCGAGCCCTAACTCGAATTTTCCTGCTTTCCATTTGAAAATTTGAGTTTTATCTCGAGTTTTCTTGCCTTCAATAAATGAACTTTCAAGTTTTCCTTCGAGATTCGAATCCTGACTCGAACTTTTCTGCTTTCCTTCAAAAATTTGAGTTTTATCTCGAGTTTTCTTGCCTTCAATAAATGAACTTTCAAGTTTTCGCTCGAGATTCGAGCCCTGACTCAAATTTTCCCGCTTTCTATTTGAAATTTTGAGTTTTATCTCGAGTTTTCTGGCCTTCAATGAATGAACTTTCAAGTTTTCCTTCGAGATTCAAGCTCTGACTCAAATTTTCCTGCTTTCCATTTGAAAATTTGAGTTTTATCTCGAGTTTTCTTGCCTTCAATAAATAAACTTTCAAGTTTTCCTTCGAGATTCGAGCCCTGACTCGAACTTTTCTACTTTCCTTCAAAAATTTGAGTTTTATCTCGAGTTTTCTTGCCTTCAATAAATGAACTTTCAAGTTTTCGCTCGAGATTCGAGCCCTGACTCGAATTTTCCCGCTTTCCATTTGAAAATTTGAGTTTTATCTCGAGTTTTCTTGCCTTCAATAAATGAACTTTCAAGTTTTCTTTTGAGATTCAAGCCCTGACTCGAATTTTCCTACTTTCCTTCAAAAATTTGGGTTTTATCTCAAGTTTACTTGCCTTCAATAAATGAACCTTCAAGTTTTGATTCGAGCCCTGACTCGAATTTCCCTGCTGTCTTTCGAAAAATTTGAGTTTTATCTCGAGTCTTCTTGCCTTCAATAAATAAATTTTTAAGTTTTCCTTTGAGATTCGAGCCCCGACTCAAACCTTCTAGTTTTCCTTTAAAGACTCGAGTTTCGACTCGAATTTTCTTGTTTTCATTGTAGAATCTGAGTCCTGATTCGGTTGGTCTTTCAAAACCAACTTTTGAGTTAGGCTTACCTTCAAAATCCAGTTTTATGCCAAGCTTGCCTTCATAACTTTAAATTTATATTTACCTTTAGAATTCAGCCTCGTGTTGGATTTTTCTCCAGAATCCCACTGATGTATCAAAACTTGATGTTAAGCAAAGTTTCATCATCGAGGATTTTAGGAATATCTTGCCAAATTGCCATAAAATAGTTGTTGATCTCAAACTTTTATTACATAAAGAATTTCCTCAAATCTCCTTAGTATTCCTTCCAAAAGGGTGAAGCTTCTGTGAAGAAAGACTCAAACTTCAAATTTTCTGTTGGTCAACCAAGAGGATGAAGAAAAAATCTTCGATATGACTGGCAAAGGAAAATTCAATGATGCTAAAAAGCCATAAGTGAATTGATATTGATCGTAACCATGGCACATTCTTAAAAGATTATTCCCTGGCAGTAAGACAGTGGAAATATCCTGGGCAGTAAAAAAGAACCTACCCAATCCATATCTCCTCAGTTCTTTGAGCTGCAATCAAATATCCGCAAAAGGAATCTCTCAATTGTCGTCAAGGTGAAGACGAATAGGCGAGTTAGATCTCCGGGGCCAAAGAAGATTTGGATCATCTCTGAGATGAAGGAGTTTGTGAAGGATCCTTCTAGGGAAAGTTCAGATCACCGTCGAGATGAAAGCGAGTGTGATGAACCTACCAACAAACCTTAAAAGATATTTGATTTTTGCTATCATCTAAAGACCTTTTAGAACCGATGTCATCAATATAACCCCTGAGATAAATGAAAGATCGGAACATCTCCAAGATGAAGGAGTTTGTGACGTACCCTTCCCTGAAAAGAGAGAAAAAGTCAGGACATCTCCAAAATGAAGGATGATGTAAAAGCCCAAGAAAGCTCCATGACTCAAAAGAGTGCAAAAGATCATGGGAAATGCCCAGGATATCAAACTGCCCAAAACTGTCAGGAATCTTTTTTATCTATGTGAAATTCTTCTGTCAATATCTTTTCATTCAGTTGCCTTTATGAAGCTAAGAATATTTCCTCTCCTTTCATATCAAGGAAATTGATAGCATCCTTGAAGAAAACCAACAACAAAAATTGACTTTGATTCTGGATTCTATAGAGTTAACCCAGTTGGGAGTAATACTCTAAGTGGAAAAGGGAACATCTTTCAAAAGTGCTTACCTTCAATTACCTTGAAACAACTATAAATTTTATCATTTTGGCAAAATTTTCCAGCTTTCCCGATAAGAAATAATAACTTAACCTCTGTGTTGAATCATCTTGGTGTTGCCTTTTCCTTCTTTCGCATAGTCGAAAGAGTTGCCTTCCCCTCATTCATAAGAGTTGCCTTCTTTGTCTTTCGCTTTGTCGAAAGACTCGCCTTATCCTTTAATAAAAGGATTGCCTTCTCCGTCTTTCGCTTTGTCGAGAGACTCGCCTTCTCCTTGATAAAAGGGTTGCCTTCTCCGTCTTTCGCTTTGTCGAGAGACTCGCCTTCTCCTTGATAAAAGGATTGCCTTCTCCATCTTTCGCTTTGTCGAGAGACTTGCCTTCTCCTTGATAAAAGGATTGCCTTCTTCGTCTTTTCGCTTTGTCGAGAGACTCGCCTTCTCCTTGATAAAAGGGTTGCCTTCTCCGTCTTTCGCTTTGTCGAGAGACTCGCCTTCTCCTTGATAAAAGGATTGCCTTCTCCGTCTTTCGCTTTGTCGAGAGACTCGCCTTCTCCTTGATAAAAGGATTGACTTCTTCGTCTTTCGCTTTGTCGAGAGACTCGCCTTCTCCTTGATAAAAGGATTGCCTTCTTCGTCTTTTCGCTTTGTCGAGAGACTCGCCTTCTTTGTCTTTCACTTTGTCAAGAGATTCACCTTCTCCTTAATAAAAGGATTGCCTTCTCCGTCTTTTGCTTTGATCGAGAGATTTGCCTTCTCCTTGCTAAAGGATTGCCATCTTCATATTTCACATTTTGCCTTCTCCTTGCCAAAAGGATTGCCATCTTCATATTTTGTTTTAACCTTCTCCTTTCCGAAAGGATTGCCCTCCTCATCTTTCACTTATCGAAAGATTCTCCTTCTCCTTGCTAAAAGGATTGCCATCCTCATCTTTCACTTTGTCAAAAGATCACCTTGCTCCTGTCAAAAGGATTTGCCCTCTTCATCTTTCACACCATCGAAAGATTCGCCTCCTGTTACCTTATTAATCTTATTGAAAGAATTGTCTCACATCTCCTTACTTTCTATCTCTTACATTCCCAGAAGAATTGCTTCATTCAGTTGAAGTATCTCTCCTGTCCCATCACGGTTTCGAGAATTCGTATGGTCGTTACCCACTCAGGTTAAGGGTCAAACTTGTATTTTCTGCGAGAGGTCGTCAATTTTAAAAGCTGATTCCGTCTCAGCAATGAGACTCCCAAGTTCATCCCTTTTTCAAAGCTTTAGGGAACCATATTTCCTTCTTCCTTTCGCAAAAACCCCTTTCGGATTTGTTTGTCCAAACTCCGAAGGTCCCATCAGGGTTTCTTCATTCGAGGATTCCATTTGGTCGTCCCCTTCAGGTTAAGGGTTAAACTTGAACCTCGTGCCTCGAGGTATCTTCCTTTTCAGGTTTTGGTTTAAAACCTGAGTCTCGTTTCGACGAGGTGTTTTCTTTCAGTACCATCATGGTTCTTCCCATCAAGGAATCCATGCTTTATATATCCATCCAGAACATGATCCTACTTGAGCTTCATTTCACGGGGCATTTTCGCAAAAACGTCCCATCAAGGTCCTCATACATTCCCTTCTCCATCCAAATTATCATGATATATCTTTGTCCCATCCAGGTTAAGGGCTAAACCTGAGTCATTACAAAGGCTGATCTTGTCTTACCCATGAGATTTGATCAAAATTCTTATCTTTCATCACTTCGGGATCTCCGCCCAAAATCCCATCACGATTTCCTCATTTTGTACTCAATCATATCATTTTCAAGGATTTTGTCTCCCCCAAGTCATTCAGGATAAGGTATTAAGCCTGAGAAGCCGTGTCTTTCAAATCAATTCTTCCACACCCAGTTCAGATCTGTTGACTGGGGCATTTTCAAAATTTGGAGTGTTTTCTTTGCCACTAAGCTCGGCTTTCAACCGGCTTAGTAGCAAAGAGGGGCATCTGTAAACACCCCAAATTTTTCAAAATCTTTTAAACATTCCCTTTTTGCCCCTAATATCATTTTCTGAGCAATTGAGTCGCGTTTAAATCTAAATTCTAGTTCATTTCTCAAATTTTACAGAAATTAAATTCATTTTATATGTCTAACTTGATTTTGGATCCGGATCCATTGTCCAGATCCAAATTTGAGTCTCGTTGTCCAACTTTTAAATTAAAATTACAGAAAATACCAAAAATAGTTTTTAAATAGCTCGGACAGTCCATCCGACATCCGTTTGGGTCCATCACGTTGTATTTCTCGATTCGAGTTTTAAAACTCGAACATTTTCTCAAAACTTGGGTCCAAACCCATTCTTCTGAAGAAATTTCCCCAAAATAACCCTGACTTTTCAGAAAAACTCTTCTTTTGAAAATATTTTGAAATTTTGTAAAAAAATAGTCGAATTCCTTAGTTTTTAGAATTTTGTCTTAAAAAAATACACAAAAATATTGAAATTCAAGAAAAGAACAAAAAAAATAAATAAATGAAGGAAATTGCAAAAAAATGGTTTTTAGAAACTCGTTTTTTGGAAAAAAACTTTTTAAGAGGCCCTTTTGTGAAAAAAACTTTATCTTCAATGTTTAAGAGTCGAGTTAGGGTTTTGAAACCCTAACTCTCACCTTCTCCCCTTCGCTTCCTCTCTCCCTCTCTCGCAGGCTACCCTCCAGAAGCTTCTCCCCATCAAGCTCCACCCTCCGATCCTCCATGGTCTTCATCTCCTGTTCAACCCCAACGGCCTCCACTTTTTCTCGTTCACGCATCTCTCTCTCTCTCTTAGTCGATCGATCGATCTCCATCCAACTTACCTGAGCCATTGATCCTCTAACTTTCTCCATGCCAGGCTCTTCTTCCCCCTCTTTAAAACAGGGCAAAGAAGGAAACCCTAGCTACCGCTTCTCACCCCCGCACCTTTTTCCTTCAATCAAACATTTGTCTCCACCCTTCTGCGTATATGCTTCAATCTTCTTCTTTATTTTCTCCTTCCCCTCTCTTATTATTCTGGTTCTTCAACCGGCTAAGAGGAGCCGATCAACCCAAAAAACTACAGGTAAGTGCTCTCCCCTCTCTGATTATTTGAAAATTTCCTTTCTCTTTTCAGACCATCGCCTCGTTCCTATTTCGTTTTTTTTTTCTTTCCTTTTCTCTTCATAAAGCAAAATGATGGGAATCAACCTGCCTATAACAGGATTGACCCCCTCCCACTGCTACATCAATGGAGCCACTAGACTCCAACACTAGTTTTGTTCTTTTCTTTTAAAATTTCTTGATGCCTGATTATATTTGATCTTCCCTTTTGATAATATTTTTCTCTTTGATCTTTGTTTATTTTCTCTACAATCATAACACATTGAAGGCCATCAAACTGCTGCTGGTCACTGCTCATCGCATATGATTCCAGTTTGAATTCTTTTCTTCTATTTTGTTTCCTCTTTTGCATCATATTTCTTTTCTTTTCTTTTTCTGTTGTTAATTCCGTTTGCCATTGCTATTATTCTGCATCTTTTCCTTTATTGGGTTTACTTGGTTTTTCCTTTCGTGCACCACACATGACAAACAACCACGCTGGGTTGTGGTGAGCATTCAAGTCGTTGAAAAATTTTCCTAGCAACTTCTATTGACACGAGGAGTGACCTGACTGATAAACTCTGTTGAGTTCTTCAACAATGAATGGTGAAGTTTCATCATCAACAAAGTATGCATAAGTGAATACCTGTAATGTCGTGTTCACCCTTTTTGTTGGTTGCAGTATCACTTGCAAAAAAAAAAAAAAAATTATTAAAAGCATAGATTATGTCTTGCTATGACATATACGCATGTTTGGGTTCAATGTCCATTCTCTATAATACCTCTATTATTTATATTTGTTTGCTTATTGACTGGTTGTCAAATCTAGTGATCTCCCTTGCTAGTTCATATATTGGGTTCAGGCCCATTGATTTCGATTCATTAACTATTGTTTAAATTTATTTGATGGGTTCATGTGTTTGATTTGTCAACTGTCATTTGATCCATTGATCCATTTCTGTTTAGATCATTTTGTGTGACCTATTGATTGTTTACTCAGCCCATTAAGTTTTTTTGCTCACTGATCCAATCCCTGTGATGGTGGATTCAACACCAGGATAACAGTTTACCAAGATAGTCTGAGATGCTCATAATCTAGGCTCACCAAAGTCGAATTGTCCTCAGTTCATCATATATGCATTCATCATACCATGTTATATATTCAGTCCATCATAATTCATGCTGCTAAAATGCCTTCACTCGTCCTCACCATCACAACACCCTGCATAGTGGACCGATACATTCATACCATGTTATCGTGTGGCTCATCTATATCTCAAATTCCCACATAGTATGCATAAATTCCTTTGTATTACTACCCATCGGACTTCATCGACACTGGTAGTTTCCCGTTTTAGACCTACAAAATACCATTTCCTGTTTTCTGTCATTTGGGAAAATTGTCAACGTATTGGTCTCGAGCTTTGCATTTGAACAATACATGTGGTCATAGGTGATATAGCTTTTAATATCTCAACTCTCAGTTGATCTCCTTGTTATTTTCCAGATTTTATGCTTAAAAGATTTTTTTATATAGCCCTCATAGTAGCATCGCCTATTTATATATCCCTCTCTCATTCATAAGCTATCTTAAGATGCTTGTATCCCTGTCGATATTGAAGGTAGCGGGTGACAGCCCATTGTTGGATTAAGAGGACAAAACCATCATTGTTCGATCTTCTTGGTTATGAGCATGAACTGTCAGGGATTGAAATTGAGATATTTTTTTTTGTGCTCAATGCTCCTTTGATATACTGTGAAAGCATATTATTCTGATTTTATTTCCTATATCAGTTTATGTTTTCATTTGCACTCCAATACTTATAAATATCTCACCCCATAGTATTGCACTAATAGCACTTCACCTTCACTTAGATCCACGATGATCTGAATTTTCCCTGCAAAAGCCTTTTTTTTTTTTTTACTCTCACCTACCTGCTACACAGTTACACCCTGTTTCACCTGCATTTTTTTTCATCTTCCCTCTTCCCACATCCCTGTGATCACTATCCAACATATGCATGATACCTGCTACATTCCTAGGAATTTCAAATTTTGATTTGAGCAGGGAGTTTCAAATCCCAGTCCCCCGTCACAGTCATAGAGATGCTAAAACATCACTGTAGCCTCATCCCTTTTACAGCAGGATTAAGCACTGTTGTGAATCACCATTCGCAGTATTGTTGTAATAGTTTTTTTGCAAGTTACCGCAATCCCTCGGATTGCTGTAATGTCTGTGTGTTGTTTGTGCAAGCTTGTGTAATCTATTTACATGACAAAAAAAGAAAAAAGAAAATAAAGGGTTTATGTAATCTCATTTCTGTGGTGTGCATTTGTGCATCATGGGAAAGGGTGGTGCTTCCCGCAGAATGCATGCATTGTGTGTTGCAATTGCTGAATGTTCACTGAATAAAGCGTTTTCATTGACAAACTATAGTCTGATTAATGTATTTTGCATTGCCTCTTGGTTTTACATATATACTAGAAAAGAGGCACGAGTTGGACTTTCATAATTACAAAGTAGTATTTTTTTTTTTTTTTGCAGCTGAAGTATTCCTTCTAAGGATTATATATAACCTTCGTACTTGTTTAGGGTCAGCTTCTTTCATAGTTACGGAGAGCTTCTTGTTGTTACATATAGCAGTGGATTGTTGTAAACCACTCTCATCCACCTGCATCTCTCCACTGCTCCAGCAGGTTCACTATGTCACCTATGTCCCCATCTTCATACCCGTCCAGTAAACTGTCAGAATTGCCTGACATTATGAGGCTAAGAACTTCATCTCTCTCCAGCCCACTCCACACTCCATGGCCCAACATGTCTCTGCATCATCCTTGGCACCTCTTGTGCCTCAATAGTATAGCAGCCCTAAGGCTGCTATAGTTTTTCCAATCCTGCGGCAGATCACACCATTATCAGCCAATGCCTACTTCCTGTCACCAAGTTACACTCCCATATCCCCAACACCATACACCATTTACATCAACATGTGATATGCTGGCTACCATTTTGCAACACCAATTACATATCTCGTATCTCCATTTTTATGCAACCATATCCTATCTCTTAAAGCCCCTTTACCTACGCACCCTACGCATCTATCACTTGCATTTTTCTGCCCCATAGCCATCTTCATATCCCAACTGTGTCAACCCCATACACAGCATCCCCTTCCCAGCCTTATACCTCTGCATCTATGTCATATATATATATATATATATATATATATATATATATATATATATATATATATATATATATATATATATATATATATATATATATATATATATATATATATTACTCCCCATCCTTCCACACCTTAGATCATAAATATCATTTCATTCAATATTAAGCTTAAGGTAGGTATGTGAGTATCTCATCATTTGCATCTCTAAAATCAATGTGATGTTTACAATCCTCCTCTATTTTGTACTAACCAAGTGTTTTACAGAAAATACATGGAAATTGCTATTATATAGAATTAGAGGCTCTTGTAAATTTTAAATTAAAATTCAAGATTGTAATAGTTAGACATTAATGAGAATATTTACTTTCCAGCATAGATTAAAATGTATGAACATGTGAATATTACTTGTTTCATATCATTTTCCCCTTTTTATTTCAAAAATTCATGAATAGGAACACGAATGGCATGTGCACCATTCTAATAAAATGTGATTAAATCCTAAGTTGATGATTTGCATTTATAGCCATAGTCAAAATGTGAAAAAAAACTTAGGATTTTCATCTTTTATGGAATAACATTGGATCCACACTGGATCTCTTTTCAAAAATCATCATATTTTTCCAAATATTTTCTTCCTTTATCAGATTTTAACTTAAAATTAACTCAAAATATATATCAATGGTCATAGTCAGGATATATTGAGAGTTAGTTTCATTTCAAACTCTATAAAGGCACCAAAATATATTTTTGTCTTCAGATGAACTTAAATATGATTATTATATAATACATTTTATGACCATAGTCAGAAATGTATTATATCTTCAATCTTATTTCAATTCATTTAAAGAATGAAATATGCTTTTCAAAAACCCAATTTCAAATTCTTTTAATTCATTCATCATTTAGGATAAAATTACATCATATTTTCAAAATTCTTTTCATATTATTTCAAAATCCAAGTGATTTTGAGATATGTTTTCAAATATCTTCTTCATTTCTCAAATCAATCTCCAATTTTTATTCAAATTCGTTTTATCTCATTTCAAAATTCAAGCTTCAATTTCAAAGTCCAATTTGACTTTAAAATTTCGAATTCACTTCTATATTCAAAATTCAACTTCCAATTCAAATCCAATTTCAAAGTTCAATTCAACTTTGAAAATTCAAATTCACTTCCATTTTCAGGATTCGATTTTAAATTCAATTCAATATCCCAGATCCGCATTTTAAAGTTCAATTTAAACTTTGAAATTTTCAGATGTATCTCTTGATTTCAAAATTCAAGTTTAAAATCAAGTTTATTCTTTATTTTTTTCAAAATCTCCAAAAGTTCTATCTAAAGATTGAGTCTTGATTCTCAATTCAATTCATTTGTCCAAGATCAAGATTTTGAGATTGATTCTGAATCTCAAAAATTGATTTTCCCTAAATTTAAGCCCACTTTCAAATTCAATCTGGATTTCCAAAATCCAGATCCATCTTCAAATGTCTCATTCGAATTTTTGAAATCCAATTCCACCTTAGATTCAGATTTTCAAATCTAATCTCACATTGGATTCCAGATTGCAAGATCTAATTCCACCTTGGATTCCAGATTTCGGATCCAATTTCATCTAGGATTCCAGATTTCAAAACTGATTCCATCTAGGATTCCAGATTTCAAATCCCATTCCATCTAGGACCCCAGACTTCAAATCCAATTTCATTTTAGATTCCAAATTTAAAACCCAATTTCATCTTGGATTCCAGATTTCAGAGCCAACCCCATCTAAGATTCCAGATTTTAAATCCAATTCCATCTAGGATTCCAGATTTCAAGATCTAATTCCATCTTGGATTCAGATTTTCAAATCCAATCCCATTTTCCAATTTGATTTCCAATTCCAAACTCAATTACACTTCCAGATCCTATATTGATTTTCAAATTTGGATTCCAATTCTAACTCTATTTTCGAAATTCACTTTTTCCAAGTCTAAATTTAACTTCCAAATTCAGTTCCTATTTTAGGTTCTGAGCTTAAAACTCAAGATCAAAGATCCCTTTTCAAAAATCAATTTTTGCGAATCAAATTCAAATTCAAAGTTCATTTCAACTTTGAAATCTCATCCTTACTTCAGAATTCTAAATTACAAATTCTCCTTTTCTCTTTATTTTTTAATTCAAGATTTATTTCCAAACTCTGATTATTTCAAGACTTAGAAATTCGAGTCTCTTCTTCCAGATCTATTTCCAAGTTCTAAGTTAGATTTAAAATCTAACTTTTTCAAACCAATTTCAACCCTTTGAAGTATTTTCCTCAGGTATCTTCAAATTATTTCAAAATCACTTGAAAAATACCAAAATTTCTAAATCATTTTCTCAAAAGCATACATCTCTGCATTTGCATTCACACAAACATAAATTTTTGTGCATTCTTAGACTTAGAATAAATTCTTAAACAATATTTAGGCAAAGCAAAAGGCATAAGTTCGATCTTTGGTTTGATTACCCTTGGTAAAGGCACCAGGAATGGTCGAACCTCGTACCGACGAGCGAATTTCGTCTCTCCATTTTCCCGCGAATTTTCAAAAATGGAGGCATGTAATTTTCAAAATACTTTCAAAATTAAGGTCAAGTGAGACCTTTGCAAAAGAGTTCATCTCTCTTTTTTCTTTTCTCATTCTCTTTTTCTTTTCTATCTTTTATTCCCCTTCAAAAAGGGAATAGAGGTTAGAAAGGCAAAGAGAAGGAAAAGAGGGAAACAAGAGGAAAATTTTTGCAATGATCACAGAGACCCAGTGTGGATCCAATGTTATTCCATAAAAGATCAAAATCCTAAGTATTGTTCACATTTTGACTATGGTCATAAATGCAAATCGTCTACTTAAGGTTAATTACCTCTTATTAGAATGGTGCACATGTCATTCGTGTTTTACCATTGTCGAATAAAAGAAAAAATAATATGAAACAAGCAATGTGTGATGTCTACATGCTCATTCATTTTATCTAAAAGCTGGAAATGTAAAGTTCTCATTAATATCTAGCTATTATAATCTGGAATTTAAAATTACAAAAATCTCTAATTCTACGAAGGAAAATAGCACTTTCCATGTATTTTCTACAAAACAGAGTTATCACACAACAAAATGCCAAATATGAAAGCAAATGGAAAGTACATGACCCTACTCATACTAATAAAGAGATGCCTATAGATTAGCCTAAATGGAATGCATATACTTAACAAAAATATGCATGTATTCTTGGAGAAAATACAATGTATATGTCTAAAGATCATGCTTAGGCCTAATGCAAAATTCATATGTATTGACATAATATGAAGGGGAGATATCTATAGGATGTAGATGCAAAGTAAAGGTATAGAGTAAAGATAAAAAAAAATGATGGGGCTATGTTACAGGGAATGCATAATATAAGTGAAGGAAATGGGTGCAAGAGTGTAAGTGGGGTAACTGTAGTAAAGTGGTCATACAGGCTAGAGCTGGAATTGGTGGTAGCACATAGCTGCTGGAAGCTGTGTAGGTGCTGTAAAAATGGTAAGGTGCAGGTAATGGAGGTGTGTGATCATTGCAAATTTTTTCCTCTTGGTTCCTCTTTCTCTTTCACTTTTGCCTTTCTAGCCTCTATTCTCTTTTTGAAGGGGAATAAAAGATAGAAAAGAAAAGAGAGAAGAGAAAAGGAAAGAAAGAGAGAGGAACTCTTTTGCAAAGGTCTCACTTGACCTTAATTTTGAAAAGATTTTGAAATTACTCGCCTCTGTTTTGAAAGTTTGCAAGAAAATGGAGAGACGGGATCTGCTCGTCGGTACGTGGTTCGACCATTTCTGGCGCCTTTACCAGGGGTAATCGAACCAAGGATCGAATTTATGCCTTTTGCTTTGCCTAGATATTGTCTAAGAATTTATTCTAAGTCTAGATGCACAAAGAATCATGCTTGTGCGAATGCAAAGATGTATGCTCTTTTGAGAAGAATAATTAATTTTTTTTTGTATTTTCTAAGTGATTTTTTAAATAAATTTTGAAGATACTTGAAGAAAAATGATTCAAAGGGTAGAAAATTGGTTTGAAAAAGTTAGATTTTTTAATCTAACTTAGAATTTAAAATAGATTTCGAAGAAGAGACTTGAAATTCCAAGTCTTGGAATAATCAGAGTTTGAAAAATGGATTTTGAAATGAAGAGAAAAGGAGAATTTGGAATTTGAATTTAGAATTTTGAGAAAAAATGAACTTTCAAAGTCAGAATGAACTTTGATTTTGAATAGATCGATTCCAAAAAAGGAATTCTTTAATTTCAGAACCTAAAATAGGAATTTTGAATGGGAAATTAAATTTAGACTTGAAAATAGATTTGAAGATGGTTTTCGAAATAGAAATTGAAGTTGGAATCTTGAAATCCAGATAAGATTCAAAAAATAGAATTGAGTTTTGAATTGGATTTTAAAATCTGGAATTCAAGATGGAATTGGATTCAAAAATTTGGAATCCAAGATGGAATTGGATTTGAAATCTGGAATCCTAGATGAAATTTGGACCCGAAATCTGGAATCCTATATGGAATTGAATCTAGAATCTGGAATCCAAGATGGAATTGGATTTGAAAATTTGAATCCAAGATGAGATTGGATTTGAAAATCTGAATCCAAGGTGGAATTGGGTTCTAAATCTAGAATTCAAGATGGAATTGGATTTCGAAAATCCAAATGGGATTTTGAAAATGGATCTAGATTTTGGAAATCCAGATTGAATTTAAAAGTGGGTTTAAATTTAGGAAAGATCAAATTTTGAGATTTCAGAATCAATCTCAAAACCTTGATTTTGGATGAGTTCAATTGAGAATCAAGACTCAATCTTTAGATAGAACTTTAGAGATTTTGAAAATAAAGAATAAACTTGATTTTAAACTTGAATATTGAAATCAGAAGATGAATCTGGGATTTCAAAGTTGAATTGGACTTTGAAATTTAATCTGGAATATTGAATTGATTTTGAAATTGAATCCTGAAAATGAATTTAGAATTTCAAAGTTGAATCAAACTTTGAAATTTGATTTAAAATGGAAAGTTGAATTTTGAATATGGAAGTGAATTCGAAATTTCAAAGTCGAATTGGACTTCGAAATTAAAATTTGAATTTGAATTTGAATTTGAAATAAAATAGAATTAAGGATAAAAAAATGAATTTGAAATAAGAATTAAAGATTGATTTGAGAAGTGAAGAAGATATTTGAAGAATTATCTCAAAATTACTTGAATTTTCAAAGAAATTTTGAAATAATTTGAGAAATATGATGTAATTCTATCCTAAATGATGAATGAATTAAAGAATTTTGAGAATTGGATTTTGAAAATCATATTTCATTCTTTAAGTGAATTGAAATAAAATTGAAGATATAATACATTTCTGACTATGGCCATAAAATGTATTATATAATAATCTATATTTAAATTCAGATGAAGAATAAAACACATTTTGGTAACTTTATAGAGTTTAAAATGAAATTATCTCTCAATATATCCTGACTATGGCCATTGATATATATTTGAAGTTAATTTCAAATTAAACTCTGATAAAGGAAGAAAATATTTAGAAAAATATGATGATTTTTGGAGGAATCTAGTGTGGATCCAATGTTATTCCATAAAAGATAAAAATCCTAAGCATTGTTCACATTTTGACTATGGCCATCAATGTGGATCATTTACTTAGGATTTAATTACCTCTTATTAGAATGGTTCACGTGCCATTCGTGTTCCCATTCGTGAATTTTTAAAGTAGAAGATAAAATGATATGAAACAAGTATTCTAGAAGATATGCATGCTCATATATTCTAATCTAAGACTGGAAATGTAAATATTCTCATTAATGCCTAGCTATTACAACTTGAATTGGATTTAAAATTACAAGAGTCTCTAGTTCTATGAAAGAAAATAGCAATTTTCCATGTATTTTCTGCCAAATTCGAGTTAACTCAAGGTAAAAGATACACATACAAAGAAAGCATCATATTGTATGCAAATGATAGAATATTCATGTATCTATTCTGTACTCATGAAGGGTTTAATGCATCTTGACGGAAAAGAAATATATATATATATATATATATATATATATAGGTTTAATATTCTAAACTAGACAGTAAAATGATTCCTAAACTAGGGAGAAAATGAATATCATGATATACATGATCATGTATGTTTATGATCTTTATATCAAACAAAAAATGCTTATGGAAGTATTAAAACATGATGCTTGTGGAAGATGAATGCACATGCTTTACTGTATGATGTTATGGCTCATAGAGGACGAGTGCTATATGCAAATAAAGTAAATACATCAGTAATGTGCAGGTATGATAGGAGATAGAATATGCATAGGAAAACGATGCTGAAAACACAAGTATGATCCAGCAAAGGGGGATATGACTTTAGGCTGCAACAGGGTCAGGTACTGGTGCTTGTGAATTGTGTAGTTTGCAGATGGAAGTGTAACAAGGAAGGCGATAGGCCATGGCTGGGTAGTAAAGGGGGCAAGGAAAAAGACAGTGAAGGTGCACAGGGTATGTGAAGGTGGTTGTCTCCGTGTTCTCAATTGGGGCAATGCTAACATGAGAAAAGTTCCTCCATTTCACAAGCTTAAACCATCGACTATCTTGCTCTTCAGGACCCTCCCACTTAGATGCCTGAATAGCTTTGGAAGAGATGCCAAGTGTTGCAAATGAATTGACATCTGATTCTACTTGCTCCCTTCAAGGCAGAGCCTAAGTCCAGTCACTGGTTTACGCCCAACCGAGATCTACTCTGAACTAACAAAGAGCTTTCCTCCCATTAGAGGAATTGCAAAGATGGGCAAACAGGCTCTTTTCTCGAATGTCCAGGAAGATCACTTTGAACTGGTGCCCATGCACGTAGGATCTGAAATTCCAAAAAACGTATTGCAGCTCCTCTGTGGGTGGCTTGTAGGTATCGTACATAGTGTGTGGCTGGGAGGGATGAATATGATGGAGATGAGCTATGTGGATGCTACTGTAGCAGGTGAAAAGGGTGACAACAGGGGAAAATGTAATAGGCTGTGAAGGGAGGCTGTGTGAGTGAGGTATGAAGGGTATAATGTTGTGTATAATGTAGCCGGGGAAAAGGTGATGATGATGAGGTGATAGGCAGCAAGGTGGAGAAGGAGGTGTTGTGCGCTATAGCATCCATTGGGCTGCTATGCTCATGTATTCACAGGAAGCGTAGAGGATAGTACTAAGTTGGGCAATGGAGTACAGGATGGATGCAATAGGGGTTGTTGAAGGTGTATACATGGTGAACACAGTGGGTGATGTGTCATGGTGACAGCAAGTGGGTAGCAAGGGTGTAACAGGGTGATTGAAGAATGCAGTGGGTGTTAATCTAGCAGGGAAAATGTATGTGATGTGCGGGTGCAAGTGTAGGGTTGCAAGGGATGAGAGTGCAAGTGGTGACATGCTGTGAAATGGAGCACAATGAGGTGAGTGTGGTGTAGTGGGTGAGTGTACATACAATGGTGTGCACAGGTGGTAGGAAGGGAGGTTGTAATCCAATGTTACAGTAAATGGGATGCCACAGGATGGTGCTGGTGCTTCATTCAATGACTCAACCATCATATCCTGATAGGTTAGATCAATTGGACTCAAAATCCAGCCCGAATACTTAACGGCAATACAACACATGTCAGAGGGTTGCTCAGTTCCACCCACATTTGCTTTGCAACTTGATGGCTCAAAGTGGTCTTTACAGTGATTCCATTGGAAAAGGAACAGGGCTGCAAAATAGAACCAAACAAGAAAATCCAATAACATAGCCCAGGTTGAGCTATGATGCAATGTTATTGCATTTTGTCTTGAGGCTGGCAGTCAACAAGTATAAGCACCTTCATTTTTTTTAGATCATGTACAGATACCAATTCAGAGATAAATATATCAGGAATGGTATGGATGCTAGGATTATCATGTAAGCACTAATGCATGTGTTGGGATAACTTAAGTGTTAAATGAAAAGCATTTAAACACAAATGAGATGGAAAATCAATAGATGCAACCGCTAAAACAAATTGAAATTGCCATAAATTAAAAAAAAAATTCACTAGAATTGTGGCTTAATGCAGACGATTTTCTGCAACAAAGCATGTAAATGAAAATTAATAATGGACAACTGAAATTTAGATTCCATAAGAACATAGAGAAAAGAAAGTTTCAGGAATATACAATAGATGTCGATTGCTTCTACGCCCATTATGTGCACATCAATTCAATAAAAAGATGACACAACATGCAATAACATTGTGTGTATGCAAAAAATGCGACGATATGCAGGTAAAGAAAAATGTGTGTGGCAAACCGATAAATTGAACTGGTGAGAAAAAAATAAAATGTGTATGCGTATAGAGAAGAAAGTATGTCATGCGATATAGGGCCTTGAACAAGGAGAAAGAAATGTAAATGCAACAGTGTAAGTGGTGTAACTGGATCTTCTGCAAGTGAGAGGCTTCTTCGAACTGGAGCCAAAATGGTAAGGCTTTTTAGATGAGCATGGTATTTACAACCTCAAAATTTTGAGATGAAGAATTTCTAGAACCTGATTTGCTATGAGCTTCTGGATTATTCGCCATATCTTCAATATGATCCCTCGATTGAGATTTTACCGTGAACAAGACCTTGTTCACAGTGAATCTAGCAAGGCTTATGTACAAGAGGCATTGACACACATATTTCAAAGGTTTCTTTGTAACAAGTCTTTATAGCAAACTTCATTGTGAATCCGAATTGATTCATGGTGAAATCAACGTAAAGATTCATGATTTGCTATGTGAACGAGACCCGATGCTGCTAAAATCGAACTAATGGGATTGAGTAAAACAAAGATAAAATCATACCTCACAACGGAGAGTATGAACAAAAAACACATTGGGGTTCAGATAAATTACAAGGGATCATCGAATCTAAATGGCATAAACACATATTTAGATTTACATAAACTGAAGAAAAAAAAACAGAGTGAAAATGTTGGAATGTAAACATTCTAGTGATGTTGCACATAGATAGACCGATTTGCAATGAGCAAATCGATGCTATCCAGGGTGCCTTAATGGAATAAGAGCAGAAAAAAAATAGAAAATAGAAATAAAGGGTGGAAGAAGAAGGGTACTTACCATAATTCTGCTAGAGCTCTAGAGGTTGAAGGCGACTTTGGTTCAGCTGATTGCGCGGAAGAAAAAAAAAAAAGAATAGAGGAAGGGGGAAGAAAGAGGAGGAAGAAGAAGTCAGGCGGAGGGGTGAAACGCGATGATCCATGAAGGAGGCAAAGGGGTTTGTTAAATAGGCAAGGGAGAGAACAAGAAAGATCGAGAGTGATCGAGAGAGAGAGAGAGAGAGAGGAGAGCCTCTGTGGTTTTTGCAACGGAAGGCCATTACCGGCTTTTCAAAGGGGTTCCTTGGGTTTTTCAAAATTTTAAATAAAAGGCGCTTTTCAAAAGTTTTCTCAAAAAGGGTTTTTTAGCAAAAGAGTGATTTCAAAAGGGGTTTCTAAAACCTATTCTTTTGTGTTTTTTTCTTTTCTATTTTTTTATTTTTTGTTCTTTTTCTTTATAATTTCTTTTTTTTGTGTGTGTTTTTGAAATAAAACTCTAAAAACCATGGGAAAATAAAGAATTTTAAAACTATTTTTGTATTTTTGAGAAATATTTACAAAAGAGAGGTTTTCTTAGAATTCGGGGTTTATTCTTTGAAAAATCCTTCAAAAAACGGGTTTTAGATTTGGGTTTTGACATTGGATCCGAATCCAAAATCGAGTCAGATATAAAAAAATGGATTCTGATTCAAGTGAATTCGAGAAATAACTAGAATTTAGATTGGAACTGACTCAATTTATTTAGAAAATGGGGGGCAGGGGCAAAAAAAGAATATTTATAGAATTTTGAAAACTTTAGGTGTTCACAGATGCCCCTCTTTGCTACTAAGTTAGTTGAAAGTCGAGCTTAGTGGCAAAGAAAACACTCCAAATTTTGAAAAATGCCCTAGTTAGCAGATCTGAACTGGGTGTGGAAGAATTTATTTTTGAAATCATTATTCTCGGGCTTAAAACCTTATTCTGAATGGCTTTGGGGAGATGAAATTCTCAAAAATGATATGACTAGATAACAGAAATGAGGAAATCGTGATGGGACTTTGGGTGAAGATCCCGAAATGGTGAAAGTGTGAATTTTGATCATGTCTCATGAGTTAGACAAGATAAGCTTTTTGGAATGAATCAGGTTTAGCCCTTAACCTAGATGGGACGAAGATATATCAAGATGAATTTCAGGTTCTACCCTTACCTGAATGAGAAAGGAGTACATGAAGACTTTGATGGGACATTTTTGAGAAAAATGCCTTGTGAGATGAAGCTCATGTACAATCTTTTCCTGGATGGGTATGAAGAGCATGGATTCCATGATGGGACTGAGAGAACTACCTCATCGAAATGAGATTCAAGTTTAACCCTAACCTGAACGGAAGATACCTCGTGGAGCGAGGTTCAAGCTTAACCCTTAACCTAAAAGGGACGATACCTCGAGGAGCGAGGTTCAGGCTTAACCCTTATTCTAAAAGGGATGACCATATGGAATCCTCGGATGAAGAAACCAGGATAGGACCTTCAGAGTTTGGACAAACAAATCTGAGAGGGGTTTGCAAAAGGATGAAAATGGGGGTCCCTAAAGCTTGAAAAGGGGATTGACCTTGGGCATCTCATTTCTGAGACTGAAATAGCTTTTAAAATAGGTGACCTTTTGTGATTTAGGTTTTAGCCCTTATCCTGAGTGGGACGATACCTCAAGGAGCGAGTTTCAGGTTTAACCCTTAACCTGAAGGGGTCAACCATACAGAATCCTCGAACGAAGAAACCATGATGGGACCTTCGGAGTTTGGACGAACAAATCCGAGAGGGGTTTGCAAAAGGACGAAAAGGGGGTTCCCTAAAGCTTTAAAAAGGGATGATCTTGGGCGTCTCATGGCTGAGACTAAATCAGCTTTTAAAACAGATGACCTTTCGCAGAAACAGTTCAGGTTTGACCTTTAACCTGAGCAGGTGCGACCATACAGAATCCTCGAATGAAGAGACCAATCTTTAAACTCGTGCACGCATTGTTGGACGAATCCTTGCCCACAATATTTTACCTAAAACTGGTTCTTTTGATTACTATTCCACAGATCTTTCTACGGCTCTTTATGTTTTATTTGGAAATATTTTTGTAAATTGAGCCAATGTGTATTTTACTAATTTGTAGAAACAAAAACCATTTCTTCCTTATGGATGTCTTCTAACTCGTATTTTCAGACATTTCAAAGTTCCTTTAACAAATGAAAAATATATTGAGCAAAAGGAGTTCTTTGATCAAACAATTTTTAAAAGAATGAAAATTAAATATCTGTCTCCTTTAAATGTTGATCAAACTGAACCATCTGATCCTACTGAACCATCAATTTCTGAACCCTCACCATCTTTTGCGATACCTTCATCTCAAGCAAAAAGAAATAAATTTTCTACAAGTCAAGACAATGATGAAGTTTTGCAGCAACTGGAAGCTTTGGAGCTGCATCAACACACTTTTCGTGAAGATGTGACTCAACAACTATCTTCGATTCAGAAAAAGATTACTTCAATCAAGGATTTGCTCAACTCACTTTTCTTATCTTTATGTTCTGTCTTTACTAAACTTTGATACTTTATGGGTTATAATATTTTAAACTTGTATCTCCATTTTGCTTATGCTATTTCTGTTCTTACTCTTTTTAATTCTGACAAAGGGGGAGAAAAAAATAAAAATTGAAATTGCATGATGAATGGAAATGCAAACCAATCAATATGTGATATATGTGCTTTAAATGTGCTAACTTTTAATGTTTTGCAGCATATTGATAGGAGGAGTAAAATCTCCATCTATGCATCTAAATGCTTCATCTTTGATTAAGTTTGTCATCATCAAAAAGGGGGAAATTGTTACGACACTGAAGCCGTACATGATACTTCAAGTACAAGGTTTTGATGATGAGCAAGTGAAATTAAGTGCATTCCAGCTAAGGCAATGAAGACATTGAAGAATTCGATGAAGAATCTTTAAAGACTAGTGTGAAAATGTTAAATTCATTAAAAGTCTTAGATTCTTGTAAGAGCCTTACTTAGAGTGCATATTTCAATTGCATTTCACCTAAAAATTCTTTAGAAAAACTTTTCTAAAAGAACCCCTCATGAAAATCTTTTTAGAAAACTCTTTTCTTAAATTTTCGTGTTTATTAGTCGACCAATAGACTCATCAGTCGACTAATCCTTTCGCGCCATATTTTCTAAAAAGTCATTTTTGTCAAATTAGTCGATTGAAGGTATTATCAGTCGACTGGACAGAATGTCTATTTTCTGGAAAATTTAGCAGCAGTCGACTAATGACTTTATCAGTCGACCGGACAGAATGTATGTTTTTTTAGAAGATTTTAGCAGCAGTCGACTGAAAGGTTTTTCAGGCTACTGATGATATTATCAGTCGACTAACTTTTCTCTAGTCGACTAAGTTTCAAAAGTTCAGATTTTCAAACGGCTCGATAAACAGATCAGTCGATTGACGATAACTGTCAGTCTACTAATAACTAACTATTAGTCGACTAATTTTGTCGTTTTTCCTGAAACTTCAAAAAAGCGTGTCTTTTCATTTTTCAAATGTTTTGATCATTCAAAATGGACTGTTTTGAAACCCTTTCATACCCTCAACGTATGGAAACTTTCAACTATAAATATGAGTGCCTTTTACACTCAAAATAACTTCAATTCAATCAATTTGAATTAATTACTCTTTGCTTTTCACTCATATTCATTTTCTCACTCACGTGATATTTTTCACTTCAGTTTTTCACTCAAATTCCTTTTAGAGATAGTGAATTCGTGAGTAGAGTATTTCAACAACATCAAAAGCCAATTGCATCTCATTTGCATTCAAAAGAAGGGCTCATAGGTTGTATTGTAAGTTGTTACTTATTTTCTGTAAAAGAAAAGGACTCCTTGGTTTAAAGGAGTTGTTTGCTTTCAGTAGGTGTGTTACTGGAAGTGGGACCGGATTTGGTTTGTATGATCTTGTAGTTACACAAGGTTGATAGTGAAAATCTCAAGTAGGTTTTTGCTTGGGGACTAGATGTAGGTCGGGAAAGACCGAACTAGGATAAATTTTGTGTTCTTTGTGTGTTTGTTTTTCAAATTGCAAAATCCATTAATATTCTATAGATAATTTTTTAAAAGCACTATTCACCCCCCCTCTAGTGCTCGTTGCCTCGATCCTACTGCACTTTCAGTTTTCCCATTTCATATTTGTTTCTAACTATGGTACTAAATGCAAGTTCAATTTTTTTTTCTCTTTGCTTTGTTGCTCTCTCTTTAAGGCTGGTAACGCCCCTTGTTCTTGGGTTGCTAGGCTGAAGCCTTCCATGGCCAGCCTAGGTTTTTTCGTGGGCAGATGGGCCCATGGCCCTCTTGGGCGTTGCTGCTACCCGAGCAGCACAGCCCCGTAATGACCATGGGCGGGTCAGTTCAGGCTCTTGATGGGCGCCCCTTGGCGAGGGGGGTGTGAGGGATGCTGCAGCAGCCCTCTTTGAGCCAATTGGCTTGAGGCCATGGAGGGCCCAGACCCACCTGGGGGGCCACTGTTGGGTGGGGTCGTTTCCCCCTCCCCTCCCCAAGGTGATGGTGCTATCTAGGCAAACCGAGTGCTTTGAGCACCCGAGTTCAGTTTGGCGCACCCAATTGGTAGGGCGTCGGTCAACCAGTGACCTGGTCTGACCTAGGATCTGGGTCAGACCAAGGGGTACATACCCACGTCTGTAGCCCCCTCCCCCTCCCCTCCGACTTGGTGGTGCTGGGCAGCACCTTAGAACAGGGTGCTCAAGGCACCCGGTTTGGTTTGGGTTGGTTGGGTTGGGAGCACCAACTGGGTGGCACCCTGGGACCCCATTTAGAGCCTCGTCTAGACCCACAGCTGGGCCAGACTAGGGGACTACAAACCCTTAGTCTGTAGCCCCCCTCCCCCCCCTCCTTTGGCTTTGTACGGTCTGGACCAGCCATACAGTCTGGTCGGCATCACCCAATTGGGTGATGCTCCCAAATTCTTGGGCGCCCTTGATGCAAGGGCGAGCTCAGCTGCATCCTGGTCTGGGTTAGACTAGGGGCACCTGTGGGGCACACTCTGGTGTGCCCTTGCCTCTTTTGGCCAAGCTAGACCGGGCCAACAGGGCCTGGGTCTAGCCGGGTGGCTTGTGACCCACCCGGTTGGGGTGGGTGTGCTGGCCGCTCCCCCTTTGTGGGAGTTGGCTGGGCAAGCCAACCTGGTCTGAACCCCTAGGGTTCAGACCAGGGTCGTGGTTAGGGCCAGCCGGGTCTGGTCATCGCCAGACCAGACCCCGCTTGGCGGGCCATAGCGCAGCCCCTTGGGCATTTAGCCCAACCGAGCCATTCCGGGGCCTAGCCGGGTGCTAGTGCACCCATGTGGGTTGGGTAGTGGTTCTTGGCCTAGCGTTGTAGCCGATAGTAGTCGGGCTGCAAGTGGGGTGTCGTATGGGCAGGACAAGGCCAGGTGCCCCAGTCTATAGCAGGCCCCACCTGGGCCTTGCTCCTCTCCCTCGGCGCCAAAGTTTGGCCCCGGGTGCTAAGGCACCCGATACCCCTTTTTCCTATGAGCAGCTTGGGGGCTAGACCCCAGCTCTTGGTCCGAGCGGTTGGCAGACCCTGAATGACTTGACAATGTGCCCATTGAGTTCCCACAAGAACTCATCTGTGGCGGCAATTGCCCTTCCATACCGCCAACCGACAAACTAAGTTTAGCCTTGAAGCGAAGTTTTCTCGCTTGCAAGCAACGTAGGTTGCAGCTTCAAGTTTCAGTTGCTCGTGCCCCGCTGCTCCATAGGGGTAGCAAGGTGGTTGAGCTCGCGACCGGTGTCGCGACACACACTTGCATGGGTTTGTTCGTTTAAGCAGACTTTACAGGCTGATAGTCTTGTTTGTGCCCCGTTATGCGAGCGGAGCACAGTCACGCCTTGGAAATTAATAATGTGGTTTATATTTGGATGGATTCTGGTTAAGTCTCGCTCTCGACACTCGTGAGTGTCGAACTGATGACTGTCCGTCGCGGAAGCCTTTGCTACGCAAGATTCACCATGCTACGATGGTTGGAGCACGCGTATCTGGAAGATATGTAGTCCAGACTCTGGATGCTCCTCGCATATACAATAACTATTGTATATGCAATCTTGAGCCTTGTGCCGCTCAGAATTGTGGTTTGTGCCACTTTCCCTGCTTGTTGACATATCGTTGTTCACAACACGATACTTGTGCGAGATTATATCCTTGTGGTTTTTCCTGTTTTCGCACATGCACGTTGGCACATCCTGACACGTATGTCACTAGCTTGGTTGTCGAGTGTCATCTTGTTGGGCTCTCATTTATATATCAATGGATATACGATGTACCAGTGGCATGCTTTGCACTCGTCGTGACATACATTAGAAAAGAACTGAAAACACTGTAGGGTTCGACACTTCTGAACTGTTGAGGTTTTGGGACTCGGTTGGAGTCTACGGGCAATGACCCGGGATCGTGAGAATGTGCTCACGTATTTGTGTCACCCTAGACATAAAATGAAAATGGTATATTATCGTCTTTACAAGCGATGTGCTCGTGGTGGCCGTGTGAGGCTAAGCACGTGAATGGGCAGGCCAAGTCCTCGTTTGCGTGCCTCGCGGGGACCACGAGGCACAACTACCTCGAGGCGGAGGTACGAATTGAAGAATGCGCCTAAATAAGATAAACCTGCGGCACCCCATTCACTATTTTTTCACCCAGTGAGAGGGTAAATGGTACAGCCCTAAGTGACATGTCGTTACTACGACCTGTTCTTTTAAGGAGCCGATGTGCCCTCTGACCTCCAGTCACTCGGACTTAGGGAGGTTGAGGTTTCCCTCTACAGGGACCTTTGCTACTGCAGTAGTACGGATTGCAATCCTCCTGTGAAAGGTTTCTCCTAGTCGCGTGCTGCCCGCAGGTGGTTTTCTCGGTCTGTAGCATCTTCGGTTACCACATTGGAAATTGAATAACAGACGTTAGGTGCATGTCTCGTAGAACTTGAGGGTTTTCCTTCGCATACCCGAAGGAGGTAAGAAGAAGAACATAAAGACTAACCAAACTGACTGACGTACTGTAGTTGTTACTCTAGCACAGTTTATACCTTTGTTCAGTTGCTACACTCTGTTGGTTAGTTTCTGTTATGTTTCCTTTGTTGCACTGTTACTTACTTTGTAGTTTTACAGTCTTGTAGAACGTGCACCTACCTGACATGCACTTGTACTTTTATTTAAATGTTTCTAATTGTTCCATCATGCTAGTTGTAGCTTGGCACTTAGCATATCTGTAGCATGCTGCTTACCTTCTGCTCTTCCATAAAAATGATAATGCATGGATGGTTTGTCTCACCAACTCGCAAGAGTACTGACCCCGTTTTATGGGGATACAGGTGACGAGTAGACGCAGCGCGATGCAACGGCGCACAGCAGGAGCCTTGAAACCCACACTTTGCAGCAGATCCTGGTTTCTTCTGGTTTTGGGGTTTGAGGGGTTTTTCCTCTCTTTTTTTTGTGAGATTGTTCATTTTTGTACTCAGTCGCCTTTTTGTATGATTGTAAATATTATGGAAATGAAAAGTACTTTACTTGTCTTATGGTTTGGTTTTCTCACTATGGCTCGCTCAGACTTGCGGCCTTTACTTTACCCCTGTTTTCCCTCTTTTACTTTCGCTAGTTATTTTTTACTCTGTATATCCTTTCAAAAAAAAAATTGCTCAAAAACCAAAGGTTTTTACAAGGTCGGGGTTTGGGGCGTCACAATGCAGGCAGGATCAAACAAATCTCTCATTTTGCACGCATGTGCACCCATTTGAATTTGCATTTGCATGCATTCATTTGCATCAAATTCATTTTCCTCTTCAGGTTAAGGGATAAACCTGAGTTGCCCATTCAAGATAAGGAATAAATCCTAAGACCCTGACAGTTGTCCAAGTCGTCGCGAGGGTGAAGATTGAAAATCTCCCATAGCAACCAACAAACACTTTTCAAAACACCAATCTTTTTCAAATTCGACGTTCAAGTCAAGTCTTTTTATCAAAACCATTTTTGCCAATCTTGTCAAAATCAACCTTCGGGTTAAGCCTTTCTCCAAACGCAGTCCGCACTGATCTAGTTTTCCTTCAGGATTCGAGTTCTTACTCGGATTTTTTTTCCTTCCAAATTGATCTACTTTTCCTTCAGAATTTGAGTTACGACTCTAATTTCTTTTCCTTCCAAATTGATCTAGTTTTCCTTCAGGATTCGAGTTCCGACTTGAACTTCCTTTCCTTTAAATCTGAATGGGTCTAGTTTTCCTTCGAAGATTTGAGTTTCGACTCAAATTTTCTTTCCTTCAAAACAAAACTTTCTAGTTTTCCTTTGAATACTCGAGTTACAACTCGAATTTTCCAGTTTTCCTTACAGGATCTGAGTTTCGACTCGATCGTTCTTTCAAAACCAACTCTGAGTTGGACTTACCTTCAAAATCCAACATTGTGCTAGGACTTACCTTCAGAATTCCAATTTCGTATTGGATTTACCTTCAGAATTCATGTTCATGTTGGACTTTCATCTAGAATCCCACTGATATGTCAACTCAGATATCAAGCAATTTCTTTCACCAAAGATTCCAAGAATATTTTTTCAATTTGTCATAAAGAACAATTGTTGATCTCAAAACCTTTATTGCACAAAGAATTACCTCAAAATTACCTTCAGTATTACTTTCAAAAGGACAAAGCTTTTGGGAAAAATGATTCAAAATTCAAAATATTTCTATGGGCCAACCAAAAGCATGAAAAATAGATCCCCGATATGGCCAGCAAAGAAAATTCAATGTTGTCACAAAGCTACAAGTGATTGATATTGATCGCAGTCAATGGCACATCTTTAAAGACCATTCTTGTGGGAAATAAGGCAGTGAAAATATTCTGGGTGATAAAGAAAAATCCACTCAATTTCCATATCTCCTCAATCATTTAAGCTGCAATTAAATATCTGCATAGGGGATCTCTCAATCATTGTCAAGTTGAAGACTGGTGGATGAGTTAGACCCCGGGGCCAAAGAAGATTTAGATCATCTCCAAGATGAAGGAGTTTGTAACAGATCCTTCCAAGGAAAGTTTAGATCACCGCCAAGTTGAAGGTGAATGCGATGAGCCTCCCGACAAACCCTAAAAGATATTTAATTTCTGCTATCATCAAGCGATTTCCTACCAAAAAGACAATATCATCAGTATAATTCCTGAGACAAAGAAGGATCGAAACATCTTCAAGATTAAGGAGTTTGTGACGTACCCTTCAAAGAAAAAGAGAAGAGAGAAAAGTTAGCACATCTCCAAAATGAAGGATGATGTAATAAACTCTCCAAAAAATCAAGAAAGCTCAATGTCACAAAAAGAATGTAAAAATATCATCATGAAAACAATTCAGGATATCAAATTGTCGAATCTATAAAGAATCTTCTTTAATTTTGTGAAATTCTTTTATCAATGTCCTTTCACTAATAGCTTTCATAATATCAAGAATACTCTCCTTTCTGTTCATATCAAGGAAATTGATAGCTTCCTTGAAGAAAGCCAATCACAAGCAATTTGAATTTGAATCTTGATTCTATGGAGTTAGCCCAATTGGAAGTAATACTTTGGGTAGAAAAGAGGAAATATTTTCATACCAATATACATCAGTTTCAAGTGTTTTGAATCAACAAACAATTTTTAACATTTTGGCAATATTTTCTTGTTGTTCCGACATGAAGTGAAGAGCTCAACGTCCATTTTGACACATCCTAGTATCACCTTTTGCCTCCTTGAGAGAGTAACCTTTGTCATCTTTAGCGTTGCTGAAAGATTAGCCTTCTCTCCGAAAGAATAGCCATTATTGTCTTTTGCGTTGTTGAAAGATTAGCCTTTTCTCTAAAAGGATAACCTTTATCGTCTTTCGCGTTGTTGAAAGATTAGCCTTCTCTCCGAAAGGTTAGCCTTTGTCATCTTTCGCATTGTCAAAAGAATCGCCCTGCTTCTTAGGATCTCCTTTTTCATCTTTTACGTTGTCGAAAGAATCTCCTTGTTCCTTTGGATCGCCTTTGTCATCTTTTGCGTTGTCGAAAGAATTCATCTTTCGCGTTGTCGAAAGAATCGCCCTGTTCCTTTGGATCACCTTGTTCATCTTTCATGTTGTCGAAAGAATGGCTTTGCTCATTTGGATCGCCTTTGTCATCTTTCGCATTGTCGAAAGAATTCATCTTTTGCGTTGTCGAAAGAATCGCCCGGTTCCTTTGGATCGCCTTTGTCATCTTTCGCGTTGTCGAAAGAATTCGTCTTTCGCATTGTCGAAAGAATCGCCTTGTCCCTTTAGGTCGCCTTTGTCATCTTTCGCGCTGTCGAAAGAATCGCCCGGCTCCTTTGGATCGTCTTTGTCATCTTTCGCGTTGTCGAAAGAGTTGCCTTATTCTTCTTCAAAAAGGTTGTCTTATTCGCCATCCAACTTTCCATTCTCATTTCCCGATCAGGTTAAGGGTTTAAACTTGAGCCTCATTCGAATGAGGTATTTCATTTCTCGATCAGGGTAAGGGTCAAGCCTGAGCCTTGTTTCTACATGAGGTATTTTCCATCTCATCGAGGTTAAGGGCAAAACCTGAATGTCACTTCTTTGAAGTAGATCTTTCTTCAACATTCAACATTTAATACCTACTATTTTTCGTCAGGGCTAATTTCTTCATAATCAGTAAGATCCTTCTAACTGGGGCATTTTTTTTTGTAGCCCAAATTTGGTGTGTTTTTCTTCGCCACTAAGCTCGGCCCTATACCGGCTTAGTAGCAAAGAGGGGCATCTGTAAACACCCCAAATTTTCACCCTCATCCAGTGTTTACATTTCATGTGTCACTGCATATCACTACATACATTTGACATGTCATTTCATCGCATTGCATAGCATTGCATGTCATTACATATCATTATCGAGATCCAAAACTCCTCTTTTCGAAATATTGGATCTAGATTCAAGTTTCAAAACTTTTCTTTCAAAATCATTTTCAAAACTTGGGTTTTAAATAGACATTTTTGCCATTTGCCAACCCCCCAGGATCTTATATTCTAAGTGTTTTCTCATAAAACAATCTGGATTCATTTTAAACTCAATTTCAATCCATTTCAATTCTCAGATGAGACCCATTTAGGTGGTGTCGCTTTTGGATTCCTTTATTTATAAAAAATCTCAAAAATTTCAAAGTCCTAATTGGATCAGGACTTTGTATTTTCATCTTTTTGAATCTTTTCAAAACTCTATTTTTTATTTTAAACTAGTTGTGGTCATATCCTTACATATTTCTGTCATTTTGGTCAAATTTTTTAGAGTCCTAATTGGATCAGGACTCTTTTTCCAGAGTCTTAGTAGGATCAGAACTCTACCTTGTACTACCCTTTTTACCTGTTTTTTAGAAAACCAATCAAAATCTTTCATTTTGGACAAAATCCCAGAGTCCTAATTGGAGTAGGACTCTTTTTTAAGAGTCTTAGTTGGATTAGGACTCTTCTTCAGAGTTTCAGTCAGATTATGACTTTATCTTTCATTGCTATTTTTACTTGTTTTCAACCAAATCTTTCAAAATCTTTCGAAATGAGTTAAAAACTCAGAGTCCTAGTTGAACCAGGACTCTATTTAGAGGGTCCTAGTTGGATCAGGACTCTAACCCTGATTTTAATTTTAAGAGAATCTTTCAAAAATCTTTCTATCTATCAAAATTGTTATACCTTTATTATGGAATTTTAAAATTCTGGGATTTTATCACAGAGTCCTGATCGAATTAGGACTCTGTCCCGGAATCCTGATCGAATCAGGACTCTATCCAAAATTTATTTTCTCACTTCTTTTTCATTGGTTTTCAAAAGTTCTTTTTAAAATCTCTTCATTTGCTTTTAGGAAACCCAAAATTCTTAGAGTTCTAGTCAGATCAAGACTCTGAAACAAACTTCAATTTTATCTTATTTTCACCTATTTTTTGAGATTCCCTCATTTGTTTTCTCAGAAAATCCAAAATTCTGAGAGTCCTAGTCCAATTAGGACTCTGTCCCCAGAGTCCCAGTTGGATCAGAACTCTGTTTGATTTTAATACTTGTTGTTATTTTTACTATTTTCATAAGTTCTTTCATCTATTTTTCAGAAAATACCAAAAAGATCTAGAGTTTCAGTCCGATCAAGACTCTATCCTAGAGTCCTAATCCAGTTAGAAGTCTATTCTGAAATTTGTTTTTACTTCTATTTTCATTCTTTTCTATTTGTTTTTCAAAAATTAGGTCATTTTGCAGAGTCCCGGTTGATTCAGAACTCTATTTCAGAGTTCTGATTGAGTTAGGACTCTAACCCTGATTGTATTTTCTGACTTATTTTACCAGTTTTGATGAAATCTTTCAAAAAACTTCTTCATTTGACTTACAAAATTCTAAAATCTCACAGTTTTAATTGGTTCAGGACTCTGATCCAGAGTTTTAGTTCGCTTAGAACTCTTTTTTCAATACCTTTGAATTGTTCTTGTTGATTTTAACCCCTTTTCAAAGTCATTTTCAGTCTTTATTTCAGTTTTTTCAAAACTTTGATGTAGGGCCTAGTCAGTTGGTGCCATATCTGGAGGAGTTCTGACCCAGTCAGAACTCTGTGTCATTTCAAAACTTTCAATCTCAAAATCTACTTTTAAATATTTTTGAAAAACCTCTCATTTGCAAGTTTTAAAATCATTTTTTGAAAATTCAAGTGGGGCCCACTCTGGGTGGGGACACATCCGATAATGTCAGGGTTAGACTAGGGTTAGTCAGTGTCCTACTTAGTTTAGATGAGTCAAAATCAATTTTAAAAATCCATTTTGTTTAGATTTTTAACTAGTAGTTTTTAAAGGTTTTAAATTCAAGTTTTAAAAACCAAATGTGGGCCCACACTAGGTGGTGCCACATTTGGACTTTCTAGGATTTAATTAGGTGTTAATTAGGGTTTAGTTAGAGTTCATTTAGGTTAGAAGCCTCTAGGAAAATCGTTGCTCTTAGTGAATTTATTAGAAAGAGTTCTAAAAAAAATGGAAACCTCTTAATTAACCCTAATTAAGTGACTTTTTGAAAACCTATAAAAGGGGGGACTTCAAGAGGCTCTTTTTCTCTCCCAATTTTATGGACTCTCTCTCCTCTCTAGCACCTCCTCCTTCCTCCATTGCAGCTGAAGCCCCCTAGGTAATTTTTTATTCTTTATTTTATACTCTTTTTATTAGTTTTTTTATGATTTTTCAATAGATGTTTCATAGATTTAACCATGCAATCCATCCAAGAACCTCAAAAACTACCTAAGAAAATGATCTAACTCAGTTTGAGGGTGATTTCCAAGATTCTAATTCATTAGAATCGATGAGAGGTATGTCTTCTATGTTCTTAACCAACGAAAGATGCGATTTACCCATTAAATGGGCTAAATCCATCATTTCAAAGGTAAAATCAATTTCAGTCATAGATTCCCTATACTTTTTTTTATCATATTAATGTTTATTTCATGTGTTTCATCATTAAATTAAATTTTGTTTTGCTAGTGAGGTATTTCTAATTGTTTTTCATTGTTAAATCGTATTCTTTTTAGTGCTTTATTGAATTTTCACATATTTTGATTTTAGATCCATAGAAATCATGTTGCTTCATATTTAAATATTTGTTAGAAATTTCTGATTTTTTTATATGCAGTCCAAGGATGTGTTAGTGAACCCCTGTAAAAAAATTAGAGGTTTTGAGATTCGGGAACTCTGCTAAAAAAATATAAAGATTGAATCGTGATTTCCAGTTGTTAAAATTGCTATTGAAATTCATAGGTAACTTGTAATTGCGTTATTTCTCTCATCCAAAGTCTGATTTGTGATCCATAAAGTGAAACAGTCTCGTGTTAATGCCTAGTATCTACTGTAATTTTTTTGTAATTCTTTATCACTACTTGTTATTTTTCTTTTGATAGATAGTCAAACCCATGCTTTAAAACTCGTTATGATTTATTAAAACCCTAATTCAAATCATGATGATTATAGATCCTTAACCATAGATCCAATCAATGATCTATAAAAATAGAAACTGTCTATTTATTATTTATTTTTATGCTATTCACTGCTAAAATCTCAGGTTTTTCGGATATGTTTTGCTATTTTTGCCTTGTATTTCCAACCGGAAGTATCTGTTTTGATATAATATCTCCCGCATCGGAGATGATTTTTCCAATCTGTAAAAGGGAAAATCTCAGTTTTTTTGTCTATTATGTCTGTAAAATTTCAAGGATTTTTCATGGTGAATTGACCCCTGATTCGGGTCTAATACCATGATAGACATGTGCCCATAGGTAAAAATAGCATATTTTAGGGTTTTAATGCAATTTTCGAATTGGAATAATGTCAAAAATAAGTTTTCATGATTCTAGTTTAATTTTAGGGTTATAAGAAGTTCATATGTCGATTTTTACTAATTTTGGATATCATTTGATGCTTGGATGAGTTAAATTGCAAAACAAGGTACCTGCAGGATCCTGAAACACTATCAAAATCATGATTTTCATGATATTTCTGACTTTTGGGTATAAGTTCATGTTTTTTAGGGTTTGTTCATGTTTAAAATCATGCTAGGACACCTCAAGTTTGATTTAGCTGCTATTTGATCTTTTTAAACCCTAAATCTAAAGTTTTTACCAAAATATTTTTTGAAAGCCCTTATTTTAAGGCCATAGTCTTGCTATCAAGGGCATTTTGGTCATTTGACCTCAATTTCGAAATTTCAAACTTTGATTTTCATATTTTTAATCATATCATATCATTTTCTGTTTGATTTATTCTCATTTGAATTTCAAAATTTGCATTTTACAAAATATCTTTCTAAAAACTCTGATTTCAAGACCATAGTCTTGTTTTCAGGGGTATTTTTGTCATTTTTCATAAAATTCCAAATTTTAAAGTTATTTATTTTTATTATTTATTTCATTTTATTTTATATTTTATTATATTTATCTCAAGGAATCATGAAAAAAGGCTTATGTCTAGATAAATCCAACAATTTCCAAATATTGCTGGATAAATCAAGAAAAGCTGACATATCTTTACTAAAAAGCTTTTCTGGTTTTGCAAGAACATTCAAGAAGAAGACTTTTTATTTTATTTCTCTTTTATTCAATTCAATGTAATATCAAATATAATATTTGAAATAAGATTTACATTTCCTGCTTAGAATAGGACTGCATTGCATATAGTTTAATTCTACAAATTTCAATATCTGATGAATGTATAATTCATGCATATTCTTTACAAATCCACCATGGTCTACATGAATGGCACATGCACAAGCCCTTAGGAAGTTGACAAACTCAGTGGAATTTGTATTTTTGGCCATAGTCAAAATACGAATGAGACCTAGATTTGTGATATTCGTATTAGCCACATTCAGCCTACACTCTTAGGATAACTTTTAAATGCACTGCATTTCTCAAAAATACAAAAGAATTTTCTCAATTCTTCAAAACAATGTCTTTCAAATCCATATCCATCCATTCAATTGGCATCATTTTCTAAATTTGCAAATCCCAATTCCATTTCAGAGAAATCAATTTTCTCAAAAAAATTTAAGTCTTTCTCATAAATCGATTTTCACAAAACCTCTAGATTCTTCATAAATCAATTTTCATTTTCCTCAGAAATATTCTCTCACCATGATTCACGATTTTCCAAGTGACATATTCTCCAAGAATTCTCTAAGTATTTTATAAGCAAACATCATATTTTCAAACCTGCATTTTCTGAAATCCATAGCACATGATTCTTTGTGCATTTAGAAAATAAAACATGATTTAGACAAGTTGAGAAAAGTTAAGCACACTTTTGATTTTTGGTTCAATTACCCCTAGTAAAGGCACCAGGAACAGTTGAATCTTGTACCGATAGGCGACTCCCATTCTTCGGAATTATCCTGCATTTTAAAACGGAGGTGAGTTATTTTCAAAATCTTTTTCAAAAGTCAGTTTGACTTGCAAAAGTAAAATTTTGCAATGATAAAAACTTCTACCAAATATCTTAACATCAAAATCCAAATTACTATTATGTGCAACTGCGGATACATCCTCTCTAAGAAAATGAGCTCAAAATGATTCTATGTGCAACTATCTATGATGCAGAATATCTGTGCTTGCTCTGGTATGGTGGCAACAATGGACATCAGCATCACCCTCTGTCTATCATGCAGAATATTTGTGTCTGCTCTGGTATGGTAGTAACGATTGAAGATGATTATGGTCGTTATATTCTATGTAAGCTTCAATATACTTCATGAAAAATACGCCACAGTTGTCTGTGTCATAAATATATCAATGTATACACAGAAGATAACAACCATAATCATCATCGAAGATTATACAGATCTTTTCTCACGATGTAAAACAACTGCGTCATTAGCATCAGACCCCGTCTATCAAGCACAGGTAGAAGGAACACAGAAGAACATAGAAGAAAGAAAAATACAAGGAAAAAGAATAAGAAGAAGAAGAAGAAGAAGAAGAAGAAGAAGGCGGAGGAGAAAAAAGAAGAAGTTGCTCTGCCGCAGAAAAGAGGAAAAGAGGTTAAATAGATTAGTGTTTTAGGCCTGAATAACGGGTCAGGTCGGGTTGGGTAGGGTTTTACATAGAACAGGGTTTTAGACATATCTATATTAGGGTTTTACATAAAATAGGGTTTTACCCACATGTACACAAATCAACACAATGTTTAGACTTAGTAAAGTACAAATCAATTTACAACTTGATATAAATATTTAAGTAAAAGTTGCAAATCTGATTGCCCGAATCCGGGTTGATTCACACGGCCAACTAGAACTCACTTAACAGGTTAGGCTAGTTAACAACTAACTCATCAGGGATCTTTATAATTCAGTAGAGGTGTGTAGGATTGCTCAAAAATTATGAGTTATAGCTTTCTAGAAAGGTCTGAATCAGACCTTCAGTTCATCTGTTGAAAGTTTTCGCAAACTCCATCGTTTGAGGAGTCAAAACCCTCTTTGAACAGGCTATCCACCGAACCCAGAGAGTCTGTCATAGATTTGACAATTAGTCCCGGTTTTGAGTCCGTAGAGTGAACATTCCTGATCTGAATCCAGTGATTTTAGATTCGTTGGAAAGGTGTACGCATCGCGCATAACTTTTCTTTGGACTATTTATGTTGATACAGAGCACATAGGTCTCAAAAACCCTATTTTCCAGAGTCTCATTCAGACTCATCTTAGTGAAAAAGCTTCCACGCGTATTGAGATCTGTTTGGATCTTGGATCGTGGATTGGTGCATACCGAGTCTACATCAACTTCTTAGGAACAACCTGAGTTGGGCTCACTCACTGATTATCAGAGATGGGATATATAATCTATGCGTCCAGCCACTTGACCATTTTCTTCTTTACCACCTCCTTCATGTTAAGGTTTAGCTTCCTCTGTATTTCTCTAGAGGGCTTTGCACCCTCTTCCATTATGATCCTGTGCATGCAAAAGGAGGGGTCCATACCTTTTAGGTCAGCCATGGATCACCCTATCATTGTTTTATGCTCTTGCAGAACCTGAAGCAATTAGTGCTCTTGAGTGCTCGTCAGGTCTGCAGTAATAATCATGGGTAGTATCTGCTTGTTGCCTAAGAAGGCATACTTGAGTGAAGTCAGTAAATGCTTCAACTCAAGCTCAGGCGGACACTCTACTGAGGGTTTGGCAGGTTACTCTGCCAGGTGCAGGAGAAGCTCAAACTTGCAGGTCCAATTAAGCTTGCCTGGTGAGACTAACTTTTCCATGATATTTGTACTATCTTCTCTAAGCAATTCATTATCCTCATCTTGAAGTAGATCGCTCAACGTCCAAAGGGGCTCTGCTTCAACAAGGTCCTAGACTATGTCTACCTGAAAGCCAGCATCCTCACCAGCAGGCCCCGTGACAATATTGAAGATATTCAGTCTCATCTTTTTGTTGCCAAAGGACACGTCCATGGCCACAAATGCAGCAATTAATGCACGCATTAGCTGTAGCCAAGAAAGGCCATCTCAAAATAATAGGAGTTTGTCTAACGTGATCCACGCCCTCCATGTCTAGAATAATGAAGTCAACAGAAAAGTAGAAGTCCCCCACCTTGACCAAAACATCTTTATGAATCCCTCGCAGGTAGCGATTTGCGTTTACGAGCTTTGTTTATGTGAACGATGTCCTATCGCGATTTACGAGTTTAGGGGTTTAGGGTTTAGGTTTTTGGGTTTTATGTTTTAGAGAATGGGGTTTAGGGTTTTAGGGGTTTAGGGGTTTAGGGGTTTAGGGTTTAGGGTTTAGGGTTTAGGGTTTAGGTTTTAGGTTTTAGGTTTAGGGTTTAGGTTTTAGGTTTTAGGGTTTAGGGTTTAGGGTTTAGGGTTTAGGGTTTAGGGTTTAGGGTTTAGGGCTTAGAGTTTAGGGTTTAGGGTTTAGGGTTTAGAGTTTATGGTTTATGGTTTAGGATTTAGGTTTAGGGTTTAAGTTATAGTGTTTAGGTTGTAGGGTTTAGGGTTTAGTATTTTAGGTTTAGGGTTTTAGGGTTTAGGTTGTAAGTTGTAGGGTTTAGGGTTTAGGATTTAGGATTTAGGTTTAGGGTTTTTACGTTTAGGGTTTAGGTTATAGGGTTTAGGTTGTAGGGTTTAGGGTTTACAGTTTAGGGTTTAGGGTTTAAGGTTTAGGGTTTAGTTTTTAGGATTTAGGTTTAGGGTTTACGTTGTAGGGTTTAGTGTTTAAGGTTTAGGGTTTAGGTTTTAGGATTTAGTTTTAGGGTTTTAGGGGTTTAGGGTTTAGGGTTTAGTTTTTAGGGTTTAGAAAGATACCGCGACAACGATATGTCTTTGTGAACGATATCGATGTATAATGTCGTGATTAACGAGCTTTGTGTTTTAGGTTTTTGGGTTTTTGGCTTTAGGGATTGGGGTTTAGGTTTAGGGTTGACAAGCTTTGTCTATGTGAATGACATATCCTATCATGATTTACACAATGACTGATTAATAAAAGGCAAAAACCTAAAACAATAAAAAAATTGAGACAATGTTTAGAATAGATAAAGTAAAAATTGAAGTTACTTCTTAAATACAAATCGATTTTCAACTTGATATCGATTTAAGTCACAGTTGAAAATCAATTTCACTGCAACAATTTGTCCTATCACGATTTACTTTGACAAGCTTTGTCTATGTTAACGATTTGTTTTATCATGATTTACACAATGGATGCTAAAAGACAAAAAAGATGATGAAAAAATAAATTGACACGTTGTTTATTAGTAATGTGGACGATTTTTCTGTCGCGCTTTGTCAATGTAAACAATATGTTAAGAAAAACAATAAATAAATTGACACGATGTTTAGACTTAGTAAACTACAAATTGAGACTTAGTTGCAAATCAATTTTATTGTAACGATATGCGCTATAGCGATTTGCTTGATACGTCCTATCGCGTTAACTAGTTTTGTAAAAAGCAGATGAAATGACATTTTTTAATTTAATTAATACGCCATGCAATTTATTTGCTCACACTTTTTGAAAACTGATGGTATTTTTTGACATATCGCGGTATGTGAAATGATGTTTCCTTTATATATGAATGACACATGGCACAAGTTCAGGACGGTGTCGCTTCGCTTTGGACATTTCCTTTATAAATGACTTATTTGTGAATCAAACATATAACCTGCTTCGTCATAAAGGGGGTATCAATGTTGAGTTAGGAGAAGACGACAACTACACAACCAGCGATGGTGAATCAGGCATATATTTTCTAAACCTTGTGACGAGTTTCTTTAAAATTTGTCTCTTTTATGGTGTATATTTGATTTGTGTTGTGTATTATAGAAAGGAATTTCAATATCATTTCTTGAATGTTCTGCTTATATCAGTGGAACATCCACAAAAAGTAGTGGCCGAAAACTCAGCAAAGACCTCCAAGATAACATCAAACGACTGCAAAACAAATTTGCAGAAGGAAACACTATTAGTAATTTTTTACGTATAAAATCGCTATCAGTTATATATTACGTATGCCATGGGTATGTATGTCAACACATGCATATTTGTTGCAAACAGATTATATCTGATTTCGTCATGTATATTTAAAGCAACGCAACATCCAATACTAGATGCATCGTCACCCCTTATTTCATGGTATATCGATTCTCTTATATGTTTATTTTTTTTTTATTTACTCTTGTTGCTTCATGTTTTAACTTTACTATTATCACTATTTTGTTCAACAAAGTTTCGTCCGTCGATTGCCATACTCCATTGGATTTCAAGACGGACTACCATATTAGGGTAACGATGATCACTGCAGAGACTTTTGGTCAAGTGAAAAGGTAAGTGAAGAAACCGCTTGTCCAAAGATTAGGCATAACAATCCTAACACGATTTGTACTATCGATTTGTAAGATATTTTATCAATTTGCAGATATTGATTCTTACACTCTGGCAAACTGCTCAGCATTGAGTCTTATACGTGATGGATTTACAGAAAAAATAAATATGGTGCTACAACTCATTGGACTTTCATACTGGTGTACATCGTGACATTTTGTATTTGGTAAGTTTTCATCTATAAGGGTATCGTATCATGTACAGTGGCTAGGAATTTACTTGCTTCTACATTAACCACAGGTGGGATTCATCAAAGTCGTTTTGGGTGTCGACATTGGTGAGTGAAGGTTTTACTCAACACACGATACTCTTTTACAAAATAATGGCGTTGATTGTGGCATATTTGTAATGAAGTATATTGAAGCAATATACAATGGACGAGAACCTGATTTTAATGTTGTATGCTCTTTATTATCCTCTATTATTAGGGACTCAATTTATATATTGGTCACATTATATTTTTGTTGCAGAATGATATACATGGATTCCACACAGAACTATGCAAAAAATTGACGAAGTTTCTAATTGCGGAAGAGAAAAAAACTCAACCGGCAAGAATACCTAGAAGGCAACGAACGATGTGACCCCCTCCCTCAGGAGTAATATGATATACATCGACTTCTAATAGAATTTATAGACTGTACAACCAAATTTTATATACAAATTTTGTAAGACCGTGTATACAAATTATGTAAATCTCTCTGGGTAGAAATAAATAAAAATTCAATTTTACTAAACACGCCAATAAGTTGGACTATTATTTATAGTAAAGGCAAATCGTTGTTATGTTCACCCTTCGTAAATAAAAATCGTAAAAGCGATTAGCGTTGTGTACAGTGGAAATGAGCTATTTTCTGTAACGTGACATTCTATAAGTGTAGTACACAAATGTCACTGAACAAATCGTTGTAATAATCGACCTTCATAAATTAAAATCGAACAAGCGTTTATATAAGTCTGAAACAATTTGCATAAACATTGATCGTGCACTTTTACAACGATTTGTGAGTTGCATAGTGCAATTTTCATCCAGTTGTACCATCGTGATTTACACAATGACGTATGAAGGCTACGTCTATGTCAACGATATTTTTTAATTGCTTTTACAGACGATTGGGGTTGAGGGTTTAGGTTTTGGGATTTGGGGTTTAGGTTTAAGGATTTTGAGTTTTACTTCAACGATAAAAAATGAGTTAACTTCTTAAATAAAAATCGATTTCGTTCACAAAAATAAACAAAGACATATCGTTCTCGTCGTAACTTCGTAACTACAAATCCACATGATTTACAACCACATTCATATACAAAAAATATCAGTATTTAGTTACAATATCTATGGGAGGACATTTCCGTCAAACACATATCTATCTTTTAGAGACTCCCATTTTTACAAAAGAGATCACCAAAACATCCACATCGTTCATTGTCGAGTTCATTTTCTACTGCAAAGCAATTCTATGTGCAGCTGAGGATACATCCTCTCTAACAAAATGAGCTCATTAGTAATGGCAGACCATTGTACCATTTTTCTCGAACTGAGGTTGATTCTTAGAGACTCTAGCAATGGTGTACTCTTGAGAATATGCTTCACAAACTTCAGCTCAAGCACTGTACCATATTTGTTATGAAGTATATCGAAGATTAGACAGATATTTTTTCAACTATGAAGTATGGTTTGCTAACAATGGAGGGTCCAACAGTAGAAATAGATCAAATAGATATACATCAGCATCACCCCTATCATGCAAAATATATGTGTTTGCTTCGGTATGGCAGCAATGATTGAAGATGATTATGGTTGTTATACAAATCTTTTCTCACGGTGTGAAACAACTACGTTATTAGCATCAAACCTCATCTATCAAGCACAGGTAGAAGGAACACAGAAGAACAAAGAAGAAAGAAAAATACAAGGAAGAAGAAGAAGAAAGAGAAGAAGAATAAGAAGATGAAGGTAGAGGAGCAAAAAGAAGAAGAAGTTGCACTGCTACAGAAAAGAAAGAGGAAGAGAGGTTAAATAGATTAGGGTTTTAGACCTGGACAACAGGTTGGGTCGGGTAGGGTTTTATATATAGATCTATATTAGAGTTTTACATTTTGCAAGGTTTTACGCACGTGTACACAAATCAATATGATGTTTAGACTTAGTAAAGTACAAATCGATATGTCTTTTGTTAGTCTTTATGAACAAAATCGATTTGTATTTATAAGGTTACCTCGATTTGTATCATTGAATTATTCTCAATTTGTTCTTTACTAAGTTTATACATCATGTGGCTTTGTTTATTGTTTTTCTTTTCGGCCATTTATTAATCAGTCATTTTGGCCATTGGTCATGATGTATTGTAACTAAATATTAATATTTTTGATAAATGAATATAGTTGTAAATAATGTCGATTTGTATTTAAGAAGCTATGCAATAACGATATATCTTTGTTTGTCTTTGTGAACGATATCAATATATAATACCAGGATTTATTCATCGATTTGTAATTATTACTAAAATATTATTTCTGTATAAAATGTAAATCGGTCTCATGCTATAAATCACTTTGAATTTACCTTGATTTTTTTTGTTGAATTTCATGTCGATTTGTAGACGGGACAATAATTTGTCCTTGCACATTTATTGCGATTTGTACTCATGCACACTGTGATTTTCATCCAGTTGTACAAATCAATATACACATGGAAAAATATATTACAAATCGATACATAAATGCAACATAATAACTTAAAAATCGATATTAACAAACAAAACAATATCTCATAAATCAGTATTATATTACTACAATAATGATTTGTGATACATTGCATATACTTGAATGGATGATATCGGATGGGGTAGAGGTCCTCCCATACAATATGGATGATACAGTATATGTATAACGATTTGTATATGTGAAGGCTAGATGAGACAACGATTTATACATGTGAATGATACATATTACAATGATTTATACATGTGAAAGATACATTATTAAACAGAATTCACACGTGATTTTTGTGTTCCATAGCTTTTTGGATGAAGCCATTTTCATGAATGGTGATCCACAAAAATATTAACAATTCTATTTTTGTGGCACACGATTCATGAAAATGGCTTCATCCAAAAACTCTTTCTTAATAAGACCATCCAGTGTATAAGCATATTCACTTCCTGTTTTGTTAAACTCTTAACAAATCCGATAATGTGAAAATTGGGTCATGCAAAGAGGCATAACAACTAACTTTATGGTAAGACTTAAACAGAATTCACACGCAATTCCTGTGTTTCATAGCTCGCTTTCGATTTGATCTAAGCCTGTCATGAAACAGAATAATATAAGACACTATATTAAGTTTCACAAGAAATGCAAACATCCTCCAAACATTGATTACATACCAAAAGACTTGTAAAACTGAAGCTATCGTTCTAGAAAAACTGGTTAAGAGGATTGAAGGTTACAACGTTATAGTGCACGTATGTAGGGTATTGCTGCATGTTGAAAATTATACAAGTTAGATATTAATAAGTTGTACATAATGCAATTTACATGGAAAGCAATATAATGTATTACATACTTGTTCCATAGCTTTTTGGATGAAGCCATTTTCATGAACGGTGATCCACAAAAATATTAACAATTCTATTTTTGTGGCTCACGATTCATGAAAATGGCTTCATCTAAAAACTCTTTCTTAATAAGACCATCCAGTGTATAAACATATTCACCTCCTGTTTTATTAAACTCTTTACAAATCCGACAATGTGAAAATTGTGTCATGCAAAGAGGCATAACCACTAACTTTATGGTAAGACTTAAACAGAATTCACACACGATTCCTATGTTTCATAGTTCACTTTCGAATTAATCTAAGTCTGTCATGAAATAGAATAATATAAGACACTACATTAAGTTTCACAAGAAATACAAACATCCTTCCAACATTGATTATATACCAAAAGACTTGTAAAATTAAAGCTATCATTTCAGAAAAAATGGTTGGGAAGATTGAAGGATACAATGTTGGAAATTACGTTTGTAGGGTATTGTTGCATATTGAAAATTAAACAAGATAGATATTGATAAGCTGCACGTAATACAATTTACATGAGAAGCAATATAATGTATTACATACTTGTTCATGCAAAGGGCTTGGTTGCTTTTGCTTAGAAGTTGGTTGTTTCTTAGACCTTTTCTTGCCAACCAATTCTAGTGCGTCCTTTGTCCTTCGACGACTGCGATCAGAGGTAGGTTTTCTTTTGATACCCTTCGCTAGGTGAATTTTTCCATCATAATCTATGATGTTCACTCCTGACTTGTTGAAGATAATGTGTATGCTTTTGTGCAACTTCTCATGAGTGTCAAGGGAAGCATAATTTTTACCTCCGTTGTTCACTCCCATTTTCTTGGACTGGTCTTCATGAGCTACAATAGACTGATGGTGAATTAACTGCACATTTTCAAGTAACTCCCTTGACGCTTTTCTCATGCATACATAGGCTTCTTCACTTTTCGATGCCAAATCCTCAACATGCATAAGTGACCTACATAGTTGTTGGTAACGGGAGGCTATGTAGTACTTCTCATTAACACCCGATTGACTGACATTATTTATATCCAGCAGTTCAATTTTTGCATTAAATATGACTCAAGTATTTCGTGTATCTTCTCCTGATTAAGTGCATTTAATGCATGATGACATAAAATACCTTTGAATTCATACTTTTTGCACGTACATGCAACTGTTCTGTTATCAACATTGTACGTGACATATGCTTCTTGCCTTTTCTGATGCTCTTCACCCTCCCATACAATATGGTATTTGTGCATATTCTCAGTTTACACGCGTCCTTTTATGTTGCAATTCATGACCTGTATAACCCTCTTCTTAATCCATTCAAATACAGTTAGTGTATACAAATCTGCAGGTCACATCAATATTTTCATACCCAAAGTTACAGGGCATGTATTGAAGCATTTCACATCTTGTTTAAGCTCATTATGTCTAACACCGTCTATAAATAATTTATATTGTTTCATGAAGTGAAACATTGTTAAACATGAATACATGGTTTTCTTCAGTATGACATACATAGATTCAACTCTTTGTGTACTTATCATACCTACACAAAAGTATTGTCTTCCATATGCTAATGCCCACTTCTCTTTTTCTACATATAAATTTTGTAACCACACATAGTCTTCAAGGTCGTACATCAGAATCATTTCCTCCCAATCAGACATAAAGGTGACCTCGTCTACACTCTCAAGTACACACCTTGTAAACTTTTTATCAAACTCTATATTCTGATTAAATATGTGTCCTATGTTCTTTATTGTATTTTGAAAGATATGCCATAAACATATGCAATGATGTGCATCTGACTATACATGAGACACTGCAACCGCAATTGCGTGATCACCATTTGTAAGTATAGCTTTAGGTTGCTTCCCATTCATTGCCTGTGTAAATACTCTGAACAACCACTCAAAGCTTTTCTTGGTCTAATCATACAAAAAAGCCTTGCCTAATATACAATTCTGTGAGTGATGGTTCACTCCGACAAACTGCGCAAATGGCCATTGTTCAGTATTAGTTTTCACTGTTGTATAAAAAACAAACACATCATTGAAGCATTCATAATCTACTCTTGACTTTGAATCTACCCAAAACATATTCACAGCATATCCATCTTCATCTAGTTGCATTTCACTAAAGAAACTAGGATCAATGCTTAATTTCTTCTGTAAGTAATCAACCAAAGAACATATTTTTCCATTCTTCATGTTATCTGTCCTATTCATTCTCAAGTGGTTTCTTAGATCCATATGTATGAATGACACATTCTCGCAACCACCATCTATGTGCGCGCATAAATTGTATGTCTTTCTTGGTGCAATGTCGGTGCTATCAGTTATCTCAGCAATTGCAGCATGTGCTTCATTTACTTTACGATGTGACCTTAACATAGGAGTCATAAATGAAGCAGATAAATCATGGTTATGATCACTGATTAAAATACGAACTACATATTTCTCATTTGGAAGTCTTCTTAACACCATTCTGGTTGGACATCTGCATCTTGAATCTGGCTTGCTCCTTGTTGAATTTCTACTTGACTTCTTCCAACCTTCCTTAGAACAAACATATGTCTTTCTCACCATGACACCCTATGCATTTTTTGACCAAGAATATCTTCTAACACTGAAGCTAAGTTTTAAGGCATAATCATTGTAAAATTTATATGCAGCTTCCTTATTATTAAACTGCATTCCTTCTACGGGAACAGAGTCAAGTGTACTATCATGTTTATTCTCAGTGCATGCACCTTTATCAAGTGTACTGTCATGATCGTCTACCTCATTATTGAATTGCATTTCTTCTACTGGAACATTCAAGTCAAGAGTGAATCCAATGCTTGCACCCTTCTTATCATGTGCATCATTAGTGCACATGTTCACTTCTCCATAACTTTCCAATGATCGAGATAGATCATCTTCATTGCAACCAGGTGATAAGCTCACCACTGTCATAAGCAAGATACCATTTTGCATTAAACGGATATCGATAAGGTTAAGCAAGTCAAAGAAATGATTGAATGAATCACATTATAAAAGCAACATCGATTTCTTATTTGCGTTTACTATGCATCGAGTTGTTACTTACCATGCCAATAAAATAAATGATTTGTCGTATATGTGTTTACGATAATGATTTAATTATATCTGCAATGTTGTGAAGCAATTTTAATAGAAATTGCTAAATGAGCAACGATTTGAATACCCGCAAGTGCGCAACAATGTATTTCTGCATGCACACGTTTTAAAAATCTTTCTACAAATATCTTACAAATCGATACTAGAAAACATATAATATCTTACAAATCGATATGCATATTGCATAATATATTACAAATCGATACGACACTTCAGCATAATAGCTTACAAATCGACACTACAAAAACACATAATATCTTACAAATCGATATACATATCGTAAAATATATTATAAATCGATACAGAAATTCAGCATAATAGCTTACCAATCGACACTACAAAACACATAATATCTTACAAATCGATATACATATCGCAAAATATATTTTAAATTGATACAAAAATTCAGCATAATAGCTTACAAATCGATATTAACAAACAAAACAATATCTCACAAATCGGTAGTATGTTACTAAAACCACAATTTGTGATACATTCAAGGGCGTAGCTAGGGGGGGCAGGACTGGGCTGTAGCCTAGTCCTTCCTCTCGAAACAGTTAATTTTTTTTATTTATTTTTTTAAAAGCCCAGTCCTAGCCCAGCCTTGATTCTATATGAAATAGATTTTTATCCATTTTTGTAGCCCAGTCCAGTCCTAGCCCAGCCTTGACTGCAACAAATAGTTTGATTTGTCGACATGAAATAGATTTTTATTAATAATTGTAGCCATTTTTTATTTTATCTCAAAAAAAAAAATCGGGGGCACTACCCCCCGAACCCCCGACTATAGCACAAATAAATTTTTTTTTGCTACACCCCTGTTTGCCCCCCCCTCACATGAATCCTAGCTACTCCCCTGGATACATTGCATATACTGAGTGAATGGACGATACCGAATGGGGTAGAGGCCCTTTCTCGCATCTGTAAACAAGCATTCTTGTCAACAGGTCCTAGCGTCTTACAAATATCGTTAAGTTTCCAACCATCAAAAGGACAAGATCCACCTGCAATAACAAAACAACACTTTAATGTCACTCACGATAGCATACGTTCTTCAACAATAGCATGATGACATGGAAAGGTACTCACGGCGCCTTAATGACACTTGTTGGAATGTTTGTGCGTCATTGCTTTCTTCAATACTGCCTAACAACAACGAAAAAAAATAGAAGATTGTAAAAAGAGATGACCGACAACTGCCCCTATGATGCCCACCAATGATCGAACCAATCAATCGCGAACCCGAGAATGTTTTGTAACACAAGGCAGGAACGAGAAGGGGACAATGTGTTGTAACACAAGCTAAAAAATCAAGGTGGGAACCTGGACTCGAGACGATGGCAAAGGTTGCTCCAGCGACCGCAAACAACGGTAAATGGTGTGTTGTCAAAGGGAGCTCCTGTTACAGCAGATTGTGCAAAAGTTTTCTGCTTAGGGCGAAAATAGAACGTTTTAACTTTGAAAAGTTAACATCATCCTCGACTTTCTGGATGGAGGATATTTTTGTCATTTTCTCGAATCGTCGTTTCCCTATTTTTTGAATGGAGCACATTTTTGTTGAGAAACTCTGTTTTGATGTCACATAATATGATACACTGTCTCATTTGATTCTATATAATATGATAATATGCCTTCTTGAAAAAATGTTATATTAGGACTGGATATGTTTTGCCATATTTCTAACGAGTATTTGATGCAAGGATATCTCACCCAAAAAGGATGGAGTCCTCCTGTTCAAGTACAACTATGGTGCAATCATACTCCTTGAAGAAAAGCTTGATGAGCCATGCATTACTAAAGAGCATCCAAAAAGTTCGTCTACCTCAAGATTGAAGATTGTATTTTTCTTCTTTAGAGTCATATGTAACAAAACCTTCAGAAGCATGCATATTGCATAGTACATAACCATTCATAAAAACTATATCATAAAAGTATACGATAGTTTCAAAAAGCTCCTTTTTGAAAACTAATAATTGTACCTTCTTACAACCCTTTATGAAAAAGATATTTTGTCATGTAATAATTATACCTTCTTACAACCCTTTATGAAAAAGATATTTTGTCATGTAATAATTGTACCTTACATTATATACAAGACAACATGAAAAAGAAATGTAGCAAAAAGACAAAAACATAAAATCGGCTACATAGAGAAAAACAAATATAATATAGTTTTGAAAAGACTCTAGTTACCTTCTTTAAAGAAATGTTTTTAATATAAGAAAAAGACAAAAACATAAAATCGGCTACATAGAGAAAAACAAATATAATATAGTTTTGAAAAGACTCTAGTTACCTTCTTTAAAGAAATGTTTTTAATATAAGAAGAAGACAAAAACATAAAATCGGCTACACAAAGAAATACAAATATAATATATTTTTTGAAAAGACTCTAGTTACCTTTTTACAAAACCATAGAATGTCGACTTACTTGAAGTCATCACTTTCTTTGAACAAGGCATTAAATACCTCCTGTAACAAATCCTTGTTAATATCCTTCTCAAGGAATGTCGACTTTCTTTTAGTCCTCATTCTCTCTGAAGACTTTGAAAAACACAACATAAAGAAAACACTTGACATGACTATGTACAAATATATATCAAAGCACTCAGTGTACTTACACTCATTTAAAGTAAAGAAGTACTTATGTACCTCAAATCATTAATTAGAATAAAAACAAAACTACAATCCAACGTTCAATGTACTATTGTAAGAAATAGACTTTTTACATAAAATATGTATTACCTAAAATATTACAACGACTAGTGTACCCCATACTTCACTGTTTATGAAAAAAGGCATTCTCGAATTTCTCTAAAGATGTTTTTGAAAATGACATGACATTTCACATCTCAAAAAGGCTACGATTTCAAAAAGCAACGACTACTTTTTCAAAAGCTATATAAACACACTCAAATAAACTATTCAACATGGAATGGAATAGACGTGTGAGCTTACAACGAGAAAAATCCCTATTCGATATTTGAAAAAGAAAGAGAAAAAGAAAAGAAAGAAAAGAGAAAAAGTCAAGTTCAGCTCTTTGACAAAGAGCATCCTCTGAGTGACAAACAGAACATTCTGAGAATCTTTCATTCGTGCATTCATATCATTCTGAATGTTCTATAGGAAGTATTGTAACTCTGTTATTCACTGTTTTCCTTCTTTGTTGAAAGAAGTAGACCTCTGTGAAAGAGGGTGTTGCCCTTCTCTGTTGAGAGAAGAAGACCTCTGTGAAAGAGGGTGTTGTCCTTCTCTGTTGAGAGAAGAAGACCTCTGAGGAAGAGGGTGTTGTACTATTTATCCGGTGACTCGGATGTTATAGTGGAAAGCTCAAGTGGTTTGCTTGGGGACTGGATGTAGGTCTGGGTACTGACCGAACCAGTATAAATTCTGTGTTTTATGTGTTGTGCCTTATTGCCTGATTATTTTATTTTATCGATCTTTATCGTATTTCACTATTCACCCCCCCTCTAGTGGAATTTCATTTGGTATCAGAGTGGGTTTGCTGGTTTCAACATAACAAGTCTTCTAGCACAAATGACATCTACCTCTTATGCTCGTGATATTGAAGGTCAACACGCATCTCGTCCTCCTTTCTTCAATGGCTCCAACTATGAATACTGGAAGTGCAGAATGACTATCTTTCTCAAATCCATAGACTTTGCTGTATGGAAAATTGTTGAGCATCCATATACATCTCCATCCGCAGACTATAACTTATGGTCTGATGAAGAAAAAAAAATGGCAAACCTAAATGCAAAGGCTATGAATGCCTTATATTGTGCCATTGATCAGAATGAATTCAACAGAATATCTATATGTGAATCTGCATATAACATTTGGCATTCTTTGAAGGTTATTCATGAAGGAACCAACAAAGTAAAAGAAGCCAAAATCTCATCTCTTGTTAGAAAATATGAGTTGTTCAAAATGAACAAAGATGAACCCATCACAGAGATGTTTACCAGATTCACCAACATCACCAATGATCTGAAATCTCTGGGTGTAACATATTCCCAGACAGAAAAGATGAAGAAAATCTTGAGATCTCTCACAACTGATTGGGAGAAGAAGACTACAGCTATTGAAGAAGCTCAAGATTTATCTAAGCTTACTTTGGACGACTTAATAGGCAATCTTATGGCCTATGAAGTCCACATGAAAGAAAGAAGGGAAGAAGAGCAACCAGTAAAGAAAACTCTAGCTTTCCCAGCCCTATCTGAGAATGAAGACTCAGATAAAGAATCAGAAATTGCGCTACTTACCAGAAAATTTCAGCGCTTCATGAGAAGGAACCGGCTTCCAAACAGGCACAAGGAAAGAAAAGATCCTAAAGAAGATCCTAAAGAAGATTTCATGTGCTATCAGTGTAATAAGCCAGGCCACTTAAGACGTGACTGTCCCCTTCTCAAAAGAAAGTCCAAGACTGAGGAACCAAAGAAGAGGTTCTTCAAGAAAAAGGCTCTGCATGCTCAATGGGATGATTCAGAACTATCCACTAGTGAAGAGTCAAGTGATGATGAAGCCGAAACTGCAAATATGTGCTTCATGGCAAACGAAAGTTCGGTAAGTGAAATCTCTGATTTTTCCTTTGAAGAACTTCTAGATGCTTTTCAAGAACTATTTGAAGAATCTAGAAAATTGAGTTTCAAAAATAAAGATTTAAAATCTGAAAATCTAGAGCTTTCCCAAAAGAATGAAAAACTCAGCAGTGAAAATTCTGAGTTGAAAAAGGAAAACCTTATGCTTATGTCTGAAATTTCTTCTACTAGCTCCAAAACTAAAAATCTGCAAGTAGAAATTTCAGAGCTAAAAAGTAAAACTGAGAACCTCATGAAAACGGTTTTCAAGTTTACTAAAGGTAAAGAGAACTTGGATAAACTCTTATCCTCTCAGAAAGTCTCTTTTTACAAGAATGGTATTGGCTACTCTCATTTCAAAAAGCCTTCTTGTATGAATCAAAAGACCACGTTTGTGAAAAGTTCATCTGAACCAAATAAGGAGTATTATAATGATAATCTTTTTAACTCCTCTAAAGATATAGACAAACCCAAATCCAAATGGATATGGGTTCCAAAGTCTAACAAAAAAGGACCCGATTGGGTACCAAAAAAGAGATTTACTTAATGTTTTGCAGACTCCAAGGAAGAAGAACAGATGGATACTAGATAGTGGATGTTCAAAGCACATGACAGGACATCCAGACCTTTTTGTTGTTTTTCATCATAAAGAAGGAGGAACCGTCACCTTTGGAGATAACAACAAAGGTTTGATAATTGGTATTGGTAATATTGGTAACATAGATAAGCCTCTTATCAAAGACGTTCTCCTTGTTAAAGGCTTAAAACATAACCTACTAAGTATCAGTCAAATGTGTGACACAGGTTATAATGTTAGCTTTAATCATGATGCATGCCTCATAGCAGACACCAACGAAAACATCATCTTAAAAGGTATAAGAAAGAATAATATATATGAACTATACCTAGAAAACATCACAGAACATTGCCTTATAGCTAATAATGACTCTCAACATTTATGACACATGAGAATGGGTCATGTAAATTCTAAGTACATGTCTAAATTAGCTAAAAATAAGTTAGTACATGGGTTACCCAAAATTTCTTTTAAAAAAGATTACTTTTGTGATGCATGTCAATTAGAAAAATTATCAAAATCATCTTTCAAATCAAAAAATATCATTTCAAGTAAAAGACCTTTAGAGCTTCTCCACCTGGATCTTTTTGGTCCTTCTAGAGTAGCTAGTCATAATCACAATAAATACGTTTTTGTTATTGTAGATGACTACTCAAGATTTACTTGGGTAATATTTTTGAAAAACAAAAGTGACACGTTTTGTCAATTTGAAATCTTATGTAAAAAATTACAAAACGAAAAATCTTGTTCTATTGTTAAAATCCGTAGTGACCATGGAGGAGAATTTGAAAATGAACTTTTTGAAAATTTTTGTAACTTGCATGGTATTTCTCATAACTTTGCCTTTCCTAGAGTTGCACCTCAAAATGGTGTAGTAGAAAGAAAGAATAGAACCCTTCAGGAATCTGCTAGAACTATGCTCCAACACAATAATCTTGCTAAATCTTTTTGGGCAGAAGCTGTTAATACTGCATGCTACATAACAAATAGAGTTCTCATTAGACCCTTATTAAATAAAACTCCCTATGAACTATTCTATGACAGAACTCCAAGAATAGACTATTTCAAAGTCTTTGGATGTAAATGCTTTATCCTAAACACAAAAGATAGCTTGGATAAATTTGATGCAAAATCCGTTGAAGGCATATTCTTAGGATATTCAAGTCATAGTAAAGCATACAGAGTTTTCAATAAGAATTATAATACTATTGAAGAATCTATGCATGTTAGTTTTTGTGAATCTATTGATAAATCTGTTCATAAGCAAACTAATGATGATGATGTTGAAAGTACAGATTTATTCATAGATAACACAGCTAAGTCTAATGAAGATGATCATCAAAGAACATTTGTCGATATCAAAGATCATCCTCAAAAGCAAATTTTGGGAGACCTGACAAAAGGGGTTCAAACTAGAGCTCAGCTAGAACGGATTGCAAACATGGCATTCATTTCTCAACTTGAACCAAAGAAGATTGATGAAGCCATCATTGATGAGTTCTGGATGCTAGCCATGACTGAAGAACTGAATCAATTTCAAAGAAATGATGTTTGGGATCTTGTACCAAGACCAAAGGACCATCAGATCATTCGAATAAGATGGATCTTCAGAAACAAGCTAGATGAAACAGGTAATGTTATAAGGAACAAAGCTAGACTAGTAGCTCAAGGATACAACCAGGAAGAAGATATTGATTTTGATGAAACATTTGCTCCTGTTGCTAGACTTGAATCTATTAGAATGTTTTTAGCATATGCAAGCTATATGGATTTCAAATTATATCAAATGGATGTTAAAAGTGCCTTTTTAAATAGTTTTATAAATGAAGAAGTTTATGTAAAACAACCTCCAGGATTTGAAAATGAACAATATCCAGATCATGTTTTCAAACTAAAACGTGCTTTATATGGTCTAAAACAAGCACCTCGTGCTTGGTATGATAGACTTAAAACTTTTTTATTAAAAACTGGTTTTCTGTAGGCAAAGCAGACTCGACATTATTTGTGAAAATAGTGAATAATCATACCCTAATTGTTCAAATATATGTAGACGATATCATCTTTGGATCTTCTAACAACACTCTTTGTGAAGAATTTTCTAAGTCCATGCAGAAAGAATTTGAAATGAGTATGATGGGAGAACTCACCTACTTTCTTGGACTGCATATTAAGCAAACCAAGGATGGAGTCTTCATCAATCAATCTAAGTATGTTCGTGAACTTCTGAAGAGGTTCAACATGAACTCAACTGCTTCAAAATCTACTCCTATGAGCACTACTACTGTTTTGGACAAAGATGAAGATGGTAAGTCTGTTGATACAAAGGTATACCGAGGTATGATAGGATCACTTCTTTATTTAACTGCTAGCCGTCCAGATATTATGTTCAGTGTTTGCTTATGTGCTAGATTTCAGTCAAATCCAAAAGAATCACATCTTAAAGCTGTAAAAAGAATAATGAGATATTTAAAAGACATAGTTGATTTTGGATTATTCTATTCAAAATCCTCTACATTTGATCTAATCTCATACAGCGATGCTGACTTTGCTGGAAGTAAATCTGACAGAAAAAGCACAAGTGAAACATGTCATATGCTAGGGCACTCACTAGTATCATGGTTCAGTAAGAAACAAAACTATGTATCCTTATCAACTACTGAAGCCGAATACATTGCTGCTAGCCTAGCCTGTACACAAGTTATCTGGATGAAACAAACCTTAAAAGATTTTGGTCTAAATTTTGAAAATACAACTATTTTCTGTGATAATACTAGTGTTATAAACTTATCTAAGAATCCTATTTTACACTCACAAACTAAGCACATTTAAATAAGACACCACTTCTTAAGAGAACAAGTCTTAAACAACATAATTAAACTCGAATTCATACCCACTAATCAACAGTTAGCAGACATATTCACTAAACCATTAAAACATGAAGACTTCACACGTATTAGAAGAAAACTAGGAATATGCAAACTAAGTGACTTGTAAATTAATCACACTTATTAAGAGTATTGCTTTTGATAAAATCTTATTTTAAAAAAAAGGCTTCTTATTATCGATTTTTTTTTGTTTGTTTTACTATTCAAAGTCAAACTATGTTTTCATATTTTCGTATACTCACAATACTCATAGAAATTCATTCATCATAACACATTCTTTATGTCTTTCAACATGTCATCTTTCAAGTACACTCTCATAATGTCTTCTTGTCCTATATCCTTTTACATATATCCATAAAAACCATTTACTTTAAGTAAAAAGTTATCATGACTCTGTTCACATCACTCATCTCATAACAACTTTTATCACTTTTGTCTTCTTGTGAAAACCTCTCTTACGATAAGCTATCCGAGATTCAACATGATATTGTGTTCCTCACTTATGTTATTTTTTCAAGTGATATATCCCTTTTCATGACTTCCTTTCCTCCTATTAAGACACTTCACTAAACTTTATGTTAAATAAATCGAGTGTTTATCCTTCTTATTTTCTTCACCACCTTTTTCAAAATCAAGCTGTCATATTTCACGTAAAATCTTACTACATCATCTGTTATATCATATCCTAAGTACAATCTATTATCGTCCTTTCATCCTTCACACCTTTTATGAAAAATTATTCGAAAAACTTGTCCTTCATTTTTTATTCTCATTAGTACCTTTAGTACCATCCTTCTCTCTCTCTCTCATACGAATTGAGCCTCCATTCTTTTCAATCCGTGTTTTGACTCCTTTACTAGTTTAAAACTTAACTTTATCTCTAAAAACTATGAACTTCCTCCAATCGAGTTTCTTTAAAAATATGTTTATCAAATAAACATTAATTCATGTCAATCATAACTTTATTTTATGTCTTTCATCTCATATCAATCATGAATTTTTTTCTTGTTTTTTTATTCCTATCCTACTCGAAAATCCATATATGTCATCTCACTTTTCTTTATGTCTACTTTTACTCCTTCCACGCATATCCATAAAAATACTTCTTATATAAAGAATTATTACTCTTCACTCATGAATATCTTTTTGTCTCATCATCTCTCTTACCACTATTCAAAGTCAAAGTGTGTCCTTCTCATATTTACGTATACTCATAAAAATTACAAATATGAAAACACATTAATCATGACACATTTTTTTTAAGTCATTCTTTTCTTTCAAAAATGTCATATCTTTCAAAGTACACATCACATGATCACCCTATGACCTATTTCCATAAAAACTATTTCTATATTAAATAAGCAATCATGACATTTCTTTATCTCTTTATCTCATATGAAGTGACTTTCCATCTGTGACCATGACTCTCTCTTATATTGTATATCTCTCTAAAATCGAGAATCATTAAAGTCTTGTCTCCAAGCAAAACTTTATTTATTCTAACTCTACTTTATGTCATATCTAAATCAAGTGAATGTTGTCCTTTATAACCTTTCTCTTTTCTCTACATATCCGTATCATCTTTTTATGTCTTTCACTCTCCTTTCACGCTTATCAATATATATACTTCTTAAATAAAAACTATTATTGCCTCTCACTCATACCCCATGGGTTGTCCTATTCTAAACTCTCCATTCACGAATTAAGAATACCTCCACATAAAGTAAAAAGTTGCTTGTTTTATTAGGCCATTATTTTCAAAATCATTCACTCTTTTTAGTTCAACATGACACCCCATACTCTATTAATGGCTTCTCTCACTAGTCGATAAACTCACCCATAGTAAAATCTATATATATACTATATATTTCAAAACTATGTCCTTCTCAACCTAATATAATACACTATCTTCAAACATTGATTTGATTTGTCATTCACAAGTCTCTTATCTTACTACTCACGGATTTCCTTATTTGACTAAAATCTAAAAATCACTCACTTCCAATGTCATTCAAAACCTATCAAAATTATTTTCATTCCTCTATTTAATGGATTGGTTCATCACACACCAATTCCACTCGTATCTATCTATCATCCTACAAACTATTACCCACTTCAAACTCGCCCTTCTTAGTCCTCCTTTTTTCCTTACAAACTCTTGCAATGGCCTCTTCCTCCTCCAACAATGTGATTACTGCAGCAGATCTAAGGTATCCAGATCTGTTTCACAATTACAACTTACTATGCTCTCGCCCCATTCATGAAGGTAAATTGGTTAACTTCGACGATTTCATGCTTTTCGACTTAGACAACTATCTCCCTGAACTCAAACCTCTAGTAGGATCTTCATCCCAAGCTGCCTACTATCCTGAACTCGTTCGACTTTTCTATACAAACTTTTCCACTGATCATGAACAAACTACCATCACCAGTAAAGTCCGAGGAAAGCTGATGTTTTTCGATGCTTCCGACCTAGGTAGAATTCTAAACCTACCTTCCACCACCACCGACCTCAACAACATAGTACCAATCGAACGATCGGTACTTCGAAAAATTCTTATCTGTACCAACTGCTACCAACTTCCATGGCACATGAGGAATCTCCAACCTCATGCTCAATTACTTGCCCAGATTCTTCTCCACAACATCTATCCCAAGCTTCCCTGCATGGGATTAGTTCCACAAAAAATCTCTCTCCTTATCTATGCAATATTTTCCTCTACTCCGATAAACTGGTCCTCCATTCTTTTCGACCTTTTCATTCGTTATCAGAAATTCAAGCCTCTTCTTTTCGGGTGTTTCATAACTCCCATTCTCAAATACTTCAAAGTACCTCTTCACAATGAAGTCATCCTCCATCCCTCTCAGGTCCTCGATGCTACCACCTTCAATCTAAGGTCTCTGCACATGCCCGACTCTGATGAAGAAGATCCAACATCCACCTTTGATTGCTTCTCTGCAATGATGGATATCGAGCGCTCTCAGGATCGTATCCTTCGCAATCAAGCCCTGTTGCAGCAAACTCGTCCAGCTCACAAGCGGAATCGTACCGACCGAACACATCAACCTCCTCCACCTTCGGGATAAACTTGTTTTTTTTCGGTCTGTAATAACTTTTAATTCCTTTTGGTCTGTAATAACTCTCTTACTCTGATCCCTTCCTTTTTGTCCATGACAACGGGGGAGAAAACCTGTCTCCATTATTATTGGAGAAATTCTCTTTAAACATTTTTCAAATATTTTATCATATTATTATTTCTATGCATAATGTCTTTTTGACAGGGGGAGCATATTTTGTCATCATCAAAAAGGGGGAGAATGTTGAGAAACTCTGTTTTGATGTCACATAATATGATACAATGTCTCATTTGATTCTATATAATATGATAATATGCCTTCTTGAAAAAATGTTATATTATGACTGGATATGTTTTGCCATAAATCTAACGAGTATTTGATGCAAGGATATCTCACCCAAAAAGGATGGAGTCCTCCTGTTCAAGTACAACTATGGTGCAATCATACTCCTTGAAGAAAAGCTTGATGAGCCATGCATTACTAAAGAGCATCCAAAAAGTTCGTCTACCTCAAGATTGAAGATTGTATTTTTCTTCTTTAGAGTCATATGTAACAGAACCTTCAGAAGCATGCATATTGCATAGTACATAACCATTCATAAAAACTATATCATAAAAGTATACGATAGTTTCAAAAAGCTCCTTTTTGAAAACTAATAATTGTACCTTCTTACAACCCTTTATGAAAAAGATATTTTGTCATGTAATAATTATACCTTCTTACAACCCTTTATGAAAAAGATATTTTGTCATGTAATAATTGTACCTTACATTATATACAAGACAACATGAAAAAGAAATGTAGCAAAAAGACAAAAACATAAAATCGGCTACATAGAGAAAAACAAATATAATATAGTTTTGAAAAGACTCTAGTTACCTTCTTTAAAGAAATGTTTTTAATATAAGAAAAAGACAAAAACATAAAATCGGCTACATAGAGAAAAACAAATATAATATAGTTTTGAAAAGACTCTAGTTACCTTCTTTAAAGAAATGTTTTTAATATAAGAAGAAGACAAAAACATAAAATCGGCTACACAAAGAAATACAAATATAATATATTTTTTGAAAAGACTCTAGTTACCTTTTTACAAAACCATAGAATGTCGACTTACTTGAAGTCATCATTTTCTTTGAACAAGGCATTAAATACCTCCTGTAACAAATCCTTGTTAATATCCTTCTCAAGGAATGTCGACTTTCTTTTAGTCCTCATTCTTTTTGAAGACTTTGAAAAACACAACATAAAGAAAACACTTGACATGACTATGTACAAATATATATCAAAGCACTCAGTGTACTTACACTCATTTAAAGTAAAGAAGTACTTATGTACCTCAAATCATTAATTAGAATAAAAACAAAACTACAATCCAACGTTCAATGTACTATTGTAAGAAATAGACTTTTTACATAAAATATGTATTACCTAAAATATTACAACGACTAGTGTACCCCATACTTCACTGTTTATGGAAAAAGGCATTCTCAAATTTCTCTATAGATGTTTTTTAAAATGACATGACATTTCACATCTCAAAAAGGCTACGATTTCAAAAAGCAACGACTACTTTTTCAAAAGCTATATAAACACACTCAAATAAACTATTCAACATGGAATGGAATAGACGTGTGAGCCTACAACGAGAAAAATCCCTATTCGATATTTGAAAAAGAGAGCCTTGAAAAAGAAAGAGAAAAAGAAAAGAAAGAAAAGAGAAAAAGTCAAGTGCAGCTCTTTGACAAAGAGCATCCTCTGAGTGACAAACAGAACATTCTGAGAATCCTTCATTCGTGCATTCATATCATTCTGAAGGTTTTATAGGAAGTATTGTAACTCTGTTATTCACTGTTTTCCTTCTTTGTTGAAAGAAGTAGACCTCAGTGAAAGAGGGTGTTGCCCTTCTCTGTTGAGAGAAGAAGACCTCTGTGAAAGAGGGTGTTGTCCTTCTTTGTTGAGAGAAGAAGACCTCTGAGGAAGTGGGTGTTGTACTATTTATCCGGTGACTCGGATGTTATAGTGGAAAGCTCAAGTGGTTTGCTTGGGGACTGGATGTAGGTCTGGGTACTGACCGAACCAGTATAAATTCTGTGTTTTATGTGTTGTGCCTTATTGCCTGATTATTTTATTTTATCGATCTTTATTGTATTTCACTATTCACCCCCCCTCTAGTGGAATTTCAATTTTTGTCATTTTCTCAAACCGTCGTTTCATGACGAGAATAGCAGGAAAGGGTACTTAAGTCTTTGCAACTGCACTGGACTCTGATGCTAAGTGATGCCAACACACATGAGAATACGAGCCTCACGTGCTTATATATGTGGTGCTCATTCGGACCCCCAAACATGCACCTTAGCAAACAGTGCATCTTCGGGAGAGAACATGTAAAACCCGTGAAATTTATGAAATTCTAAATGAATAAACGGAATCCGTTATGTGAAATAGTAAGATTTTAAGTTAGGCAGTACAATTTTTAGGACTTGTGGTTTCTAGAACGAAACCGATAACAAACTCTCACAAGTGGTTTTGGATCCGGATCTTGGCGAGATCCGATGATCCGACCCGGTTCACGAGTCCAAGTAAGGAAACCCGATGCTTTCGGGATGATAGCGTGAGATCCGAAGCACATTTAAAGTAAGCAAGTGCAAGTTTAAAACCAACGGGTGAAAAATCCACTTGAAAATGGAAGAAATCCATCAACAAGGAAAAACGTCCCAATATGACATAAAAAGAATATTTTCGCAAAAGTAAACAATAAGTGGTGAAGTGGAGTTATGGTAGGACGCACAGAGTTGTAGAGTTGTAACCTCAATTCAAAACCCCCTGTGCACAAATTATTTTTTTTCACAAGAAAGTGATGTTTTCTACCTTGGTGAAAAGGGTAAAAACGTGGGATTATGTTAAGCCTAAATTTTTGGCTTTTCCATCTAGCTCTACCAAGGATTGAGGAGAATCCCAGGTGACATGGAAGAGGGGTACCCATAAAGCAAATAGTGAGGGAAGTTAGAGGAAATCATGCCAAAGACAGGAGGGGGCATTGTTGGAAATAGACATCACCCACCAAAAACGTAAGATTTGGGTGAAGTTTTAATGCCTTGAAAATTTGGTAACTTCCCCCTAAATAGAGGAGTTAAATGAGAGATTTTTGGTAAGGAGTTACATTAGACGTCTCTCTCTCTCTCTCTCTCTCTCTCTCTCTCTCTCTCTCTCTCTCTCTCTCTCTCTCTCTCTCTCTCACGGTGGTGGTCGACCTCCATTTGTGGACTGTGTGGACCTCCCTTGCTGAACGCGTGAACATCCATTATCGACATGGGGTGCCGCTCTAACGAAGAGAAGGGATTGCAGCCTTGCCGTCGTGAGACTCCAAAGAGGTAAGGAGCATTGTTATTTGTATGTAAGTGGTTGATGCCTTGATGCACATCTATGTTGCAATATCATGGAGTTTACGTGACCAGCACCACCTATATGTAGGTAGGTTTAGGGCCTCAAGACCTAGGTGGCATGAGTTGAAACACCCACTCGCCAATAGGTCAATATGTAGTGGTTCAGCCAATGGTTCTCACCCTTGGCCAACGTTGGGGCACTGTGGTGTTCTTGGTAAGGGCATTATGTTCCTATGTGTATGTCTGGTGATATGTAGTACTCATATCAAAACCTACAGTCCAAATCTATGTAGGAAAAATGCATATATTTTTGGTGTGTGTGTTAGCCATGACAGATTCAAGATCGAAACAAAAATAAAGTAGGCAAATGGCGTGGAACCTTAAGTATCTCGTATTAGTATTCATGAAATTATTGTTTGGTTGTATTTTCGTGTTCAATACACCTTTCATACCTTGTAGATTGGATGGTTTTAATCAAATCTGAAGTTATGTATACGTGATTGCTATTTCACATCATGGTAAAATAAAGATATATCATTCATATTGGGTAATTCGATTGGATTCGATGTTTTTGAGTGTGGAATGCACTCATATTTATAGTTGAAAGATTCCATACATTGAGGATGAAAGGGGTGGCAAAACAGTCCATTTAGAATGATCAAAATGTTTGAAAAATAAAAAGATACACCCTTTTAAAAGTTACAGAAAAACGGCAAAATTAGACGACTGAGACAATAGTTAGTCGACTGATAATATGTTCAGTCGACTGCTAAAACCTTCAGTCGACTACTGCTAAAATTTCCAGAAAACAGATATTCTGACCAGTCGACTGATAAACCCTTCAGTCGACTGATGCTAATTTTTTTCCAGAAAACAGATATTCTGATCAGTCGACTGATAAAACCTTCAGTCGACTGATGCTAAAATTTTCTGAAAAAATTGATATTTTGTTCAGTCGACTGATAAACCCTTCAATCGACTGATGCTAAAATTTTTCCAGAAAACAGATGTTCTGATCAGTCGACTGATGCTAAAATTTTCAGAAAATTGATATTCTGTTCAGTCGACTGATAAACCCTTCAGTCGACTGCTGCTAAATTTTTCCAGAAAACGGACATTCTGTCCGGTCGACTGATAAAACTTTCGGTCGACTAATTTTATGATCAGTCGACTGATAAACCCTTTAGTCGACTGCTGCTAAATTTTTCCAGAAAATGGACATTCTGTCCGGTCGACTGATAAAACTTTCGGTCGACTAATTTTATGATCAGTCGACTACTGCTAAAATTTCCAGAAAACAGACATTCTGTCCGGTCGACTGGTTAATTCTTCGGTCGACTAATTTTACAAAAAAATAACGTTTTGCTTAGAAGATTTGAAGCCAAAAAGGTTGGTCGACCGGTGGGCCTATTGGTCGACTAATAAACATGAAAAATTGAGTAAAGAGTTTTTCTACATTGATTTTTTTATGAAGGGTTTTTTTTTAGAAAAGTTTTTATAAAGACTTTTTAGGTGAAATGCAATTGAAATATCTATGAAGGAAATAGTTTCGATGGTAAACGAAATATATGATTCACATATGGACTTTAGGATTATGTCCAATACATGGAACACACATGATAAAGTTGGATAATGCCATGTTGGGGCATAACCAGTGGGGGTACGAAACGTACACTCGAGCTCATAAACAAAACTGAAAATGTTGAATGTTTAAGTACTCAACACAAAGTTGAACCAAAATTATGAGAAATTGTGGTTGGTGCCTTTGAGGCATTCGATGGGTAATGTGCATATACTAAGATCAACCTGAGTATGAGTTGGGGTTTTGAAAATCCCCTGTGGTGCAATGACTTGCACATGAGAATAAAAAAAAAATATGCATACATAACCTAAATATGGGATTCTGGGTATACCTGAAAGATGGTATATGTTACTGGTTTCCCAGGGTTTTGGGTACATCTGAAAGAAGATGTATGTTACTGAATCCAAACAAACAAGAATGAAAATTTATACACATATAAATTAAATATGTGGGATTCTGGGTATACCTGAAAATGGTATATGTTACTGGTTTCCCAGGGCTCTGGGTACACCTGAAAGATGATGTATGTTACTGGACCCATGGTCTACCTTGGAGAGGGTAGGTGGTACAAGCTTCGTGGACATTCTTGTTCTTGCGAGAGCTAGGCGTCTCACCCGGTCCCCAGTCCACGAAGTTAGGGGACCAGGACTACCAGTATGTCCTAGGTGGTAGATCCAAGTCTTCTGCAGAAGTACAGGGTGCATCCTAATTTTTGTTCTAGCCACTGGGGAGCTCTCTCTCGGTCACGGACCGTCCATTTTGGATATCCGTACGGCTAGTCATACGGGTTATTAAATAATAGACCCCCGTATGGTCTCGGTCCGCTACGAGGTCTATGCCTGTGTGTACCCACAGGGTAAGAGTAAGATAAGCATTAAATAATTTAAGTTGACTAGAAACTTATCTCTGAAGAATTATATTCTGTTGAGTTGACTTTAGAAAAACTTGTGGAATCTACAGCTTGTACTAATGTGGATAAACATACCTCTAGTTCAGTCATCTTTTGCATTGTATCATGAATTAGAAAGCATAATCATCTTCTTAGAATGTTATAAACTTCCATGCTAGTTATATCTGCAGTACTTGCACATATTTGTACACAGGTCACTGAGCACCACATATAAATATAATGCTTCTTACGCAGACAGAGGAGTCTGACTCTTCTGCTTTAAATGTTTTTCAGGTAGCAACTAATTGGAGCATCGGGGTGTCGTTTTGGATAAAGCCAAGAGATCTCATTTATTCAGTATTTTTTGTTTGAACTCTGATTAGTAGAATTACAATTCTGCTATGGGATGTAATTAATGACATTAATGTTTCAATTAATGAATGGTATGTTTAGTACTTCTCTGTTTTACCCTGTAATGCGCCCGACTTGTATTTTACGCACTTCCGGTATTTAAAAAAAAAAAAAATTTACTCCAAAATTTTTACTATAAAAAGTTGGGGCGTTACAGAACACACAACACCCGCTCCTTTAAGACAACTCCCTTGCAATAGCTAGCATTAATTGTAGCTTTCTTGGGAAAGCGTATTTCCTTTTCATACATAAAAATCTCTCTGTCTCTCTCTCTCTCTCTCTTGGAAGGTCATGTTGAACATGAGTGTTTTTGCTCATGCCGACATCGTGGCCGTCTGTTTGCATTTTGGATTAATGCCATGTGGTTTTGTTGACTTTTGAGCTTTTCAAAATGCAACTTTTCAAATCCAAATCCGATGTCGGCATAAGCAAAAACGCTCAAGTTCAGCATGACCTGATCTGCTTCTCTGTGTGTTAGTTCACACCTGTTGGTCAGCGTAGATATGTTAATTAGGAATGGGTCATTATAAATCCAAATCTAGATTAATATTTCCAAATGTGAATTCAGATATGAATTGAATCTAATCTGGCAAGTTTGAATATGAATACAAAATATATGTGAAATTATTAGATCTAGTGGAAAAGAATAAAACAAGCTATTTACATGCGAAAATTCAATTAGATTAGATTTTAATCTCAATCTGAATTGGATCTGAGTCTAAATACTGATAAAATCTGGTCTAAATTCAAAAATAATTTAATTTAATTAGTAGATATTTGTCCAAACAGAATAAATATTTGTTTCTGAATATAAGAATAACGGATCAAATATTCCATTATTTCCTATCTATGTGCACCCCTAATATTGGACTAGCGACAAATGGCACTATTTTGTAATCTTTCACACATCTAATAAGTTGTATTTCTGAAATTTTGTGCATGCAATACTTATGATAATTATTTTTAAATCTATCATAACTGGTATACAATAGGTTTGGTTAAGGTTGGTTTGGATTTCAGGTCTGTAACAGGATCAGGTGTGGATTTCAGTTGGATATATATAAAAAAGGTTTTACATTACATGTTTAAGCTTGGGTCAGATATGGAATGGGTCGGGTATGAAAATGGGTTTGGATAAACATTGGGTTTGAGTGTTGTTTGCATAAAAACTATTTGCGTCAAGTATTAAAATGGATCAGGCTCAATTGAATCAGGATCTATATTTTTGATACTCAATACCCCACCTGTTTTTAAAAGGTGTCTGGATTTGACTCCACCTAAATCGACGAGTATGTTAAGATTGGGTTGGTCCAATATGTTCAAAACAACGGTTGAAATTGGTAACCCGATCTGATCACATGCCTTGGTGAAACGGTTGGGGTGGCCCAAAGAGAGAGAGAGAGAGAGAGAGAGAGTTTGCAGTGGCCTCTTAAATGAATTTAGGCAGTGTTTGGGAGGAGGTATTTGGAGGGTTTTGAAAGGAGTTGAGGAAAATCAAATTACAGGAATTCAACGGAATTGGTTTTGAAGGAAAATATAGATTTAGTTTTTCTTTTGGAAGCACTAGCAATTTAAGGATTCGGGCTTTAAGTTCCTCTTCATGCCTTGTGTTGTTTGGAAAAAAAATTTTCACAGCATCTAAGAATGTAACTTGGACTAGACTGTCATCTAATTATTCATTTCTCATGTTCATCTCTAATGATTAATCACTCCTTTGGAATGAAGGGTTCGTGAATCGGGTTGGGGGCATGTTAGTCACTTTAAAATTTTGCACGCATATGTCATAGGGACACCATTTTGGGGGCGTGTCCCTAATGACATGAGGGGACATGACACGGACACCGACAAGCATGGCATTATTTTAATAATTTTTTGTTATATTTGTTCAATAACACATGCATTTTAATTATTAAAATATAAAATAATAGTTTTAATTTATTAAATTTTTAAAAATTCATGTCCTCGTGTTCTATTTTCTTAAAAAAAAATAAACTTGCCAATCGAACAAGCGTCATGTGTCCTCGTGTACACAATTCTTTGTGACAGTGTCTTACAAGTCAACTAGATGGCTCCTAATAGCAGAAAATTGCATCTTTCATTATCCTAAGTAGAAATCTATGTAACACGAGCGAGCATCGAGCATTTTATGTGATGCAACTAAAAGTTTTTTTTTTTTACTCAGAGAAACAGCCCCAGGCCTAGCCGTGCTGGCTCAGCCTGCCTGCGGTTGCTGTCCTATCAGCATAAAACTCCGAGAGCTTACCCCTCGGGCCTCGACCCCTCGTAGTGTTGCCGAGCTTCAGCTTACACAAGGTGACGGTCATAGGATTTGAACCTATGCTGCCCGTCAAACAGCCTAAGTGCCAAAACCCCTTGGGTTTGATGCAACTCAAAGTTTCCTATTAGTGTCCACGCATATGTTTACAAAACATATGACATCTGGACCGGATGCGCATATGGATATATACACAAGGACACCCCTGATGGTTTACATGTAGTCTCGCAAAGCATCTACTCGGTCCATGCCTGATGATGGGTCAACCACAAGGTGCGAAGGCCTTGGTGATTCTTGGTTGTGAGAGGGTGGTGTATGTTTCCCCCCCATGATTCACTGAATCCCACATCTGTGTTCGGAGCTTTGAATGAGCACCACGTAACACATGGGGTTCGTATTCCCGTGTATGTTGACATAACTTTGCATCGGACTCTGGTGTTGTTGCAAAGACTTAAGTATCCTTTCTTGCTATTCTTCTCATAAAGTAATGGTTTGAGAAAATGACAAAAATGCCTTTCATTCAAAAAAAAAAAAAAACAGTTCAAAAAAAGGACAAACATGTCTTCCATCCAGAAAGTCGAGGATGATGTTGACTCTTCAAAGTCTTCTTCTTCTTTCTCCGTTCAAAAAAAGGACAAACATGTCCTCCATCCAGAAAGTCGAGGATGATGTTGACTCTTCAAAGTTTTCTTTTTCTTTCTCCGTAAAACACTGTAAAACTCTCTCTCTCTCTCTTTCTCTAGAGAAGAAATCAAGGGAGGCAAAGAGTTCTCCCTGGAGAAGGCCATGAACATCAAACCTCTCCCTTCTCTCTCTACTTCTGTGCATATCCAACAGACGATCCTACATTGCTCCATCAAACACCGACTGACCTGCACACTGACTGTAGCGTCATTCAACTTGAAGAGTTGTGGAGTCTGATTCAGAATTTTTGCCCTTACAGGAGAAGGGTTTGGGGGCTCCTCCTAGCGTGGGTAGCATCGTTCAACTTGATTCATTGTGGAGCCTGATTTAGAGTTTTTGCCCTTACAGGAGGGGGGTTCGGGGGCTCCCCCCCGGTGCGGATCCCGCTGCGCGGTCAGCGGATGGGGATCCAGGGGGGGCCGCCCCTGGCGGGGGCTCGGGGGGCAGCGCCCTCCGGACCAAATTTTTTTGGGGCCTTCCAACAGCGATTTATAGTATTATCGGGCTTTCCTACAGCGATTTGTAGTATTTTTGGGTCTCCAACGAACCCCACAACGATTTATAGTGTTATCCGGCTTTTCAACAGCGATTTGTAGTGTCTTCCGCAAATCGCTATAGCGATTTATAATATTTTTGGATCTCACTATAGCGATTTGTAGTGTCTTCCGCAAATCGCTATAGCGATTTATAGTGTTTTTGAATCTCACTATAGCGATTTCTAGTGTCTTTTGCAAATCGCTATAGCGATTTATAGTGTTATTCAGTAAGCAAATCGCTGTAAATCGCTACCCGAATTAGAACCAACTTATCAGGGTCATATCTCCTTAACCGAAGATCATATTCCAAATCCGTAAAAAATGGTGTCTTTGTTATTGAGTCTAGTTTATTCCTGTAAATTTTAAGCAATTTCTATTGTCATTTCATTTCCCATTTTAACTAAAAACTAGACCCTTATTATTTTGTGTTATTTGAGTTGCACAACACCATTCTCGCTTGACATCCACATCTTGATTCTGGCATGCTCCTTGTTGGATTTTCCATTGATTTCTTTCAACCTTGCTTGGAACAAACATATGTCTTTCTCACCATGATACCCTGTGCATTTTTTGACCACGACACCCGGGACCCGTGCCGGGGTGGAGCCCCCGGACCCCCCTCCTATAAGGGCAAAAACTCTAAATCAGGCTCCACAACGAATCAAGTTGAACGATGCTACCCACGCTGGGAGGAGCCCCCAAACCCTTCTCCTGTAAGGGCAAAAACTCTGAATCAGGCTCCACAACGAATCAAGTTGAACGATGCTATCCACGTTGGGAGGAGCCCCCAAACCCTCCTCCTATAAGGGTAAAAACTCTGAATCAGACTCCACAACTCATCAAGTTGAATGATGCTACCCATGCTGGGAGGAGCCCTCAGACCCCTCTTTTGTAAGGGTAAAAACTCTAAATCAGACTCCATAACTCTTCAAGTTGAATGATGCTACCCACGATGGGAGGAGCCCTCAGACCCCCCTTTTCTGTAAGGGTAAAAACTTTGAATCAGACTCCACAACTCTTCAAGTTGAATGATGCTACCCACGTTGGGAGGAGCCCCCAGACCCCTCTCCTGTAAGGGTAAAAACTCTGAATCAGGATCTACAACTCATTTAGTTGAATGATGCTACCCACGCTGAGATGAGCCTCCAAACCCTCCTCCTGTAAGGGTAAAAACTCTGAATCAGGCTCCACAATAGTTAATGTGCAGGTCAGCCGGTGCTTGATGGAGCAACGTAAGATCATCTATTAGATGTGCATAGAAGCAGAAATAGAAGGGAGAGAGAGAGTGAGAGGGTTGATGTTCATGGCCTTCTCCAGGGGAGATTTCTTTCTCAGATAATCCTGCAGTGCAGAGACTGGGTCTTAAATAATCATCTTCAGGGCACTTAAGTCTTTACAACCACTCCTTTTCAAGAATCGTTATTTTTTTGGCACCAATGGAGGAGAGGGTACTTAAGTCTTTGCAATCGCATCAAACTCCAACGCTAATTAATGCTGACAAACATGGGGATACGAGACGCGCATGCTTACATACGTTGTGCTCTTTGGGACCCCCGAACATGAGATGTAGCTAACTGCCCTGTTCGGGGCGGGGGGGGGGGGGACATATAACCTGCTTCGCTTGGTTGTGTACATGTTGACATGTGATACCCTTTTCATAAAAACGATTCACGCCGGATGATCTTGCTAAGGGTGATCTAGCATTTCTGATGTAAAAAACATGAACTTTTGAGTTATAAAATTTTGGCACATTGTGGACCTTTGATTTTTTAACCCCTTTAAAAACCTAATTGTGTCATAACTACATGGTTCAAAATAAGTCTTTTTGTTAAACAAATCATGAAGAACACTTGATCTAGAAAAATTGTATTAACTCAATCATAAGCAAGTTGTATCAACTCAATCTAACCACATAGATGTGTTTATTATGGATTGTTTGCTAAGAGTCCAGCATCCTATCTTGCATTTTTTATGTAAAAACATGAACTTTTGAGTTATGAAATTTAGGCATATTGTGGATCGTTGATTTTTGAACCCCCTTTGAAAACCTAATTATGTGTCATAATCACATGGCTTAAAACAGGTTTCCTGTCAAACAAACCAGGTAGATTACATCTGTAACATTTGATCTAGAAAAATTGAATTTTTTTTAAAGAAAAGAGTAATTTCTACTTTTTAGTTTCTTACCTTGATTAGTAGCCAATATTTTTTGAATATATATAACGAAAAGTATTTGGTACCTTGTGGTTAAGGAATCCCTAGCTGGAACTCATGGTGGAAAGTTGTGTTGACCAAATCTAACATCATCAATGTGATCATAATAGTAAGAATTGATTGTGACCAAAGCTCTGATTTCTACTAATCCTAAGGTTTTTTTATTAAGAGCTTCTTACCCATGAGAATAGCAGACATTAACCATATATATATATATATATATATATATATATATATATATATATATATATATATATATATATATATATATATATATATATATAAAGAGAGAATAAGATTTTTTTCTTTAAAAAGGAAAAGAAGTAGGTGGCTGAATTGCCAAAGAAGTAGGTGGTTGATTTTGTGCAAAAACAACCCTTTAGCGATGGTCATTATAAGGTAGTGGCCATAAGAGGACCCTTGGGAGGCTACCCCAATGATCTTTCTCCCAAATAGGCATATACAAGTTCAGACATGAAACTGTTAAAGTTTAAACATTTAAACTTAAATAAATAAAGATAACTAAGTCATGTTTCTTGAGCTGAAGGGATTTCTTTTTGGGATGTGTCTCAAAATCAACCCCTTATAAGATTATAAGAACGGCTAAAAGTGTCAGAAAGTGTATGTATGAAAAAGCAAAAATAATAAGAAAAACTTGATTTTTTAGGTTTAAAGAAAATCATTGTCCTGTGTAAGAGGGTTGAGAAGCCTGACCTGATTCTGAGCTTGAATGAGTTTGTCTAGACTCGACTCGTTTTCAATCCCGAGCCTAAATTCAAGGCATTTCCAAAAAAATAATTATTTAAAATATTATTTATAGTGGGTTTTCAACATTAATCCTCTCTCAAATTTCCCAAGTGACCCACCACCAAGCCAAAGCATATATTTTAGCCATTAACAGCGAAAATAATATATACATACTAAAAGTATTTTAAGATTTCGAAAGAGACTTTTTGATAAAAACCCAACAACCTACCCATTACACTAATTGAATAGAATTGCAAATATATTATATATATACTTGTACCAGCCTTATCCAGAGCTCGGCTCTAAGCCTTAGAACCATCTTCAAAGCTCAGCTCATTTAAAGCACGGACGAACTTTGAGCCGGCTCTGTTAGCTGAGCATCCCTAATTGATGGTTCCTCCGTTACAATGGACCATTTTACAAAATATGAATATGGTAGAGACTAATTTGCAAAAATTTTACAGAAAATGACTAGTATATCCTCATCCAAGGATCATTTTGCAAACATATAAGAGAGGGACTGATTTGCAAAAAAATAAAAGACTGAAAATAACCACTTTACCCTTATTCAATCTAAAAATCCTCTACGGCGTTACTTTGTTTTCTGTAGGTAAAACTTCTCAAAATTTTCAAAATTTTAAACCTTTTATATAACAACTAAACTCCCATTCGGTGTAGCTGAAGCTATTCGATGATGCAAATTATTTTGAAGAATCGATGGATCGTGAAAATCACGATGTAAAAAGAAAAGAGGAAAATGTGGGCAATGTTGTCAGTACCGGCTTCGGCCCTGTATCGTTTGGCCAACTATTCAGGTGAATCGGCCGATACTGATAATCAAGTGAATTCTGAATCGGCTAAAAAATAATTTAAAAAATATTATATGTCAATCAGAACGTGACACGTGTTAAAGCTATTAAAATTATATTAAAAAATAATTTAAATATTTTTTTACACTTATTAAAAAAAATAGCCGATGCCGATACTCACTGATACTGATAACATTGATATGCAAATCAGAGTGAGAGAGCCAAATCTTGCTTAGATCAACTGATACACAAACTAAAATTATTAAAATCTGAACCGAAAATGTTGAAGGAAGCCTACATCAAGCAAAATAGTTAGTCCTAAAAAAAAAATGCGCAGCCATTAAGTGAAAGAAAAGAGGAAAAAGAAAGAAATTTTGTCTTCCCAGTTCTCCTCAAATAATTCAAGAAAAAAAAAAAAGTAATCTGATTGCAAACTTAAAACAAAGGCAATGAAAGCATTAGCCGAATTCGAATGTGCGGATTGTTCAGTGCTTAGGGAAGAAAGAGGGTAAATGTGCAGGGAGTAGATAGTAATTTTACCTGATATTTAACTGCGGTCAGAATTTTACCATGGTTGTGAAAAAGGCAGGAGTCGATTTGCAAAATCGCATAAGGCAGGCACTAATTTGCAAATCGTCCAAAAGATAGGGACTAATTTGCAAAAAAAGCCAAAAAATGTTAACATCGCTGTTTTATGCCACCCTATGCTGATAAACAAAAGACATTGAAAGCACCTTGGATGAGCTACTATTCAAACCTCGCGAAAATATCCTGAGAAATTACCTGAAAGTTAAAAACCTTAATTTCGCGTGAGTTTTTTCATCAAAAACATAAATACTGTGTTTTAAACAAGATATTTATGTTTTTATCGGCTATTTATGATGAAAAACCGGGGTGGTTTTTATTTTTAATAGTTTTATTTATATTTTCTTGTGAAAAAATATTCTTTTTATTTTTATTGCAGACAATTTAAATAAAAATAAATAAATTTCTCATGAGTTTTTAGCTGCTGATATTTTGCCATGTTTAACTTTTGTCATTATGGATGTCATAAGAGCGCGCTCCCTCCTAACTAGAAATTTGCCAAAAGAGAAGTCTGGATTTAGATGAATGGTAATCTACATGGATATGCTAAATGGGTTTGGATCTAGATAAACGTAACAATGCAAACGAGAATATCTAAAGAAAGATTTAAAAAAAAAAATGAAAGAGAAAGTTAAAACAGGAAAAGGAAGGCAAGAAATGTAGAAATGACTATTCTTTCACAAACAGCTAGAAAGAGTAGGCCAAATAGGAGTGACTCAGGTCAAAGTGCGTCACCATCCAAGGTGCATTGGATGCCATTCATCTTGACCAGTTGAAGGGCACCATAGGTATAGTGGATGAACGGCTACAACAGAGGGGCATCTTTTCAAAGGCCTCAAATGCCGTACATCTTAAAAATGAATAGCATTCAAGGTTGGTGTGTTCGGTATGTTTCTTCCAAAAAAAAGGAGAAAAAAATTTGGTAGCTTAGAAGGATCAGAATTTTGGTTGGTACAACGGCCCACGTTTGGTTTTGAAGGTAGGTAGGTGATGGACTTCAAAGCCAAAGGCAGTATCCTATGCACGTTCTGTGGTTTAAATCAATGTTATCAGTATCGGTGAGAGTAATACGCATCGTATCGGCAGAAAATCGATAAGCTTGAAGCATGAATTAGCTATTTTTAATAAATGTAAAAAAATGCCAAAAAGTAATTTTTGATATTTTTTAAAAATTATTTTAATGATTTTAACACCTGTCATGTTATGATTGATACCGAAACGATTAACTTGAGTATCGGTATTGGGGATACAGCTGAATTGGTGGCCAAACAATTCAGGGCCCATACTGATACTGACAACATTGGTTTAAATAATAAATGCTGCATTTAAGTATTACCAAGTTCTAAAACGGCTTAAGGACTCTCTCTCTCTCTCTCTCTCTCTCTCTCAATACAAGAAGGTTACAAACCGGGAAAATGATAATCCTTGCTGTACACGAGTTCTATCTACCATTATGGATGTTTCATATATTGAGTTCAAAGCTTCTCTTAGAAACTTCATTTCTTGTCAAATGAAACCAATATACTTCCTTGGATATTCTATTCTTCTTCAGGCTTCGAAAACCTTCATACTGAGTTGCAGATATTAATTATTTCTTATTTACTTGGTTGCTTTAAGTCTATCTTGCAATAAATAGGACCTTTGTGTTGGCTTGATTTGCTTGACATGTAACTTAAATTTTGGCCTTCTTCTTTCCACTATGACCTTTTATAAAGTGGGAGCTATGCATTGGCATGAACACCTTCATGCACGATAAAAACCCATAAAGAACTCATAAATAAAGCCCTTCATATGTTGTTGCCACTTGTAGTTATAAATTAATGCAAGATTGTGGAGGGGAGGGGGGCGAAGCAGGTTATATGTCCCCCCCCCCCAAGACGGTCGTTAGCTACATCTCGTGTTCGGGGGTCTGAATGAGCGCCATGTATAAGCATGTGGGGCTCGTATCCCTGTGTGTATCAGCATCACTTAGCATCAGAATCTGGTGCGGTTGCAAAGACTTAAGTACCCTTTCCTACTATGCTCGCCATGAAACGACGGTTCGAAAAAAGGATAAAAATGCCCTCCATCTAGAAAAGTGCAACATCAGTTTGAAAAAAGAACAAAAATACCCTCCATCTAGAAAAGTGAAACGCCGATTTGAGAAAATGACTAAATTGTCCTCGATCCAGAAAAGGAAGGATGATCTTAACTCTTAAAATAGTTCAAACGTTTAGTTTTTGCCCGAAACAATAAACTTTTGCAACTTCTGCTGTAACAGGAGCTCCCTTTGACGATACACCCTTTGTCGTCGTCTGTTGCCACCGAACCCTCCTTTGTCGTCGTCTGCTACCATTGGACCCTCCTTTACCGTCGTCTGCTTCCATCGGAACACCATTTGTCGTCGTCTGCTATCGTTGAGCAACCTTTGCCTTCGTCTGTTGCCGTCGGAGCATCCTTTGATGTCGTCGGAGCATCCTTTGCCGTCGTCTGCGCAGTGACAGCATCATTGTCACCATCGGCTGTGTTTCTCCTCCACTGTCAGATTACCAAAACTCCTATTGTTTCAGTGATTTTGTGTAAGGTTTCGTTATGCAAACAAATCAAAGTGTAAATCTGAATGCTAAATCTTACAACTGGGTGGTCATCTTCATGCTAAATAACACGTATTTTCATACTGAAACAAATTGATTTGTACCTATCCACCTTTTGGGCATCGAAAAATAGTTAGCCCGATTTGTTCTTATGAAGGCCAAACATTTCAACGATATGTACTTATGAAGGCTAATTTTCTACAACGATTTGTACGTTTGAAGCATGAACGATTTAATGAAACTACCATGATTTGTATTTAATTTTGATAAATCGTACAATAATGTATACGTATGAAGCCAAACATTACAATGATATGTACGAAGGTTGTGATTTATACAACAATTTGTAAGTTTGAAGCAGCAACTATTTATACATTTAAAGCACTAGTGATGTGTATTTATGAAGTTACCTCGATTTGTACTTAAGTTTGCTAAATCTTACAATGATGTTTACTTATGAAGCCAAATATTGCGACGATTTGTAATGTTGGTGATTGTTTAACGAATAAGATAATTTGTATTATTATACACTTGGGGAGGCAGTTGTAACGTATAATGATGTGGTTAAATATATGTGTTGTATAGGTTAGCAATGTCTACAGCTCGTCAGATAAGAAATAACCTTTCGTTCTATGGGATGAATATTAAAGAAGTTATTTGTCAGTCCTATCTATATGAGCGTTATGAAAGGTACCAAGATATAATGAAGGTTGAGAATGATAAAGACAGGGAGAAAACATTGGAATTGTATTATGCGAAGGATTATTCATCAGATATTGAGGCTGAAGACCAAATGAAGAATGAGAAAGAACTAAAGATGAAAAAGAAAAAGGATGACGAAGAGAAGGAAAAGCAAATGAATAAGAAAGAGGAGAACGAAAAGCAAAGGCAAAGGAAGAAGGAGGAGGAGAGAGAAAGGCAAAGGAAGAATAAGGAGGAGGAGAATGAAAGGCAAAAAAAGAATAAGGAGGAGGAAGAGAAGAAAAGGCAACTGATGAAGCAGAAATATTTTGAAAAGCAAAGGAGGATAAGGCAAATAAAGAAGGAGGCGGAGGAGAGGAAAAGGCAAAAAAAGAATAAGGAGGATGAGGAGGAGAGGGAAAGGCAATTGAAGAAGGAGGAAAAAGAGAAGGAAAGGCAAATGATGAAGATGAAAGATGAAAGGCAAAGGAAGAAGCATCAGAACGAGGAAAAGAAGGAAAGGAGAAGGAAGACGAGAAAGAGAAGGAAAGACAAAGGAAGGAGAAGGAGGACAAGGAAGAGAATGAAAGGCAAATGAAGGAGAAAGAGGACAAGAAAGAGAATGAAAGGGAAAGGAAGAAGCAGAAGGAAGAGGAGGAAGAGAAGGAAAGGAAAAGGAAAAAGCAGGAAGAGGAAAAGAAGGAAAGGGAAACAAAAAAGCAAGAGGAGGAAGAGAATGAAAGAAAAAGGAAGGAACACTACAAGAAAATTGTTAATTAGCGACGGAAATTTGCGACGGATTTTTTTCGTCGCTAATTAGCGACAGATTAGCTAGAGAAACAATCTGTCGCTAATTCACGACAGATTAGCGAGGAAAAAACTTTTATCGCTAATTCGTCGCTACTTAGCGACGGATTAGCGACTATAATTTTTTGTTGCTAATTCTTATTATAAGAACACCATTTTAGCGATGGATTTAGAGAGGGAACTCTGTCGTCGCTAATCCGTCGCTAATTAGCGACGGCTTAGCGACATAATATATTCCGTCGCTTTTTTGGTATTTTGATTTGCGACGGAATAATTCCGTCGCTAAATGTCGCGTAAATCCCTAATCCCATCCCTCTTTCTCTTTTTCCTGTTTCGCTATCTTGCGCCCGCCGCCCTCTCCCTCCCGCCGCCCGTCGGCTCTCGCCACCGCCCGCCCGCCGGCTGTCACCACCGCCCGACCGCTGCCGCTCCCCGTCCACCGCTCTCCAGCCGCCGCTCGCCAGTCATCCACCGCTCGCCAGCCGCCGCTCACCAGCCGTCCACCACTCGCCAGCCGTCGCTCCCCGTCAGCCTCCCGCCACCGCCCGGCGACGCGCAGGTAATCATTTTCGGTACGGTAAGTCATCTTCATTCTTCTTCTTATTCTTCTCCCGCCCCTTTTAGTTTTTCCGGCAGGGGGTCGGCCCCCCTGCCTCGTTAGTTCCACAGAGCCTGGTGCCAACATTCCCTTTTGTTTCCACAATTAGGAATTTGAATTTTCAGATGAGCCTGTTCCTACTGGATGGTGTTGAATCGAAAAACATGATCATTGTACTGGCATTTACCTTTTACACCGGTGACTTTGATCCTTTGTTGATTTTTTAGAGTGATTAAGGTGTGCTAAAATTATCTTGAATTCCTACTTTGCCAAACATCATTAAGAACGATTGGATTTCATGTCGAATAGATATTCTCTGAAAGCAGAACAACCCATCCATGGTGGTCAGATGCCATTCATTCAGAACTGATCCATGGTTGTTGTTTTTTTTCATATTTTACACGAGGAAACTGCAGTCTTGGGTCTGGAGATGGTCGCTTTCTTGGGGCCATAAAACGCCATGGCTAGTACCCTTGACCCCATGGCCTATGCTGGGTTCGGCTTATGCAAAGGAGATAATGGCCACAGGAATTGAATCCAAACTGCCTGTCTAGCAGTTGGTTCCGTTCCAACTCCGCTAACCGCTAGGGTCATTGGCTGTTGATTCATACAATGATGACATTCATATCGCTGAACTGCCTTTCTTGAGCTTCAAAGAATTTTGTTGAGCTCTGGCTGAGAACCAAACAACTCATCCATGGTGGTTTGATGACATTCATTGCATTAAGGAATGACAGCTGAGGGGGATCCTGGCGGTATCATAAAGAGGGCCTCGTTAACAACTAGGCCCATGCACCCTTGTGCCCTAGGCATGTCAGGCAAACCTGCATAAGAACTTGTAGCACAGGAAGCCTTCTAATCGTTTTCCCCGTTTCCCTCCTTTTTTGAGGACTTCTTTTTACGTCCAACACTCGGGTGACTTCACGTTACGCTTCCAATTCTTTCATTCAAACATGGTTACTATACAGTATTCAATCAGTCAGACCTTACAAGATGGATCCATTTACTACATGATTTCTATATCAAAGCAAAAGCAACAAAAAGCTTATGTTTCCACACCAAGCCACTGACCGTTCTCTTCCAGAAATGGTCTTTAATATCATTTAATAGTTGAGAACATGTAAATAAAGCTAACAAAACATCTCAACTATATACATATATATATATATATATATATATATATATATATCATGAAACATTAAATATTTCAAAAATAAACTATATCAGTTATATATTATGGAGAGAAGATGGCCAAACACATCACAAATATGATATATAAAAAATATTTAATAAGACAATTTAACATTTTTAAAAAATCATTAATTTTTCAAACACAATAGTCACCACATTGAATAAATGATTTAATTACAGAATAAATAAACAAACTACAATACACTGAAACACACACAAAAGAACCTAAAAATACCCATCAATACTCACCACATTGAAAACATCTCTTGTCTACCTACAATGATACTCAAAATAAGTGTATAAGCTACTAGAACAAGAGTATAATTATAATGTCACTTATGAGCTAAACAAAACACACAAAAACATGACTATTATAATGTTAATCTTTTAGTTTTTTATTCTTGTAAAAGTTCTGTTTAGTCTTTTTGCTTCCTTTGCATTAGTGTTTGTGTTTCCCTAATTAACTTCAATATTCATTGCAGTACATTACTTGCACACTTTATTTCATCGCATTTCATCATTAGATATATCATCATCAGTTTAGTTGTTTTTTGCATTGCATAAGTGTTTGTGTTTCCCTAATTAGCTTCAATATTCATTTTAACACAGTGTTTTTTGCAGATTTCTCAATGGAACTTGCTTGTGCCCCGCCACCCGTGGTAAGTAAGTGACAAAAATAATGCAAATCGGGTAAATACCCGTGGTGAGTAAGTGATGCAAGCGCATCACATGTTATTTAATTTATTGAATGTAACACTTTATTGTTCACACACTCACTTAGTTGTTGATATCTAGGACTGCTTTGTTGGAGTTCGGAGATCATGCTGAGCATGATTTTAATGTATGAATATGGAAGTGTTCTTATTTTTGGAGTACGGAGTCCATGCTAGGCATGGTAGTAGTTAGTGGGATACTGAAGTGTGTTTGCTGCAGGTACATGTTTGACATTTGTTTGATATGAATTATTTCGATGTATTGCAATGTTTGATGTGATGGTATCCATGCTTACATGTAGTTACTTTCAATTTGATTATGTCTTCCATGTGAAATTGTATACTGAAAGCATGCTTCAAATGAATGTATCGTGTCATGAATAGTTTGCACATGAAAATATTAAGTTATCAATGCATGCATCATAATTCTTGTGATTGTATGACATCATATATTGCATGATAAATTTGATATTTTCTTTATCATAGCATTCTGATGGTTCTCTTTTAACTGGTTAGAATACTATTCGTAACATCATACGACAAAATGACTGCAAACCGTGAATGGATGTACCGTAGGATAGTGGACAATGAGTTATCGCATGAATATATGGATGGTGTTGACAGTTTCATTGAATTTGCAAAGGCAAGTGTCAGTACAGTAGATCCCACGGGTCGGATTAGGTGTCTCTGCAAGATTTGTAAGAATAATCGATTTGTAGAACCACAACGATATGTATTAATTCTATTAATAATCATTGCAATATATATGCAAGTTATCATAATGTTATCATTAATTATTAATAAATACTTTAAACATTATTTTGTAGGAGGCATATGAGCAACAGATGGTAGAGCGATATGGTGATGACGCTACTCAGCATCCATCATTTGATCCTACAGCATGGGTGACTGCAGCAGGTGAACCCAAAAAAGGTCGCGTGTTCGGGTTTGGGAGTAATATGAACACTTCACCAGTTATTGGTTCTTCCAGTTACGGCTCACCGACTTCTTGCGCCGACATAAGCTCCAAGCAGCCGACTATTCTTTTCGGTGATGATGTACACCAGATCGCTAATGAATCACTGAATAACTACTTTCAATACAATGTCGCCCCCTTTCTCCGAAATGAGATCAAGGCCGTTGTTCTGGAAAGGGGATCTTCGATTTCAGGTCCCTCTCAGGTATAATCACATATTCAGTTTTTTGTCTGCTTTAGAACACATATGAGCATAATCGAATCACATATATAACTTTTTGCCTGCCTAAGAGCACATATGAGCATGCTATAATAACATATAAAGTTTTTTGATTGCCTTAGAGCACATATGAGCATGCTATAATAACATATAGACTTTTTTTATTACCTTAGAGCACATATGAGCATGCTATAATCACATATAAAGTTTTTTTGCCTACCTAAGAACACATATGAGCATGATAGAATCACATATAAAGTTTTTTTGACTACATTAGAACACATATGAGCATGCTATAATCACATATTCAGTTTTTTGACTGCCTAAGAACACATATGAGCATGTTATAATCACATATTCAGTTTTTTGACTGCCTTAGCACACATATGAGCATGATAGAATCACATATAGAGTTTTTTTATTGCCTTAGAGCACATATGAGCATGCTATAATAACATATAGAGTTTTTTGATTGCCTTAGAGCACATATGAGCATGCTATAATAACATATAGACTTTTTTTATTGCCTTAGAGCACATATGAGCATGCTATAATCACATATAAAGTTTTTTTGTCTGCCTAAGAACACATATGAGCATGATAGAATCACATATAAATTTTTTTTTACTGCATTAGAACACATATGAGCATGCTATAATCACATATTTAGTTTTTTGACTGCCTAAGAACACATATGAGCATGTTATAATCACATATTCAGTTTTTTGACTGCCTTAGGACATATATGAGCATGATAGAATCACATATAGAGTTTTTTTATTGCCTTAGAGCACATATGAGCATGCTATAATAACATATAGAGTTTTTTTATTGCCTTAGAGCACATATGAGCATGCTATAATCACATATAAAGTTTTTTTGCCTGCCTTAGAGCACATATGAGCATGCTATAATCACATATTCAGTTTTTTGACTGCCTAAGAACACATATGAGCATGTTATAATCACATATTCAGTTTTTTGACTACCTTAAAACACATATGAGCATGCACAAATCACATATAAAGTTTTTTTACTGCCTTAGAACATATATCATTTATGATAGAATCACATATAATTTTTTTTGCTTTGCCTGCCTTAGAGCACATATGAGCATGCTATAATCACATATTCAATTTTTTGACTGCCTTAGCACACATACGAGCATGATCGAATCACATATATAGTTTTTTGCCTGCCTTAAAGCACATCTGAGCATGGTAGAATCACATATAGAGTTTTTCTAGCTGCCTTAGAACACATATGAACATGCTATAATCACATATTCAATTTTTTGACTGCCTTAGCACACATATGAGCATGATAGAATCACATACATATATAACTTTTTGTCTGCCTTAGAGCACATATGAGCATGATAGAATCACATATAGAGTTTTTTTATTGCCTTAGATCACACATCAGCACATGATAGAATCACATATAGTGTGTAATTTATTTCATTATATTTTGTTTATCAATACTGACTGTTCTTTTCTTGTGTAGCCTGCTAGCGATAATCAGCGTAGTGGAGCTGAAGGGACAGATAAAGACAATGAACAAGAAGACGCACAAAATCTTGGCGATGATTAGAGAACTGTGTTGAAGAAGTTCTATTTTTTTATGTTTCCTAATTGTAATTGTTGAATTGTAAATAATTAAACTTGTTAATTTTAAGGTGGAACGATTAATTGTTATAGATTCTTGTTATATGAAATTTTTTGTGTGGTTTATTTTTTATTTACAAGAAATATAAATTGTACAGGAAATATAAATTGTACAGTTCTCGGTATTTAATTTTCAAATAATTTTTTTTAAATTTTTTTTCGTGTTTGCGACGGCATAGCGACGAAAGTAAATCCGTCGCCAAGCCATGGTCGCCGTTTAGTACCGGCGGATTGGCGACGGAATATAGCGCTCGTTAGTCCGTCGCCAATAGCGATGGAATAATTTCGTCGCCAATTAGCGTCGAAATATTCGCGACGTAAGCATACCGTCGCCTCGTTGTCCCTAATCCGTCGCTAACATGCGTAGCGACGGAATGTGGTCGTCGCTAATCTACTGCTTTGTTGTAGTGGAAGAAGTAAAGAAGGAGAATGAGGACGAGAAAGAGAAGGAAAGGCAAAAGAAGGAGAAGGAGGACGAGGAAGATAAGGAAAGAGAAGGGAAGAAGCAGGAGGAGGAAGATAAGGTAAGGGAAAGGAAAAAATAGGAGGAGGAAGAAAAGGAAAGGGAAAGGGAAAGGGAAAGGGAAAGGAATGAAGAAATTGAAAAGCACAGAAGGGAGGCGAAGGACGGAAGAAGTAAAAAAAGCAGTGGGATATGGAAGAGCAACAAGAAAGGCAGAGGATGGAGGGAGGGGATGAAGAGGAGAAAATTATGACCAAGGTACGTAAATCGATCTTGTCTGGCACGATTTACTGTGATAGGTATTACTGTGATAGTGATTACAATGTATAGAAATTATTGTGATAGTGATTCATGTATAGCGATTACTATGATAGCGATTACTGTGAATGATTTACTGTGATATGTATTGCTATTTATAGTAATTACTCTGATATCGATTACTATGTATAGCGATTACTTTGTTAACGATTACTATGATAGTGTGTGTGCAACGATTGTTATTTATAGCGATTATTGTCTACAGCTAGGTGTATAAGTACAAATGAGACTAATTTATAATTGATACGAATAATATGTTATTTTGTGTTACAGGGTGGTCAGAAGAGAAGTAGAGCACCAGGTCAAAAGCTCGGAGGGCTGTGTCAGTGGCTTGTAGTTCTGTCATAGTGTGATCAGCTGAGTACATATCAGAAGGATCAATTACGAAATATGCACTTCGGTGACCTTCTGGACCAGCATTATTTTGAAACGTGCTGGAACACCATGACCCACCTCGTAAATAAGTGGAATCATCAGACGAATACATTCCAGTTTGATTCTTTTGAGATCACCATGACCCTAGAAGATGTGGCACAAATTACTAGCCTTAAGTGTCATGGCAGTGTTGTCCTATTACGGGATTCAACCTATAACGCAAGAGAAAAGTGCACGGCCCTTCTAGGAATGTCGATTGACGACTATAGTCAATGTATTTCTGGTGAAAGCAATTTCATATCGATGAAAGTTTTTTCTTTTCGTAATAAATGGAAAGGTCGGTTCGCTATATGTGCATCTGAAAGAGCTGACCAAGAGTTGTGCGGCTTCCTTCTTTATTTTTTTAGTCTTACTTTAATTTCCTATTATTCTGGTTCGAGAATAAGTTACTTGTGGCTGCAGTACCTGGAAGACTTAAACGAAGTCGACAACTATGCATGGAGTGCTGCTATAATTGCACACTTGTACAATCAACTTTACTGTGCGAGTAAGGGTATGAAAACCGTCAGGGGTTTTTGGCCATTTGTTCAGGTATTTATTTATTACATATTTAGTACTTATAGACTAAGCTCATTGAAGGTTGTAGTGTTACTAATATATTATTTTTGTAGGCCTGAGCGTGAGATCATATTGTCCCGTTGCATCCTCAGTGTGGCCCTGCGATTTATGGTTTTCTAAAGATCGGTCAGTGGGCTAGACTAAATGTCAAGGAAGATAATGCTAAATTCATTTTAGATGGGCTGCAACTAAATGAGGTAAATGGTTTAAAATCATTTACAATTGATTCAACATTTATCATTCAGTAGTATAGATCGTTGAAATATTTAGCATTCTTAAGTAATCATCACTGCAAGATTTTGTCTTCATTAGTACAAATCGTTATCGCTTTAGCATTTATCTTTTAGTACTGTAAATCGTAGTAATCGTTTGCATTCTTAGTAACAGTCATTGTAATATATTTAGCACTCGTTATTATAAATAATTTAATATTTAGCATTCATTAGCATGAATAATTGTCTATACCTAAACCATAATCTCCAATGTACAGGTTGTGTGGAGACCGTATGGAGATGGGAAGGACGAGGACCAAGAGCTTGTTGCTGAGGGTGTGAGACTGTCTGACCATGATATTTGGCTATTTAACAATTATGAAGCCGAGTTGCAGCATGGTAGTTGAGTTCTCCTACAATCTGGCTTGGGACAGTCTATCTCAAAGAAGCCTGTGGAAGTGAGAAAGAATATGAATAGTGGTGGGGTCAGGAACGTGAATTGGCACGAACGCTACAGGGAACAATTGGATAGCTGGAACAAAGGAGGTGTCTGTGTCATAGTGTATGATTATAAAGAACAACAATATGATCCTGACTATTTTCAAAAATATTGGGAACCCATGCGTCAAAATATGGAGATTGAGAATATTGGGAACCCATGCCCCCCTCTTGTCCCCCATCATGTCGCATCCTAGCATAGAAAACTCGTTCATCATCTTCCTCTGGCTACAACAACGATTACCTCAGTAACAGTACACAATGAGGAGCGAACAAAACTCACAAAAGATAATGTAGTCTCCGACACAAGGTTGCAGATGTTGGAGAGGGAGAATAAGGACTTACGGAAGGAGGTGAGCAATTTGGAGAGACAAACGCAGTCACTGGTAGAGATGATGACCAATGTTTATAATAAGATCGATGGAACTAAGAGGCCACCGAGAATAGAGAGTCCACCAAGAAAAAGAAAGAGACGATTTGTATGTCATAGTCTATATGAATCGTCAAGTGCCACTGAATAAATGATAGCGATTCTTTTTATCCCGATAATTATTTGTTGTAATTCTATAATTCTATAATTATTTTTTATAACATGACATTCTTTAATCGTTTAATTCTTTTTGTAATAATTGTAACACACAAGTGTCACTGAACAAATCATTGTAATACTCAGCCTTCATAAATAAAAGTGATCGCATTTGTTTTTTATAAGAGACCACGATTGGCTTGCAATCAGTTGTATATAAGAGATGGTGATTTGTTTTTTATAGGTGTTCTATCACGATCTGTATAGCCATCCCACCTAAACCCATCAAATAATCAAGCCAAATCTGTTTGAATATCCTATTGCGATTTCCCTTCATGAGCTTTGTCTTAGGGAATGATACCTTCCATCGCGATTTACACAATGACATTCAAAAATGACGGAAAAGAAAAAATAAACAAATTGACATGATGTTTAGACTTAGTAAAGAACAAATCAAGTTAACTTGACTGATACAAATGTCATTGTGTATATCGCTCTGGGCGTGGGAGCATAGTAAAGAAAAAATTGATGAAGGTTATAGTCTTACTAATATATTGATTTTGTAGACCTGGGCGTGGGAGCATATTGTGACATTGCGGCATAAGTGCGTCTCTGCGATTTATGGTTTTTCAAAGATTGGTTGGTGATCTAGAATTAATATAAAGCAAGATAATGCTAAGGTCATTTTAGATAGTCTACAATTAAATGAGGTAAATGGTTTAAAATCGTTTATAATTGTTTCAGCATTTATCATACAGTAGTATAAATCATTGAAATGTCTAGCATTCTTAAGTAATCATCGCTGCAGGATTTTGTCTTCGTTCATACAAATCGTTATCGCTTTAGCATTTATCTTTCAGTATTGTAAATCATTGTAATCGTTTTCATTCTTAAGTAATGATCATTGCAGGATTTTGTATTCCTTAGTATAAATCATTATCGCTTACGCATATAACTTTCAATATTGTAAAACATAGTAGTCGTTTGCATTCTTAAGTAATGATCTTTGCAGGATTTTGTATTTCTTAGTACATATCGTTATGCCTTTAGCATTTAACTTTCAATATTGTAAATCATTGTAATCGTTTGCATTCATAAGTAATGATCATTGCAGGATTTTGTATTCCTTAGTGCATATCATTATCGCTTTAGCATTTAACTTTCATTAGTGTAAGTCATTGTAATCGTTAGCATTTTTAGTAATAATCGTAAGATATTTAGCACTCATTATTATAAATAATTTGAATGATACATTACAACCATATTCATTACATGAGTATTTAGTTACAATACATCATGACCAATGGTTTGACTTAGATACAATACATGACCATCATCATCATCGAAGAAAACAAACATCAGCATCAACATCAACCCACGTCCAAATAGCGATGTGCTTCGAAACAGACATCATCAGCATCAGCACTTTCAGTTTACTGAGTGGCCTTCGCTAGTCACTAGAAACGAATGAAAGCAAATCTATCTACCAATGGAGGTCCTTATCTGTTTGCAAGTTTTTTTTCATGATGTAGATTGGCAACAAATAAAGGTATGGATCTCAACAGACCGAGAATATGCAACCCACACGACTAGCATATTTGTCATGAAGTATATCAAAGATTAGGCAGATATTTTTTTAACTGAAAAGTATGGTTTGCGAACGATTGAGAGTCCGACAGTAGGAATAGATCAAATAGATGGTCATCAGCACCCACCTATCAATCATGCAAAATATATGTGCTTGCTCCGGTATGGCGGCAAAGATTGAGGATGATTATGGTCGTTATATACTATGTAGGCTTCGATATACTTCACGACAAATACGACACAGTCGTATGTGTCATGAATATATCGATGTATCCACAGAAGGTAACCACTATAATCATCATCAAAGATTATACAGATCTTTTCTTATGGCGTGAAACAACTAGGTTATCAGCATCAAACACCATCCATCAAGCAAAGGTAGAAGGAACACAGAAGAACAAAGAAGAAAGAAAAATACAAGGAAAAAGAAGGAAAAGAAGAAGAAGCAGAAGAAGTCGTAAGAGAAAAAAGAAGAAGAAGAAGTTGCTCTACCGCAGAAAATAAAGAGGAAGAGAGGTTAAATAGATCAGGGTTTTAGATCTGGACAACGGGTCAGGTCGGGTCACTCCCCCACCTAAGCCCATCACATAAATCAAGACATTGTTCAGACTATAAATCTAAGTAACTTAATAAATACAAATCGACTTACAACCACAATACTTTAAGTTTCAGAATTTAACAATATTTGTCCTATCGCGATTTACTATTACGAGCTTTGTCAATGTGAACGATATGTCCTATCGCGATTTACACAATGAATGATTCATAAATGGCAGAAAAGAAAACAATAAATATATCGGCATGATGTTTAGATTGATATGTCATATCACATTGACTAGTTTTGTAAAAGGCAACTGAAACGATATTTTTTTATTTAATTAATACGCAATGCAATTAATTTGCGTGCAGTTTTTGAAAATGGGTGGTAGGTGAAACGACGTTTCTTTTATATATGAATGACACATCGCACAAGATTAAGATGGTGTCGATTCGCTTTGCTTCGTAATTAAGGAATAGACGAACTGATGATTCCTTTAGAATGACGTGTTTGTGAAACGAACATATAACCTACTTCATCGTGAAGGGGTATCGATATCGAGGAAGGGGACGACGACAGCTACAAGGCCAATGATGTCGATGAAGAAGATGACGACAGCTAGATGGCCAGCGATGGCAACGAAGGAGACGACTACAGCTACATGACCAGTGATTCAGGTGTATATTTTCTAAACCTCATGACTAGTTTTTGCAATATTTATCTCTTATATGGCATATATTTGATTTGTGTTGTGTACTATAGAAAGCAATTTCAATGTCAAATACTGAATATTATGCTCGTGTTAGTGGAACATCCATAAAAAAGGTGTGTGAAAACGCTGCAAAGAGCTCCAAGAGAACATCAATCAGATGCAAGATGAACTTATAAAAGAGAACACTATCAGTAATTTTATACATATGAAACCACTATCAATTATATATTTATGTATGTCATAGGTATGTATGTTAACAAGTTCATATTTGTTGCAAACAGAATATATCTGATTTTGTCATATATATTAAAAGCAACGCAACAAGTAATACTAGACGCATCGTCACCCTTTATTTCATGGTATATCGGTACTCTTATTTGTATATTTTATTTTATGATTTAATGTTGTTGCTTCGTGTTTTAACCTAACTATTATCACTCTTTCGTTCAACAGACGTATGTCCACTGAAAGCCATACACCATTGGATTTCAAGATGCACTAGCATGTTGGGGTAACGATGATCATTGCAGAGACGTTTGGTCAAGTGAAAAGGTAAGTGAACAAACCTCTTATCCAAGGTTTAGGTCTAACATTCCTAACATGATTTGTCTATCAATTTCTAATATATTGTATTGATTCGTAGATATTGATTCCTACACTTTGACAAATTGTGAGCATTGAGTCTTATACTTGATGGATTTACGGGAAAAACAACTACGGCGCTACAACTCATTGGACTTTCACACTGGTGTAGAACGTGACGTTATGCATTTGGTAAGTTTATGTCTATAAGTGTATCGTATCTTTTACGGTGGCCCAAATTTTACTATATTCTACATTAACCACAGGAGGGATTCCTAAAAGACGTTTTGGGTGTCGACATTGGTAGTTGGAGCTTGCTTTGTGCTAACCATTTTCCTTTACAAAGTAATGGTGTCGATTGTGGCGTATTCGTAATGAAGTATATTTAAGTAATATACAATAGATGAGAACCTGGTTTCGATGTTGTATGCTCTTTATTATCCTCCGTTATTGAGGACTTAATTTATATATTGGTTTCACATTACATTTTTGTTGCAGGATGATATACTGGGATTCTGCACCAAACTATGCCAAAAATTGACTGAGTTTCTAAAAGCGGAAGAGAAAAAGAATCAACCGACAATAGTACTTACAAGGCAACAAACGACGCGACCCCCCAGGATTAATATAATGTATAGAGGTTACTAATAGATTTTGTAGACTGTGTATACCAAATTTTGTATACAAATTTTGTAAGACTGTATACAAATTATGTAAATCTCTCTGAGTTGAAATAAAATTTGAATTTTACTAAACACGCGAATAAATTGGACTATTATTTGTCACCTCTATAGACGACTACTCTCTGTACATGTATCTCTACTTACAATTTGAGAATGTTCGTTGTAATTGTTGTAATATTTGAGAAGTTTGTTTATGTGAATAAATCATTGTAATGTTCTTCCTCGTAAATGTTTGCCCTTCGTAAATGAATACCCTATAAGCGATTAGAGATGTGTATTGTTTAGAAATTGTTGTAATTTTCACCCTCCGTGAATGAAAACCGCAAAAGAGATTAGCGATATATGCGATGAACAAATTCTTGTAATGTTCGCCCTTCGTAAATGAACATCCTATAAGTGATTAGAGATATGTACTTTTCAGAAATTGTTGTAATTTTCACCCTTCGTGAATGAAAATCTCAAAAAGGATTAGCAATGTATATGGTGAACAAAGGCTTGTAATGTTCACCCTTCGTAAATGAACATCCTATAAGCGATTAGAGATGTGTACTGTTCAAAAATCGTTGTAATTTTTACCCTCCGTGAATGAAATACGCAAAAGGGATTAGCGATGTATGCAGTGAACAAAGGCTTGTAATGTTCGCCCTTCATAAATGAACATCCTATAAAAGATTAGAGATGTGTACTATTTAGAAATTGTTGTAATTTTCACCCTCCATGAATTAAAATCGCAAAAGGGATTAGCGTTTAGTATTTAAGGTTTAGTGTTTAGGTTTTAGGAATTAGGGTTTGGATAGTAGGGTTTAGGTTTTGGGTTTAGGGTTTATGGTTTATTTTTTAGGGTTTAGGTATTAGGGTTTGTGGTTTAGGGTTTAGGGTTTAGGTAGTAGGGTTTATGGTTTATGGTTTAGGGTTTAGGGTATAGGTAGTACGGTTTAGGGTTCAGTGTTTAGGGTTTAGTGTTTAGGGTTTAGGGTTTGTGGTGTAGGGTTTAGGGTGTAAGGTTTCGGGTTTAGGGTTTAGGGTTTAGGGTTTAGATAGTAGGGTTTAGGGTTTAGAAATTTAGGGTTTAGGTAGTAGGCTTTAGTGTTTAGGGTTTAGATAGTAGGATTTGGGGTTTAGGTTTAGGATTTAGTGTTTAGATAGTGTGGATTTAGGGTTTAGGTAGTAAGGTTTAGTGTTTAGGGTTTTGGGTTTTGGGTTTTGGGTTTAGGGTTTAGGGTTTCAAGTGTAGGGTTTAGTGTCTAGGCTTCTGGGATTAGGGTTTATGATTAGGGTTTAGGGTTTAGTGTTTAGGGTATAGGGTTTTAGGTTTTAAGAAGCGATCGCGACAACGATATATCAATCATTGTCTTTGCAAACGATAGGGATATATAATATTGTGATTTGACGAGCTTTGTATTTTAGAATTTGGGTTTAGGTATTGGGGTTTAGTGTTTAGGGTGACAAGCTTTGTCTATGTGAACGATATATCCTGTCATAATTTACAACTTCATGCTGATTTAAGTCATAGTTGCAAATCGATATCACTGCAACGAGTTTTCCTATCGCGATTTATTTTGATGAGATTTGTCTAAGTTAATGATTTTCCTATCACGATTTACGTAATGACATATAAAAGACTAAAAAGAGGTTGAAAAACAAATCCACACGAGATGTGCTATCGTGATTTGACTGTTACGTTCTATCGTGTTGATTAGTTTTGTAAAAGGTAGATGAAATGACATTTTTTAATTTAATTAATGTGCAATGCAATTTATTTGCTCACGCTTTTTGAAAACTGGCATTATTTTTTAAAACTAGCGGTCTGTAAAATGACATTTTCTTTATATATGAATGACACGGTGCACAAGTTTTGGATGGTGTGGCTTCGCTTTGCTTCATGAACAAGGAATAGACAAACCGATGATTCCTTTATAAATGACGTGTTTGTAAATTGAACATATAACCTGCTTCATCGCAAACAGGATATCAATATCGATGAAGGAGACGAGAAAGGAGAAGACGATAGCTACACGACCAGCGATGGCGATTCAGGCGTATATTGTTTAAACATCGTGTCGATTTTCTTCAAAATTTATCTCTTTTATAGCGTTTATGTGATTTGTGTTGTGTACTGTATAACGTAATTTCAATATCATTTCTTGAGTATTCTGCTAATGTTAATAGAACATCCACAAAAGGTGGTCACCAAAAACTCAACAAAGAGCTCCAAGATAACATTAAACAGATGCAAAACAAATATGCAGAAGGAAACACTATCAGTAATTTTGTACGTATGAAACCACTATCAGTAATATATTTATGATTGTCATGCTATTGTGAATACCCTAAATTTTCCAAAAAAAACAAAAAATCTGTTTTTTTTTCTACCCCCCAACTTCTGAATAATTGGGTCAATTTTTTATCAAAATTCTATTCATTTCTCAGATTCACTGGAATCCAAATTCAAATTTCATATTTGACCAAATCTCGGATCTAGATCTGATATCTGAATCTGATTTTGAGTCTGGAACTTCTATTTTTAAAAAAAAAAATCAATTCTTTATATTTTCTCAAATATTTTATCTGGGTCTAGTCTCAATTCAAAATCCAAACTCAGTATTTTCTCAAAATATCGGATCCAGACCCATTTTGAAACCCAATTTCTGAAATTTAGCCCTATATTTTCTCAAAATCCTCTTTTGTAAAAACCTCAAGTTTTAAAACAAAAAATTTATAAAAATACTTTAAAAACCTCGTTTGAATCCCATTTTTTTCTAAAATCCCTCATATTCTTAGACTTTTCTCAAAAATATAAAAAGATTTTAAAAAAATATTAGCTTAAACCCCCCTTTTTCTGAAAAACCTTGCAAAAGGACCGTCTTTCTGAAAAATTTGAAACATGAGGGACCCGATTTGTAAAACCCCCCTGGTTGATATTTTGGAATGCTCTTTTTTAAAACAATTATTTTCAATAAAACTTTGGAAAATCGTCAACCAAAAATATAAAAACCGACTTTCCACAAAGTGGTAAGTACGGGTCGATCCTCAGGGAACAGGAATTAATAACTACAATTCTAGAAAATTTAATTTATTAATATCAAATGACAATCTACAATTATAAAGTGAATACAACTACAATTAAGCACTAAAAGAACACTAAACAAGCATTCAGTCTTCTGCTCCACACCAAGGGTATTTCTGTCTTTTCGCCACTTAGAGAATTTTCTCACTTGTATAATAACCCTGGAAACTAAATATGCTTTTCAACCTAAAAATGCAGAAAAGTACAAAGTTAGTTTTCTATTTTAATTATGCAAACAACAACTAAAACTATATCTAATTCTACGAAAATAATAAACAAATGCTACTTATCAAACAAAAATTAAATAAAATACTAAATTAATTCTAAAATTAACCAAATTACTTCTACTAATGCTGTATGATGATTATGCAACTTCTAAAATACAGAAACTACTGAAAACAAACCTAAAATGCCGAAACTAAGAAAATTACGAAACTGCCCCTAACTAGTGTAAACTAGCAATCTGACAGGTTATCGGAAAACCACTGTTTGACAGGGCAAACGAGGTCCGATTTTCCCGAAATTTGTTCTGTTCTGCAACTGACAGATTAAACAATTTGACAGTTTTTACAGAATTGAAAAACAGTATCTGGAACTCCAGATATAAGCGTTTCAAATCTGGGAAAAATCAGGATATCGTCAGTCCTGTAATTTAAAATCCAGAAAAAGCGGTTTTCACAAAACGCTTAAAAATCAGACCAAATCAACTCCGAATGAACTGAAATTTGGTCTGCAGTTAAATAACACGTTAATAAAGTGAATAGAAGAAAAAAATTTGGAAAACACAGAATTTTTGCTCAGAAAATAATTCTGTTGCGACAGGGCAAAAATCTGGTTTTTATTTGAGTGCACTATTCACTTTATGAACCTATTTACCCCCTATCAAATGTAATCTACACCTAATGCAATCTAAATGACACTGTATAACAGTGTATATGCAGATGAATATTAGGAAAACACTAAATGCACGACGAACAAAACACTACAAGCAATTTATGACTAGAACGAAGTTAACTAACAATGGAAATGCAACTATGCTCAATAATAAAATACAATCTAACTACTAAGTTAACTAATATCTAACTATCATTCAAACCACAATGAAACACATTTCATACATACTAAATAAATACGCTATACGTACACACACTTCTACACTAAAACGAAATTAGATAAATAAACTAATTAATATAGAAATCAAAAGAAATAATAAGAAATGACTTACTTAACTAAAGAACGAAGGCTAAGGTTAGGTTTCACTTGGGTAGGTTTAGTTTGGGTTTGGGTGCACTCGGATGGGATTAGGTAGGTTCGATTTGACTAGGGTGAAAAAGATAGGTTCGAGCTAAGGTTGACTCACTAATTGGATTCGGTTTTGAGTTACCTTAATCAACTAGGTTCGATTGACTCCAATGGACTCAGTTTAGGTTTAGCTAAGGGGGGTGAACTTGGATAGGCTCGAGTTAGGTTTGACTCGACTCGGACTAGGGCTAGGTCTAGGTTTTGTTTTGACTTTGACTTAGTCAACTAGGCTCGAATGGGCTAAGGTAAGCTCGGTTGACTCACTAAGCTTGACTAAGGTTGGGCTTTGGTCTTAGATTTGACCTAAGTGCGGTTTGGGCTTTGACTTGGGCTAGGCTAGGTTTTGACTAGACTCAAAGGGGGTGTAGACGAGGGGTTGACTCGACCTAGGCTCGGTTTGACTAGGTTAGGTCTAGACTAAAGTAGTAACCAAAGTTCACGATTTTAATGGAGGAGGTTGGAAAAAAGGAATGTAATAATTACCAATGTTCAAACTTTGAAATGCTTTGGATTCTCAAAAATCGCCCCATTTAAAGAGGGGGTTACACTCCTTAATTGCCTTTAATGCCTTTTTGGAAATCTGAAAAGGCCAATCTAGAAATCCACGATTTTTGCTTTTCAAGATGGAATTAAAATGCTTTTAATGCTCTATGGAAATCGTGTAACCTAGATTGGAATTTTGGTTTAATTGCAAAAACACTTTCCAAAGTTAAGGAGTAACTCCTTCTTTAATATCCATTCAAAATTCGAATCTTCCTTAAATGCCTCACACGATTTTTGAAGAATCTCCTTTTTCCAAAAGCTTTCCAATTTTCAATTACTTTAATTACCTCCCTTCTCAAAAATCGCCAACTTTAATGGATGCTACTTTCTAAACTAATAGACTTAATTCTACCTAGGGAATAAAAGGGACTTAAATGGAAAATCGATTTCCTAGGAGTTAATGCTAACCTAATTATCAAAACCTACTTAGTTAACCTCTAAAAACGGCTAGAAAAGAAAGACCTAATACATTGAACCTAGACACCTTCCTAACTCAACTAATGACCATTAAGACTTGCTAAAAAAAATCGACCAAGAGCTCCAGGGGAGCTCTAATGGCTGCCGCCTCACCTTGGGGAAGAAGAAGAACCACACGAAAATAAAAAATAAAATTATAAATTAACAAAAAGCAATAAAACTAAATAACCACTAATTTGATAAAACTAAATTAGAGAATAATACAAAGGACTCCTAATTACACCAAGGCTAACAAGAACAGCACTATGCTGGAATTAAAAACATAAAAAAAAAAGAAAACTTGATTTTTATAATTTTCAACAATAGACTCAAAACACAAAAACGAAAAATTGATTAAAACAACTAATTAAATCAATCCTAAAACAATGAAATGACTAACACAACTATATACTGCTGTTAACACCTAAAACACACAGCAACTACACGGTTCACCAACATCAATACATGCATTTAACAAAAATACAAAGATTGGCTAGAATAATCCTAGCCGATTTTTTTTTCTTTTTTAAAAATAACATCAAAACAAGACACAAGCACAACCCACGAATAAAATGAACTAAAATGAAATTTTCTAATGAGATTTTCAGCAAAACAACACAATACACATACTGGACGAAACAAAAATATCAAAACAAAAAATTATTTTTTTTGTGAAAATCAAGAATCGGTTAGAAAAAGTCTAGCCGATTTTTCTTATTTTCAAGCAAAAACAACACACAAACAAACCTAACGACTAAAATGAATCAAAATGAAATTTGTGTCTGAGATTTTCTAAAAAGAAAACACCTATAACACGCTGGAAACAAAAACCCAAATCGACTAGAAAAGCCTCTTGCCGATTTGCACGTTTTAGATAAAAACGATGGAAAAACATAAATCGAATACACAACCAATGAAAGAAAACCTAATCTAACGTGCTGGTCTGTGCACGCATGCTATTCTAAGGTTGAAATAAAAAGAAAAACAAGAAACATACAGAAAATAACAAAACAAAAACCACACACACAAATCGGTTTTATCTAGAAGAGAAGGAAGAAGAAGACCTACCTTTTGGAAGATCCGACGACCGGGGGGTGAAGAAGAGCGGACCGTGGCTGGATGTAGACGTCTTCTACAGTTCAAGGATGTTGTACTTCACCAAAAACGGCACCTATTGCAGCTGCTACACGTTGGAGATCCACCGATGATGGCATGTGAGCCGATTCGCGATCGGAGGGTGTAGAAAGCCGGATGGAGGTAGGGCCGGCTCACCTTGGTGGTGTGTTGCGCACTCCCGCCCAAGGTTAATGGTCTCCACCTCTGCTACACCTGCAAAAGTACAGAAAAATGGTGAAAAGACAGCAAGGAATAAGAAAGAAAGGAAAAGAAACCAAAGAAAGCTTGAAAATATGCTTAAAAATCAAGCATAGGTCGATCTTCAATGGCCAACACTTGGGGAAGATGGAGAGGAAGGAGCTGCTGCTGTAGAGTCACTGTAGGGGGCGTCCAAACACAGCCAAAGACGCCTAGGGTTCTTGAAAAAAAACTATTTATAGTTTTGACATTTTTCAGAAAGAGTGTTAAAAAATAAAATATTGCTAGGCGCCACTTTCTGGGGGGTTTTTAGAAAAACTTTTTGAAATGGGTATGGATAGGTGTGTGGGTTGGGTTTTGGGCTTTCTAAGAGTTGATCCAAGGTCCAATTGACCTAATTGGGTCGGATATGGATCCGATCCACCTCGAAATCCGTGCCCAAACACTGAAATAGCCATAACTCTCTCATTTTAACTCCGATTTTTCTGAAATTCGAACCATAGCCCCTTACTATCAAAACACATCTAAACATGGGTTTAAAACCTTAAACTTGATACAAAACGCATGAAAAACTTGTTTACATGATGTGCATTTCATGCATCATCAAATACCCCCATGCTTGAATGTTTGTTAGTCCCTTAACAAACCCTAATCATGATATGCACTGAAGACAAGAAATGCTAAGCATGAATGCATAATACTACCTCACTTTCGTAGGAATCACGGTTGCATTAAGCGTATGCAACAAGCCCTTTAAACCCCTAGCTTACACTAGTGGACGAGTAAGGTCTCGTGAGGGTTTGCAGCGATGCTACCCACAAACATCAATAAAATGCAAGGATGATCTTTCAAAAATATTAGGCTCTTAAGAATGCAGTTGTAACAAATCTTTCATGTAATTGACATTCTCAAAACAAGTTTAAAAATCTCATGCCTCCACAGTAAAAATTCTTTTCCTTCACTTTTCTAATATTGTAGCTAGTTCATGATTTTTCTCCGAAAGTCAAGTATTCTCATGTTTTACTCATTTATTCTCACTTGTATATTTTCTGCACAGTAATGCACATATATACTTAAGCAATGAAAATTTTCTCATTCAGCACATTCTTTTTCTTTCATTTTCAACTTTTGATCTCTTGCGCATTCTTCTCATATGAGCACTATTTCGAATAGTCAGTTTTCGTGACCCGTGTAGCGAGCTTTGGGTCAGTGACTCCCAAGTCGGCCGACCTTAGGGCACTAGATACAGAGTATCCCTCGGACTTAATTGCTCGAGTCACTAGACCTTCTATTCTAATAGTTTACGTATAGTCTTCCTCTTGTCATGTGCACTGTCTCTATCTCTTAGGCTTTCTATGCAGTCCATGTAACAAGCTTTCGAACCGGTGGCTCCCAAGTCAGTTGGCTTTGGGGCACCAGGTGTAAAACACCCTTCAGATTCTACTTACTCGAACTACAAAGGCCACAAATATAGACTTAGACAAGAAGATGATCTCCTTCGTTATCCTTTTCGTTAAGACACTCAAACACTTCATCTCGTGTCTGAGTTCCACTACTAGGATTCACGAAGACATCAACAACTAAACGTAGCTCTATTCTTTTAAACTCATTTTTCAAACACATCTTTCCATTGCTTATTTCTTCCTCAAAACATACTGTGCATACTTATACAAAAGTGATTCAAAATTTTCTAACAATCAAATACTATCTTTTCTTTGAATTATCTCATAAACAACTACTACATTTGATTCAGTTCAGAGAGAAAAAAAAAATTTATGGGGCTTAAAAATTTTTAAACTGTTAGATTATGCCAAAAACAATCATATATGCTACACTTTGTTCTTAAATGCCTACTTTGATTACCAGTCATACAAAAAAAAAAATTTGTGTATTTTTGTGTGCATGCATCTAAACCACCCCCCCATGCTTGAATGACACTGTCTCTAGTGGCATACAAAATGAAAAAAAATGTAATGCACATGCACGCTAAAAGACACTAACAAAAATATGGGAGAAAGGATAGATACAACCTGATTTGCTCTGAGCTTTTGAAGTTGATTTTCCTCTGATTCTTGAATTCTTTGAAAACTCTTCTCTGTACCTGGTAATTGATACACTAATTGTTAAGTTCATCCTGCATACATCAAAACACAAATTAGCACATGTGAAATGAAATACTAAATAAATAAAAACTCTGAAATGAAAAATAAATAATGTACATATAATACATCCCTCTGGTCGAATCTTCATGCCTTCGTGAGATGCACTATCTCACACTCACCATCCTGTAAGGCATCTGAAATGAATGGCTTCAGTCTTTGCCCATTTACTTTGAATGTACCTTGGGTCATAGGATCGAATAATGTCACTGCTCCATGGGGAAATACTTCTTTTACAATGTATGGACCTGTCCATCTCGATCTTAACTTCCCTGGGAATAAATGTAAACGAGAATTGTATAGCCACACTTTCTGATCTGGCTCAAACACTTTTCTGACAATATACTTATCATGAAATGCTTTAGTGCGAGCTTTGTATAATTTGGCATTCTCATATGCATCATTCCTGAGTTCCTCTAATTCTGAGAGCTGCAGTGCTCTCTCTTTGCCAGCCTGGGTGAGGTCAAAATTCAATTTCTTTATAGCCCAGTACGCTCTATGCTCTAGCTCGACAGGAAGATGGCATGCTTTCCCGAATACAAGGCGATACGGAGACATGCCAATGGGAGTCTTGAATGCAGTTCTATATGCCCAAAGTGCATCATCTAAGCGCTGGGACCAATCCTTGCGGTCCGGACGAACTGTCTTTTCTAAAATTCGCTTAATCTCCCTATTGGACACTTCAACCTGTCCACTAGTCTGCGGATGATATGGAGTGGTGAATCTATGATTGATAGAATATCTTCTCAGCAGAGTAGCTATCTGAACATTCCTAAAATGCTTGCCACCATCGCTAATCATCGCACGTGGCACTCCAAAACGACTGAAAATGTTGTGCTTAATGAACTTAAGCACTACTCTGTGATCATTGGTCTTGGTTGCCACAGCCTCGACCCACTTGGACACATAATCAACCGCCACCAGAATATATAAATTTCCGAATGAGGGCGGAAATGGTCCCATGAAATCAATGCCCCAAACATCAAAAATTTCGACTATCAAAATCGGCAGCAAGGGCATCATGTCCCTCTTGGACATGTTTCCAATCTGCTGACATCGCAGGCATCGCCTACAGAACTCATGAGCATCCCTGTGGAGTGTGGGCCAATAAAATCCTGACTGCAAAACCTTTGCAGCCGTCTTCCTACTACTAAAATGCCCTCCACAGGCTAACGAATGGGAAAAATTCAAAATGGACTGGTATTCCTCCTCCGGAACGCATCTCCTAATGATCTGATCTGCACAGTATTTGAACAACTACGGTTCATCCCAATAATAGTGCCTCACCTGAGATAGGAATCTCTCACGCTCATTCTTGTTCCAATGCTCAGGTATTTGTCTCGAAACCAGATAGTTCACAATATCTGCAAACCAGGGTAAATGCGATGTATTGACTGACATGATCTGCTCGTCGGGGAAAGAATCACTGATCGGTCTCTGATCCTGCGTGGTCTCCACGATCAGTCTGGAAAGATGGTCTGCTACTACATTCTCGCTTCCCTTCTTATCTCGAATCTCGAGATCAAACTCCTGTAGTAATAGGACCCAACGAATTAATCTCGGTTTGGTGTCTTTCTTATTCAACAAATATTTCAATGCAGAATGATCAGAATAGACAACCACCTTCGAACCAAGTAAATAGGACCTAAATTTATCCAATGCGAAAACTACCGCAAGTAGTTCCTTCTCTGTCGTAGTATAATTCATCTGTGCATCAGACAGAGTTCTACTCGCATAGTAGATCACATAGGGCTTCCTATCAATGTGTTGTCCTAGAATGGCCCCCATAGCATAATCAGAAGCATCACACATAATCTCAAATGGGAGAGTCCAATCTGGAGGTCTCAAAATAGGTGCAGTAATCAAGGCCTCTTTGAGAATCTCAAAGGCCTTCATACAATCCTCACCGAAAACAAAGGGCTGGTCTTTCTCCAATAACGTGCAAAGCGGTCGAGAGATTTTGCTGAAATCTTTTATGAACCGCCTGTAAAATCCCGCATGCCCTAAAAATGATCGAATCTGCCTCACAGAGGTGGGTGGAGTCAAACGAGAAATGGATTCCACCTTCGCTCTGTCAACCTCAATACCACGCTTGGACACAATGTGTCCAAGTACAATCCCCTCCTGAACCATAAAATGACTTTTTTCCCAACTCAGGACGAGATTGGTCTCCACACACCTACTCAGTACTCGAGCAAGTTTATGGAGGCAATCTTCAAAAGAAGAGCCATACACTGAAAAGTCGTCCATAAAAACTTCCATCACATCATCAATCATGTCCGAGAAGATAGCAAGCATGCACCTCTGAAAAGTAGCCGGGGCATTACAGAGCCCAAAAGGCATACGTCTAAATGCGAAGGTGCCATAAGGACATGTAAACGTGGTCTTCTCTTGGTCGTCAGGATGGACAACTACCTGATTGTATCCTGAATATCCGTCTAGAAAGCAGTAGTAGCTCTGTCCTGCGAGTCGCTCTAAGATCTGATCAATGAATGGCAATGGGAAATGATTTTTCCTAGTTGCCACATTCAACTTCCTATAATCGATGCAGACTCGCCATCCTGTAGTGGTCCTCATCGGAATTCTCTCACCCTTCTCATTCTCAACCACAGTGAGTCCTGACTTCTTCGGCACAACTTGAATCGGACTGACCCACTGACTATCAGAAATAGGGTAAATGATTCCGGCATCCAACCACTTCACCACCTCTTTCTTCACCACTTCCTTCATGTTGGGATTTAGCCTTCTCTGCATATCCCTAAATGGCTTGATTTCCTCATTACAATGGATCCTATGCATGCAGAATGAAGGATCAATCCCCTTTAGATCCGCTACTCCCCATCCAATCGCTGCCTTGTGCTCTCGAAGAATAGTCAGCAATCTCTGTTCCTGTTCCTCAGTGAGCAAGGACGAGATGATCACAGGCAGAGTCTCATCATCTCTGAGGTATGCATACTTGAGTGAATCCGGTAAGGGTTTCAACTCAAGTTTCGGAGGCGACTCGATCGACGATTTGGCGGGGGTCTCCGCAAGTGGTGGAAGAGGTTCCCTGACTGCTCCCCAAGGTGGTCTCTCCGACGACACTCTAGACACATCTACACTATCTACACCGCTATTCTTCTCTATATGGTACAAATCTAAAGAATCCTCAGTAATGTACAACTCGGGCTGCTCCTCCACTAACTCCTGTGCAATGTCTACATGAAAGCAGTCCATGTCTCCTGCTGGTCCCATCGCGGCATTGAAAATATTCAGCTTTACCTTCCTATTGCCGAATGAGAGATCCATGGCTCCGGTCCTACAGTTGATGCACGCATTGGCAGTCGCCAAGAATGGTCTGCCTAAAATAATCGGAGTCTGGTGCTGGCTGTCTACTCCTTCCATATCAAGGATAATGAAATCGACTGGAAAATAAAAGTCATCCACTTTAACTAGCACGTCCTCCAAGACACCTCTCGGTACCTTGACGGAACGATCTGCCAGTTGAAGTGTAATCGGAGTCGATCTCATCTCACCTAGCCCGAAAGAATCAAAGAAATATTCGGGCAGAATGTTCACGCTTGCTCCAAGATCGAGCAATGCGCGTTCTATCCGGATGTTCCCTATAGTACAAGCAATGATAGGGGCTCCAGGGTCCTTGAGCTTTGGTGGTGTCTGATGCTGAAGTACTGAACTCACCTGCTCAGTCAGATGGACCCTGTTAGGAATTCGCTCTCTGGATTTCCTCTTTTGCGTACATAGCTCCTTCAGAAATTTGGCATAAGCCGACACCTGCTGAATAGCATCGAGCAAAGGTAGGTTGATCTGTACATGCTTGAAGATATCAAGCATGTCCTGGATCTTCGTACCTTGCTTCCCTCTATAACCAGGAGACTCTAATGCTTTGGGATAGGGTGGTGGGGGAATATACTCTGCTGGCTCCTCCTCTTTGCGAGAAGGCTCACTCCTATCCTTCTTCTTCTCTGAGGATAAAGATGATGAAGGTGATGATAGGGATGGGGATGATGATTGAGCCGACGTAGGTGAAACAATGGTCTCTGGCTCCTCTATCTTCTCTCTACTCTCAACGTGATACTCACGTCCACTCCTCAAGGCTATAACTGATTTAGCCTGCTGCTGTGTCTCATTATGAAATAGGCCTCCAGTCATCTGGTCCTTACCCTTCGGGTTCATGACAGCCTGACTCGGCAATGTACCCTCGGGTCTCCTACTAATAGCCTCAGCTAACTGTCCCATTTGCGACTCTAACTTCGCAATGGACTGCGTATGCGAGCTCAAAATCTGGCTACACTTCTCGAAGGCGTTCTGATTAGAGGTTTTCACCTCTTGGAATGCCTGGAGAAGTCTCTCCTCAAAAGATGTCTGCGGGGCAGACTCCTGCTGAATCGGGGAAGGAACTAAAGAAGAAGAAGACTGAGCATAGTTCGGTCTTTGAAATGGCTGAGTAAAAGATGGCTGCCGAACTGGCTGAGAGGAAGAAGGCATCTGTATAGAAGACTGTGGATTCTTCCATGAAAAATTGGGATGGTTACGCCAACCCGGATTATATGTCGATGAAAATGGGTTATTTGGCGGTCTGACGTAACCCTGAGCTGCCTGAACTTGTTCTTGAACAAATTCAGGGTACTGAGTTGCTGAAGGGCACTCAGTGATCTCGTGTGCCGGACTGGCACAAAGAGTACACACCTGCTGTGTAGTGGATGGTCCTGAGAGAAGCTGGTCCAGCTTCTGAGCAATCATGTCTACTTTGCACTGTAGTGCAGTAGATGGACCAATCTCAAGAACACCAGCTTTCTTCTGAATGCTGGGTGTGGCTCTATCAGAATGAGAGCTCGAAGCATGGTGGAGTGAATTCTCGGCCAATGTATCAAATAGCCTCCATGCTTCGTCCTCGCTCTTCAGCATGAATGTCCCACCGCATGAAGAGTCGATCATCTGATGATTCTTGTCAGACAATCCATCATAGAAACTCTGCACCAGTTGCCATTTCGGCACCTGATGATGGGGGCATTTCATGAGGAGATCCTTCATTCTCTCCCAGGTCTCATGAAAGCGCTCACCATCTAGCTCTGAAAAGCTAGTGATGGCTCTACGATATTGGTTCGTGCGACCAATGGGAAAGTATTTCCGAAGAAACTCCTGTTGCAACTGATCCCAGGACTCTATTTCTACAGAATCTAAGGACTTTAGCCAATACTTGGCTTTGTCCTTCAATGAAAAAGGGAATAGAGTCAACCTCAACGTATCATCATCGAAATTCTGTATCTTAACAGTAGAACAGATTTCGAGGAATTCATCTAAGTGTCGGTAGGGATCCTCATGACTAAGGCCATAAAAGGATGGAAGCATTTGAATAATGCTGGCCTTAATCTCATAATGTGGCGCTCCTACATCGGGTCTCCGAATGCAGGATGCCTGAACATAGTCTGTGGGAATGAAGTATTCCCGCAGAGGGCGTGAAAGAATTGGGGGTGGAGGTGGAGGATCCATGTCAGCCATTGTTGCCGAACTTCGATGAGAATGTAAAATTCTCTCTGGGTTGTCAACAAATGGGTGTAATGGGGTTCCTAGACCTCGTCGACCCTGCATACACTGGTACTAAGACCAGATGTAAGCAAACGACCAACTAAAAAATTAAACTAGCACAGATACTAAAATGTAATTAAACAAAAAAATAGTAACTAAAAACAAATAAATATGCTATATAGCTATGTCAGAATTCTATGCTAAATAATTAAATAACAAAGTAAACTATTCTAAAATGCTAAAACAAATAAATACAGGAAATCACAAACTATGTTTTTCTAAAACCCACCTGTCTAATCGCTCCTTGCAGAATGATAATTAAGTGAATCCTAAAAAGAACAATATGTGAATCCTATATTTACTAACTATGTTAATCCTATATTCACTTACTAATCCTACTAACTAAAAAGAAAACAACTAATTAACTAACTAAAACAAAATAATAATAAATTAAACTCTAAGAAATAAAGTAATTAATTCGCCGTTCCCTGGCAACGGCGCCAAAATTTGGTTGATATTTTGGAATGCTCTTTTTTAAAACAATTATTTTCAATAAAACTTTGAAAAATCGTCAACCAAAAATATAAAAACCGACTTTCCACAAAGTGGTAAGTACGGGTCGATCCTCAGGGAACAGGAATTAATAACTACAATTCTAGAAAATTTAATTTATTAATATTAAATGACAATCTACAATTATAAAGTGAATACAACTACAATTAAGCACTAAAAGAACACTAAACAAGCATTCAGTCTTCTGCTCCACACCAAGGGTATTTCTGTCTTTTCGCCACTTAGAGAATTTTCTCACTTGTATAATAACCCTGGAAACTAAATATGCTTTTCAACCTAAAAATGCAGAAAAGTACAAAGTTAGTTTTCTATTTTAATTATGCAAACAACAACTAAAACTATATCTAATTCTACGAAAATAATAAACAAATGCTACTTATCAAACAAAAATTAAATAAAATACTAAATTAATTCTAAAATTAACCAAATTACTTCTACTAATGCTGTATGATGATTATGCAACTTCTAAAATACAGAAACTACTGAAAACAAACCTAAAATGCCGAAACTAAGAAAATTACGAAACTGCCCCTAACTAGTGTAAACTAGCAATCTGACAGGTTATCGGAAAACCACTGTTTGACAGGGCAAACGAGGTCCGATTTTCCCGAAATTTGTTCTGTTCTGCAACTGACAGATTAAACAATTTGACAGTTTTTACAGAATTGAAAAACAGTATCTGGAACTCCAGATATAAGCGTTTCAAATCTGGGAAAAATCAGGATATCGTCAGTCCTGTAATTTAAAATCCAGAAAAAGCGGTTTTCACAAAACGCTTAAAAATCAGACCAAATCAACTCCGAATGAACTGAAATTTGGTCTGCAGTTAAATAACACGTTAATAAAGTGAATAGAAGAAAACAATTTGGAAAACACAGAATTTTTGCTCAGAAAATAATTCTGTTGCGACAGGGCAAAAATCTGGTTTTTATTTGAGTGCACTATTCACTTTATGAACCTATTTACCCCCTATCAAATGTAATCTACACCTAATGCAATCTAAATGACACTGTATAACAGTGTATATGCAGATGAATATTAGGAAAACACTAAATGCACGACGAACAAAACACTACAAGCAATTTATGACTAGAACGAAGTTAACTAACAATGGAAATGCAACTATGCTCAATAATAAAATACAATCTAACTACTAAGTTAACTAATATCTAACTATCATTCAAACCACAATGAAACACATTTCATACATACTAAATAAATACGCTATACGTACACACACTTCTACACTAAAACGAAATTAGATAAATAAACTAATTAATATAGAAATCAAAAGAAATAATAAGAAATGACTTACTTAACTAAAGAACGAAGGCTAAGGTTAGGTTTCACTTGGGTAGGTTTAGTTTGGGTTTGGGTGCACTCGGATGGGATTAGGTAGGTTCGATTTGACTAGGGTGAAAAAGATAGGTTCGAGCTAAGGTTGACTCACTAATTGGATTCGGTTTTGAGTTACCTTAATCAACTAGGTTCGATTGACTCCAATGGACTCGGTTTAGGTTTAGCTAAGGGGGGTGAACTTGGATAGGCTCGAGTTAGGTTTGACTCGACTCGGACTAGGGCTAGGTCTAGGTTTTGTTTTGACTTTGACTTAGTCAACTAGGCTCGAATGGGCTAAGGTAAGCTCGGTTGACTCACTAAGCTTGACTAAGGTTGGGCTTTGGTCTTAGATTTGACCTAAGTGCGGTTTGGGCTTTGACTTGGGCTAGGCTAGGTTTTGACTAGACTCAAAGGGGGTGTAGACGAGGGGTTGACTCGACCTAGGCTCGGTTTGACTAGGTTAGGTCTAGACTAAAGTAGTAACCAAAGTTCACGATTTTAATGGAGGAGGTTGGAAAAAAGGAATGTAATAATTACCAATGTTCAAACTTTGAAATGCTTTGGATTCTCAAAAATCGCCCCATTTAAAGAGGGGGTTACACTCCTTAATTGCCTTTAATGCCTTTTTGGAAATCTGAAAAGGCCAATCTAGAAATCCACGATTTTTGCTTTTCAAGATGGAATTAAAATGCTTTTAATGCTCTATGGAAATCGTGTAACCTAGATTGGAATTTTGGTTTAATTGCAAAAACACTTTCCAAAGTTAAGGAGTAACTCCTTCTTTAATATCCATTCAAAATTCGAATCTTCCTTAAATGCCTCACACGATTTTTGAAGAATCTCCTTTTTCCAAAAGCTTTCCAATTTTCAATTACTTTAATTACCTCCCTTCTCAAAAATCGCCAACTTTAATGGATGCTACTTTCTAAACTAATAGACTTAATTCTACCTAGGGAATAAAAGGGACTTAAATGGAAAATCGATTTCCTAGGAGTTAATGCTAACCTAATTATCAAAACCTACTTAGTTAACCTCTAAAAACGGCTAGAAAAGAAAGACCTAATACATTGAACCTAGACACCTTCCTAACTCAACTAATGACCATTAAGACTTGCTAAAAAAAATCGACCAAGAGCTCCAGGGGAGCTCTAATGGCTGCCGCCTCACCTTGGGGAAGAAGAAGAACCACACGAAAATAAAAAATAAAATTATAAATTAACAAAAAGCAATAAAACTAAATAACCACTAATTTGATAAAACTAAATTAGAGAATAATACAAAGGACTCCTAATTACACCAAGGCTAACAAGAACAGCACTATGCTGGAATTAAAAACATAAAAAAAAAAGAAAACTTGATTTTTATAATTTTCAACAATAGACTCAAAACACAAAAACGAAAAATTGATTAAAACAACTAATTAAATCAATCCTAAAACAATGAAATGACTAACACAACTATATACTGCTGTTAACACCTAAAACACACAGCAACTACACGGTTCACCAACATCAATACATGCATTTAACAAAAATACAAAGATTGGCTAGAATAATCCTAGCCGATTTTTTTTTCTTTTTTAAAAATAACATCAAAACAAGACACAAGCACAACCCACGAATAAAATGAACTAAAATGAAATTTTCTAATGAGATTTTCAGCAAAACAACACAATACACATACTGGACGAAACAAAAATATCAAAACAAAAAATTATTTTTTTTGTGAAAATCAAGAATCGGTTAGAAAAAGTCTAGCCGATTTTTCTTATTTTCAAGCAAAAACAACACACAAACAAACCTAACGACTAAAATGAATCAAAATGAAATTTGTGTCTGAGATTTTCTAAAAAGAAAACACCTATAACACGCTGGAAACAAAAACCCAAATCGACTAGAAAAGCCTCTTGCCGATTTGCACGTTTTAGATAAAAACGATGGAAAAACATAAATCGAATACACAACCAATGAAAGAAAACCTAATCTAACGTGCTGGTCTGTGCACGCATGCTATTCTAAGGTTGAAATAAAAAGAAAAACAAGAAACATACAGAAAATAACAAAACAAAAACCACACACACAAATCGGTTTTATCTAGAAGAGAAGGAAGAAGAAGACCTACCTTTTGGAAGATCCGACGACCGGGGGGTGAAGAAGAGCGGACCGTGGCTGGATGTAGACGTCTTCTACAGTTCAAGGATGTTGTACTTCACCAAAAACGGCACCTATTGCAGCTGCTACACGTTGGAGATCCACCGATGATGGCATGTGAGCCGATTCGCGATCGGAGGGTGTAGAAAGCCGGATGGAGGTAGGGCCGGCTCACCTTGGTGGTGTGTTGCGCACTCCCGCCCAAGGTTAATGGTCTCCACCTCTGCTACACCTGCAAAAGTACAGAAAAATGGTGAAAAGACAGCAAGGAATAAGAAAGAAAGGAAAAGAAACCAAAGAAAGCTTGAAAATATGCTTAAAAATCAAGCATAGGTCGATCTTCAATGGCCAACACTTGGGGAAGATGGAGAGGAAGGAGCTGCTGCTGTAGAGTCACTGTAGGGGGCGTCCAAACACAGCCAAAGACGCCTAGGGTTCTTGAAAAAAAACTATTTATAGTTTTGACATTTTTCAGAAAGAGTGTTAAAAAATAAAATATTGCTAGGCGCCACTTTCTGGGGGGTTTTTAGAAAAACTTTTTGAAATGGGTATGGATAGGTGTGTGGGTTGGGTTTTGGGCTTTCTAAGAGTTGATCCAAGGTCCAATTGACCTAATTGGGTCGGATATGGATCCGATCCACCTCGAAATCCGTGCCCAAACACTGAAATAGCCATAACTCTCTCATTTTAACTCTGATTTTTCTGAAATTCGAACCATAGCCCCTTACTATCAAAACACATCTAAACATGGGTTTAAAACCTTAAACTTGATACAAAACGCATGAAAAACTTGTTTACATGATGTGCATTTCATGCATCATCAAATACCCCCATGCTTGAATGTTTGTTAGTCCCTTAACAAACCCTAATCATGATATGCACTGAAGACAAGAAATGCTAAGCATGAATGCATAATACTACCTCACTTTCGTAGGAATCACGGTTGCATTAAGCGTATGCAACAAGCCCTTTAAACCCCTAGCTTACACTAGTGGACGAGTAAGGTCTCGTGAGGGTTTGCAGCGATGCTACCCACAAACATCAATAAAATGCAAGGATGATCTTTCAAAAATATTAGGCTCTTAAGAATGCAGTTGTAACAAATCTTTCATGTAATTGACATTCTCAAAACAAGTTTAAAAATCTCATGCCTCCACAGTAAAAATTCTTTTCCTTCACTTTTCTAATATTGTAGCTAGTTCATGATTTTTCTCCGAAAGTCAAGTATTCTCATGTTTTACTCATTTATTCTCACTTGTATATTTTCTGCACAGTAATGCACATATATACTTAAGCAATGAAAATTTTCTCATTCAGCACATTCTTTTTCTTTCATTTTCAACTTTTGATCTCTTGCGCATTCTTCTCATATGAGCACTATTTCGAATAGTCAGTTTTCGTGACCCGTGTAGCGAGCTTTGGGTCAGTGACTCCCAAGTCGGCCGACCTTAGGGCACTAGATACAGAGTATCCCTCGGACTTAATTGCTCGAGTCACTAGACCTTCTATTCTAATAGTTTACGTATAGTCTTCCTCTTGTCATGTGCACTGTCTCTATCTCTTAGGCTTTCTATGCAGTCCATGTAACAAGCTTTCGAACCGGTGGCTCCCAAGTCAGTTGGCTTTGGGGCACCAGGTGTAAAACACCCTTCAGATTCTACTTACTCGAACTACAAAGGCCACAAATATAGACTTAGACAAGAAGATGATCTCCTTCGTTATCCTTTTCGTTAAGACACTCAAACACTTCATCTCGTGTCTGAGTTCCACTACTAGGATTCACGAAGACATCAACAACTAAACGTAGCTCTATTCTTTTAAACTCATTTTTCAAACACATCTTTCCATTGCTTATTTCTTCCTCAAAACATACTGTGCATACTTATACAAAAGTGATTCAAAATTTTCTAACAATCAAATACTATCTTTTCTTTGAATTATCTCATAAACAACTACTACATTTGATTCAGTTCAGAGAGAAAAAAAAAATTTATGGGGCTTAAAAATTTTTAAACTGTTAGATTATGCCAAAAACAATCATATATGCTACACTTTGTTCTTAAATGCCTACTTTGATTACCAGTCATACAAAAAAAAAAATTTGTGTATTTTTGTGTGCATGCATCTAAACCACCCCCCCATGCTTGAATGACACTGTCTCTAGTGGCATACAAAATGAAAAAAAATGTAATGCACATGCACGCTAAAAGACACTAACAAAAATATGGGAGAAAGGATAGATACAACCTGATTTGCTCTGAGCTTTTGAAGTTGATTTTCCTCTGATTCTTGAATTCTTTGAAAACTCTTCTCTGTACCTGGTAATTGATACACTAATTGTTAAGTTCATCCTGCATACATCAAAACACAAATTAGCACATGTGAAATGAAATACTAAATAAATAAAAACTCTGAAATGAAAAATAAATAATGTACATATAATACATCCCTCTGGTCGAATCTTCATGCCTTCGTGAGATGCACTATCTCACACTCACCATCCTGTAAGGCATCTGAAATGAATGGCTTCAGTCTTTGCCCATTTACTTTGAATGTACCTTGGGTCATAGGATCGAATAATGTCACTGCTCCATGGGGAAATACTTCTTTTACAATGTATGGACCTGTCCATCTCGATCTTAACTTCCCTGGGAATAAATGTAAACGAGAATTGTATAGCCACACTTTCTGATCTGGCTCAAACACTTTTCTGACAATATACTTATCATGAAATGCTTTAGTGCGAGCTTTGTATAATTTGGCATTCTCATATGCATCATTCCTGAGTTCCTCTAATTCTGAGAGCTGCAGTGCTCTCTCTTTGCCAGCCTGGGTGAGGTCAAAATTCAATTTCTTTATAGCCCAGTACGCTCTATGCTCTAGCTCGACAGGAAGATGGCATGCTTTCCCGAATACAAGGCGATACGGAGACATGCCAATGGGAGTCTTGAATGCAGTTCTATATGCCCAAAGTGCATCATCTAAGCGCTGGGACCAATCCTTGCGGTCCGGACGAACTGTCTTTTCTAAAATTCGCTTAATCTCCCTATTGGACACTTCAACCTGTCCACTAGTCTGCGGATGATATGGAGTGGTGAATCTATGATTGATAGAATATCTTCTCAGCAGAGTAGCTATCTGAACATTCCTAAAATGCTTGCCACCATCGCTAATCATCGCACGTGGCACTCCAAAACGACTGAAAATGTTGTGCTTAATGAACTTAAGCACTACTCTGTGATCATTGGTCTTGGTTGCCACAGCCTCGACCCACTTGGACACATAATCAACCGCCACCAGAATATATAAATTTCCGAATGAGGGCGGAAATGGTCCCATGAAATCAATGCCCCAAACATCAAAAATTTCGACTATCAAAATCGGCAGCAAGGGCATCATGTCCCTCTTGGACATGTTTCCAATCTGCTGACATCGCAGGCATCGCCTACAGAACTCATGAGCATCCCTGTGGAGTGTGGGCCAATAAAATCCTGACTGCAAAACCTTTGCAGCCGTCTTCCTACTACTAAAATGCCCTCCACAGGCTAACGAATGGGAAAAATTCAAAATGGACTGGTATTCCTCCTCCGGAACGCATCTCCTAATGATCTGATCTGCACAGTATTTGAACAACTACGGTTCATCCCAATAATAGTGCCTCACCTGAGATAGGAATCTCTCACGCTCATTCTTGTTCCAATGCTCAGGTATTTGTCTCGAAACCAGATAGTTCACAATATCTGCAAACCAGGGTAAATGCGATGTATTGACTGACATGATCTGCTCGTCGGGGAAAGAATCACTGATCGGTCTCTGATCCTGCGTGGTCTCCACGATCAGTCTGGAAAGATGGTCTGCTACTACATTCTCGCTTCCCTTCTTATCTCGAATCTCGAGATCAAACTCCTGTAGTAATAGGACCCAACGAATTAATCTCGGTTTGGTGTCTTTCTTATTCAACAAATATTTCAATGCAGAATGATCAGAATAGACAACCACCTTCGAACCAAGTAAATAGGACCTAAATTTATCCAATGCGAAAACTACCGCAAGTAGTTCCTTCTCTGTCGTAGTATAATTCATCTGTGCATCAGACAGAGTTCTACTCGCATAGTAGATCACATAGGGCTTCCTATCAATGCGTTGTCCTAGAATGGCCCCCATAGCATAATCAGAAGCATCACACATAATCTCAAATGGGAGAGTCCAATCTGGAGGTCTCAAAATAGGTGCAGTAATCAAGGCCTCTTTGAGAATCTCAAAGGCCTTCATACAATCCTCACCGAAAACAAAGGGCTGGTCTTTCTCCAATAACGTGCAAAGCGGTCGAGAGATTTTGCTGAAATCTTTTATGAACCGCCTGTAAAATCCCGCATGCCCTAAAAATGATCGAATCTGCCTCACAGAGGTGGGTGGAGTCAAACGAGAAATGGATTCCACCTTCGCTCTGTCAACCTCAATACCACGCTTGGACACAATGTGTCCAAGTACAATCCCCTCCTGAACCATAAAATGACTTTTTTCCCAACTCAGGACGAGATTGGTCTCCACACACCTACTCAGTACTCGAGCAAGTTTATGGAGGCAATCTTCAAAAGAAGAGCCATACACTGAAAAGTCGTCCATAAAAACTTCCATCACATCATCAATCATGTCCGAGAAGATAGCAAGCATGCACCTCTGAAAAGTAGCCGGGGCATTACAGAGCCCAAAAGGCATACGTCTAAATGCGAAGGTGCCATAAGGACATGTAAACGTGGTCTTCTCTTGGTCGTCAGGATGGACAACTACCTGATTGTATCCTGAATATCCGTCTAGAAAGCAGTAGTAGCTCTGTCCTGCGAGTCGCTCTAAGATCTGATCAATGAATGGCAATGGGAAATGATTTTTCCTAGTTGCCACATTCAACTTCCTATAATCGATGCAGACTCGCCATCCTGTAGTGGTCCTCATCGGAATTCTCTCACCCTTCTCATTCTCAACCACAGTGAGTCCTGACTTCTTCGGCACAACTTGAATCGGACTGACCCACTGACTATCAGAAATAGGGTAAATGATTCCGGCATCCAACCACTTCACCACCTCTTTCTTCACCACTTCCTTCATGTTGGGATTTAGCCTTCTCTGCATATCCCTAAATGGCTTGATTTCCTCATTACAATGGATCCTATGCATGCAGAATGAAGGATCAATCCCCTTTAGATCCGCTACTCCCCATCCAATCGCTGCCTTGTGCTCTCGAAGAATAGTCAGCAATCTCTGTTCCTGTTCCTCAGTGAGCAAGGACGAGATGATCACAGGCAGAGTCTCATCATCTCTGAGGTATGCATACTTGAGTGAATCCGGTAAGGGTTTCAACTCAAGTTTCGGAGGCGACTCGATCGACGATTTGGCGGGGGTCTCCGCAAGTGGTGGAAGAGGTTCCCTGACTGCTCCCCAAGGTGGTCTCTCCGACGACACTCTAGACACATCTACACTATCTACACCGCTATTCTTCTCTATATGGTACAAATCTAAAGAATCCTCAGTAATGTACAACTCGGGCTGCTCCTCCACTAACTCCTGTGCAATGTCTACATAAAAGCAGTCCATGTCTCCTGCTGGTCTCATCGCGGCATTGAAAATATTCAGCTTTACCTTCCTATTGCCGAATGAGAGATCCATGGCTCCGGTCCTACAGTTGATGCACGCATTGGCAGTCGCCAAGAATGGTCTGCCTAAAATAATCGGAGTCTGGTGCTGGCTGTCTACTCCTTCCATATCAAGGATAATGAAATCGACTGGAAAATAAAAGTCATCCACTTTAACTAGCACGTCCTCCAAGACACCTCTCGGTACCTTGACGGAACGATCTGCCAGTTGAAGTGTAATCGGAGTCGATCTCATCTCACCTAGCCCGAAAGAATCAAAGAAATATTCGGGCAGAATGTTCACGCTTGCTCCAAGATCGAGCAATGCGCGTTCTATCCGGATGTTCCCTATAGTACAAGCAATGATAGGGGCTCCAGGGTCCTTGAGCTTTGGTGGTGTCTGATGCTGAAGTACTGAACTCACCTGCTCAGTCAGATGGACCCTGTTAGGAATTCGCTCTCTGGATTTCCTCTTTTGCGTACATAGCTCCTTCAGAAATTTGGCATAAGCCGACACCTGCTGAATAGCATCGAGCAAAGGTAGGTTGATCTGTACATGCTTGAAGATATCAAGCATGTCCTGGATCTTCGTACCTTGCTTCCCTCTATAACCAGGAGACTCTAATGCTTTGGGATAGGGTGGTGGGGGAATATACTCTGCTGGCTCCTCCTCTTTGCGAGAAGGCTCACTCCTATCCTTCTTCTTCTCTGAGGATAAAGATGATGAAGGTGATGATAGGGATGGGGATGATGATTGAGCCGACGTAGGTGAAACAATGGTCTCTGGCTCCTCTATCTTCTCTCTACTCTCAACGTGATACTCACGTCCACTCCTCAAGGCCATAACTGATTTAGCCTGCTGCTGTGTCTCATTATGAAATAGGCCTCCAGTCATCTGGTCCTTACCCTTCGGGTTCATGACAGCCTGACTCGGCAATGTACCCTCGGGTCTCCTACTAATAGCCTCAGCTAACTGTCCCATTTGCGACTCTAACTTCGCAATGGACTGCGTATGCGAGCTCAAAATCTGGCTACACTTCTCGAAGGCGTTCTGATTAGAGGTTTTCACCTCTTGGAATGCCTGGAGAAGTCTCTCCTCAAAAGATGTCTGCGGGGCAGACTCCTGCTGAATCGGGGAAGGAACTGAAGAAGAAGAAGACTGAGCATAGTTCGGTCTTTGAAATGGCTGAGTAAAAGATGGCTGCCGAACTGGCTGAGAGGAAGAAGGCATCTGTATAGAAGACTGTGGATTCTTCCATGAAAAATTGGGATGGTTACGCCAACCCGGATTATATGTCGATGAAAATGGGTTATTTGGCGGTCTGACGTAACCCTGAGCTGCCTGAACTTGTTCTTGAACAAATTCAGGGTACTGAGTTGCTGAAGGGCACTCAGTGATCTCGTGTGCCGGACTGGCACAAAGAGTACACACCTGCTGTGTAGTGGATGGTCCTGAGAGAAGCTGGTCCAGCTTCTGAGCAATCATGTCTACTTTGCACTGTAGTGCAGTAGATGGACCAATCTCAAGAACACCAGCTTTCTTCTGAATGCTGGGTGTGGCTCTATCAGAATGAGAGCTCGAAGCATGGTGGAGTGAATTCTCGGCCAATGTATCAAATAGCCTCCATGCTTCGTCCTCGCTCTTCAGCATGAATGTCCCACCGCATGAAGAGTCGATCATCTGATGATTCTTGTCAGACAATCCATCATAGAAACTCTGCACCAGTTGCCATTTCGGCACCTGATGATGGGGGCATTTCATGAGGAGATCCTTCATTCTCTCCCAGGTCTCATGAAAGCGCTCACCATCTAGCTCTGAAAAGCTAGTGATGGCTCTACGATATTGGTTCGTGCGACCAATGGGAAAGTATTTCCGAAGAAACTCCTGTTGCAACTGATCCCAGGACTCTATTTCTACAGAATCTAAGGACTTTAGCCAATACTTGGCTTTGTCCTTCAATGAAAAAGGGAATAGAGTCAACCTCAACGTATCATCATCGAAATTCTGTATCTTAACAGTAGAACAGATTTCGAGGAATTCATCTAAGTGTCGGTAGGGATCCTCATGACTAAGGCCATAAAAGGATGGAAGCATTTGAATAATGCTGGCCTTAATCTCATAATGTGGCGCTCCTACATCGGGTCTCCGAATGCAGGATGCCTGAACATAGTCTGTGGGAATGAAGTATTCCCGCAGAGGGCGTGAAAGAATTGGGGGTGGAGGTGGAGGATCCATGTCAGCCATTGTTGCCGAACTTCGATGAGAATGTAAAATTCTCTCTGGGTTGTCAACAAATGGGTGTAATGGGGTTCCTAGACCTCGTCGACCCTGCATACACTGGTACTAAGACCAGATGTAAGCAAACGACCAACTAAAAAATTAAACTAGCACAGATACTAAAATGTAATTAAACAAAAAAATAGTAACTAAAAACAAATAAATATGCTATATAGCTATGTCAGAATTCTATGCTAAATAATTAAATAACAAAGTAAACTATTCTAAAATGCTAAAACAAATAAATACAGGAAATCACAAACTATGTTTTTCTAAAACCCACCTGTCTAATCGCTCCTTGCAGAATGATAATTAAGTGAATCCTAAAAAGAACAATATGTGAATCCTATATTTACTAACTATGTTAATCCTATATTCACTTACTAATCCTACTAACTAAAAAGAAAACAACTAATTAACTAACTAAAACAAAATAATAATAAATTAAACTCTAAGAAATAAAGTAATTAATTCGCCGTTCCCCGGCAACGGCGCCAAAATTTGGTTGATATTTTGGAATGCTCTTTTTTAAAACAATTATTTTCAATAAAACTTTGAAAAATCGTCAACCAAAAATATAAAAACCGACTTTCCACAAAGTGGTAAGTACGGGTCGATCCTCAGGGAACAGGAATTAATAACTACAATTCTAGAAAATTTAATTTATTAATATTAAATGACAATCTACAATTATAAAGTGAATACAACTACAATTAAGCACTAAAAGAACACTAAACAAGCATTCAGTCTTCTGCTCCACACCAAGGGTATTTCTGTCTTTTCGCCACTTAGAGAATTTTCTCACTTGTATAATAACCCTGGAAACTAAATATGCTTTTCAACCTAAAAATGCAGAAAAGTACAAAGTTAGTTTTCTATTTTAATTATGCAAACAACAACTAAAACTATATCTAATTCTACGAAAATAATAAACAAATGCTACTTATCAAACAAAAATTAAATAAAATACTAAATTAATTCTAAAATTAACCAAATTACTTCTACTAATGCTGTATGATGATTATGCAACTTCTAAAATACAGAAACTACTGAAAACAAACCTAAAATGCCGAAACTAAGAAAATTACGAAACTGCCCCTAACTAGTGTAAACTAGCAATCTGACAGGTTATCGGAAAACCACTGTTTGACAGGGCAAACGAGGTCCGATTTTCCCGAAATTTGTTCTGTTCTGCAACTGACAGATTAAACAATTTGACAGTTTTTACAGAATTGAAAAACAGTACCTGGAACTCCAGATATAAGCGTTTCAAATCTGGGAAAAATCAGGATATCGTCAGTCCTGTAATTTAAAATCCAGAAAAAGCGGTTTTCACAAAACGCTTAAAAATCAGACCAAATCAACTCCGAATGAACTGAAATTTGGTCTGCAGTTAAATAACACGTTAATAAAGTGAATAGAAGAAAACAATTTGGAAAACACAGAATTTTTGCTCAGAAAATAATTCTGTTGCGACAGGGCAAAAATCTGGTTTTTATTTGAGTGCACTATTCACTTTATGAACCTATTTACCCCCTATCAAATGTAATCTACACCTAATGCAATCTAAATGACACTGTATAACAGTGTATATGCAGATGAATATTAGGAAAACACTAAATGCACGACGAACAAAACACTACAAGCAATTTATGACTAGAACGAAGTTAACTAACAATGGAAATGCAACTATGCTCAATAATAAAATACAATCTAACTACTAAGTTAACTAATATCTAACTATCATTCAAACCACAATGAAACACATTTCATACATACTAAATAAATACGCTATACGTACACACACTTCTACACTAAAACGAAATTAGATAAATAAACTAATTAATATAGAAATCAAAAGAAATAATAAGAAATGACTTACTTAACTAAAGAACGAAGGCTAAGGTTAGGTTTCACTTGGGTAGGTTTAGTTTGGGTTTGGGTGCACTCGGATGGGATTAGGTAGGTTCGATTTGACTAGGGTGAAAAAGATAGGTTCGAGCTAAGGTTGACTCACTAATTGGATTCGGTTTTGAGTTACCTTAATCAACTAGGTTCGATTGACTCCAATGGACTCGGTTTAGGTTTAGCTAAGGGGGGTGAACTTGGATAGGCTCGAGTTAGGTTTGACTCGACTCGGACTAGGGCTAGGTCTAGGTTTTGTTTTGACTTTGACTTAGTCAACTAGGCTCGAATGGGCTAAGGTAAGCTCGGTTGACTCACTAAGCTTGACTAAGGTTGGGCTTTGGTCTTAGATTTGACCTAAGTGCGGTTTGGGCTTTGACTTGGGCTAGGCTAGGTTTTGACTAGACTCAAAGGGGGTGTAGACGAGGGGTTGACTCGACCTAGGCTCGGTTTGACTAGGTTAGGTCTAGACTAAAGTAGTAACCAAAGTTCACGATTTTAATGGAGGAGGTTGGAAAAAAGGAATGTAATAATTACCAATGTTCAAACTTTGAAATGCTTTGGATTCTCAAAAATCGCCCCATTTAAAGAGGGGGTTACACTCCTTAATTGCCTTTAATGCCTTTTTGGAAATCTGAAAAGGCCAATCTAGAAATCCACGATTTTTGCTTTTCAAGATGGAATTAAAATGCTTTTAATGCTCTATGGAAATCGTGTAACCTAGATTGGAATTTTGGTTTAATTGCAAAAACACTTTCCAAAGTTAAGGAGTAACTCCTTCTTTAATATCCATTCAAAATTCGAATCTTCCTTAAATGCCTCACACGATTTTTGAAGAATCTCCTTTTTCCAAAAGCTTTCCAATTTTCAATTACTTTAATTACCTCCCTTCTCAAAAATCGCCAACTTTAATGGATGCTACTTTCTAAACTAATAGACTTAATTCTACCTAGGGAATAAAAGGGACTTAAATGGAAAATCGATTTCCTAGGAGTTAATGCTAACCTAATTATCAAAACCTACTTAGTTAACCTCTAAAAACGGCTAGAAAAGAAAGACCTAATACATTGAACCTAGACACCTTCCTAACTCAACTAATGACCATTAAGACTTGCTAAAAAAAATCGACCAAGAGCTCCAGGGGAGCTCTAATGGCTGCCGCCCCACCTTGGGGAAGAAGAAGAACCACACGAAAATAAAAAATAAAATTATAAATTAACAAAAAGCAATAAAACTAAATAACCACTAATTTGATAAAACTAAATTAGAGAATAATACAAAGGACTCCTAATTACACCAAGGCTAACAAGAACAGCACTATGCTGGAATTAAAAACATAAAAAAAAAAGAAAACTTGATTTTTATAATTTTCAACAATAGACTCAAAACACAAAAACGAAAAATTGATTAAAACAACTAATTAAATCAATCCTAAAACAATGAAATGACTAACACAACTATATACTGCTGTTAACACCTAAAACACACAGCAACTACACGGTTCACCAACATCAATACATGCATTTAACAAAAATACAAAGATTGGCTAGAATAATCCTAGCCGATTTTTTTTTCTTTTTTAAAAATAACATCAAAACAAGACACAAGCACAACCCACGAATAAAATGAACTAAAATGAAATTTTCTAATGAGATTTTCAGCAAAACAACACAATACACATACTGGACGAAACAAAAATATCAAAACAAAAAATTAATTTTTTTGTGAAAATCAAGAATCGGTTAGAAAAAGTCTAGCCGATTTTTCTTATTTTCAAGCAAAAACAACACACAAACAAACCTAACGACTAAAATGAATCAAAATGAAATTTGTGTCTGAGATTTTCTAAAAAGAAAACACCTATAACACGCTGGAAACAAAAACCCAAATCGACTAGAAAAGCCTCTTGCCGATTTGCACGTTTTAGATAAAAACGATGGAAAAACATAAATCGAATACACAACCAATGAAAGAAAACCTAATCTAACGTGCTGGTCTGTGCACGCATGCTATTCTATGGTTGAAATAAAAAGAAAAACAAGAAACATACAGAAAATAACAAAACAAAAACCACACACACAAATCGGTTTTATCTAGAAGAGAAGGAAGAAGAAGACCTACCTTTTGGAAGATCCGACGACCGGGGGGTGAAGAAGAGCGGACCGTGGCTGGATGTAGACGTCTTCTACAGTTCAAGGATGTTGTACTTCACCAAAAACGGCACCTATTGCAGCTGCTACACGTTGGAGATCCACCGATGATGGCATGTGAGCCGATTCGCGATCGGAGGGTGTAGAAAGCCGGATGGAGGTAGGGCCGGCTCACCTTGGTGGTGTGTTGCGCACTCCCGCCCAAGGTTAATGGTCTCCACCTCTGCTACACCTGCAAAAGTACAGAAAAATGGTGAAAAGACAGCAAGGAATAAGAAAGAAAGGAAAAGAAACCAAAGAAAGCTTGAAAATATGCTTAAAAATCAAGCATAGGTCGATCTTCAATGGCCAACACTTGGGGAAGATGGAGAGGAAGGAGCTGCTGCTGTAGAGTCACTGTAGGGGGCGTCCAAACACAGCCAAAGACTCCTAGGGTTCTTGAAAAAAAACTATTTATAGTTTTGACATTTTTCAGAAAGAGTGTTAAAAAATAAAATATTGCTAGGCGCCACTTTCTGGGGGGTTTTTAGAAAAACTTTTTGAAATGGGTATGGATAGGTGTGTGGGTTGGGTTTTGGGCTTTCTAAGAGTTGATCCAAGGTCCAATTGACCTAATTGGGTCGGATATGGATCCGATCCACCTCGAAATCCGTGCCCAAACACTGAAATAGCCATAACTCTCTCATTTTAACTCCGATTTTTCTGAAATTCGAACCATAGCCCCTTACTATCAAAACACATCTAAACATGGGTTTAAAACCTTAAACTTGATACAAAACGCATGAAAAACTTGTTTACATGATGTGCATTTCATGCATCATCACCCCCCAATGGCCTTCTGTTATAAGAAGAGTCGTGGGGGTCGATACTTGAGCATCCGTTTTCACCATACCATTTTGATCCTTCTTCCTGATCGCCTCTTCACCCCTCCATTTGCTCCTCTTGACTCCTCTTCTTCCCTTTCACGCATCTTCTCTTTCTCCTCTCTTCTTCTTCTTCTTCCCTCTCTTTCTTTCTTCCTCTGCGCCTTTCCCAACTGATTGAATGAGCCAGTTGAACCTGAAGCATTGGCCACGGTAAGCGCCCCCTCTCCTCTCTGCTTTTTCTGTTTTCCCTGGTTTTTCCTTGTTCATCGCTCCATTAAAGAACCTTTTATGGTATTGATTTGCATATAGCAAAACCAATCCACATACGTGCAATATCCAATGGAACGTATATGTTCCAACATATTTCTTTCCTTTACTTTACAATCGGTTCCCTGATTTTTCCTGTTCTGGGCATTTGTTTATACCCTTTCATGCTAGATCCAGTAATTCGTTATCATTTCTTTTTTATTTTCCTGTAATGCATTTCATTCTCCGTTGTCTGATGTTAGCAATTGTTCTTCTATTGGTTTTGTTTATACTTCGTTTCTAACATTACAATTCTGTGTGTTTCTCTGTAAATTTAAGCCAAATACAACATCTCGTTTAGCAATCCTCTCTCTTATTTCGTGAGTTTTCATTTGCTGCTCATTTCAATTGCCTCATTCTACTCATATCCGTTTTGTTGGCATTGGTTTAGTATCATACGCTATGTTATTTCCACTTTGGCATCTTCGGTTACAATCGTGCATCTATATGATTTAGCCTTTTGCATTCAGGCATTGCATCATAGTTCTATAATTGTTCATATTTATTGTATGTTCGTATTGTCCCTGCATTATATCATTCACTTTGATTTAGCCTCTTTACTTTTCTTTAGTCATGCCTCTATTTCTGAGTATCGAATGTTCACGGTTTATATGTCTTCATTTTCTGCATTTTCATCTACGCTGCCTTCAAAGTAGAGTCTGATTCAAATTCAGTCTTTGTGGCATGTCTTGTATTACCTGCTTCTGGTGTTGCGCATCCCTTAACATCTACAGTAACGAATTGCATTCCCTTATGCATCTATGATTTTTTTCCAGTAGACTCATTGTTTGATATGCCTCATATTCTTCTAATTAGTGTAGCAACCCGAATTTTAACATCATTTGCATAACCCTTTGTCGATTAACATCACGATATCAATACATTGTTCATTGTTATGTCCATTTGCATCTTCATCAATTCATTAGTTACCTTTCGGCATTAGCATCGCAACATTGAGCATTAGCATCTTAGATGTGCGTTATCCATTTGCCTACATAGCATTAGTTTTTCTTAGTGCCTGCGTAGTCTCTGCTCTACATAAGTTGCATTGTATTGCATTCCTTGCTCTTATCATTTGCATCCTTTTTACATTGTCTGAAATCTTGGATTTCAGCGATAGCTTTAGCATTTCTTTATGATTTTTCTTATTTGTGGTGCTTTTCATTAGTCTCTCTATGTGTTTCTACATTTTCATTTTCAATTACCATTTATGTGTGACATTTGCATATAATATGCATTTTACTGTTAGCATTTCATTCATATTCGCATGTTTGTGCTTTTGCATTTTTAGATATCGTAGCTTGTAGTCGGGCATTTAGTGTCATTAGCACTTGACAAGCTTAGCTGCACTTCAATTCGCTGTATTTCATTATAAATTTGTGTTACATTCTACCCCAAATTCCCACACGTATAAAGTTCTTGTCTCTGCCTTCTGGGAGGAAGGTAAGATAAATGATTTTGTAGAAGCAGTTTTAGATATGGAATAGAGGGGGGTGGTTGGAACAACTAGTATATATTATGAACTGGCTTGCTGCCTTTGCAATAATGGAAGGTGGAGAGATGCTATGATTCAGATTGAGAAGCTAAAATAAAAAAATTCTCCCCACAGGCCATTAGAGGTGGAATTTACTGGCATGATTAAATCATGCATGGAAGGTGGACACTTATTGTATATCTATGTTTGAACACATCAAGGGTTTTAGCACTCCAAATATTGGAATCATAAATATCATGCTTAAAGTCTATGGACGAAATGATATGTTTGCAGAAGCTAAAGGCCTATTTGAATCTTTTAAGATGACTAATGCTGGTTGTTCTGCATCTTTTGGTGATTGTGCTACTGTTACTCCTGATGCATATTCACACAGTTCTATGTTAGAGGTTTCTGCTGCTGCACAACAATGGGAATATTTTGAGTATGTATATAAGGAGATGACACTATGTGGCTTCCAACTAGATCGACAAAAGCATGCAGGGATACTTGTGGAGGCATCCGGAGTTGGAAAATGGCATTTGCTGGAACATGCATTTGACATGCTGTTGTAATCAGGAGAAATCCCTTGCCAGCCACATCCTCATCTTCCTGTGTTGTATCTCTCCCCTGCTTATCACTTACTCTTTTTACAGCCGCACCACCTCACTATGCTCCACCTGCTGGGGCCTCACTTCCAGCATCAATGTATGTGGCTGTAGCATCTCATGCATCTACAGCAGTGCCTAGCACTGTTGTAGCCTCTCATGCAGCTACAATAGTACTTAGGCATTGCTATGGCTCCACTTTGGACACCCGCAGAGGTGCCAAGCACAGCAACACAGCCTTCTACTTCATCACTACTGCACACCACCACCAATAGCCCCACCTGTGGCATTTGTGCTCCCTTCACAAATGCACAACATCTATAGTAACTACACCTTGTTGCTACTTCACCCTCATTCACAGCACTATCAATAGCTTCACAGCAGCACCTATGTGCACAGTGCACTGTTGCCCATCACCCACTTACACCTCTGTGGCTTCCATTACCAGCTACACCTATCTGCTTCACTACAACCTGCAGCACCCATGCATAATAGTTCACAACAGCCACTTGCTATCTTCTTCTTGTCACCTCTCCCTTACGCAACCCCTTCTTCCCTGCAATCACCACTCACTCCTTCCTACCACTTGTGCACACCACTGTATATACACTCACCCACTACACTACTTCACCTGTTAGCTGCCCCTTTACACCTGTTACACAACACACTTTCACTATATACCAGCCACTGCACTCACTCCACCTTTAGCCCCTTTGATATCACCCTCATTTTCCCTTGCTACATTAGCATCTTCATCATTTCTCACTACCCCATCACACACGTGCAGCATCACGGCACCTACCTTCTTCACAGCACACGTTGTTCACTGTTCACTGCTGCCACAGTTACAGCACCCTTTCACATCCGTTACCCAGCACCTTCACAGGCTTCGCATCTTCATACCTCCTTCACAGCACCAACAACCACTTGTTGTATCTTCACACCCCAGCTCTAGCACACATTCACTATTGTATACCCGCTGTTATGCACCTCCATTTCTTGTTCTTGCCGCAGCAACCTTCACAATATCATCCATGTGCATAGCCTCAACAACAAACACCTACACATCGTCACAATCCTTGCTACTTGTTATCCCATATGGATATCAATATAGCCCATACCACAGCCTCACTGCACATCACCTGCATGTCCCCTATCAAACTTCTGCACTCCTTGCTGTTATATATGTATTTAGAGCACCTTTTATATGTCATTATAAGCACCAATATTACTGTCATTCCCTGCATAATAGCCACTTGTACATCGACACCATCTCCTGCACACTGGATTGCCACATGTTATGTTAATTCAACCTGCTGCTGCAGTCTCAGTCCAGACACATCAATATTACCATTTGCACTCCTTGTGTTGCATGCATGTATATATATTTCCATCCCATATACATTTTCTATTCCATTTTATCATATCATATGAATTTCTTCATTAAGCATAGGCCATGCCATATGCATTTTCCATTTAGCTTAAGCATTGCATTTGGTATATTCATTTCTTCATTAGAAAAGACATTTTCAGGTATGTCTTTAGTTTTAATGTAGCATTTTCCATCCTTCTTCTATATTTTGCATTTTGCTTTATGCTAACTCAGTTTTTGCAGGAAATGTGTGGAAAATGCTGATTTTCTTCCTAGATTAGGAATTTTATTAATTCAATTTCAATTTAAAGTTTGTAATAATTAGAAATTGATGAGAATTTTATCTTTTCAGTTTAGAATAGAATGTATGAGCATGTAATTCTCATAAATTGTCTGTGACATCTCATTTTATTTTTATCTTTATTTCAAAAATTCACGAATGGTGAAACACGAATGGCACATGCACCTTTCTAATAAGAGGTAAATAATTCTAAGTAAATGATTCACATTTATAGCCATAGTCAAAATGTGAACAATACTTAAGATTTTTATCTTTTATGGAATAACACTTGATTTTCATCATATGTTTCTGAAATATTCTTTTCTTCCTTTATCAGAATTTAATATGTAAATTAACTTAAGATATATTTGTGGCCATAGTCATAGATATATTAAAAATTAATTTCATTTTAAATCCTATAAAGGCACCAAAAAAATATTTTATTCTTTATTAGAATTCAAATATAGATTATATTATAATATGCTTGTGACCATAGTCATGTATGTATTATGATTTAATCTTGTTTCAATTTCTCTAAAGAATAAAATATGCTTTTAAATTTCAATCTTCAAATAAATTCCAAACATTCATCATTTAGGATAGAATTGCATTCTTTTTCAAATTATTTCAAGTTATCTTCAACATTCTAAGTGATTTTTGAGATAAACTTTCAAAAATATATTTTTCATTTCTAAATTCATTTTCAACTTCCATTTATAAAATTAGATTCATCATTTATTCTCAATTCTATCTTATTTCAAAATTCAACTTCAATTCCCAAATTCAATTCTGATTCTAAATTCAAAGTCTAAATTCAAATTTCAATTTTCAAATGCAGTTCCAAGTTCAAAATTCAATTTCAAAATCAATTCAATATTCCAATTTCCAATTTCTAATTTCCAATTTCCAATTTCCAATTTCCAATTTCCAATTTCCAATTTCCAATTTCCAATTTCCAATTTCCAATTTCCAATTTCCAATTTCCAATTTCCAATTTCCAATTTCCAATTTCCAATTTCCAATTTCCAATTTCCAATTTCATTTCAAAGTTCAATTAAACTTTGAAATTCCATTCTAATTTCAAATTTTGTTTCTAAATTATAATTTCCAATTTCCAATTCCATTTCAAAGTTCAAATCTCAAATTTCAGTATCAATTCCAAATTCAACTCTCATTTTCAATTTCCATTTCACTTCAAATTCCAAGTTTGGATTCAAAATTCAGTTTTTCAAACCAAGTTTGATTTCTGAATCTCTTCTTCAAGGATATTTTTAAAATTATTTCCAAGGTCACTTGGGAAAATCCAAGATTTCTGAGACATTCTTCAAAAGCATACATCTTTTGCATTTTCATTGAACAAGTATGATTCAAGGTGCATCTAGGATTTTTAGAATAATTACTTAGACAAATTTAGGCAAAGCAAAAGGCATTAATTCGATCCTTGGTTCAATTACCCCTGGTAAAGGCGCCAGGAATGGTTGAACCTCGTACCGAAGAGCGAATCCCGTCTCTCTATTTTTTCCATAAATTTTTAAAAGCGGAGGTGAATTAACTTTTTTTTCAAATATTTTTTTCAAATAAAGGTCAAGTGAGACCTTGCAAAAAAGTTTATTTTCTTTCTTTCTTTCTCTTCTCTCTTTTTTCTTTCTTTTTCTCCTTCAAAAAGGGAAAAGAGCGAGAAAGTAAAAAGAAAGAAAGAAAAAGAAAAAGAAAAAGGAAAAATTTGGCAACGATCACAGATATGTATGTTAACAAGTTCATATTTGTTGTAAACAGGCTATATCCAATTTCGTCAAGTATATTCAAAGCAACACAATAATGAATACTAGACGCATCGTCAACCCTTATTTCATGGTATATCGGTTCTATTTTATGTTTATTTTGTTTTTTTATTTACTCTTGTTGCTTCATGTTTTAACATTGTTATTATCACTGTTTCGGTCAACAGAGTATCGTACGTCGATTGTCATACTCCATTAGATTTCAAGATGGACTATCATACTAGGTTAACGATGATCATTGCAGAGACTTTTGATCAAGTGAAAAAGTAAGTAAACAAACCTCTTATGCATGGTTACTGTAACGCCCCGGATTTCCAAAACAAAGCTAAGTTAAAATTTTCATGAATTTCTTTTTTTTTTCTTTGCAGCGGAACTTAGAAAAGCTTTTAGCAGCAGAATCAGACGATAATGAGTCGTCAGTTTTAGAAAACTCCGAGCACGTTGCAGGTATGTGGCCAAGCAACTCATTGACCACCAAAGTGTTCCATTTATCGAAAACCACTTGTTTATTACAACACCACTGCTTAGAAAAGCAGTGTAGGTTCAATAAAAAGGAAGCAGTACAACTCTGTCTAGAGAAACCCTGGAACTCGATGCCGCCTTGCTCCGCATATCGCCACGCAGGTTCAACACCTGAAATCCCCATAAAACGGGGTCAGAACCACTGATGGTCTGGTAAGCATGCAGTCATACATCCATTCAACTCAAGTACGATATTGACCACTCAGGGTCGCAATGCGCAATAACGACGCTCAAGCCTCCAAGACTTAGCGTATATCGCAAGAGCCTCCTCAGGGCTATGAGTTGAAAATCCGCTCGAGTCCTCATGACTTAGAGCAAGCCTTTTCAGGGCTGTGATTTGAATAGCCGCTTAAGTCTCCACGACTTAGCCATGACCTCTTCCGGGTCTCAAAGTGATGTCTAGCTCAAGTCTTCATACTTGGCACATTCGTATCCCACGCATCTAAGGACAACTCCTCGAGCTTCGCTTAGTCGTGCGGATACAACACGGGTCTTTGCCCAGTCGGTCCAATAGTATACCGAACATGACACCTTCACAAAGGTTATGCAGGACTGACTCAACATGTCATCCACTCATACATTCAAAGCATCGCTGTACCTAGAACTAATGCATTGTTTGATAATTAACCGCTCCCGCCTTTGGTACGCAGGTAGAGCTATTGTCCGGGCATCAACGCGACGTTCTGGGGGTTGATTATTCTATGTATTTTAGATACCCCAGAGGCCTGTTGACCCTATCCATAGTAGGGCAGTGTGTTTCAACTGGGAGAATCCTACTAGGCCCATATTCGGATGCATCCTCTACTTGCAGTAGTTGGGTTCAATCCTTAGATCTTAAGGATAACCACGACCCCAAAACCCATGAGTGACTGAGGTCATCGTGGACTCTATCAGGTCCAAAGTAAAATACATGTCACTCAAGGCTGTACCATCACTGTCATTCCACAGTGAGCATAATTCCTGAAGGGGTCTGCCAGTCTTACAATTACTTGGACAGAATCTGCATGCCATTTAGGCAGCCCGTGCTTTCAGCACTACGGGAGTATGTACCCGACCCCATTCAGTCTTCCCCAACACAGTCATTACTGAGGGGGTACCCCTAACACGATCTTCAACCGCGGGGTATGTGCGACCTTAAGTCTTATTCATATGCATGCAGAACACCGCTCTTTGGCACTTCGGCCACCACGAGCATCACACCTCTTTGGGTGGAAACAACACACTCTGGCTCTTCGGCCCTTACGAGTCTGGTTGTGTAACCGTTCTCAATGAGCATGCATATGACTCGATCTAAATAGATCGACTACTCGGCGTATTTTTACGCAACGAGTCCAAACCTAGCCAAGGCGTAACCTCTACTCCGGCTCAGCGGCCCTTACGAGCAAGGTGCCCTTGCAGGCACAAGGATACGAGCCGATCTGGCATCGTTCCAACAACGAACATCATTATGCCGTTCCATTGGTTCCGGCAGCTCTTCTGCCGACCATTTCGTCAGCACCTCCCCTGCTCTACCGGCAGTGGTGCGACGAACCCTTCTACGTGGTAGAGGGCAAACCATGAACTGGGCAGCACTCTGCTATATGTCAGAGTATCCTGCTACGTTCTTTCTGAGCTATTCTTAGCTTCTTTAGAAATTTCAGCAGCACTTCCTCTCTTTTACGGAGAAAGCGTGCGTTTCTTTTATCCATTTCAGCGGCATCTCCCCTCTTTGGTAGGAAATCGCCACGCTTAATTCGGGGAAATGGATGCGCACCGTTGTGCGTACTTTGCATCCATCAAGGTTGCAGAAACCCTTGGCCATAGCCAGGCCATACGTAATTAACTTAGTCTTTACGTAAAGAGCATTTTGCCAAAAAGCGAAGCCTTTCCAATAGGGGCTTCATTCGTCAAGCAGAATCTTGAACGAGGAGCGGTCAAGGAATCGCATGGGCGATTTGGAGTTGATCTCCATTTGAACGCTCATTTATGCGCTATATATGTAGTATAAGCAGAAGCCTGTGCTTTATACAGCGGCGGCGTAAAGAAATGCATATACTATTGTTCAGGGTGTGTAACTGAACGAAATATTCTACATATATAACAAAGCAGAAGCCTTGGCATCGTTCGACGCGACGGCGTAAGTAAATACATTGCAGAAAGCAGGAGCCTTGGCATCGTTCGACGCGACGGTGTAAGTAAATGCATAATCGGAAGTGCAGTAATCGGAAGTGCAGAAAACAGGGAGCCTTGGCATCATACGACGCGACGGCAAAGGTAAATTACATAGCCTGTGCGATATAAGACGCGTTGGCAGAATCAGCAGATATAGACCTAGATCTGTATCCAACGATAGTTACGAGGCGAGCGAGTGAACATCGAAGTGTCCTAGAGGGCTCAACCAAGAACTAGGGTGAGATACTATTTTTGAAAAACGCATATACTGCGCATTCGAACATATATATCCGACGATAGTTACGAGGCGAGCGCGTGAACACCGAAACATCCTAGAGGGCTCAACCAAGAACTAAAGCAAGATACTACTTCAGAAAGTATATTCTATATACAAACAATCAAATACTTGAGAGAGATGGATCAACAAAGCGAACTTACTTCAAATCGTGGAAGAAATGGCTCCGGGTTGCTTCTTTGGCTTCGAGCCTTCCTTCGAGAGGTCAGACTAAGTCAGATGAAGCTGATTTAGTTGAGAAAGAGGTAGAGCAGGTCAAGCTACTCAACCCAAGTGGTTTGAACCAAACAGGGTTCGATCCAAGTCAACTGGGTTCAGTAGGTTCGAACTCAGCTCAAGTAGGCTAAGTCTGGGTTCAGAAACCCAAACCGGAATCAGGACTAAAAAGGACTTTGACTTTGACTTTAAACCCAACTAGGTTCAAGTCAAGTCAACTGGGTTTGGACCAGGTCAAGTGGGTTCAGACCCAGGTCAGGTGGGTTAGGACCAGGTCAGGCAGGCTCAGACCAGGTCAGGTGGGCTCAGGTGGGCTAGGCTAGGTAGGGGAGGTTTAGGAGAGAGAGAGAAGGCAAGAGAGAGAGGGGGGGTCGAAATTATGAGAAGAGAGAGAGTGGGGAGGGCTATTTATAGCCCAAGCCCACCTCCTCTTGGGTTTTTCCATGCCCCTTTTACCCCTTGGCTTCTTTTAAATTCCTGGAGGTTCCTTTTGAGGTGGGGCCCACAAGATATTTCCATAGGATATTTTGTGGGTCCCACAAGATATTTTCTGAGGAATATTTCTGTGGGTCCCACCAATATTTCCGTGGGTCCCGCAAGAATTTCGGGTTTCCGGCGATTTTTTCCGAAAAATTCTGAGTACGCCATTTTTTTCGTATTGACGTAACTAAGAAAGTTGGCTCGTACGAATCTATTGATTTCGTTTAGTTAGGAAGTTATGGCTTCTAGAGTGTTTGAGCATATATTCGCAATTCGACGAATATCCTAAGTATAACTGGCTCGCAGGAATTGATTTGTTTCGCATTCTGAGAAGAAATGCTATTTTTACCGGTAAATGCCTCATGAATTTTATTCAGATTTTTTCTGAAAAATTGCGGGTCTTACATCATTACCCCCTTAAAGGAATTTCGTCCGCGAAATTCAGCTAAGAGTACAAGGTGAAGAGTTCAGGATATTTATCCCGCATATCCGATTCGGGCTCCCAAGTGCAATCATCGATTCCATGATGCTGCCACCTCACTTTAACAAGTGGAATGACCTTTATTCTTAGCACTTGCTCCCGTCGATCCATGATCTCCACTGGCCTTTCTTCTACCGTCATATCTTCTCGGATGTCAATGTCTTCATGTTGAATGACATGAGAAGGATCATGAACGTACTTTCTAAGCATTGATACGTGAAATACATTATGTATTTGCGCGTATTATGGTGGCAATGCTACTCGGTAGGCAGTCTCTCCGATCTGGCTCAAAACTTCGAAGGGACCAACGAATCTGGGGCTGAGCTTCCCCTTCTTTCCAAAACGAAACACACTCTTGGTTGGAGAGACCTTGATAAAAACCTTATCTCCAACCGCAAAAGCGAGTTCCCTACGCCGCTGATCGGCGTAGCTCTTCTGTCGACTCTGAGCAGTCAGTAGCTTCTTTCTGATCATGTGGACCTGCTCAGTATAATGCTGCAACACAATGGGCGAGTCCAAGGTTCGCTCACCCACTTCACCCCAATGGATCGGTGATCTACAGGGTCGTCCATACAAGGCTTCATACGGCGCCATCCCAATGCTAGCGTGGTGGCTATTATTATAAGCAAATTCAGCCAACGCTAGGTGGGAATCCCAATCACCTTTCCATTCCAGCATACAGACTCTTAGCATATCTTCAAGAGTCTGTATGGTTCGTTCTGATTGCCCATCTGTTTGGGGATGGAATGCTGTACTGAACTTGAGTTTCGTCCCTAGGGCTTTCTGAAGCTGCTCCCAAAAGTGAGAGGTGAACTTCGGGTCACGATCAGATATGATCGAAATCGGCACTCCATGGAGTCTAACGATTTCCCGAATGTAGATCTCCGCCAATCGTTCAGTTGAGTATCGAGTGTTGATTGGCAGGAAGTGAGCAGACTTGGTGAGTCTGTCCACGATCACCCATATTGAGTCATGTTGTCTCTTGGATCGAGGCAATCAAACGATGAAATCCATCGTAATGCCTTCCCATTTCCATTCTGGAATCTCGATCCGTTGCATCTTTTCACCAGGTCGCTGATGTTTGATCTTAACTTGCTGGCAGATCAAACACTTCGAGACAAACGTAGCCACATCACGCTTCATACCCTTCCACCAGTACTTCCTCTGCAAATCTCGGAACATCTTCGTACCTCCAGGGTGAATGGTGTACCTGCTGTTATGAGCCTCCTGGAGTACTTCCTGTCTTAGCTCAGGGTTATTTGGAACCCAAATCCTTTCTTCCATCCATATTCCTCCATCTTCTTTCAAATGGAAGAAAGTATCATCTTTTTCAGCACGAGCTTTCAATTCCAAGTACTGGGGATCCTTGAACTGTTCGGCTACGATGCGATCGAGGAACTCAATGTGGATCGTCAAACATGACATTTGGATTCTACCTGAATCAGCCAAAAATGGCTTCCACTTGACGAAATCCTCCATCAACTTCCATTGTCCGGTTAGGCTGGCCAGAGTGCCAACAGTCTTGCGACTAAGGGCATCTGCTACAACATTCGCCTTTCCAGGGTGATAGGAAAGCGTGAATTCATAGTCTTTGAGAAATTCCAGCCATCGCCGTTGCCGCATATTGAGTTCTTTTTGAGAAAAGAGGTATTTTAGGCTTTTATGGTCCGACATGACCTCAAATTTCTCTCCATAAAGGTAGTGTCGCCAAATTTTAAGTGCGAAGACTACCGCGGCAAGCTCAAGATCGTGGGTTGGATAATTTTTCTCATGGACTCTCAACTGTCGTGACGCATAGGCGATTACTTTGCCATGCTGCATCAACACACAACCCAGACCTGTTCCCGAGGCATCGGTATAAGCCACGAAGCCTCCCTGACCAGAAGGTAAGGTAAGGACAGGGGCAGTGATAAGCCTCTGTTTGAGAACCTCAAAGCACTCCTTACACTGGTCAGTCCATTCAAACTTGACTCCCTTTTTTAGTAATTTCGTCATCGGTACTGCGATTCGGGAGAAGTCCTGTATGAACTTCCGATAATATCCGGCAAGTCCAAGGAAGCTGCGGACCTCAGTGATATTTTCTGGCTGCTTCCAGTCCATCACAGCTTCCACCTTCACAGGATCTACTGCGATTCCATCTTTTGAGATCACATGACCAAGGAACATCACTTTATCTAGCCAAAATTCACATTTTGAAAACTTAGCATAGAGTTGGTTATCTTGAAGGGTTTTCAAGACGATTTTCAAGTGCTCCATGTGTTGTTCCTTGTTCTCAGAATATACGAGAATGTCATCAATAAAGACGATGACAAAGCTATCCAAATATGGTCTGAATATCCGGTTCATTAGATCCATAAAGGCAGCAGGCGCATTAGTGAGTCCGAAGGGCATTACTACGAACTCATAATGGCCATATCTCGTTCTGAAGGCAGTCTTAGGTATATCCTCTTCCTTTACTCTGAGTTGATGGTATCCTGACCTGAGGTCGATCTTGGAGAACACCCTCGCTGTTCTGAGCTGATCGAATAAGTCCTCAATCTGAGGCAACGGGTACTTATTTTTAACAGTTGCCTGGTTAAGCATCCGATAATCGATGCATAACCGAAGGGATCCATCCTTCTTCTTTACAAACAGCACTGGGGCTCCCCACGGTGACACACTCGGTCGGATGAACCCTTGTTCCATCAGTTCTTCCAATTGACACTTCAACTCACTGAGTTCAGCTGGCGCCATTCGATACGGGGCTTTGGATATCGACGTTGTTCCAGGTAAGGATTGAATTCCAAATTCAACCTCACGAAGTGGCGGAAGTCCTGGCAATTCCTCAGGAAATACATTGGGAAACTCCCGTACCACTTCCAAACTCTCAAGGGGTTGGTCGTTGGATTTTTCCACCGAGAGACTCAACAGGAAGGCCACACAACCCTTCCTAAGGTATTTTTGTACCTTAAGTGCTTATATGAGCCTTTTCTGTGGAACAGGTTTGGATAACCGGTATTCCATCTTAGGCAATCCGGGTCGAGATAGAATTACTCTGCCCTCGTGGCACAGAATCTTGGCATTATTTTGAGCCAACCAATTCATTCCCAGAATGACATCGTACTGTATCATATCGATCAGGATGGCGTCAGTAGGCAAGTGTTGCCCTGCTATCTCAATATCCAAATTTTTCACACACCGGATACATTTGGTGCGTGAACCCAACGGGTTATACACTTCGATCATTTTATCAATCGGTTGCACTGAAACGTGGAGTTGTTCGGTGAAATCGTCAGAGATAAACGTATGAGTAGCACCACAATCAAACAAGACGTAAGCTGCATGTCCATTAACAGGTACGGTGCCTTCAATCAGGTCACCATTTTCGACTTGTTTAGTCGTTACAGCATATACACGACCTGCAGCAGGCCTTTGTTCTACTCTAGGTGGAGGTCGTTGAAACTGAGAACGTTGTGGTGCTGGTCGAGAGGGTCCGGCAGATCCGGCACTACTCCTCTGTTCATCTGCAGCCTTCTTGGCGCAATCCCTTATAAAGTGGCCCATCTTGCCACAATACAAGCACCCACCAATGTCACGAGGACATGGCTTTCCGGGGTGGTTCATACGACACCTTGGGCAGCTGAAGTTGGACGGCTGACCATTCAGAGTTGTGTTCTGTCTTGGCCTGACGACTTGCTGAGTGTTGTTCCCTCCTTGGAACTTCTTCTTTTGAAAGGGTTGTCGTGAACCCTGACCACTTGGGAACGTCCTTTTACGATTCCCACCATTCACTATGGGCTTCTTTGCTACGATCACTTTAGATCGTGCCCAGTCCTCTTGGATTTTTGAAGCTGCTGCTACCGCAGCCTGAAAAGTCGAAGGCATGCTTGTTATCACTCGAGATCGCAGCCCTTCGCGCAGACCATTCACATATTTGTCGGCCCTTTCTTGGTCTGTTTCGAACAATCGAGAGCAGTAGCGCTCTAGATTCTGAAATTTGGTGGTATAGTCCATTAGACTCATACCGCCCTGTTCCAACTCCAGAAACTCCATCTTTTTCTTGTTTCTGGAATGCAATGGGAAGTAGTTATCCATAAAAGTCCTCCGAAAGTCAGTCCAAGGAATGACTTCGACTTGTGAGAACTGGATAAGTTTAGTGGTATCCCACCACTTCCGTGCATTATCTTTTAATCGATACGTGCCAAAGTTGGTCTTCTTCTCTTCTGGTACTCCCAGTACTGAGAAGGCACGTTCCGTTTCTTCGATCCAACTCTCCGCGAGCTCAGGATCGGCTCTGCCAATGAAAACTGGCGGGTCAAGCTTGAGGAACTTCTCATAAGTTACTCCTCCCAGGTGCTTGTTTCGTGGTGCGACTGGTTCTGGCCTCATTTCACGGATGGCTGTAACCAGGTTGTTGAGTGTCTCCAACAGGAATCCCTGCGTATGGGACTCCTCGCTTGGTATGGTTCTCCTCGTCGTAGGAGCCATTTATCTATGCACACACAAGCACTTGTTTTTAGTTTCTCAATGTATATATGGAAGTAAAAGCTTTATTTACTTAATATACATCACATTTACACAAGCATCGCCTTAAACAAAACGTCATGCCGCACTGGCAGACTTTAGGCGTTGAGAAACTATATACATGAGTCTACTGACTCCAAAGCATCACCAGTCTCTTTAAGACTTGGATTTCTTTGATGATGACGAACTCCAAAAGGTCCATCTATTGCCACATGACCTTGGAGCAGGCACTACTAGCTTTGGCTTGGGCGGCACTTCCGCACTAGCAAGCGAATATTGGGGATATATGAGGGACTCCAGTCCACTTTCCCAGTCAGCAAGATCAAGACTCTGGGAGTCTGGAATAATGATCGGCGAACAGAAAGAATCCCCTTTTTTGTTCCTACCATTTAAGCTCGGCATATGTGATGCCGGATGGTAGCTTGGCGAGTGATAGACCTCCGCAGGGAAGTTCAAATCAAAATCCCTCAGCCTTGGTAATTCATCAAAAGATGTTGGGGCATGGTTGCTCCCAACACTAGAGTGATGCGGTCCACTGACACGCGAAGTCTCATCCCTGAGACCCTTTGAAGCCCGCCGACCCATATCGGCGGTATATTTCCTTTGGCATTCGTTGGCGGAATGCCCATCCTCGCCACAATATTGGCAGTCTTGGACTTCATACGGGCATATCCACTCATCGTGCATGACCTTGCAGCGATAGCAGTATCCACGCGAGTCATGAGTTGCCATCTATACAAAGATGCACCCAAATCAGAACAAAAGTATAAAAACATATACTTACAGTGCGATATGGTGGACAAGACGGATCTCGAACCAGGTTTCTCAGACTCATGCTCTGATACCAATTCTGTAACGCCCCGGATTTCCAAAACAAAGCTAAGTTAAAATTTTCATGAATTTCTTTTTTTTTTCTTTGCAGCGGAACTTAGAAAAGCTTTTAGCAGCGGAATCAGACGATAATGAGTCGTCAGTTTTAGAAAACTCCGAGCACGTTGCAGGTATGTGGCCAAGCAACTCATTGACCACCAAAGTGTTCCATTTATCGAAAACCACTTGTTTATTACAACACCACTGCTTAGAAAAGCAGTGTAGGTTCAATAAAAAGGAAGCAGTACAACTCTGTCTAGAGAAACCCTGGAACTCGATGCCGCCTTGCTCCGCATATCGCCACGCAGGTTCAACACCTGAAATCCCCATAAAACGGGGTCAGAACCACTGATGGTCTGGTAAGCATGCAGTCATACATCCATTCAACTCAAGTACGATATTGACCACTCAGGGTCGCAATGCGCAATAACGACGCTCAAGCCTCCAAGACTTAGCGTATATCGCAAGAGCCTCCTCAGGGCTATGAGTTGAAAATCCGCTCGAGTCCTCATGACTTAGAGCAAGCCTTTTCAGGGCTGTGATTTGAATAGCCGCTTAAGTCTCCACGACTTAGCCATGACCTCTTCCGGGTCTCAAAGTGATGTCTAGCTCAAGTCTTCATACTTGGCACATTCGTATCCCACGCATCTAAGGACAACTCCTCGAGCTTCGCTTAGTCGTGCGGATACAACACGGGTCTTTGCCCAGTCGGTCCAGTAGTATACCGAACATGACACCTTCACAAAGGTTATGCAGGACTGACTCAACACGTCATCCACTCATACATTCAAAGCATCGTTGTACCTAGAACTAATGCATTGTTTGATAATTAACCGCTCCCGCCTTTGGTACGCAGGTAGAGCTATTGTCCGGGCATCAACGCGACGTTCTGGGGGTTGATTATTCTATGTATTTTAGATACCCCAGAGGCCTGTTGACCCTATCCATAGTAGGGCAGTGTGTTTCAACTGGGAGAATCCTACTAGGCCCATATTCGGATGCATCCTCTACTTGCAGTAGTTGGGTTCAATCCTTAGATCTTAAGGATAACCACGACCCCAAAACCCATGAGTGACTGAGGCCATCGTGGACTCTATCAGGTCTAAAGTAAAATACATGTCACTCAAGGCTGTACCATCACTGTCATTCCACAGTGAGCATAATTCCTGAAGGGGTTTGCCAGTCTTACAATTACTTGGACAGAATCTGCATGCCATTTAGGCAGCCCGTGCTTTCAGCACTACGGGAGTATATACCCGACCTCATTCAGTCTTCCCCAACACAGTCATTACTGAGGGGGTACCCCTAACACGATCTTCAACCGCGGGGTATGTGCGACCTTAAGTCTTATTCATATGCATGCAGAACACCGCTCTTTGGCACTTCGGCCTCCACGAGCATCACACCTCTTTGGGTGGAAACAACACACTCTGGCTCTTCGGCTCTTACGAGTCTGGTTGTGTAACCGTTCTCAATGAGCATGCATATGACTCGATCTAAATAGATCGACTACTCGGCGTATTTTTACGCAACGAGTCCAAACCTAGCCAAGGCGCAACCTCTACTCCGGCTCAGCGGCCCTTACGAGCAAGGTGCCCTTGCAGGCACAAGGATACGAGCCGATCTGGCATCGTTCCATCAACGGACATCATTATGCCGTTCCATTGGTTCCGGCAGCTCTTCTGCCGACCATTTCGTCAGCACCTCCCCTGCTCTACCGGCAGTGGTGCGACGAACCCTTCTACGTTGTAGAGGGCAAACCATGAACTGGGCAGCACTCTGCTATATGTCAGAGTATCCTGCTACGTTCTTTCTGAGCTATTCTTAGCTTCTTTAGAAATTTCAGCAGCACTTCCTCTCTTTTACGGAGAAAGCGTGCGTTTCTTTTATCCATTTCAGCGGCATCTCCCCTCTTTGGTAGGAAATCGCCACGCTTAATTCGGGGAAATGGATGCGCACCGTTGTGCGTACTTTGCATCCATCAAGGTTGCAGGAACCCTTGGCCATAGTCAGGCCATACGTAATTAACTTAGTCTTTACGTAAAGAGCATTTTGCCAAAAAGCGAAGCCTTTCCAATAGGGGCTTCATTCGTCAAGCAGAATCTTGAACGAGGAGCGGTCAAGGAATCGCATGGGCGATTTGGAGTTGATCTCCATTTGAACGCTCATTTATGCGCTATATATGTAGTATAAGCAGAAGCCTGTGCTTTATACAGCGGCGGCGTAAAGAAATGCATATACTATTGTTCAGGGTGTGTAACTGAACGAAATATTCTACATATATAACAAAGCAGAAGCCTTGGCATCGTTCGACGCGACGGCGTAAGTAAATACATTGCAGAAAGCAGGAGCCTTGGCATCGTTCGACGCGACGGCGTAAGTAAATGAATAATCGGAAGTGCAGTAATCGGAAGTGCAGAAAACAGGGAGCCTTGGCATCATACGACGCGACGGCAAAGGTAAATTACATAGCCTGTGCGATATAAGACGCGTCGGCAGAATCAGCAGATATAGACCTAGATCTGTATCCAACGATAGTTACGAGGCGAGCGAGTGAACACCGAAGTGTCCTAGAGGGCTCAACCAAGAACTAGGGTGAGATACTATTTTTGAAGAACGCATATACTGCGCATTCGAACATATATATCCGACGATAGTTACGAGGCGAGCGCGTGAACACCGAAGCGTCCTAGAGGGCTCAACCAAGAACTAAAGCAAGATACTACTTCAGAAAGTATATTCTATATACAAACAATCAAATACTTGAGAGAGATGGATCAACGAAGCAAACTTACTTCAAATCATGGAAGAAATGGCTCCGGGTTGCTTCTTTGGCTTCGAGCCTTCCTTCGAGAGGTCAGACTAAGTCAGATGAAGCTGACTTAGTTGAGAAAGAGGTAGAGCAGGTCAAGCTACTCAACCCAAGTGGTTTGAACCAAACAGGGTTCGATCCAAGTCAACTGGGTTCAGCAGGTTCGAACTCAGCTCAAGTAGGCTAAGTCTGGGTTCAGAAACCCAAACCGGAATCAGGACTAAAAAGGACTTTGACTTTAAACCCAACTAGGTTCAAGTCAAGTCAACTGGGTTTGGACCAGGTCAAGTGGGTTCAGACCCAGGTCAGGTGGGTTAGGACCAGGTCAGGCAGGCTCAGGCTAAGTCAGGCAGGCTCAGACCAGGTCAGGTGGGCTCAGGTGGGCTAGGCTAGGTAGGGGAGGTTTAGGAGAGAGAGAGAAGGCAAGAGAGAGAGGGGGGGTCGAAATTATGAGAAGAGAGAGAGTGGGGAGGGCTATTTATAGCCCAAGCCCACCTCCTCTTGGGTTTTTCCATGCCCCTTTTACCCCTTGGCTTCTTTTAAATTCTTGGAGGTTCATTTTGAGGTGGGGCCCACAAGATATTTCCATAGGATATTTTGTGGGTCCCACAAGATATTTTCTGAGGAATATTTCTGTGGGTCCCACCAATATTTCCGTGGGTCCCGCAAGAATTTCGGGTTTCCAGCGATTTTTTCTGAAAAATTCTGAGTACGCCCTTTTCTTCGTATTGACGTAACTAAGAAAGTTGGCTTGTACGAATCTATTGATTTCGTTTAGTTAGGAAGTTATGGCTTCCAGAGTGTTTGAGCATATATTCGCAATTCGACGAATATCCTAAGTATAACTGGCTCGCAGGAATTGATTCGTTTCGCATTCTGAGAAGAAATGCTATTTTTACCGGTAAATGCCTCATGAATTTTATTCAGATTTTTTCTGAAAAATTGCGGGTCTTACAGTTACGGCATAACAGTCCTAACACCATTTGTATGATCGATTTGCAGATATTGATTCCTACACTCTGGCAAACTGAAGTGCATTGGGTCTTATACATGATGGATTTAAAAGAAAAACAACTATGGTGCTACAATTTATTGGAGTTACACAGTGGTGTACGTCGTGACGTTTTGCATTTCGTAAGTTTTCATCTATAAGGATATTGTATCCTTTACGGAGGTCAAGAATTTACTTTCTTCTATATGAACCATAGGTGGGATTCGTTAAAGATGCTTTCGGTGTCGACATTGGCAAGTTGATCTTTCGCTTAACAGAAGATGCTCATTTACAAAATAATGGTGTCGATTGTGGCATATTTGTAATGAAGTATATTAAAGCAATATACGATGGACGAGAACCTGATTTCGATATTGTATACTGATTTCGAGCAGTATTACCTTCTATTATTGGGGACTTAATGTATAAATTGGTGTCACATTACATTTTTGTTGCAGCTTGATATGCTTGGATTTCGCACAGAACTATGCAAAAAATTGATAGAGTATCTAATTGCGGAAAAAAAGAACTCTACCGGCAAGAATACCTACAAGGCAACAAACGACGTGACCCCCCAGAAATAATATGATGTACATCGACTTCTAACAGATTTTATGTACTGTATAACCAAATTTTGTATAAAAAATTTTGTAAGACTATGTATACAAATTATGTAAATATCTCTAGGTTAAAATAAATAAAATTTCAATTTCACTAAATACAACAAATAAGTTGGATTGTTATATAGTAAAAGCAAATCATTGTTATGTTCAGCCTTCATAATTGAAAATCGTAAAAGTGATTAGCGTTGTGTAAAGTAGAAACGAGTTGTTTTCTTTAACGTGACTTTCTATAAGTGTATAAATCTATTTTAATCAGTGTAGCACACAAATGTCAATGAACAAATAGTTGTAATGATCAACCTTCGTAAATTAATATCGAACAAGTGTTTATATAAGGCTTAAATTATTTGCACAAACATTCATAAATGACGATCATGATTTATAATGAGGTCTGTCTTTAAGATAATGAGCTTTGTCTAAGTGAACCATAAGTACCATCACGATTTACACAATGACGTATGAAGGCTACGTGCTATTGTGATTTGCTTTTACAGGCAGTGTCTATGTCAACACAATTTCCTAATCGCTTTTATGGGCGATTGGGGTTCAGGGTTTAAGGATTTTGGGTTTTACTTCAACGATACAAAACGAGTTAAATTCTTAAACACAAATTGATTTCGTTTACGAATACAAACAAAGACATATCGTTCTCATCGTAACTTTGTAACTACAAATCCACATGATTTACAACCACATTAGTATAGAAAAAATATTAGTATTTAGTTACAATATCAATGGGAGGACAATTCCTTCGAACGCATATCTATGTTTTAGAGACTCAATTTTTTACAGAAGAGATCACCAAAACATCTGTATTGTTCATCATTGCGTCCTTCTATGCTGAGGATACATCCTCTGCAAGCAAACAAGCTCGAGGAAAATGGTAGCCCACTGCACCATTTTCCTCAGACTGAGGTCGATTCTTCGAGACTCTAGCATTGGTGCGCTCTTGACAATAAGCTTCAAAGGTTAGGAGTCGTTCCCTTGAAGGAGCCAAGGGGCTACATGATAGATTGCTCACCCTATGTATTTGTCATGAAGTATATCAAAGATTAGGCAGATATTTTTCCAACTGTGAAGTATGGTTTGCGAACAATATAGAGTCTGGCAGTAGGAATAGATCAAACAGATGAACATCTGTGTCCCCCCTCCCCCATGTCTATCAAGCACAAGTAGAAGGAACACATAAGAACAAAGAAGAAAGAAAAATACAAGGAAGAAGAAAGAGAAGAAGACGAAGGCGGAGGAGAAAAAAGACGAAGAAGAAGCTGCGCCGCCGCAGAAAAGAAAGAGGAAGAGAGGTAAAATAGATTAGGATTTTAGACCTGGATAACGGGTCGGGTAGGGTTTTATATGTAGATCTATATTAGGGTTTTACATTTTGCAGAGTTTTAGGCATGTGTACAGGCATCAACACGATGTGTAGTCTTGGTAAAGTACAAATCCAATTAACAGTTGCAAAACGTTATGAGTAAATCGCCATATTACATATCGATATCATTCACATAGACAAACAAAGACATGTCTTTGTTCAATGTTTAGTGCTTACTGTTTAGTGTTTAGGGTTTAGGGCTTACTATTTAGGGTTTAATTAGGGTTTTAGGTTTAGGGTTTAGGGTTTTGTGTTTAGGGTTTAGGGTTTAAGAAGCTACCAAGACAACAATATATCTTTGTTTGTCTTTCTTAACGATAGTGATATTTAATACCGCGATTGATGAGCTTTGTGTTTTAGGTTTATGGATTTTTGGTAGAGGAAATTGGAGTTAGGGTTTAGGGTCACGATCTTTATTTATGTGAACGATATAGCCTATCATAATTTATAATTTCATGTTGATTTAAGTCATAGTTGAAAATTGATTTCGCTGCTATGATTTGTCTAATCGCGATTTGTGTTAACGAGCTTTGTATATATAATGATTTTCCTATCGCAATTTACACAATCACATATAAAAGACGCAAAAGATGATGGAAATCAAATCCAAATGAGACTTGCTATCGTGATTTGACTAATTCGTCCTATCGCTTTGATTAGTTTTGTATAAGGAACATGAAATGACATTTATTAACTTCCTTACTACGCAATGCAATTTATTGGCTCTCATTTTTTGGTAACTGACGTTATTTTTTTGAATATTGGCGGTCTGTGAAACGATGTTTCCTTCATATATGAATGACACATCGCACAAGTACTAGATGGTGTGATTATCTTGTGCTTTGTGAATGAGTAACAAACAAACCGATGGTTCCTTTATAAACCTCATGTTCGTGAATTGAACATATAACCTGCTTCATCATAAATGGGGTATCAATATCGATGAAGGAGACGACGATAGCTACACGACCAACGATGGTGATTCAGGCGTATATTATCTAAACATTGTATCCATTTTCTTAAAAATTCATCTCTTTTATGTCATTTATGTGATTTGTGTTGTGTACTGTATAATGGAATTTCAATGTCGTTTATTGAATATTCTGCTAATTTCAATATCTTTTATTGCAAAAATATTAATAAATGGTGAAATCGATTTGCAAAAGCAATGACAATGCACCTTTACCATGATTTTTGCTCATAAACGGAGCGATTGCCATCTAGTTGTGACCGACATAGACGTCAATCCGTAAATCGTTATACCATCGCAATTTACAAAATGACGTCTATCTTTTAGACAATGAGCTTTGTCTAAGTGAACGATATGTACCATCATGATTTACACAATAACCTATGAAGGCTACATGGTGTAGCGATTTGCTATTACGGGCAATGTCTATGTCATCGATTTCTCTTAATCGCTTTTACGGTCGATTGGGAAAGATGGTTTAAGGATTTCGGGTTTTACTTCAACGATCAAAAATGAGTTAGATTCTTGAATACAAACGATTTTGTTCTGAAATAAAAACAAAGACATATCATTGTCGTCGTAACTTCGTAACTACAAATCTATATGATTTACATGAATTGCATGATTTACAACCTCATTCGTATATAAAAAATATTAGTAGTTGGTTACAATGTCTATGAGCAGCTGAGGATACATCCTCTCAAAGTAAACAAGCTGAGTAGTAATGCCATCACACTGTACCTTATTTCTCAGTAAACGAGCTTTGTTGTTTTGTTAAACTCTTAACAAATTCGACAATATGGAAATTGGGTGATGCAAAGAGGCATGACAACTAACTTGATGGTAATACTTAAAAATAGTCCACACACGATTCTTGTGTTTCATAGCTCACTTTCGAATTTATCTAAGCCTGTCATGAAAAAGAAAATATGAGACACTGCATTAAGTTTCACAAGAAATGGAAACATCCTTCTAACATTGATTACATACCAAAAGACTTGTAAAACTGAAGCTATCATTCTGGAAAATCTGGTCGGGAGGATCGAAGGTTACAACGTTGGAAATTACGTCTATAGGGTATTGTTGCATATTGAAAATTACACAAGTTAGATATTGATAAGCTTCACGTAATGCAATTTATATGAGAAGCAATATAATGTCTTACATACCTGTTCATGCGAAGGGCTTTGTTGCTTTTGATTAGAGGTTGGTTGTTTCTTAGACTTTTTCTTACTAACCAATTCTAGTGCACCCTTTGCCCTCTAACGACTGTGATCAGAGGCAGATTTTCTTTTAATACCCTTCGCTTGGTGAATATTTTCATCATAATCAACAATGTTCACTCCTGACTTATTGAACATGATGTTTACGCTTCGACGCAACTTCTCAGAAGTGTTAAGGGAAGCATGATTTTCACCTACGTTGTTCGATCACATTATCTTGGACTGGTATTCATGAGCTGCAACAGACTGGTGGTGAATTAACTGCATGTTTTCAAGAAACTCCATTGACGCTTTTCTCATGCATACATAGGCTTCTTCACTTTTCGATGCCAAATCTGCAACATGCATAAATGACCTACATAGTTGTTGGTAACGGGAGGTTATATGACACTTCTCATCAACACCAGATTGACTGACATTATCCATATCCAACAGTTCAATCTTTGTCAGTCTCCTCTATCTTTGCATTAAATATGACTCAGGTATTTCTTGTATCTTCTCTTGATTAAGTGCCTCTAATGCATGACGACATAAAATATCTTTGAATTCATATATTTTTCACGTACATTCAACTTTTCCATTGTCAACATTGTACATGACATGTGCTTCTTACCTTTTCTGATGCTCTTCGCCCTCCCATAAAATATGGTATTTATGCATATTCTCGGTTTGCATGAGTCCTTCTATGTTGCAATTCATGACATGTATAACATCTTTCTTAATCCATTCAAATACAATTAGTGTATACAGATCTGCAGGTCGCATCAATATTTTCATGCCCAAAGTTACAGGGCGTGTATTGAAACATTTCTCATCTTGTTCAAGCTCATTTTGTCTTAGACCGTCTATAAATAATTCATATTCTTTCATGAAGCGAAACATTGTTAAACATGAATACAAGGTTTTCTTCAGCGTGGCATGCATAGAATCAGCTCTTTGTGTGCTTATCATACCTGCATAAAAGTATTGTCTTCCATATGCCAATGCCCACTTCTTCTTTTTTGCATATAAATTTTGTAACCACAGACAGTCTTCAAGGTTGAATATCTGAATTGTTTTTTTCCAATCTGACATAAAGGTGACCTCGTCTACGCTCTCAAGTACACACCTTGTAAACTTTTTATCAAACTCTATCTTCTGATTAAATATGTGTCCTATGTTCTTTGTTGCATTTTGAAAGATATGCCACAAACATAAGCAATGATATGCATCTGGTCACACATGAAATATTGCAACCGCAATTGAGTGATCAACATCTGTAAGTACAGCTTCAGGTTACTTCCCATTCATTGTCTGTGTAAATACTTTGAACAACCACTCAAATCTTTCCTTGGTCTGGTCATACAAAAAAGCATCGTCTAATATACAACTCTGTGAGTGATGGTTCACTCTGACAAACTGCGCAAATGGCCACTGTTCAGTATTAATCTTTGAAGCATTCATAATCTACTATTGACTTTGAATCTGCCCAAAATATATTCACAACATATTCATCTTTATCTAGTTGCATTGCACTAAAGAAACTAGGGTTAATGCTTGATTTTTTCTGTAAGTAATCAACCAAAGAACATATTTCTCCATTCTTCATGTTATATGTCATCTTCCTTCTCAAGTGATTTCTTAGATCCATAGGTGTAAATGGCACATTCTCGCGACCACCATTTATGTGCGTTAATAAATTGTATGTCGTCATTGGTGCAATACTTGCGCTATCAGCTATTTCAGCCATTGCAGCATGCGCTACAGTTACTTTACAATATGACCTTAACATAGGAGTCATAAATGAAGAAGATAAATCATGATTACGATCACTGATTAAAGTACAAACTACAAATTTCTCATTTGAAAGTCTTCTTAACACCATTCTTGCTAGACATCCACATCTTGATTCTGGCATGCTCCTTGTTCGATTTTCAATTAATTTCTTCAAACCTTCCTTAGAACAAACATATGTCTTTCTCACCATGACACCCTGTGCATTTTTTGACCAAGGCATAATCATTGTAACATTTATATGCAGCATCCTCAGTATTAAACTGCATTTCTTTTATGGGAACAGATTCAGGTGTACTATCATGTACATTCCCAGTGCCTGCACCTTTATCAAGTGTATTGTCCGGATCGTCTACCTCATTATCGAATTGCATTTCTTCTGCTGGAACATTCAAGTCAAGAGTGAATCCAATGCCTGCACCCTTGTTATCATGTGCATCATTAGTGCACGTGTTCACTTCTTCAGGTGCGTCATTAATACATATGTTCACTTCTCCATATCTTTCAAATGATTGAGATAGATCATTTTCATTACAACCAGATGATAAGCTCACCACTGTTATAAGCAAGATATCGATTTGAGTTAGCAAGTGCATACGTTTACTACGATTTATTCAGGATGCATATAACAACGGATAATGATAAGGTTAAGAAAGTCAAAGAAACAATTTAATGAATCGCAGTATAAAAGCAATTGCGGTTTGTTATTTGCTTATACTATGCATCGAGTTGTTACTTACCATGCCAATAAACGAAACGACATGTCGTACATGTGTGTTGACGATAGCGTTTTAATTATATCTACGATGCTGTGAAGCGAGTTTAATAGAAATTGCTAAATGAGCAACAATTTGAATACGAAAATCGCTACCGCAAGCGCGTAAAAATGTATTTCTGTACGCACACGTTTTAAAAGTCTTTCTACAAATATCTTAGAAATATATACTACAAAACACGTAATATCTTACAAATCGATATACATATCGCATAATATATTACAATTTGGCATAATACCTTACAAATCGACACTACAAAATACATAATATCTTACAAATTGATAAATATAACACAAAATATATTATAAATTGATACAGAATTTTAACATAATAGCAAATAAATCGATATTAAAAAATAAAATAATTGCTCACAAATTGGTAGTATGTTACTAAAACTGCGATTTGATATATACAATGCATATACTGAGTGAATGGAGGATACCGGATGGGGTAGAGGCCCTTCCTCGCATTTGTAAACAAGCATTTTTGTCAACAGGTCCTAACGTCTTACAAATATCAATAAGTTCCCAACCATTAAAAGGACAAGATCCACCTGCAATAACAAAACAATGCTTTAATGGCACTCAAGACGACATACGTTCTTCAACGATAGCACGATGACATGGAAAGGTACTCACGATGCCTTAATGGCACTGGTTGAAATGTTTGTGCGTCATTGCTTTCTTTCATAATGCCTAACAACAATGAAAAAGAAGAGAAGACTGTAAAAAGAGATGGCCAACAAATTCGCCTATGACGTCCACCAATGATCGAACCAGTCGATCGCGAACACGAGAATGTTTTGTAACACAAGGCAGGAACGAGAAGGCGATAATGTATTGTAAAACAGGCTAAAAAATAAGGTTGGAACCTCGACTCAAAATGACGGCAAAGTTTGTGTTGTCAAAGGGAGCTCCTGTTACAGCAGATGGCGCAAAAATTTACTACTTAGGGCGAAAACAAAACGTTTGGACTTTAAAGAATTAACATCATACTTTCTGGATGGAAGACTTTTTTTGTCTTTTTTTCGAACTATCATTTCCCTTCTTTTGAATGGAGGATATTTTTATAATTTTCTTGAACCGTTATTTCATGGCGAGCATAGCAGAAAATAGTACTTAAGTCTTTGCAACCGCATCAGATTTCGATGCTAAGTGATGCCGACACACACAGGGATATGAGCTCCACGAGCTCGTATACGTGGCGCTCATTGGGACCCCTAAACACGAGATGTAGCTAACGGCCGTCTTCGAGGGAGAACACACACCACCCTCTAGTGGAGTTTTCACATGCATCCAAGTGGTATAGGATAATGAGACAGCCCACAAGGGCTCCTCTCGTTTGGTAGGGGAGAGTTGTGAATGTCACCAAGTTCACGGAACTTCACAAGTTCGAAATGTACGTGTGGTATATACCTACTTCAAGGTCCACTCTGGGTGTGCTTTCTGTTGCACAGGAGGACATCAAGGAGTTGGTATTACCAACTGGAGAGCAGTGAATAGGCGGTGGAGGTTCTATTTTTGAATTATCCTAAAAAAAAAAAGAAAAAGAAAAAGAAAAAGGATGAGATCAACAGTTTGGTCAGGCAGTCATTTTTCCTTTGGCTAGCTAACAATCAACAGACTCGTGTTTCAAACCCTATCTTTTGTAACATTTATATACATATATATATATATATATATATATATATATATATATATATATATATATATATATATATATATGACAGGACGTTGGGGCAGGTTGGCATACGTGGGTGTTTGGTCCTGGTGACATGACCATCCAATCTAAGTCTGCTCTTTTATTGATGTGACATCATCTAAGTCTACCAAATCTTTTGATAGGTAATGGAGAACCCTGTCTTTACCGGAAGCACATCAGGTTATTCTAAACATTAGCGTTTTTGCTCACGCGGGCATCGTGGCCGTCTGTTTGCATTTTGGATGAATGCCACCTGGTTTTGTTGACTTTTGATCTTTTTAAAATGCAAATCCAATGGCCACGATATCGGCATGATCAAAAGGGCTCATGTTCAGCATGACCTGATCTGCTTCCGTCTTTACCAGTAGCCCTTCACATGAGAGGTTGAGCCATTTTCTCTCTCTAGTCCCTTGGTATCTCCTCTAATTGGAATGCCCAGCCTATGTCACATTGCCACTTAAGTCCAGCAGTAATGGAACCTAAAAGCTGGAGCATTGGTACTTATGCGCACTCTAGCGTATCGTATCAGGTGTATAAGTATATGAAACTCCTCTAAAAACTATAAACTGAAGTATCAAACTTGTATCAATTACTTGAGAAAATGTGTCTCATCTTACCTAAAAACACATTTTTATTAGATTATAAACCAGTATCAAGTTAGTTTCTATTATCGTTTTTATATTAAAAAATAACTTCATTTTATAAAAATACTATTTTTGTTAAAAAATGAAATAACATATGTAAAAAATTATTGTACCTTAATGACATCATGTTTAACCATTTTAATTTATAAAAATATATACTTAGTATATCAACTTTTGAGAAACTCGTACCAATTCTTTTAGAAACAATATAAATATATATTAGAAATCGTATTGATCAGTTTTATTACACGTTTCAAATAAAAACATACCTGAAACTTTTATGCCCTCATGTACCCGTACAAGTATCTTGTACTCATACTAGTACCTGTACTTGTTTCTGGCAACTATGAACTAGACAAATGCATTTTCACAAGTGACGTCTGGAGTTCATGATTGTGGTCACCTATTGTTCAAGAGAATATACCCTAAGAAACCAAGTTACTTGTCTTAATTCTTAGGTTATACACGAAGACGATGCACATTATAGGATGTGGCCAAGGCATGATGTCTTAACTATGTTCAGTAAATTATGCCATAACCACAAATCTCGTTCTTAGAAAAATCTTGTACTATCTTAAGAATTTTGGCTTTTCTCAAAAAAAAAAAAAGTATTGGATATAAAATTATAAATATATAAAACTATCATAAACATAAGCTAATACAAAAATAGGGAAGGCAGTGGACCTAGGAGAATGGGCCTCGCCCCGCCTCACCCTGTTTGGACCGAGAATAGAGAAAATGAAACGGGGATAGAGGTTAAAATCAAAACCCATGCGGGGATAGAGGCAGGATGAACTTACGTTTTACCCCGCTCCGCCTCATCTTCATTGTGGGTCCCTGCCTTGCCCTGCCCTGCTCCATCCCCAATCTTTCTTTAGAGATGACAATAGACCGAGGGAAAACAGCCCGTTTGAACCGGGGATGGAGGACACGAAATGGGGATGGAGTTTAAAATCAAAACCCGTGCGAGGATAAAGGCGGGGATGGAGGGTAGGATTTTGAGATGGAGACCTTGTCCCCCGCCCCTGTCCACTGCCAACAGGGTAATGATCATTGAAAATATCATGTTAACATAAATATATTTTCAAAATATCAGCTATATTTGTGACCATGAATTTTAATAACCACAACTCTGTAACTATTTTTTGCTGCAGTGCAATCCATGTCAGTTGTACAAACCCTTTTGCCTCTAATCGTGATTATGAGCATCACGCTCATCATCCCTTTAAAGGTGACTTATTAGTGTTGGAGTATTATGATAAGAGAGTTCCAAAGGCAATTTTTCTTGAACTAATTAAACTAATTACCAGCCCCAAGGGAGGGTTGGTGCAGTGGGGTGGGGCCTTAGCTGCTAGATGGGCAGTCAAGGTTCGATTCTTATGGGCATCATCCCTCTGTGAAAGCAGCATAAACCTCAGGGGCAGGGGTCTTAGCCTCCAAGTTACACTGCCAGCACAATGACTTTAGGTATGGCAGACTGAGCCAACGCTACCAGGTCTTTGCGCTGGGTGCGGTTTATTCTGGTTATTAATTAAAAAAAAAATTAACTAATTACCGTTCCTAATCCTTTGAAAATATCTGTCTATATTAAAGGTGAAAGAGAAATTTACGCATGCACCAAAATGGAAGGCATCTTATTATTTGGTCTTCTCCTCTGTGTATCCCTCCATGAGAAAGCGACGTGCCACTTGCCTACCCATACTTTAATGTGAACTTCATGAAAACCAAATTGTACCAAACACAGCTAATTTCCGCTTGTCAAAACACTATACCTTTCCTACTACGCTTCCTTGTATTCCATGCCCCTTAATTTCTCCCACTTCGTTACCATATATCCTTGTCACCTTCTTCAACTTCTTGGTGGCAGCAGAGGAAGAAGCTATATTGCATATACACCACGTTTGGATCCAGGGCAAGATACACAATGGTCATGGGTGGTGATGATCAAGAATGCTACGACTCGGACACATGTCAGACTCCTCTGTGCGAGAATAATCGTGAGTGCCCGCCGGCACCCCGGAAACCGAGGCCTGAACCTTTGCGGAAGAGAAAGGACATGTCAAAGCTTCGCTTGATTGATGTCAGTTTTGACGAGCTTCGGAGTTTGCTCCGGCCACTGCACCTTGATCATCAGCCGGGCGCTTGTCAGAAGCGGAAAATAATGAGATGTGCCGCGGAATAAATAAGCCATCGATGCATCTCTAACCTGTGATGTAAGAGAATTACATTGTTAATAAATATGTCAGTAGATATTTAGTGCCATTCCCTTGTCCATTTGCTGGTGTTTGAAGGGATTGAAACTGAGCTCTATTTTTTGACGTGCCAAAGTAGTGATATGATGATCTTGATATATGTCATAGCTAGTTAGGTTTTGATCCTGTGTATTAATCCCCACAGGTGGCAATTGGCATAGATGTTGTTCTTAATAGGGCGTTTATGGGGTACAATATAGTATTGCTGAGCATGATTGTGGAAGCACTACAACCATAGTCACAAAATATTGCCTATATCTTGAAAAATAAATGTTATATTTTCAACGATCGGTATCATACTAAAAAAAAAATACAAAAAAAAATCATAATATTGCCTATTTTGAAAATACCATGTTTTTAAGCTTATGGTAAAATCATTTTTTCCTAGACACTGTTATTTTATACGTATTAAATATTAAAAATCTCATTTTCTTCCAAATATTGTAAGCGCTTCCCTAGCTGATATTTTCCCAAGAACAAGATTTGTGACTATAATTGCAACAAGTTTTGCATAAAATTTCATGATATTTTTTAACCTAACGATGAAAATGCCAAGGAGTTCTAATTCCAATACACCATGTACGTTATCTTTGTGATCGATTTCACAGAGAACTGAAACAAGTTTAATATGGATCAAATTCGGGTTCGTTCACATCCATGTCTGTCTAAGATGAGCAAAATCTGGATATAATTTTGGCCAGACCAGGAACACAGAGCTAGAACCATTACCAGGTCCACATAACACATCAATTAAGCCATATCTAAGCCATTTATGTTTAGCATTATTTGTTTATGCCATTTTTGTTAATCCATGTGTACTGTATGTAACATATTTTGAAATGCCTGAAAATAGATAGTGGCAGGAATTTGATTAGCACTAATAAGGATCATGTCCTCTTCACATTTAGATAGAGGCTAATATGACACATCCATACCTGAAACAATATCCATATGGGTATTAGCATGAGGCTCCATATCATCACAAATGGATACAATCCAAACAGCTGCCAACTCATATCCCACCTATTTTAATTTCAACCCTAATTTTTATGTCTATTTAATTTTTCATACAATCACAAATGACTCCGAGAAATTTATAGTGCCTGATCAAGCTCTTTCTATCCATCATTGAAGAAAACTTCAGATAAACTAAGAAAGTATGAAAAAATACATTTTTCATGTATTTAGGGGGGAAAATTCAATGTATTCAATGTCCATTCAATTTGATTTGTGTCACTCATGGATATGAAATTTGTAAAAGATGCATGCCTATTTAATTGTCTGATTTATTGGGATCAAGGATTATTCTGTGCTGAGTTCAAATCCTGCTTTTTAGCTTTTCAGATTTACGTTTGAGAGAGGTTGGGGTTTTGAATCCCACTTTCTCCAAATTTTTTAAAAGATTAATTTATTTATTTTTTTGGATTGCTATTGAAGCTCGTCTCGGAACTGTATCATTCAAGCTAGGCTCCGATCTTGGACAGGGGGTATTTGAACCTAGCTGAGTTCAAACACCCCAGGTTTGGCTCGAACTCGGCTCATGTGCATCCCTAGTTATAATGCCTATTCAAAGGCTTCTTTCAACTCGAACTTTTATTCAGAATTAGTACATCAAGATCTTTTGACGTGCTTGGTGTTGGATATTTTAAATGGAAAACATGCGCGAAGGATTAGATTTGCTAACGTGCAATACATTCATTTGTTTATAGATTTCAAGTACGCATATATTACAGCCTCAAAGGGGTTTGGCGTGGTGGGATAGAGCCTAGGCCACTAGGCAGGCGGTCTAGGTTTAAATCTCATGGACACCACATATTTCTCTTGAACATGTTTGTTTCACCCTTTCTAAGAAAGACGCCCTATTTCATTTGAAAGTTGTCCTTCACAAGAAAAAGGCATGAAACAAACTCCTAGGAAGCAGATTAGTTTGTCACCCCCTTGTACAAGCCTAAGTGCGGCGACTCTATGGGGCCAAGGCGTCTAGCTCATGAGTTTTATGCTGCTAGGACAATGGTCATAAGTATGGCAGGCCGAGCCAGCACGGCTAGGTTTTTGGTCATGGGGGCAGTTTCTCAGTGTAAATATCAAAATAAAAACAGTGCCCATATATTGCAAGTTTGTGAATAATGTTAACAACTTTGGCAACATCTTGACACCTTTAAATGCTATTGTGATTGCATTGGTAAAGCCAAATGAAGGGGAAAAAGGGTTTTCCCCACTACCTTATCAAAGTTTCCTGGTTTAGAGGAGCTCACAATGGCAATCCAAATGCAGCTAGGATTACTGTTTCCTTGGAGCAACTAATTTTCCATGCAACTGTACATATGTGTGCATGTGTCCGTGTGTGCGTGTGCATGTGAAATATGCTTCCTAAAATCGAGAAACCATCATAGGATCAGAGACCTAGCTACGCTGACTCTGCCTGTCGTACTTACGGTCGTTGTGGTGACAGCGTAGAATTCTGTGAGCTTACCCTTTACCCCTAGGGATTCGCTTCGCAGAACCTACACGTACACACACACACATATATATATATATGTGTGTGTGTGTGTGTGTGTGGTATTGATATGATCTGGATTCTAAACATTCAAATGAACTTGGCCCCATTTGGTTGACACTGAATTTAAGACCCAGGTTTGAGCGTATTTGAGTGACAACCTAATTAGTAAAAAAGCAGGTTTTTTAAAAGGGTTATTTCCAAATCCATCCCTACCTGACAGGCTAATCTCACATTCATCCTTCCCTTATCTCTAATCCCAAAAGAGTCCCTGCCTTTTGAACTCTTGGGACAAAACCGTTCTTATGTTAAGAATAACAGTGATGTTAACTTTGGTTACCATGGTCAAATAGAAATTGCAGAAAAAACGACTGAGGGTTGCTGATAGGGTTAAAAGCAAAGGCCATGGATATTAGGATGATAGGACCGAGTTAAAAAGCAGCCTATTATTGCATATTAGGATGTTAAGATGTTAGAATGATACAACGGGAAATCTATCATTTTGGGCGAGTTTTTTTAAAAAATAATCCTTATATTATTATATTTTTTGCAAAATCATTCCTCTTTCATGGCAAAATCATCATTTCAGTAAGCATAAATGGTTTCCATCACTTTGACGAGAATCCAATTGGGCATGGTTATGCAAAAGGCAGGGACTGTTTTGAGATTAGGTATAAAGCAGGGACTAATATGGGATTATCCTATAAGACAGGGATGGATTCGAAAAAAAATCTTTTTTAAACAACTGGCTAAGGGGGTATTTTGGAAAATCTGGTGAGGGCGGTTATTTCAACCAGAAACCTGGTTTGTTGGGGGCTATCCCCACCCATTGCCTTGAACCCTCTCTTCCACACCATCGCCTATGGCATCCCAATATTCCACTATGTCATAGGGACATGTCATTTTGGGTGGGTCTCCGTGGTGATACGAGCAGACATGCCCGGACACGTCAACACAGAGGCCACTAGTTTTATACTTTTTTTATATTATTTTAATATTTTCATTAAAATTGTGTTTTTATTGTGAGAAATTTTAAAAAACGCACCTTAAGTTTGGGTATTGACCTAAAATGCACTTAAGTTTTGAAAAAAATTTAAAATGGCACAAAAAATTTTGCACAGTTAATCAAAAACAAATAAATTTTTATCCATCTAACCTAGGTTATCAGCTACCCAAAATGAGTTAAAGAGAATTAATTTCTTAGTTAACCGTTCAACGACCTCTCTTTTTTAAGTGCATGTTTGAAAATATGTATATTGAGGGTAAATGGCAATTCTATATCACATTTAAGAACAAACTTGACGCTAGTAAACTCTTTGGCCTTTTTAATTAACCACAATATTTTTTTTATTGATGCCCAAGGATTTTAAAGGCGAGGCATTTTTTTAATATATTATCAAGGGGTAAGCCTTAATATGTTTCAAAGTTTAAGTTTTAAAAAAATAATAAACACACAAATACTAAAATAACCAGAATCAATTAAACAAAGAAAATATTGTATCAAATTACAAAAACAAAAATAAACTTAAAGTATAAACTAATTTTTTGTATCCCTTTTGCTCTTTTTAAGAAACTTTTTTTACTCAAAACATAGCAAAAAAAATTTGGCAACTGAGTTTGCAGAAAAACAAAAATTAACAAATGGTTAAGATAAAAGGACACGTTTGAAAGTGAGAAAGATGTAGAAAAAGTAACACAAAATGAAAAATTAATAAGGTTTTTCCGACCCTTTCAAATGAGAGCAAATTTATATTTGAAAGAATTTTTCTAAAAACTACACTTTTTTGATAGAAAACATTCTTTTGGAAGGTGGAGGAATGTTTTCAAAAAAAAAAATTATGAGCTCTCTCTCTCTCTCTCCATCTCACCACCACCTCCATCACCATTATCTATCTCACCACCACCACCAGCAGGGAGTTGGAGGGGAAGAGAAAGACGTGGATCTTGGAAGGCTTCATGTTTTCAGGCATGACGAAGAGAGAGACTGAGAAGATAAGGTCTGACCAGACATCAGGTCTAGAAGCTGCATGTACATGAGCATGGTGGTGGTGGCGCCCACGAACTCACCGAAGACAAAGGGTGAAAGGCCAATGTAGGCGGGAGAGTCATGAACGGACTGAAAGAAGAAGAGGGAAGATGTCGTGGATGGGACTGTCGATGGGCCGACACTCGGAAGAGAGAAGACGACGAAGAAGAATCACCACCACCACCAATTCCTCTTCTTCTTTCCTTTTTTTTATATTTTTTTTTATTTTTCTAATGCTACAAAAACAAGTGAAAAAAATTATTTAAAAAATATCATATCAAAACTTCAGGCAAAATTTTATTTTGTTTCGAGAGTTTTTCTTGCTTACAAACGTACCCAAAAAATATATTTTATGTAAGCATATAAGGCAAGTACTCATTTTAAAAGGTAGAAGAGGCGTGGGCTTCAGCAAAGAGGTTGAAGCCTTGAGATTGATGTTTTAGAGTGACGTTAGAGGCGTAGGCTTTTAACGCTCCTTAAAAAGCTAAGCAGGTTATATGTTCCCCCCTGAACAGGGCAGTTAGCTACATCTCATGTTCGGGGGTCCCAAAGAGCACCACGTATGTAAGCATGTGCATCTCGTATCCCCATGTTTGTCAGCATTAATTAGCGTTGGAGTTTGATGCGATTGCAAAGACTTAAGTACCCTCTCCTCCATTGGTGCAAAAAAAAATGACTATTCTTGAAAAGGAGTGATTGTAAAGACTTAAGTGCCCCTAAGATGATTATTTAAGACCCAGTCTCTGCACTGCAGGATTATCCGAGAAAGAAATCTCCCCTAGAGGAGGCCATGAACATCAACCCTCTCACTCTCTCTCTCTCCCTTCTCTTTCTGCTTCTGTGCACATCCAGCACAAGATCTTACATTGCTCCATCAAGCATTGACTGACCTGCACATTGACTGTTGTTGATACTGATTCAGAGTTTTTACCCTTACAGGATGAGGGTTTGGGGGCTCATCCCAACGTGGGTAGCATCATTCAACTAAATGAGTTGTAGATCCTGATTCAGAGTTTTTACACTTACAGGAGAGGGGTCTGGGGGCTCCTCCCAGCGTGGGTAGCACCATTCAACTTGAAGAGTTGTGGAGTCTGATTCAGAGTTTTTACCCTTACAGAAAGGGGGGTCTGAGGGCTCCTCCCAGCGTGGGTAGCATCATTCAACTTGGAGAGTTGTGAAGTCTCATTCAGAGTTTTTACCCTTACAGAAGGGGGTCTGAGGGCTCCTCCCAGCGTGGGTAGCATCATTCAACTTGATGAGTTGTGGAGCTTGATTTAGAGTTTGTTCCCTTATAGGAGGAGGGTTTGGGGGCTCCTCCCAACGTGGATAGCATCGTTCAACTTGATTCGTTGTGGAGCCTGATTCAGACTTTTTGCCCTTACAGGAGCGGGGTCTGGGGGGTCCCCCCGACATGGGTCCCGGGTGTCGTGGTCAAAAAATGCACAGGGTATCGTGGTGAGAAAGACATGTTTGTTCCAAGCAAGGTTGAAAGAAATCAATGAAAAATCCAACAAGGAGCATGTCAGAATCAAGATGTGGATGTCAAGCGAGAATGGTGTTGTGCAACTCAAATAACACAAAATAATAGGGGTATGGTTTTTAGTTAAAATGGGGAATGAAATGACAATAAAAATCGCTGAAAATATACATAAATAACTAGACTCAATAACGAAGACACCACTTTTTACAGATTTGGAATATGACCTTCGGTTAAGGCGATATGGCCCTGACAAGTTGGTCCTAATTCGAGTAGCAATTTACAGCGATATGCTTACTGAATAACACTACAAATCGCTATAGTGATTTACGGAAGACACTACAAATCGCTATAGTGATTTGTAGAAGACACTACAAATCGCTATAGTGAGATCCAACAACACTACAAATCATTGTTCAAAAGCCGGATAACACTATAAATCGTTGTGGGGCTCGTTGGAGACCCAAAAACACTATAAATCGCTATAATGATTTGTGGAAGACACTACAAATCGTTGTTAAAAAGCCGGATAACACTATAAATCGTTATGGGGCTCGTTGGAGACCCAAAAACACTATAAATCGCTATAGTGATTTGTCGAAGATACTACAAATCACTGTTGAAAAGCCGGATAACACTATAAATCGTTGTGGGGCTCGTTGGAGACCCAAAAACACTATAAATCGCTATAGTGATTTGCGAAAGACACTGCAAATCGATGTTGAAAAACCGGATAACAGTACAAATCGTTGTGGGGCTCGTTGGAGACCTGAAAATACTACAAATCGTTGTAGGAAAGCCCGACAATACTACAAATCGTTGTTGGAAGGCCCCAAAAAAATTTGGTTCGGACGGCGCTGCCCTCCGAGGCCCCCGCCAGGGGCGGCCCCTCTTGGGCCCTCGCCCGCTGACCACGCAGCGGGATCCGCGCCGGGGGGGAGGGGGGGGGACCCCCCCTCCTGTAAGGGCAAAAACTCTAAATCAGGCTCCACAACTCATCAAGTTGAATGATGTTACTCACGTTGAGAGAAGCCCCCAAACCCCCTCCTGTAAGGGCAAAAACTATGAATCAGGCTCCACAACTCATCAAGTTGAACGATGCTACAGTCAATGTGCAGGTCAGTCGGTGTTTGATGAAGCAATGTAGGATCGTCTGTTGGATGTGCATAGAAGTAGAGAGAGAAGGGAGAGAGATTGAGGGGGTTGATGTTCATGGCCTTTTCCAAGGAGAACTTTTTGCCTCCCTTGATTTCTTCTCTAGAGAGAAAGAGGGTTTTACAGTGTTTTACAGAGAAAGAAGAAGAAGACTTTGAAGAGTCAACATCATCCTCGACTTTCTGGATGGAGGACATGTTTATCTTTTTTTTGAACTATTTGTTTTTTCTTTTTTGAATGAAGGGTATTTTTGTCATTTTCTCAAACTATCGCTTTATGAGAAAAATAGCAAAAGATGGTACTGAAGTCTTTGCAACCACACCAGACTCCAATGCTAAGTGATGTCAACATACATGGGAATATGAGCCCCATGTGCTTGTATACGTGGTGCTCATTCAGACCCCCGAACACAGACGTGGGATTGAGTGAATCATCGAGGGAGAACATACACCACCCTCTCAAAAACACCGTTAATTGCCTTTCTTAACATTTTCCTTTTATTATTAAAATATCAGAAAAAGTTTTTATTGATTACAAAATTAAAAAATCCCGTGTCCCCTTGTACTACAACAACAAACAAACAACAACTACGCCTTCATCCCAAAACAATTGGGGTCAGCGATATGAACCAAAAAAGAAATTCATTTTGGGTCTTCCACATGAATCCTTTTCCTCCAATCATTTCTATCCAACGCCGTGTCCTCGGTGAGGTTCAAAGCATTCATATCCTTTCCTATCATCTCCATCCACGTCTTCCTAGGCCTACCCCGACCTCTTTTAACTAATATATTTTCCCATTTCTCCAACCTTCTAACTGGAGCATCATTAGGCCTTCGCCGAATATGTCCAAACCACCGTAAACGATTCTCTCGCATCTTATTTTCAATGGGTGCAACACCTACCTTCTTACGTATCTCTTCGTTCTGAATCTTATCTTTTATTGTATTTCCACACATCCATCTAAGCATCCGCATCTCAGCTACACTCATTTTTTGAATATGATGTCTCTTGGCAGCCCAACATTCCGTACCATATAGTAAAGCGGGTCTAATAGTCGTCCTATAAAACTTTCCCTTCAACCGCAATGGCATTCTACGATCGCACAGCACTCCAGTAGCACTTTTCCATTTCATCCACCCAACCTTTATCCTATGATTTACATCTCCATCAATTTCTCCATACTTTTGAATGATGGATCCCAAATATTTGAAATAATAATTCACCGGTATATCTTGCTCACCAAGCTTCACTACACTCCCATCACTACTTCGTTGCTTACTAAACCGACATTCCATATATTCAGTCTTACTCTTACTCAACTTAAAACCTCTAGCTTCCAATGTCTGTCTCCATAATTCTAACTTAGCATTAACTCCAGCTCTAGACTCATCAATCAAAACAATATCATCAGCAAACAACATACACCACGGTACATTTTCTTGAATTGATCTCGTAAGCTCATCCATCACTATCGCAAATAGGAAAGGGCTTAAAGCAGATCCTTGATGTAACCCAACCGTTATCGGAAAATTGGTTGTCACACCTCCACAAGTGCGGACATTGGTTACTACTCCTTCATACATATCTTTAATTATACTAATGTACTTGAGAGAAACACCTTTCTTCATCATTGTCCACCAGAGAACGTCCCTAGGTACTCTATCGTATGCCTTCTCTAAATCAATAAAAACCATATGCAAATCTTTGTTCCTCTCTCTATATCTTTCAATAAGTTGTCTAAGAAGATGTATAGCTTCCATAGTTGATCTTCCAGGCATAAAACCAAATTGATTCTCCGATATCATGACAACCTTCCTCAACCTAGACTCAATCACCCTCTCCCAAAGTTTCATAGTATGACTCATGAGTTTTATACCACGATAGTTTGTGCAATCTTGTATATCACCCTTATTCTTATATAAAGGCACCAAAGTACTCTTCCTCCACTCATTAGGCATCTTATTTGTTCGCCAAATCAAGTTAAAAAGATTTGTCAACCATTTTAAACCTTTCTCTCCCAAGCATTTCCAAGCCTCGATAGGTATACCATCTGGGCCAACTGCCCTTCTTGATTTCATTTTCTTCAAAGCCTCTGCAATTTCTTTCTTTTGAATCTTGCGCATGAAGTCACGATTTATCTCATGAAAAGGAATGGAGAAGTCTCCAAGATCTTGAGCATGACTATCATTAAATAGCTTATCAAAATAATCTTTCCATCTCTCCTTAATCTCCTCATCTTTGACTAAAACCCTTTGCGTTTCATCTTTGATACATCTAACCATACCCAAATCCTTCGATTTCCTATCTCTCATCTTTGCAAGCCTATAAATATCCTTCTCGCCTTCTTTGGTATCCAACTTGTCATAAACCTCCTTATATACCTTAGCCCTCGCGTTTCGAACAACTTTTTTAGCTTCCTTCTTTGCTATCATATACTTCTCCAAATTCTCATTATCACGACTCTTACTTAGATTTCTATAACACTCTCTTTTAACCTTAATAGCTAATTTGACATCCTCGTTCCACCATGATGTATCCTTACCTAGTGGTGCACCGCCTTTAGACTCACCCAATACCTCCTTAGCTACTTTTCTCATACCACCCGCTATCTTATTCCACATTGATTCTGAATCCTCCTCGAGACACCAATCAACTTCCTTAACTACCTGCTCTACAAACATTCCTTGTTTAGCTCCTTTCAGTGCCCACCACTTAATTCTAGGATCTATCCTATGTCTATCCCTTTTGCGGCCTTGTCTAATTCTAAGATCTAAAATTAAGACTCTATGTTGTGTAGCTACACTTTCTCCTGGTATAACCTTACAATCGATGCAACAACCCCTATCTCTCTTTCTAAGTAGGAAAAAATCTATCTGACTCGTATTAACCCCACTTTTAAATGTTACTAGGTGAGACTCCCTCTTCCTAAACCAAGTGTTTGCTAAGATCATATCATAGGACAAACAAAAATCTAAAATCCTTTCTCCACTTTCATTTCTTTCTCCTATACCATAGCCTCCATGGATATTCTCAAATCCATCCCTACTAATGCCTACATGTCCATTAAGGTCACCGCCGATGAAAAGCTTTTCTCCATAAGATGTCTCTTGTACTACTCCATCTAAATCTTTCCAAAATTGATGCTTAATGGAATCATCTAAACCTACTTGAGGTGCATAAACACTAATAATATTAATAATATCCGTACCTAATACTAATTTAATAAGTAAAATTCTATCACCCTTCCTACGGACCTCAACTACATTATCTATAAACTGACGACTCATAGCAATCCCTACTCCATTCCTATTCCTATTTATTCCTGTATACCAAATCTTATATCCACAAGGTTCTATCACTTTAGCTTTCTCACCTACCCATTTGGTCTCTTGAAGACATAAAATATCAATCTTTCTCCTACACATAACATCTACTAACTCTACCAACTTACCAGTTAAAGACCCTATGTTCCAAGTGGCTAACCTAATTTTATGGTCTTGGACTAACTTCTTTACCCCCACCCGTCCAACAAAGTGAGGGAACCCTTGCCTATTTGACACCACACCCGGGCGCCGGTGTGACGCGTCGCTTCTGGGCGACGACCTAGCAACCCTTGCACATTTATCACTGCCTCCGGGCCTAGAGAGTACAGCGCGTCGCTCAGTAGGGAACGCCCCAACGAAATTCTCATATTGGTTCATTTTCATAGGATATGACAAAGTTTTTATGCTGGCTGTCACAGGCCTACCGCAACCCTCCTCCTTTATCCGTGTCCCCTTGTACTATTTTCCAAAAAATAATTCACAGTCAAACATGCGTCACATGTCCTCCTGTCCACATATCATCGTGACAGTATCATGCCTCTTACCAGACATCTTTATAGATGACAATCACCCAATTGTGTAGTCCAGAACTGGTTGATTCAGAGACACCTGCTAACTGTTCGACAGAATACCTCAACGGAATTTTTCTGCTAGATGACGAAAACTGATGTTCATCCTGACAGCTGCTTCTTTTCTGACATGATTATTGCTTATTCACTTCTTCCATTGCTTGATCATGGCAAACAAAAATCATGCTACCATCAAAAGGAATCAAAGTGCTTTAGATGCTTTGGTGAATAATGTGCCTGTTGATATGTATTCAGAGTTTGGAGAATTGAATATTGTAGATGAATTATTCAGTCACATTATTAGGAAAATCGTCTCATGCACTTCAATGATCATTGATTGCACGTAGAGTTTGTTTCAGGTCAAAAAACATAAAAATCACAAAATCAAGTTAGTCGTCACTCAAACAGTGATTTAATCAGGTTCTCTACTTCACCCAAACAACAAAACCAGGTCTTCAAGGATTACAGAAACCAGATTAAATACCAAAGTAAAAAAAAAACGGTTATCAGAAAACTAGGTTTTTCATGATGTCATCCGAACAGGGCCTAATATAAAGGAACTACTCTGCTGTAATGCAAACATTAAGGCGTTCACTATTGTTTCTTTCCTTCTTCCAAGTAATTTAAGTTTCCATTAGGGTTGCAAAGGTGTTGGACTCAGGTCAGATCTTGGTAATACCGACTCTGACCTAATCAGATTTGGATTCAGATTCAAAGTGGGATGGGATCAGCTAAAGCCTAATCTGGATCCGACCAGCTTAAAATCGAACATTTACATGCAATTGGATTTGGAACTTAATTGGATTCGAACTCGGATTCGGATGTTGGATTTGGAACTTAATTGGATTCGAACTCGGATTCAGATGAAAAATCAAATACGAGTCGGGGTCAGATAATCAGATCCTGTTTTGGGCACCAAATCCAACTAATTGGATTCAGATTTGGGTGGGATGTTGGATATTATCCTACCCATTGACATTCTTAGTTTCCATGATGATTCCACCTATTCTTGGACAAAGTGTGATAAAATGTAATCACTATTTTTTAGCATAGAGCATCAAAACACTTGTATAATAATCAAAGTACCTTCCTAGTGTTAGACAGTTAAAAGCAAATTGTCTATCTTGCTTTTCTTCCAATAGTGCATCCTATTTGGCACGCGGAATCCTTTAGATCAATCCCAAATTTCTGATATGGAACTACTTTCATGTTCCAATTTGTTACAACAAAGGTTGGATGATTTGACGATCATAAGCAAGCACCTTAGAGAAGCAAAAAATAGTCACCTTCTTAATTATTCTTCCTAATCTTATTATACCCAATTATCTTTTCCACATCATTCTTTGGGGTAGATTAGAAAGCCTTGATCGTTAAGTTATAGTTAGGAGGTTTTTCTGTTACAAGTGGAGTTTGAAACTCTTTATGAGATTAATAGCGCTTCTTCTATAATAGCAACCATAGAGAAAAGCAAATAAAACTTCTACTATTTGCCTTGCACTTGAGGCTTTTGGAAGTTGGTTATAAATGTTGTTTAGAATTAATGCAAGTTAAGCACTTGAGAATTTCTGGACGCACAAATTGGACAATTATGACCAACTTCCCAACTAGCAGTTCATGTAACTTGCCCAAAGCAACCAAGCCAACTAGATCATAGATGCAAGATAATAGTTAAGAAAGAGGGAATTCATCATCTGTTTTGAATAGAAGCAAGTTAAAATCATGCAATCAGTCACCATCAAGGCCCTTGGCACAATTTAGTGCATTAAGATTGGAGGTCATAAGGCAATTAGTTGCTTGGATCTATCAATTATTGTGCCTAAGACATTTTTCTTTTCTCCAGGTCTTCAAGGTCCATATGATGCATCTATGCAGTTTGAGCAAATTTTGGATTTCTGGATGTCAACACATCGGATGCTATCTAATATCCAACCCGAATCCAATTTCAATAAATCAGATACTGTAAAGCAAATAGAACATGATTAATAGTTAGACTCTGGCTGGCGATTTTCCATCCGAGTCTGATGGATATCTGAACCCGATTACATAAAAAATCGGATTCAAAATTGTCCTTGCGCCCATCTGAATCCGAATAGCCAGTGTCTTTCAGTAAATGGTACGTCCAAACTGAATCCAAACTACTTAATCCCCATTTAGATTGGTTAGCCTGAATGAATTATATGTTACCAAGATGCCAAATAAACAAAATCTTATCAAGTGATCAACATCCGGCAATTTTTTTTCTATGGGCATGTGAAGATGTATTCATGTAGAGGTCATCAAGGCATTTATTTGGCTGTCTTGGCAGCTTGGGTCAGACTTGTACGTAGAGAAATTTTTTGGTCAGCAACCAATATTGCTCTTTTATTAGAAGACACTCGGGAGCAAATTTAAAAAAAACACTAGTACACATGTTCTGATGATATGGGATCTGTGCAACTTGTTTTGAAACCACCTTTGCTATCCCAACAATGGGTTTAACCTTGGGATTTGTAGCCTTCACTTGTTTCATCTGGTCTGTTAATAGTCACTGAGATTATTCACAGCAGCTTCCTATATGTGTGGGCAAAACCTTATACACCCAAGTTTTTTTTAAACTGCCATGTCGCACCCTTCCCACTCTCATCCGCACCCGCACCCGCACCCCCGAAGCAGGTTATATGCCCCCCCCCCCCCCGAACAGGGGAGTTAGCTACATCTCATGTTCGGGGGTCCCAAAGAGCACCACGTATGTAAGCATGTGCGTCTCGTATCCTCATGTTTGTCAGCATTAATTAGCATTGGAGTTTGATGCGATTGCAAAGACTTAAGTACCCTCTCCTCCATTGGTGCCAAAAAAAATGACGATTCTTGAAAAGGAGTGGTTGTAAAGACTTAAGTGCCCCGAAGATGATTATTTAAGACCCAGTCTTTGCACTGCAGGATTATCCGAGAAAGAAATCTCCCCTGGAGTAGGCCATGAACATCAACCCTCTCACTCTCTCTCTCTCCCTTCTCTTTCTGCTTCTGTGTACATCCAGCAGAAGATCCTACATTGCTCCATCAAACACCGACTGACCTGCACATTGACTGTTGTGCAGCCTGATTCAGAGTTTTTACCCTTACAGGAGGAGGGTTTGGGGGCTCCTCCCAGCGTGGGTAGCATCATTCAACTAAATGAATTGTATATCCTGATTCAGAGTTTTTACCCTTACAGGAGAGGGGTCTGGGGGCTCCTCCCAACGTGGGTAGCATCATTCAACTTGATGAGTTGTGGAGTCTGATTCAGAGTTTTTACCCTTACAGAAAGGGGGGTCTGAGGACTCCTCCCAGCGTGGGTAGCATCATTCAACTTGAAGAGTTGTGGAGTCTGATTTAGAGTTTTTACACTTACAGAAGGGGGGTCTAAGGGCTCCTCCCAACGTGGGTAGCATCATTAAACTTGAAGAGTTGTGGAGTCTGATTTAGAGTTTTTACTTTTATAGAGGGGGTCTGAGAGCTCCTCCCAGCGTGGGTAGCATTATTCAACTTGATGAGTTATGGAGACTGATTCAGAGTTTTTGCCCTTCTAGGAGGAGGGTTTGGGGCTCCTCCCAGTGTGGATAGCATCGTTCAACTTGATTCGTTGTGGATCTTGATTTAGAGTTTTTGCCTTTATAGGAAGAGGGTTTGGGGGCTCCTCCTAGCGTGGGTAGCATCGTTCAACTTGATTCGTTATGGAGCCTGATTTAGAGTTTTTGCTTTTACAAGAGGGTGGTCCGGGGGCTCCCCCTGGCACGGGTCCCGGGTGTTGTGGTCAAAAAATGCACAGGGTATCGTGGTGAGAAAGACATATTTTTGTTCCAATCAAGGTTGGAAGAAATCAATGAAAAATTCAACAAGGAGCATGCCAGAATCAAGATGTGGATGTCAAGCGAGAATGGTGTTGTGCAACTCAAATAACACAAAATAATAGGGGTATGGTTTTTAGTTAAAATAGGGAATGAAATGACAATAAAAATCGCTGAAAATTTACAAAAATAAACTAGACTCAATAACGAAGACACCACTTTTTACGGATTTGGAATATGACCTCCGATTAGGGAGATATGGCCCTGATAAGTTGGTCCTCATTCGGGTAGCGATTTGCTTACTGAATAATACTACAAATCGCTATAGTGATTTGCAGAAGACACTACAAATCGGTCTAGTGATTTGCGGAAGACACTACAAATCGCTATAGTGATTTGCGATAATACTACAAATCGCTATAGTGATTTGCGGAAGACACTACAAATCGCTATAGTGAGATCCAATAACACTATAAATCGCTGTGGGGCTCGTTGGAGACCCAAAAACACTATAAATCGCTATAGTGATTTGCGGAAGACACTATAAATCGATGTTGAAAAGCCAGATAACACTATAAATCGTTGTGGGTCTCGTTGGAGACTCGAAAATACTATAAATCGTTGTAGGAAAGCCCGATAATACTACAAATCGCTGTTGGAAGGCCCCCCAAAAAATTTGGTCCGGAGGGCGCGCCCCCCCTAGACCCCCGCCCACTGACCGCGCAGCGGGATCCGCGCCGGGGGGGGGGGGGGCGGACCCCCCTCCTCTAAGGGAAAAAACTCTAAATCAGGCTCCACAACTCATCAAGTTAAATGATGTTACTCACGCTGGGAGGAGCCCCCAAACCCCCTCCTGTAAGGGCAAAAACTATGAATCAGGCTCCACAACTCATCAAGTTGAACGATGCTACAGTCAATGTGCAGGTCAGTCGGTGTTTGATGGAGCAATGTAGGATCGTCTGTTGGATGTGCACAAAAGTCGAGAGAGAAGGGAGAGAGAGTGAGAGGGTTGATGTTCATGGCCTTCTCCAGGGGGAACTCTTTACCTCACTTGATTTCTTCTCTAGAGAGAGAGAGGGTTTACAGTGTTTTATGGAGAAGGAAGAAGAAGAAGATGACGATGAAAAGTTCAAACGAACATTTTTGATGGCTCAGGTTTGTTTCGTCGGATGACCATCGGATCGTCGACTCACCATCGTTTCGCCAGATTACCATCGGCGAAACGATTACGATTAAGGTTCGTTTCGCTGGGTAGATTTTGAAGAGTCAACATCATCCTTGACTTTCTGGATAGAGGACATGTTTGTCCTTTTTTTGAACTGTTTGTTTTTTCTTTTTTGAATAAAGGACATTTTTGTCATTTTTTTAAACCATTGCTTTATGAGAAGAATAGCAAGAAAGGGTACTTAAGTCTTTACAACCACACCAGACTACAATGCTAAGTGATGTCAACATACACGGGAATACAAGCCCCATGTGCTTGTATACGTGGTGCTCATTCAGACCCCCGAACACAGACGTGGGATTCAGTGAATCATCGGGGGCGAACATACACCACCCTCCCCCCGCACCTGCATCCGCACCCGCACTTATGTGACATAGACCCAATGCACATTATATTGGAGAGACGCAATGCAAATCATATAAAATTATTCTTATGATTATTAAAAAGTTCCTAACCATAAAGAAGATCATTAAAAAAAAAAGGACTTTCAACTTTCCTAAAACATGACATTATGTGAATAGTAATTTTTTTTTCTTTTTAACTTTTAAATGCCTAACCATCTTAATTCCTTGAACTAGAACTTGATGGTCAAGAGCACTCACATGAGAGAGCAGATCAGGAACTTTTTATGTAAAACGCCTAAAACAGAAAGCTACAACTGTTCTGTGTTGTGGGACCTACACCTACTTTGAGTATCAAACAAGACGTGTCATAGCATTTGTTGGCGTCTCATATGAACGTTGTAACCCACAGTTTTACCTAATCCGCCGTCGACAGGATGGTGAGAAGAGAACCTAAGCAGCTTTAATCGAGACCACCCCCACACTTCTAAATTTGATGCAAAGTCTCTAAGTTCTGAATTCCCACCTTTTTGATCCACTTTTTATATTTTCTTTTTAAGTTTTATGCTGCTTTCCACGTTGTAACACATACCCATTCATCTTTGCTTGTTTCTTGAGCTTTTAATCCCATACCTATTTCTGGAATGCGTATCTACCAACCTGTAAGCATTTATTGTACATTAGACCATAAAATAGTATGCAATACCTACATCTCCCAACCAACCATTAAACACACCTTAGCATATTAGCAGCATCATGCTCTGTGATTCTTAACTGGCATCCATGGTCTCAATTCTTTCTTTTCTTTCTCATGTAAACATGCACATACTTACACGTAGAAGGCAAGGAATATCCTCAGGAATCAATCTTATGGCATTAGAGTACAAAAGGAGATTATATAATTACCAGCCTAGATGGATGAAGAGGAAGCCAGTGCATCAAGGCAATTCATGTAAGGACATGAAGGAATGACTCCATATGCCAAGTTAACAAAAAAGTAGCAGAGACTCCTCTATCTTTGACATCTATGCCTCAGATGACATCACTTTAATTCAAATTGTAACGGTCGAGTTCAGGATCATACCTATCCTCATAAAACCCAGGGAAGACTTTTACCCAATGACCATCAATAGCAATTGTCCAAGAGATAAAATTAAAATATACAAATAGCAACTATATCTGCACAACACAACAGTCAAAACTTATTTAACACTATTAAGACAGTGAAATGTATCTGAAGTTCGGTATGAAAATCGGTGTCGGTGGGACAAAATGCCCATTTGTTTAGCGCTAAGAACTCGCCCTCTGCATGTTGAACATGTGTCTCCTTAAATTCACAATCCTCACCTTAAGACAGTCTGCCACCTGAGTGAGTCAATTTGCATGCAATCATCGTGCCAGCTCAGCACCCTCCTAGCCATTTGTCTATTTAGACAAATCCTATTCATCCTTTAGATTTCTGGGCACCAATCGCTAAAGCATTTTAAGGAAAGAAGAAAGGAAGAAGGAGAATTACATGCACTTTCATTAGCTTTAATTTGCAAAATTTGCAGTTCCCTTGCTCACATTAAGCATTGAAAGGATCACCATGGGTAGGCTATTTCCAGCCACCAACTTGTTGCCACATAGCCAGGGCGATGCTGCAGAGAATTTTTGATTGGTGTGGAGAGAAATTCAAGCGCCATTCATCGTTTCAATGTTAAAGGATCACCGTGTGGATTTGTGGAGTGATGTCTGTAATGCTTTTTGTTTAGGTCTACATGGCTGTAGTGATTGCTTGTGTGAAATTGTTGGGCAGAAAAAGGTACACCAAGTATAAATTGGATGCTATAAAAGAGGATTTAGAAATGAAAGGTTCCTACCCAGTGGTTCTTGTTCAGATACTTATGTTTAATGAGAAAGAGGTAAAAAGCATTTTTACCTTTTTAGTTTGCTATTATGGAGTTCTAATTTTAATTACTCATTTGAATCACAAATATATCATTAACAATTTCACTATTTTCAAGTGTACCGGCTATCAATTGGAGCTGCATGTGGGCTCTCATGGCCATCTGATAAAATCATAATTCAAGTTCTAGATGATTCAACTGACAAAATGACTAGGGTATGACAATAATCTTGACTCAACCCACACAAAGAAATGGAAAAGATCACCCAATTTGAGGCACTTGGCAAAGTTTGAAATTCTACTAGAGGGGGATGAATAGGGAATTACTAAACAGATCGATAAATTAAAAATATGATGCAATAAAGGCACAACACATAAACACAGAATATATACTGGTTCGGTCAAAACCCTGACCTACATCCAGTCCCCAAGCAAACCACTTGAGCTTTTCACTATAACATCTGAGTCACCGGATAAATAGTACAACACCCTCTTCCTCAGAGGTCTTCTTCTCTCAACAGAGAAGGGGCACACCCTCTTCCACTGTAACGCCCCAACTTTTTATAGTAAAAATTTTGGAGTAAATTTTTTTTTGTAAAATTAGTTGACCGAAGAATTTATCAGTCGACCGGAAAGAATGTCTGTTTTCTGGAAAAGTTTAGCAGCAGTCGACTGAAGGGTTTATCAGTCGACTGATCATAAAATTAGTCGACCGAAAGTTTTATCAGTCGACCGGACAGAATGTCCGTTTTTTTAAAAATTTAGCAGCAGTCGACTGAGGGGTTTATCAGTCGACTGAACAGAATATCAATTTTCTGAAAATTTTAGCATTAGTCGACTGAAGGTTTTATCAGTCGACTGATCAGAATATCTGGTTTCTGGAAAAATTTTAGCATCAGTCGACTGAAGGTTTTATCAGTCGACTGATCAGAATGTCTATTTTCTGGAAAAATTTTAGCATCAGTCGACTGAAGGTTTTATCAGTCGACTGATCAGAATGTCTATTTTCTGAAAAAAATTTAACATCAGTCGACTGAAGGTTTTATCAGTCGACTGAACAGAATGTCTGTTTTCTGGAAATTTCTGCAGCAGTCGACTGAAGGTTTTTATCAGTCGACTGAACATATTATCAGTCGACTAACTATTGTCTCAGTCGACTAATTTTGCCGTTTTTCTGTAACTTTTTAAAAGGGCGTATCTTTTTATTTTTCAAACATTTTGATCATTCTAAATAGACTGTTTTGCCACCCCTTTCATCCTCAATGTATGGAATCTTTCAACTATAAATATGAGTGCATTCCACACTCAAAAACATCGAATCCAATCGAATTACCCAATAGGAATGATATATCTTTATTTTATCATGATGTGAAATAGCAATCACGTATACATAACTTCAGACTTGATTAAAACCATTCAATCTACAAAGTAGGAAAGGTGTATTGAACAAGAAAATACAACCAAACAATAATTTCATGAATAATAATCCAAGATACTTAAGGTTCCACGCCATTTGCCTACTTTATTTTTGTTTTGATCTTGAATCCGTCATGGCTAACACCCACACCAAAATATATGCATTTTCCTACACAGATTCGAACTGTAGGTTTTGATATGAGTACTACATATTACCAGGCACACACATAGGAATAAAATGCCCTTACAAAGAACACCACAGTGCCCCAACGTTGGCCAAGGGTGAGAATCATTGGCTGAACCACTACATATTGACCTATTGGCCAGTAGGTGTTTCAACTCATGCCACCTGGGTCTCAAGGCCCTAAACATACCTACATATAGGTGGTGCTTGTCATGTAACCTCTATGTTATTGCAACATAGATGTGCAACAAGGCATCAAGCACTTACATACAAATAACAATGTTCCTTACCTCTTTGGAGTCTCACGACGGCAAGGCTGCAATCCCTTCTCTTCGTTAGAGCGGCACCCCACGTCGATAATGGATATTCACGCGTTCAGCAAGGGAGGTCCACACAGTCCAACAATGGAGGTCGACCACCACCGAGAGACAGAGAGAGAGGGAGAGAGCGAGAGAGAGAGAGAGAGAGATACGTCTAATGTAACTCCTTACCAAAAATCTCTCATTTAACTCCTCTATCTAGGGAGAAGTTACCAATTTTTCAAAGCATTAAATCTTCACCCAAATCTCACGTTTTTGGTAGGTGATGTCTATTTCCAACAATGCCCCCCTCCTTTCTTTGGCATGATTTCCTCTAACTTCCCTCACTATTTGCTTTATTGGTACCCCTCTTCCATGTCACATGAGATTCTCCTTAATCCTTGGTAGAGTTAGATGAAAAAGCCAAAAATTTAGGCTTAACTTAATCCCACGTTTTTACCCTTTTCACCAAGGTAGAAATCATCACTTTCTTGTGAAAAAAAAATAATTTATGCACAGAGGGTTTTGAACTTGGGTTGTGGTATCACACACCGTGTGTCCTACCACAACACCACACCATCACTTGGTGTTTACTTTTGCAAAAATATTCTTTTTATGTCATATTGGGACGTTTTTCCTTGTTGATGGATTCCTTCCAATTTCAAGTGGGTTTTTCACCCGTTGGTTTTAAACTTGCACCCGCTTACTTTAAATGTGCTTTGGATCTCACGCTATCATCCCGAAACCATCGGGTTTCCTTACTTGGCCTCGTGAACCGGGTCAGATCATCGGATCTCGTCAAAGCCCGGATCCAAGTACCCTTTCCAGTATTCGTTATTGGGTTCGCTCGACTGGCCCGCAAGCCTCAAAATCACATTGAATATCTCATAAACCATATTAGCTCATGTGAACACATTTTTATTTCATTGAAAATTCTCTAAAATTCATGGGTTTTACATCCTACCCTCCTTAAAAAGGATTTCGTCCGCGAAATCACAAACATCACTTAACAAAAAGGTTATGGTATTTCTTACTTATTGGCACGTCTTTTCTTTCAATGAAGTCAAATCAGCTTAAACTAAATTTTCAGTAGACTTCTTCGGGCAAAACTTAGCAATATGTCCTGGTTGCTCACATTTGAAACACTTGCCATTATAGAGAGGGCAAACTCCGAAGAGATGATCATCATCGCACCGTCGACAAATTTGTTGAACCTTTGGTTGTGATTTCCTTTGTTGCTGGCGGTTCGGGTAGCCTTCCTGCCGCATTCTCTTTTTTATAGGTGGTGTGAACTCCCTTTCACTAGGATTTTTCTCATTAGTACTCACCTTGATCTGTTGCTCGGGTTTATTCCATTGATTCTTTTGCTCTTTGACCCAGTCTTCTTTCAATAGGGTCGCTACTTCGATGGCCTCATCGAATGATTTTGGCCCTCGGGTGAACACCTTGGTTCTCAAAGCTGGCTTCAATCCACGAGCAAACTTCATTGCTCGATCCTCTTCCACGGTGTATACATTTGAGCAATATCGTTCCAGACAATGAAACTTAGTGATATAATCCGCCAGTGTTGTTGCCTCTTGTTGTAGGTCTAAAAATTCTTGCATCTTCTTACTACGTTCATGCTTAGGGAAATATGCAGAGTTAAAAACCTCAATAAACTCGTCCCAAGTAACCTTTTCATTCTGGAACTTGACCGCATAGATTGTATCCCACCACTTCTCAGCGTGGTCCTTCAAACGATAAGTACCGAAGTTCACCTTTTGTTCCTCTAGAACATTCAAAACACGAAAAATACGTTCAATCTCATGTATCCACGTCTCAGCCGCTTCAGGATCCGTCTTGCCCTTAAAAACAGAAGGATCCATTTCCATAAAGCGCTTGTATGTGACTGCACCCATATTCTGCCTACCTTGGGCCACCTGTTGAAGGTTTGCACCCACTTGTTGCATTGTAACCACCTGCTGTTGCACAACCTTGGCAAGGTTGTTCACAGTGTCCATGATGTCGTTGCACCTAGCCTCCCATGCCATCTATCAGAATAGAAGCATAATAATAGTTAATCGTTAGGTTACACAATTATGCTTGCTAAGTAATATCCTTAGCAATCTTTCATAGTTCTCAAATGCACGATACGCAATTCAAACAGTGCCACAATAAAATTTATTGGTACAATAACTCATTTTATACATATATTCTTCGAACGATCTCAAGCGACATCGCATAAGGCCGCTATCGTCAGAAAATCACCATTCTAGACGACTCACGTTAGAGAACTTCCACTCTAATACACTATCCAGAGAATTACCACTCCAATATCATAAAGAAAGAGTTAACACTCGAATGACATCGTTAGAAGATCATCATTCTAACGGCATTGTTGAAGAATCACCACTTCATTAGAGAATCATCATTCTAATGACATTGTTAGAGAATCACCACTCTAACGACATTGTTGAAGAATCACCACTTCAACAACATCATTAGGGAATCGCCACCCTAATGGCATCGTTAGAGAATCACCACCCTAACGGCATTGCTGAAGAATCACCACTCCAACAACCTTCATTAGAGAATCACCACTCTAATGGCATCGTTAGGGAATCGCCACCCTAATGGCATCGTTAGAGAATCACCACTCTAACGGCATTGCCGGAGAATCACCACTCCAACAACCCTCATTAGAGAATCACCACTCTAATGGCATCTTTAGGGAATCACCACCCTAGCGGCATCGTTAGAGAATCACCACTCTAACGGCATTGCTAGAGAATCACCACTCCAACAACCTTCATTAGAGAATCACCACTCTAATGGCATCGTTAGGGAATCACCACCCTAGCGGCATCGTTAGAGAATCACCACTCTAACGACATTGCTGGAGAATCACCATTCCAACAACCTTCATTAGAGAATCACCACTCTAATGGCATCGTTAGGAAACCACCACCCTAGCGACATCGTTAGAGAATCACCACTCTAACGGCATTGCTGGAGAATCACCACTCCAACAACCTTCATTAGAGAATCACCACTCTAATGGCATCGTTAGGGAATCACCACTCTAGCGGCATTGTTAGAGAATCACCACTCTAACGGCATCGCTGAAGAATCACCATTCCAGCAACCTTCATTAGAGAATCACCACTCTAATGGCATCGTTAGGGAATCACCACCCTAGCGGCATCGTTAGAGAATCACCACTCTAACGGCATTGCTGAAGAATCACTACTCCAGCAACCTTCATTAGAGAATCACCACTCTAATGACATCAGTAGAGCATCACCACCCTAATGACAATGTTGGCATTACCCGGAATCACCACCTGAGCCAACTCAACTCACCACAATCCCTTTCAACTGTGGTTGGGAAACACGAATTCCCACAACTCTCTTTCAAAAACCATAACACCCAGAAGTCTGGTGCTATGTAGTCCACAGCATGACCCTCTCAGGAGTCGATTGCCATCATCGGCAACCCAGAAGCCATTTGCTAAGCATATAACATCATTTACGTTCTCATCACCAAGAACAACTGGGGATCTACAACATCCTTCAATGAGGAACTCAAAGGTTTAACGGGCACAGACAAGGCTTTCACCTTCTGTCCGAAAGATTATTCGGGAAGGTACCCCTCATCAATGATAGAGTCACTAACATCTCCAACGAAGTTGGAAAAAGGAAAAACATTAACTTAGAACCTCATCTGATGACTCTTATCAAAACAATCATCGTTTCCAATACGATTGGGATAATAATTTTGAGACTCGTTATGATTCACCAATCATTTTCGAGAAGGTAAATTACACAAGCAGTCTTTGAGTTTCGGTCTAGAACTTCAACTCTTGCAGGAGTTGACACGAAACTAGCTTGGGAAGTTACGCCCTCAAGCGCATTCACGTTTCTCATCCAGAAAAATCTATACCGTACTTTAAGTGGCACTCATCTTCTATGTGTCCTCTAATGGGTCACAAGATGTAAATTGTCACCTACCAGTTGCATTGCAGCAACCTGTCGGCCTACCACTTCGGCCAGTTTATGTAGCATCTCCATAAATCATTGCAATGGTTTACCCAAGCCATTCGTTTGGGAAGTAAAAGGCCATTCTAACCTTAGTTATAACTCCATGAAAATATAATCTGCAATTATATGTTTTTATCTCTATATTAAGAAAACCACATTTCTACATACTTACAGAGTCATCGCGGTCGTTGGAAGAGCCAAGATCTCAGATTTTTCAGTCCTGCTCTGATACCAAAGCTGTAACGCCCCAACTTTTTATAGTAAAAATCTTGGAGTAAATTTTTTTTTTTTTTTTTTGTAAAATTAGTCGACCGAAGAATTTATCAGTCGACCGGACAGAATGTCTGATTTCTGGAAAAGTTTAGCAGCAGTCGACTGAGGGGTTTATCAGTCGACTGATAATAAAATTAGTCGACCGAAAGTATTATCAGTCGACCGGACAGAATGTCCGTTTTTTTTAAAATTTAGCAGCAGTCGACTGAGGGGTTTATCAGTCGACTGAACAAAATATCAATTTTCTGAAAATTTTAGCATTAGTCGACTGAAGGTTTTATCAGTCAACTGATCAGAATATCTGGTTTCTGGAAAAAATTTAGCATCAGTCGACTGATCAGAATGTCTATTTTCTGGAAAAATTTTAGCATCAGTCGACTGAAGGTTTTATCAGTCGACTGAAGGTTTTATCAGTCGACTGATCAGAATGTCTATTTTCTGGAAAAAATTTAGCATCAGTCGACTGAAGGTTTTATCAGTCGACTGTACAAAATGTCTGTTTTCTGGAAATTTCTACAGCAGTCGACTGAAGGTTTTTATCAGTCGACTGAACATATTATCAGTCGACTAACTATTGTCTCAGTCGACTAATTTTGCCGTTTTTCTGTAACTTTTTAAAAGGGCGTATCTTTTTATTTTTCAAACATTTTGATCATTCTAAATAGACTGTTTTGCCACCCCTATCATCCTCAATGTATGGAATCTTTCAACTATAAATATGAGTGCATTCCACACTCAAAAACATCGAATCCAATCGAATTACCCAATAGGAATGATATATCTTTATTTTATCATGATGTGAAATAGCAATCACGTATACATAACTTCAGACTTGATTAAAACCATTCAATCTACAAAGTAGGAAAGGTGTATTGAACAAGAAAATACAACCAAACAATAATTTCATGAATAATAATCCAAGATACTTATGGTTCCACGCCATTTGCCTACTTTATTTTTGTTTTGATCTTGAATTCGTCATGGCTAACACCCACACCAAAATATATGCATTTTTCTACACAGATTCGAACTGTAGGTTTTGATATGAGTACTACATATTACCAGGCACACACATAGGAATAAAATGCCCTTACAAAGAACACCACAGTGCCCCAATGTTGGCCAAGGGTGAGAACCATTGGCTGAACCACTACATATTGACCTATTGGCCAGTAGGTGTTTCAACTCATGCCACCTGGGTCTCAAGGCCCTAAACATACCTACATATAGGTGGTGCTTGTCACGTAACCTCTATGTTATTGCAATATAGATGTGCAACAAGGCATCAAGCACTTACATACAAATAACAATGCTCCTTACCTCTTTGGAGTCTCATGACGGCAAGGCTGCAATCCCTTCTCTTCGTTAGAGCGGCACCCCACGTCGATAATGGATGTTCACGCGTTCAGCAAGGGAGGTCCACACAGTCCAACAATGTTGGTCGACCACCACCGAGAGACAGAGAGAGAGGGAGAGAGCGAGAGAGAGAGACAGATACGTCTAATGTAACTCCTTACCAAAAATCTCTCATTTAACTCCTCTATCTAGGGAGAAGTTACCAATTTTTCAAAGCATTAAATCTTCACCCAAATCTCACGTTTTTGGTGGGTGATGTCTATTTCCAACAATGCCCCCCTCCTCTCTTTGGCATGATTTCCTCTAACTTCCCTCACTATTTGCTTTATTGGTACCCCTCTTCCATGTCACATGGGATTCTCCTTAATCCTTGGTAGAGTTAGATGAAAAAGCCAAAAATTTAGGCTTAACTTAATCCCACGTTTTTACCCTTTTCACCAAGGTAGAAATCATCACTTTCTTGTGAAAAAAAAATAATTTATGCACAGGGGGTTTTGAACTTGGGTTGTGGTATCACACACCGTGTGTCCTACCACAACACCACACCATCACTTGGTGTTTACTTTTGCAAAAATATTCTTTTTATGTCATATTGGGACGTTTTTCCTTGTTGATGGATTTCTTCCAATTTCAAGTGGGTTTTTCACCCGTTGGTTTTAAACTTGCACCTGCTTACTTTAAATGTGCTTCGGATCTCATGCTATCATCCCGAAACCATCGGGTTTCCTTACTTGGCCTCGTGAACCGGGTCAGATCATCGGACCTCGTCAAAGTCTGGATCCAAGTACCCTTTCCAGTATTCGTTATTGGGTTCGCTCGACTGGCCCGCAAGCCTCAAAATCACATTGAATATCTCATAAACCATATTATCTCATATAAACACATTTTTATTTCATTGAAATTTCTCTAAAATTCATGGGTTTTACATCTACAAAGGTCTTCTTCTCTCAACAGAGAAGGACAACACCCTCTTTCACAGAGGTCTTCTTCTCTCAACAGAGAAGGGCAACACCCTCTTTCTCAGAGGTCTACTTCTTTCAACAAAGAAGGAATACAGTGAATAACAGAAAGTTACAATACTTCCTATAGAACCTTCAGAATGATATGAATGCACGAATGAAGGATTCTCAGAATGTTTTGTTCTTTTCACTCAGAAGATACTCTTTGTCAAAGAGCTATTCTTGACTTTTTCTCTTTTTTTTTTTAGGCTCTCTTTCAAATATCGAATAGGAATTTTTCTCGTTATAAGCTCACATATCCATTCCTTGTTCTAATAGTTTATTTTGAGTGTGTTTATATAGCTTTAAAAAAGTAGTTGTTACTAATTTGAAATCGTAGTCTTTTTGAGATGTGAAATGTCATGTCATTTCAAAAACCAAATTTATGGGTTTTCGAAAAAGTCTTCTTTCCATAAAAGTAAAATACAGGGTACAATAGTCGTTGTAATATTTTAGGTAATATATATTTTATGTAAAAAGTCTATTTCTTCCAATAGTACATTGAACGTTGGATTGTAGGCTGTCATGTAGTTTTGTCTTTATCATAATTAATGATTTGTGGTACATAAGTACTTCTTTACTTTAAATGAGTGTAAGTACAATAAATGCTTTGAGATATTTATTTATACATAGTCATATCAAGAGTTTTCTTTATGATGTGTTTTTCAATGTCTACAGAGAGAATGAAGACTTTAAACAAGTCGACATTCTTGAGATGGATATTAACAAGGATTTCTTACAGGAGGTATTTATTGCTATACAAAGAGAATGATGAGTTCAAGTAAGTCGACATTCTATGGGTTTGTAAAAAGGTAACTAAAGTCTTTTCACCAAGTATTATATTTGTTTTTCTTTGTGTAGCCGATTTCCATGTTTTGTCTTTTTCCTACACATTTGAAATCATTTTTTTAAAAAGGTAACTAAAGTCTTTTCAACAAGTATTATATTTGTTTTTCTTTGTGTAGCCGATTTCCATGTTTTGTCTTTTTGCTACTTTTAAAATCATTACTTTTCAAGTTGTCTTGTATATGATAGAAGGTACAATTATTGCTTTTTGAAATCATGAATTATATCATGTCAAAATACCTTTTCCATAAAGGTTTGTAAGAAGGTACAATTATTGGTTTTCAAAAAGGTGCTTTTTGAAACTATCGTATACTTTTATGAAATAGCTTTTATGAATGAGTATGTAATATGCAATATGCATGCTTCTGAAGGTTCTGTTACATATGACTCTAAAGAAGAAAAAGTCTTCAACTTGAGGTAGCCGATCTCTTTAGATGGTCTTTAGGAATGCATGGCTCATCAAGCTTTTTCTTCAAGGAGTATGATTGCACCATAGTTGTACTTGAAGAAGAGGTCTCCATCCTTTTTGAGTGAGATATCCTTGCATCAAATACTCGTTAGATATATGGCAAAACATATCCAGTCATAATATAACATTTTTCAAGAAGACATATTATCATATTATATAAAATCAAATACGATAGTGTATCATATTATGTGACATCAAAACAGAGTTTCTCAACATTCTCTCCCTTTTTTATTATGACAAAATATGCTCCCTCTGTCAAAAAGACATTATGCATAGAAGTAATTAATAGCATAAAAAGATTGAAAAATGTTAAAGAGAGTATTTTTCTCCAATGATGGAGACAGGTTTTTCTCCCCCTTTGTCATGGACAAAAAAGAAGTGATCAGAGTAAGCAGAGTTATTACAGACCAAAAATAATGTAAAGTTATTACAGACGTCATGAATGAAGAGTTCATTTTGATTCAGAGGAGGGGTGAAACTTTCAGAGTAAAGCATCTTGGCCGAGTTGTAGTGAAGCTTGATTCTTCAGAAGGAGATCCTGGGTGTTCTGGACATTGACAAGAGCTGAGAAGATGTCAAGGTCAGAAGTTGTTGCTTGATCTGCTTCTTGAGGGCCTTCGTCGTCAGAGTTTAGGTGAGAGGACTCTTCTTCGTGGAGAGAGGAGTCATCAAATATATGGTTTGAGTAGTAGACGACATCGGTTGCAAGAGGAATCTGGAAGAATTCAAGAATGAGTGTGATGAAATATCCGAAAGGAAGAGACTTAAAAGACCGAAAGTTGATCATGTTGTGGAAGATGACACTGAACCAGTTGATGGTAAAGGCAGAGAAGATGGCATAAAGAAGAAGGGAGACTTCATTTGCAATAAATCCCCTAGAGGGCAACTTGGGGACGATATTGGAGGAAAGAATTTTGGATAACAATAGAGCATGAGGTTGGAGATTGCTCTCATGCCATGGGAAGTGAGTGAAGCGAGTGGAGAGGAGGATTTTCTGAAACACAGAGTGGTCGAGAGGAACAATGTTGGGAAGCTCAATACCGTAAGAAAAAATATTCAAAATGTTGCCTAACTGAGATATGTCGAAGGAGAAAATTTTTTCATGTACCATGGAAGTGATAGAAGAGTGATCATGGTCGATAGAAAGGTTGGTGTAGAATATTTTGATAAGATGAGGATAGATGGGCATTCGTTTCAGAGAGGCTAGAACATGAATAAGTTCGGAAAGAGAAGTTTGTAAATCAAAAGCTGGAAAGGCTTCAAGGTGAACCAAACTGCCTGGTAGGATGGTCAAAGATTTTATGGAGTGATAAGTGTGAATGAGATCCGGAAATCTCAACTCCGAAGCTTGGAGTAAGTCGGATGTGCAAGAGAAAGCCATTGCAAGAACTTAGGAAAAACGAGCAAGAGAGAAGAGCTTGGAAGGAGTAGTAGTTTGTAAGAGAATAGAGATATTCGTGGGGAATTGGTGAGAGATGAATCAATCTATTAAATAGAAGGAGAAAAGTAATGGTGATAAGAAATGAATGACATTGGAAGTGAAGGATTTTTAGATTTTAGCTGAAAGAGGAAATGCGTGAGTTGGAAATAAAGAGGCTTGTGAATGACAAATCAAATCAGTTTTTTTGGATGATAGTGTATTGTATGTTAAGAAGGACATAATTTTTAAATTTTTCTATATACAGAAAGGTTTACTATGGGAGAGTTTGTCGAAGTTTGATATGTGTCATGTGATGCATATGGACTATCTTATTAGACTAGGATTTTAAAGAGTTTCGTGTGATGAAGAGATGTGAGAAAAGATGTATAGTGAAGGAAATAATGGCCTAATAAAACAAACAACTTTTTTTTTAAGCCAAATATTATGTTACTTTATATGAAAGCATACAAAATCCGTGAGAGATGAATTCGAAATAGGACAAGCAAGGATGCAATAATTTCTTATTTGAGAAGAATTTTTGTAGGAGAGTGAAAAAAAAGTATAAAGACAAGTGAGTTGATATACGAATTTGAAAGAAAGAGAGAGAGAGATTATAAAGGACAACAATCACTTGATGTATGACATAAAGTCATGATTGATGTTTGGCTAAGAGGACATGGTTTTAATGGAGGGAGTTCATGGTTTTTGAAAACGATAAATTTAGATGTATAATGGTCATGGATAGAGATTCACTTTGTATTGGATGAAGAGCGACAAGAAAAGTGTGGTACTAAATAGTACATAAGAAAAAGAATGATGGACAAGTTTTTGAAAATAATAATTATTCATAAAGAGGTGTGAATGATGACATGATAGAAATAGAGTGTACGTAATATATGATATAACAAATGATATAGTAAAATTATACGTGAAATACAACAACTTAATTTTTGAAGAAGTAAAAGAGAACTAAAAAGATAATCATTCGATTTTGACTAAAATTTGAAAAGCAAGATTTTTCATAAAATACTATTCTTGTTTAAGTTACGTATAGGCAAGTTGAGAGGAATATGTTATCATGTTGAAGGTGAATTAACTTATCGTAAGAGAAGTTTTCACAAAAGGACAAAAATAATAAAAGGTGTTATGAGATGAGTGATGTGAACAATGTCATGATAGCTTTTACTTAATATAATTAGTTCTTATGGATATAAGTGAAAAGAAATAGGACAAGGAGTCATTATAGATGTGTACTTGAAAGATGACAAGTTGAAAGACATAAAGAATGTGTCATGATGAATGTGTTTTTATAAGTGTTTAGAGTATACGTGAATATAGAAACATAGTTTGATTTTTTTTTTTAAATAGATATAAGAAATCGATAAGAATGAAACCGAATAAAATAAAATTTTAATAGAACTCATAAGATGTTTTAGTCTTAGTAAGTGAGATTAATTATAAGTCACTTAGTTTGCATATTCCTAAATCTCTTCTAATTCGTGTAAAGTCTTCATGTTTTAATAGTTTAGTAAAGATGTCAGCTAACTGTTGATTAGTGGGTATGAATTCGAGTTTAATTATGTTGTTTAAGACTTGTTCTCTTAAGAAGTGATGTCTTATTTGAATATGCTTAGTTCGTGAGTGTAAGATAGGATTTTTAGATAGGTTAATAGCACTAGTATTATCACAGAAAATAGTTGTATTTTCAAAATTTAAACTAAAATCTTTCAAAGTTTGTTTCATCCAGATGACTTGAGTACAGGCTAGGCTAGCAGCAATGTATTCAGCTTCAGTGGTAGATAAGGATACGCAGTTTTGTTTCTTACTGAACCATGAAACTAGTGAGTGCCCTAGCATATGACATGTTCCACTTGTGCTTTTTCTGTCAGATTTACTTCCAGCAAAGTCAGCATCGTTGTATGAGATTAGATCAAATGTAGAGGATTTTGAATAAAATAATCCAAAATCAACTGTGTCTTTTAAATAAATCATTATTCTTTTTACAGCTTTAAGATGTGATTCTTTTGGATTTGACTGAAATCTAGCACATAAGCAAACACTGAACATAATATTTGGACGGCTAGCAGTTAAATAGAGTAGTGATCCTATCATACCTCGGTATACCTTTGTATCAACAGACTTACCATCTTCATCTTTGTCCAAAATAGTGGTTGTGCTCATAGGAGTGGTTTTTGAAGCAGTTGAGTTCACGTTGAACCTCTTTAGAAGTTCATGAGCATACTTGGATTGATTGATGAAAACTCCATCCTTGGTTTGCTTAATATGCAGTCCAAGAAAGTAGTTGAGTTCTCCCATCATACTCATTTCGAATTCCTTCTGCATGGACTTAGAAAATTCTTCACAGAGAGTGTTGTTAGTAGATCCAAAGATGATATCGTCCACATAAACTTGAACAATTAAGGTATGATTATCCACAACTTTTATAAATAGAGTAGAGTCTACCGAAAAACCAGTTTTTAATAAAAAGGTTTTGAGTCTATCATACCAAGCACGAGGTGCTTGTTTTAATCCATATAAGGCATATTTTAGTTTGAAAACATGATCTGGATATTGTTCATTTTCAAAGCCTGGAGGTTGTTTTACATAAACTTCTTCATTTATAAAACCATTAAGAAAGGCACTTTTAACATCCATTTGATAAAGTTTAAAATCCATATAGCTTGCATATGCTAAAAACATCCTAATAGATTCAAGTCTAGCAACAAGAGCAAATGTTTCATCAAAATCAATACCTTCCTCCTGGTTGTATCCTTGAGCTACTAGTCTTGCCTTGTTTCTTATAACATTACCTGTTTCATCTAACTTGTTTATGAAGATCCATCTTGTCCCAATGATCTGATGATCCTTTGGTCTTGGTACAAGATCCCAAACTTCATTCCTTTGGAATTGATTCAGTTATTCAGTCATGACTAGCATCCAAAACTCATCGATGATGGCTTCATCAATCTTCTTTGGTTCAAGTTGAGAAATGAATGTCATATTTGCAATCCGTTCTAGCTGAGCTCTAGTCTGAACCCCCTTTGTCAGGTCTCCCAAAATCTGCTTTTGAGGATGATCTTTAATTTCGACAAATGTTCTTTGATGATCATCTTCATTAGATTTGGTTGTGTTATGTAGGAACAAATCTGTACTTTCAACATCATCATCGTTAGTCTGTTTAAGAACAGATTGATCAATAGATTCACAAAAACTGACATGCATAGATTCTTTAATAGTGTATGAACTCTTATTAAAAACTCTATATGCTTTACTATGACTTGAATATCCTAAGAATATGCCTTCAATAGATTTAGCATCAAATTTATCCAGGCTATCTTTTGTGTTAAGGATAAAGCATTTACATCCAAAGACTTTGAAATAGTCTATTCTTGGAGTCCTGTCATAGAATAATTCATAGGGAGTTTTATTCAATAAGGGTCTAATAAGAACTCTATTTGTTATATAGCATGCAGTATTAATAGCTTCTGCTCAGAAAGATTTAGCAAGATTATTATGTTGGAGCATAGTTCTAGCAGATTCCTGAAGGGTTCTATTTTTTCTTTCTACTACCCCATTTTGAGGTGCAGCTCTAGGAAAGGCAAAGTTATGAGAAATATCATGCAAGTTACAAAATTTTTCAAAAAGTTCATTTTCAAATTCTCCTCCATGGTCACTACGGATTTTTACAATAGAACAAAATTTTTCATTTTGTAATTTTTCGCACAAAATTGACAAAACGTGTCACTTTTGTTTTTCAAAAATATTACCTAAGTAAATCTTGAGTAGTCATCCACAATAACAAAAACGTATTTATTGTGATTAAGACTAGCTACTCTAGAAGGACCAAAAAGATCCAGGTGGAGAAGCTCTAAAGGTCTTTTGCTTGAAATGATATTTTTTTATTTAAAAGATGATTTTGATAGTTTTCCTAGTTGACATGCATCACAAAAATAATCCTTTTTAAAAGATATTTTGGGTAACCCACGTACTAACTTATCTTTAGCTAATTTAGACATGTATTTGGAGTTGACATGACCCATTCTCATGTGCCATAAATATTAAGTGTCATTATTAGCTATAAGACAATGTTCAGAGACGTTTTCTAGGTATAGTTCATATATATTATTTCTTCTTATACCTTTTAAGATGATGTTCTCGTTGGTGTCTGCTATAAGACATGCATCATGATTAAAGCTAACATTATAACATGTGTCACACATTTGACTAATACTTAGAAGGTTATGTTTTAAGCCTTTAACCAGGAGAACGTCTTTGATAAGAGGTTTATCAATATTACCAATATTACCAATACCAATATTATCAAACCTTTGTTGTTATCTCCAAAGGTGACCGTTCCTCCTTCTTTGTGATGAAGAACAGCAAAAAGGTCTGGATGTCCTGTCATGTGCTTTGAACATTCACTGTCTAGTATCCATCTGTTCTTCTTCTTTGGAGCCTGCAAAACATTAAGTAAAACTTCTTTTTGGTACCCAGTCGGGTCCCTTTTTGTTAGATTTTGGAACCCAAATCCATTTTGATTTAGGTTTGACTACAGCTTTAAAGGAGTTTAAGGAATTAAAATTATAATACTCCTTTTTAGGTTCAGAAGAACTTGTCACAAAAGTGGTCTTTTGATTCATACAAGAAGGCTTGTTGAAATGAGAGTAGCCAATACCATTCTTGTAGAAAGAGACTTTTTGAGAGGATAGGAGTTTATCCAAGTTCTCTTTTCCTTTAGTAAACTTGAAAACTGTTTTCATAAGGTTCTCAGGTTTACTTTTTAATTCTGAAATTTCTACTTGCAGATTTTTAGTCTTGGAGCTAGTAGAAGAGATTTCAGAAGTAATAAGAAGATTTTTCTTTTGTAACTCAGAATTTTCAATACTGAGTTTTTCATTTTTCAGAATGAGCTCTAGATTCTCAGATTTTAAATGTCTATTTTTGAGAATTATTTTCCTTGATTCTTCAAAAAGTTCCTGAAAAGCATTTTGAAGTTCTTCAAAGGAGAAATCAAGGGATTCACTTACAGAGCTTTCTGCCATGAAGCACATGTTGGCGGTTTCTGCTTCATCATCATTTGACTCTTCACTGGTGGATGGTTCTGAATCATCCCATTAAGCATGCAGAGCCTTTTTCTTGAAGAACCTTTTCTTTGGTTCCTTAGTCTTGGATTTTCTTTTGAGAAGAGGACAGTCACGTCTCAAGTGACCTGGCTTATTACACTGGTAGCACATAGAATCTTCCTTTGGGTCTTTTCTTTCTTTGTGCTTATTTGGAAGTCGGTTCCTTCTCATAAAGCGCTGGAATTTTTTGGTGAGTAGCGCAATCTCAGTTTCTTTTTCTGAGTCCTCATCTTGAGAAAGGGCTGGGAAGGCTAGAGTTTTCTTTAAAGGTTGTTCCTCTTCCCTTCTTTCCTTCATGTGGACTTCATAGGCCATAAGATTGCCTATTAAATCGTCCAGGGTAAGCTTGGACAAATCTTGAGCTTCTTCAATAGCAGTAGTCTTTTTCTCCCAATCAGTTGTGAGAGATCTCAAGATTTTCGTCACCTTTTCTGTCTGAGAGTGGGTTACACCCAGAGATTTCAGATCGTTGGTGATGTTGGTGAATCTGGTGAACATCTCTGTGATGGGTTCATCTTTGTTCATTTTGAACAACTCATATTTTCTGACAAGAGATGAGATTTTGGCTTCTTTCACTTTGTTGGTTCCTTCATGAATAACCTCCAAAGAATGCCAAATATCATATGCAGATTCACATATAGATATTCTATTGAATTCATTCTGATTAATGGCACAATATAAGGCATTCATAGCCTTTGCATTTAGATTTGCCATTTTCTTTTCTTCATCAGACCATAAGCTATAGTTTGTGGATGGAGATGTGTATGGATGCTCAACAATTTTCCATACAGCAAAATCTATGGACTTGAGAAATATAGTCATTCTACACTTCCAATATCCATAGTTAGAGCCATTGAAGAAAGAAGGACGAGATGCGTGTTGACCTTCAATATCACGAGCATAGAAGGTAGATGCCATTTGTGCTGGAAGACTTGTTATGTCGAAACCAGCAAACCTGCTCTGATACCAAATGAAATTCCACTAGAGGGGGGGGGGGGTGAATAGGGAATTACTAAACAGATCGATAAATTAAAAATATAATGCAATAAAGGCACAACACATAAACACAGAATATATACTGGTTCGGTCAAAACCCTGACCTACATCCAGTCCCCAAGCAAACCACTTGAGCTTTTCACTATAACATCCGAGTCACCGGATAAATAGTACAACACCCTCTTCCTCAGAGGTCTTCTTCTCTCAACAGAGAAGGGGCACACCCTCTTCCACAGAGGTTTTCTTCTCTCAACAGAGAAGGACAACACCCTCTTTCACAGAGGTCTTCTTCTCTCAACAGAGAAGGGCAACACCCTCTTTCTCAGAGGTCTACTTCTTTCAACAAAGAAGGAATACAGTGAATAACAGAAAGTTACAATACTTCCTATAGAACCTTCAGAATGATATGAATGCACGAATGAAGGATTCTCAGAATGTTTTGTTCTTTTCACTCAGAAGATACTCTTTGTCAAAGAGCTATTCTTGACTTTTTCTCTTTCTTTTTCTAGGCTCTCTTTCAAATATCGAATAGGAATTTTTCTCGTTATAAGCTCACATATCCATTCCTTGTTCTAATAGTTTGTTTTGAGTGTGTTTATATAGCTTTAAAAAAGTAGTCGTTACTAATTTGAAATCGTAGTCTTTTTTAGATGTGAAATGTCATGTCATTTCAAAAACCAAATTTATGGGTTTTCGAAAAAGTCTTCTTTCCATAAAAGTAAAATACAGGGTACAATAGTCGTTGTAATACTTTAGGTAATATATATTTTATGTAAAAAGTTTATTTCTTCCAATAGTACATTGAACGTTGGATTGTAGGCTGTCATGTAGTTTTGTCTTTATCCTAATTAATGATTTGTGGTACATAAGTACTTCTTTACTTTAAATGAGTGTAAGTACAATAAATGCTTTGAGATATTTATTTGTACATAGTCATATCAAGAGTTTTCTTTATGATGTGTTTTTCAATGTCTACAGAGAGAATGAAGACTTTAAACAAGTCGACATTCTTGAGATGGATATTAACAAGGATTTCTTACAGGAGGTATTTAATGTTATACAAAGAGAATGATGACTTCAAGTAAGTCGACATTCTATGGGTTTGTAAAAAGGTAACTAAAGTCTTTTCACCAAGTATTATATTTGTTTTTCTTTGTGTAGCCGATTTCCATGTTTTATCTTTTTCCTACACATTTGAAATCATTTTTTTAAAAAGGTAACTAAAGTCTTTTCAACAAGTATTATATTTGTTTTTCTTTGTGTAGCCGATTTCCATATTTTGTCTTTTTGCTACTTTTAAAATCATTATTTTTCAAGTTGTCTTGTATATGATAGAAGGTACAATTATTGTTTTTGAAATCATGAATTATATCATGTCAAAATACCTTTTTCATAAAGGTTTGTAAGAAGGTACAATTATTGGTTTTCAAAAAGGTGCTTTTTGAAACTATCGTATACTTTTATGAAATAGCTTTTATGAATGAGTATGTAATATGCAATATGCATGCTTCTGAAGGTTATGTTACATATGACTCTAAAGAAGAAAAAAGTCTTCAACTTGAGGTAGCTGATCTCTTTAGATGGTCTTTAGGAATGCATGGCTCATCAAGCTTTTTCTTCAAGGAGTATGATTGCACCATAGTTGTACTTGAACAGGAGGTCTCCATCCTTTTTGAGTGAGATATCCTTGCATCAAATACTCGTTAGATATATGGCAAAACATATCCAGTCATAATATAACATTTTTCAAGAAGACATATTATCATATTATATAAAATCAAATACGACAGTGTATCATATTATGTGACATCAAAACAGAGTTTCTCAACAAAGTTCACTAAAGGCATGAACTGACCACCCATCCATAATGAACGGGGAAAGCACCCAAATACCTTAAACACAAGCTAAATCAACCAAGTCAACACTAAATTAGTTCAATTGGTGAACTGATTTCTCTTTCAACATCTTATTTTCCTAAATGATTAGTTTATACCTAGCTTTTAACAACATCATGGCTCATAAACTTCTTTGATCTGCAACGTTATTCCCTTTTAACTACAAATAACTAGTTATGTGTTTTGACATTTAACAGGATTTGGTAGAGATGGAATGCTTCAAATGGATGAGCAAGGGAGTGAATATCAAGTATGAAACGAGAAACAACAGGAATGGTTACAAGGCAGGGGCACTAAGGGATGGACTTAAGAAGAATTGTGTTAAAGATTGTGAGTTCGTAGTTATATTTGATGCAGATTTCCAGCCAGAGGCTGACTTTCTCTCTAGGACAGTACCCTTTCTTCTTGGCAACCCAGAACTAGGCTTGGTTCAGGCACGATGGAGATTTGGTAGGTAATATATAACTATGGTAAAGATGAAAGCTGACCCCAAGTGAGCAGGTTACTAACTAAGATCAGTCAAATAGTTTCTTGTAGCCAACATCAGAGCAAGCCAATAAGAATCAATGTTGTGGAGATGGTTAAGCTATGAGCTTTGCTGAATCATCTTCAAACAGGTCAGAGTGGCACAGTGACCAATCTGAAGTCCAGTAGCAACACCAAGCTTGATAAATAACCAAAGGACATTAGCATCATAGAAAAATGGACTTAAACGCATGGTAATGCACCATTGCTGAAATCTAGTCACCATTTCACTACTGAAATTCACTTGGGCAGCAGTATAATTGACACAAACCATGAAACCTACTTTAATGGTTGTAAACTGCAGCCAGCTAAGTCAAATTAGCAACATTAAACCAATACCCATTGTGCTACTTAATTGCCACAAAACCAAACACTAACAGTAGCAATTCTGTCATTGTACTCAAACCTATAATGACAGTCTACTGACTATGATTTGGGTTAGTTCTGTACATTATATCTAGGTTCCATAACAGGCATTTTCAGGTTGAGTAGTTTCACTAAAAAAGAAGCAGGTGTTCATCACCTTGCTAGAGTTTCGTGTCCCATATATTTAATGCATAGAACGTTGAATAAATCATTATCACAATAACCACCACTATCACTGATCAAAATTGTCAACAATGTTCATTTAAATGCAGTGAACTCAGATGAGTGCTTAATGACACGTCTCCAGGAGATGTTCCTAGACTACCACTTCAGCGTAGAACAGGAAGTAGGGTCCTCAACATATTCCTTCTTTGGCTTCAATGGTAAACGAACCAACAAGCATATTGCACAATTCCTCGTCATTTGTGCTTTTCATGTCAAAGCCATAAATGCAGAGAATTAGTATTTGCAGGCACAGCAGGAGTCTGGAGAATTCAAGCCCTTATCGATGCAGGTGGATGGAAAGAAAGGACAACTGTGGAAGATATGGACTTAGCAGTTAGAGCCAGACTCAAGGGTTGGAAGTTTGTCCTTGTGGGTGACCTCTCTGTGAGTTTGTCGTTTCAACTTTTTTTACTTTATTGCTCTTCAATTATTTGTTTTCCCTTACTAATGCATTTACCAGATAGTCCCATAATTAAGAACAAAATGGCAGGTTAAGAATGAACTACCCAGCACATTTAAAGCATAACCGATGGTCATGTGGGCCTGCCAATCTCTTCAGGAAAATGATGAAGGAGATCATCTTGTGTGAGGTATGTGCTTAAACATCTGATGTTGTCATATGTTTATAGTAAAACCTTTATATCCTTCCGAAATATTTTATTGATAAAATATACTTCGACAACAGATTTGTTCACACACGTTTACTTTATCAAATAGGGCTGACAGTGTGATTTAGTTATCACATGTTCGTCCCAGTTGCAAAGTAGTCATGTAGTTGGCCGCCTGCATCATGAAGTTAAGTAGCAACTAGTTCAGTTGCCCATACATTTATACAACTGAAATAGAGAAATTCTGAGCATAGAATCAGTTCAAATGAATCTGACATAGCTTTGATACAAAAACTTCCAGAATTGTGTAGGCCATGAGCAATTAACCCAAGAACGCTTAGTGCTGCCTCCACTGAGCTGACTCATGACACAGAGCTTGTGTTAACACTTGACAGAAATCCCATGATGAGGCATGACTCTTAGAAAAGCCTATAATCCAAGATCAAAACATTGGTGATGGATCCATGGGCTATCATCATACGTGCATCTTGTTAAAATAAACATATGCAATGTTGTGAATAGCGTTGAGGCATAGCGAGGTGTAAGCCTCCAGATGTAAAGCCTAAGCTTTACAGAAAATATTAAAAAATCACTACACAAATAATTGCATCATTCATGTTTCTCATCTATGTAACCGGTCGGAATTGTTTGACTCTTTCAAAACCCAAACTATTTCCGGTGTACTATTTCAAAAAAAAATGAGGTTAAAATTTTAAGTTTTTAAGTTAAAATTTTGGGATATTACAATGATTTTGTAAAAAAATATCATATTTAAATATTGATATAACCCTTGAAATTATGCAAGGTTATTTGATGCATGTTTTGCTACATATGATACATAATGCATCAGTTGTTGTATAATATGTTTGTTGGCCCTTATAGCCCTTTGTGAGATGTTAATCCAAAGTATGGCTATGGAGTCTCAAAATAGAATCCAAAGACAGCCAAGGTAGTGGATCCTTGGTGTGCAGTTAGAATGGGGGTGTTTATTGAAAAGTGGGGCATGTTTCTCCATAAAATATGGTGAATCTCTTCCATTACATGTATGAAAAAGCAAAGAAATAAAAAATAAAGAAATAAAAAGATAAGAGAGCTCTTTCCAAAGGAGATTGAGAGATTCACCGTAGAGAAGAATGGGGATGGAATAGCTCAATGGCAGAGCATGTGATCTTCACAAGGTTTGGAGGTTTAACCCCTCGTTTCAGGACACATGCCTCATCGTCCATCACCGTATCCTAATCATATTTGAATCTTGGTTCCATCATCTCTCTCTCTCTTACAAACAAGATGGATGGACTTTCACTTTGAAAATTTTTGTGTTTTGCGTTTTGGTGGGGTTTTTTTTTTTTTTTTGGTAGTTTTAGCATGTGAATCAAATTTGGTGGAGGATTTTTCTTTTGAGTAGTTTGTCATGTGAATTGAAAACTACTTTGTTGGTGGGAGGTTCCCCTTTTTGCGTTTTATTGGGTGCACGGATATCCAAGGATTGTTTGATGTTATAATGTCAAAACAATTTTGGGTACATCTGAGCCTCCGTAACGATAATCCACCGGTTGTCAACGGAGTTGCCAACATTGATTAACCCCAGGCCACACCTCATAAGAAAAAGGTCTCCCCAACCTCTTTTCTAAATTTCCAGAGAGCGAGCATTGTTGTCAGGCTGACCGGCGATCAGTGTTGGACAGCGGCATAATCTGAGCTTGGACGAGAAGGCAACTTGAGGAGGGTGAAGACCCAAGGGATATGACGTAGTGGGATGGGGCCTAGACCATCTGACAGGAAGTCTAGGTTCAAATTCCATGGGCGTCACCCCCTGCGTAAGCCAATGCTTAGAGACTCCCTGGGGTCGAGGGGTATGCACTCGGAGTTTTACGCTGACATGGACAGAGACTGTAGTATGGCAGGCTGAGCCAGCGCGGCTAGGTCTCTGCCCTTAGAGCCGTTTCTCCGAGTAAAAATAAAAACAAAAACTTGAGGAGCGCCAGGTGGAGTGAACTTGGTTAAACCCTAGGTTTAACGGGAGCTGTCAGTAAGAGAGAAGAAAGTGGCAATCATGTAATTTTATTATATCTAACTATGATTTAACCACAGTTAAACCAACTGAGCTTGAGAAGGCGTGTATTTGAGAATTAGTTGCTTAACTAAGCGTATGTTTGTAAATTTTCAAAAGATAGGTGTGTTTTTGTATATAAGTCAAAACTTAGGCTGGTTTTTATAAATTTTTTTCTAAATTATATATCTTATATTCATATGAATTCACACTAGCCGAGCACCTCGTTTTTTGTTAACAAGCTGCTCGTGGCTCGACTCACCATCTTGATGAAGCGAACGCAAATAATCATGGCGAGCCGAACCATGAGCTGCTCGGCTTGTGTTTCCGCCCTACTGTCAAGCAAAACTGCCTGTGATCATGAACGCCAAAAGACTTAAAAGTGATTCTACCCTTATGCTGACCAAAGGGATGAAAAGCGACATGAATGCCACATTTTCTTACCCTTGTGAGAATCATTCTTTTCAAATTTGAAGAGAATGATTTTCAGTACAACCAAATTCTCATGTGACTGCAAACTTGAGAAAATGATCGATAAAAAGTTTATTCCCCAATTTTGTGAGAAAGAGTCACAAGATCAACCTAGTGGTTTTTTTCTCAGAGAAACTCTCCGCTCCTGCATGAGCCTGTTTTGTCTGTCTGATTGTTCTTTTTCTCTTTTGCTTTCTTTTATTTGTTTTGGCTTTTGCTCTTGTTCAATTCATGGGTTCAACATTCTGTTGATCTTCATGAGTGGTGGTAATGATGAATTTCTTTAGGCTCTCTCTCTCTATCAAAAATGCTTGCAAATGTGGCCAAGTCTTTTAGTCTCCTTTAATCTAAATTGCCTTTACGTTGGGGTATATTGACCTCCAACCATGATTTTTGAGGGGCATTTTATAGGCTTCTTTAATGAAGACTTCTTTCCTAAAAAGCCTTTCTTTTATTTGTAACGAGCCAAATGAATGGTTTAAACATAGGGTGTTCAAGCTCTCCTCATTCTTTTGAGGAGTAAGCTGAGCTTAGGTTGGTTAGTTAAAAAAATACATTTTTTAAAATTAAAATAATAATCCAGTTTTTGGCCGCCACTAAAAGTCTTTTTAAGGACTTACCTCACAGGTCTGACTCGGCTGTTAATCGGACCCTTTTTCTTGTTACAAAATTGTAAACCTTACCGGATCTTGTGCGAATGGGGACTGGGTCATGCTCGGGCTACCTTCTCTTTTCCTGGTATAAGGAATATGAGTCTTTTCCTTTGCCACCCATGTTGTGCCCAGTAATGCCCTTAGTCCTCGGGCTACCTTCTCTTTGTGCACTGATTGTCCTCACCAACACAGACGTTCCTACTTCAACTTTCTGTATTTTGAAATAGAAAAAATTTGGTTGGTACCTTTTTCTGGATTTTGAAAACATTTAAATCTTTTACTTTTTAGATTTTACAAATTTCTAAAATTTTGAAATTGATTGTTTAGAATAAGAAGCCACATTATGCCCGAGGTGGCCTAGGGCTATGAAAATTAACTGAGTTTGGCAACTATATACAATCCCTACTTGAACAGCTGGATGAGCTTGGCAAAAGGCCTGAGACCCCTCTACTTGAGCAAGACAAACCATGATTGCATGAATAACAAGGCCTGTCCTTGCGTCATTCTCATATGAAACATGTATATCCTAACTGTGCCTTGAGGTCACCAATTCTTTATATTGGTCCACAAACTTTAAAGACCTTGTGTAGGTTGAGGTCACCAAGTGGGAGGAAACCAACCGTTATATATATATATATATATATGTGTGTGTGTGTGTGTGTGTGTGTGTGTGTGTGTGTGGAGAGAGAGATCAGTAGCTCCTAAACTATCTCAAATCTTCAAGTGCTTGCTTAATACGAATTCGTTAATATACTTTCTAGAAGTTGGTAAAAAAACATATATTAGATTAGGCATTTTGCTTCTCAATATGTGTTTTTGAGGAAATTGAAAATCGACAGCTTATATTGTACTAAACTTGGCAAAATAGAAATCAAGGTTCTTTGTTGAAATGATTCAATCTAAAGAATGGTTTTTAGTGAACAAGAGATGATGAACTTATCTACAAGTTAGGGTTAAGCAAAAAACATGTACAACCATATTTTTTAGAAGTGTTTATGAGAGTTCAGTCATAAACTCTTTAGGAGCTACTCATTAAGTAACCTATACAGATTATGTTTATGAGTAACCATTAAGAAAAACACATGAAACTTTGCCCTTTGGATTGTTTGGGAGATAAGACTGTTTAGAAAAGCTACTCATTGCTTATGTAAATATATATATATATATATAGAGAGAGAGAGAGTTGACTGCAGGTAATTTAGTTGAGAATCATGGTTGCAAGTTGTTTTCAGTAAATCTGATACTGCAGATTCAGCACAGTTGACTTTGTTATGAACTCTTGGATTGTGTCTGTCGATGTAAAACTACATTCTTTTAGTTGAAATTTTTGAATTATTTGTAGCTGCTAAAAACCTACTTACAAGTCAGAATCTGGTGGTCCAATTGCTAATTCTCACTAAACAAACCATGTAGATCAAAGCCTCGTGGTTGTATTTGCCAAAGAATAAAAAACAAAGATTCAAATTTGCTAGGTAGATTATATATACAATTAATTGCAGCAAATCTACTCTCTCTCTCTCTCTTAGGGGAATGATACTTCCACTATACAATTAGATTCTTTCATTCTCACTTTCAAAAATCACATTTAGAGGTGTTTTTTTATAAATCCAGAAGTACAATGTGATTTTTACAGTAAAAGAAACTAGGAACCAAATCTTGGATCAAATTATTTTAATATGTGGATATGACTATAAATAATTAAAAAGCAATTGCTTTAAAAATTTTAAGTTATAAAATTATATTTGCAAATAAAAAAAATTTATTCTAGGTTTTTGACTAAAGAAAAAATATTCATATGGACAGATTTGTTGAAAAACATCCCTGAATATGATTTTTGAATGTAAGAACAAATGACCTGAACTTTTAGGGGAGGACCATCCCTCTTCTCATGCACCTTTGTGTGTGTGAGTGTGTGTGTCTTATATATATATATATATATGTGTGTGTCTTATATATATATATATATATATATATATATATATATATATATATATATATATATATATATATATATATATATATATAGGGATGGTCCGCCCTTTGTCCTCCCATTCAGAATATGTATGCTTGATATATTTTTTGGCAGATCTGACTATATGGATGTGATCCTCATAGTTGAAAACATATGAATAGACTCTTAGATCATTGTAGATGGGATTTTATAAGGATAAAAAAATTAACAGTTTTGAATTTTTTGAAATTTTCAGTGTTATAAAATCTTACCTACATACACATCAAAAAACTTTGATCCAAAAGTCTAATCATATGTTTTTAACCATAAAAATCACATCTATATGGTCAGATTTGCCAAAAAACATATTTAAGATACAGAATTTTAAAAGGAAGACAAGGGGTGGACCATCCCCTTCTCTCTCTCACTCTCTCTATATATAAGAGTAATGTGCTTGCCCCTTCAAAAATTGTAGTTTTCAGTATTTTTTTCTCAACGTCTAACACCATAGATGTGATCTATAGGTTTTGTTTAGTGGAAAGAGGCCTTTGGATCACTGGAATCTGACCTGTATACAGGTTTTTCTGGTAATCCAAAATCAATGGCTATGAATGCATCAAATTTTTCTGGCTCATAAAAAAATTATTTTTCATGAAAAAATGCAATCAAAGAATCAATTCTCACTAAATCTAGCATGCTAAACACATCTAACGGTTCAGATCTATCATAAAACACTTCAAACTATAGAGCCTAACGGGGCAGAACCAGAAAAGATGGCCTAACATGTTCAGTTCTCTATAATTTATGTTTACCTTTTTTCTTTTTTTAAAGGCAGGTTGGGGTTAGGCAGACCCCCACCAGTCATTCAACTGTACCACTGGGTTTTGAACCTTCAACGTCTCACTAGGGTTTTGAACCTGCAACGTCTCAACACAAGGAGACATGCACTGACAGCTCCTACCGACCACGCAGAGCACCCGTTGGTGTTTACCTTGTTGTAACGGAACATTCCAAATCAAGATCTCCTGTCTTCTGAACATCCGTA